>NC_080397.1:34546666-35842500 GCF_030265065.1 Corythoichthys intestinalis
TGGTGCAAACATCAGGTTTTTTTGGTGTTTTCAATGTATTTATTCAGATTTAGCGTTGGAGATACATATAAAATACATATGTTTTCCCTTTTTCCCTCAAATCAAAAAATAAAGTTTTAAACATGTTACTGTACCACTGAATTACTTTTAAACAAGAATAAAGTAGCAAAATGCTTGTCTTTATTAAATACTTCATTGAGTGAGTCCACTCAAATCCACTCACACTGCTGAGGCCAGCCTCTCGTCACTTACACGAGTTGCCACAGCACACTACCCTTTAACAAGCAAAACAATGATTGACAGATCTGCTGCTTAGAAGAGTGCTACCGAGCTTCTCTGGCAAGATCAAAGCAGCGCCCGTCACTCATCGTTAACTTTAACAAGCAAACTCCATCTGCCTGCTGAGCAAGAAAAGCAGCAGGAGGGAGAGGGGCAGTAAGTGATCGGATTGGGACATTTCTAAAAAGTACTATATTTATTTTATTTTTTTTTTAATTTTTAAACAATTCCGCAATAGACTGAGGGTAGGAAGTTTGAAGCGCGAAGTAACGAGGGATCACTGTATATTTGAAAACGCATATGTTGGGAAACTCATGTACAGTCCATCAATTTCATATGACTTCCTTAAATTCTTGCGAAAATACTGAGGCAGCTTACCATTCAAGCTTGCTTGTCCCTTGACGTGAGGCTGGGGAAAAAGATATTACAGCATGACAGGTGAGTGTTGGCTGAATTTGTTAGAAAACAGAACGAGTCTCTCTCTTAGCATGCTACCGCAGTCATATTTCCAGGAGGTAAGCATCCACGGGGCTCCTCACAACATGGCTATACTCTCAGGGGTACAGTTGAGATGCGTGGATGTGCTGCTACCCCCGGGTGACTTGAGACCCTTGGTCGCCCCGCTCAGTGCCGAGTCCCTGGTCCTGGGGCCTAACATCACCCCCGAGCCGTGGTGGAGACACTGTTGCAGGCCGGCTATCATGGTCTCGCCGGTGACCGTGCCGAACTCGTAGGTGAAGGTGCCGTAAAAGACCAGGATGTCCACGGTGAAGACCCACTCGCAGATGGCTGCGGCGTGCTGGAGTGTGAAGCTCTCATGCACAAAGAAGATGCCGCCTGAGAAGAAGGGGTTAAGGAGCAACGAGGATTTTGAGGCTTTTTCCAAGAGGAAGCGCATAAGGGGCTATTCCAGAATTGGAGGACATTTGGGCTTTACATTCTTGAAAAATTAGCTTTCACTTTCCTGATATTGTCTACATATTAGTGCTGCAACAATTAATCATTTACTCAAAGATTCAAATTAAATTTTGCTGCTTCGAATATTCGTTCAAATAAAGTGGCGTTGTAATGGTTTGTTTTTGAAAGTGTTTGCATTTAGTTTTATTGATTTGGGTGGATACACTGCCCTCTAGTCTGCCTCATTTTACATGGCCAAATCCAGCTTCTCCCTGTTAAGAACAACATAAGCTAGGTTTTTGTTTGAGCTAATGTTTTTTTGCATTTGTAATTTAGTTTAAAGGTATAGTAAGCCAATTTTTGTGGGAATATGTATCTGAACCATTTAAGACCATTCTAAAAAAA
Organism: Corythoichthys intestinalis; assembly: GCF_030265065.1. Taxonomy (NCBI): domain Eukaryota; kingdom Metazoa; phylum Chordata; class Actinopteri; order Syngnathiformes; family Syngnathidae; genus Corythoichthys; species Corythoichthys intestinalis. Next base: position 34,548,248 of record NC_080397.1, read on the forward strand.
AAAAAAAAAAAAACACATTAGTATTTTATAGCATTTAAGCTAGCGGACTTTTGCAATTAAGTTAGCCAATTGTTCTTTTGTTGTACATCGATCCTTATTTATTTTATACTGTTTGAGGTTTAGCACAGGTATTTTAATTGGTTTATGTTTATCCGATTACTCGAACTTACTAGTTCATCGATTAGTCGACTACTAAAAAAAAAAAAAAAAAAAAAAAAAAGATAGCGGCAGCCCTACTACATATTAATCAAGAATAGGTAGTCAACAATCAATGACTTCATTGGTTCACTTTACAGATCAATGGTAACATTTTAATTACAGATTTTGAGATTTACTGCATTCAGACTATAAATCGCAGTTTTTTATAATTTGGCCCGGGGGTGTAATTTATATTCTGGAACGATTTATGCCTAAAATTATTAACACATTATTATACCATTTCACATTATTTTCACACTAAACCGCAAAAGGACGCTCAAGACCTGTGTTTCAATTAGAGTTGTTTTTGTCAACGATGACGATTTTCAATCCATCCATTTCAAGCATGTGTGGCGGCGACCAGGTGAGGAGTACAAAGATAAGTGTGTCATGCCTACAGTGAAGCATGGAGGTGGGAATGACCCCCTCCACCACCTCTTCAATCCCTGCAGCAATACTGACAGCACTCCTGTAACGAGTCACATAACATTTTGGAGGGAAAATGACAAGCAGAACTCAATTTGGACATTTAGGGATGTACAGTTCCCATGTGGCGTAGTCACTTTTGTTGCCAGGCGTTTAGATATTAATGGCTATATTTTGAGTTATTTTGAGGGTAAAATAAATTGACTCTATTATATAACCTGCACACATACTTTTCATCATTGTGTCAAAGTGTCATAAATGTAGAAGCATTCTCCCTGGGCCGGTCACAGATTAGCAGTTATGCTTACTGACCATTCGATGTCTCCAAACTAAGATGCTTGGGATTTGTTATGTGAGCAGACCATTTGACCTGGGCATCACAATACAATTAGCCATGATATGTTAAATCCACGACCGCATATATTGGTATCAGTGTAATATCGGTATCGGATGTTTGGAGTTGAATAGTATCGGGATTATCGGTTATCGTTTAAAAAGTCGTTATTGGAAAACTACTTCAAAGCACTCTTTCCTTTTAGTGTTTTTCAAAGATTTGGTGTCAGGACAAGTAAATTTACTCATATTTTAGTATTTTGTATGTGTAATTTTTAAAATATGGGAGTTAAAATGTCCTACAATTCTGGAATGACCCATAATTACACGCGGGAAAAAATTGAATGCCTCGTTTAATGAAAAACCTAAGTAAATCAGGAAAAGGAATCAATTATTTAAAATTGTAGAGATTCAAACAGCTCCCCTATGGCAATTTGAGCCCTAGCATGGGGTCTGGACAAGAAAAGGATACTGAGTACGAGGGAGACCATGGCTGCGAGGGCCAGAGTCACACGGAAATGGGCCATCCAATAGTCGAGGGCGGTGACGGCCACCCGATAGGTGAGCACGCACTGTAAGCACACGAAGAGCAGCCCTGCTGGAAAGGCCACGCCGGCGCCCACGTAGTGAAGAGACTTGGCGTGGTCAACCTACCAGACCAAAGAACGCAGTTAGACAGTCGTGCGTGCTCATCAACAATGTTCAAAATACAGTAGTACCTTTGCATAAGTACATTATTTAATTTGTTCCCAGATCTGGTTTGTAAGTTGAAATGGTCGTATGTCAAGCGAGATTTTCCCATAATACAATATTATAATTCAATTAATTCGTTCCACAGCCCAAAAACCTACGCAAAATCCTTAAAAAATACTGCTGGTACAAGTACAAATAGCAATCACACATAGCAAAACAAATAAATAAAAACAAATCATAATAATAATAAAAATGTAACAAGTCGGGTTCTAATGTGGCGGTTGTGTTTGCATGCTGTTCCTGAATGCACCGTGTGACTGCCAACAGAACGAGAGGTGCAGAAGAGGGGGATGGTTTGACTTTCTATTTTCATATTGTTGGCGTCAGCTACGGCGGACAGTAGCCGTGATGTGTCGCACGAGTTCTAAAATAAATGATTAAAAACCTGACGAAGCTGGCGACTTCCTTCCCAGTGTTACAATAATAATAATAATTTTCACCTCAACTTGACTGGCAACGGAGGTCGGTGGAGGACCATCAACATCGTAGACATATTCCGGCCGTATTGTCGAGCCAGTTCACTGACACACACCACACTCATATTTTTCTATTATTTCCATCTTATAATTTCAGTGGTAAGTGTCACCTTTTTGTTTCTTTCACCACCTGCACTAACCTTCTCAACCCATGTTGATTTCTCTCACAAGAAAATCCGCCATGCGTCTGTCTTGCGGGAAAACAAGGAAATTGTGATGCTGTAAAAAATCGTCGTATTTCGAGTGTGTCGCCATATGTCAGGACAATTGACGAGTTAAATTTTACGTCGAATGTCGAAGCAATCTTATGTTGAGGTACCATTGTATCTCATTAGCTGCACTGAGGACGATCTAGTGTCAAATTAGTTCAAATTCACAGAAGGTGGATGCAAAGGGTTGCAGGTTGAATGCCCTTGACTGAAAATCTTATTTCAGCAGTGGCATTGAATGGGTTAAGAATGTGTTGCATAGGAAAAGTGAGTCGTTTACCTGGAAGTTGCCCACCATTACCAGACCCACTGCGTTGGTGCAGCCTGACACCAGCGCGCTGGTGTTTACCCAACATCTGTGGCTGTGTTCTATCACCTGGGCGTAGCGCAAAAGGCACACCATCACCACTGCGGAAAACATGATCAATCAGAAGAGCACTGATATCATTGAAACATATTTTATAATGAATGGTGTAGTAGAATTTTAATCAAAAATAAATTTGTTCTTGTTACCTTGGCAAAGGACAACAGATTTATATACCATAATTTTCGGACTATATGCAGCTAATTTTTTCCCTCATTTTGAATCCTGCGGCTTATAGTCCAGTGCGGCTAATTAGTTAATTTATTTGTGTTAATAGGTAACGCTTTATTTGACAGCGATGTCATAAACCGTCATAATTATGACATGACACTGTGTCATAAGACCGTCATAATTATGACATGACACTGTCATGGGTATTAATGAATCCTTATGACAGATGTCATTAAGTGTCAACTGGCAAATTTTGTCACTAACTCCATTTATTCATTAATGCTCATGAAGGTGTCATGTCATAATTATGACAGTCTTATTACCCGGCTGTCAAATCAAATTTTACCGGTTAATATCTTTTGGTGTAAATATCCAAGAATACAGTGAAGACAGCTGCGGCTTATAGTCCGATGCGGCTTATCTTTGAACAAATGCAGTTTTCATGTCAAATTTGGTGGGTGGTGGCTTAAAATCAATTGCGCCTTATAGTTCCAAAATTACGGTACTCGTGTGTTTTGTGAACAATTTGTCGTTCAGGCTATATTTACCCCAATAGGTACATTTGCTAGGTTAACAGTCACATATTTAGCCTGTTTTCCATTTGATTATTTTTAATATAATATGTAGCATGTCCTTTTTTACTGATAAAATAAGATTCCTCCAAAATCCAATTTATATACTATTAATATATATACTTATAGCCCGAAAAATATCCTCCTTGTAATGTTCCCACTTAAATTTAACCCAAGCTATATTTCATTGTTTAATAATGTCATAAAATGTTTGCCCAATTTCTTGAGTATATTTTCTCGTGACCATTCATGATACTATTACCCCCCCTCGTACACATTCATTATACTCACTCCGAATTTACTCGTATCTGCTCAACAAAATGGAACACAGTATTATCTTAATGCGTCTTAATTTAGTTTGCTTTATTAAAAAAAAAAAAACACTACTTTACTACAAGAATTTGTTCTTCATGCTAATACTGAATTTCCTTGTACCTTATGAACGCATGAGTCTTTTCAAGACAGGGAATTTAAAACATCCATAACTTCACATTTTTAAATAGCCCTTAATCCCAACAAATGTCTCAAAGTGACAGCGGACAGACAAATACGATGACAGAAAAGTAAAACGGCGCTTTGTGGTATTTTTAGAGATTGAAGTAAGCATGTGTACAGTACTACATGAAAAGTTAAAATATCAAGTAAAAGTTGTTTAGTTTTGGCAACTTAACCATAAACAATGAAACCAACAAATATTATTGAGCCGTAACTATATTGTTTTGTACTTTGTTCATTCCTTTCATATATCAAATTCACCCTTTAAGCTGAATTACAGAGGATATTCAAATATTGGATATATTTGCATACATTTGGTAGTCAGTTTTTAATTACTATATTTATAATGATGTAATTTATGTTAACCCTTTGCTCTATGGTGACAGCACGTAGGAAAACACATTCATAAGATCCAAAATTAATTTTGCTGAGGTGGACATGCTTCACCTATTCAATTTTATTTGGGAGAGCAGGGGAGTTGGGGCAGCTGACCTCATGATAGGCACATAGTGTATGGACCAGCCAAGCCATGAACTTTGATAGCTCATTTTAAAATGTTAAAGTGGTGAACATTTAATTCAATAAGACTAGAGAGTTCTTAACATAACCTTTCTATCTTGAACTTATAAGGCCTGCTCAGGATAACGTAAAAGTCAAGATGCAATCGATGTATGCGCTAAAAAAGTTACTCTGGGCAGTGCTTAGACATATTTTGAAATAAGGCATACACCTCCACCCCCCAACCCAAGATTGAAGAGAAATTAGCCAAAAATGAGTGGTGCTTCTAGCATGACAAGTAATGGAGGAAGACCATGGAGGGTACATGAAGGAGACAGGGCAGGGGAGGGGTGGTGCTGTGGAAGGAAACTGCATTTATTATTGATTTAGTGAGCTCAGGCTATTTCAAGCCCCTCCGCAGCTCTAGACGCTGACATGGGCACCATGCAGTACAATTACACACACAAATGGATGAGAGTCATGCACACACACATTTACATAAGGATGTGTAGCATGGAAAAAATTTCAAATTCTCTTTTTTTAAGAACCTGAATAGTAAAAGTAATTAAATAAATAAAGCAACTCATATCACTAGTTAATATTTACTGTACGCACATGAGACGAACCAACAAACCACCATGTTTGTGTTTAGTTCATTTGCAGTGGTGGTCTGGTCTTACCCATAAAGGCTCCAACATTGGCGATGAGGCTAAACAGGCAGCTTTCAGGAGGGTAAGAACCACATTTACTGCAAAAAAAAAAAAAAAAAAATGATGACAAAACACTGTGTTAACAAGACTTCCCATACACTTTATAGACTATTGTCATGGGCCACAAAGCTTAGATAAAACTGGCATATCCAAATGGATCTGGGATTTATCAATTTAGTTTATGTTGAGCTACTGTTTTTCATCCAACCTCTGTTACACTGCTCTGATATTATCTTCGAAAAGTCCGCCCACCTTTACCACCTCATTCCCTTGACAGTTACTGAACAATAAAGCAAGGGAAATGTAAGCAATATGTAAAGTGGTTGGAATAAAAGCCCTTGGGTCATGTATTTCTAATGACATGAGCAGGAGGTTACGCAAAGTGGGAATTAATGATGTTAGCGAGCCATCACACCATGTGCTTATCTAGGTTTGTGGGCTTGTGGTGACTAATGTGCTCTGCAGTTAGGTAGAACAGGACACCTGATGAGGGGGATGTCCTGGATGGTGCAGCAGGTCTTGGGCAAGCCTGGTCGGAGAAGCTCTTCTGTGCATGTTATATTGTAGGACCTGCAGCCGTGACGCAAGCATATCAGGACATAGCTTGTGGCAACTTTTCTCAAATGGGGGGGGGGGGGGGGGGGGCAACGTATCACTCACCAGTTCTCCACAGGACAAACATGGCGATTCATAACAGCCATGGCATACCTGGAGAGTAAACAGACAAAGTTTAAGTAATATCACAGTGTTAGCCAAGTAGAGGGTGGACTATGGAGTAGACGGTAGTGTCCAGTAAGAGTTTAAATTACAGAAATGCTCTCTATTTTTCAAAGCAGTAATAGTAGTCCAACTTCTACTAGAGCATGCGCTAGTTGTTATTTTGGTAAATCAATTACAGTGGCTCTACATTTTAACATGTTTCAAGGTTTAAAAACAGAGAACAGTGAATTTGTTTGAAGAGTTGTGTAAGAATGAATACATTGTCACACAGCAACGTTGCAAGTAGGTATGTGCCGGTATGTGATTCTGAGGGTATGATAACCTTAAGCAAAAATATTACGGTTTCACGATAGTGCAATTAAAGCACTAAAATATGTTACTTTGTGATATGTGGGTTAAAAAAATAAAAATAAAACATTTCTCCATTGAGCAGGATTTTTATTTTTCAAAACATATAAGCAAATTGGAACATTAGTATAATGTTAAGTTAAAATGAAAAGAAAAAGAAAAATAACCCAAATTTTCTAATTAAAACAAATGCAGTCCTTTAGGTAAGTCTTAACCCACAGCCATAGCTCAACATTATTACCATCAGAACAAAAATAATGTAATTATTTTCCATAAAAAGCCTGTGTGTATGACTCGTATCATGTTTACATTATATACACTCTTTTTCAACAGACAGTTTCCAGAGACAGAAAAAAAAAAACACGTTTTACCACCGCCAGACTAAACACGCTGGAGTTAACTCTTGTAGCTGGTGGGAAACGTTCATGACAATGTTTACTAACCTTTCATTTTGTATAAATGCAAATCCCAATTGAGGTATTGCCTCCTCGGCAGCCACCCTCCGCAAACATGTTTTACATGTTGGTTGGCTCTCCTCTAAGGCGCGGCCGTCTGTAACTTTTCTGTAATTGAAGTATTCCCATACCAGCTATTTCGTTTTCTTCGAGGGGGAAAAAAAGTTTGGGCGTTTCACCTCCTCCAGCCATCGTGTAGCACAGCTGACTCACTGACAGTGAGCAACAACCGATGGGGGAGAGTTGAGCCTTACAGCTGCAAGCGAGGGATTTCTCCATGCATTTTTGGGACATAAAAAAGAGCTAATACCTTAGGGACGGTATGATGGAAAATTTTTGTGGCTTTGAAACCTTGACGTTTTAATACAACGGTATACCTTGAAACCTGTAATCGGCACCTGCCTAGCTGCAAGTAACTTTTTTCTTTACTAGACGCACAGTTGCCACAGTAAGTTGACCAATACATTTTCATTCCAGGTATAAAGCAACAGCTATGAACACAAAATATTGCAACCTAGAGTTATGTCATCAATAGTTGGCACTGTCCAATGATGTCAGTCACATAAAACAGTCCTGTCCTTTCGCGTTAGAAAGGAAGGACTTTTTCCATCTCTCTTTAACCCAATAAAGTATTCTGACAAAGGTTAAGAAAAGGTGGCATAAACGTGATGCGACCACTTTCATAAAAGGGCAGGGTATTACTTCAGGAAAATGTAAACATTTTGAGGTTTTGAACACACCTAGCCACAACTACTACATTGAGGAAAAATACCTAATGAGTAGTGTAAATGACATTTCTTTCTACTATAAGACAATAATATTTCAATACAGAAAACGACACAGTTCATTGGAGCTCCCATTTTGGGACAAATGCGATCAGTTATAACCAGTCTCGCTCTCTTTTTTTTTTTTTTTTTGCTAGCGGTAACTTGCGAACTGCTAGCCAGGATGTGTCAGAAAGCTAAAAAAGGCTGTGGACTTATACAGGGTTTCTACAGATATCAGCAAATCTCATTTAATGCTTTTTAATCCTACTTTTAATGCCACTTTAAACTAATTTAATGCCCATGCCCAACTGCAGATAGTGCTCACACACAATCATAAGTAGAGTTGTCCGATAATGACTTTATAACCGATATCCCGATATTGTCCAACTCCCAAAATCTGATACCGATATCAAATCTAATTGTATTGTGATGCCGCACTGTCAATAATGGTCAATAAGCATAACTGTTGTGCTAAGCTGTGACCAGCCCTTGTACAAATACAGAAGCCAGTAGGCTTCTACATTAACTTTGAAGGCAGCATGCATAATGGCCCAAAACCGATGTCAACATTATCCACCATTCATCATCATTTCAAAATTCTTTTATTGGCTACCCGATAATAAATTATGTGGAAAAAAAAAAAAAAGTCAAGTTTACATGATTTTTAATGCCTCGAACATTTAGTTAGGCCCGAATTTTGATAAAATATATTTAATGACTTTTAATGCTTTTTAATGACCCATATTAACCCTGTTATAAGTTTTGGGCTGTGATGCAAAATTGTGGTACAGTGATCCCTCGTTTTTCACAGTTAATGGGGAACCCCCCCCTCCAACCCGAGTAGAGGTGGAGCTCTAAAAAATTGTGTATTTTTCTCTATATCACCATTCACTATTTAGAACCAATTTATAACAAATGTTGTCAAAAAGACATATGATGAGGATTTTAAGCCATCCGTGCCCTACTCACACTATCCATATTCCTGTGATGGAGAAGGCAGACAGGCTGACCGGCAGGACGATCCAGGCAGTCATTGGGCTGGCAGTGAGCTGGCTTTATCCCAAGCATGGGGTGAGAGGGTGGCTTCGGGTTGGAGCGGCGATGCAACACTAACAATCAGATGGGGGTGGGTAGGGTTGCAGGGTGAGTAACATACAGGGGAACACACAGGGAGGGGGAGGGGGGATACGAGAGGACAGAAGGGGGATGATGACACGGTGCGCCTGCTCCAGGAACCCTGCGTCCCGCCTTCAACCTTATGGAAGAAACGATAAATGTGAGGTGAGCAAAACATTAGACACATCATGATGTAGTGTACTCCTTTATATACAGTACATATATATAGAGCTGTCAAACGATTAAAAATTTTAATCGAGGTAATCACATCTTAAAATTAATTAATCAATAATAATTAATCGCAATTCAAACCATCTCTAAAATATGCCATAGTTTTTCTGTAAATTATTGTCTGAATGGAAAGATAAGACACAAGATGGAGATATACTGTACATTAACCATACTGTACATAAGTACTGTATTTGTTTATCATAACAATAAATCCACAAGATGGCATTATTAATTCTTTCTGTTAAAGGGATCCACGGATAGAAAGACTTGTAGTTCTTAAAAGGGTTATAGTTATAGTACAAGTTATAGTTATAGTAATTTTATATTAAAATCCTTCTTAATGTTTTCATTTTAATAAAATTTGTAAAATTTTCAACCAAAAAATAAATTAATAGCTCGCCATTGTTGACTTCGCCGAGCGGGACGTCACATGAGCTCCCTGCCGTTCTTCCACAGTGTCTTGAACTACGTAAGGTAGTAACTGAAATACATCACAAGGTGTCAATGGCGAGTTTTAAATTAATTAGAGATCTAGCGAAGCCAAAGTCTGACTACGTTTTATGTGTATTTTGCATAGCTATTTTGATTGGGAATGGCAGTTCTCTTTGCATTGAGCGCTTTTCTAATTGTGAACAATATTTTTTGGAGAGATAGGAATATTATTTTTGTTGTGCTTTCACTAAATGATACTGTAGCGACTTAACTGTTCTTCCCAAATGCATGATGGGAAGTTGGGCAACCATGACTGTCAGTGGTGGCTGCAAATGGTATATGTTCTGCGTTGTCTGTAATAAAGTGTGTTAAGAAAAAGATCATCTCCTGTCATTCTTCCCCACGTCGCTCGCCACAATAGTTATTTTTGTTGTGAAAGAGTTGACAAAGATTATGCCGATAAACGGTGCTGTCTAATGAGTGCATGTGTCCACTCACATTTCTCTGCCTCTCAATGAGCAAAAAAAAAACAGCATCATTGTAATCTGTTTGAGGAAATGCATGAGCGGGTCATTCCGCGCATGCGATAAATGCGTCAAATATTTTAACGTGATTAATTTTTAAAAATTAATTACCGCCCATTAACCCGATAAATTTGACAGCATTAATATATATGTATATTAAAATCAAAACTGTTAATGCCATCATTGCAAAGGTGGACTACTTGATGGAGCACTTGTATTGAACTTCATTTATTTTGCAAGTGGTAAAGGTTTTTGCCTTAATTCCACATACACAGACCTGATCAAATGCTAACCTGTTGCACACACACACACAAAAAACTCACACTCAGTATTTCAGTCCATCTTCCATTTGTTTTGAATTCCGTGATGCACCTTGACATGCTCAAGCGAAACCATTACGTAACACTGTGTTGATGTTTAGCTTCATTTCAAAGTTAAAGATTTTTGCCTTGTATGCACCTTTGACACGGAAGAAACTCTTACATCTTACTCTTACATAACACATTAAAATTATAAACAACCAACTGATTTTGGGAGGGCATTACAATACACCAGTGACATGCTTGCGTTGGCGAGGGAAAAAACGTCAGCTTCTTCAGACCTACTGCATATTTAATAATATAGATCCAAATGACAGCAGAGCGTTTTGTCTCAGTGTGTCAGACGTTTAGCGGACAAACCTGAATTTTGTTACTAAATGTCAACAGAAAATTGTGTTTACATACAAACCTCCCAGCAAGCCTCAACAATGAGGATACAGTATTTTACAGCTGTGTAGACAACTATGGATAAGAACTAAGGGGAGAAGTTAAAACTATAAAAGTGTGGCAGTCTTTAAAAAATAATAATGAATAGGATGTAAATGTTTCACTTCACAATTTAATACGGTCCACAGGTCTCACAAGGGAAGATTTCAGAAGTTCTTAAAAAAAAAAAAAAAACGACAAATATTGTCATATTCTCAACAAAATTACTAAATTAATTCTTTTGACGTGGTTGTATCTCACGTCTTAACTTATGTTTCTGTTTTATGTACAGCAATTTGGCTTCTCTTGTGGATCTTTTAAATGTGCTAAATAAAGTATATTGACTGAGAAGTCTAATACAAATATTGTTACAACGATGACAACATCAAACCCCAATTTAGGGAGTTGGTCAATATATTTTGTCAATAATCACTGCCATCTCTCCCAGTCAAAATGGATTGGATGTCAAGTGACATCAATGGCAGCCAATGAGTTAAATATTATGACATTATAGGAAAAAACCTTATTTTAAAAATATATATAAAAATATATTCGTTATTGGGGCCATAACCAGAGTGTATTTCCGTTTGGTTTTATTTTAATGTAATTTGTTTTAACTCATTGAAGAAAAATCATACAATAACGTATGTATTATTAATATATATATATATGCATATATTATAAATTGAAACCTGGCATCCACATATCATCCACATATACGTATAAACCTAACATTTTGGGTCACACTTATGTACCAAATGTTGGGCCTACATGACCGAAAATGTTATGTCCACGTGTGCTGTCAACAGGCCTTTATATAGTTATGTTTTTTTAGTTGTTTTTTTAATTAATTGGTTAAGCTTGTGTCCTCAAGCTTGTGCTTGTGGGCAAGCTTTGACAAGTCACGGATCATTTAAAGCAGTCGACAACAACCTAGTAAAAATTACCATGTCAAATATGGTTGCACATATTATCCAAGTATGCAATTCGCACATTTCTTAGCTCTCCCATAGTGAAGAAAATAATGTTTAAAGACAAGTAATTACTACCACTTGTGGGCGCAGCCATTGTGTGGCAAATGTGACATCTGTCGTGCTTACAGCACATGAACGCAAATAAATACACAATAAACAGGTAATTAGTAGCTAATAAAAGAAGCACACTCTCCTTATAGTTTCTGTACCTGTGCAATATGGCTCTGTCTTTCTCCTTTCTCAGTCTGACACTGAGATGAAGACTGCGACACTTTCTCGGGGTATTAATGTTTGTTTCTCAAATAGTCGCACATACTGAAGTAGCTAAAGTGTAACGAGTTGACGGGACAATGAGATACTGGCATTTGATTGGCAAACATAGTACTGGCATTTAAAAATGTCTGACAACAGCTATACTAGGAAATATTGGCTACCATTTACATCATTTAATATCTTTTACATTTACAAAATCAAACTATGTGTCTTCCCTTTAAACAAGATTATTTCTGCTGGTATGCACTTGATCAAGGTCTTGTCTTTCACTTTAAGTCTGTGTGCTTTGACAAGTGAAAGATGATTCTTACTAAAATCATGAAGGACTTATCATGCAAATATGTTTTTCATTCATTAATCTAAAATTGTTGCCTAACAGTTTTCTCATAGAAAACTACATTCCTGAACATAACGCATGCACCGCATTATGTACTTACTTTTAACAGGTCCAACAAAAACATACACGTATTAAAAAAAAAAAAAATGCGTAAAGTCAGAAAATGCCAATTTTTTTTGATTAATACATTTGGTTTGATGGACTTTCAAATGTTATGATAGTTTTTAAGAGCAAAACAATTACTTATGGTGTTTGGTTGTTTTTTTTTTTGTTTTTTTTTTAATAACATGATATTTTTATATGTCTTCAAGGGACATCACTGACGAGTAAGCATCACAGTCATGTGATAATCAGATACGCAGATGAGACGGAACCTGAATGCAACACAGAGTGACTCTTCTTATTTGTGTTGGGGCTACCACAAACACAACAACGCAACTCGCAGCCGAGCTCGGCTAACTACATCTGATGCCACTCGGCTCTTCGTTAGAAGAAGCATAAGTTAACTTAAGGAGAGTCAAACGTCATGTGGCCATAAAACAAGATTCTTGAATTGTCCCGGCTACTCGAATGAAACCGCGTTATGGTTAGCCGCGTTAGCTCGGACATCTCTAATTGTAGGGTGCACTTGTCTTTACCGGCTGGTCTCTACACTCGCCCGCATCCCGATTTCCTTCAGCCTTTGCAACATGCTGCTCATGAACAAATAAAGTAGAGCGCACGTATGCGGATAGATACACGAAATTAAGAGTGCCGTCATGAATTTGTACGTACCACCAGCCTGCAAGACCCTCAACCGCACACAACAACCTTGGTCTCCTTTAGGAAAATAGCGTTCTTAGCTAATCACGCGTACCATAAACTCGCTTCCGTTTCGTTGTCTTCAAAATAAGATGAGAGCAGTTTGGCGTTTTTACGTTCGTTTGCATCGTTTTAGCAAATAAATAGCGAAATACACAGCACGTTACTCGTGAGCCCGCAGACAATAAATTACGTACTGTGTGCCTCCTGAATATAATAAAAAACAGTAGTTGGAACTGTAAAAGTCATTATATAGATTGATGAACAGTTTTGCCAAAGCTTTTATTTTTACAGAATCACAAATGCGAGCTAGCGTTATAATATGTAACTTAACTCGCTTGCAGGTCCGGTTGGTTGCCACAGACTGTGGGCCACATATACTAGTATATCATCGAAGCCGAACAGAATGTACTGTACACAAACAGTGAACAAACTAACTAACAAAGTATGAATAAGTTCAAATAAATAAAAATACATTTCAAATATTCTCACGTGTAAAACTATTACCAGATGTGTTTTTTTGTGTCAGGATTTTTTTGAATACATCTTTTTATTTGAGCTTTTGGATACATAGACATGATTTAATAGTTCTCAGCCAACAACACTTAGTCTTTGCCACAATTTCAAGGGAAAACAAGAGGTATGTTTGGCTGTATCTTAAACAAGTCCTCCGTTTTACACGAACGATATGTCACTAACAAAACAAGAAACAAACAAAACAAATATATCAACAAAAAATATAATAATAGTAATTAAAAAAAAGAAAAGAAAAAAAATAAAAAAATAAACAAAAAACACACAATAGCGTACCGCACGAATGCTATTTTTAGACCGGAAGGTTGCGTGACGTCACTATCGTTAACCGGAAGGGGGTCAACAAAGAAGCGCGCTCAATAAAAAAAGAAAAAAAAACATAGACGTGTACTCGCATTCAACACATGGTAGTACTGCTTGTTTTCTGCCGGTAATCGTTCAAAAAAGAACATGCTGAGAAAACACTGCTGCTATGGAACTTGTAGAAACGACTCTAGACATTACGACCGTCCACATATGAAGGATGTTTTCTTCATACGTTTCCTGAAGCCAAAATCTCAGAGGGAAAAATGTGAAAAATGGATCAACTTGTGTGGACGTCCAAAAGACCAGTTTAACACCAGCAAGGTAAAGCTATTCACCTTCATATGCAGTAAACATTTTGTTGGGGGCCATGGTCCTACAGATGACAATTTTGATCCATTGTCTTCCAAAAACAGGTAAGCCATTTTGATATTTTTACTTATTTTTCAGCTTGGTGTTTTGCCGTGCTGCTTATGTCTGACAATGAATGACCTGAAAAAAATAAAATGTTATTTATATATATATATCAACAATTATGTAGGCCTATTTTTCTAAAATACGGATATTTAAATAAACTAGCCATGTTTGGCCCCGGTCTTTTTGTAGTAAGCCTGTTCATGCCTACAGATTAGCTCTGCATTTATCAGCTTTACCTTTTCTGTTGTAAAGAAACAACCTTAGTAAGGAGGGAGTGTAAATAAATTAATAGAATTAAGATTTGTTATTAATGAAAAAATTAAGTGTTCATTGGCTGTCACTTAGTAGGATTTGCGATCGCTACACAAAAATAGTAATATAAATTACCCCCAAGAACGATCAGAGACGTAAGACAACGAGAGGATATTGTATACAAGAAAGACGGGGCATATGGTGGTAAAAGATAGCTCTGGATCAGGTCAGCTCTTTTTCCTGTCTTTTTCAGCCCTCGACACTCAACCCATCTGTTTAACCGAACATTTGTATGTTCTTCCAAATCTTTACAAGTGAATTTGGCACCAGGGACATCATTTTCGGACAGAATTGGTAGGTTTAGCTCAGTAAACATCTCGTTTGTACACTATTTACATGCATCTACCATGAGGGACAAACGTGACTTTGACCCCCCTAGCAACAGTTGCTAACGTCATGAATATTAATGAGCACGTGTTACGTGTGGTACGCTATTCAAGCGTTCCATAATACAATAGGTAGGCATGAATATTATGAAAAACTTAATAAAATGAAATTAAACGGGGAGGGGGTGGTGCAGGGCCTCTAGTTGCTCTCTGTGGAGATTATTACTCCATCCATGTAGTCGCTGAAGGGCTGCCAGGTTTTGTGGAAGATATTCTCCCTACCAGAAAGTGAAAATCTTATCTTTTCTAACTTAAAAGGAGTCAGAGCCCCTGAGCCAACTGTTATATGATGGGGGAAGTGCATGTTTCCACTTAAGCAAAATAAGACGTCTCGCTAATAGGGTCGTGAAAGCGATTACATGGCGTATTGGCGCGGATAGAACAGGTGATAGAGGAGGGGAGCCAAAAAGTGCTATGCATGGATTATTCACACATTTTCCAGAGTATCAAGTTTTTTTTGTTTTTTTTTTAAACAGACACCTGAATAACAACATGATATTTCCGTCCATAAACTGTCTTCAGCAGTTGTCCTCACTAGGATTACAAGTGAGGTTCTGATTTTGGGTGAGGCACAGGGGCCACCCTGGACTGGTAGTCAACAAATCCCAGGGCAGAAATAAGAAAAAAATATTCACACTCCTACTGGACAGTTAAATATTTTTAATTAACTTAACATCCATGTTTTGAGGGAGTTGGCAGAAGCTTGCATAACCAGAGAAAACTTACACAAGCACACAAAGAACAAGTGAAGTAGACATGTTCTACAGTACACACATGCTGTCCAGTATGATGCGTTGTAGGCAAAAACAATAGATTAAGCTACAAAGGCCTTTGCTCGATTTTAAGCTGAACAATGCAGCATCCCCCTCCCCTTCCATTTACGTATAGACCAGGGCTTAATACCTTGATCCGCATCCACAGTCTTTCTCAGTTCACGAGAAATGTAAACCCTGCATTGGGTTAAAGTATGAACCCAAGATTAAGTTTTCTAACCGAGTGACTGACTATGAATGATAAATAATGCCTGAACATTGACTGCCATTAAATGCCTTGACATTGCATGTGATAAATCTAACAACAAGAGCCTTTAAATGTCTTTGTCTGATATGGAAGGACCGCAAACTTCTCCTAACATGGATTTCTTTATGTCACCTATATTAAACAGGAACGCCGGCACCATCAACCAATTGCATGAAAGATACTTTACATAGAAGGAGGCATTAATGAGGTAGTTATTGAGATACGAACCCTGTTCACATTATCGCAGTCTGGGAGATCAGCAGGGGATAATAGTATTTAGATGTCCTGTAAGTACATGGATCCTCTCAGTCAGCAACATTAATGGGGCCATGAGGCATGTTGCTCACATCCTCCATGCTTAGGTAAAAGAGTATTACGGGTAGATAGAACCAATGCTGGTAGCCTCTGTCTGAAATGGGGAGCACCGGCAAGGTGTTAGGATTCTTCAACAGGAGACAAAGTCTCTTCCCCAACTACAAAGTTAAAGGTTCTGACGTTAATCGAAGATCTTCGGAGATTGTTTATCCATCAGCAAAGGAGAGCTGCGTGAGGACATGGAACTCTTTGCAAGAGCTGAGCAAAGACATCTATGACATCTATGCCGAATACGAAGATGAAGAAGATGATGCCCAGCATGGCATCTCCAGACAGATTTCCCCATCCAAGAATTATACTATCAACATCAATGTAGGTGGGACGCCCTTCCAAATTGCCTACAAGATGGCAGCCAGGTACCCCAAGACCAGAATTGGACGACTGGCCACTTACACCGACCACAATATGAAACTGGACCTATGTGACGACTTTAATGTGACCAGCAATGAGTTCTTCTTTGACAGAGACCCTGATATCTTTCACAGCATCTTTAATTTCTACCGCACTGGCGTATTGTGGATCAAGGACGAACTATGCCCCCGCAACTTTCTGGAGGAGATCAACTACTGGGGAGTGAGGATCAAGAACACCCACCGTTGCTGCCGAATCTCCTTCGAAGAGAGACAGGACGAGCTGAACGAACAGCTGAAGATCCAGCGAGAGCTGGAAGCTGAGGTGGAGATCGAGGAGAATGAAGCACTCTTCCAAGACATGTTCATGGGCCAGAGGCGGCGAGCTATCTGGAACTTAATGGAAAAGCCATTTTCTTCAGTCAAGGCCAAGCTAATGGCAGTGACCTCCAGTCTGTTCGTCCTGATCTCACTTGTTGCCATGACATTGAACACAGTGGAGGAGATGCAGTACAGAGCTCACATGGGGCAGCTCAGTGGTAAGACCTACTGGGAGTATGTAGAATCACTGTGCATTGCCTTCTTCACCATGGAGTATCTGCTACGTCTGGTATCCACCCCTGACCTCAAAGCCTTCAGCAGAAGTGTGCTCAACACTGTGGACCTGATTGCTATTCTGCCTCAGTACCTCCAGGCCATCCTGGAATTCTTTGACAACAAGGAAAACTACATGAAGCATGAGGCTGACATACAAGCTGTGGGGCAGGTTGGAAAACTCGGGCAAGTCCTGCGTATTATGAGACTGATGCGAATCTTTCGCATCCTGAAGCTAGCGCGACACTCCACAGGCTTGCGGGCATTCGGCTTCACTCTGCGACAGTGCTACCAACAAGTCGGCTGCCTATTCCTCTTCATCGCCATGGGGATCTTCAGCTTTTCAGCTATGGTGTACACTGTGGAACATGACATGCCGCAAACAAACTTCACCAGCATTCCTCATGCATGGTGGTGGGCATCTGTAAGTACAGTATGCGTAAAGTCACAATTGCAGCGGTGATTGAATCGTGACCAGTTTTGATCTACACCTTAAAATGGATGAATTAAGGCATTGTTTCTCTCCTAGTACCACCATCAGGGCCAACATGAACTCAATTGCTGCCAATGACGGTGCAGCGAATGTAATGTATTTAAGGATTGAAGTTCAATCATACTACACCGAGAAGTTGTTTCTAAATATTTGAAAAGAAACAGTGCTCAAACCTTAAATGTTAAAATTACGTAGCTTAAGTTAAATACATTAGAAATGTACTTAACAAGTTAACCATTATATCCACTGTACTGGATCAAAAAAATGTTTTTTGAAAATTTCATTCATCTTTTGCGTACCACTAGAGACAGCTCTCGTACCACAGGTGGCACTTGTACCACACTTTGAGAACCACTGAATTAAGCTGTCTTCTGAAAGTAACTTATGATAAAATCAAATCAAAAGGAGGTGTAGAAGAGACATGTTTTTTTTCTTTTTAACACATATCAAATAACTTTTTCTAATTGCGAAAAATTTGGAAATTGTGTCAATATATTGTCATACTTGACTTTCGTATCGTATCGTATCGTCAACTTATCACAAAGCATACCATAAAACAATCAGCAGACGTTAGTCAAAATGGTTTCATTTTCTCATTATAATCTTGACTGCTCTCCCTGATATCCCTGGCAGGTCAGCATCTCGACGGTGGGCTATGGCGATGTTTACCCAGAGACCATCCTGGGCCGTCTGTTTGCTTTCATCTGTATTGCTTTTGGAATCATCCTCAATGGTTTGCCCATTTCCATTCTCTTCAACAAGTTCTCAGACTACTACTCCAAACTGAAGTCCAACCAGTACACAGCCTCCCTGAAGAATCGAGGGAAAGTGAGGTTCGCCAAGAGGTCAGCACAGAAGCTCAACGACTGCTTTGGAATAGGCCACCGCCATGCAGACTAAAGAAATTGCATACAATAATACCTTTGGGATATTTGTCCAGAACAATTTTTATTACACTCAAGACAATTTTTAAAACTTTGCTGCCTTAAGAAACCTGAATAGATGCAGATAGAATACCAAATGCTGGATAAAAACCTCAGGGCAGATTAATTTTCTATTGTTGGGAGAATCATAAGGATTTATCAATATTTAATTTTGTTATTATAACTATTTTGAAACAAAGTAACTCTTTAAAAAACAACACTACACTGTCATTGCACAGCCAAATCTGTCATTATTATAGTGAAAAAAATCAGAAAGAAAACATGGCATGAAAGAGCAATAATAGCCATTAAAAAAATAATTATTGTCCTCTTTACCTGCTCCCAAAAAGCAATTATTGCAATTTCATCTATATTTCGCTCTTTTGCCCTTAATCATTTACAGTATTTCTAAATCAGTTGCAGTTTATTCGCACATCATCAAATACAGTACATGATCATACGCTAGCAGTTCACATGTTAAGATGGGCGAATAGGACACTCCAAAGAAGCTATTCAAAGCTTTTAGCAGGGGCCCAGTTAGACAACACACACACACACGCACACACACACACATTCGCACTCACACGGACACACACACACACATACACACACATACAATTAACTGTGGATAATTTCAAAATTTTGGTTACGTTGGATTTGATATGAGACACCAGTAGTGTTATTCAAAGAATCAGCATGTTATTTATACATTGCTAGGAGATGAGTTTTGAGTTTTTTCTTAAAGATGGAGATGGAATGTGACATTTTAAGTGTTTCGTCCAGTTCATTCCAAATCTGTGGTCCTTTGCACACAATGCTAAAGCTTGTACACTTTAGCCTTCGTTTTTCCCCTGTGATTTGATGTTTTCTTCTGGTAGTATATGTGTGTTGAGGAGTACAGACTGGGATGAGGTCACCTAATTTATACTGTAGCCTATAGATAGTCTGATACATTACACACGCATTTTGGTAATAGTTGTGGTCTTTAAGCCTCAGAAGGTGGTGGCGGTGAAAAATTATTTTAGTTGGAGCATTAAACTCAGACCATGTCAGGGCACGTTTAACTTTTTTCTGTAGTATTTCAAGCTTTTTTATATAAGTTGGATATGTGTTGCACCATATGACATTACAGTATTGTAAGTGTGGTTCAAATAAAGATTTATACAAAATGAGAAGTGCAGAGAGTGGGAGATAGTGTCTCAATTTAAAGAAAAGAGCAGCATATTTTGCCAGTTTATTTGTAAGATCATCAATATGTTTTCTAAAATTAAGGCACTCATCAATACGGACTCCCAAAAATTTTGTAGAGTCGCCACTTTCAATGTTTTCTCCGTTTATATTTAGGCAGATTTGTTTAGTGGCTTGTTTTTTATGGGAGCGAAACACAATGTAATTTGTTTTATTGATATTTAGAGATAGTTTATTACATTTCAACCATGTGTCTATTTTCTTTAATTCATTATTTATGATTTGCTCTAGTGCAGTTGGATTTTTATGGGAAAAAAACAAATTTGTATCATCAGCAAATATTACCTTATGTAAAACGGATGTGGAATTAACAAAATCATTAATATACAGGTTGAAGAGGAGCGGCTCTAAGATGTAGCCCTGGGGGATTCCATGTTTGATGAGTTTGTATGATGATTTAGAATTGTTAATGTTGACATACTGATGTCGTCCAGACAGATAACTACGGAACCAGTCTAGTGCTAGGCCTCTAATCCCATAACGCTGCAGTTTATTGATGAGTATTTCAGTGTTAATGGTGTCGAATGCTTTGGATAGGTCTAAAAAAAATGCCAACTCCAAAGTCACCTTTGTCGATTGCATCATAGACTTTTTCTGTTAAGTCAAGTACTGCCATATATGTAGTATTTTCTTTTCTGAATCCATATTGTGATGGGACAATGATGTTTAGTTTGTCTAGATAGTTATTGAGTTTGTTGTGGACTACTCTTTCTAAAACCTTCGAGAGGTTAGGCAGAACTGATATTGGCTGGTAATTGCTCAGATCATTTTTATTCCCAGATTTAAAGATTGGTATGATTCGTGCAATTTTTGCGATTTGGGGCACCACTCCAGAGAGCAAAGACAGATTGATGCAGTGGGTTAGAGGTGCAGTGATAATGTTGGAGATACTTTTCAGAATTTTATTGGATATTCCATCTGCTCCAGCTGAGTTTGACTTCTTCATATTCATGATTATTTTATGTACTCCACCACAATTAGTTGGATTCAGAAAAAATGAGCCCAGGTAGTTGCCTGATAAACAGTCTCTAAAGGAGGCATTTTGAGGCTGACTGATTTTACTAGAGATGCTGCTACCAATAGAGACAAAACAATCGTTAAATTTGTCAGCAATGTATTTGTTACATGGGATAGGCTCTAGCACCCCAGCGAGGTTCAGCGGTTCAGAAGATGAATGAATATATTTATCATTGTTTGACACAAGGGTGTAGGTTTGCATAGGGACGGTAGGGACAAAACCGACTTTTCACGATGCTCAAATTGTCCCCACCAACTTTTAAGCAACCTTCTTTGCATTATATAATGTGTTCAGTTATATAGGTCATTTAGCTTGTCTTCCCATATGTTGTAACGATAGAATTGACCCTACCGTTAATAAGTGAATTATTTTCAGACTTACATTTACCCCTTTTTTACTTGCTGAATGAGCCAGTCCATGTTTTTTTTTTCCTCAAATGCACGTTAGACTGGCTGATGAGTTGACCCCCAATCCTCTCCACACACACGCACACTCTCTCACAGTACAGAATTACGTTACATGTCGACATGCCGCCTCCTCCGCCCGCTTCGAAGAGGACGGATATTAGAATTATTTTTTTCAGCCAGCAGCCGCTATAAGTAATGTGAAAAGTCATTGTTGTGAAGGTGGGAAACACACCACTAATTTTGCTACTGAAAGTCCGACCTGCATCACAGTTTAGCATTACCATTACATTAAACTGTGTGAACTTGCTAACCTGAGTGGGAAACTGCTTAGGAGAAGTGTCCTCCTGTATGTGTTTTCTACTATGTTAACGTTAATTAAACTGTGAGAAATACAGTGAACTCTGTTAAGCTGTAAGAAATGTAGTGAACCAAGGTTTACTCCCTTCTCCCCAGTTTTCATTTTTATTTTGCTTATTTGGTCTTAAAGCAACCCAAAGGAGCTTTCATTTTTTGTTAAGTTTGGCTGTGCTTGTGGACAAAAACAATAGTGTTTCTCCTGAAGGAAGGCTCCATTATTTATTTTAGTTATTCCCTGACTATGATTTTTTTTTTTTGCTATATTTAATTTATTTAAACAGACAATTATGAGTGGTATTAAGACAAGTGTTATTTTTTGCATTCCTGGATACTTACGAGATGATTAATAAGTTTGTATTTCTTGTGTATGTTATATTATTTGTGTTCAAATAATGTAATTTAGTTTTTTAAATAAAATCCAGACATTTATTCTTGGAAGTCTTCAAAATGTTTCTTTAGTAGCTTTTGAAAAAAAAAGTTTTGAATCTAACAGTGTATCACCTGAACCAATACATATGCACTGCAAAAACCTACCTCCTTAAAACTGGAAAATAAATAAATAAATAAATAAATAAATCCCGTTTTCAGTGTAAATAAGTGAAATTATCTTCCAGTGCTTCAAGTAAATTTTACTCAGATTTCTTGAAATAAGAAAAATAGCTAGCTGAAAATAAGCTTAAAGACTTATTTTAAGCAAAAGGTTTGTATATCTAATCTTGAATGAGATACTGTAGTGCCTTTTCTCGTAGGCACCGTCTAACTGTTTGCATTACTCTAACACACACAATATAAAATAAATAGCACTTATACCATAGTTTAAGGAAAACAAGCAGAATATCGGGCATAAAAGTTATACGACGCCTTCTTATCACGGAAGCCTAACATGTGCGTCATGAGCAAGATTGATGCTCCGATCTTGCGTCGCCCCGTGGCGGTTCCTCGGCGTTCTCCTGCCTCCGCCTTCCCCTCTCTTCTCTGACTGGCTGGGCGCCGGTGTATCGGGTGGGTGTTGCCTGCACCGGCGGGGGACCCTGCCCTGGGCTTGGTGAGGGCCTCTGGGGGTCCCGTGGCGTGCCGTGCCGGTTAGGTGGCTGCGGCTGTGGCTCGTGGTCCAGGTGGGGGTAGTTGTGGGGTTGGTGGTGCGTCCCCTCTTGCCATCCCTGAAGGCCGGTTGATGGGTGCGCGGGCGGCCCGGGGGACCACCCTGGATCCCGGGGGGGGGGACGATGGCTCCTTTGCTGGGCTGCGGGAGGAGGGATGGGCTGCGCTTGACCCCCAGCCCCCGCCCGCCTTCCCTCTCACTCCGGGCTGGCTGGGTGGGGGCCGTGGCCCTGGGTTGGCGCCCGCGTGGCGTCTCCGCTCGTCTGCAGCTGGATGTGATAGGGCGTGCTCGGGTGGGGGGGGGTCACGGTGCCGGGATTGGCGATAGGGCGGCGTAGGGTTGGTCGCCAATGGGCTTACACTCACAAGGGATTCACACGATTACTGGGTTCTAGTTCACAGAGCTGATTTGTGTACACTCTACCCCTTTCAATCATTTAGCCTATAGACTCCCCCACCCCCGTCCCCCTCTTTCCATGGTCAACAGGCCCCCCCACATAGTGTCAACCGGAAATACATCTAGCTGACGATAGCACCAACATATTAGTAATTGGTCTTGATGTTCAATGTATTTCTTGTTGTAGTTTGTGTTTTTCTTTCTTCTCTTGTGTTTCTTTTCTTCTGTTCCCCCATAACCCCATCCTGTCCGCTGCTTTGTCATAATAAACGAGGTATGTTGAGTGATCAGAATGGGAGTATGTCAGACTCTCAATGTGAAACATTAAAACTGTTCAGACTATCCGGGCACTTAGACTTCCATTCTCAGTGTCAAACAAAAACAAAAAACAAACAAACAAACACACAAACAAAAAAAAAACCCCAAACAAACAAAAAAAAAAAGATTGACGCACCAACTCTCGCAATCAGTTCTCCCGGACAGTCCTGAACATATGACCAGACGCCTGAGTCTGTTTCGCCTTTCTATTGCTCGCTGTCGACCCGAATAAATTGTCAACTTGCTCTGGGTGAGCCTTCTTTAAACCGTTCAAAATGGAGTCAGTACAAAGGGTTAAGACTAAGGTGAAAGTGCGGAGGTTGCCCTTCTGGCCGGATTGCTGGGATCCTGCCGACCCGGGTCGTTGGAGCTGCGTCAGCGTTCCGGCTGGCGAGATCGCGGCGGTCTGGCTAGAAGGTCAGATTCCTTCAATCTTAAAAAACCAAACTTATTTATCAGAAATGTTCTTAATTCAAGAATATTGTTCAAAACATTATTTGAAAGCATTTTTTTTTTCTTGATTTAGGTGGAAAATGACCGACTTTTAGATGTATGGGCTCTATGAGAACAAATAATAATATTTACGTGGAATTACCTGATGCATTAATCTGTTAACTAGCCTTTAAAACTCAAAACAAGATGAAGAAAATTATTCGACTAGATTTAAGAAAAATTTTCAGATTAAGACGTTATACTGTAAATTTGCAGTGTGAAAGTTAGTATAATACAGATTTATTTTGCATTAATCATTTAGCCTTTCAATTAATTAGGTTCTTATTGGTGAGAAATGTAGCTCTGACCGCCGTTCACCCAATCTGTTTGGTCTTATTAATGTCCCGTCCCCAGCAAAAAGTGTAGATGCACGGTATGCTGTTATTTTGTCCCTACCAATATTGAGACCAAGCATACGTCCTCGTCAGTTCTTCAGTTGAATGTCCGTGAGATCTGCTGCTTTTTTAAAATTCCAATTTTGTTGTGCTTCTTTCTCACTGACAATAAATGAATTATGATTCTATATAATTTGGTGTGACTTTGTGAATTGGCTTATTTATAACCAAGCGAATCACGTTTTCATTTTAATATCTTGTTATTTTTATTTTTTTATTCAAATGTAATGAAAATGCATTGGGAAAAGGGAATTTGTACGTTTGTAAATTAAGTGGCGAGTTTGGTAACGGAATAAATTAAACCTGGTCAGGTTGCGTTGCTACTTCTTTTTGACAACGTCCAGAAGGTGGCACTATGTTACAATGTCAAGTCTTTGCTCATCCACGCTTAAAGAAGAACTGAGGCCAGGCTCCCACAATCCACTGCGGCGGTAAAGTCACCTCTGTTGTTAAACCATGGCTCCTCCGGTTGCAGTGTCTCCATTGATTAAGGTTTGTTTCCCCACTTAAAAGTGTTTACATGACGATATTGATTCTTTACGTAAATGATATTTCCCTTAGATCATACCTTAATAGCAGCGCGCAGTGACCGGGCTAATGCGCCAGCTAGCTAATAGTGGCTCTGCTATGTTTCGATCTCGCTCTATGACAGCCAAAGTCACAATGGATCATTGCAACGTTGACCTAAAACAATATTAACGTGATGGCAAACTTGTTCTGTTGTGCTGTCCTGTCCTGTACTTAAATAAGGAGTAAGGTGAAGTTATCCCCTTTTAGAACCGACACGGGGGTCCTCAGTATACGACGGAGGTACAACAGCATTCCTACACAACCCGACTTAAAAGTCTTCGGAACACATTTGTCTCATCATCAATTGATCGCAGCAGCTTTTGGTCATACAATTGTTTATCAATGCTCGGCCCACTGCGGTCCACGGATAGCGTTTGCCGTGTATGAACAATCTTTAAATGTGCCCAATTGGTTAGTTTTTGGCGATGCAGAGTTCAGAAACTAGTGTCAAAATGCCCTCCTGACTTCCCAATTTGTTTATTTATGTTTGGTATTCCAGACTGCCAGGTATTCAGCTTTGATTGCTGGCATCTTTTATGGCAAGAGGAGATATGGTGAGTTGTCGTGCTTGACCACCGATTCCTCGGGGCATGATTTTAGACATTCCTGACCTATTTGAAATGCACGCCGTCCCTCTTCAGAAAATTTGAAGCCAATTGCAGCTGAGGAGAGGAGGATTGAAGAGGAAGAGAAAAAGGCCCGTGAGGAGAAGGAACGCATTGCCAAGCAGCTAGCAGAAGGTAATCAAGTGTGTCTGACATGTTTAAGGCATGCTTAACTGAAA
This sequence comes from Corythoichthys intestinalis, assembly GCF_030265065.1. Taxonomy (NCBI): domain Eukaryota; kingdom Metazoa; phylum Chordata; class Actinopteri; order Syngnathiformes; family Syngnathidae; genus Corythoichthys; species Corythoichthys intestinalis. Next base: position 34,573,971 of record NC_080397.1, read on the forward strand.
AAAAAAAAAAAAAAAAAGGTTGAAGGCTGCAGTTATCGATTATTTTATGAGTTGATTAATTTATCCACTAGTTAGTTTGAATAATCAAGTAATCGGATTAGGAATATTTAATGCGTTGCAGACTAAAACAAAGGCTTGACAAGACATTAAATGCAAATACAAAATAATATTACTAGGGCTGTCAAACGATTAAAATTTTTAATCGAGTTAATTACAGCTTAAAAATTAATTAATCGTAATTAATCGCAATTCAAACCATCTATAAAATATGCCATATTTTTCTCTAAATTATTGTTGGAATGGAAAGATAATACGCAAGACGGATATATACATTCAACATATTGTACATAAGTACTGTATTTGTTGATTATAACTATAAATCAACAAGATGGTATCAACATTATTAACATTCTGTTAAAGCAATCCATGGATAGAAAAAACTTGTAGTTCTTAAAAGATAAATGTTAGTACAAGTTATAGAAATTTTACATTAAAACCCCTCTTAATGTTTTCATTTTAATAAAATTTGTAAAATTTTCAATCAAAAAATAAACTAGTAGCTCGCCATTGTTGATGTCAATAATCGCACCCAAGTGCCAGCAGAGGGTGACAAAACACCAAAAAACACAAGTAACAAGTGGCCAATGGCACTGTGCTGTCATTTTAATCTGTTTGTGCGGGGCATGTGCGTTAATTGCGTCAAAGATTTTAACGTTATTAATTTAAAAAAATTAATTACCGCCCGTTAACGCGATAATTTTGACAGCCCTAAAAATTACCAATGTTTCTTCAAAATATGCAGAATTACACTGTCATTAAAAAATAGAAAAAATAAATATCTGAGCTGAGCCTCAAACGGTATCAAAACATAAATGAGGATCTAAGTACAACAAAAGAACAATTGGCTAACTTGCATAGCAAAAGTCCTCTAGTTTAAATACTATAAAATTCTGTTTTTTTACATTGCGCTTAACAAATTGTTCAAACACATACCCCCCCCCAAAAAATGGCTAAATATACCTATAAATTATGAATGCATAAAAAAAAACTGACTCAAAAACATACCTTATGTTGGTCTTGCCAGGGAGCAGCTAGACTCAGCCATATTAAATGAGTTATGTCATAGTCACCGTTGCCACTAGAGGGCAGTGTATCCAACCAAATCAATAAAACTGGAAACACTTTCAAAATAAACCATTCGAATGTAACTAATTAAATACTCAAAGCAGAAAACTTTGATGCAACGCTTTTTTCTCATCGAATTACTCGAGTTAATCGTTGCAGCACTAAAAATTTTTTTAGTAAAACCCAACTGCTGTCACTGTTTAATGTTCTGCTTGTAAATATACTTAACTAACAGTATTCTTCTCTTCAATTACAGCAAATGAAGACACTATTCTGAAATAAACCTTCACTTCGAAGTCCAGTTCCTAAGTCCTTCTCCTTGGCCGTTGTGGAATAACACGTTGGTGCTCAACCATGCAAATGCTTCCATGTTGCGGATAACTACTTTTGTTTAGGAATAATTTATTTTTCTTGGTTTCCCACTCCTGCTGTTCTTAGTAATTATGTATACAAAGGGCCTTTGAACTCTCGATTGTTGATGTGGTTAAAACCCACCCACTCTATTGTTTTCCCCATCCTTTATGACATGTTACTTAATTGAACTACAGATGCTCTACTCAACAATAATGGCAGTTCTTAATTTGAATTTGTACATACAAGACGACAATGTGCTCACAGATACATAATTCTCTTGAATAAATACAAAGTGGCATACCTGATCTCATTTGAAGTTGCTTGTTTACTTCGGAATGGTTGCAGAGAAACATTGAGCGGGTGAAAATTGCCCCAGAAATCTGTAAAATACGCTACATGGTCTCCGACGACAGTGACCTGACATTGATGCAGACAACGTGAGGTCATGACCGCCTAACATGTGCGTCCTCTACTGGATCAGGCCAAGCCAGCATTCAGCCTTACCTAATGTGTCTGTGGCGGTTACCAACAATAGCATGCTGCTATTAGTTGGCCAAATTTAGTGCTCAGTGAAGTCAAAATTAGCAGTTGCTTTCAAGTGACCATTTGTGATCATCCTATAAAGTTGATTTACTGCTGTTAGATTTCTGTTTCAATTAAAATAGGTATTTAAACAGCGTCCTGTTTTAAACAGATTCTCTTTATGAAGTGATGGATCATTTTCAATTCATGCTAAAATTTCAGCAAATTCCATTATTTCTGATTTAAAAACCAGGCATTCAACTACTTATAATTCACTGTACTATCATATAGTTAGAAACCATAACACTGTACCTGAAAAAATGTCTGCCGTGGATATAGGCTTCACCTGCATGTATATATACTTGTAGACGTTACTTAACTAATCAAGTGTTGTCACACATGAACACCTGCAGCTGACATAACAAAGTTACTTCCGATAATTTAATCTTTAGATTATCCTCATCAGTTTTATTCCACTCGTCCATATGGTCTCATCAATGACGAGACACGTGAGAATGATTTGCACAAGGAGGGCATGCAAACTCCAGGCTGGTAGGCTGTGGCAGCTATTTAAAACATTGCTACCCATTAGTCCATTGTGCTGCCTGAAGAAACAAGTTGTACATATATAGACAAAGAGTGCAGTAACTACCATAAATTAGTGTAGCAATGGTACTATTTCTATGCAACCTGCATGCCCAGAATAAACCACATTGGAGTGTGGACACATGCCCGGAGGACCAGACAGCTCACCCCACCCCAGAACACCAACAATTATGTATGTTATTATGTAGCACTGCAAACAATTACATAAAGCTTATACGCTGCTGAATGTGGATGCTCACCCGCTTACGATGGAGGATTTTGTTAAATGGATTAACGGTAGATTAACGAGCTGTATTTAGGTTCAATGCATGAAAATAAACTGAGTCAGAGCTTGGTCCATGTATAAAAAGCTGCAAATGCTTACTTGCGACTGACAACTCAACTGGACATTTCTGCCTCAGCTTCCTGATACACCTGCAAGGTAAGAAAGACAATGCAGCCTTGTGGAGACCAAACAGACCTCCACAGATGAAGAGTAGCTAGAGAAATTTACTTCTTCACGAAACTAATGTTGATCACTTGTCTTTGGTCTAGGATGGACTTCCAAATGTTCGCCCTGGTCATGCTGCTGTTGGCCAGCGTGGAGCAAAGCCTTGCCAGCTGTGTAGTGGACAGCTTCACAGTCAAACAGGACTTCGACCCCCAAAGAGTGAGCATCCATTATTATTATTCTTTTTTTTTTTTTTAAGTTTATAGCACATGTAGATTTCTCTGAAGTGGCAATGTACTCACTTTTTACTTAGTGGATCAACAGGTAACTATCTGACAAAAGTAGTTACTAATTCAACTCATGTATTTCAATAAAAAACAAAAAAGTACTGACTAATGTACTTCAGAACAAAAAGAAACTTAAAAAAAAAAGTTTTCAATGAATACTTTTTGAATGCAGGTGGTTGGTGTTTAGAATGGCACATTACAAAAAAACATGCCATCTCTTTAACATAAAAAAAAAAGTCTAAGGGGTCGGATATGGAACGTTTTGCTTCTCCAAATCTATTAGATCAACTCTTGTTCACATTCCTCCGTTTGCTGATGTCCTTATATTTTTCACTTCAAGTCTCAAGTGCATTTTGACAAAGTAAGGAGAAGCAATTATAGATAAATTAAGTTTTATTGAGTAAATAGAACAGAAATCTAACCAAGTATTTGTACTTCAAACCTCCCACTACAGATTTTACCCCAGTTAAAAAGAATGTTTTTTTCCATTAGTATGCAGGTAAATGGTACGCCCTGCAGAAGAAAGATCCCGAGGGTTTGTTCCTTCAGGACAACATTTCTGCTGAGTACACTGTTGGAGACGATGGCGCTATGGTGGCCTCCTCTCGGGGCAGAGTCACTTTGTTCGGGTGAGTCATAATCACTGCTCATACTCGTTTAAAGTATTTTTCTTTTTTTCCTCATGTGACTTTTTCTAATGACAATGATTCAGGTTCTGGGTTGTGTGTGCTGACATGGCTGCTCAGTACTCTGTGCCTAATCCCGAGAGTCCAGGCAAGATGTTCATGAACTACCAGGGACTTGCCAGCTATCTCTCTAGTGGAGGTATGCTCAATAAATATTTTACTGAGAATTTGTGAACGAGAAATGAATTTGTGAACGAGAAATGAATAAATGTGTCCTCTGTGCTTTTCCAGGTGACAATTACTGGGTCATTGACACGGACTACGACAACTATGCCATCACCTACGCCTGCCGCAGCCTGAAGGATGATGGAAGCTGCGAGGACGGTTATGCCCTGGTCTTCTCCCGCAACCCCCGTGGCCTGCCCCCTCCGATCCAGAGAATCGTGCGCCAAAAACAGGAAGAAATCTGCATGGCAGGGCAGTTCCAGCCTGTGCTTCAGTCCGGTACGTGTTCACAAGAGAGTTTAGACTTGCAGTATAATAGGTGTTCCAAGCAAAGTGGATGTATGGAGTATAATCCATTTGTTTTCCTTCTCTTCAGGAGCTTGCTAAACATATCCCAAACAGCAGCCATTGAGAACTTCATGAGTCATCATGCCGGGAATAAATCCAGCACTCCATTAAAGCTGACCCAAGATACAAGAATAATCCTGTTACACCTAAAATTGTAATCATTGTTTCAGTTGTCATGATGCTAAAATGTTAAGTAATTGCCAACAAAAATTGTATTAAGGTCTATTCTGTTGAATTGAACAGAAATGTCATTGTCATCATCATGGGTGGAATTTGTACCGTTTCATCATTCTGGAATACGTTTTATAATTACAAAACTACAAAGGTTCCTTGTGTTTTTAAAACGACTTCATTAAAAAAATAAAATAAGATTGACAACAAACCAAAACAGACTTTCCAAGTATCACTCCTTTGATATTTAAAAACAATACAAAGTTTATGAATACATGGCAATGGGTGGGCTAAAATAGCAGATTTTTTATATAACTGCTTAAAATGAATACTGTACATACATATGGCTAAAGCTCCTCTGAATACTCCTCAGGTAGTGAGTACATCCCAGGCCTGCCCCAGTAGTCCACAGCCCGAATTCTGTAAATTCCACTCACCTCCTGGTCCCCTGAAGAACAGAACATTATTAACATAACTCATCTCCTACTGCTTACACTTATGTCCTGGTACTGTATTTTTCGAACTATAAGTCGCACCAACCAAAAATGCCCAAGAAGGATTGAGAAAAAAGATAATACATAAGTCGCAGTAGAGTAGAAATAGAATTTTGGGAGATACTTTGATTTTATCAGAGACCAAGAACAAACATTGCATTACAGCAGTGGTCCCCAATCTTTTTGGCACCACGGATCGGTGTGATGTGGGCCTTTTTTTCACGCACCAGCAGAAAAATACAGTAAATCTAAATTAACACGACGGGGCTAAAAACGAACGTTAAGTGCAGGGAAAATGTAACTCGCGAGACGCTGAATCAACTTTTTTTTTTTTTCCAGCGCCTCTCCTAAAACCTGATGCCAAATATACTTGGTCGCAGGCATAATAAATTCTTCTCCAATCCTGAAAGGTTTCTTGGCTTTAGCATTTCGGTTCGCCACGAGGTATGAAGCTCTCTCTTTGTTGATTGGTGGCCCTAACTAATTGTTCTAGTCCTTCGTGCTCGCGCTCCCCCCCCAAGATGGATAGATATTTATAAAAAAAAAACAATAGATGCTAGCGCCACTTGATTTCTATGATGACATCCTATTGAGTTTTATTATTATGTCTACATTGTGATTTTCTTTCCTTTAAGGTGTCCGAGCAAAACGACTGGAAATAACCCATCCGCCATTGCTGAGGTGTGCCGCCAGCATTAGGCAGCTAGCGTTACTGTTTACTGTATGACGCTGGGCTGCTACTAAGGTGTGTAAACACCCCAGTAATGGCGGCCACCACTAGACGGCGACGTCCGCATATCTCTACTCAGACTCATCAATAGAGTAGGCAGGTAGATTGGTGTGTCATTAGGCACAGGACAAAGTGGTTGTTAATAAAATTTGTATTACTTCTATGCGGCCCGGTAGCATATGCGCCACGGACCGGTACCGGGCCCCAGCCTGGTGGTTGGGGAGCACTGCATTACAGCGATAACAATAAAATGGAGAAAAACAGGCTTAAATAAGCATCTGTTACTGTAGCATATAACGGTTATTCAAATGACTAAAGCGTAAACAACACAATATAAATTGCTTACCAAACTCTCAATCTCACTGCTATTTTTTGCCTGGCAGAATCTATATTTAAGTCGCACGTGAGTATAAGTCGCAGGCCCAGTCCAAAAAAAAAAAAAAAAAAAAAAAAAAAAGGGTGGGGGCAAAACTTACAGTCCAAAAAAAAAAAAAAGTTTATTAAAGACTCGGGTTACGGTTTTCTTGCCTCTGCCCAAATTTTGCTTAATTCATTTGATTTAATACACTGCTTTAAATACAAGTTAAACAGCCAAATACATAAGTTCGTTTTTTGAGCGGTATAAATTGCACAAAAACATCTTACCAGGTGAATAAACAAATGATGTAAAAATGGTGTTGTGGCTATTAATCCTGCTGAATCCCTTCTGACTTGAAGAAAACTCCACTTCGAATGTCTGAATACATCTGAAAATAATGAATGAAAGCTTTATGGAATCCACACCACCATTGTTTCCATACACAAAACCAGACTGAGTTTAGGCACCCACTTGGAATCAACACAGCTATCGGACCAGATAATGAGAACTTGGCCTTTGGTGATCCTGATGAATCGCAAACCACTGACCTTGGAAGGCAAAGGGTAGCAATGTCAAGGTAAAGATTGACATCAGAAATGACTCAGTTGGGCATTTTTGTCCAGTAGCCTACTACTGACCTGGTTGGGAGCAGCTTTGGGTCGGGCACATACATGTATCAGCAGCACAGAGGGAATTTGCAGTCTTGCTTTCAAAGTGAGCGTGCCACCTCTAGGCACCGGCAGCGGTCCAACAATGTGAGGTTCCTGCATGTTGTTTTTTTCAATTACGCAGTGTATTTTTGTTATTATTGGCAAAATATTCTAATATTCATATCTCGATTTAGTCATTTATTTCATGTTTCATCTCACATACTGTTAAATGCAAACACAATTTTAATATGGTGTAAATAAAATATAACCATCTTCAAACCTGGGCATTCCTGAGCTTTGTGAACTGCTCTGTCGTGGGGTAGTTAGGGCTTCCCATGTTCAGCCATTTTTGGTATGGGTTACTCACATTATTGTCCATTAGGTAGGTGACATATACCAGTCCTGGGAACCAAAGAGGACTTCAGGATTTTAAATAACAGCTTACTTGCTGATATAAAACAGAATTAAGTGAGTAAACAACATCCATGCACACCACCTGTGTGTGTCTGCAGTCCTTTTAGTGACACAGCGACAACATCAGTACTGGCAGATGTGTGGTTATCGTCACTGTTGTAGACCAACAAGGCTGCCTGCCAGCTGTCTGAACCTCTGGGGATTTCGGGCTGGTGGGTACTTGCCAGAACTCCTAAGGTGCCACTGTGGACATTATTGGCTTCTGAGGAGTTCAATACCTGTGCCAGGACCTGGGACTCACCTGGAGGACAAATTACAACCTGCCTGTTACTTATTAAGGAACATTTTATAAATTACAAACTGTTTTCATTATTACAGTACAATAACTGTTTTAAATTTTGAATATTGGCCAAGAATATCCAAACAATAATTTTCTAGACCACAACTATTTTCAAAGTGTGGTGCAAGTACTTAGATCTGCAATGTAAAAATGAACATTAACCGAACATGTCAGTTACCAAGCAAAGCCAGAAGGCCCATGACAGTGAGGACAGGCTTCCTGATGAGCTGCACGTGAGGAGGTTGAGTGTTGTTGACTTGAAAGCGTGCGGTCAGAGTGCGCTGAGTGAAGGGGTGAGGGTGGTAGCTGAGGAAGGCGTTATCGTTGCTCAGCAGGGTGTAGTTGATTGTAGTGTTTGCGGACAGCAATTCCTGATGCTGACTGATAATCTGTTCAAGGACAAAATCAGTTTACCATTTTGTTTGCTCACACAAAACAGTGGGCTCTGTATACAAATGGCACCAGGGATAATCATGCACGGTTTAAGCCTTGCTCCTTACCTTAACTGCCATGGCAGCATAGGTCACATCTGCTCTCCACTCCTGAGGTCGGGACCAGCCCACCAGTGGATCCGCCTCATCATTGAACACAGGCCGGCTACGGAAATGAGGGAAACGCTTCAGGATCTCATCGACAGTCTGCATCTCCTGCTGAAGGATAGGCAAAGAGTAACCTCCTCCCTGGAAGACAGAAGAATGCACAAAATGTGTCATGTGTCAAATATGAAAGTGACAAATATGAAAAGTCTGCTTAAAACCAGATCCAACCTGTTGGTTATAAAAAATGGGTATTGCATATAGGCTTACTGACAATAACAGTTCATTCGTAAGCTACTTTCCACTCACACTGAGGTATCTGCATTTTGGATGGATTCAATCAGGACTTCTATATTCACTAAGGGTGTGCCATCTTAGGCACCCCACGATTCGATTTGATTACGATTCAGGGCGTTACGATTCGATTACTGAACGATGATCACGGTATCGCCGATGATCGCGATTATCGATGCATCGTACATGACTAATTACTACAGTAGCCAAACAAATTTATGTCCATTATTTATCTAAAATATATTAATGAGTTCAACAGGAACGATGGAAAGATGCTGATAGAACAAAAAGCTGCAATTAAGCTGCTTTTCCAAAATCATTAACGTTTTTAAAGGGAGTACTTTTTTTTTCTCAACAATACAATAAAATTTACACGGGTGGAATGAATTCCACATTTTCCGGAAACAAAGTGTCTTTAGAAACGAGACTTCTTTTAACCAATATACTTTGTTGTCACATATTTCTGTACTATTTCACATCTTTGTAGTGTTACCGCTGTACTTAATCATGGTTTTACACGTTCTGCATATGAAATACACGTTAGCGAATTAGCTAATTAGCTTAGCGCTCGGCGCTAACTATTAACATCTCAAAAACAACAACAATAAAGGCTAAACAGTACAGGGTATGAGTACAGGTACAGTACATGTACTCACCTCTTACAGATGCACACGGGTCTTAGCAACACAATCAGGACATTTTTTGATTGAAATGCCTTAAAACTACTGCTGCACATCTGAAAGACAAGGAGGAACGAACTATCTCTCTTCCCCTCTTGCTCTAAAAAATAACTTGCGCAGGGTTGCGCTTCTGCTTCCTTCCTGTCTCATACATTAATTTATTTTCCAGTCTTTTAAAAAGGAGTAAATCTCTCTCTCAGTAACCAGCAGCAGCCATTATGACGTGCGTGCGCCCGTTAACGGTGCCCGGGCGGTAGACGTGTCTTGAATTTCCGTCTGCTACGAGCGGCTGCCATAAGGTTATGAGGGAAAATAATCGTTTTTGAACCTTTATGAATCGTAATCGAATCATCATGTGTCGAATCGCGATGCATGTAATAATCGATTTTTTGGAACTTCTCTAATATTCACCAGTGTTTTGTGACACAAACATCTGAAGTTCTGATTAATTCTAGAATCTGAGTTTGTCTGTGCCTCTGCTAAAACAATCCCACATTGAATTTAAGACCACAGCTCCATAAAGATCAAATGGATTTATGTTATCTCCCAGATACCTTCTTGTGCAGGGCAATGTAGTCGATCCTGATGCCCGTTTCTCCAGTAAAGTAGTTGGTGCCATTGTAGCAGTGTTGGAGCATGGCCCAGCAGTAAGGCGAGCGTGGAGGCGAGTGACAGGAGTCACCCGGACCTCCAAACCGAAGCAACTTGCTCGCAGCCCGCAGGCCCTCTGAACAGGCATCGTAATAATTCAGAAACCCTGACAAAAGACAACATTACTGTTTCATGACAGTACAAATTGACATGACAGATTGTCTGGACATGTGTTATATTATGTAAAAATGACTGTTGTCCACCTTGAATTGACATGCTGACATTATCAAAGTCATGGTTGTTGGGCTCGTTCCATGTTTCAAAGTTCCATTGAGAAACGCTTCCAAGACCATATTTTTCTGTAAAACACAGTAAACAGTTAACATTTAAAAAAAGCGGGTTGCCTCTAACTTCCATAGAGCTTTGTCATCTTCCATTGAATGAGGTGGCAGCTGGCGCTCACTTACCAATGTACCTTTTAGCTATGAGATAAACCAGATTTCTCCATTTGAACACTTGAGCTTTGTCTTCAAAATCAGTGAAGTAGTTTGAGACACTGCCCATCAGTTCAAAACCTGAAAGATAACATCAGTATGAGGTGAAAAAACAACAACAACCCTTGCCTTGCTCAGAGTCGTAAGTACCGTACCTGGCCGGAGTCCATTAATCCATAGGAGATCAATTAACTGGTCCAGTTTTGTAAAATTGTACCGGGTTTGTCCTCCAACATCTCTGAAACACAAAAGCAGACGACCGCTGAAAACCATCAATAATCGCAAACTTGTCTGAGCATCCTGTAATTGCCGTTTCACTCACTGGGCAGAGATCAGCTCCAACATCCAGTGTATTCTGACCTGCTGGATCCCTCCATGTGGGACAGAAGCCACATAGGCAAGGTTCTGTTGCTGGTCAATGCTGAGGTCAAACTGGTCTGCCTGAGTGTGAGGGAGAGGGGGACTGCAAACAGCATATTAAAAAAACAACAACATTGATTAGACCAACTGTCATAAAAAAGGCGAAAGACCCTTTTGATACCATTTTTTAAGCTGAAGGGGGATTTTCCAAGTGAATAGTTCTGCATTACTTCAAACTATCACATTTCTTAACATATTGGTTATTTGATACATCTCTGATATTGTAACACACACAAAAAAAAACTTGACTTTAACACATATTATTCTCCTAAATTGTGCACGTCTACCAAATATGTGATGCCTTGTTTAAAAGTACTTTGCTACTTGTTTAACACAAAACAGGTACCACAGTAGTGGAAAAATGTAGACTTCGACACCCATTGCAGTCATTTAAAGGCATGATTGTTTACTTACCAGAAACCAGTGCTTTTCCAGAAGTGTTTTAAAGGTGCAACAGGTTTTCTCACGTCAACATCGATGACGAAAGATTCAGAAAATGCGTCTGTGATGCACAAAATTAGTGAAACGGCAAGCAATGTGTTCCGCTGCATTTCTGCAGAGGAACAACTTTATGAAGTTGCGAGAGAGAACCCACGATTAAAAAGTGAAATAAGCATTTCGAGTGTTCAACTGTAGAAGATATTTTTTTCGAAAAAGTGTAGACAGTACTAAAGTATCCCCAAAACAACAAAATACAACCACAAAAAGAAAAGAGCCGCGGTTGTCGAAGTCAGCTGACCATAATGACGTCAACAATCCGCGACGTGCTTGTAGTTTCCCCATTCTTTTTCCGGTCAGAGAAAAAAATATATATTTTAACGTGTTAATTAGGGATAGCCGCAAAATATGGTATATTTTATCCGACTTGCAGGCATTAGAGATCCACTATCTATATGAGGGAGACTCCCGGAACTTCCGAGAGGAGGAGAAACTTCCCGGAGACTTGGGATGTCAGCATTCGTTCTACGAGAACAATTAAATGCCCTTCCACTAGATGGCAGATGTGTACCCATATTTTCCCATTCATACAACACGATGATATTAGCTGTGTTCAACAAGTGTTACGAGTCAATAATGACGAGAACAGTGGTTTGTCAGTAGAGCTTTGGATGGCATATGAAATATTTCAAATGTAATTTAGGCCGATTCTTAGAAACAATTTACTGAACAGATTACAATTTTTGCCAAGATTTTTGGTTGCTGCCTTTAAACACTGCAAACAAACCTCATCATATAAACTTAGAAAACAGCAAGCTGAGAGAACTATTTGTAAAATAAGAGACCCTAAAACTAACGGAATAGAAAGTAACCTGGGAAAAATACAAAGATGTTTTCGGAAATAAAATGAAGAACTATATTCTCAACCACAACTAAATAATAATGCACAGATCCAAGAATTCTAGCTCACCTTCAACTACCACAGTTAACAGATTATCAAAATGAGAAAATAATAGCAAAAATAACAAAAAATGAACTAAGATTAGCGATCGGGAAACTAAAGACAGCTAAATCACCATATGAGCAGATGGTTTCAGTTCGGATTGGTGTAAAGCGATGCAGGAACAATTAATCCAACCATTATTGAAAACATATAATTGGGTTTTAGAAAGGAAAACACCCCCACCCTCTTGGAAAGATGCAATAATCACAATAATACCAACAGAGGGAAAAGATCGAACGATTCGCCTCCTAAATTTTGATTACAAATTATTCACCTCCGTAATCTCCAACAGATTAAAATCAATATTACCAGACCTGATACATATGGACCAAACAGGCTTATTATGAAAAAGATAAACATAGGATAACATTAGAAAGATGTTACACGTGATAAAACAGGTAATAGAACAAAAAGCTGTTGATTTTAAGCCTAGACGTTGAAAAGGCATTTGATTCGGTGAGATGGATATTTCTCCATGAAGTACTCGGAAAATTTGGCTTCCACCCAGCAGTGACTGACATTTTAGCAGCACTGTATAAAAACCTACTAGCAAGAATGAAACTTAATGGGGAACTGAGTGTGCCTTTTAAATTGGAAAGAGGAACAAGACAGGGTTGCTGCCTGTCACGGCTCCTCTTCGCCGTATTCATAGAACCCTTGAGCCAATGGATCAGACAAAGGCTAGACATAAGCATGAGATCAGGGGGAAAAAAATTGGCATTATGTCCAGATGACCTACTGCTGACCAACGCAGACACTACCCAAATTAATGAGTATGTTCGAGGAATATGGCAGGCTATCGGCATATAAAATTAACATACATAAAACACAAGCCCTGACATTCAACAATGATCCTCCACCACAGATCAGGACAACATACGACTGGAATTGGGAGGTGGGTTCAATTAAATACCCTGGGGCTCAGATACAGTGGGGAGAACAAGTATTTGATACACTGCCGATTTTGCTGGTTTTCCCACTTGCAAAGCATGTAGAGATCTGTAATTTGTATCATAAGTTCTCTTCAACTGTGAGGGACGGAATCTAATACAAAAAAAACAGAAAATAACGGTGTATGATTTTTAAATAATAAATTTGCATTTAATTGCATGAAATAAGTATTTGATACATCACAAAAATCGAACTTATTATTTGGTACAGAAACCTTCGTTTGCTATTACAGATGCCAAACTTTTCCTGTAGTCCTTGACAAGGTTTGCACACACTGCAGCAGGGATTTTGGCCCACTCCTCCATGCAGATCTTCTCCAGAGCCTTCAGGTTTCGGGGCTGCTGCCGGGCAACATGGACTTTCAGCTCCCTCCATAGATTTTCTATCGGGTTCAGATCTGGTGACTGGCTAGGCCACTCCAGGACCTTAAGATGCTTCTTACGGAGCCACTCTTTAGTTGCCTTGGCTGTGTGCTTTGGGTCGTTGTCATGCTGGAAGACCCAGCCATGACCCATCTTCAGGGCTCTCACTGAAAGAAGGAGGTTGTCAGCCAAGATCTGGCGATACTTAGCCCCATCCATCCTCCCCTCAATACGGTGCAGTCGTCCTGTACCCTTGGCAGAGAAGCAGCCCCAAAAAATGATGTTTCCTCCGCCATGTTTCATGGTTGGAATGGTGTTCTTGGGGTTGTACTCATCCTTCTTTTTCCTCCAAACACGACGAGCCGAGTTTAGACCAAAAATTCAATTTTGGTCTCATCCGACCATATGACCTTCTCCCATTGCTCTTCTGGATCATCCAGGTGGTCAGTGGCAAACTTCAGACGTGTCTGGACATGCACTGGCTTCAGCAGCGGGACCTTGCGTGCGTTGTAGAATTTTAATCCATGACGGCGTAATGTGTTTCCGATGGTTTTCTTCGAGACTGTGGTTCCAGCTCTCTTCAGGTCATTGACCAGGTCCTGCCGTGTAGTTCTGAGCTGATCCCTCACCTTCCTCATGATCAGTGATGCCCCACGAGGTGAAATCTTGCATGGAGCCCCAGAACAAGGCAGATTGACCGTCAACTTGAACTTCTTCCATTTTCTAATAATCGCTCCAACAGTTGTTACCTTCTCACCAAGCTGCTTGCTTATTTTCCTGTAGCCCATCCCAGCCTTGTGCAGGTCTATTATTTTGTCCCTGATCTCCTTATGCAGCTCTTTGGTCTTGGCCATTGTGGAGAGGTTGGAGTTTGTTTGTTTGTTTGTTTGAGCATGTGACCAGGTGTCTTTATACAGGTAACAAGTTCAAACAGGTGCAGTAACTTCCGGTAATGAGTGGAGAACAGGAGGGGTTCTTAAAAAAGAACTAAGAGCCGAAATATTTACTAGTTGGTAATGTATCAAATACTTATTTCATGCAGTTAAATACAAATTTATTATTTAAAAATTATACAATGTGATTTTCTGGATTTTTGTATTAGATTCCTTCCCTCACAGTTGAAGAGACCTCTACATGGCTTGCAAGTGGGAAAACCAGCAAAATCGGCAGTGTATCAAATACTTGTTCTCCCCACTGTACCTAAAGAATTGTCAGAGTTATTTGAATTTAACTATAATCCCTTAAATTTAAAATTAAAAGCAGATCTGCAAAGATGGAATGTCATACCCTTCCTTAGTCTGAGTTCTAAAATAGAATCAATTAAGATGAACTTACTTCCACGACTGCTTTACCTCTTCCGATGTCTACCCGTTAAGATACCATCGAAACAATTTTTGGAATGGAAAGGGTAAATTCGAGATATATGTGGCAAGGAAAACGGGCTAGAATTAAATTTAATACAGTGCGATTAAGCAAAGACAAAGGTGGAATGGGACTTCCAAACCTGCAAGATTATTATTATGCAGCCCAGCTACAGTGCATCACAAAAGTGAGTACACCCCTCGCATTTCTGCAGATATTTAGGTATATCTTTTCATGGGACAACACTGACAAAATGACACTTTGACACAATGAAAAGTAGTCTATGTGCATCTTATATAATAATTCATTTTCCCTTCAAAATAACTCAAAATATAGCCATTAATATCTAAACCCCTGGCAACAAAAGTGAGTACACCGCATGGGAACTACGTCCATCCCTAAATGTCCAAATTGAGTACTGATTGTGATTTTCCCTCCAAAATATCATGTGACTTGTTACAGGAGTGCTGTCAGCATTGCTGCAGCGATTGAAGAGGTGGGGGGGTCAGCCTGTTAGTGCTCCGACCGTACGCCGTACTCTACATCAAATTGGTGTGCATGGCTGTCACCCCAGGAGGAAGCCTCTTCTGAAGACAGTACACAAGAAAGCCCGCAAACAGTTTGCTGAAGACATGTCAACAAAGCACATGGATTACTGGAACCATGTCCTATGATCTGATGAGATGAAGATCAATTTGTTTGGTCTCATGCCTGTGTGGCAGCGACCAGGTGAGGAGTACAAAGATAAGTGTGTCATGCCTACAGTCAAGCATGGTGGTGGGAAATACCCCCCCTCCCCACCCCACACACCTATTCAATCTCTGCAGCAATGCTGACAGCACTCCTGTAACGAGTCACATGACATTTTGGAGGGAAAATCACAAGCAGTAATCAATTTGGACATTTAGGGATGTACGTAGTTCCCATGCGGTGTACTCACTTTTGTTGCCAGGGGCTTAGATATTAATGGCTATATTTTGAGTTATTTTGAGAGGAAAATAAATTACCTCCAATATATAAGCTGCACACAGACTACTTTTCATTGTGTCAAAGTGTTATTTTGTCAATGTTGTGCCATGAAAAGATATACTTAAATATCTGCAGAAATGTGAAGGGTGTACCACTTCTGTGATACACTGCAAGACCTCTAATTTGTTTATGTCCTCAGCATACAGTGCAGGCTGGAAAGAAATTGAATGTTCAAAGCTTCAGGGAACGCCAATGTCTGCTTTGATGGCAGACAGTGTACTGTGGCATGGTGTGAACATTGCAGATGGCAACATAACCCATCATTTGTTGCAGGTCTGGCAGGAGGTCTGCAAGAAACTTAAGAGTTGAGAATTCATTGAAAAGGTTGAGATGGTGTGCTTTCGACACAGAATTCACACCAAACAAAACAGATAATAGGTTTAAAAAGTGGATTTCAAAAGGCTTGACTTCATATCAATCATTGACACAAGACTGTAAATCTCAGGATTTTGAAACGCTGATATCTAAAAATGGCCTAGAAAAAGATGACTTTTATAGATACCTGCAAGTTAGACAATTATTTTCACCATGAGGTAACCAAAAATATACCTAGACACGAAAATCTGGTTGTACAAGAAATTGTAGATCTCCTTGAGTCCAAGACATGTAATAAAATTATTTCCAAATTGTATAAAATTATTAGGTCAACCAAGATGGAGAACATTCATTATATAAAACAAAAATAGGAAGGGGAAGAAAATATGCGACTTGAGAAAAAAAAAAAAAGAAAAGCTGGGAGAACATGAGCCAACTGCAATGGACCACAACCAGCTCGAATATATGGCGTGAATTCTGCTGGAAAAACATTTTGAGGTACAGTATTTTATAACCCCAGTCCAAAAACTACACCTGGGTAAAGGAGACGCCTGCTGGAGAGACTGGTGAACAAATGGAGCGGACCACTCACATATGGCAGAAAACACAGACAAGACTGAATGAAAAAGCAGTTTCTGCTCTTGCACTCTTCTTTAAAAGAAACTGCTGTATTTTAAGCCAAAACAACTGTTGTGTTTGATAGAACAATATATCTATTTGCTGCCATAGCAGATTCATGGCGCATTAAGCCCCCAACCTATTTTTAATTTGTCCGTTTTCCCCTGGAAACCCCAGTTTACAGATGCCGCGCAACCGCTTTGTTTCAACCCAGCCATAAAACGAAGGTAATTAATAATATTTATTATTCAAAATGTCGCGAATTTTTAGCTTAGAATCATTAATTGCTAATATTTAGTTAAAAAAAAAAAACGACTTTGAAAAATTATTCACTCGCATATTTTAAACTTTTAAACAAATTACGTCACAATGAAAAAAATGGCGTCTGTAAAAGTCATGGATATCTACCTCATAACAATCGCTTAAGTGTATTTTTTTTTGTTACTGTAGCATTTTCTCTGATATGTTAGATGATAAATAATCGATCCAAAGAAAGAAAAATTGAAAAAAAAAAGTTTATAAGGGTAAATATATAAAAAAGAAAATCTTGACCACTCCTTGATGTCTGCATCGCGACCCTTGTTATATTACCCTTGTTATATTACCATGTTTCACCCATGAAATCCCCCCAAAAGGCGGCTGTGGTCATTCACAGCTGTGTCTTGACACTCGGTGATACATGCCACATGGAGTTTTTGGATCGAAAAGAGGTCGGTAATAATAGCTCGGTAAATCGTGGCGTCTTTAAGTTTGCTCTTGCGTGCTCTCACCTTCAGTTTGGGTTTTGCTGTTTAAAAAAAAATTCAAATTGCCCTCCTGTTCAAAATTTTTTTTAGCCCAGAAAATTGAGATTTTAAGCTTTCCAATGATGTATCACACATGCATATAGGACAGTTTTAAAATTTGGCCAAATTGGCCCCGCTGACCGCCCTCCCTCCCCGGGCTGGCTGGGTGGGGGCCATGGCCCTGGGTTGGCGCCCGCGCGGCTTCTCCACCCGTCTGCGTGTCTGTCGCGCGCCCGATGGAGCTTGCGTGCTGCTGGATGTGGTAGGGCATGCTCGGGTTGGGGGTACTGGTGCCGGGATTGGCGATGGGGCGGCGTAGGGTTGGTCGCCAACGGGCTCACACTCATAAGAGATTCACACGATTACTGAGTTCTAGATCACAGAACTGATTTGTGTACACTCTACCCCTTTCAATCACTTAGCTTATAGACACCCCCACCCCCGTCCCCCTCTTTCACTGGCCAGTAGGTCCCCACATGGTGTAAACCGGAAATACATCTCGCTGACGATGGCACCAGAATATTAGTAATTAGTCTAGATCAGTGGTGTCCAAACTATTCCACATAGGGCCGCAGTGGGTGCTGGATTTCATTCCTACCGAACAAGACGACATCTTTTCACCAATCTGGTGTCTCACAAGTGTAATGGGTTGATTGCAGTCAGGTGCTGCTTGTTTTAGCACAAACTTCATTGGTTAAACTGTCTGTGCTCGATTGGTAGGAACAAAAACCAGGACCCACAGCGGCCCTTGAGGACAGGTTTGGACACCCATGGTCTAGATGTTCAATGTATTTCTTGTTGTTTGTGTATGTTTCTTTTCGTTTTTCTCGTGTTTCTTTTCCTCTGTCCCCCCCATAATCCCTTCCTGTTCGCTGCTTTGTCATAATAAAAAGGTTTTTATGAATGATCACAATGGGAGTATGTCAGACTCTCAATGTGAACCATTAGAACTGTTCAGACTATCCGGGCACTTAGACTTCCATTCTCTGTGTCAAACAGCTGAACAGGACAGGTTTAAATAAATAAATAAATAAAATAAAATAAAATTTGGCCAAATTGGGGCTCTAAGAGCGGAACTTCAAGTCACTTGAGTGTTTTCCGCCATATATTTCGGAAATGCAATGTTATTAAACCCTACTGGACTGAGACTCATACACACTTGGAGAACATTTTCAGGCAACATATCCCTTTTAAATGTGAATGTCTGTATCTGGGTGATGTGAAACTGGATAATTTGAAAGTCAATGATAAAAAATTGTTGAATATTCTATTAGGTCAAAGTGGACTGAGTACGTGAAACCAATTAGAATAGACTTCAATTGACGCTCAAATGAGAAAGTACCTCCTTATTTTGTTGGGTAAGAAAACAATGCCAGATGTGCTCCCAAATGTTTTTAGTTATTGTGTTTTATTTTATTTTTTTCTGTTTCCTTTAAAAGCAAAAAGTAATCAAGAAATGGATCATCTTCATTCACTATTGTAAGTACAACGTACTGTATATTATTTGTGAGAGTCGGGGGGGAAAAACATAACAAAACACTGCTAAGACAGCAAGTGGTGCACTGAGCAATAATCTTCCTAAAATCATTTGGCATAAAATAAATGACAACGCTGAGCGAGGAAAAACTCCAAAAATGTATTATGGAGAACTTGGTTGACTTTAGGGCTGCAACAAACGATCACTTTTTTAAATAATCAATTAATCGGATGATTAATCCGATAATTGTGGAATTATCCTCACAATTCAACTTGTTGTTGTTTTAGGCATGTAAGTAACAATGAAGACAAAATGCATGGCTATTTCCTTCAAATATATTTTATTACAGCTTCCTGACTTAACTGTAGTCTACAACGGCACTGTTTTAAGTACTTAAAACTTAACAAGTTTTTAATAAATGTTCTGAGTATAAAACATAAAAAGAATTTCTCAGTACACAAACCAGAAAAAAGTCCTGTTGGTTCAAATAAAAAAGTGCTGCTAATTGACATTTTTTTCTTGTGGGCAAAGCGCTGAAATAAATTGTGTCAATGTCTAATTTTCTTAAAAACAAAACAAAAACAAACAAAAAAAACCCTACGGAACAAAATCAAATTAGGGGAGGCAGACTGTAATGAATCAGTTTTCTTATCAAAAAGTTCATAAATACATTTCAAATTAAATTTCAAAGAACACTCTCTTGTATGACAATGTAGTTTGAACGGGAGTTGAAAGCTGTTATATCAGTGGGTTTATGTGCGTGGTTTCTTTATAAAAACAAACCAGACAACTTTATCTAACAATAACTCAAGTGCTTATATGCTTCTCCAAAACACAAACGGACACTTAAAACACCAATTAGCATAATCACTAACTAGCTTAGCGCGCCGTGCTAAGTAGTAACGGCTCAACAAAGAATATAAATATACTAGTAATTGGCTTCATTTACTCACCTCTGATGGAGGCACACTGGATCTAACAACACAAAAGACAACCTAACTCACGACACGTCGTATTATTATTCAGCAACTCAACAGCAATTTCAGCAGTGAACGCTCTCTCTTTCTTGCTCTAATCACTGGCACAAGTGCATGAGCAGCCTCACATTACTCACAAACAAGGACCCAAACGGGACTGCTCATGGCTGCCGGCAAAAATCGATTATCAAATTAGTTGGCAACTAATTTATTAATCGATTTTAATCGATTAGTTGTTGCAGCCTTAGTTCACTTCATCCAGATGTGAATGTTTAAAGAACTCTGTTAAATTAATGCTTGTTTGAAAAGGAAAACACAACATATTGTTGTTAATGTGACATTTATTAAAAAAAAAAAAAAATCAAAACAAAACAAAAAGGAGGGGGTAGAGAAGGCATAAAAGGAAAAGAAAAAAAAACTTATGTTCAACACATGATACTGTTAAACAGTTATAAACAAACATTTACACAACCTGTACAAATATTTTTTTTCCTGAAAAAATTCAATTTAAATTCAAAATAACTTAAATAAGTTTCTATGTAAAAGTGCAAATTCTTATGCTTGAAAGAAGACCAACGGTGACAAGAGGGATGCTTTGATGAATTCACTGACTATCAATTAAAACATCACAAGCATGTTTCAATACTAAACTAGTCCTCATATATAATGCTTTAAGTGTACAGCATTCATACGTGTAGAATACCCTTAATATTGGGTGGGTGTTCCAGATTGCTTTCAAGCTGTGTTATTGGGTGTGCTGTCAGTTACAACAATGTTGTAATCCGATTCTAAACCTATCAACCTTCCCGCAAGTTGTGCAACATGTTTAAGAAAAACATTAAAAACCGTTGTTTTCCTTAAATTCAGAGTCAACATTACAGGATGTTGATTTTCACCGTTTTCTTTTATAATAGTGTTTGCCTTAAATCACCTGTACAGCATGAACTCAAATATGGTTATACTCTTAGTCCACATTTAAATAAGAAAAAAAAAATCTAAACCTTGCACAACAACAAGGTCGGTGGTTGTCCACAGGCTTCAAGCATGATACGAAAAGGTTGGCAAACTATTAAGAGAAGTGACCCACACACTACTGGGCCAAACATGCTCCTGTGTTAACATGCAACTGATGCACAACAAGTAAAGAGGAAAAGAAGAGTATTACACAGCGTATTTGCTCTCTAAGTAAGCATCCAATGGAGGACAAAACTGGAAATGTGTCACGTGACTGTCTCTGTTTTACTGTCAACAAGAGGTTGAAAATTGAGTTTGTGTGGGACCAACTATGACTTCTGCTCAGCTCCTGCAGCAGACTGGGCTGCACTCTCTGGTTTTAATATCTGGTAGGTGATGAGGTACTCTGGGAAGGCCTAAGCAAAACAAAAAAATAATTAGATGGGATACAACACTATGAATTTTCTGCCTTGTTTGTGACGATTTTTGCCTTAAAATGTACCTGCTCGCCTCTGTAAATCACGTACTCGGCATAAGCCAAGCCATTAACGCTAGGCCGCCCAATCACAGAGTGGTGTCCTGGGGGAGCGTGAGCCATTTTCATGGCACTGAATTGTAGAAAGGACTTTCCTAGAGTCACCCGGCAGAACAACATCTGTCTGCAAGTAAAAAAAAATACTGGGTTAGACAAATGATCTACCGCATTGGCCCGAATTTAAGACTGTGTTTTTTGCATTGAAATAAGATTGCATTGAAATAATCGTCTTATATTCGCGGTCTAGACATTATACCCATTCACGACGCTAGATGGCACCGGCTATCATTGAAGCGATGTTCTGTCATGACAGATTTCAGCTACTCTCCCCATTCACGACGCTAGTTGGCGCCAGATATCACTGAAGCGATGTTCTGTCATGAGAGATCTCATCTACTCTCAAGTTTAACCAGTTTGCGTTATTTTATTGCAATGTTTTTCCTTATTCAGATTTGTTTCAAGACTACAGTTACAGTTAGACTTCACTTTGATGGTTAAAGAAGTTATTGCAATTTTGTTGTTTTATCACAATAGATTGGTTTATTTACATTTCAAAAACCAGAAGCCATTCATTTGAGAATGTGATTGCACTTTAGTTTACATATTTAAATGTTCAGATATTAAAATTTGAATGAGGCAAAATGACATGCTTTTTCTCTCAAATATATTGTTATAATCATTTGTTTCGGATGTACTGTAATTATTTTCCGTATAAAAATTAATTTGGTGTTCAAAAGTCTTTTTTCAAACTTGAGTCTTGAAAAAAAGGGGGTCGTCTTATAATCAGGGCCGTCTTATATTCGGGCTAATACGGTATTTAAAGAGGAGCACGCCCTAAACACTGATGGTTAGTTTACCTGTGGCACAGGTAGCAGGACCGGTCTTTGTGTGTTGGACATCCTGTACCCCCACCAATGCCGTAAACATACTGGTTGCTCTTGGAGGAGTTCTCAGCGAAGTAAATGCCTGCCCCGAACATTCCTCCAATGTAAGCGTGACGCTCATCAAATCCTTTGTGTATGATGGCATTGATGAATGGAGAACCTGGGGGAAGACACATTTGAGGTGAATTTAATGGTAAGATATTTAAACATTGTGTGTGATACGCACAACTTATACAAAAATACAACTGGAAGCTGAGCACACAGATGTGACGCGAGATGCCAGTCACTGGTCCGAAAATCAAAAATTGTTGAGTTGTAATTGTACAGTAATCGATGAGCATACCATGAAACAGCATGCGCTCGTTATGATGGTTGTGGTTCTCGTCTGCAATCTCCTTCTGCCTGTGTGTGTAACGTTCCCTCAACTTCTTGTTCACCACTTTTTGGATCTGTACACCAAACATGAACATTGAAAGACAATGTGTAATTCCTACTGAAATATATCACAGTGATTTAAAACAACTAAATATGAAGTGAAAATATTTAGACCTTAATGATGTTGTATCTGCTGAACACGCCGCCTGCATTGCCACCATCTCTGTGTTCTCTGATGGTGCTCTGCATCTAGGAAAAACAAAAGACATTTTTAGAATTACAATGATGTAGTCAATCATCATCCAAATGAACATCAGTGCGCCCAACTTACTTCCTCCTCCACCGACTGATACTCCTTGTCATCTGGGGCAAGGTCTATAAGTATTGTGCCCTGGTTGGCACAGTGGAATGTCAGATATGGATTGGCACCTGAGTTAAATGCAAAGAGAGAAACAGGTTAAATTGCTCAAATGGCAACAATCTCCCAATGTCCTCCTCACCTTGCTGACCACCCAGCAGCCTCTCAACACCCTTGATAAGTTTGTGACGGTGCCCGTAGGCGTTGATTCCGATTTCCTTGAGCTCCTCGTGGCCCATGTCAACAAGGACATCCAAAGTGATCTAAAATTAAATAACAGGTTTAAGAACAGTGCTTTATCTGAACATTTTGTATGATGAGGAACTTCATCCACAAATTCAACACAGTGAATGGATTAGAGCTGTCCCGACTAGTCGACGTCATCGATGACATAAATGCTTTGACGGGCAAAACATATCGTTGACGGGTAATGACGGGTTGAAAAAAAAAATTACATGCGGGTTTAGAATGGCGGGCGCTCGCGATGCAAGCGGTGAAAGCAGCATAAAGACAAAAAAGTGGACCAGAATGGCCAGAACCTGGAATTATTTCAAGGAAAATATGCAGGGTGCCACTGTGTGTACTCTTTGCCAAGCTGAGCTCGCATACCACGATAGCACTTCGGCTATGAACGAACACTTGAACCGCCGTCACCCAGGTGTAAATTTGGAAGACAACAAGAATCAAACAAGCTAGCAGATTGTAAATCCATACAACTTTCTAATAATTTTTTAAAATTCAAGCTGCATTTATGTGCGTCCTATCAACGTGCATCATTACGTTTTTTTCCCATGTACTTCACGTTTTTAATCTACTCTGCTGCTGCTCCCGAAAGCTATAGATCTCGACATCTCTGTGCACGGCATGTAGATTTTATTTATTAGGATCATGGAAGCTTCCACTTGGGGGAAAAAAAAAAAATCCTGTATATACATAATATAATAAAAAATATATATGGATACACAGCACTGGCCTTCTTACTATAATCCATGACTGCACTAATGTTAGTTACTTTATATTATAAAGTATTATTGTGTATATACATATAGTAGTATACTATAAAATTAATACTATATATTTAATTTTTGTTACTATGACTATGTGTGCCTTTCATTCGAAATAATTGTGGTAATATTTCAGTGTGCCCTCTGCTTGATCTATTTTAAGTTTGTTAAAACAAAAGTTGAACAGTTTTTCCCCTCCCCAAAAAATGCGGAATGCAAACCAGAAAGAGCATCTGAATTCGCACAAAGTATTCTGAAAATGATAGTCCGGGACATGAGGCCTATTGCAATTTATTTTAACATTTAGAACAATATAGACATAGCACAAAAAGAATAAGAATCGTTTTGACTCCTGTTAAAAAGGTGAAGTCACAGTGTTTCCCTTTACATTTTTTTTTGCACTAGTTAATGCCAGCACCATTTGACCTCATTGTTTGTGATTTATTATTGATATTTATGTTATTTATTTATACGTTAATAAAGAATCTAGGTGTTCCAAAATGTTTTTTGTGAATTAGTAAGCTTCAACAAAAATTTCATTATTAAATTAGTTTAAGAAAAAAAAAATTAGATTAGTCGACTAATTGTAAAAATAGTCGGCTGACTAATCCGGAAGAAATTAGTCGTTTGGGACAGCCCTAGAATGGATCCACTTCCTACCTGCTCTCTTTCAAAAATGTCCCTCAAGTGCTCCAGGCCCAAACTCTTCAGGAATTGGCTGATGTTCATGTCCAGCACTGTCACTGTTTAGGAAAAAAAAAGTATTTGTCAACCAACTTTAGATAAAAACAAATGAGGCTCCAAGAAGCTGTTTGATAAAATCTTACATTCTCCTTCTTTGCGGTCATTCCCCGCGGCTCCGTCTGCCACTCCTGAGCTCCCAGCAGCAGCACCGCTGGCCAGCTCATTCAGCGGCCCGGCCAGGTTGTCTATACTGCTGGCAGCTGATAAGCAAGACGGTGTGGAGGCCGGGGAGATGACGGAGGCGCTGACCACTGTGGCCTGTGGCTTGAAGCAGCTCGGTAGAGCATCTGGGGGCATGGCGTCCATAAGGAGGGCTCTAATGTCATCGGCCTGAGGGTGCAGCGACACACGGACAATATCAGCTGATTCCTAATCATAATATTTAACTACAGGAGAGGCCGGTAAAGACTCTAAGACGGTGTTACCGTGGCCAGGTCCAGGGCTGTCTGGCCTTCTTGGTTCTTCATAGTTGGATCAGCCCCGTGAGCCAGCAGCAGGGCACATAACTGTGTGCGCCCCTTCTGGGCTGCTTCGTGCAGGGGTGTGAAAGCCCATTTGTCTGTGGCATTCACACATGTATTATATTTGATGAGCAGGGCAGCGATGTCTACATGCTGTCAGGGTGAAAAGACAAAAGAACATACTATAAGTCACAGCTTTTATTTTGATATCTGGCAATCAATTGAGTTGAGCCTCACGCCATAGGAAGCAGCATTATGTAGAGGTATAAGACCTCCCTTGTCTTGGGCGTTGACGTCTGCGCCATGTTCCAGCAGATATTCAGCAACTTCAAGGTTGTTATACCCAGCTAAAGAGAAACCAGGAATCAATGGAACATCCTTAGCATAGCAATCATTAACTCAATTTAAGGACTTCGACAAACTAATTTGCAAGGCTAATACAGCTAACGAAGACAAATGAAATGAAAAGAACTTTGGGCGTTCAAACGTTTTGTTAATAGAAATAAAAATTATAATAAAGGAATAAAAAAACGAACTTTTGTCTTCACAGAACTAACTAACATATTAAAACAAACTCTTTTAGTGCTATTGACGATGACAGACATCCAGTTATGTGGCTCTTTTAACCCTTCTGCTGTGAATTTAATGTGTTTGTCACTAGTAGATGTCCAATTCATTTGAACTGGGAGGTTGACAGCATATGAGCGAATGGCAAGCAATGAGTTAAAAGATTCTAATGCCTTTGTTTTTGAATTTACTGTACAGTAGTCCAGTACTGTAAATTGTCATATACACACAGTTATATTACCACTACATCAACACTTGCTGCTAGTCACTTATTCACTTCATTCCTAATCTGTGTACACTGTCACCCGTTTTTTTTTTTTTTTTTTTTTAAATTATATTAGTCGTATTGTACTTGTGTTTTATGTGGTGCAAGTTTCGGCAAAGCTTTAAATCTCGTTGTGCTCTGTAAAATGACAATAAAGGCTTTCTATTCTATGTATCCCCAGAAGCAATATTTATATGTCTCAAAATTAATACATTTTATAAATATGTTATCTTCGCTAGCTACTGGATACATAACGTCCAACTTCTGTATGTTTCACCAACTTGCAGAGGTAACTAATGAAAACTACATGAAACTAATATGAAAAAAAAAAATAAATAAATAAAAATAAAAAATGAAAGCACCGGGTACTCCGGTTTCCTCCAACATTCCAAAAACATGCATGGTAGGCTGATCGAACACTATAAATCAGGGGTGGAAAAACATTTTGCAAAGGGAGCCAGATTTGGTGTGGTAAAAAAGTGGGGGGCCGACCTTGGCTGACGTCCTTTACGTAGCACAATATAATTAAGCAAATTTTAGCAAGTCATTCCGTGTGTCACATTTGCTTTATTATCTTTTTAAATGAATAATTTCAACAATCCCGCAACTAGCCTTTGTGGCGTTCTCTTTCGCTTGTGAAATACTGCTGCTGTAAAATTAAACTAGCTTCAAGTTGCCTCAATTTCTCGCTATGCATCTTCCCTGTAATCTTGTCGTACATGTCAGCGTGTCTTGTTTGGTACTACCGCCTCACATTGAACTCTTTAAAAACAGCGACAGTCTCTTTGCAAATGAGGCAGACACAGTTGTTGCGTATTTTAGTGAACAGTCCAATTTCCTACTATCCTTGAAGCGTCGGCTCAGCTGTCGCAATCAACTTTTTTTTGTTGACAGTCGCCATTTTAGAAAAATGGGAGTAAAGGGTCACACGAGGTAATGTTGCTTAGTGTGCTGCTGCCTTTTAGTGGGTAAATGAGGAGCAGCATTTAGTGTGTAAGCTACTTCATATGCTGGTAGCAGTACTGATGACCAATTTATTAAGTCTGTGTGCGGGCCAGACTTGATTGATTTTATGACAGAAGCTGGGGGCCGGATGAAATTTGACCACGTGCAGCATTTGGCCCCCGGGCCGGACTTCAGACACGTCTGCTCTAAATTGTCCTTAGGTATGAATGTGGGCATGAATGGTTGTTCGTCTCCTTGTGCCGTGCAATTGGCTGGCAACCGATTCAGGGTGTACGCCACCTACTGCTCAGAGTTAGCTGGGATAGGCTTCAGCACCCTCGCAACCTCGTGAGGATGAGCAGCTCGGTAAATAAATGAATGAATGAATACTTAGAAAATCTAAGACCTGAATTAAATGTCCTGCCCTAATTTTAGGGTTTTGAAGGCTTATTGGCTGGCAACCAGTTCAGGGTGTCCCCTGCCTACTGCCCGTAGTTAGCTGGGATAGGCTCCAGCACCTCCGCGACCCTTGTGAGGAAAAGCGGCATGGAAAATGAATGAATGAATGAATGTTCATTTTGTGAGAAATGTATAAATCATTGGCCATGGAATCAAATGAAGCGGCTAACATTTTTTGATAGAGGGTTCAAGACTCAAGTCTAGATTTGCTTTTCAGTGTTTTAACACTTTACTATAGGCCACATTTAACAAGTGTTTGTCTGTGACGCAGAAGTAAAATGTGACTGATTTACTATTGATTTATTTTCAAAAACTATAAAAGTAAGTTATTTTGTCTATCAATGCAATGCTGGTGCAATTAAATTATGACTCAAATGGGACCAATTTGTAGAGCCTAAAAAAAAATCCTCTCATCCCCGTCACTCTCTTCCAATTTCTGCCATCAGGAAGGCGGTTTAGAGCACTCAAAACCAGGCATGTGCTGGTATGATATTCTGCCGGTGTGATAACCTTAAGCAAAAATATCACGGTTTCACTGTATTGCAATTACAGCTCTAAAATGCAACTGCGATATCTGGGTTTAAAAATAAAAAAAAACTTTTTCCATTTAACAGGATTTTTTCCCCAAAACATATTAGCAAATTGGAACATAAGTATAATGTGAAGTTAAATTTTAAAAAAATAACAAAATATTCTAAACAAAATTAAACTAAATGCAGTCCTTTAAGTGAGCCTAAATCCACAGCCACAGCTCAACATTATTACCATCAGAACAAAAATAACTGAATTATTTTCCATAAAAAGCATGACTCGCATCATGTTTACATTATACACACACTCTCTTTCTTAACTCAGTTGCCAGAGAGAAAAAACACTACATGTTTTACCACCGCTAGACACACTAAACACGTTTGAATGAACTCTCGTAGCTGGTGGGAAACATTCATGACAATGTTTACTAGGCCTGAACGATATTGGAAAAAACTATTGTTGCGATTTTTTGGGGGTTTGCGATATATTGCGATATTATATTGCGATATAAAAAAAATATATATGGATTTTTTGTTTTTAAAGAAATTTTCACTAGATGACTTGAATAGCTGTTTGGAAAGACTTTGGATGACTCACCATCACCACAGTGTACAGTGATCCCTTGTTTTTCGCGGTTAATGGGGACCAGAACCCGTAAGTGAAAAACCGCGAAGTAGCGCACCCCCTCCCCATTTTTTTTTTTTTTTTCCTGTGTGTGTTTTTTGTGCTCAACGTATTTATTCAGATTTAGATTTGGAAAGAGAGACATATAAACAGATTTTTTCCCCCTCACTTTTCCCCCCAAAGTGATTTAAAAAATGGGTTTTTAAACACTTCAAATGTCATAATTATGATCAGTTTTAAACATAACTGTCCAACCAAATCATTTTTGAACAAGAATAAAGTACTGTAGTAGAAAACGCTTGGCTTTATTAAATGCTTTTGTTTATCTTCCTTAGCTGTGACTCTTGGAGTGACATGTAGAAATTTCAAACTCCTCATGATCACTTCTGGCATTTATTTTATATGTCTCCAACGTCTCCACACAAACACACATTCATTCCAGCGCGGCTTCCTTGCAGAAACTGTTTAACGAGTTAAACGATGGTTGACACATTGCTCAGCTTTGAAGTCGCTTCTTTGGCAAGATCAAAGACAACGAGCATCGTTAACTTTAATAAGCAAGTGCTGCAGTGACTGTGAGGAACAAAAAGCTGGGAGAGGGAGGGTGTGAGGCTGTGCGCAGAGGCAAGGCGTATGTGGATTTAAAAAAAAAACAAAACTATCGAACGTGCTTGCGATGGGACTATCGCGCACGCGCACATCGCGATGGCGATGTTTAAACGATATATTGTTCAGGCTTAATGTTTACTAACATTTATTTTTTTATAAATGCGAGTTCATATTGTTGGTATTGCCTCCTTGGCAGCCACCTTCCGCAAACATGTTTCACGTGTTGGTCGGCCCTCCTCCAAGCCGTGGCCGTCTCCAACTTTTCCATCTTTTCTTCGTTGTAGTAGTTACAATGACAAATAAAAATACATATTCTATTCTATTCTAAACACCCAAAAAGTCAGTATTTATTACCTGCCAGGTGAAGTGGTGTCGAGTTACGGCCCTGAGTGTCTCTACAGTTGATGTTCTCTGGGGAGCAAAGTTTCTGGACACGAGCCAGGCAGCCTTTTTTGGCAGCATCCAACAGCGCAGCATCACCCCTCAGCAGGTCCTGGATGTCAGTGTCTCCATCCTTCACCATGTCGAGTGGCATATTGCCATCACGGTTCTTCTTTGAGGGATCTGCTCCATGCTGCACACCGAGAAATAAAACACGACTATGATTGGGTGTCCGTTGAAATATTACTGTATTGATCCCGAACCGAAAGGGTTCTCACTTTGAGCAGCAATTTGCAAATCTCATATTTTCCCTTTGCTGCTGCCTCGTGAAGTGGTGTGAACTTCCAAAGGTCGGCGACATTGACTGAGGCTCCATGTCTCACCAGCAGCTCAGCAACCTCATAGTGTCCATACGAACATGCATTGTGAAGAGGAACCAGGCCGCTATTGAGAGAAACAAAAGTAAAAGAGATAGTCTTAGATATTTTATTTGTGAACTGTGTTAAAATTAGTAACAGTGTGAATAAAACACACCCCTTGTCCTTAGCATGGACATCCGCTCCATGGTGAAGCAGGTATTCCACCACAGCCACTCGGTTGTAACCAGCAGCAAAATGAAGAGGAGTGGAGTGACGACCCTCCAGATCCCGACAGTTCACATTTTGAGGGGTGCACAGTTGCTGCCACACAAAGAGAGTTCAACAATAAATACTGTGAAAACTTTTTAAGGGAGAGGAGTACGCTTTGATGAATGTATGTGAACTGGGTGATAAAAAGGTTCTATTCTGAGAGTCAAATATAAGAAAAAGAAGGAGCCTTTATTTGGCTATTAAAAATAATTCATCAACTTATTTGTTGCCTTCTCCAATGATTCTAAGTAAAATGGGAACTCAAAAATCAAATACCCCAATGACACGTTTACTAAAATATCCCAAAGCAGATTAAGGCACTAACTCACTTGCACCGTGTCCAGATCTCCTGCTTTAGCTGCCTCAAGAAATCTGTAGTCCACATCAGAGTTTCGTGTAGGAACATTTTCTGGAAGACAACACAGCAGTTCATATCACCAAAGCTGAACTACATTTTTTCCGGACTCACTCAATAGACAAATACAGTGTTAACTAGGGGTGTGACAAAATATAAAAATGGTAATATATATAGTTTTAAAAAGGTGTCACTGTTTTCTTTTTTAAATTAAAAAAAAGGAACCAACAAGTTGCTACCAAACACTTTCAGTAGAATAGTGTTTCTGTTAGCCACTGCCACTGACAGCACTATATGCCCAATTCGGGGTGAACAATATTGGGGAAAAAATGGCATTGCAACTTTTTGGGGATTTGCGATTTATATTGCAATACTAAAACAAGAAGAATTTTCACCAGAAGACTTGAATAGCTCTGTTTGGGAAGATTTTGGTTAACTCACCATGACCACATTGTATTCACACCATACCGTTTAATCCAGACTAAGGGGGTTCATCTGTGAATGATGAGGATTGCTAAAGTATATTTAAAAAGGTTCCAGGAGGACAGGTCTCTGCACACTTGCTGCTTTTATGAAGCAAAACAGACAAAAATATATATATATGTCTTGCGACGGGACTGTCGCGCATGTGCACATTGCAATGTTCAAACAATATATTGTGCAGGCCTACGCCCAATCCATTTCAATGAACGTTTGTTCATTCGAAACCAGAGCATTTGCAGTAGGGTCGGGCATTGTTTGAAATTGAACGATTCCGGCTCCATGTTTCGATTCCGGTTCCAAAAGATTTTCGATTCCGATTCTTTAAAGATGTGGAGTCAAAACAAAAAAAAAAAAAAACAAAACAAAACAAAAAAAAAAAAGAAAAAGAAAAAAGGTAGGGGTAAAAAAATCTATAGTTCAAAAATGTATTAGTTTATATTAATGTCTTAGCTTTGATTTTTTTTTTTTAAATTATATGAATCTAAAATTTATTATGATTTATTATTAATACAATTAATATGAAATTTATGGATTACGTATATGAACTTCTCACAGGGTTATTTTTAATTGTATATAAATATCAGTCTTTGAACTCAAATGTGATGAAGTTTCTTTCCACAGGAGTGCACTTTCACAAAGATGTTTATTTTTCAAAATCGGTCGTGCAGCCACCTTTGCATGATATAGTTGTGTTGCAAATGTTGCACTGAGCTGACTGGTCTTTTTTTTTTTTTTGGTAAAGTTAAGCCAAACCTTTGAACGCCGCCACACCATGTCCATGGTTGTAATCAAATTGCAATGCACGAAGACGAGCTTCTTATGATTCTCAGCAGCATTTTATCCCCGCTCGGCGGTCAGGGCATCGAAACATGGAATCGAAATTTAAAAATTCCAACGGTTCCGGGAGAACCAGAGTGTTAGAACCGGGTCCCATCGATGCTCGATGCCCAACCCTAATTTGCAGCCAGTCTTTCTGATTTTTGCATTTACAGGTCACTTTCTGTTCATTGAGTTTGAGTGACTTCCTATTTATATGGGGTGGGGGTTCCCAGGTCACTTCCTGTTCTGTAACCCAAAGTCAACAGCAAATGACCTGAAATGCCCCACGATTAAATTCATAGGTTGCCATAGACGTGCAATTCGTTTAACCCTTGAGAGTCGAAGGACGCGCCGGCGCGTCCTCAGCGCACGTTGTCTTTGAAGCGCCCTCACGTTTTAAATACGTCACCCACATGCCGTTGGTTGGTCTCGTTTTAAAGTGCGGAAGTTGCGGTTTACTCTCATTATTATTTGAAGTCAATCGACCAATTAAAACGTGAGATATTGTCATTTAAGTTTTATAGTTTTATTGTCCTCTCAAAAAAACATTAAAACGCTGCATGGATCATTTGTTTGTGTCTATATTTCCATCATTTCTTGTCCTTTTTCAAAACGGAAGCGCCATGAAAAAACCACAAATCAAACGAACCCTTTCGAAGTCACAGTGGACGCACTAAATGCGTTTTTTAAATAAATACAACTGCCATGCGAGGTTCCACCGAACGAGAGGGAGTGTTCTGAAGCAGCGAGGTGGCGAGCCGACGGCCGTTTGGATCGAGCAGCGACTTTGTGTGACTTTGAGAATGAACGGAAAACTAAATTTAGCGCAAGCAATTGTGCTATTTGATCAACTTGAGGAAGAGGATGGTCCAAATTCGTCATCATCGTCTTCTTCGGAAGAGTCCTCGAGTGAAGATAGTGACGTATTTGAACACGTGGGTGACGCCATCGACGAGCAGAGGTAAGCAAACTCACTTTTTTTTTTTAGGCTGGAAAAAGTTTCTTTTGAAAGTTTCTTTTGATATTGCAAGACAAAGTTAATTTTGATGCAATATAAGTGTGTGTTTGTGTATATAATAATAAACTGTGCATATCAGATCAAAGTCGTACGTGAACTGTGTGTATCCAAGGCAGGAATTTATAATTGTGGTGATCTTCTTTCTATATGAAGATTAGGGATGTAGCACATATTCAGCTATGGTATTCTTTCTATTGTCATACATATAGATTTCCAATATTATTTATTGCTTTATATATTTTTATTTTATACTTTATTATTTTCATAAATACTGACTTTTTTTCATGTACATTTATAGTGACAATGAAAGTAAAGTGAAATGAAAATGGAAGGGTGGAAAGAGGACCAACACCCCATGGAAGTGTGGGCTGTGTGATGTCGCCCTGTTTCGAATTCCAGGACGAAACTGCTTTTCGGAGTGGCATGCCTGAAAAAAATTTAACTTGTTTATTGTAAATATTTTTGGAAATACTTCCCCCCCCCCCAATGTTATTTATTTATATATATATATATATATACATTTTTTCCCACAATCAGTCTTCTCAATTTGTGTATATAAATGTGTGTTCAAGAAGCTTGATTGTGTGTACATAGTTTTCATCAGGTGATGGGCCGCAATACCTAAACTCATAAAGAGATGGCCTCTAAACACTTTTTGTGTTAGATGGTATATATTTTTTCACTGTTCGGTCTGCTGTATATAACCTGTTTTGACTAGAGCATATATAAAGGCAAAAAACGCCTATGCTATATCTGTTGTTTATGTTGAATTGTCAAATATAAGACTATTTATTCTAAATTTTTTTGGTTGAATGTTCATCCTAACATGTTGAATAAATATTACAAAGTTTCAAAACGGTTCGTTACGCATGTTTGGTTGTCAATTGGACATCAAAATTAAAAATTTTGACAAAACGATTGTGGAATTTTTGGTCTTTTTGGGCCCAAAATGATGATTTATAATTGGTCAGTGACGGAAACAACAGTTTGGACATGAAGTTCAAGGTGTCACAAAAAAAGGGACCAAACCAGGCCATCGTAAACAATTCTTTCTTTGAAATATAAAGGCAACTTCAAAGGCATGCAAAATCAGACAAAATAGGCCCAGACCTTAAAGGGTTAAAGTAGAGCTGTCCCGACTAGTCGACATAGTCGACGTCATCGATGACGTAAATCCGTCGACGAGCACAACATCCCGTCGACGGTTAATGAAGGGTTAAAAAATATATATGCGTGGAAAGTTCACAATGTCGGATGCTCTGTATGCAAGCGGGGAAAGCGGCACAAAGCCAAAAAAAGCGCACCAGAGTGTCCAAAACATTGACTTATTTCAAAGAAACAACGGAGGGTACACTCTTCTGTCCTGTTTCTTCAATGCCAAGCATGGCTGCACGTCGGCCGTGAATAAACATCTCAAATGCCGTCACCCAGTTTGTAATTTTTTTTTTTTTCATTTTTTGTACACCAGAGGGTGCTGTCGCCTTACTGAATAATAATGTTTAATTGACAACGGGCCTATAAGTGCTATTAGTATTGTCCTTAATGCTAACTGAAAGGTTTCTTTCATGTTATGGTTTATTTTATGGTATAGAAAATTATATAAGGTTAAAAGGTCATAAATATATACAGTATATACAGTAATTGCACTCAAGGGAGAGATTGTCTATGATAAGGTAATAAATTAAGGTAAAGGCAATTCAATGATATATCAATAAGGTTTAAAAGGAAAAAGGTGAAAAGTTTTTGTTAATTTCTAATTGTGTTGTTTTATTTGTGTGCACCGCAGCTCTTACAGTGTGATTACATCGAGGATGGAATAAAAGTTGTAAACCATCAGTTTAAGAGACCACCTTTTCAATCGAGATGCTACACTAGTTAATTCTATCAGCATTTGAACACATTGTTTATTTGTGATTTATTATTGTTATTTATGTGTTTATTTGTACTTTAATAATTGAAGTGTTCCAATATGTTTTTTGTGAATTGATAAGCGTCAACAAAAATTTCATTGCTAAATTAGTAAACAAAACCCCCCAAAAAATAATTTTAAAAAAAATTATTAGATTAGTCGACTAATCGTAAAAATAGTCGGGTGACTAATCGGGAGAAAATTAGTCGTTTGGGACAGCCCTAGTTTAAAGTGGGAGGGATGGCAGCGAATGATGCCATGCATACCCTCCCACTTCAAATGAATTGGACGTCTGCTAATGATTGGCTCAATTTAATTCACACCAGAAGAATGAAAAGAGCTTCTTTTTCTGCTTATTACTTGTATTGTAAAATGTCGTAGAATGATTTCCTGATCCATGTATCCATAATTGTTATATCGACATATTGTGAGATAATCATTATCGTGAGCCTTGTACGCAAATCGCATTGCATTGTGAGCTACCCAGAGGTTCCCACCCCTAGTGTTTACCAAGATGAGCAAAATTCAATTACCGTTGAGAATCTGCTGCACAGCTTCGTTTCCCATCTGAGCAGCAGTAAAACCCTGCAGTGACACAATGGATGGGTCGGCCCCATAGCTTAGTAGCAGCTTGCAGGTTTGGATGTGTCCGGCAAGAGCAGCCCGGTGCAGAGCTGTCTGTCCTAGTGTGTCCACAGCATTCACCTGAGGTCAGATAAGGTACGGGGGTGAAAACATGTTTTATGGCATCATAAAAGATTTGTGGGGAGGAAAAAAACGAAGCAGAAACCTTTGCTCCATGTTTCTGCAGGACCTCCAGAATATCATTGTGTGCTCTCTCAGCAGCAACATGCAAAGGAGTCATAAAGCTGCAGAACAAGAGAACAAATTTACCCATTCTCTATTTTGTAATATTTGTCATTTCCACAGTTAGAAACATTAAAATGTTACGAGTTGAAACAAATTGTGGACTTACTCTTTGTTCTTCTCGTTAATATTGGCACCTTTACGCAGAAGCAACTCGGTCACTTGTTTCCTTTTTGGGTGGGGTGAAGCCACTGCACAATGCTTCAATTTAAAAAAAAAGAAACACTGTGTAAAAAGGTCATACATTTAAAAACAGCTGAGAGCCAAGATTCAGTGATTAAATATAATTATTAACCCTTGACGCCTAGTACCGTTAAATTTTCATACACACACTTGTTATATTACCACTACACCACCACTCACTGCTAGTCACTTACCGTATTCACTTTATTCCCAATCTGCGTCCACTGTAACCAGTGTTTATTATAATAGCCTTATTGTACTTTTGCTTTGCTTTAAATCACATTGTACTCTGTCCAATGACAATAAAGGCTTTCTATTCTTTTCTACACTATTGTAGTGCTTTTTTTAACCAGATGCCTGTTGTTGCCAGTTTGCATCATACATAAAACTGCTTTTAATTACTTATAATTTTATTATTATTATTTTTTAATTATTTTATTATATACTAGTATTTGAATTAACTTTCTCAACTTAATTCAGCATCTACTTGAAAGCAAAAAAAGGAAGTAAAATATTCTTAAATCTTATTATTATGTAACCCTCGTGTTACATTGACGGGTCAAACTGACCCGTTTTAAATTTTAACACATACTTTCCAGTGAAATTGCTATTTGTGATTTTTTCCCCCCTCAATTTCGAATTTTACTCACAGAGGTCAATCTGACCCGTTTTTTTTCCTATTTCAAACAGTCTAATTTGTATTTATGAAACATTTTAACATATATTTTTGAAATTATTAGTGGGGTTATATTCTTTTATTTATTTACTCATACAGGTCAAATTGACCCTTTTTTTGGTAAAAACAGGTTTTATGGGGTATTTAACATGTTCTGCTTGGCTTAACGAGTGTAAGTGGCACATGCTTATAATTAGATTAAAAGTAGGGCTGTCAAACGATTAAAATTTTTAATCGAGTTAATTACAGCTTAAAAATTAATTAATCGTAATTAATCGCAATTAATCGCAATTCAAACCATCTATAAAATATGCCATATTTTTCTGTAAATTATTGTTGGAATGGAAAGATAAGACAAGATGGATATGTACATTCAACATGCGGTACATAAGGCCTGTATTTGTTTATTTTAACAATAAATCAACAAGATGGCATTAACATTATTAACATTCTGTTAAAGCGATCCATGGATAGAAAGACTTGTAGTTCTTAAAAGATAAATGTTAGTACAACTTATAGATATTTTATATTAAAACCCCTCTAATGTTTTCGATTTAATAAAATTTGTAAAATTTTCAATCAAAAAATAAACTAGTAGCCCGCCATTGTTGATGTCAATAATTACTTACACAATGCTCATGGGTGCTGAAGCCTATAAAATCAGTCGCACCCAAGCGCCAGCAGAGGGCAGCAAAACTCCATAAAACACAATTAACAAGTGGGCATTTCACTGTACTGTCATTTAAATCTGTCTGAGCGGGGCATGTGTGTTAATTGCGTCAAATATTTTAACGTGATTAATTTAAAAAATTAATATTACCGCCCGTTAACGCGATAATTTTGACAGTTCTAATTAAAAGCTTTAAAAATTCAGTTTCTGACAAGTTTAACTAGCATTGCCATTGATGGCGATAGACGTCCGATCCATTTTGACTGGGAGGGGCGAATTAGTGAACACTCAATCGACCCCTCACAGTCAAAAATGGCTTAACTCAGGTAACAAGAGCGTTAACAAAGTTTTTATGGTTCTGACCAGAGCGGTTTCATTGGTTTGGGGATGTTTGAAGCTGATGATTTCCAAAGCCAGGGTCTTCTTCACTTTGGTCATGTCAGCTTCACGAGCTGCTTGCAGAAGTGAATGACCTTTGAACTCATCTAGATGGAATGAAATGATATTTTTTAAGGGACAAAATCATTTAGGGTGGTGACAGTCTGATTTAAAAAAATATTTTGAGCTTCCAGTCATTGCTGCTTGAAACAACTCACAGGTTAGCCTCTCTTTCAACTCTGGAGTTGGGGCCATGTCCACAGCACTTTTGCTGTGACAGTTGAGTAGGGTTGGGTCAGCACCGTGACTCAGCAACAAGGAGCAAACTTCCACACGGTTCTTGGATGCTGCTTCGTGGAGGGGAGTGAACTGCCACAAATCCATAGCGTTGACGCATGCACCGTGCTGCAGGAGGAAGCGTGAGGAAAACATCAAAAAGGAATACTTGACCTCATTTAACATTAATTCATTCATTTTCCATGCCGCTTTTTCCTCACGAGGGTCGTTTTAAATGCAAGTCAATGAAGTTGAACTAACCTTAAGCAGGAGCTCAGTAACTTCAAAGTGACCATAAGAACAAGCATTATGAAGAGGAACCAGGCCGCTGTAGTAACAATTAAAGTTAAGAATCAGCGATCGTAACCATTTCCCAATATTCAAGAATGTCTACTGTACTCTCACCCCTTGTCCTTGGCGTGAACGTCAGCTCCATGCTGAAGGAGGAGTTGAACAATACGGACTCTGTTGTAGCCAGCAGCTAAGTGGAGGGGCGTTGACTGTTTTGAAAAAAACAAGGAAAGGGGGAAAAAAAGTATCTTTTTAACACAAATCCAAACAAAGACGGCTGGTTGGCTACTTGACCGTGCGCTGCCTTCGATGGCCATAAGAGCAAGCGGCTGATTAGAGCCAGAGCCAAAGTGATACGGCTGGCTATACTAGGTGAGCTGCAGATGAATTGTGCGTATGATGGTGCCAAGTCAGTGGAGGTGTAGGCAAAATATGACCAAGTTAAAGGGCTGTCAATTTTTAGTCAGAAGCATTAATCAACAATGCTTTCATTTACACTGACATTATCCTGTAATAAGTAGCTAATATTTTTGTCAAATTGTAAGATGGCAAAACCTCCCAAAACTAAATGATAAAACCTAATTGTTTGACATTACAGTTGGCCACAAAAGGATGCTTCCATTGGCCATCAAACACCACATAAATTATAAAGATGACATTAATTCCATCTAAATCCATCCAAGTATTGTTGAAGCAATCATTCGGCCAGTTCTAATTAAGATTTTAATAAAATGCTACAAAACCCTAACAATAAGGGCATGCAAAGAGGCTAAAAAAAAAAAAAAAAAAAAGAGTTGTTTATAGAAGCATATTAAAGCAAAAGAACTAAACCAAAATGTATTTTCAGCCAAGACAACAAAATTTTAGTGAAAGCAAGGCTCTACATCCAAGTGCAGAAGATCTCTTAAAGAAGTCTTGCAAAGATTGTGCTTGCGATCAAATAGTCATTGTCAACCAAATTTCCATGCAGGGATAATGAGGAGAGGGATAAAAAGTGGGAAAAACTATTAAAAGTGTCATTCTCAACCCAGACTTTCCAAGCAGTGATGATTTGTGGAAAAAGCGGAAAAGCAAAAAAAAAAAAAAATCAAACCGACCCTCCAAGGTTACACAATTATATGTGAAATGGCATTGCTCAGTATGAGATGACAAGCAGTCACTGACAAGGAGAAAAAGCATGGCCATAGCACTCAAGAACAGGTAAAAGTCATTCCTGCTTACCGGGCCCATTCATTAGGAAGTGAAAAGTTCAAAAATTCACCAGACATAATTGCTTGACAAAAGGCAAAGGAGCGAGCCTGTGAGCATGCATGAGTACTCATCAGAAATCAAGTCATTAAGAAACAAAACAAACAAACAAAAAAGCCAGATCAGAAACCGTGTGAAATCTGGGTAAATGATAGAATGAGTGAAGATAGAAGACGGATGCTGAAAAGCAGGCAGTGAGACAAACTGAGCTCCTCTCCAAATCCAAAGAGATGTCACCATTGAAAAAGTTGAGACACACTCACATGCCACACGCGCACATAAACCCACACACGCACATATTCGGAGGAGCATCAGGGTGTGATACATGAGTGACCCACACACCCATGATGTGCAATTATTCGAGTGACAGCCAGCTTATTGGTCAAATAAAACAATGGATTAAAAAGGGGGAGAAAATAAAAAAAGACCACAAGAGTGCATCAATCAAGTGGCTGTTATCAAGGTCAACTTACCAGCATTTTTTGAGATGTTGA
Source organism: Corythoichthys intestinalis (assembly GCF_030265065.1). NCBI lineage: Eukaryota > Metazoa > Chordata > Actinopteri > Syngnathiformes > Syngnathidae > Corythoichthys > Corythoichthys intestinalis. Next base: position 34,613,975 of record NC_080397.1, read on the forward strand.
CTGATCGACAAATGTTGCCAGAGTCACACAAAAAAACAAAATGGGAAAAAAATTACAAAACGGCAGCATCGGGTCACAGACAATTCTCCCTTCTAAAAAATGTGTCAAAACAGCACGTAGTTGTGAATCACCATTTAATTTGACACTGAGTGACAGCTGTTTTCAGTGTTCTACTTGCACACGGTGGTTGTACGTCAGAACTAATCAATCTAAGCACTGCATTACAGTGGGGCAAATAAGTATTTAGTCAACCACCAATTCTGCAAGTTCTCCTACTTGAAAAGATTAGAGAGGCCTGTAATAGTCAACATGGCCAAACCTCAACCATGAGAGACAGAATGTGGAAAACCCCCCAGAAAATCACATTGTTTGATTTTTAAAGAATTTAATTCTAAATTAGAGTGGAAAATAAGTATTTGGTCACCTATAAACAAGCAAGATTTCTGGCTGTCAAAGAGGTCTAACTTCTTCTAACGAGGTCTAAAGAGGCTCCACTCGTTACCTTTATTAATGGCACCTTTTTTTAACTCATTATTGGTACAAAAGACACGTGTCCACAAGCTCAGTCAGTCACACTCCAAACTCCACTATGGCCAAGACCAAAGAGCTGTTGAAGGACACCAGAGACAAAATTGTAGACCTGCACCAGTCTGGGAAGACTAAATCTGCAATAGGTAAAACGCTCAGTGTAAAGAAATCAACTGTGGGAGCAATTATTAGAAAATGGAAGACATACAAGACCACTGATAATATCCCTCGATCTGGGGCTCCAGGCCAGATCTCACCCCATGGCGTCAAAATGATAACAAGAACGGTGAGCAAAAATCCCAGAACCACACAGGTGGACCTAGTGAATGACCTACAGAGAGCTGGGACCACAGTAACAAAGGCTACTATCAGTAACACAATGCGCCCCCAGGGACTCAAATCCTGCACTGCCAGACGTGTCCCCCTGCTGAAGAAAGTCCACGTCCAGGTCTGCTGTTCGCTAGAGAGCATATGGATGATCCAGAAGAGGACTGGGAGAATGTGTTATGGTCAGATGAAACCAAAATAGAACTTTTTGGTAGAAACACAAGTTCTTGTGTTTGGAGGAGAAAGAATAATGAATTGCATCCGAAGGACACCATACCCACTGTGAAGCATGGCGGTGGAAACATCATGCTTTGGGGCTGTTTTTCTGCAAAGGGATCAGGACGACTGATCTGTGTAAAGGAAAGAATGAATGGGGCCATCTATCGAGAGATTTTGAGTAAAAATCTCCTTCCATCAGCAAGGGCATTGAAGATGAGACGTGGCTGGGTCTTTCAGCATGACAATTATCCCAAACACACAGCCAGGGCAGCAACAAAAGAGTGGCTTCGTAAGAAGCATTTCAAGGTCCTGGAGTGGCCTAGCCAGTCTCCAGATTTAGGCCCCATAGAAAATCTGTGGAGGGAGTTGAAAGTCTGTGTTGCCCAACGACAGCCCCAAAACATCACTGCTCTACAGGAGCTCTGCATGGAGGAATGGGCCAAAATACCAGCAACAGTGTGTGAAAATCTTGTGAAGAGTTACAGAAAACGTTTGGCCTCCGTTATTGCCAACAAAGGGTACATAACAAAGTATTGAGATTAACTTTTGGTATTGACCAAATACTTATTTTCCACCATGATTTGCAAATAAATTCTTTAAAAATCAAACAATGTGATTTTCATCTCCCCCCCCCCCACATGCTGTCTCTCATGGTTGCGGTTTACCCATGTTGACAATGACAGGCCTCTCTAATATTTTCAAGTGGGAGAACTTGCACAATTAGTGGTTGACTAAATACTTATTTGCCCCACTGTTTATGCAAGCATTATAATAACACGACAGCAGAGACAGAGAAATAAACAAGGGGGAATTAATAAAATAAGATAGTAAATATCTGGAACTGTTTGCAATTTGCAGATGAATGTGCATTTCATTGCTAAAAAGGGGGAGGTTGAAGTAGTCTATATGACATGCCAATGAAACGCAAATAAAAACTTACATCAAGATTAGAATTGCTTTATAATGTCATAAAAATGCTTTGAAGTGCACTGTTGTTGTCTTAATACCATTGATCGTGCACTACAAATTCCACAAAGAGAAAATTCATCAGAGTATAGGGTTCAGGTGAAATAGCAGCAATACAAGTGACCTGTAAAAATGGAATCTAATTGAACGCCTTGAAGACAATCTCACTTGGGAGACACGATGTGTTAAATTAGACATTCTGAAAATCACTCAAAACGGTGAAATTCCAAAAGGTGAACACATCAACATACAGGAAAAGATGAATGATGATAAAAAACCTTTAAACTCTGATGTTACTACATGAACAAATAGAATAGTTCAAGTGAGATTTACACATTTTAAATAAAAACATTTTTGTTGTATGCAGTTAGTGAGCGTACATTTAGTGGACAAAGCTGTGTATACAGATGACAGCAGTACACAGCACATTTGATGTTTTTTTCTCTCCCATATATCTGTTTACAGTTATGAGGATTTTGTTTACAAGTAGGTGACGCAGTCATATTTAATTTACCTTTCGACCATCACTGGCATGACAGTTAACGTTTAAGGGAGTCAGAAGAGCCATCAGTTTTTCTTCATTTCCGCTCCTGGAATGATATTTTTGACAGTTAAAAAAAAGAAACTATTCATTTCTCATTCCAAAGCAATATTATGATGTAGCAGTAGCCATCTTAACACTGATTAACTAGCGCTGGGCGATATGGAAATAAAATCTATCAAAAAAATGGGCCATTTTAAAACATGATTACGACATGCCTTGATATAGAATCTAATGACAAGAAAAGCAAGTAGTAATTCAGGGCTCATAATGGTTTCAACAAGTGAAATTTAAGACGCTTTAAGACCATATCATTTAACCCAGCACTATATACGTATGACAATCAAACAGTTCATATACAAGGTGGAAAAGATTCACCTTGCTGCTTCGAGGAGTTCATCCTTCTTGTATTCTCCTGTTTGGAAATAGATTTTTAAATTAGATCATTTCACATTATCCAACATCACTTCTCAACATGCTGAGGATGTCATGTAATGCAAAGTTAAAAAAAAAAAAAAAAAAAAAAAAAATAGCTGAGTAGAAACTAACCTGTAAGCACTGCCTTCGCAGAAGGGTCGGCAAGATCTAGTGCCGATTTTCCATCAGTGTTGCGAATGTTTGGATCGGCTCCGTGCTGGAGTAACACTACATAAGAAACAAAGAAAATTAGTGATGCACTGATATTAAAAAAACTTGGCCAGAATAAAAATGGGGAAAATCTAGGCCTAACTCAAAACAGAGGAAAATTGGAATTCCTACTTATTTTAAAGCCCTACTATTATAAATACCATAAAATGTATTTTTTCAAGTTGCTTTGGGCAACTGAGTATGGTCCCAAAACCTCAAGAATTGAAAAGAAACGCACCTTCTTCGCTGTGTTTACAGAGACCTTTCAAAATGCCTCGTTTTTTAAAGCTTATTCATGACGAAATGAGTGACATCATGGCAAACCAATCCTGAGATTAGTTTAGTTTGGCATTTTTTTGATGAGGAATGACTGACACCACGGTGAACCAATCCTGTGATAAGTTCGGCGTTGCCAGAGCAACTTGTCAACATGATTAAAAAAGGAGAATTGGCGGAAGAAGTGGGTACCCTGATGGCTGAATAATCCAAGCGTTACATGATTCTATGTCGTTGCTGTATTCCCACGTCTGACAACGGTAGGCGTTGTTGAATTCAAAATAGAAACGCCTAATGGAATCAGCCATAACATGCAGATGAAACTCCAGTCTGTGGTGTGCTAGCCAATAGCAGGCATAGTGACTCCTACTTGGATGAAAATATATTTTCAAAATAAAGCGTGGCGTTATGCCCGAGCGTTAAGGCAAAGTCTGTGTGGCATTGTCGCAGTGGCATCAATGTCTCGACAGCTACGTGACTGTAAATCCATTTTAATTTGAAAGTGTTGGAATCTCGCGCTGTTGTAAATGGTGGTAGAAGCAGGGGATATCGGTGAAGGCAGGAAAGAATTGACAACATTGGTGGTGCGACCACACGGTTTGTGAGAAATTCACAAGTGCTCATTTTAACTCCTGGTTTTGCCCAGAATGGCAAACCAACAAACTTACTTAACCATTTTCTTTGTGGTTTTTGGGTTGTAAAAGCTTTCCCTTCATTAATTTGAAAATACCATTATAAAGAGTGAAAAAGTATAATAGCTGGCCTTTTTTTTCTCACATCACATTTCAGTCATGTTGTTCAGTGTCTGGTCTATCAGAGTTTGTTTGTTGACCGGCTTGTCTTTCTTGACCGAAACACCAATTGATTATTTACATCATGAAATTTCTTATGTCAGAAAAACAAAATCTGACAGTAAGCCTTACCTATGCACACATCTATCTTCCCTTTGATGGCTGCCTCATGCAGAGGAGTGTAGTTCCAATTATCTCTGGCATTGGGGTCTGCACCCTGGCGCAAAAGGAGGCCCACAACTTCAGCATGGCCAAAGGAGCAGGCATTATGCAGTGGGATGAGTCCCCCATCATCCCTAGCATGGACATTTGCCCCGGTTTGTAGCAGATGCTCCACCACATCCTTCCTACCAAAACCTGAAACAAGAAAATTTGAGATGTTGCTACAGTGAAGTACACCAAAAAAATTCTGCATAGGAAAAATGCATTTATTCACACTTGGCTGATTGATCGGTACCGATTTAACAAATTTTGGGTGCTCGGTCAATCGCTAAATATACAGTACTGTGCAAAAGTTTTAGCCTAAAACTTTTGCACAGTACTGTATATTTTTATTATAATATGTATATACAGGATATACTGCATGTATATATTTTCCCCAAGTGGAAGCTTCCATGATCCTAATACATTTAATAATTAAAAAAATATATATACAGTACTGTGCAAAAGTTTTAGGCTGCCTAAAACTTTTGCACAGTACTGTATAGCCAATCATATCTGTCGATCGTGTCTACTGTCAGTTAGCCACATTAGCCCGCGAACATCTGGTCGAGTACATTTGTGGTCATTATGGCCTCATTACTCTGTCTTTCATTTGAGAGTGAATTTAGTCAAAGAACACACTTAGTGTAAGCCAGGGGTGTGCCATCTTAGGCACCCCACGATTCGATTCGATTACGATTCAGGTGCTACGATTCGATTATTGAACGATTATTAATTAAGGTTGTGGGTTCAATCCTCCGCCCTGATGAACTCGCCTAAGTGTCCTTGAGCAAGACACTGAACCCCATGTTGCTCCTGGTGCTGTGTCACCAGTAGGTGGATGGCGAGATAGTGTAAAGCGCTTTGAGCGCCTTGAAAGGTGGAAAAGCGGTATATAAGCGTAACACCATTTACCAACAAACAATGCACAAATGGGTATGGAAATACACGTTAGTGAATTCGCCAACATCTCAAAAACAACAACAATAAAAGCTAAACAGTACAGGAGGGTTCATGTACTCGCCTTTTATAGACGCACAACGGGTCTTAGCACCACTCAGGACATTTTTCAATTGACATGACTTAAAACTTCAGCTTGACAACTGAAAGACAGGGGCAACAAACTATCTCTCTTCCCCTCTCGTTCTACAAAAATAACTTGCACACAGAACCGCGACTGCTGGGTACCTGCCTGTCTTATACACAAATTTATTTTCTAGTCTTTTGAAAAGGAGTAATTCTCTCACTCAGTAACCGGCAGCAACCATCACAACATTGTGCGTGCGTCCGTTAAAGGTGTCCGGGCAGCAGACGTGTCTTGAATTTTGTTCCGCTACAAGCGGCTGTCATAAGATTATTAGGGAAAATCATCGTTTTTGAACATTTATGAATCGTAATCGAATTGTCACGAGTCGAATCGTGATGCATCTAATAATTGATTTTTTGGCACTCCCTAAGTGAATGCTCACATTTGGCTCACATTCAAACTGTTTAAGCATTAAAAGATTTGAAGATGCTAAAAAATAAAGTCCTACAGACCTGATAACATTTAGTTGCTCATGTCTCCAGAAAACAAAATTTATCAATTTATTTAAACCTTGTTTTTGTCTTTAATTTTGCTGCATTTTAGTTATTATTATTTTTTTCAATAGGAAATTAGAATTTAGTAGGTAGGAAAGAACCTTAGAATCTTAGAACCCCCAAACTACTGCATCTACAGTTTAATAAAAACTGTCTTGTTTCGCAGGTGATAAATATTTAAAATGAAGCAAGACAGATTGGAATATTAACTCATGGGCTGCCTTCCAGTGACGGTGATAAATGTCCGATCCATTTTGACTGGGAGGGCTAGCAGCAATATTCACTGTCAGCTACCGCAGTCAAAATGAATTGGACGTGTATGGCCATCATTGACATTAGCCACGTTTACATGGAGCCAAATATTTCAATTGCAATCGGTTTAGATGTTCAAACCGAATAAATGTGTTCCATATAAACACCTCATTCGGAATGAACAGGCCCAAACCGAATGGAATTTCATTCCGTTTCACAGGGATGGAATATTCCTTTTCCCAAACCGATCAGAAGTAAAATTATATCATGTAAACAGGGAAGCGGAATGGTGTCTGGTTGCGTTCTTTCCGCACATGCTCCGTACTGACGTGGTGACGTTACTTGGTGACGTAAGTAACGTCACTTGCAACATGGCTTCCAAGCACACGCACAGCGCACCTAATTGGAGTCCGGCGGAAAGTTTATATCCATGAATCCCTCCACCAGCCCACACAACTTTTTAAATGAACGGCGTGTCATTCTGAGGTTTAGTTTCCACTCGAAAAATTAAAACAGCAGCTGATCTGACGATCGATCTCCATGTTTTGCAACGTGACGCTTTGTTTTGATTAATTTGCGCATGTCAGACGGCAGTTGTCAAACGTCCTTTCGGAATAAAGGCAGACACATGTAAACGCTGGATCGGAATAGATGAAGTGACATGTAAACAGCTGATCTGAAATTTCCATTCGGAATTATTTGAATCGGTATGAATAAAAGTCAGCATGTAAACGTGGCTAATGAACCATGATGACTAACTTCCAGCGCTTTTAGTTCAAAAGCATAATTTTAGTAGTCTATTGCCATCACAGACGGCGAAGGAGTTAAAGGTGCATGCTGTTGTCAACATCGGGATTGGCAAAAACCGAGATTGGCAGGTCGGGTTTTACAATAATCGGTCATCGGATAGACCGCTGGAAAATTGTGATCGGTGCACCCCTAAATCACACAATTGGATTAAAGTGTGTCAGAAAAGAAGAAAATCAGTAAAAGTACCCTTACAAACATTTTAAAGCTAGATAAAGAAGAAAAAATAGATACAAATGACCCAGGATGGAAAACCACAACCTTTTGCCACATTTGTTGTTCATTTGGTCCAGCACAACACCGGAGCGACGTAATTTTGTTGTCAGCTGCTATGGGATTAGTTGCTCAACAAGGCGTCAGTATCCTTCTCTATTCACATTGTATCTTTCAGCCAAATAACAATAGAATCATTGATCAATGATTCTAATTGAACTCAAATGATAACGTAGCCAAGCGCTATCACGTTAGCTTAGCTTATTTTAGCTTAGCTATACTTACCCGCAGCGAAATGCAGAGGAGTGGATTTTCGGCCAGCCATATCTTTTGCGTTTACGTTCACAGAGTCGACGAGCCGCTTCACTCTCGACACATCTCCATTGCGACAGGCTTCGAACAACTCCCGGAAGGCTCCGCCGATTCCGCTAATACCGTCGGCGGGGCTTGTAGCCCCGGAGCCAGGGCTGGAGACGGCGCTACCACCGGAGGTTGTCGTGCTTGAGCTGGCGCTGCTCGCCAGGACCGGGGCAGGCAGGTCCGGAGAGGCCAGAGCGCCTTCTATCGCTCCGCTGCATTCCCGCTCGGTTTCATGCGGCGAGCCGATCCCTGCCATCGGCGTAACAGCCGAAGCGGCACCCGAGACTGTGCTGTTTCTCGGCGGAGATTGTAAACTAGTCTGTTGCTGCTGCGCTGCTGAGCGACGAGACACCGCCATTACAGCAGCTCACAAGCAACAATAAACCTAGCTCCGCCTTTCCGGTAAAAGTGGTCTTGCTTCCGGTACTCCTCACTTACTAATAAACAAATTTCGGTGAAGCCTATCAGTTTTCGAAACTATTATAGAGAGTAATAAGCTCTAAGCTACACAAAATGACCCCTTCAAACACCTACTGTTGTACTGGTCATTCTAAAAAAAAAAAAAAAAGCATATTGTGATAAAGTTCATTATTTTCTCTAATGTACAGGTAAACATTTGAATTTCATATATTTTAGATTCATTACACACAACTGAAGTAGTTCAAGCCTTTATTGTTTTAATATTGATGATTTTGGCAAAAAAGTCGAGAAAAACCAAAAATACCTATCTCAACAAAATTAGCATATCATGATTCATGAAAAGGTACTCAAAAGAAGCTACTAACCTAATCATCTGAATCAACAAATTAACTCAAAACCCCTGCGAAAGATTTCTGAGGCTTTTACAAACTCCCACCCTGGTTCATTACTCAAAACCACAATCATGGGCAAGACCGCCGACCTGACTGCTGTACAGAAGGCCATCATTAACACCCTCAAGCAAGAGACTAAGACACAGAAATACATTTCGGAGCAAATAGGCTGTTCCCAGAGTGTTGTATCAAGGCATCTCAGTGGGAAGTCTGTGGGAAGGAAAAACTGTGGCAGGAAACGCTGCACAACCAGAAGAGGTGACCGCACCCTGAGAAATATTGTGGAGAAGGGCCAATTCCAGACCTTGGCGGACCTGCAGAAACAGTGGACTGAGTCTGGAGTAGAAACATCCAGAGCCACCGTGCACATGCGTGTGCTCGAAATGGGCTACAGGTGCCGCATTCCCAACGTCAAGCCACTTTTGAACCTGAAACAGCGGTAGAAGTGCCTGACCTGGGCTACAGAAAAGCAGCACTGGACTGTTGCTCAGTGGTCCAAAGTAATTTTTTCAGATGAAAGCAAATTTTGCTTGGAAATCAAGGTGCCAAAGTTTGGAGGAAGACTGGGGCGAAGGAAATACCAAAATGCCTGAAGTCCAGTGTCAAGTACCCATAGTCAGTATAGTCATAGTCAGGTCTGGGGTGCCATGTCAGCTGCTGGTGTTGGTCTACTGTGTTTTATAAAGGGCAGGGTCAACGCAGCTAGCTATCAGGAGATTTTGGAGCACTTCATGCTTGCGTCTGCTGAAAAACTTTATGGAGATGAAGATTATATTTTTCAGCACGACCTGGCACCTGCTCACAGTTCCAAAACCACTGGTAAATGGTTTGCTGACCATGGCATTACTGTGCTCAATTGGCCTGCCAACTCTCCTGACTTGAACCCCATAGAGAATATGTGGGATATTGTGAAGAGGAAGTTGAAAGACACCAGACCCAACACTGTGGATAAGCTTAAGGCCGCTATCGAAGCATCCTGGGCCTCCATAACACCTCAGCAGCGCCACAGGCAAATTGCCTCCATGCCATGCCGCATTGAAGCAGTCATTTCTGCAAAAGGATTCCCGACCAAATATTGAGTGCAAAGCTGATGTAATTGAAGGTTGACTTTTTTTTGCATAAAAAAACCTTTTTTTTTGTATTGGTTGGATGAAATATGCTAATTTTTGAGATAGGGATTTTTGTTTTTTTCTTGACTTTTTAGCCAAAATCATCAATATTAAAACAATAAAAGGCTTTAACTACTTCAGTTGTGTGTAATGAATCTAAAATATATGGAAGTCTAATGTTTATCAGTACATTACAGAAAATAATGAACTTTATCACAATATGCTATTTTTTTTATAGAAGGACTAGTAGTAGCCGTTCCTGAGCTACAGGATCATCAGACACACTGCTAAACTGCTGTGAAACTATCTGCTCTATTTACGTTGATGCTCTCTGAATATCAATCCATCACTGCGTCAATACCTATTGATACTTAATCTCATTTTAATTTTTGTCATACAACATACAATCATTGACCGAGGATATAATGTCATCTACTGGTTAATAGAACTAATTGCAACGTCAATCCAATTTAATCACACACCAACAACCCAGGGCAGGAGTGGGCAAACTATATTCGAGACGACATAGAATCATTGACTGAGGATATAATGCCATCTACTGGTTGATAGAACTAATTGCAACGTCAATCTAATTTAATCATAAACCAACAACCTAGGGCAGGAGTGGGCAAACTATTCCACAAATGGCCACAGTGACAGTGAGTGCCATTAAGAGGAAACCTTTTCACCAATCTGGTGTTTTGAAAGCACAATCAGGTGATCGCAGTCAGGTGCTTCTTGTTTCAGCAGAAACCTCATTGGTGAAACTTTGCTGAAACAGTTGGAACAAAGACCAGGAATCACTACGGCCCCTGAGGACCGGTTTGCCCACCCCTGACTTAGGGGGTGTTTCGTCCATTTACATGATGATCAATTTAGTGTGTATCATATACACACACGTGAATGAATGCTTGAATGAATGCTTTATTTGGACATTAGAAAAAAATAAAAATAATAGACAAACAAAACAAACGAAAAACAAAATATATATATTTTTTCCTAAATCAGACAGAACCAATGATATTCTCGAGATAACAGAAACAATAGTTAAGACAATAATAATAATGATAATAATAAACAAGATCAGAATTCATTCATTGTGTCCAAAAAAGGAGTAGGATGAAGCATTTGCTTATTAAAACCTACCCCCCATTTCTATTCCTTAATTATACCTGTCCGCCCTATGTAACTAGCCCTCATATTAACAACGAAATAAACTAAATAACCATATACATAAGATGCAAGGTAAACAAAAATAAACAGGACTTAGCCAATAACAGATATGTGAAAACCCCCTATAATTTAACCCCTTCATCTTCACATCTCCATGTGCTTGTACCACTTCCTAAACTGAGTCATGCTTGGACATTGCTTGAGCCCCTCATCTTGTTTATTCCACAGCTTCACTCCACAAACTGAAACACAAAAACTTATTAATGTAGTTCGTACCCTCTGATGCTAGCACACATAACATTTATACACAACAAAAACACACCATACGTTCATTTTAGATAATATTACATTCAGAAAGTCATAACAGCGTGAACAAAAGACAGCCATCAATAATTACAGTAACTAAAAATGTTTTAAGAAATGTACAATGAGCTTCCAAGTTATATTAAGCCTAGAGTGAGTTTCCTTTCTAGATCACAAGGTTTCAAGGGAATTGGAATTAGCTTGATCCTTTCAACATAAGTCTAAGAACAGCAGACTGACAGATAAGTGTGATAAGTCAATCATGTGTGATACGTTAAGTATACTACTGTTTGTCACGGTATAATCTCATATAATAACTCTTCCAACTAGAAACTGCAATTTCGGGAGAAATTACACACCTTGGTCTTTCCTCTGTGGAGATACAGATCTTAGCCCCACTCAGGTCTATCAATAGAATGGACCATAATGCCAGTCAATGGCACTAAACAAAGTAAAAGCCATTAGAAAAGATTGGGAGAACTGGACGTCCATGTCCGTCAATGGCAGCACCCTCCAAAAGTGTCAATAGAGTCGGAGACGTTTAGGGGACACGTCCTATTGATATCTGGTCATTTTCTGTTGATTTGGGAATTTTTTTTTTTTTCCCCATTGAAAATGAATGGGAAAAATTTGGACGTCCATGGACGTCAATGGCATCACCCTCCATAAGCATCAATGCTATCGGGGACATTTGGGGTAAAGGTCCTATTGATATCTGGTGATTTCCTACTGATTTGGGGACATTTTTTGTTTTTGCCATTGAAAATGAATGGGAAAAATTTGGACGTCCATGGACGTCAATGGCATCACCCTCCATAAGCATCAATGCTATCGGGGACATTTGGGGTAAAGGTCCTATTGATATCTGGTGATTTCCTACTGATTTGGGGACATTTTTTGTTTTTGCCATTGAAAATGAATGGGAAAAATTTGGACGTCCATGGACGTCAATGGCATCACCCTCCATAAGCATCAATGCTATCGGGGACATTTGGGGTAAAGGTCCTATTGATATCTGTTGATTTCCTACTGATTTGGGGACATTTTGTTTTTTCCCCATTTAAAATGAATGGGAAAAATTTTGGACGTCCATGGACGTCAATGGCATCGACATCCATATAGTCAATAGAATCCAAGTACATTGGCATCAGTAAATTCGACATGCATGGCCGTCGATGGCATCAATGCAATGTAAAGTCCATAGGAAATCCCATTGGAAGTGAATGGGAACTTTTCCCATTGGAAATGAATGGGATAGTTTTTGGCAAATATCCGGAGAACCGTAAATTTTTTCCAAATTCTGTATACAATCTTTATGCCCCCCACCGTCCCGGAATTTTTGATGTCCAAATTATGTGATTTGGTCAAAAATTGTAGGACAAGTAGCGTTTTGAAACTTTTTTTTTTTTCCGGAAATTTGCCGTTTACGGGCGAACGGAAAATTTTTCGGGGCCGTTTGAAAAATTCCCATCGTCGCGCGAAAATTCCGGTCGTGCCGATACTTGAACGGTACCGATCGGAGGCATGGTTCGGGCTGCGCGGCGCGCCGAAAAAAACGTCAACAATTATTGAATAATAATAATAATAACTAGAAACTGCAATTTCGGGAGAAATTACACACCTTGGTCTTTCCTCTGTGGAGATACAGATCTTAGCCCCACTCAGGTCTATCAATAGAATGGATCATAATGCCAGTCATTGGCAGAAAACAAAGTAAAAGCCGTTAGAAATGAATGGGAGAATTGGACGTCCATGGACGTCAATGGCGGCACCTTTCATAATTGTTAATGGAATCGGGGAAGTTTGGGGGACACGTCCTAATGATATCTAGTCATTTTCTGTTGATTTTGGGAAAAAAAAAAAAATCCCATTGAAAATGAATGGGAAAATTTTTGGACGTCCATGGACGTCAATGGTATCAACTTACATAAGCGTCAATGGAATCCAAGTACATTGGCATCAATAGAATGAACAAACATGAAGAAATGCCATTGGAAATGAATGGGAAGTTTGGACGTCCATGAACGTCAATGGCATCACCCCCCATAAGCGGCAATGCAATCGGGGACATTTGGGGGACACGTCCTAATGATATCTAGTCATTTTCTGTTGATTTGGGGAAAAAAAAAAATTTCCCATTGAAAATGAATGGGAAAAATTTTGGACGTCCATGGACGTCAATGGTATCAACTTACATAAGCGTCAATGGAATCCAAGTACATTGGCATCAAAAGAATGAACAAACATGAAGAAATGCCATTGGAAATGAATGGGAAGTTTGGACGTCCCTGGACGTCAATGGCATCACCCTCCAAAAGCAGCAATGCAATCGGGGACATTTGGGGGACAGGTCCTATTGATATGTAGTCATTTTCTGTTGATTTGGGGAAAAAAAAAAAATTCCCATTGAAAATGAATGGGTAAAATTTTGGACGTCCATGGACGTCAATGGCAGCACCCCCCATAAGCGTCAATGGAATTGGGGACGTTTGGGATATACGTCCTATTGATATCTGGTCATTTTCTGTTGATTTGGAGAAATTTAGTTTTTTCCCCATTGAAAATGAATGGGAAAAATTTTGGACGTCCATGTAAGTCAATGGCGGCACCCTTCATAAGCGTCAATGGAATTGGGGAAGTTTGGGGGACACGTCCTATTGATATCTGGTCATTTTCTGTTGATTTGGGGTAATTTTGTTTTTTCCCCATTGAAAATGAATGGGAAAAATTTTGGACGTCCATGGCAGTCAATGGCATCGACATCCATATAATCAATTGAATCCAAGTACATTGGCATCAGTAGATTCGACATGCATGGCCGTCAATGGCATCAATGCAATGTAAATTCCATTGGAAATCCCACTGGAAGTGAATGGGACTTTTCCCATTCGAAATGAATGGGATAGTTTTTGGCAAATTTCCGAGGAAGCGTAATTTTTTTCCAAATTCTGTATACAACTTTTATGCCCCTCACCGTCCCGGAATTTTTGATGCCCAAATTATGTGATTTGGTCAAAAATTGTAGGACTAGATACATTTTGAAACTTTTTTTTTTTTCACGGAAAATTGCCGTTTACGGACGAACGGAAAAATTTTCGGGGCCATTTGTAAAGTTTCCTGTGTCACGCGAAAATTCCGGTCGTGCCGATACTTGAACGGTGCCGATCGGTCTAACGGTTCGGGCTGTGAAGCGCGCGTTTTTTTTCCATTCAAAATGAATAGGAAAGTTTTTGGCAAATTTCCGGGGAACCGTAAATTTTTGCCAAATTCTGTATACAACTTTTATGCCCCTCACCGTCCCGGAATTTTTGATGCCCAAATTATGTGATTTGGTCAAAAATTGTAGGACTAGATACATTTTGAAACTTTTTTTATTTTTCGGAAAATTGCCGTTTACGGGCGAACGGAAAATTTTTCGTGGCGGTTTGAAAAATTCCCATCGTCACGCGAAAAATCCGGTCGTGCCGATACTTGAACGGTGCCGATCGGTGCTACGGTTTGGGCTGTGCGTTGGCTCAAAAAAACGCGGAGAATTATTGAATAATAATAATAACTAGAAACTGCAATTTCGGGAGAAATTACACCTTGGTCTTTCCTCTGTGGAGATACAAATCTTAGCCCCACTCAGGTCTATCAATAGAATGGACCATAATGCCAGTCAATGGCACTAAACAAAGTAAAAGCCATTAGAAAAGATTGGGAGAATTGGACGTCCATGTCCGTTAATGGCAGCACCCTCCATAAGCGTCAATGTAATTGGGGAAGTTTGGGGGACACGTCCTATTGATATGTAGTCATTTTCTTTTGATTTTGGGAAAAAAAAAAAAATCCCATTGAAAATGAATGGGAAAAAATTTGGACGTCCATAGACGTCAATGGCAGCACCCCCCATAAGCGTCAATGGAAGCAGGGAAGTTTGGGGGACATGTCCTATTGATATCTGGTCATTTTCTGTTGATTTGGTGAAATTTTGTTTTTTCCCCATTGAAAATGAATGGGAAAATTTTTGGACGTCCATGGCCGTCAATGGCATCGACATCCATATAGTCAATAGGATCCAAGTACATTGGCATCAGTAGATTCGACATGCATGGCCGTCAATGGCATCAATGCAATGTAAATTCCATTGAAAGTGAATGGGAACTTTTCCCATTAGAAATGAATGGGAGAGTTTTTGGCAAATTTCTGGGGAACCGTAAGTTTTTTCCAAATTCTGTATACAACTTTTATGCCCCTCACCGTCCCGGAATTTTTGATACCCAAATTATGTGATTTGGTCAAAAATTGTAGGACTAGATACATTTTTAAACTTTTTTTTTTTTTCGGAAAATTGCCGTTTACGGGCGAACGGAAAATTTTTCGTGGCGTTTTGAAAAATTCCCATCGTCACGCGAAAATTCCGGTCATGCCGATACTTGAACGGTGCCGATCGGGGCTACGGTTTAGGCTGTGCGTTGGCTCAAAAAAACGCGGAGAATAAGATGAATAAATAATAATAATAATAACTAGAAACTGCAATTTCGGGAGAAATTACACACCTTGGTCTTTCCTCTGTGGAGATACAGATCTTAGCCCCACTCAGGTCTATCAATAGAATGGATCATAATGCCAGTCATTGGCAAAAAACAAAGTAAAAGCCGTTAGAAATGAATGGGAGAATTGGACGTCCATGGACGTCAATGGCGGCACCTTTCATAATTGTTAATGGAATCGGGGAAGTTTGGGGGACACGTCCTAATGATATCTAGTCATTTTCTGTTGATTTTGGGAAAAAAAAAAAATCCCATTGAAAATGAATGGGAAAATTTTTGGACGTCCATGGACGTCAATGGTATCAACTTACATAAGCGTCAATGGAATCCAAGTACATTGGCATCAATAGAATGAACAAACATGAAGAAATGCCATTGGAAATGAATGGGAAGTTTGGACGTCCATGGACGTCAATGGCATCACCCCCCATAAGCGGCAATGCAATCGGGGACATTTGGGGGACACGTCCTAATGATATCTAGTCATTTTCTGTTGATTTGGGGAAAAAAAAAAAATTCCCATTGAAAATGAATGGGAAAAATTTTGGACGTCCATGGACGTCAATTGTATCAACTTACATAAGCGTCAATGGATACCAAGTACATTGGCATCAATAGAATGAACAAACATGAAGAAATGCCATTAGAAATTAATGGGAAGTTTGGACGTCCATAGACGTCAATGGCATCACCCTCCATAAGCAGCAATACAATCGGGGACATTTGGGGTACATGTCCTATTGATATATGGTCATTTTTTGTTGATTTGGGAAAAAAAAAAAAAATTCCCATTGAAAATGAATGGGAAAAATTTTGGACGTCCATGGACGTCAATGGTATCAACTTACATAAGCGTCATTGAATACCAAGTACATTGGCATCAATAGAATGAACAAACATGAAGAAATGCCATTAGAAATTAATGGGAAGTTTGGACGTCCATGGCCGTCAATGGCATCACCCTCCATAAGCAGCAATACAATCGGGGACATTTGGGGTACACGTCCTATTGATATCTGGTCATTTTTTGTTGATTTGGGGAAAAAAAAAAATTCCCATTGAAAATGAATGGGAAAAATTTTGGACGTCCATGGACGTCAATGGTATCAACTTACATAAGCGTCAATGGATACCAAGTACATTGGCATCAATAGAATGAACAAACATGAAGAAATGCCATTAGAAATTAATGGGAAGTTTGGACGTCCATGGACGTCAATGGCATCACCCTCCATAAGCAGCAATACAATCGGGGACATTTGGGGGACACGTCCTATTGATATTTAGTCATTTTCTTTTGATTTGGGAGAAGAAAAAAAATTTCCCATTGAAAATGAATGGGAAAAATTTTGGACGTCCATGGACGTCAATGGTGTCAACTTACATAAGCGTCAATGGAATCCAAGTACATTGGCATCAATAGAATGAACAAACATGAAGAAATGCCATTGGAAATGTATGGGAAGTTTGGACGTCCCTGGACGTCAATGGCATCACCCTCCATAAGCAGCAATGCAATCGGGGACATTTGGGGGACACGTCCTATTGATATCTAGTCATTTTCTGTTGATTTGGGGGAAAAAAAAAATTTCCCATTGAAAATGAATGGGAAAATTTTTGGACGTCCATGGATGTCAATGGCAGCACCCCCCATAAGCGTCAATGGAGTTGGGGACGTTTAGGGTATACGTCCTATTGATATCTGGTCATTTTCTGTCGATTTGGAGAAATTTAGTTTTTTCCCCATTGAAAATGAATGGGGAAAATTTTGGACGTCCATGGAAGTCAATGGCAGCACCCCCCATAAGCGTCAATGGAATTGGGGAAGTTTGGGGGACACGTCCTATTGATATCTGGCCATTTTCTGTTTATTTGGGGAAATTTTGTTTTTTCCCCATTGAAAATGAATGGGAAAAATTTTGGACGTCCGTGGCAGTCAATGGCATCGACATCCATATAGTCAATTGAATCCAAGTACATTGGCATCAGTAGATTCGACATGCATGGCCGTCAATGGCATCAATGCAATGTAAATTCCATTGGAAATCCCATTGGAAGTGAATGGGATTTTTCCCATTCGAAATGAATGGGATAGTTTTTGGCAAATTTCCGAGGAAGCGTAATTTTTTTCCAAATTCTGTATACAACTTTTATGCCCCTCACCGTCCCGGAATTTTTGATGCCCAAATTATGTGATTTGGTCAAAAATTGTAGGACTAGATACATTTTGAAACTTTTTTTTTTTTCACGGAAAATTGCCGTTTACGGACGAACGGAAAATTTTTCGGGGCCATTTGTAAAGTTTCCTGTGTCACGCGAAAATTCCGGTCGTGCCGATACTTGAACGGTGCCGATCGGTCTAACGGTTCGGGCTGTGAAGCGCGCGTTTTTTTTCCATTCAAAATGAATAGGAAAGTTTTTGGCAAATTTCCGGGGAACCGTAAATTTTTGCCAAATTCTGTATACAACTTTTATGCCCCTCACCGTCCCGGAATTTTTGATGCCCAAATTATGTGATTTGGTCAAAAATTGTAGGACTAGATACATTTTGAAACTTTTTTTATTTTTCGGAAAATTGCCGTTTACGGGCGAACGGAAAATTTTTCGTGGCGGTTTGAAAAATTCCCATCGTCACGCGAAAATTCCGGTCGTGCCGATACTTGAACTGTGCCGATCGGTGCTACGGTTTGGGCTGTGCGTTGGCTCAAAAAAACGCGGAGAATAAGATGAATAAATAATAAGTACAATAAAGTTGCACAATAACAATACCTTGTTCTTTCTTTCAGAAAGACCAAGGTAACTAGAAACTGCAATTTCGGGAGAAATTACACACCTTGGTCTTTCCTCTGTGGAGATACAGATCTTAGCCCCACTCAGGTCTATCAATAGAATGGATCATAATGCCAGTCATTGGCAAAAAACAAAGTAAAAGCCGTTAGAAATGAATGGGAGAATTGGACGTCCATGGACGTCAATGGCGGCACCTTTCATAATTGTTAATGGAATCGGGGAAGTTTGGGGGACACGTCCTAATGATATCTAGTCATTTTCTGTTGATTTGGGAAAAAAAAAAAAATTCCCATTGAAAATGAATGGGAAAAATTTTGGACGTCCATGGACGTCAATGGTATCAACTTACATAAGCGTCAATGGAATCCAAGTACATTGGCATCAATAAAATGAACAAACATGAAGAAATGCCATTGGAAATGAATGGGAAGTTTGGACGTCCATGGACGTCAATGGCATCACCCTCCATAAGGGGCAATGCAATCGGGGACATTTGGGGGACAGGTCCTATTGATATCTAGTAATTTTCTGTTGATTTGGGGAAAAAAAAAAATTTCCCATTGAAAATGAATGGGTAAAATTTTGGACGTCCATGGACGTCAATGGCAGCACCCCCCATAAGCGTCAATGGAATTGGGGACGTTTGGGATATACGTCCTATTGATATCTGGTCATTTTCTGTTGATTTGGAGAAATTTAGTTTTTTCCCCATTGAAAATGAATGGGAAAAATTTTGGACGTCCATGTAAGTCAATGGCGGCACCCTTCATAAGCGTCAATGGAATTGGGGAAGTTTGGGGGACACGTCCTATTGATATCTGGTCATTTTCTGTTGATTTGGGGTAATTTTGTTTTTTCCCCATTGAAAATGAATGGGAAAAATTTTGGACGTCCATGGCAGACAATGGCATCGACATCCATATAGTCAATTGAATCCAAGTACATTGGCATCAGTAGATTCGACATGCATGGCCGTCAATGGCATCAATGCAATGTAAATTCCATTGGAAATCCCATTGGAAGTGAATGGGACTTTTCCCATTCGAAATGAATGGGATAGTTTTTGGCAAATTTCCGAGGAAGCGTAATTTTTTTCAAAATTCTGTATACAACTTTTATGCCCCTCACCGTCCCGGAATTTTTGATGCCCAAATTATGTGATTTGGTCAAAAATTGTAGGACTAGATACATTTTGAAACTTTTTTTTTTTTCACGGAAAATTGCCGTTTACGGACGAACGGAAAAATTTTCGGGGCCATTTGTAAAGTTTCCTGTGTCACGCGAAAATTCCGGTCGTGCCGATACTTGAACGGTGCCGATCGGTCTAACGGTTCGGGCTGTGAAGCGCGCGTTTTTTTTCCATTCAAAATGAATAGGAAAGTTTTTGGCA
Organism: Corythoichthys intestinalis; assembly: GCF_030265065.1. NCBI lineage: Eukaryota > Metazoa > Chordata > Actinopteri > Syngnathiformes > Syngnathidae > Corythoichthys > Corythoichthys intestinalis. Next base: position 34,633,773 of record NC_080397.1, read on the forward strand.
AATTTCCGGGGAACCGTAAATTTTTGCCAAATTCTGTATACAACTTTTATGCCCCTCACCGTCCCGGAATTTTTGATGCCCAAATTATGTGATTTGGTCAAAAATTGTAGGACTAGATACATTTTGAAACTTTTTTTATTTTTCGGAAAATTGCCGTTTACGGGCGAACGGAAAATTTTTCGTGGCGGTTTGAAAAATTCCCATCGTCACACGAAAAATCCGGTCGTGCCGATACTTGAACGGTGCCGATCGGTGCTACGGTTTGGGCTGTGCGTTGGCTCAAAAAAACGCGGAGAATAAGATGAATAATAATAATAACTAGAAACTGCAATTTCGGGAGAAATTACACCTTGGTCTTTCCTCTGTGGAGATACAAATCTTAGCCCCACTCAGGTCTATCAATAGAATGGACCATAATGCCAGTCAATGGGACTAAACAAAGTAAAAGCCATTAGAAAAGATTGGGAGAATTGGACGTCCATGGCCGTCAATGGCGGCACCCTTCATAAGCGTCAATGGAATTGGAGAAGTTTGGGGGACACGTCCTATTGATATCTGGTCATTTTTTGTTGATTTGGGGAAAAAAAAAAAATTCCCATTGAAAATGAATGGGAAAAATTTTTGACGTCCATGGACGTCAATGGTATCAACTTACATAAGCGTCAATGGAATCCAAGTACATTGGCATCAATAGAATGAACAAACATGAAGAAATGCCATTGGAAATGAATGGGAAGTTTGGACGTCCATGAACGTCAATGGCATCACCCTCCATAAGCAGCAATGCAATCGGGGACATTTGGGGGACACGTCCTAATGATGTCTAGTCATTTTCTGTAGATTTGGGGAAAAAAAAAAATTTCCCATTGAAAATGAATGGGAAAAATTTGGACGTCCATGGACGTCAATGGTATCAACTTACATAAGCGTCAATGGAATCCAAGTACATTGGCATCAATAGAATGAACAAACATGAAAAAATGCCATTGGGATTTAATGGGAAGTTTGGACGTCCATGAACGTCAATGGCATCACCCTCCATAAGCGGCAATGCAATCGGGGACATTTGGGGGACACGTCCTAATGATATCTAGTCATTTTCTGTTGATTTGGGGAAGAAAAAAAAAATTCCCATTGAAAATGAATGGGAAAAATTTTGGACGTCCATGGACGTCAATGGTATCAACTTACATAAGCGTCAATGGAATCCAAGTACATTGGCATCAATAGAATGAACAAACATGAAGAAATGCCATTGGAGATAAATGGGAAGTTTGGACGTCCGTGGACGTATATGGCATCACCCTCCATAAGAGGCAATGCAATCGGGGACATTTGGGGGACACGTCCTATTGATATCTAGTCATTTTCTGTTGATTTGGGGGAAAAAAAAAAATTCCCATTGAAAATGAATGGGAAAATTTTTGGACGTCCATGGACGTCAATGGTATCAACTTACATAAGCGTCAATGGAATCCAAGTACATTGGCATCAATAGAATGAACAAACATGAAGAAATGCCATTGGGATTTAATGGGAAGTTTGGACGTCCATGAACGCCAATGGCATCACCCTCCATAAGCGGCAATGCAATCGGGGACATTTGGGGGACACGTCCTAATGATATCTAGTCATTTTCTGTTGATTTGGGGAAAAAAAAAAAATTCCCATTGAAAATGAATGGGAAAAATTTTGGACGTCCATGGACGTCAATGGTATCAACTTACATAAGCGTCAATGGAATCCAAGTACATTGGCATCAATAGAATGAACAAACATGAAGAAATGCCATTGGAAATAAATGGGAAGTTTGGACGTCCATGGACGTCAATGGCATCACCCTCCATATGCAGCAATCCAATCGGGGACATTTGGGGGACACGTCCTAATGATATCTAGTCATTTTCTGTTGATTTGGGGAAAAAAAAAAATTTCCCATTGAAAATGAATGGGAAAAATTTTGGACGTCCATGGACGTCAATGGTATCAACTTACATAAGCGTCAATGGAATCCAAGTACATTGGCATCAATAGAATGAACAAACATGAAGAAATGCCATTGGAATTAATGGGAAGTTTGGACGTCCGTGGACGTCAATGGCATCACCCTCCATAAGCAGCAATGCAATGGGGCACATTTGGGGGAAACGTCCTATTGATATCTAGTCATTTTCTGTTGATTTGGGGAAAAAAAAAAAAATTCCCATTGAAAATGAATGGGAAAAATTTTGGACGTCCATGGACGTCAATGGTATCAACTTACATAAGTGTCAATGGAATCCAAGTACATTGGCATCAATAGAATGAACAAACATGAAGAAATGCCATTGGAAATAAATGGGAAGTTTGGACGTCCATGGACGTCAATGGCATCACCCTCCATATGCAGCAATCCAATCGGGGACATTTGGGGGACACGTCCTAATGATATCTAGTCATTTTCTGTTGATTTGGGGAAAAAAAAAAATTTCCCATTGAAAATGAATGGGAAAAATTTTGGACGTCCATGGACGTCAATGGTATCAACTTACATAGGCGTCAATGGAATCCAAGTACATTGGCATCAATAGAATGAACAAACATGAAGAAATGCCATTGGAATTAATGGGAAGTTTGGACGTCCGTGGACGTCAATGGCATCACCCTCCATAAGCAGCAATGCAATGGGGCACATTTGGGGGAAACGTCCTATTGATATCTAGTCATTTTCTGTTGATTTGGGGAAAAAAAAAAAAATCCCATTGAAAATGAATGGGAAAAATTTTGGACGTCCATGGACGTCAATGGTATCAACTTACATAAGCGTCAATGGAATCCAAGTATATTGGCATCAATAGAATGAACAATCATTAAGAAATGCCATTGGAAATGAATGGGAAGTTTGGACGTCCGTGGACGTCAATGGCATCACCCTCCATAAGCAGCAATGCAATCGGGCACATTTGGGGGAAACGTCCTATTGATATCTAGTCATTTTCTGTTGATTTGGGGGGAAAAAAAAATTTCCCATTGAAAATGAATGGGAAAAATTTTGGACGTCCATGGACGTCACTGGTATCAACTTACATAAGCGTCAATGGAATCCAAGTACATTGGCATCAATAGAATGAACAAACATGAAGAAATGCCATTGGAAATGAATGGGAAGTTTGGACGTCCCTGGACGTCAATGGCATCACCCTCCATAAGCAGCAATGCAATTGGGGACATTTGGGGGACACGTCCTATTGATATCTAGTCATTTACTGTTGATTTGGGGAAAAAAAAAAAATTCCCATTGAAAATGAATGGGTAAAATTTTGGACGTCCATGGACGTCAATGGCAGCACCCCCCATAAGCGTCAATGGAGTTGGGGACGTTTGGGGTATACGTCCTATTGATATCTGGTCATTTTCTGTTGATTTGGAGAAATGTAGTTTTTTCCCCATTGAAAATGAATGGGAAAAATTTTGGACGTCCATGTAAGTCAATGGCGGCACCCTTCATAAGCGTCAATGGAATTGGGGAAGTTTGGGGGACACGTCCTATTGATATCTGGTCATTTTCTGTTGATTTGGGGTAATTTTGTTTTTTCCCCATTGAAAATGAATGGGAAAAATTTTGGACGTCCATGGCAGTCAATGGCATCGACATCCATATAATCAATTGAATCCAAGTACATTGGCATCAGTAGATTCGACATGCATGGCCGTCAATGGCATCAATGCAATGTAAATTCCATTGGAAATCCCATTGGAAGTGAATGGGACTTTTCCCATTCGAAATGAATGGGATAGTTTTTGGCAAATTTCCGAGGAAGCGTAATTTTTTTCCAAATTCTGTATACAACTTTTATGCCCCTCACCGTCCCGGAATTTTTGATGCCCAAATTATGTGATTTGGTCAAAAATTGTAGGACTAGATACATTTTGAAACTTTTTTTTTTTCCACGGAAAATTGCCGTTTACGGACGAACGGAAAAATTTTCGGGGCCATTTGTAAAGTTTCCTGTGTCACGCGAAAATTCCGGTCGTGCCGATACTTGAACGGTGCCGATCGGTCTAACGGTTCGGGCTGTGAAGCGCGCGTTTTTTTTCCATTCAAAATGAATAGGAAAGTTTTTGGCAAATTTCCGGGGAACCGTAAAGTTTTGCCAAATTCTGTATACAACTTTTATGCCCCTCAATGTCCTGGAATTTTTGATGCCCAAATTATGTGATTTGGTCCAAAATTGTAGGACTAGATACATTTTGAAACTTTTTTTTTTTTCCGGAAAATTGCCGTTTACGGGCGAACGGAAAATTTTTCGGGGCCGTTTGAAAAATTCCCATCGTCGCGCGAAAATTCCGGTCGTGCCGATACTTGAACGGTACCGATCGGAGGTACGGTTCGGGCTGCGCGGCGCGCCGAAAAAAACGTCGACAATTATTGAATAATAATAATAACTAGAAACTGCAATTTCGGGAGAAATTACAAACCTTGGTCTTTCCTCTGTGGAGATACAGATCTTAGCCCCACTCAGGTCTATCAATAGAATGGATCATAATGCCAGTCATTGGCACAAAACAAAGTAAAAGCCATTAGAAATGAATGGGAGAATTGGACGTCCATGGACGTCAATGGCGGTACCTTTCATAATTGTTAATGGAATCGGGGAAGTTTGGGGGACACGTCCTAATGATATCTAGTCATTTTCTGTTGATTTGGGAAAAAAAAAAAAATTCCCATTGAAAATGAATGGGAAAATTTTTGGACGTCCATGGACGTCAATGGTATCAACTTACATAAGCGTCAATGGAATCCAAGTACATTGGCATCAATAAAATGAACAAACATGAAGAAATGCCATTGGAAATGAATGGGAAGTTTGGACGTCCATGAACGTCAATGGCATCACCCTCCATAAGCGGCAATGCAATCGGGGACATTTGGGGGACACGTCCTAATGATATCTAGTCATTTTCTGTTGATTTGGGGAAAAAAAAAAAAATCCCATTGAAAATGAATGGGAAAAATTTTGGACGTCCATGGACGTCAATGGTATCAACTTACATAAGCGTCAATGGAATCCAAGTACATTGGCATCAATAGAATGAACAAACATGAAGAAATGCCTTTGGAAATGAATGGGAAGTTTGGACGTCCATGGACGTCAATGGCATCACCCCCCATAAGCGGCAATGCAATCGGCGACATTTGGGGGACACGTCCTAATGATATCTAGTCATTTTCTGTTGATTTGGGGAAAAAAAAAAATTTCCCATTGAAAATGAATGGGAAAAATTTTGGACGTCCATGGACGTCAATGGTATCAACTTACATAAGCGTCAATGGAATCCAAGTACATTAGCATCAATAGAATGAACAAACATGAAGAAATGCCATTGGAAATTAATGGGAAGTTTGGACGTCCGTGGACGTCAATGTCATCACCCTCCATAAGCAGCAATGCAATCGGGGACATTTGGGGGACACGTCCTAATGATATCTAGTCATTTTCTGTTGATTTGGGGAAAAAAAAAAATTTCCCATTGAAAATGAATGGGAAAAATTTTGGACGTCCATGGACGTCAATGGTATCAATTTACATAAGCGTCAATGGAACCCAAGTACATTGGCATCAAAAGAATGAACAAACATGAAGAAATGCCATTGGAAATGAATGGGAAGTTTGGACGTCCCTGGACGTCAATGGCATCACCCTCCATAAGCAGCAATGCAATCGGGGACATTTGGGGGACAGGTCCTATTGATATCTAGTCATTTTCTGTTGATTTGGGGAAAAAAAAAAATTTCCCATTGAAAATGAATGGGTAAAATTTTGGACGTCCATGGACGTCAATGGCAGCACCCCCCATAAGCGTCAATGGAATTGGGGACGTTTGGGATATACGTCCTATTGATATCTGGTCATTTTCTGTTGATTTGGAGAAATTTAGTTTTTTCCCCATTGAAAATGAATGGGAAAAATTTTGGACGTCCATGTAAGTCAATGGCGGCACCCTTCATAAGCGTCAATGGAATTGGGGAAGTTTGGGGGACACGTCCTATTGATATCTGGTCATTTTCTGTTGATTTGGGGTAATTTTGTTTTTTCCCCATTGAAAATGAATGGGAAAAATTTTGGACGTCCATGGCAGTCAATGGCATCGACATCTATATAGTCAGTTGAATCCAAGTACATTGGCATCAGTAGATTCGACATGCATGGCCGTCAATGGCATCAATGCAATGTAAATTCCATTGGAAATCCCATTGGAAGTGAATGGGACTTTTCCCATTCGAAATGACTGGGATAGTTTTTGGCAAATTTCCGAGGAAGCGTAATTTTTTTCCAAATTCTGTATACAACTTTTATGCCCCTCACCGTCCCGGAATTTTTGATGCCCAAATTATTTGATTTGGTCAAAAATTGTAGGACTAGATACATTTTGAAACTTTTTTTTTTTTCACGAAAAATTGCCGTTTACGGACGAATGGAAAAATTTTCGGGGCCATTTGTAAAGTTTCCTGTGTCACGCAAAAATTCCGGTCGTGCCGATACTTGAACGGTGCCGATCGGTCTAACGGTTCGGGCTGTGAAGCGCGCGTTTTTTTTCCATTCAAAATGAATAGGAAAGTTTTTGGCAAATTTCCGGGGAACTGTAAATTTTTGCCAAATTCTGTATACAACTTTTATGCCCCTCACCGTCCCGGAATTTTTGATGCCCAAATTATGTGATTTGGTCAAAAATTGTAGGACTAGATACATTTTGAAACTTTTTTAATTTTTCGGAAAATTGCCGTTTACGGGCGAACGGAAAATTTTTCGTGGCGGTTTGAAAAATTCCCATCGTCACACGAAAAATCCGGTCGTGCCGATACTTGAACGGTGCCGATCGGTGCTACGGTTTGGGCTGTGCGTTGGCTCAAAAAAACGCGGAGAATAAGATGAATAATAATAATAACTAGAAACTGCAATTTCGGGAGAAATTACACACCTTGGTCTTTCCTCTGTGGAGATACAAATCTTAGCCCCACTCAGGTCTATCAATAGAATGGACCATAATGCCAGTCATTGGCACTAAACAAAGTTAAAGCCATTAGAAAAGATTGGGAGAATTGGACGTCCATGTCCGTCAATGGCAGCACCCTCCATAATTGTTAATGGAATCGGGGAAGTTTGGGGGACACGTCCTATTGATATCTAGTCATTTTCTGTTGATTTGGGAAAAAAAAAAAAAATCTCATTGAAAATGAATGGGAAAAATTTTGGACGTCCATGGACGTCAATGGTATCAACTTACATAAGCGTCAATGGAATCCAAGTACATTGGCATCAATAAAATGAACAAACATGAAGAAATGCCATTGGAAATGAATGGGAAGTTTGGACGTCCATGAACGTCAATGGTATCACCCTCCATAAGCGGCAATGCAATCGGGGACATTTGGGGGACACGTCCTAATGATATCTAGTCATTTTCTGTTGATTTGGGAAAAAAAAAAAAATCCCATTGAAAATGAATGGGAAAATTTTTGGACGTCCATGGACGTCAATGGTATCAACTTACATAAGCGTCAATGGAATCCAAGTACATTGGCATCAATAGAATGAACAAACATGAAGAAATGCCATTGGAAATTAATGGGAAGTTTGGACGTCCCTGGACGTCAATGGCATCACCCTCCATAAGCAGCAATGCAATCGGGGACATTTGGGGGACACGTCCTAATGATATCTAGTCATTTTCTGTTGATTTGGGAAAAAAAAAAAATTTCCCATTGAAAATGAATGGGAAAAATTTTGGACGTCCATGGACGTCAATGGTATCAACTTACATAACCGTCAATGGAATCCAAGTACATTGGCATCAAAAGAATGAACAAACATGAAGAAATGCCATTGGAAATGAATGGGAAGTTTGGACGTCCCTGGACGTCAATGGCATCACCCTCCATAAGCAGCAATGCAATCGGGGACATTTGGGGGACAGGTCCTATTGATATCTAGTCATTTTCTGTTGATTTGGGGAAAAAAAAAAATTTCCCATTGAAAATGAATGGGTAAAATTTTGGACGTCCATGGACGTCAATGGCAGCACCCCCCATAAGCGTCAATGGAATTGGGGACGTTTGGGATATACGTCCTATTGATATCTGGTCATTTTCTGTTGATTTGGAGAAATGTAGTTTTTTCCCCATTGAAAATGAATGGGAAAAATTTTGGACGTCCATGTAAGTCAATGGCGGCACCCTTCATAAGCGTCAATGGAATTGGGGAAGTTTGGGGGACACGTCCTATTGATATCTGGTCATTTTCTGTTGATTTGGGGTAATTTTGTTTTTTCCCCATTGAAAATGAATGGGAAAAATTTTGGACGTCCATGGCAGTCAATGGCATCGACATCTATATAGTCAGTTGAATCCAAGTACATTGGCATCAGTAGATTCGACATGCATGGCCGTCAATGGCATCAATGCAATGTAAATTCCATTGGAAATCCCATTGGAAGTGAATGGGACTTTTCCCATTCGAAATGAATGGGATAGTTTTTGGCAAATTTCCGAGGAAGCGTAATTTTTTCCCAAATTCTGTATACAACTTTAATGCCCCTCACCGTCCCGGAATTTTTGATGCCCAAATTATTTGATTTGGTCAAAAATTGTAGGACTAGATACATTTTGAAACTTTTTTTTTTTTCACGGAAAATTGCCGTTTACGGACGAACGGAAAAATTTTCGGGGCCATTTGTAAAGTTTCCTGTGTCACGCAAAAATTCCGGTCGTGCCGATACTTGAACGGTGCCGATCGGTCTAACGGTTCGGGCTGTGAAGCGCGCGTTTTGTTTTCCATTCAAAATGAATAGGAAAGTTTTTGGCAAATTTCCGGGGAACCGTAAATTTTTGCCAAATTCTGTATACAACTTTTATGCCCCTCACCGTCCCGGAATTTTTGATACCCAAATTATGTGATTTGGTCAAAAATTGTAGGACTAGATACATTTTTAAACTTTTTTTTTTTTTCGGAAAATTGCCGTTTACGGGCGAACGGAAAATTTTTCGTGGCGTTTTGAAAAATTCCCATCGTCACGCGAAAATTCCGGTCATGCCGATACTTGAACGGTGCCGATCGGGGCTACGGTTTAGGCTGTGCGTTGGCTCAAAAAAACGCGGAGAATAAGATGAATAAATAATAATAATAATAACTAGAAACTGCAATTTCGGGAGAAATTACACACCTTGGTCTTTCCTCTGTGGAGGTACAGATCTTAGCCCCACTCAGGTCTATCAATAGAATGGATCATAATGCCAGTCATTGGCACAAAACAAAGTAAAAGCCATTAGAAATGAATGGGAGAATTGGACGTCCATGGACGTCAATGGCGGTACCTTTCATAATTGTTAATGGAATCGGGGAAGTTTGGGGGACACGTCCTAATGATATCTAGTCATTTTCTGTTGATTTGGGAAAAAAAAAAAAAATTCCCATTGAAAATGAATGGGAAAATTTTTGGACGTCCATGGACGTCAGTGGTATCAACTTAAATAAGCGTCAATGGAATCCAAGTACATTGGCATCAATAAAATGAACAAACATGAAGAAATGCCATTGGAAATGAATGGGAAGTTTGGACGTCCATGGACGTCAATGGCATCACCCCCCATAAGCGGCAATGCAATCGGGGACATTTGGGGGACACGTCCTAATGATATCTAGTCATTTTCTGTTGATTTGGGGAAAAAAAAAAATTTGCCATTGAAAATGAATGGGAAAATTTTTGGACGTCTATGGACGTCAATGGTATCAACTTACATAAGCGTCAATGGAATCTAAGTACATTGGCATCAATAGAATGAACAAACATGAAGAAATGCCATTGGAATAAATGGGAAGTTTGGACGTCCCTGGACGTCAATGGCATCACCCTCCATAAGCAGCAATGCGATTGGGGACATTTGGGGGACACGTCCTATTGATATCTAGTCATTTTCTGTTGATTTGGGGAAAAAAAAAAATTTCCCATTGAAAATGAATGGGTAAAATTTTGGACGTCCATGGACGTCAATGGCAGCACCCCCCATAAGCGTCAATGGAGTTGGGGACGTTTGGGGTATACGTCCTATTGATATCTGGTCATTTTCTGTTGATTTGGAGAAATGTAGTTTTTTCCCCATTGAAAATGAATGGGAAAAATTTTGGACGTCCATGTAAGTCAATGGCGGCACTCTTCATAAGCGTCAATGGAATTGGGGAAGTTTGGGGGACACGTCCTATTGATATCTGGTCATTTTCTGTTGATTTGGGGTAATTTTGTTTTTTCCCCATTGAAAATGAATGGGAAAAATTTTGGACGTCCATGGCAGTCAATGGCATCGACATCCATATAATCAATTGAATCCAAGTACATTGGCATCAGTAGATTTGACATGCATGGCCGTCAATGGCATCAATGCAATGTAAATTCCATTGGAAATCCCATTGGAAGTGAATGGGACTTTTCCCATTCGAAATGAATGGGATAGTTTTTGGCAAATTTCCGAGGAAGCGTAATTTTTTTCCAAATTCTGTATACAACTTTTATGCCCCTCACCGTCCCGGAATTTTTGATGCCCAAATTATGTGATTTGGTCAAAAATTGTAGGACTAGATACATTTTGAAACTTTTTTTTTTTTCACGGAAAATTGCCGTTTACGGACGAACGGAAAAATTTTCGGGGCCATTTGTAAAGTTTCCTGTGTCACGCGAAAATTCCGGTCGTGCCGATACTTGAACGGTGCCGATCGGTCTAACGGTTCGGGCTGTGAAGCGCGCGTTTTTTTTCCATTCAAAATGAATAGGAAAGTTTTTGGCAAATTTCCGGGGAACCGTAAATTTTTGCCAAATTCTGTATACAACTTTTATGCCCCTCACCGTCCCGGAATTTTTGATGCCCAAATTATGTGATTTGGTCAAAAATTGTAGGACTAGATACATTTTGAAACTTTTTTTATTTTTCGGAAAATTGCCGTTTACGGGCGAACGGAAAATTTTTCGTGGCGGTTTGAAAAATTCCCATCGTCACGCGAAAATTCCGGTCGTGCCGATACTTGAACTGTGCCGATCGGTGCTACGGTTTGGGCTGTGCGTTGGCTCAAAAAAACGCGGAGAATAAGATGAATAAATAATAAGTACAACTAGAAACTGCAATTTCGGGAGAAATTACACACCTTGGTCTTTCCTCTGTGGAGATACAGATCTTAGCCCCACTCAGGTCTATCAATAGAATGGATCATAATGCCAGTCATTGGCAAAAAACAAAGTAAAAGCCGTTAGAAATGAATGGGAGAATTGGACGTCCATGGACGTCAATGGCGGCACCTTTCATAATTGTTAATGGAATCGGGGAAGTTTGGGGGACATGTCCTAATGATATCTAGTCATTTTCTGTTGATTTGGGAAAAAAAAAAAAAAAATCCCATTGAAAATGAATGGGAAAAATTTTGGACGTCCATGGACGTCAATGGTATCAACTTACATAAGCGTCAATGGAATCCAAGTACATTGGCATCAATAGAATGAACAAACATGAAGAAATGCCTTTGGAAATGAATGGGAAGTTTGGACGTCCATGGACGTCAATGGCATCACCCCCCATAAGCGGCAATGCAATCGGGGACATTTGGGGGACACGTCCTAATGATATCTAGTCATTTTCTGTTGATTTGGGGAAAAAAAAAAATTTCCCATTGAAAATGAATGGGAAACATTTTGGACGTCCATGGACGTCAATGGTATCAACTTACATAACCGTCAATGGAATCCAAGTACATTGGCATCAAAAGAATGAACAAACATGAAGAAATGCCATTGGAAATGAATGGGAAGTTTGGACGTCCCTGGACGTCAATGGCATCACCCTCCATAAGCAGCAATGCAATCGGGGACATTTGGGGGACAGGTCCTATTGATATCTAGTCATTTTCTGTTGATTTGGGGAAAAAAAAAAAATTCCCATTGAAAATGAATGGGTAAAATTTTGGACGTCCATGGACGTCAATGGCAGCACCCCCCATAAGCGTCAATGGAATTGGGGACGTTTGGGATATACGTCCTATTGATATCTGGTCATTTTCTGTTGATTTGGAGAAATTTAGTTTTTTCCCCATTGAAAATGAATGGGAAAAATTTTGGACGTCCATGTAAGTCAATGGCGGCACCCTTCATAAGCGTCAATGGAATTGGGGAAGTTTGGGGGACACGTCCTAATGATATCTAGTCATTTTCTGTTGATTTGGGAAAAAAAAAAAATTTCCCATTGAAAATGAATGGGAAAAATTTTGGACGTCCATGGACGTCAATGGTATGAACTTACATAAGCGTCAATGGAATCCAAGTACATTGGCATCAATAAAATGAACAAACATGAAGAAATGCCATTGGAAATGAATGGGAAGTTTGGACATCCATGAACGTCAATGGCATCACCCTCCATAAGCGGCAATGCAATCGGGGACATTTGGGGGACACGTCCTAATGATATCTAGTCATTTTCTGTTGATTTGGGAAAAAAAAAAAAAAATCCCATTGAAAATGAATGGGAAAAATTTTGGACGTCCATGGACGTCAATGGTATCAACTTACATAAGCGTCAATGGAATCTAAGTACATTGGCATCAATAGAATGAACAAACATGAAGAAATGCCACTGGAAATGAATGGGAATTTTGGACGTCCATGGACGTCAATGGCATCACCCTCAATAAGCGGCAATGCAATCGGGGACATTTCGGGGACACGTCCTAATGATATCTAGTCATTTTCTGTTGATTTGGGGAAAAAAAAAAAAATTCCCATTGAAAATGAATGGGAAAAATTTTGGACGTCCATGGACGTCAATGGTATCAACTTACATAAGCGTCAATGGAATCCAAGTACATTGGCATCAATAGAATGAACAAACATGAAGAAATGCCATTGGAAATGAATGGGAAGTTTGGACGTCCATGAACGTCAATGGCATCACCCTCCATAAGTGTAAATGGAATTGGGGAAGTTTGGGGGACACGTCCTATTCACATCTAGTCATTTTCTTTTGATTTTGGGAAAAAAAAGAAATTCCTATTGAAAATGAATGGAAAAAATTTTGGACGTCCATGGATGTCAATGGCAGCACCCCCCATTAGCGTCAATGGATATGGGGACGTTTGGGGTATACGTCCTATTGATATCTGGTCATTTTCTGTTGATTTTGGGAAATTTAGTTTTTTCCCCATTGAAAATGAATGGGAAAAATTTTGGACGTCCATGGAAGTCAATGGAGGCACCCTTCATAAGCGTCAATGGAATTGGGGAAGTTTGGGGGACACGTCCTATTGATATCTGGTCATTTTCTGTTGATTTGGGGAAATTTAGTTTTTTCCCCATTGAAAATGAATGGGAAAAATTTTGGACGTCCATGGCCGTCAATGGCATCGACATCCATATAGTCAATTGAATCCAAGTACATTGGCATCAGTAGATTCGACATGCATGGCCGACAATGGCATCAATGCAATGTAAATTCCATTGGAAATCCCATTGGAAGTGAATGGGAACTTTTCCCATTCGAAATGAATGGGATAGTTTTTGGCAAATTTCCGAGGAAGCGTAATTTTTTTCCAAATTCTGTATACAACTTTTATGCCCCTCACCGTCCCGGAATTTTTGATGCCCAAATTATGTGATTTGGTCAAAAATTGTAGGACTAGATACATTTTGAAACTTTTTTTTTTTTCACGGAAAATTGCCGTTTACGGACGAACGGAAAATTTTTCGGGGCCATTTGTAAAGTTTCCTGTGTCACGCGAAAATTCCGGTCGTGCCGATACTTGAACGGTGCCGATCGGTCTAACGGTTCGGGCTGTGAAGCGCGCGTTTTTTTTCCATTCAAAATGAATAGGAAAGTTTTTGGCAAATTTCCGGGGAACCGTAAATTTTTGCCAAATTCTGTATACAACTTTTATGCCCCTCACCGTCCCGGAATTTTTGATGCCCAAATTATGTGATTTGGTCAAAAATTGTAGGACTAGATACATTTTGAAACTTTTTTTATTTTTCGGAAAATTGCCGTTTACGGGCGAACGGAAAATTTTTCGTGGCGGTTTGAAAAATTCCCATCGTCACGCGAAAATTCCGGTCGTGCCGATACTTGAACTGTGCCGATCGGTGCTACGGTTTGGGCTGTGCGTTGGCTCAAAAAAACGCGGAGAATAAGATGAATAAATAATAAGTACAATAAAGTTGCACAATAACAATACCTTGTTCTTTCTTTCAGAAAGACCAAGGTAATAAAGTTGCACAATAACAATACCTTGTTCTTTCTTTCAGAAAGACCAAGGTAATAACTAGAAACTGCAATTTCGGGAGAAATTACACACCTTGGTCTTTCCTCTGTGGAGATACAGATCTTAGCCCCACTCAGGTCTATCAATAGAATGGACCATAATGCCAGTCAATGGCACTAAACAAAGTAAAAGCCATGAGAAAAGATTGGGAGAATTGGACGTCCATGTCCGTCAATGGCAGCACCCTCCATAAGCGTCAATGCAATCGGGGACATTTGGGGGACACGTCCTAATGATATGTAGTCATTTTTTGTTGATTTGGGGGGGAAAAAAAATTCCCATTGAAAATGAATGGGAAAAATTTTGGACGTCCATGGACGTCAATGGTATCAACTTACATAAGTGTCAATGGAATCCAAGTACATTGGCATCAATAGAATGAACAAACATGAAGAAATGCCATTGGAAATGAATGGGAAGTTTGGACGTCCATGAACGTCAATGGCATCACCCTCCATAAGCAGCAATGCAATCGGGGACATTTGGGGGACACGTCCTATTGATATCTAGTCATTTTCTGTTGATTTGGGGAAAAAAAAAAAATTCCCATTGAAAATGAATGGGAAAAATTTTGGACGTCCATGGACGTCAATGGTATCAACTTACATAAGCGTCAATAGAATCCAAGTACATTTGCATCAATAGAATGAAAAAACATAATTAAATGGCATTAGAAATGAATGGGAAATTTGGACGTACATGGCCGTCAATGGCGGCGCCCTTCATAAGCGTCAATGGAATTGGACTAGTTTGGGGGACACGTCCTTTTGATATCAGGTCGTTTTTTTGTTGATTTGGGGGGAAAAAAAATTCCCATTGAAAATGAATGGGAAAAATTTTGGACGTCCATTGACGTCAATGGTATCAACTTACAATGGAATCCAAGTACATTGGCATCAATAGAATGAAAAAACATAATTAAAAATAAATGGGAAATTTGGACGTCCATGGACGTCAATGGCATCACCCTCCATAAGTGTAAATGGAATTGGGGAAGTTTGGGGGACACGTCCTATTGATATCTAGTCATTTTCTTTTGATTTTTGGAAAAAAAAAAAATTCCAATTGAAAATGACTTTGATGCGGGAGGTCGTAGGATCGAACCTCTGTCAATACCAAGTTAGCTTTTGTCAATGCCTGTATCACATACATGATAACTTTATATACATATCACACAACACTGCATTTAGCAGATGGATAGCTCAGTGTTAATATCGCTGACCTTGGTACGAGAGGATGGTGGTTCGATCCCCGGTCAGTTTCCTACTTTATGCGTATACCTCAGAGTGGATTGGACGTCGCCGACGTCAAAAGAGCGGATGACGCCAACGTCCATCGAGAGGACGGCGCCGACGATCAACGAACGGATGGTGACGACGTCCAACGAGCAAACGGCGGCGACGTCAAAAGTTAGCGCGAGAGGCTGACGTCACCGACGTCAAAAGAGCAGATGAT
Organism: Corythoichthys intestinalis; assembly: GCF_030265065.1. NCBI lineage: Eukaryota > Metazoa > Chordata > Actinopteri > Syngnathiformes > Syngnathidae > Corythoichthys > Corythoichthys intestinalis. The sequence continues at coordinate 34,649,555 of NC_080397.1, forward strand.
GCCGACATCCCACGTGGGACAGTGACAACGTTCAACAAGCAAACGTCAAAAGTGCAGAATGCGATGTCAAAAGAGCAGATGACGCCGACGTCCCCGACGATCAACAAACGGATGGTGACGACGTCCAACGAGCAAACGGCGCCGACGTCAAAAGTTAGCGTGAGAGGCCGACGTCAAAAGAGCAGATGACGCCGACATCCCATGTGGGACAGTGACAACGTTCAACAAGCAAAAGTCAAAAGTGCAGAATACGATGTCCAACGAGCGGACGTCACCGACGTCCAAGACCTCAAAAGAGCAGATGACGCCGACGTCCATCGAGCGCACGGTGCCGACATCTCACGTGGAACAGTGACGACGTTCAACAAGCAAACGTCAAAAGTGCAGAATGCGCCGTCTAACGAGCGGACGTCACCGACGTCCAAAGTGCAGAATGCGCCGTCCAACGAGCGGACATCACCGACTTCCAAACTGCTGACGGCGCCGACGTCCAACGAGCGGACGTCACCGACGTCCAAAGTGCTGACGCTGCCGACGTCCAACGTGGGACAATGACGACGTTCAACAAGCAAACGTCAAAAGTGCAGAATGCGCCATCTTACGTCCAACGAGCGGATGGTGACGATGTCAAAAGAGTGGACGACGCCGACGTCCAAAGTTTGGCGACGTCCAACGAGCGGACGTCACCAACGTCCAAGACGTCAAAAGAGCAGATGACGCCGACGTCCATCGAGAGGACGGTGCCGACATCTCACGTGGAACAGTGACGACGTTCAACAAGCAAACGTCAAAAGTGCAGAATGCGCCGTCCAACGAGCGGACGTCACCGACGTCCAAAGTGCTGACGCTGCCGACGTCCATCGAGCGGACGGTGCCGACGTCCAACGTGGGACAATGACGACGTTCAACAAGCAAACGTCAAAAGTGCAGAATGCGCCGTCTTACGTCCAACGAGCGGATGGTGACGATGTCAAAAGAGTGGACGACGCCGACGTCCAAAGTTTGGCGACGTCCAACGAGCGGACGTCACCGACGTCCTAATTGCTGTCGCTGCCGACGTCCAAAGTGCTGACGCTGCCGACATCCAACATAAAGACGGCGCCGACTTCCAACGAGCGGACGGCGCCGACGTCCAATGAGCGGACGGTGATGACGTCCAACTAGCAAACGTCGCCGACGTCCAACATGCGGATGACGCCGACGTCCAGTCGACGAAGTCCAACGTGCGGATGACGCCGACGTCCCATAAATTCCCATTGAAAATGAATGGGAAAAATTTTGGACGTCCATGGACGTCAATGGTATCAACTTACATAGGCGTCAATGGAATCCAAGTACATTGGCATCAATAAAATGAAAAAACATAATTAAATGCCATTAGAAATGAATGGGAAATTTGGACGTCCATGGACGTCAATGGTATCAACTTAAATAAGCGTCAATGGATACCAAGTACATTGGCATCAATAGAATGAACAAACATGAAGAAATGCCATTGGAAATGAATGGGAAGTTTGGACGTCCGTGGACGTCAATGGCATCACCCTCCATAAGAGGCAATGCAATCGGGGACATTTGGGGGACACGTCCTATTGATATCTAGTCATTTTCTGTTGATTTGGGGAAAAAAAAAAAATTCCCATTGAAAATGAATGGGAAAAATTTTGGACGTCCATGGACGTCAATGGTATCAACTTACATAAGCGTCAATGGAATCCAAATACATTGGCATCAATAGAATGAACAAACATGAAGAAACGCCATTGGAAATTAATGGGAAGTTTGGACGTCCGTGGACGCCAATGGCATCACCCTCCATAAGCAGCAATGCAATCGGGGACATTTGGGGGACACGTCCTATTGATATCTAGTCATTTTCTGTTGATTTGGGGAAAAAAAAAATTTCCCATTGAAAATGAATGGGAAAAATTTTGGACGTCCATGGACGTCAATGGCAGCACCCTTCATAAGCGTCAATGGAGTTGGGGACGTTTGGGGTATACGTCCTATTGATATCTGGTCATTTTCTGTTGATTTGGAGAAATTTAGTTTTTTCCCCATTGAAAATGAATGGGAAAAATTTTGGACGTCCATGGAAGTCAATGGCGGCACCCTTCATAAGCGTCAATGGAATTGGGGAAGTTTGGGGGACACGTCCTATTGATATCTGGTCATTTTCTGTTGATTTGGGGAAATTTAGTTTTTTCCCCATTGAAAATGAATGGGAAAAATTTTGGACGTCCATGGCCGTCAATGGCATCGACATCCATATAGTCAATTGAATCCAAGTACATTGGCATCAGTAGATTCGACATGCATGGCCGTCAATGGCATCAATGCAATGTAAATTCCATTGGAAATCCCATTGGAAGTGAATGGGACTTTTCCCATTCGAAATGAATGGGATAGTTTTTGGCAAATTTCCGAGGAAGCGTAATTTTTTTCCAAATTCTGTATACAACTTTTATGCCCCTCACCGTCCCGGAATTTTTGATGCCCAAATTGTGTGATTTGGTCAAAAATTGTAGGACTAGATACATTTTGAAACTTTTTTTTTTTTCCGGAAAATTGCCGTTTACGGGCGAAGGGAAAATTTTTCGGGTCCGTTTGAAAAATTCGCATCGTTGCGCGAAAATTCCGGTCGTGCCGATATTTGAACGGTGCCGATCGGTCAAACGGTTCGGGCTGTGCAGCGTGCGTTTTTTTTTCATTCAAAATGAATAGGAAAGTTTTTGGCAAATTTCCGGGGAACCGTAAATTTTTGCCAAATTCTGTATACAACTTTTATGCCCCTCATCGTCCCGGAATTTTTGATACCCAAATTATGTGATTTGGTCAAAAATTGTAGGACTAGATACATTTTTTAACTTTTTTTTTTTTTCGGAAAATTGCCGTTTACGGGCGAACGGAAAATTTTTCGGGGGATTTTGAAAAAGTCCCTGCGTCGCGCGAAAAATCCGGTCGTGCCGATACTTCAACGGTGCCGATCGGTGGTATGGTTCGGGCTGCGCGGCGCGCCGAAAAAACGCGGAGAATAAGATGAAGATATAATAAATAATAATAATAAGGCGAATAAAGTTGCAGAATAACAATACCTTGTTCTTTCCATAGGAAAGACCAAGGTAATAATAAGGCGAATAAAGTTGCAGAATAACAATACCTTGTTCTTTCCATAGGAAAGACCAAGGTAATAAAGTTGTAGAATAACATAACCTTGTTCTTTCTTTCAGAAAGACCAAGGTAATAATAATAAAGTTGTAGAATAACATAACCTTGTTCTTTCCTTTGGAAAGACCAAGGTAATAAAGTTGTAGAATAACATAACCTTGTTCTTTCCTTTGGAAAGACCAAGGTAATAAGTATGATAAAGTTGCAGAACAGCATTACCTTGTTCTTTCCCTTGGAAAGACCAAGGTAATGAATGGGAGAATTGGACGTCCATGGACGTCAATGGCGGTACCTTTCATAATTGTTAATGGAATCGGGGAAGTTTGGGGGACACGTCCTAATGATATCTAGTCATTTTCTGTTGATTTGGGAAAAAAAAAAAAATTCCCATTGAAAATGAATGGGAAAATTTTTGGACGTCCATGGACGTCAATGGTATCAACTTACATAAGCGTCAATGGAATCCAAGTACATTGGCATCAATAAAATGAACAAACATGAAGAAATGCCATTGGAAATGAATGGGAAGTTTGGACGTCCATGAACGTCAATGGCATCACCCTCCATAAGCGGCAATGCAATCGGGGACATTTGGGGGACACGTCCTAATGATATCTAGTCATTTTCTGTTGATTTGGGGAAAAAAAAAAAAATCCCATTGAAAATGAATGGGAAAAATTTTGGACGTCCATGGACGTCAATGGTATCAACTTACATAAGCGTCAATGGAATCCAAGTACATTGGCATCAATAGAATGAACAAACATGAAGAAATGCCTTTGGAAATGAATGGGAAGTTTGGACGTCCATGGACGTCAATGGCATCACCCCCCATAAGCGGCAATGCAATCGGGGACATTTGGGGGACACGTCCTAATGATATCTAGTCATTTTCTGTTGATTTGGGGAAAAAAAAAAATTTCCAATTGAAAATGAATGGGGAAAATTTTGGACGTCTATGGACGTCAATGGTATCAACTTACATAAGCGTCAATGGAATCTAAGTACATTGGCATCAATAGAATGAACAAACATGAAGAAATGCCATTGGAATAAATGGGAAGTTTGGACGTCCCTGGACGTCAATGGCATCACCCTCCATAAGCAGCAATGCGATTGGGGACATTTGGGGGACACGTCCTATTGATATCTAGTCATTTTCTGTTGATTTGGGGGAAAAAAAAAATTTCCCATTGAAAATGAATGGGTAAAATTTTGGACGTCCATGGACGTCAATGGCAGCACCCCCCATAAGCGTCAATGGAATCCAAGTACATTGGCATCAAAAGAATGAACAAACATGAAGAAATGCCATTGGAAATTAATGGGAAGTTTGGACGTCCGTGGACGTCAATGGCATCACCCTCCATAAGCAGCAATGCAATCGGGGACATTTGGGGGACAGGTCCTATTGATATCTAGTCATTTTCTGTTGATTTGGGGAAAAAAAAAAATTTCCCATTGAAAATGAATGGGTAAAATTTTGGACGTCCATGGACGTCAATGGCAGCACCCCCCATAAGCGTCAATGGAATTGGGGACGTTTGGGATATACGTCCTATTGATATCTGGTCATTTTCTGTTGATTTGGAGAAATTTAGTTTTTTCCCCATTGAAAATGAATGGGAAAAATTTTGGACGTCCATGGAAGTCAATGGCGGCACCCTTCATAAGCGTCAATGGAATTGGGGAAGTTTGGGGGACACGTCCTATTGATATCTGGTCATTTTCTGTTGATTTGGGGAAATTTTGTTTTTTCCCCATTGAAAATGAATGGGAAAAATTTTGGACGTCCATGGAAGTCAATGGCGGCACCCTTCATAAGCGTCAATGGAATTGGGGAAGTTTGGGGGACACGTCCAATTGAAAATGACTTTGATGCGGGAGGTCGCAGGATCGAACCTCTGTCAATACCAAGTTAGCTTTTGTCAATGCCTGTATCACATACATGATAACTTTATATACATATCACACAACGCTGCATTTAGCAGCTGGATAGCTCAGTGTTGATATCGCTGACCTTGGTACGAGAGGATGGTGGTTCGATCCCCGGTCAGTTACCTACTTTATGCGTATACCTCAGAGTGGATTGGACGTCGCCGACGTCAAAAGAGCGGATGACGCCAACGTCCATCGAGAGGACGGCGCCGACGATCAACGAACGGATGGTGACGACGTCCAACGAGCAAACGGCGCCGACGTCAAAAGTTAGCGTGAGAGGCGGACGTCACCGACGTCAAAAGAGCAGATGATGCCGACCTCCCACGTGGGACAGTGACAACATTCAACAAGCAAACGTCAAAAGTGCAGAAAGCGATGTCCAACGCGCCGACGTCCAAGACGTCAAAAGAGCAGATGACGCCGACGTCCCCGACGATCAACAGACGGATGGTGACGACGTCCAACGAGCAAACGGCGCTGACGTCAAAAGTTAGCGTGAGAGGCCGACGTCATCGACGTCAAAAGAGCAGATGACGCCGACATCCCATGTGGGACAGTGACAACGTTCAACAAGCAAAAGTCAAAAGTGCAGAATACGATGTCCAACGAGCGGACGTCACCGACGTCCAAGACCTCAAAAGAGCAGATGACGCCGACATCCATCGAGCGCACGGTGCCGACATCTCACGTGGAACAGTGACGACGTTCAACAAGCAAACGTCAAAAGTGCAGAATGTGCCGTCTAACGAGCGGACGTCACCGACGTCCAAAGTGCAGAATGCGCCGTCCAACGAGCGGACATCACCGACTTCCAAACTGCTGACGGCGCCGACGTCCAACGAGCGGACATCACCGACGTCCAAAGTGCTGACGCTGCCGACGTCCATCAAGCGGACGGTGCCGACGTCCAACGTGGGACAATGACGACGTTCAACAAGCAAACGTCAAAAGTGCAGAATGCGCCGTCTTACGTCCAACGAGCGGATGGTGACGATGTCAAAAGAGTGGACGACGCCGACGTCCAAAGTTTGGCGACGTCCAACGAGCGGACGTCACCAACGTCCAAGACGTCAAAAGAGCAGATGACGCCGACGTCCATCGAGAGGACGGTGCCGACATCTCACGTGGAACAGTGACGACGTTCAACAAGCAAACGTCAAAAGTGCAGAATGCGCCGTCCAACGAGTGGACGTCACCGACGTCCAAAGTGCAGAATGCGCCGTCCAACGAGCGGACGTCACCGACGTCCAAAGTGCTGACGGCGCCGACGTCCAACGAGCGGACGTCGCCGACGTCCATCGAGCGGACGGTGCCGACGTCCAACGAGCGGACGGTGCCGACGTCCAACGTGGGACAATGACGACGTTCAACAAGCAAACGTCAAAAGTGCAGAATGCGCCGTCTTACGTCCAACGAGCGGATGGTGACGATGTCAAAAGAGTGGACGACGCCGACGTCCAAAGTTTGGCGATGTCCAAAGAGCGGACGTCACCGACGTCCTAATTGCTGTCGCTTCCGACGTCCAAAGTGCTGACGCTGCCGACATCCAACATAAAGACGGCGCCGACTTCCAACGAGCGGACGGCGCCGACGTCCAATGAGCGGACGGTGACGACGTCCAACTAGCAAACGTCGCCGACGTCCAACATGCGGATGACGCCGACGTCCAGTCGACGAAGTCCAACGTGCGGATGACGCCGACGTCCCATAAATTCCCATTGAAAATGAATGGAAAAAATTTTGGACGTCCATGGACGTCAATGGTATCAACTTACATAGGCGTCAATGGAATCCAAGTACATTGGCATCAATAAAATGAAAAAACATAATTAAATGCCATTAGAAATAAATGGGAAATTTGGACGTCCATGGACGTCAATGGCATCACTCTTCACAAGCGTCAAAGGAATTGGGGAAGTTTGGGGGACACGTCCTATTGATATCTGGTCATTTATTGTTGATTTGGGGAAAAAAGAAGAAATTCCCATTGAAAATGAATGGGAAAAATTTGGGACGTCCATGGACGTCAATGGTATCAACTTACATAAGCGTCAATGGAATCCAAGTACATTGGAATCAATAGAATGAACAAACATGAAGAAATGACATTGGAAATGAATGGTAAGTTTGGACGTCCATGGACGTCAATGGCATCACCCTCCATAAGCGGCAATGCGATCGGGGACATTTGGGGGACACGTCCTAATGATATCTAGTCATTTTCTGTTGATTTAGGGAAAAAAAAAAAATTTCCCATTGAAAATGAATGGGAAAAATTTTGGACGTCCATGGACTTCAATGGTATCAACTTACATAAGCGTCAATGGAATCCAAGTACATTGGCATCAATAGAATGAACAAACATGAAGAAATGCCATCGGAAATGAATGGGAAGTTTCGACGTCCGTGGACGTCAATGGCATCACCCTCCATAAGCAGCAATGCAATCGGGGACATTTGGGGGACACGTCCTCTTGATATCTAGTCATTTTCTGTTGATTTGGGGAAAAAAAAAAAAATCCCATTGAAAATGAATGGGAAAAATTTTGGACGTCCATGGACGTCAATGGCAGCACCCCCCATAAGCGTCAATGGAGTTGGGGACGTTTGGGGTATACGTCCTATTGATATCTGGTCATTTTCTGTTGATTTGGGGAAATGTAGTTTTTTCCCCATTGAAAATGAATGGGAAAAATTTTGGACGTCCATGGACGTCAATGGCAGCACCCCCTATAAGCGTCAATGGAGTTGGGGACGTTTGGGGGACACGTCCTATTGATATCTGGTCATTTTCTGTTGATTTGGGGAAATGTAGTTTTTTCCCCATTGAAAATGAATGGGAAAAATTTTGGACGTCCATGGCCGTCAATGGCATCGACATCCATATAGTCAATTGAATCCAAGAACATTGGCATCAATAGATTCGACATGCATGGCCGTCAATGGCAATGCAATGTAAAGTCCATTGGAAATCCTATTGAAAGTGAATGGGAACTTTTCCCATTAGAAATGAATGGGATAGTTTTTGGCAAATATCCGGGGAACCGTAAATTTTTTCCAAATTCTGTATACAACTTTTATGCCCCTCACCGTCCCGGAATTTTTGATGCCCAAATTATGTGATTTGGTCAAAAATTGTAGGACTAGATACATTTTGAAACTTTTTTTTTTGTCACGGAAAATTGCCGTTTACGGACGAACGGAAAAATTTTCGGGGCCATTTGTAAAGTTTCCTGTGTCACGCTAAAATTCCGGTCGTGCCGATACTTGAACGGTGCCGATCGGTCTAACGGTTCGGGCTGTGAAGCGCGCGTTTTTTTTCCATTCAAAATGAATAGGAAAGTTTTTGGCAAATTTCCGGGGAACCGTAAATTTTTGCCAAATTCTGTATACAACTTTTATGCCCCTCACCATGCCGGAATTTTTGATACCCAAATTACGTGATTTAGTCAAAAATTGTAGGACTAGATACATTTTTAAAGTTTTTTTTTTTTTCGGAAAATTGCCGTTTACGGGCGAACGGAAAATTTTTCGGGGCCGTTTGAAAAATTCCCATCGTCGCGCGAAAATTCCGGTCGTGCCGATACTTGAACGGTACCGATCGGAGGTACGGTTCGGGCTGTGCGGCGCGCCGAAAAAAACGTCAACAATTATTGACCTATAATAATAATAAATAAAAAAAAGTACAATAAAGTTGTACAACAACATAACCTTGTTCTTTCCCTTGGAAAGACCAAGGTAATAATAAGAACAATAAAGTTGCACAATAACAATACCTTGTTCTTTCCCTTGGAAAGACCAAGGTAATAAAAAAATAATAAAGTTGCACAATAACAATACCTTGTTCTTTCTTTCAGAAAGACCAAGGTAATAATAAGACGAATAAAGTTGCAGAACAGCACTACCTGGACTTTCCATAGGAAAGACCCAGGTAATAAAGTTGCACAATAACAATACCTTGTTCTTTCTTTCAGAAAGACCAAGGTAATAATAATAATAATTATAATAATAAAGTTGCACAATAACAATACCTTGTTCTTTCCCTTGGAAAGACCAAGGTAATAAAGAAATAATAAAGAAGTACAATAAAGTTGTACAACAACATAACCTTGTTCTTTCCCTTGGAAAGACCAAGGTAACTACATTATCTCGACATTCCATTTTTTAGTAGTCTTATTATTGCAACGCTCTCTGAAGCACTGAAAAATATACTTATTTACAGAATGGTTGATTTGTGAAAGCAGTAAGAGTTTGCCTCACATTCTTTTCACCCGGGAAGTCTGACCTATCCTGCCTGACATATACAGATTAGTAATAGCCTTAGTGTAAATGGACCAAATTTTCTTGACAGCAGGAAGCCTGAGAGAAAGTGGCATTTATCTGATGTGACAGTCATTACAGACCTGCCTGTCAGACTGCACAGTAGATAATTAGGAGTCAGCAGCTGAGGCTGTCGTGGTCCGCATCTTCGTTTGGGAATAGGGATGACAAGCAGGGTTGCGGGTCACACCACAACTGTTTCTGCTTGGATGATAATAATGATGTAACATAGCCAAACTCCCTCTTAAGTTTTTCATGCTTTTCTAAACGCATACAGTACATAATATGATTTCAATTTCTCAGGTCAAATGTGGAATTGTAACAGAGAAACATCGGTGACAAATCAAATGTAAATTAGGTCTGAACCGTGAAAAGTTTCATGTTGAAGAAGTCAGACATCAGTGACCTTTGACCACACAATTCTCTGGATAAAGGAGTGATTCCTCACACACAAAAGATGTGAAACAAAATAGGGACCAGTGCAAAATTTTTGTTTTCTTTGTAGAATTTCCGTTTCTGTATTGGTATTCCGATATTTTTTCATAAAGAGTTGTGTTCCATTTGGACCCTGCCAAACAGTGAGCTATAATTTACCAGTAATAATGAGTACGCCAATAACATAAATATATAACACTTGTCTCCCATGCAAGAGTCCCGTTCAAGCTAAAGCCGAGTCAGGTGTTCATCTTGCACTGTGCTGTTGACACTTAAAGAGGTGTAAATCTATTGCTGAAATAGAGATATAAAGAATATTTGGAATGTTTTGGACCTTGAGCATGGTTAACATGAATTCAGAGGTATGGAAACTGTGCAATGCATGGAGTTATCTTTAAATTGGCTCACTTTTCAGGCAGAGTTTGACTTTTGTGGCGGGGGTGGGGTGGGGGTTGGTGGGTGTTGATGACTCCGAAACGCAGTGTCAGCAATAAAATTAATTTACAAGATACATGCTCGGATAGTATTTTAGCCTATGCTCGTACATATAGGGATCCCAGCTGTGTGTCTGTGTGTGTGTATGAGCGCGCGCGTTTTTCTGTCTTACCTAGTGGGGAAGTAGACGCCGCATCCATTTTGACTGAATATTCCAGCCAGGAACATTTAGAATAATACGTTGAAAATTAGTGGGGTTTTTTTTGTTTCCCATCATTTTTAGGGTTATAAGTAACGTAGGGTGTAACGTCTTTAGTGGAGCAAACTGAAACTCAATTCACCATTTTGGTGGTGCTCTCCAGCGTTTCATGGTCCACGTCTGAGATCCTTGGCTCTCGCTCAGTAGTTGTTGTCGCTTTTGAAAACTTTGGTTTGAAAAAAATTACGTATATCCATCTTCTCTCTTTCGTCCTCAGGTGTTTTTTGGGCTAAGCAAAGAAAATGACCTTCTCTAAGGTGCCAGTCACATGATCTGTTTGAAAAATAATTTTGACCCATTATAAATATATTTTTTTGTTCACTTCATTCATTTTTGTTGTTTTATTGCTTTACAACTTTTATAGACAACATTTTACCAGCAAAGTCATAATTTTAAATTCACATATTGGAAAGTCAATCACATGCAATGGCATTTTAGGCCACCAGGGGGAGACTATGCCCCTGGCCCCCCCATATCTCTGCGTAAGTGGAGAAAAAGCGCGAGCATGTAAAATTTGGACCGAAACGACTGTTTTTGGATAATAAAAAACTATGAAAGATCCTCAGCACCCCCTGCTGTGAGTGACTTCCAGCGCCCCTGTGCCATTCCAAGATTTGAAGTGTACCCATCATATTGAAATTGGTGATTTACATCCAGTGTTTAATTTAAATCATAAGGTGCCTTAAAGCAAAGTACACATGACAGCGCAGGGATGACGAGACAGACACAGGTCCCGGAACATACGCAGAAAATGATGCTGAAAACAACACGCAAATGCCCACTTGGCATGTTGTGGGACTTACAAGCCTCAATTTCAGATAATATCCATGGTGTAAATGTTATGACAACAATTTACAATTATTTAGGCTATACTCTGCACAGCACGGGTAATTGCCAACATAACCACAGGTGGGACTAACAGTACACAGTCAACAATTAGTTTCTCAACAGGTCTAACTTGTAAAACATGAAAAAAAATCTGAGATTACAATAAATAACACAAACCCATTCTCTTGTGAGCTTCATCCCCCCCGTCTTCTCAGGCCCCAAGGTTCACACCCCCATACAAATTGTGCAGCCCAAACAGGAATTTCCCATAAGGGTACTGGTCTTTTGCTACGGCTGTTGGTGGTCCACCTGGCTGACTGCCGGTGCTGTAGCTGGCCCCCACTCCAGGTGGGCATGAACCTGACCAGCTGCTGCCACGGTAGCAGCCTCCTGCCCAGGCTTGGCTGGCTATCCGTGAACCTGGCTAGCTGCTGCGGCGCTAGCCTCCTGCTGCACCCCCGGTCCTGCCCATTAGCATGATCGTTGCAGCTGCCCTCATCGCCGGTTGTTGCTTTTCTGACTCGTTTTGAACCATCTTCCTTCTTTTTGAAAAAAAAAAAAGACAGTAAATGCTACTGTCTTTTTGGCATGTTGAAATACCGTTTGACAGTGGTGTTACCAGGAGGCCAGGTATGGGTGGGCATTGGTCTTACCTGGGGAGGGAAAAAACATGTTTTGTTTTCTCCTTGAGATATCTGTTGTTGTGATTTGGGCTAAACAAATAAAAGTTGATTTGATTTTATTTGACTTAGAACACATCCATAACTGAACAGTATGGACATGCAGGTGACAATGTTTTTTTTAGGTAACTTATTTTGGTCCCTCGGTTTCATTATTATCATTATAGTTATTCTTTGTTCCGCAGCCCCTTTGAGCTCAATTTGACCCCCTTAGAATGCTTCAAAATGCACCACAATCGGCAGGCAGGTCAAAACAGGTGCAATCTTTGATACCATGTAAAGACAAATTCCAAATACACTGTGTAGCGCCCCCTAGCAGTCATTCTTTGCCCCGCCAAAGCTTTGAGCCTTACTTTGATCCCCTCAGAATGCTTCAAAACTCACCAAACTCAACAGCCAGGTGAACACTGGTGAAAACTTTGATAAAATGTATTAAAGGAAAAAAAAAAAAAAAAAAAAAAAAAAAAAAATATATATATATATATGTGTGTGTGTAAATGGGTGTAGCGCCCCCTAGGAACAAAATCAACATTTCATTTATTTATATTTTATGTGAAAGAGGAGGTAACAACGCAAAGGTTAAAACTTAGAACACATCAGTACTATATGAATGGGATACCATACGCAGTCCCCCATCTCCCCCCCAGGTAACGCCCTTGCCGTTTGATCCTGGCTGCTTGCTCCTTGCTGCTTTTTTTTTTGTCAGGGGCGTGATTTATTGGTCCAACTTTTCAGTGCATCAACAAATCTCTGACTCTTTCAAATGACGGTAAATTTTTATAAACAATTTTATAATTTTATAAGCAATTCTTGGGATTTTTTCTGTGAATTAATTTATGCATATTATTATTTTATCTTATACATTTTTTATATACAATTTTATATTATTTTCTATACATGAGAGGTGCCGAATCTGCCCAAATAAGTCCCGGAACACAGGGAGGCCAAAATCAAGAGGTGCCGGATCTTGTTCCGGCAGGATCCGGCACAAATTAACCCCTGTTTACATCCTCAAAAGCAGGGCCGTTCCTGACCAATTTGGTGCCCTAGTCAACACATTTGTTGCCCCCCCCCACACCAGTTTCACCACGTATATTTAAACTCTCAAACTGAAAAAGCACATTATCTCTTTGTAATTTATTATATAAAAAAGACAACGAACAAGTGCATAAATTAAAAAAAAAAATGCTGTAATAACTATTCAAAAGCACCAATAAAACACTTAAAAAACAAATGCATTAAATAAATTACAATTGTTATTACAATATGATTAACACCCACCCACACAAACCTATATAAAGACACACAGAACACTTTAAAATGAAACTTTTTTTTCACCTTGACCTATAACCTTACTCACCTTGTCTTCACTGATGCAAAAGCATCTATTGCACTTTCATATGACAGTTGTTTTGGAAGGTGCACTTCTTTCCTGGACTTGGTGTACTTGGAGTTGGTGCTGATGTGGATAAGTTCGCTGTAAAAGATGGCCCAGGATGTACAGAGGTAGAAGGAAAATATTTCAGAAGAGCATCTACAAAGAGAAGAAAGTGGAATATTACATTATATTAGTCAAATAGCTGTTGATTGTGAAACCAGCATGACATAACCATAATAGCGCCTAAATTCTTGCAGCCTACTGTACCTGTCTATTGGATCAGGCCACTATCTTTGATGGGCGTAGTTAAAAGAAAATAAATTCTTGAGGCACGGCAACTACACAGGACTATCCAACAATAATAAATTAAATAATATATGATAGCAAGAAAAATTAATAAATTGAATATGTTTTTACATGAACGTGATCGCCATTTTAATGAATTAATGACACATTTAATAACAAATGTTTGCATTTAAATCCGTGACACTTTTAGTCCCCCATACCACAGAACTTTGAAATTATTAATTCCATATTTAATGGTGTATTTATTTAATTAACCTTGCCACTTTTAGGCAAGGCAAATTTATTTGAAAAGCACAATTTAACACAAGGTAAAAGTGGTTCACATCACATGAAAATAAGCAAGACAATTTTAGTCTCCCATACACTGTCCAAATTTTTCTAAAATTGGAGGGGGAGTAAATTTAACTGAAACTAATCCACAGCTGGCTGAATACTGAAAATATTTCTAAAACAACAGCCTGGCTAAAGATACAGTATAATTTTGCTTTAGCACTAAGTCATATAAGCTCTACGTAAATAACCGCTAGCCTAAGTCTACGTGCTTAGGCTGTTGAAAAAAATCATCACAACAAACCTCTGTTTTTCTTCACGTCTTTGCTCTCTTCTTTCTTTTTCTTCTGACCCGGAGGGCTATTCTCTTTTCATGAAGCTGACTTGTCACCCTAACGTCGCTCAATTGCAGAGGCTAAAAATAGCACCTTCAGGTAGCTCGCTCGTCTGCTGAGCGGTGAGTGAGACTAGGGATTGTAGTGAAATTATCGCATCACAGGAAAAAGTGAAACGGGCAGAAGGCACACTAGAAAAATGATTTCATTATCATTTAAAGACTTATTATGAACGGTTTTGTTGTTCTGTTGTTTTATTGTTTTGTATAATTTTTAAAAATACTGCTATCATCAAATATTATTTTAATATTTTTCTTGACGCCGTTGACGCTGGTGCGCCCTGAAGCGGTTGCTTAGATCGCCTCATGGGCGGCACGGGTCTGCTCAAAAGTGACCCAATATTGAAACAAGTTATATGAGAGGGAGAGAGAGAGAAGAGAGAGAGAGAGAGAGAGAGAGAGAGAGAGAGAGAGAGAGAGAGAGAGAGAGAGAGAGAGAGAGAGAGAGAGAGAGAGAGAGAGAGAGAGAGAGAGAGAGAGAGAGAGAGAGAGAGAGAGAGAGAGTGGGTTGAGTGTGTTAAGCGACATGATTCGACGTAATTCTCGTGACACGTAGATGAACGAAGCTCTTGCATTTCTTTGGAGTTGAAGTGACCCACTGACCCGTGACCCTGTAGGGTTGGAAAGCGAACCCGTGCTCCGCCCAGAGGGACAACCTTTACTAAAGGCTTTAGAAGTCATCACTACCTCAACTGTGCTCTGCCCCGAAGACAAGGACACCCGCTTTGAAAGTGAAGCTGCAATAGGCTCCAAGTATAAGCAGCGAATCGAAGAGGAAAACAGGTCACAGACATCCAAATATGCGCGTTGGAGTGCGCTGGCGAGTCGTCCCTTCACGTCATCCGGTAGCTTTGTCGTGATGTTCAACAGTTCAGTTGAGCTCCCTTTGAACAAGAAGGGGGATATTTTGGAAGTTATCAATGGCACTTGGCAACTTCTTTACAACGTCCTGGAGAACATCGGTCCCACAACTATGCGCAATGAGACATGCGGGGAGCAGCTGCTGCATTTCGGGCGCCCGGAGAAGATCATCATCGGGGTGATGCTGGCCATCATCACGGCGGTTACCGTGATGGGAAACACGCTGGTCGTGATCGCGGTGTGCGTGGTGAAGAAATTAAGGCAGCCTTCAAACTACCTCCTGGTGTCTTTAGCTGTGGCCGACCTATCCGTAGCTATAGTGGTGATGCCGTTTGTGATAGTGACCGACCTCACCGGGGGCAAGTGGCTTTTTGGCGAAGTCTTTTGCAACATATTCATCGGCATGGATGTAATGTGCTGCACTGCCTCCATCATGACCCTGTGTGTGATCAGCGTGGACAGGTACTGTATGCCATTCGACCTCAATTGCGCACACGCGCGCGGTCTCCTTTCACAATCAAACCGACACATACACTAAATGACCGTAATAAACTGCTACCCTTTCAAAAAGGGCGAGCGCACTTCATCTGTTCTAATGAGTTGTCTGTCAAATCTATCCAAAGACGGCACATTTAGCGCCAAGGGATGCGAATTTGCAGCAAATGCGCATGCAGACTGTGATTAATACGACGCTCTTAATTACTCTGCTTGACCAGATCATGGGAGATGTTTAATCAGGCATTAAGGATCAGCTACCACGACTGCAGAAATGCAGCTGTCATACTTCTGTACTCATATGCTCCACGTGCATTTTCAGTGCATGTTGTTTGAAAATTATTGTGCAAACCAACCTAGAGCTACATGTATTATTTCACTTTATTGCATACTTAAATGCAAGTTTTGACATTGCCAGCACAAATAAATTATTAAACCACCTAAAAGTGCATCATATCTGAGTGCTGTCAGCACTAATATTAGGGGAACTGTAATTGTATTGGTTCGCAGTCTGCACTGCCTTCTGCAATTTGTAAGGAAAAGCAGATAGATTACTATTTAAACTCGTGTGCCGGCAAGATTTTCTAATCCAAACGTAAAATCAAATCTTATAACATTGTTGAATGAAAATGTGGCGTGTGAACGAAAGGACGTGTGTGTATAGGAGAAGGTCACAGAGCTGTGTGCGTTTTGTTCAAGATTGGTGGGCAGTCATTTCTCATTAAGAGCGTGAAATTTTCACATTACGGAACTAATGAACATGATCACAAACATTAGCCTGAAGAATAATAGATTTTTGTTTTCCTTTAACATGATTAGAGCAGGGATTTCGAGGATATTCACTGGAATGATGAATTGATTATATCTGGGGTTAATTATGATCCATATGGAATTCCTGACTTATACATAAAACTACAGGACTCATTTTTGGATGAGTGACTTGGTAAGGATTCTAGAATGTATGTCAGTCTTTCTGAGTTTGTTAACGCTATGGAGATCATGCAGCCGAAAGCATGACCCGTTGTGTATAGGCCCAATAAATATTTAATCCCACAGGCTTACATGGTGGTTCTCAGAGAGACCACTCTAGTGGAACTCACTATCGTCTGACCTTCCATGTTCAGAATCTAATCAGACCCAGATAATACCACTAAGTTCCCAGGAGAATAGCAAACCCATAATGGGCAGCACCATGTCAAATTTAGGTAAGCACTTTTATCAGCAATGAATGTGCATCATCCAATAGCAATTTCACTGTGAGTATTTGTGTTGAAGTATTTTATGACATTTTAAACACACTTGGTTTGTTTGATAACTAGTTATAGCTGTCATGGTTTCACAGTAATCCATTTGCTGCACAGGCCACAGTTTCAGTTTGATTGGATGACAATTTATTTTTGTGTGAAACTGTTCTTGACTTCACATAATTTGCCAGCAATGGTATCTCCTTTTAATTATGAATTTTTTCCTCATACATTTTATATAATTGGAAAGACACTTTCTGCAAATGGCAGCACTGTGCACTTAGGGGGTGAGGAGAGGTTACGAAGTGAAGACGTTGCTATAGGAGAAATAGTTGTCAATGGCCTATAGGGTGTTCACTTATACTTAACAAGGAAATGCTCCACCACAGACCATCAGGCATGCGCAACGTGTGTTTGTTTAATATTTTTTGTTCTGTTTATAGCAGAGGTAGCAATCTTATCTTTAATCGAAGTTATGGTCTCCTTCAGAGGGCCATTTTGTCTGCCAATTAGGGCTGCCTGCAACGATGAATCGACTAATTGACAACTAATCAATTATCAAATGAGTCAACAACTACTTGATCGTCAATTATTGGTTTAGTGAAATTATTCACCTGAAAATTGTTATGTATAGTCATAGACAAAATTTTTGGCACCCCTGGAATTTTTCCAGAAAATACAGAATTTTCACAGAAATTAATGCAATTTCAAATGTTTTCAGTATGAATGTGTTTATTTCTTGGGTGTGCATTGGAAAAACACAAAAAAGCTGAAAAGAAAAGGCAAAATGTACGCAATTTTACACAGAATGCAAAAAAATGGGCTGGACAAAATAGTTGGCACCCTCAACTCAATATTTGCTTGCGCATATTTTAGAAGAAATAACAGAAAGCAATCGCTTCTTAAAACCATCCACAAGTTTCGTGCACCTCTCAGATGGAATTTTGGACCACTCTTCTTTTGCGAACTGTTCCAAGTCTCTCAGATTTGAAGGGTGCCTTCCTGCTTCCGCTTTGTCCCCAACCATTTCTTGGTGCTATTTGAGGTATTTTTGGGGTCATTGTCCTGTTGACTCACCTATGACCTCTGATGCAGACCAAGTTTTCTGATACTACATCCTACATTGCGGCCCAAAACATTTTGATAGTCTCCATATTTCATGACTCCTTGCACACTGTCTAGGTACCCTGCGCCAGAGGCAGAAAAACTACCCCAAAACATCCTTGGACCTTCACCATGTTTGACTATAGGCACTGTGTTCTTTTCTATGTAGGTCTCATTCTTTTTTCTGGCATTGGGTGCCTTGACGGGGTGCAAGGAGTCATTAAATATAGAGACTATCACAATGTTTTGGGCCTGTCATGGGTGTTCCAACAGGACATTGACCCAAAACATATCTCAAATAGCACCAAGAAATGTTTGGAGACCAGTTACCTTCTTGCAAGCGGGTTTTATTTAATTTTGCATCAGTTATGGTGCGAATATAAGTGTGAATGGTTGTCTCTTTGCTCTTTGTCCCTTGTAATTGATTGGTGATCAGTATGTAGTCGTCCAATTCCTCTAGGTTAGCTGGGATAGGCTATAACAGTGGTTTTTAACCTGGGTTCGATCGAATTCTAGGGGTTCGGTGAGTCGGTCTGAGGGGTTCGGTGGGGTCTCTGCCGCTGAGGTCAAAACACACTGACTCATCATGTCTATACGTGATGGCATGCCCCGCTTGGCCATCATTGGCTGCAGATGATGACGTGACATTGCTTGGCCAATCAGTGCTGCAAGGAATTTAGCTCACTCAGGAGTTATCCAAAGTGTGAATACCATCAAAGTACGTCGTGTAATTACTTTCTTCATATTTTATCCCATACTAACTAAGTCGTGCAAAAAAGAAAGTGGTCGGGCGAATATGTACAATATGGATTTTCATGTATCATGGAACTGTGTCCTATCTGCATGATTTGCAAGGCCAAGTTGACACTCTCTCTCAACTGTAGCCTTTCACTGGCAAAATTAAAGGTACACTTTGAGAAACTGCATGGAGGTAGGGAATATAAGAACACAACGCTTGCTGAATTCAATGTGAAGAGAGTCAGAATCGATGATAAGGCCACTCTGCCTGCTCTTAGATTTTTACCATTAACAAACTGATCCTCACAGCATCATATGAAGTTGTGTACCTTATCGCAAAGCAGGGCAAGCCACACACCATTGGTGAAACACTTGTAAAACCAACTGCGTTAAAGATAGCGAATCTGATACCTGGAACACTATGTTGGTTATTTTCTGCATGGTTCATTTTAAAAAAAATATTTTAATTGACGCCAAAGTAGGGTTCGGTGAATGAGTGTATGAAACTGGTGGGGTTCGGTAGCTCCAACAAGGTTAAGAATCACTGGGCTATAATAACAAAACAAAGAAAATGCAATAAAAATATACAATGCTATGAGATCTGAAGCGCAATCTTAATCGGCCCACAACTGTACAGTAATAACATAAGCGACGTAAGCGGTTACATTACACACTCGACTTACGCGATTTCAACTTTACGATGCCGAAGTCTCGTCTGCCATTTTGTCTCCAGTCTTTTTTTGCACAAACAGTACCTAATTGTACCTCACAGTATCTTATTTTTAACATGACTTGTTCTGTCCTCACTAAACGTGAAGTTTTTCAGCTTGACAGATAGTAAACAAAGCAATTGTGCTTTTTGAAGCTTTTTACTTCCTTCACTTTTGACAATTTGTAACGCTGTAACACACATATGTACACATCTGTTCAAAACGACATGCATTCTAACAATAAAACCCTCGACACAAAATGATTGGTGTTCAAACGTTCATCTAGTCTGATCAATATGTAAATTTAGTAGATGCAATTAGCTTAATTTGCTTCAGAAAAGTCAGCTAGCTTAAATGCTACGAATTCTGAAGTACTTACAATTCTCATAGCAAATCGCTGACACGTAACTCCACAAACTGTAGCTCCAAACTTAATTACAAATGCATACACAAACCTATATTAGCTGAAGCAACTTACAGCCTTATGTGGGCCAAACTAGAGTGCAGCTATCCTTTATCCATGTGAAACATCTGAGTGCTCCTTAATGGAAGCATTATTGAATGACAGTCCAGCAAGACCCAACGCTGCCACCAGAGGGCAGTGTATCCTCCATCATTAAACAAAATACAATACTTTTGGACTTTCTGGATAGTTATTTTGAATTTCTAAAGGGTTAATTCTGACTTACACGGAAATTCGGGTTATATCGCCAGTGTAGGAACGGAACTCGTTCGTAACCTTTTACTTTCATAGCATTCCTTTTTCAATAAGTTCTGATTCATAGCTGTGAAGGCCACATACATGTTGCCTGGTATACCAGACTCACCGCTGTTCCAGCGATTGAGTCTGGCGACCGTCCGGCGGATCAAATTCCGAGGGTGGAGCAAGCCACAGCAAACAGACAGTGGAGCGGACCAATCAGCGACGGGCAGACGTGACGTTGTTAAAGCGAAAAGTAGTTAGCAAGAGCGGAGAATGGAGAAGTTTATTGCACAAGCCTAGCACGAGCCATGTTGACTGTTGTCAATGACTTTTTTCGATGTGTTTTTGGTAATTTAAAACTGGTTTTACCGCGGATTGGAACATATTCTCGGCTCTCCTGTTCGCTATCTGTGTTGTTGTAGACACGACTTTCGGCACGCAAGAGTGACGTTACTCGTTAAGAACACGTCACGCAAATAAACAAATCTGATTGGACGATTGATTTTGTACCTTGCTCGAGAGGCATTTAATGGGCTGGGTCCCTGACTATTTCTCACAGTGTTTGAAAAATACAGGGAGAATAGTCTGGCTGTGCCAGGCAAACATACATGCAGTTATCATTCATTACTACTATTACCTGAGTTAAGATCTACTGTGCAGTTTAATGTAGTCTTTCAACCACAGCTGTGCTGTAAAGAGAAAAGGCATAGCCATTAACATTGCCTTATCTCAGCATGAATTTGAAGAAAGAATGAGATGTATTCTGACCCACTCCCTTAAAAAGTTAAAATCTGTTTTGGTTTTATATATTTTTTTACCTTCCCTGAGAGTAATATGTTACACTTTCAATAATTCAAAAGTCAAACATGAATGATTTATTCAAAACAGTGGGAAGAGAGGGTGATTTTTGGTACTGGTGGTTCCTTAGATATCTAAGAAAAGTCATTCTGATGGAATGAAGGAGCTTGTGGTTGCAGGTTGGATGATATCAAGAAAAAAATATCACTTAACTGTAAAAGTAGACTCTTGGGGCACTATTTTTATAGGGAGCGTAAGTGCGCTGTGCTATAAAACGCACGTAAGTGGATTTTCATCTCAGCACAAAGCTCGCCACATGTATTTTGGAATTTGTCTGTTTGACTATATCCAGTGTCGAAAGGAAGTAGAGTTCATGTTTTAATTTTTTTCTGGCCATGAGTAAGTTTGTCCCTGCAGAGAGAGTGCAGCTGGGGAATATCCACCCACAGCAACATACACACATGACCTGACATCGCTGACGCATCCTCAGGTAATGTGAAGTGACGCCCAAGCTCTGCTCTCAGGCGCTTTTCTTTCTAACGTCCACCTTTAGAAGGATTGGGTATTTCAAGCAAGACTAGCACAATCAGATCAAAGGCAGTTCATGTTTGCGAAGGAATTCTTTGAAAATGGTGTGTGTTTTCTTCAGGAAATACAATCTAACTGATGTCGGAATCCCATGATCACAAGCATAGTTAATGCGACAAACCCTTCGTGCTATTTCATGCTGAGTACAGTTTTGTCTTCAAAGCGGCAACTAAATATAATTTCATCTCGAACCGTGTGCTTGTGGCTATCACTTGCAAACTTCTGTCAATGAAAATATTTCAAATGCCATAAAATAAAAATGGTGTGAGAAGGCATTCGGCTGGTTAATCATTGATAAGTGCTGCTTGTACTGCCAACTGAAGCTGTGTCTCTCCTGTTTGACTACCGGTTTGACTTTTACTATAACAAAATAACCTGAAGCCAAAGACAAATTGAACTTGTTCTCAAGTAGGGTGTGTATGTGTGGATTGGTTTTAGATGCGGAAAACAAAAGGTTGAAACAAATATAAACACAACAAAACCTCCAAAGTTGAACATTCTGATAATCTACTTCGGCACACTGGTTTCCTAATGATAAAGTTTTTTTCTCTCCATAAGAAATAGTGACAATAGAAGGGTTAGGTCTGTTATATTGTAACATACATAACCATTAATCACTGTTAATTTTAAGATTAAAAGAAAAGTGTAAATTTCACAGATATTATTCTTGTCAAGAGTGTAAAAATAATTAAAACGCATATTTCCCCTCATATTTTCATTTTTACATTTGCTCTCAGTTGAGTGAGGGTGTCAAAGCGCTCAGTTAGTTCTTCCTGTTACTGTTGACGTTCCCCTTTTCAGTTCATTCTCAACCACAGAATGTGTTACTACTAGCATTTTCCCATGAACACAACCGCACATGTAAAAAAGAGGCCAGGAAAGAACATTTCATCCGTTTGTAATGTGTGTGTCAGCGAAAAATCACATATTCGCTTACTTGTAATGAGATCATGCATTGCCATTGAATGGGTTTGTGTACTTATGTCTTATTAAAATCGTTTATTTTAAAGGGGAAAAAAATAAGAAGACAACTCTGCGACAAGCAGCAGCAGAATTGGAATGTTGCATTCTCTTGTGGAACTTGACATGGAGGATGATGGATTACTAATAACCGGCCAGCTGATAGTGATCCGGGTTGTACTTTACTATTGTCTACTTGCCACTTTATTTATTCAACAATCTCCTGGGACAGGAAGAATAAAAAGGGTGAAGTGCTGGGTGACTTTAGCGTTGCATAAATCAAGCTTCAAGTTTGGCATTACAATGATGGGATCCATTATTAGTCGATACTAAACAAGACGCCATTAAACAGTTTTAAATCAGAGAGATAATAGGCTTTGTGTTGACTTCTTGAGAAAAACAATGCCGTCATAAGTAAGTGGCTCTTAGATGAAGGTTGTTCACTTTTAAAGTCATATATATTTGAATACAACTTTATTTGTGTGTTCATTTGACTAATATTGCCAAGATTTACTGTATATTTGAAGGGATTGTGAAAAAAAAGAGGTTTGAAAATAAGTAAGCATGCGTTTTCTGCTTGGGACTTGAGAAATTAGTTTTTTTATCTTTGACATTGAACACAGTTTGTATTCCGGTGGGGAAACGCACCATTGAGTTGTGATGCCTACACTACTGATAAATTGCCCTTGTGTAAGTCAGTGCAAATCGGAACTGACCTCTACGTGTTTTAATGCATTATACAAAGCAGTAGTATATGAAATGTATTGTAAAATGAACTCACGCTGGTCAGAAGTAATATCAAACATCAGTCAATTAGCAGCTGTTCTCTCACTAATATTAACCCATTGATGCCTAGTGTACCAGATTAGGCACATACTAGATCAAAGAAGCCTCAATGTTTTTTTTTTTTTTTTTTTAACCACAGGTGTCTGTTGTCGCTATTTTGCATTATACATAAAGTTGCATGCATTTTCTTATTGTTTTTTTTTTTTTTAAATTAAAAAAAAAAAATATATATATATATGTATATATATATATATATATTATATATATACATACATATATATATATATATTTGTACTATGCATTTAAAACAACTTTCTCAACCTGATTTAGCATCTACTTGAAAGCAAAAACTGAAGTAAGAGATTCTTAAATCTTATTCATTTTAAATCTAAGCGGCAAGGGGTTAAACGTAGTTTTACCATGCCTCCAGTAATATACCGTCATTTTCGGACTATAAGGCACACCTGACTATAAGCCGCCACCCACCAAATTGGACACGAAAATGACATTTGTTCATAGATAAGCCACACGGGACTATAAGCCGCAGCTGTCTTCACTGTGTTATGCGATATTTACGCCAAAAGATAGTAACTGGTCACACTTTATTTGACAGCAACATCATATGACTGTCATAAGACCAAGTGAACCACAATGAAACTTTGAAACAATTGGCTGCAAAGCTTCATTGCTTCAAGAAGCTTCATTTGGCCATCACTGCTCCTTTGGGGAAGACAGTCAACCTCTGCTGCCACCTGCTGTCAACACTGTTGTCGTCCAACATGCCTCCTAGCATGCTTTGCAGTGCTACAGATGTAATTAACAATCAAAATTCATGTTCTGTGCTAATTATTTCTTTAGTTACTGTTCCAATTGTTTCATTAATTGCTAGTTATGGTATTGTGTAACACTTTCTTCGATCGTGGCGCCATAAGACTGTCATAAGACAATCATAACAATGGCACAACACAACCATGAGTATTAATGAATGCTTACAACAGATGTTATTTAATGTCATCCACCAAATTATCTCACTTTTGAATGGATGTAAAAGAGCCGAGCTGGACATAAATGAAGTTAGTGACATAATTTGCCCGGATGACACTTAATGACATAAGCATTCAGTAATGCCCATGATAGTGTCATGTCATAATTATGACGGTCTTATGATGCCGCTGTCAAATAAAGTCATACTTATTAACCCAAATAAATCAACAAATAAGCCGCACTGGACTATAAGCCTCAGGATTCAAAATGAAGGAAAAAAGTTGCGTCTGAAAATTACGGGTAATTCACAATCAACATAGCCAGCTTGACTGAGAAATGATTGATTCACGACCACGTAATTCTGTTAAAATTCGGGCACCGTCATTTGAAGTTTTTTGTTTTTTTTTTACAAACACTTTGTCTCTATACACAGGATGAAAACTATGCAGTAATATTTAGTTACATTTAGTCCCTTACCAGGTTTCACCTCGACCAGGTTTTTTCACAAAACCATAAATTGCAGACGTCCTGGGCCAGAGGTTTTAGTTCAGTAACTTGTCTGCATTACAGTTGCTAGCTCAGTGTCATGACCCTGGGGTGAACAGGAGAGGTGAGCCGAGGCACCTCCAAGCACTCAGTTGGAACAGAAATACGTGGCAGATGCGCTCGTGAGCGCTCACGCGTAACTGGTTCATTTGTCGGACACAGAATTTGCATCACCGGAGAAAGGTCCATAACAGTTAAGTCAGGTGTGTGTTTGTTCCAGGTGGGACAGGAACAAAGGCCTAGTGTGACGCTTGCCACCAATGCAACAAAATGTGGTGCATCAAGCTGTCATACAGCCCGGAGCTGGGGTCCTGAGAGCATTTATTGTATTTGACGTGGAAGAAATCAAAAGTTGAATTGTGAATTTGGATGGCTTAATGGTAGTTAGGCCATGTTTGTTCTGTCGGTGCACTTTTTCGCCTGGTTAGCCTGTCACAGTTCAAATGTTGAAGGCAGAGGCAGGCACATTCAAATGTGGGAGTGCAGGCAGAAACTCAAAAAGGTCATATTTAAAAGCCACAAGGAGCATAACGATAATTCAAATAAAAACTATGATTGTCCATTTATCCATTCTTACTTTGTATAGCTTATCCTCACAAGGTTTGCCGGTCTTCTGGAGCTTATCCTAGCTGACTTTGAGCAATAATAATGACATAACAGAAGAGAAAAAGATGAATAACGCAAAAATTATCATCAAAAAAGACAAATTAATCAACACATTTCAGCTCACCAACTTTAGGGGGAAAATGACTAAATCAGTGCAACAAGAACTACAGTATTCTTTATAATGTAAATGCCCTTTGTGCTGTACTAAAAAAACAGCGTGCACCGTATACAGCCTGCTAGCCATAGATTGCCCCCACTGCCCTGAAATAATACAGCTTGATGTTCTGTACATGGAACTGCACATAATAAACTCAATACATTAACAACCATACCTGAATATCCATCCTTAAGTTCACTGCTTGAGCTTCAGTGACCTTTAGTAAATTGGATCGGTACCACCAGTGTCACTTGACTGTTGTCACAGCTGTGTTTACTTCTCTGTAATGCTACGCTATTTGCTAGTCCATCTTTCAAACTGGTGCATGTGAAGATAAATCTGCAGAATGCACAAATTTGAAAAGTGCTTTCCAAGCTGAGTAAATATGAATTATTTTCTTTTGCTTGCTACACATTGCAGGGATAAACATCAGAATATGTTCTTGTAATGAAAACCATGTCATCAGTCATCCTTTGTTTGGTGTGTGCAAACAGTGCCTAGACAGGAACATAGATTCCATCTCCATATTTTATGTGCTAATTTATGAGATCTAGTGCAAAATCAGTGTGTTTAATGTATTTTTTTTCTGCAAGGCTGCAGTCTCTTGTGTCTTGCTTTATGTAATCAACTACTTAATGTCTTTTTGGACAGCACATTTCTTTATCTCTATCTTTACCCGATATTCATCTGATTATAAAACATTCCACTGCAAAATTGGACGTGAGTAGCAAATAAAATGTAGGTTAGTTTTAAATTTCTTTGTAAAGAAAGACTTGTTTGAATATAGTTTTATTGAGATTGTTGAGTAGAATGCCTATGTATTTTTATCAAATGGGTAGTCAAAAAAACTGGTTATTTTGAATGTCTTTTCAATTTAATAAAAATTACTCTCTAACCAATATATAACTGTATTATTCAACCATTTTCTATTCCACATATCCTGTCCGTAGTCACGGGTGACAACAGCTTATCCCAAATGACTTTGGACAAATGGCGAACTACATCGAACTACATCACGCATTGCTCGCTCGTCGGTAATGTGACATTTACAGTGGAGGGACAGGCAACCATTCACTCTCACATTTACACACACGCTGCCTGCACCGGTTATGAAAATATAACCCTATCAGTTTTGCACAAATTTTTTAGAGCCGTATTGCTCCTACACCAGAAAAAAGTTCAATATATTGTTATAATGTGATACATTTCATGTGATGTTTCATTAACATGGAGAGTGCCAGCTGCAATTTGCAACACAGAGGAGGAAGAGTACTGGATGAGTCAAAGAACTTTAAAGGTGTGACATTGTTCTTTAATAACGCATTCCAGTGTTGTTTTTGGCAGCCCTTTTAATTTCCGTATTAGTCTTTTGGACAAAAACACTTATTAGTCTTAGTAATATTTTAGTCATTTCAAACTTTGTTCGTCTTAGTCTAGTTTTCGTTGATGAAAACTAAAAAATTCCGTGTAGTTTTAGTTGACGATTACTCAAAATGTTTTGGTCTGCAAATTTCATGCATTTTAGTCCAAAAATTCAAAAAGACAAAATATTTCCTATAATTTCAACACAAACGAGCACATATTGTCGTGTCTACAACAGAGGCTGCTCTAGACTTTTTCGTTGTCTGTCATTTTGACTGACAGTGTTATAAAAATCCGGTCATAATCTATTTTTACCTGTCACTTACATTTTTAAAATGATAATAATGACATATTCAATAGTATTTAGTTTTCATTCATTTTTAATTAATATTCTGTCCGAACAAGCTTAACAAGAGGCAAACAGACAGCGGAGTGCACCAATCAGCGACGGGCAGACGTGCCGTTAGCAAAGCGACGAGGGCAGGACAAGGGACTTGCGCGCGGAAGTAAACATACGAGGAGAACAGAGTTTATTCAACATGGCTAGCGCGAGACAGACTGTTGTCAATGTCTCGTGTCGATGTGTTTTAGCTCATTTAAAACTGAACTTACCGCGGATTGGAACATATTCTCGGCTCTCCTGTTCGCCATCGTAGAGACGACTTTCGGCGCGCAAGAGTGACGTTGCTCATGAAGAACATGTCACGCAAATGAAAACAAATCTGATTTGTCGATTGATTTTGTACCTACTCGAGAGGCTGTGTCCCAGACTTTTCTCTCAGTGTTTGAAAAATACAGGGAGAACAGTCTGGCCGTGCCAGGCAAACACTCAGTTGCCTTGACATTTTTCTGAGTAAGGCCAACGACGTCATGCATCAAGAGAGACAATAGCTAATTAATATGCTCAATCGCCACCCTGTGGTCTGGGGTGTGAATTGCAACCTGTCAAAATGACGGATGGACTTCAGTTTTTTCCGTCACCGTTTTAAAAAACCGGTCAACGACGGAAAATATTCGGTTAACGCAACCCCTGGTCTACAAGGACAATACCAACTTAGTGATGATGATATAGTGGTACCTCAACTTACGAAATTAATTGTTTCTGGAAGTATTTTCGTAACCTGAAAATTCTGTAAGTAGAGATGCGTTTTCCATGTAAATGCCCTAATCTGTTCCAAGCCCCCGAAAATTCAGACTTAAATCTTTTATAATTAGGGTTGTAACGGTAGACAAAAGTCTCGGTTCGGTACGTACCTCGGTTTTGAGGTCACGGTTCGGTTCATTTTCGGTACAGTAAAAAAGCAAAATGCAAAATGTAAATGTGCTAGTTTTTTATTACACACTTTTGTGCTTTCAACAATAGGAACAGTAGCCTATACAAAACTAGAATTCTGCTCAAAAAGTAGCGGGTATTTAAAGATAATAATCCAACAACAATTTGCCTTTCAGACCCCGCGTATTGGTCAGCTTTCTTTCTGAAAGAAAGAAGAAAAAAGAAGTCCTGTGCTAAAGAGAAAAGCAATCCCAATGACAACGATTTTAACATGTAATTTACAAATGAAATGCCTCAATGAATTTTTTTTTCTTATGAACGGTTTTCAAAAGCTTTATTGGTGGATTTTCTCAAATTAAAGCGCCACACAGAAATTAATAAATTTAATTGTGTAAGCAGGATCTGTGTATTATTCTTATTATTTAATTACAGATGTTTTAGCTCATTTCAATTTATTTTATTTAAATGGGCTATTATTCATTTTTTTATGTGTTTGTATTTTACAAATGTGATGTAGTATTCATTTATATTATATATTTTATATTGTATAACTTTAGTTCCTATGTGAATATTAGTTCCTACTTGTTTTGTTGTGGTAGGAGGGTTTTGTATTGAACACGGGGCCGTGTTGGTTATTATTATAGCAGAGAAGACAACTGTAAATCAACAAAGACAAGTCAACTGTGCCCCGATCTACCACTCAAGAGATCTGATGGACTCAAAAACTGGGTTACCATTGCATATTAGTTTAAAAATCGACCGGATCCACCGTATTTTTAAACGAATGACTTCCGGTCTGCCCGGTCTGCTAGCTAGTAGTATTGACGCAGGAGGGCCGTGTCTCGCGTCAAATAATAAATTCTGCCGTTCTTTTCGCGTGCATCGCCTTGACCCGCTTCTGGGACGCGTCTAACACGCGGCCGCACTGCGACAGGTGTGCATTGGCTGATTGACTTTAATGGCCGCGTTTCACTGCGTTCTCGCAGCGGCCACATTGTCGCGCCGTTGACCTTTCTTACTGTCCTACCGTGTTGATCCTCATTACAGTAGAGAAGACGTAGTAAATATAATCTACACAAAGAAACTGTAACCCGATCGACTCGCAGCCTCGAAAAGTAAGGGGTACATTACCTCAGAAACTCGTTCGGTACGCCTCCGTTCCGAACCGAGCACCAAGTACCGAAACGGTTCAATACGAATACATGTACCGTTACACCCTTATTTATAATGCATAAAGATGCATCAAAACATATAACAAATACATTTTATAATTAGATTATTGCACATAAACATAAAATCTGAGTTGTGCATAATGTAAAAAATTAAGAATAGAGTAAAAAAGAAACGTTAATACACTCATGTCAAACTGTCGGAACACGGGGGGGGGGGGGGGGGAGTAAATGAAGAGGACGCTAGGATACACACATACACATACAGTAGAGGTCCCTCTTAGCCAATTGGATGCCAGTAAGATGCTAGGCAATAATCAATGGAAGAGCAGCTGTAAGTATGTTACTTTCAGTAAACTGAAGAGCTGCGAGTACCAGCCATACTATATTTTTGCCTTTCGTATCCTGAAATTTCTTTTGTAACAAGAGGCAATATTTTTCCACTGAGGTGTGTCTTAACCTAAAAATTCTGTATGTAGAGACGTTCGTAAGTAGAGGTAGCACTGTACACACTCGCCAGGAAAAAATATATTACTTTCAATGATGAAAACCATGTGGATGCCATGAACTGTATGTAATAAAAAAAGTTGGAGAGTTTAAGATTACTCTAGCCACACTAAATAATATTGCTAACGCGAATGCTATGCTAACAGTACAAGTTACATTTAGTGTGATGATCACTCAGCACAGACCTGTAAAGGCTAAAGTAACATTGCATACTATCTCTTGCAAAAATAGGAAAACAAATTTTACTGTGTTTCAAAACAAGCAAGCCAGGAGAGGAAACCGGTGAGTGGGGGGTGCAGCACGTCACCTGAGTGGCATAACTTAATACTGTTACGATGCAGGCTAACTACAAGTACAATAATAAAAAGTCATACATTGTTAGAGTATGACAGAGACTTTGGCTCATTTTCATCTTGTTCTGATCTCGTCAGACAAAAACTGGCATTCATCTTGTTACGTTTTAGTCTCCCAAGACATGTTTTTAGTTTGTTATCGTCTTGTTATATTCATGAAAAAAAAAACTGTTTGTCGACGAAATATTTTCGTTATTGTCATTGTTGACGAAAACAATGACTCTTCAGTGTGCTTGATGGTGATAGGCATCCAAAAAGGAGGATGGAATTAACTAAGGTATAACAGGGCAGTGTTCATTCACTGCCACCCTCCCAGGTCAAATAGATTAGATGTCTACTAGTGATAAACTCATCCCAATTCTCAGCATAAGGATAAAAATAGCCTGTTTTTCTGTTTGTTAATTGTTTTGTAGAATATATCCAAAAATGATTTCCTGACCCATGTTTTGATAATTGATGATTCGCCAGCTCGTGACATCAACGTTACCGTGAGCCTTGTATCGCAAATCGTATCGTATCGTGAGGTGTCCAGAGATTTCCACCTCTAGTGTAGGGTGACCATATTTTGATTTCCAAAAAAGAGGACACACGGCCCAGCCTCAAGAAGTTCACTCAAAGAAGCCTTATCACTTTAATATATTTAAAGTGTGCCTCCTCCGTCTGGGTACATAATTCAGTATAATGACAAAATAATAGCTATATAACCAAAACACAACAACCAATTTTCACAGGTTACTCAACAGGCTTTATTATTCCTAAAATAAAAGAACAATAATAACGTTAAAAAAATAGAATTAAATAATGATTAAAAAAAGTTTAAATAATGCTTCTTCTGTATTAGTAAATCATCATCCCGAACAAAATAATAGGTAGTCTTTTGAATTCTTACTATACAAATAAATATCAAATAAATATATCTGAAATAATGTTCTCAATAATACCTCTTCTGTAGAAAATCCAGCTTTAACTAAAAGCTATTTTCTCTTTCCAGTGAAATAATGTAAATCAAACCGTAGCCTCACAACAATATTATTTAACACAAAACAAAACGTCAATTTTGTCTTTATTTTTTTCCCTTTTAGCACTTTGGAGAACGATGGAACCCTGCTCCAATTTCTGTTTTCACTGGACAGGGTCTCTGGCAACATGTCACAGGCAGCACAGTAAAGGCCGCGTCAGACCTGCGCTGTCAAGGAAGACCCGATTTACGACCCTGCGCCGTAGCCCGACGTGTGCCTATTGAATTTTCAAACCCGAGCGTCACGTCAGCGCATATGACGTGGCGGAAATGGACTGTGATTGGTCTGCTCAGGCTGTTGTTTCCAGTTCAACGCGAAATCACCGCCATTGTAGAATAAAATCAAACATTATTTTTCTACACGCAAAAATGGACAAAGCCGACGGGAATATCATCGAAGAGCAAGTCTCGTCAAGACATCATAAAGATTACCAAATGGCAAGGTCAGTGATTGGATAAAGAAATGGAAGAACCACCGAGACGTGTGTGTTCGGAATCGAGTGGCCACACGAAGCGGTGACTCAGTCGGCCAAAATCTGTCAGCTTTTTATCACTTTTAGTCGTATTTTTGGTTGGTGCACTTCATTATTTATTGTGTACATATGTTTGTTGTGACTTATTGACGTGTCACACTTCAAGAATCTGAAGAATAAAGCACAGGTTTGGTGCGAAAAAAGAGCTGTTTTGATGTTTAATTTTCAACAACAGACATTTCACACACCTTGGTGCTTTTATGATAACGTTAAGATCAAGGCTTCCAACGCAATTTGGGAAGTTCCATAGATGGGAGAAATCTGCCATGGCTTCCCACTGGCTGGTTGCAGAACATGGCAAAAATATTGGGCTGGAGGGCTTTGCAGACCCCGAACATCACGCTGGATGCAGTGCTCGATGCCAGTTTGAAGCTAGCAGCCACAGCTAGCTGGTTTCCACCCAAAGCTAGAACTCTCTAAGCGGCCTCAAAAGTTGGACAGACTGCCTCGAAACCGTCTTCTGCGTCGGCTGCGCCTCAACATTTGTACAGGCATGAAAATGGGTCAGGGGTTAAAAAGGTGAGAAAGGTGTGGAGGAAATATGTTCCGGCGTTCTGCCAAAATGTCCTCTGTCGGCGAAACGTCCTACATGTGGCGAATTTGACCATTTTAATTTTTCACATAAGGCTTAATATTCGAGCGGGGGTTTAATTAGTTGAAGGAGTTGATTTCAACCACCACTGACTCGCGCTGGCTTAGCCACTCCGGAGCCCTGAAACTAACAAATAACTGGCAAACTGCGCAGAATTTGTTCAAATCAACTCCAATGACTAATTAAACCCCGGCTAACTCAAAGATTAAGCCTAATGTAAACAATTCTGAACTTCCCCTTTAAAATAAAGACCATTGAATATGGCCATTAAAATGTTGTCTATAAAAGTTTTAGAGCAATAAAATAAACAACAAAAATGAATGAAATGAACAAGAATCCTTCAAACTACTGTATTTCATAATGGGTCCAAATTATTTTTCGAACGGATCATGTGACCATAGCACCTTAGAGACAGCCGTTTGCATTGCTTAGCCAAAACTACAGCTGAGGAGGCAAGATGGATAGTTAGAATTTCTTTCAACCTAAGCTTCCTAACCTAAACCTTCAACAACAACTGAGCTTGAACCGAGGATTGAGCACGAGCAGTATCAAAAAGTCCTGGCTTTCATGTTACCTGTTGTGCTGTAATTCCAAGTGGTGCTTGAATTGGATGCTTATAGCGGTCGACAGTCTTTTTGAGCCACCGCAAAGTTCGCAGCGCACGGAGATATTTTTGTCATCTTTACTGGACAAAAATGTGAAGTAATGGCTGTGTTTCCAGTGTGCAAATGCAGCCGTTTGCAGTATAACTCCTGCCTATTTCATTGCATCCTGGCGAGGTAGCAAGGCTATGTTGTTTTGGCCGCAAACTCCCAGCGCTCACGGCTCACGCATCATGGTAATACACGTGACCCTTTTTTTTTTCCCATCCCCGATTAGAAAATGTGACATGTGATGTCACTCCCATGACTACAGTATTCTTCATTCTACATCAGCGGTCTCAAACCGACTCCACAAAGGGCCGCAGTGGGTCCTGGTTTTTGTTCCATCAGATCCAGCACAAACAGTTCAACCAATGAGGTTTCTACTAACATAAGCAGCACCTGATTGCAATCAACTGATTACACTTGTAAGAAACCAGATTGGTGAAAAGGTATTTGTCTCGTTTGGTTGGAATGAAATCCAGTACCCCCTGCGGCCCTTTGAGGACCGGTTTGAGACCACTGTTCTACATACATTATGGGGCAATAACAAAATAATAACGTACAGGCATCAAGGAAAGTAATTTTACTCAGATTACTGATTTAGAAAAATGAACGCGTTAGATTGTTCTTTCCTGAAAGAAAGTAATCAGATTACAGTTACGCATTACTCACATAACGCGTTACTGACAACACTGCTTTTATATTACCGTTAAATACACAAGCTTGAAGCTACCTTAACGCGAGCTATTTTTTCACCGGACGCTCTGGCAGTGTTCAACGCAAGCTGCAACAAACGGCAGTAACTTTGTCATACCGCAAAATATGAAAACGATTAAAACCATTACTCACCAAATTCAATATGCTGGCAAATGCATTCATCTAAAAAAAATTGGGAGTGAGACCTCACCTCGTCCAGCGAACATGAATTTGTGCTTAGGACAAGATCATCTGTCACAATTAGCGATCTTTGACGCTCTTTTTTTCCCCCCCCGCATACAAACTTGTTTCTCTCTCAGCGGCTGTGATTAACCTCAATGAAGTTGCTCTCCTAGCTTAGCTAAGCCTTGCATATCATTCGTCTTTGTAAGTTTTTAGTAACTTTGTGTATTGAATTTGAAAGGAAAATGTGTGCTTTGATTTTGGCGAACCTTTTTCATGAAGCTAAACTGTTGAAGCGACTCACACGTGGAAAAATACGATTGTACAACGTTTTAAATGTATTCATTTGGTATATTTCAGTTACCACGATTTGAGAGCTCAATGCATTGCAGAATTTACGCCTTGCGTTTGAAAAGTTTGTTTTTGGGTTTGCTGGAATAGCGTCACTGACACTCGCAGCATCATACAGGGGAAGGGGTAAGCGCTGCCGCGCCAAGCCACTTCTGGCTGCATTTTCGACACATGAAAAATAACGAATACGAAGTACTGTATGACGGAAAATTTTAGTGGTTTTGTAACCGCAACGTTTTCATAGCATGGTAAACCGTGAAGGTAACCGGCACATGCCTACACCCGACCCCCCCCCACCACCCTTAAAAGTTTTCTCATCGGATCTACACGATTCACGTAGGTCATCCTTTTTTACTTCAAAACGGCGAATTTCGCCGAAAGGTGAGAGATTTTCATGCCTGTTTGTAGGATCAACATTTATTCAATTTTGATGAGCTGAAGATCTACATTCAAGCGTTCCATCTTGCATTATTTATTTTTTTCTCCGTTAAACTAGACAAGAGGAAGTCAACAAGACCAAAACCGTACAAACATAACGCCACACCCCTCTAGTGGCTTGGCAGTGAATTACAGAGCAATGTGTCACCTGGCCGGAGAACCATCGTATGTCGAATGACGCCGTAGTCGCTGCGCCGTCACCGCAACACAGGAGCATAACTCAGGCTTAACGTAGCATTCTGTGCAAAGCCTCGCACAATTTCAACACACGCTAATTGGTCCCATGAAAAATATTGAAAACCGGACATTTTCATGGATTTATAAAACCACGCCAGACGCCCTGGACAGGATGTAAAAAGTGGATATGTCCGGGAAAAGGAGGCTGTTTTGTCACCCTAATCTAATAGCAATATCTAGTCGACTTTTTTACATGTAGATTAAACATTCATGTCTGATTGTGCCGTTTAAGTGGGTTAACATATCCGTGCAGCAATTAATAAGACGTTAAGACATAAGATGTTTTTTTAGCTCAAGCCTCTTGCTAGCATTTATCGTGCCTGTAATTTACAGGACTTTACAGGCAGTAAAGTCTAAACTACCCTGAGTGTCCGACTCTTAATTCGTCTGTGTGGAAACACCAACAGGAATTCGGTTCCGCATGCAGCCCTTCACTCGTGCTAATAATACATTTTAAGAGGGAAAAATATACATAAAAAAAAAAAAAAAAAAAAAAAAAAAAAAAAAGAACAGTTATCAAGCATGAACCGTTACACCCTTTCAGTCAAAATGGATTGGAAGTCTATCACGGTCAATGGCAGCCAAAGAGTTAATTATTAAAACTGACACAGTGAATGTCTACCCTATTGCAAATATGACCACATTAAACAGTATTGTTAAAATATCCCTGATATACTAAGTAGCTGAATGTCTCTCCCATCCTTTGGTCAACACTCTTCCGTAAAGGTCAAAAGTAAATAGAGTGGACAAGAATAGTTCCTCCAAGCTGATTTAGCTTTCAAAATTTTCATTGAGAAAGAATCCAAAGGGAAGGTGACAAAGATAGAGGGATACTTCATACTCCCACTCTCACATTTTCATGACAGGGAAACAGAAGAAGATGTCCTTGCTGGCTTCTGCTTATTCGCCTGTGGCACAAATACCTTATTCAGAGACTCGTCATTATTCGGCTATGATGTGAATGTCCTTAATGGATTTGATGAATTAGTGTCAGTTAGCAAAATTTAATCTATTTGGGGATTTATTTACTCATAGGGAAATAAAATGAATCAACATGTATATTCAGTCTTTGCATTTTCCTCTGACGTAGTATTATGCACTTGCATTTTAATAATTTCTGGCTGTTGTGCACAGAATGTTAGAAAATACACTGGGAAGTGGAAATGAAGCCTGATTTTCCTGAATAATTGACTTGCCCCTCAAGAGATATTGCCCACATCAATCGTTAAAACCATACATATACCCTAAACTTTGATCATGATCGTTTTTCAAACATGCACAAGCATCTTCAAACATTGCTTTACAAAAACATAGCACAGGCGGTAGCTTACAGCTAAGGACACAGATGTACAGTATATGTATATGCAAATTCCCTTTCCTCTTTGAAATGAATAGAAATGCAATCAATCAATTGATTCACAAAAATTAACCATTTTGTGTTTGTGGTTTTTGTAAAAGTACAGTATTATTTAGTAAAATAATTTTTTTTAAATGTGCATAACAATTTAATGTGGCAAGGGAATTGTTCTGTTTGTGGAAAATTAAGTTTAGACTAAATAAAAATTTGGCTGTGATTTTCATTGAAATGTAATGTTCAGTGAGAAATGGACTTGTTCAGAATATGGCTGAATAAGTCTTTCAGGAGGCGAAAGTAAATTTGAAGAGTTAGATTGCTTTTTTTCCTCTTGTAGACTTTGAGTGATGCAGAAAACATGTTCCCTTGCTTGTTTCAAAAGCACTAAAATAAACTGACCCAGATTTAATTGACACAGACAAGAATGGCTAAATGACAGACTCTGAAAAAAATTAAAAAGGCAATGTGAGATTCAGCTTTCAAATAATTCATAAAACCATTAGTTACTCAGGTCTCTAACATTAGCAGCATTGTGAACCACACATCATATACTTACATCTGCTTCAACACAGACAATAAGAAATAATAGTAGGTTATTAACGCAAATGTCATTCAAATTCATGGTTTTATAACGAAACTAGAATTATCACATAACAACAAAGTAAGTAGCATAAAAAGCAACTAAAGAAACAACTGGAAGCCTACCTCAAGAAATAATTAGCACGGATAACGATCTTTGAATATTATTGACATCCATAGTGCCGCAATGCAGCCTGGGAGGCATAAGGCACTACTTGCAATGCTACAAATGTAAGATGACAGCACGAATGAAATCTACAGCGTTTCTCACCAAAAATCATAATTTTGGAAAGAATTTGGATTTTTTTTAGAAGCATGGAAAGCAAGACAAAAATAATGATGACCAAACGAAGCTTCATAAACCAATGAAGCTTTGCTGCCATTTGATTTGCGCATGGTTCAAAGCTTCATGGTGGTTCATTAGCTCTATGGCGCCACCAAGTGGTCTTTAAACCAAAGAGGTAGACTGTGTTGAGAATTCTGTGGCAATTTGTCTAAGAAAATGATATGAATGCTCTTGTTTTACTACAGTATATGAACAAAATGCAACAAGTCTTATAAGGATAATGTTGTTAATATATATTTTTTTGAGATATAATAGGTTTCGCAAAGTGATAGGTTTTAAACAGTTTCTTTTTTGGAAAGTATTTCAGTAGCTTTAGATAATATTCCTTGACAGCCCAAAATCCTCAAAATGTGAGAAGACAGGCGATCGTCATTTCATTTTGCGGCTGTTACACACTGTAGTCTGTAGTGCATTCATATTGCACACACTATTTGTGTATTTCAGTTTTTTCTCTCAGTAACATTAAGTATTACACTAAGTATATGGGGTTAAATTGTCACTATGTATTGAACAGAATTGGATCCAATCAGTTTGAATAATTTATTGTTCTTTATTAATCGTCTCTGATTTTTACCATGGACTGTGCATCGAAATATTAATTAAGCCTTTTTTTTTCAGTGAGAGATTCGCACCATTAACATGTAAAATGCAGGCTGACTAACTACAGTGAGGAAAACAAGTATTTGAACACCCTTCAATTTTGCAAGTTCTTCCACTTAGAAATGATGTGCAGGTTTGAAATTTTCATGGTAGGTGCTTGTCTACTGTGAGAGACAATCTAAAGAAAAAAACATCCAGAAATCACTGTGTATGATTTTTTAAAAACAATTTATTGTATTATACTGCTGCAAATAAAAATTTGAACACCTGTCTATTAGCAAGAATTGTGAGCCTCAAAGACCTGTTAGCAGTGTTGGGAACGTTACTTTAAAAAAGTAATTAGTTACATTACTCACTACTTCTTCCAAAAAGTAACTGAGTTAGTAACTGAATGACCCTATAGTAAAAGTAACTAGTTACCAGGGAAAGTAACTATTTCCGTTACTTTAAAAAGAACTTGTTGTATGTCAAAGAATTTGAAATTTTCCGAGCAGTATTCGAGTCAGTGGAATAGAGAAGAACAGACAGGTAGTTAACTTGATAGGTGCTTTAGCAGATTTGAATTGCTTACCACAGATGTCGACAAAAGCTTTGCCACGGGACATAAATTACACATTACATGCAGGTTCTTTCCTTTAATTTCGACAAACTTGAAATAGTGTCTATATCTCCACCTCTTAAAGGACATTTTTTCTTCTGAATGCTCTGCCATCCCGACCCTGTGCATCTGTTTTGCGTGTGTGTTTGCTGCACGCGCTGTTCCGGTTTGCTTGTGAAATCACCAGTTCTGATTGGCTTACCACGACCTATGACTCTAACCCTCAGCCAATCACAATCACTTCCATCGCATCTCTTGAGGGGCTGCATTCAGGTAGGCTGGTTTCCCGACAATTCACGTCACCTTCAAAGCGTCTGCCGTCCTCAAGACCTCAAGATGGAAGCAGAATTATTGCTGGCTGACAGTGGGAGATGGGAACGAGGCTAGCATCAGGTGTAGCAAACACAGAAACGTTACCAATTTTTGGAAAGCATTGTCTAATTGAATGAGCAGGGACAAACAGCAGTCAGAAGTACGTGCGCTATTCTCGAACCTGAACGCACCCCAAGTCTTGGATGACAAATCGACAGAGCAGAGAGTCGACTCGACACGGCTGGTAGTTTCTTCAATTTATTCAGGGTAAGTAACACACCGCTTTTGACCGTCAGTAACGGTAACGGCGTTGTAACGGCGGAAAAAGTAATTAGTTAGATTACCTCATTACTGAAAAAATAACGCTGTTACGTAACGGCGTTATTTATAACGGCGTTACTCCCAACACTGCCTGTTAGTTGCTTTTAAAAAGGCCAACAAATAAGTGGAGTGGAGGTGGACTTTCTGACACTGACTTTTTGACCTGTTTGAGGCGGTTAACTGCATATAAAGTCTTGTCCACCCAATACAATCAGGAAGACTCCAATTCCTAACATGATCAAGACCAAAGAGCCGTTCAAAGACACCAGAGACATATTTGTAGACCTCTACAAGGTTGCACAGAGTTACGGGGCAATTGCCAAGCAGCTTGGTGATATAACATTCAGCGTTGGCGCAATTATTAGAAAACGGAAGAAGCTAAACATGACTGTCAACTCGTAGGATCTTATCTAAATCAGCCAAGAACTACACGGGAGGAGCTGGTGAATGACCTGAAAGGATCTGGGACCATCATTTCCAAGGTTACTGTTGGTAATACACCAAGACGTCATGGTTTAAAATTGTGCATGGCACGGAAGGTTCCCCTGCTTAAACCAGCACATGTCCAGGCCAGTTTTAAGTTTGCCATTTATCATATGGATGATCCAGAGGAGTCATGGGAGAAATACATGTGGTCAAATAAGATCAAAATGGAAATTTTTGGTCTTAATTCCACTAATAGTGTTTGGAGGTAGAAGAATGATGAGTACCATCCCTACTGTGAAGCCTGGGGGTGGTAGCATCACGCTTTGGGGGTGTTTTTCTGCACATGGCACTGGACGACTGCACTGTATTAAGGAGAGGATGACCAGGGCCATGTATTGTGAGATTATGGGAAATAACCTCCTTCCCTCAGTCAGAGCATTGAAAATGGAACGTGACTGGGTCTTCTAACATGGCAATGGCCCGAAGCAGACAGCCAGAAAAACCAAGGAGTGGCTTCGTAAAAAGCATATCAAGGTTCTGGAGGGCCCTAGCCAGTCTCCAGACGTAAACCCAATAGAAAATCTTTGAAGGAAGCTCAAACTCTGTGTTTCTCAGTGACAGCCCAGAAACCTGATTGACCTAGAGAAGATCAGTGTGGAGCAGTGGTGCAAAATCCCTGCTGCAGTCTGTTCAAACCTGGTGAAAACCTCCAGGAAAAGTTTGACCTCTGTAACTGTAATCAAAGGCTACTCTACCAAATATTAACATTGTTTTTCTCAGGTGTTCAAATATTTATTTGTAGCAGTATAATACAAATAAATAAAAATCATGCACTCTGATGGTTTTTTTTGTGTGTTTTTTTTTAAGATCGTCTCTCACAGTGGACAAGCACCTGCCATGAAAATTTCAAACCCGCCCATCATTTCTAAATGGGAGAACATGCAAAATCGCAAGCTGTTCAAATACTTATTTTGCTCACTGTACATGCATTGTAAACATAAGACAGACACTATGCATTATTTTTGTCTCATCTCGTCATACCTAAATGAGCAATCGTCTCACTATTTTACTGTCATCCACGATACGTTTTAAACTCACCATCATTACGTCATTGTCATGAATAAAAAGGTTTGTCAACGAAATATTTTTGCTAATTTTTATCGTTAACAAAAACAACACAGGCTCCCAAACAAAATAGCCAACAAGTCATGATGCCCATCCCCAGTGGCTCACAGCACGTATTAGCCTTACATCTATAGTTGCGCATGGCCTTAATTTACATTTTACCCCGATACAGAAATTTTTACGGACATAAGAAATCCCAAACTATTTCATTAAATTGATTGCAAACACATTTCCGAACATGCAAACACTTTATACTGACCTTGGTCATCTTTAAATGTGGATTAACACTAGAACACTATTCGATTGGAAATTAAATTACTCTTGAAAGTATACACTTCGATCAATTGGAAATCGGATTAGTCTTTCACTTGTCCCAGTTTCTGTGGCAGGACATTAAATTATACAGTCACAGAGCGGTAATCAATCCCACACTGGCTGCACCAAAGCCAGCTGTTAGTACTACTATACTATCAGTGACCTGCAAGGAAAAGAGACTTGGTTAAACAATGGTGGAACATTAAAAAAAACATTGTGTTATAAACTGACACTGAGCAAGTATGTTTCCTATAAATGAATGAAACACTTAAATTGATTTTCATTTCTTTTAAATCTAAACACGAGTCACTGAAAATAATGTATGCATTGTGTCCATAACAAATATGACATCCATTTAAAAAAGACCCACACTCAGCTTTGTGCAGGGGAACATACAGTAGTTTGGCTAGAGATCAAATACACTAGAATAGTGTATTTAGTGTACGGGTTTTCACACGTGCATTTACCAAACCCTTTGGAATTACAAAAATCTTTTTTTTTATTTTTCAAATTCAATATCGATATATCTAAGCTAGCAAGCTAAACCCTAAGTCAAGTGCCATTCAAGTTTCTTCTCATTTAGACAGCATGTTTTTAAACAGACCAAATGTATGTTTTTATCTGTATGCTTGCAGCATCATCAGACCACTAGACAAAGACTGGCCCAATCCACGTATCTTAGACTTTTTGATTCAAATTTGAAAGAATATATCTTATGTTGTTCAACATTAAACATGCTTGGTTGCATTAACCTTGACCATGCAGTTTCTGTCATCTCAAATGTTATCAAATTTAATGAAAAACCCTGCACAAAATGATTGCCAAATTTGTACACACTCATTATGTAAAAAAAAATAAACGTGAATCTTCACAAATATCCAAATAAACAGTATGAATTTACAACAAATAATTTTGCCTTTTGATTTGCTTTTCACATTGGAAAATGAAATTAAACTTGATTCATTTCACACAGTTTCTACTTTTGTTTTACATTCTTGCCTCACATATCATATTCATGGCGTAAAATGTGACGCAAATGTTTTTATTTATTTATTTATTTTTTAATATAAACGCAGTGCAAGTTACCCGTTAATCTGTTGTTCTTCTTCATATCAAGTGATTGTCATCTTCCACTGGGCAAACCAGTTTCTCCTCCCATCAGATTGAGGACTAGCAGTTGAAAGAATTTGAACAAAGCCTGTAAATTGGGGACTAACCAGTCCAAAACTTGGTCTAAAACGCCATTTTGCCTAGATTTAGTGTCCAAAAATAGGGCCCTGCGTGTCTTAACCTTCACCGAACCCCTTACACTGACTCACCGAACCCTTGGGGCTCAATCGAACCCAGGTTAAGAAGCAGGGCACTAGACTGAGTAAGGATAAAATGGCACACGGGACTAAGAAATGAAAATAAAATTACTGTATATCCAAAACCTTTTGCATACATACAGTACAGCACTGACTGGCCATTGAAATAGTTAACAGGAGGTCTATTTCAGCTGCTTTGATACAAATCTCACAATACATAATTGCCCTCCATTCCCAAACTCACCATAGAAGCTGAGGCCATCTGACGTTTGTTGTTTCCTTCCACAAGACCAGATTGCAGACATTCTGTGAAAGAGCTACAGTATCAATGCCAAAGGAATGATGTGTGTGAATGAGGTGACAGTGGAAAAGCACTATGAGTACCTTGAAGGTAGTACAGTATATTAAAAGTGTTATTACTCAAGGGCGTAGGTTTGGTCTCAACATTGGTAGGGACGATATAAAAGCATAACCTGCATGTACACTTTTTGCTGGGGATGAGACATTAATAAGACCAAACAGATTGCGTGAACGTGGGTCAGTTCTACATTTGTCACGAATATGAACTCAATGAATTGATAGGCTAAATGATCAATGCAAAATAAATCTGTACTGACTTACACTAACTTTCATGTGCATTGGTTCAGGTGATACACAGTTCAATTCAAACCTTTGTTTTCAAAAACTACCAAAGAAACATTTTAAAACATTCCAGAATAAAAGTCTGGATTTTTCTAGCAAATTTAAATTGAAATATTTGACCATTAACTGAAATTATATTTTTCTGGGTCTATAGACCCCAATCACCAACGTCACACAATCACGTGATCGCTGTATTGTGCCGCCATATTGTCCGTCATTGTGTGTCCGTATTGTCATTGATCGTAGTTTCTAAAGGTGGATTCACTTGAAAATTATGGAAGCCCCGGTGCTTTCAGACGCAGTAAAGTCATTGGATGAGTTGCATAAAAGCCGTTATTTGGGAAAAGCTTTGGTCGATCCAGTCGCCTGATCCATATTTGATGCCCAAACCGATGTTTCCTCCCGTCCGGTCCCGTGCGTCAGAGCTCGTCCTGAGACCACAAAATTTCCAATCATACTCCAGTTTATGTCACGATGAGGAGTCGGGTACCCAAAATCGGCACCGGCCCGAATATAAACCGACATTTGGTCAGCTGAGCGTCACCGTTGTCACGATTG
The DNA here is from genome assembly GCF_030265065.1 of Corythoichthys intestinalis. Taxonomy (NCBI): domain Eukaryota; kingdom Metazoa; phylum Chordata; class Actinopteri; order Syngnathiformes; family Syngnathidae; genus Corythoichthys; species Corythoichthys intestinalis. Next base: position 34,693,088 of record NC_080397.1, read on the forward strand.
TAAAATGAAACTTAATCGACAACGGGCCGGTGTGAGCCGAAAAATAGCTGCCCCATGTGAAATGTCCTCCCTGACGGGAGCGCTTATTTATAACGCTTTATTGACGTGAAAACATCAAATGTTTTCATGGACGCCTTACAGTAATGGATTTATGACTGTAAGATCAGTTTTAAATAATTAAATTACACAAAATATTATTACTGTATTTTAGTAACAAATCGTGGACTGGGCCACATAACCATCTTTGTACAGAAATGTATTAGTCTACAGGTTTTCACGACCGTATCCAGATGACAGTCACACAGGTATGACATTTATTAGTCCAAGCAGATTAAGATAATACATATTCACGGTACCAGAAAGTCGTTTCCGTGTGGGCGCTCCCGTCAGGGGGGACATTTCGCGCAGGGCGGCTATTTTTTTTGCACAACACCTGTTGTTGCGCTCACCTTCTTGCTGCGCAACCGTGGCGACGAGCTTCGTAGTCGCCGTCTGATGATGTCTGTGATCGTGTTGGCATCATATTGATGTTTTCGCCGCTGTCTTACGGCTGTCGACACAAACGGATCATGGACCGAGATAAAACAAACCGTGCTGCTTTCGAGATTTGCCCTTTTAACAATGGGCACACAGCAACTACTAAAATGAGCGTTTATCTTCTCTGTTACTGCAACCAACCGCCACACATGCCTTCACCATTTTGATTAATCAATGTTAACGATTGTCAGGAAGGTTTTTGGGTTCGTTTACTAGGCGGTGATTCCTTAGACAAGCAGAAAACCACGCAGTAATAGGAGGAATGTACGTAGCGGTAATATGTAAGCACGATGAGCTGACAGACAATATGGCGGGTCCAGTCAGGGGGGCGGAGTTGTGACGTCACGTGATTGGGGTCTATAGTTTCCAGCATGGTTCACTACATTTCTCACTGTTTAATTAACATTAACAGTGTAAAACACATACAAGGAGGACACGTCTACACAAGCAGTTTCCTACTCGAGTTTTGCAGATTAGCAAGTTCACACAGTTTAATGTTATGCCAACTCTGATGCAGGTCCGACTTTCAGTACCAAAATTAGTGGGGTGTTCCCCATCTCCACAATATTGACTTTTTTTTTTTTTTTTTTAACATCACTTACCTTAGCTCCTGCTGCTGGCTGGAAAAAAACTTGTAATATCCCTCATATGCGGAGGAGGCAGCATGTCGTCGATATGTAATTCTGTCTGGGCTGTGTGAGTGTGCGTGTGTGTGTGTGTGGTGGAGTTGGTGGGAGGGGTCAAGTCATCAGCCAATCAAAAGTGTGTTTGAGGGGGAAAAAAATGGACCAGCACATTCAGCAAGTGAAAAGGGGTAAATGTAAGTCTGAACGTAATAACATTTATTCACTTAAAAATGGTAGGGTCAATTCTATCCTTACAACACATAGGAAGACAATCTAAATTGTATAATTGAAGTCATTATTTAATGCAAATAAGTTGCTTAAACGTTGGTGGGGACAATTTGAGCAGACTGAAAAGTTGGTAGTGTTATGTCCCTACCGTCCCTATGCAAACCTACGCCCTTGATTTTACTAAATCATACTACTGCATTTTAATTCACCTCATTCCTTTTAGCTATTATATTGATGCAATCATGGTATCTTCTCCGATTTAAAATATGAAGCAACACTGAGACTTAAAGCGGTGGATCTTTTTCATATATGAATACAGTAATGTGTTGTGTCATTGCCACTCTTGCATAACCATTTTTGGAATGTTTCATTGGTCAATGTGTGACGGGCCCAGCATTGAGGAAAATTGTATGAGAAAAGATTGCTTGGGTTTTGTCCACAAATTCCTCAAAACATAGGCGCCAGATCTGGCCCGCCTCATAATTTTGTGTGGCCATCACAAGTAAATCATGTCCACTGAATTCATGGTTCCTACAGATTGTCACTCTTAAATGCATTGAGATATTGCAAGTATTTTTTTTTATAGCACTTGTCCTTTTCAAAAGTATTTGCTTCTGATTCCAAAACCAAATATAAATTAATTTATCATGTATATATAATAATATAAAGTGATCATTTATATAGGTTTGCAGAAGTGATGGCTCTCCAAGGGAAGCCATAACGTCGACGAGCCCCCAGGCAATGAGTTTGACTCCAGTCTCAGTTACTGTATCCGTATTCCATAGGTGTGCTGCGTAGTGTGAGTGCGAATGGTTGTTCGTCAAAATGTGACCTGCAATCAGCTGGCGACCAGTCAAGTATACATATCTTTCTCCCTACTCTGTCATTGTCTACAGGGGTATAATTTCCATCGTTTTCTTGCATTCTTATAGTCTACCAAAGGTGGAAATATACATACTGCAATGTTGAACAGAACAGACTCATTTAAGGTTTAAGACTGCCTGAGAAAATATGTTTCGTGCTCACAAAAGGCACTTTACAAAAAATCTTATTTCATGTTGAAAATTGAGACTGTTATGAGCATGCTGCTAAAATATGTAGTTTAGCTTGTAATGGTGCCACTGGCTATCTGCCTCTATCCTCTTGACCTTTTTTTTTTTTTTTTTTTTTAAATCATTTTGAACATATTTATACCTTTCAATATACTTCTTGCCGAATTCATCCTTTCTATGCCACTCTATTCTGCAAAGGCTACATTACCTATATACTGTTTCCTTTGTACACAATGGAGACCATTGTTGTTAGAATGCACCTATCACTGTGCCACTAATAGTTGTCAATCTTCACTATTGCTGTGGGAGAGAGTAAAAGTCTGATAGGATGAGTTACAGGATAGTGGTGAGTTTCCCCACGAAGACTATAAAATATTCTGTTCACACTTCCTTTGGTCAGCTCTGAGGGGCTCATCACTGAGGCAAAATGAGTGAATACACATTGATTTAGATTATTTAATAAAATCATAAAAATCTTGATTGTTTATAATTGATTGGTAGGGGTTCAAAGGAACTAACGTATCGTTTCAGATCAAACCTAATGTGTGTGTGATTAACTGACGTCACAAAATGGCTGTGCTCGAATGCGGTGTCATTTTAAACATACAACCCCTTGCAAAAAGTATGGAATCACCAGTCTCAGACGAGCACTCACTCAGACATTTTATCATGTAGAACAGGGTTCACTAAATCCGGACCTCGGTGCCACTTTTCCTGTCGTGTTTTCCACGTCTCTCTCCCCTAACACACCTGAATCAAATGATTATGTCATCAGCAACCTCTCCAGAAGCCTGATAATGATCCTGATTATTTTGATTCAGGTGTGTTGGAGGAGGGAGACATGGAAAACACGACAGGAAAAGTGGTACCGAGGTCCGGATTTAGTGAACCCTGATGTTGAACAAACTGAAATAAAAAGCTTGAAAAATAATGAATTAGTTCAAAAGTGCAACTCTTTAGCATTTAGAAACACTAAAAGAAATGAATAAAACATATTGTGGTGGTCAGCAGTGTTGGGCACGTTACTTTAAAAAAGTAATTAGTTACATTACTCACTACTTCTTCCAAAAAGTAACTGAGTTAGTAACTGAATTACTCTATAGTAAAAGAAACTAGTTACCAGGGAAAGTAACTATTTCCGTTACTTTAAAAAGAACTTGTTGTATGTCAAAGAATTTGAAATTTTCTGAGCAGTATTCGAGTCAGTGGAATAGAGAACAACAGACAGGTAGTTAACTTGTTTTGTGCTTCAGCAGATTTGAATTGCTTACCACAGGTGTCGACAAAACCTTTGCCCCGGGACATAAATTACACATTACATTGCAGGTTCTTTCTTTAATTTCGACAAACTTGAAATAGTGTCTATATCTCCACCTCTTAAAGGACAATTTTTCTTCTGAATGCTCTGCCATCCGGACCCTGTGCATCTGTTTTGCGTGTGTGTGTTTGCCGCACGCGCTGTTCCGGTTTGCTTGTGAAATCACCGGCTCTGATTGGCTTACCACGACACATGATTCTAACCCTTATCCAATCACAATCACTTCCATTGCATCTCTCGAGGGGCTGCATTCAGGTAGGCTCGTTTCCTGACAATTCACGTCACCTTCAAAGCATCTGCCGTCCTCAAGATGGAAGCAGAATTATTGCTGGCTGACAGTGGGAGATGGGAACGAGGCTAGCATCAGGTGTAGCAAACACAGAAACGTTACCAAACTTTGGAAAGCATTGTCTAATTGAATGATCAGGGACAAACAGCTTGGAGTCAGAAGTACGTGCACTATTCTCGAACCTGAACGCACCCCAAGTCTTGGATGACAATTCAACAGAGCAGAGAGTCGACTCGACACGGCTGGTAGTTTCTTCAATTTATTCAGAGTAAGTAACGCACCGCTTTTGACCGTCAGTAACGGCGTTGTAACGGCGGAAAAAGTAATTAGTTAGATTACCCCGTTACTGAGAAAAATAACGCCGTTACGTAATGGCGTTATTTATAACGGCGTTACTCCCAACACTGGTGGTCAGTAAATGTTAATTTTATAGAGCAAGTGCAGGGAAATTACATGGAATCACTCCATTCTGAGGAAAAAAAAAAAAGAATCATGAGAAACAAACAAAGAAATAACTATCAAAACACATCTCTAGTATTTAGTAGCACCACCTCTGGCTTTTATGACAGCTTGCAGTCTCTGAGGCATTGACTTGATGACTATTCATCATCAATTTGGTGCCAACTCTCTTTGATTGCAGTTGCTGGTCGGAGCCTGCATCATCATGCATCAAAGTTCCAGCATCATCACCTTGTCCAATGCCATTTCTCGACTCTTGACACCTTGTCCAGTTCAGATTCTCGACTCTTGACACCTTGTCCAGTTCAGATTCTCGACTCTTGACACCTTGTCCAGTGCAGATTCTTGACTCTTGACAAGGTGATGATGCTGGAACTTTTGTTTGGTGCTGTTCCAGTGAGATTTACAAAGATGACTGCCTGGAGAAGACATCAAAATTCCCTCAGTCCTTGATGAGGCTGCATGTCAGGCAAAGGCACTGGGGAGATGGCTGTGGTTAAATCTTCAATAAATGCACAAGTTTACATTGAAATTTTTTACAGCTTTCTTATTCCTTCAATTGAAAATATGTTTGTCATTTTCCAGGATGATGCATCATGCCACAGAGCTAAAACTGTTAAAGCATTCCTTAGGGAAAGACTCATCCAGTCAATGTTATGGCCTGCAAATAGCCCAGATCTCAACTCTATTGATAACCTGTGGTGGAAATTGAAAAAAAAAGGTCCACAGTAAGGCTCCGACCTGTAAGGATGGTCTGGCAACTGCAATCAAAGAAAGTTGGCATCAAATTGATGACGAATACTCATCAAGTCCATGCCTCAGAGACTGCAAGTGTCATAAGAGCCAGAGGTGGTGCTACTAAATACTAGAGATGTGTTTTGATTTTTATTTCTTTGTTTCTCATGATTCCATATTTTTTTTTAACTTAGAATGGAGTGATTCCATATATATTTCCCTGCACTTGCTCGGTAAAATTAACATATACTGACCACCACAATGTTTTTTATTCATTTCTTTTAGTGTTTCTGAATGCTAAAGATTTGCACTTTTGAACTAATTCATTATTTTTTCAAGCTTTTTATCTGAGTTTGTTCTACATGATAAAATGTCTGAGTGAGTGCTCGTCCGAGACTGGTGATTCCATATTTTTTGCTAGGGGTTGTAGGCTAGGTTCACACCGCAGGCTGAAGTGACCCAATTCTGATTTTTTCCCCCGCGTTTATCTGACCCCAGTGAGACACTTTGTTCCCGGTCTGAACGGGCTGAGTGGAATGGAAGAGGCACATTTCAGATCCAATCGAGGTCACTTTCGCATGTGATTTTTAAATTGGATTCGGGCCATATTTAAAAAGGTGGCGGCGTTATGAACTCTCAAGTTTCCCAAATCTTAATTTATGCAGGTTCCGATTCCACATTTCGAGTCTGGTTCCAAACGATTCTCGATTCCGATTCTTTAATAGACAAGGTCAAAAAAATTTCATAGTCTATATTAATTTCTTACGTTCTCGATTATTTCTTTAAATGTATATGAATTTTCAATTAACTATGAATTTCTCACAGGGCTATTTTTTAACTTGTTTTAGAATATCAGTCTTTGAACTTGAATATGATTAAGTTTCTTTCCACAGGAGTGCACTTTCACAAAGATGTTAATTTTTCAAAAGCTCACGGAGAAAACATTTACACATACTTTTGTCTATGTTTTAGAGTGTCTTTTGCTGCAGGCATTTTTACATGTTATTGAGCTCCCACTAATGGGCTAACCTGGTGCAGAGCATCAAACAAACAAATTAAAAAACAACTTCTAAAACCCAGTCCAGATTAGCAGCAGGTACAGTATAAAATCAGAAAGTTTTTGTTCAGGAAAATGATCATATCTGCCTTCTCAGGCAGTAAGCGTCAGCGTTCTGGACACATAGTGTCACCTGCAGTGGAAAACACACATTCACTGGATGTAGATGAAGCTTGAACGCATAAATACGAGAAAGCGAGAAAAAGTCACAAACATTACGTAAGGTGAGGTACCTGTGAGCCGCTACGCACTTTGTATACATACATACATGTACCTTAGCTGGGAGCTACGACGGAGCATTAGTATAAATTCTTCAATTGATTCTAATTTGATGTTATTTGTAGGGCTGTCAAACAATTAAAATTTTTAATCGAGTTAACTACAGCTTAAAAATTAATTAATCGTAATTAATCGCAATTCAAACCATCTCTAAAATATGCCATATTTTTATGTAAATTATTGTAGGAATGGAAAGATAAGACACATGACGGATATATACATACAACATACTGTACATCAGTACTGTATTTGTTTATTGTAACAATAAATCCACAAATGGCATTATTAACATTCTTTCTGTTAAAGTGATCCACGGATAGAAAGACTTGTAGTTCTTAAACGATAAATGTTATAGTTACAAGTTATAGTAATTTTATATTAAAACCCCTCTTCATGTTTTCGTTTTAATAACATTTGTAAAATTTTCAATCAAAAGTAGAGTTAATATAATAATAATAAGAATATAAAATAACAATAATAAAAATAGAGTGAAAAGTTTTACGTGTATTTTGAATAGCTAAATTGATATGGAATGCCAGTTTATTTAGCATTGTTGTTTAACTGTGTGTCAGAATAGGGCCTCATTACTATAGACTGAAGTGCTTTTCTTTTTGAGAACATTTTTTTTTTGAGAGAGATAGGAATATTATTTTTGTTGTGCTTTCACTAAACGATACTTATGTTTGTTGTGAAGGAGAAGCTTATGCCAATAAACGGCGCGCCTGTGTCCACTCGCCTTTACTGTATAACATATACAGTCGGGGAGAACAAGTATTTGATACACTGCCAAAAACCCATTGGCAGTGTATCAAATACTTGTTCTCCCCACTGTATCTGTACATATCTTACCCAAAATAAAACAAGAGACACATAATTGCCACTAAAAGAAAGAAAACTTACCGAAATATGTGTGGAGCACAAATAGCAATTTGCATTGCATTGTGAATACAGCATAAACGTCTCACAACTACTAATTCTCTCAAGTTTAGAAGACATAACATGAGTATGGAACGGCGCTGCCCCCAAGCGGCCGGTGGCATTCTCTTCACTTTTAATGTCCATAAACGGCCTCATTGTAATGTTTGAGGCAATATTCCAGCGGGTGCGTTAATTGCGTCAAATATTTTAACGTGATTAATTTAAAAAATTAATTAACGCCCGTTAACGCGATAATTTTGACAGTCCTAGTTATTTGTAAATCTGATTATTAAAACAAAAGATGATTTTAATACTGTTGATTTTAACGGAGGCGGCAACACGTTACGTAAAGTACGTAGCTGCTTATATGGCTACATTAGCCCCACGTTATAATGCGACTCTTTCTCATACTATTCCATTCATCATCTACCGCTTAATCCAGGGTCGGGCCGCGGGGGAAGAAAAAGACAGACGTAATTTATTGTTTTACTTACAGTACATGGTTCTGACTGGTTAGAGGACTGTTGCAGCGTGTCAAACACGCGGCACTCAGCTATGCACTACTCGGCACTTGTATTCCATGAAACCAGAGGTGTTTAATCATATTGGTCGTGCAGCCACCTTTGCATGATATAGCTGTGTTGCAAATGTTGCTCTGAGCTGAGTGATCATTTTTCTTTGTGAAGTTGAGCCAAAATTTTGAGCGCCGCCGCATTGTGTCCATGGTTGAAATCAAGTTAGAATGCACAAACACACGCTTCATGTAGCTTCTTATTCGTGGTGTTCGGCAGCTATTTTTTGGCAGTCTGAGCATCGAAACATGGAATCGAAATTTAAAAATTCGAACGGTTCAGGGTGAATCGGAGTTTTAGTCCTGGATCCCATCGATGCTCGATGCTTAACTGCTTCGGCTTTTAGGCTTGACCACAGTCATAAAAAAAAAAAAAAAGGGGAACCCTTAGAATGGTCTGTTTTCTTTCTGTGCGCCAAATGAGCAATATTTTAATATTGCCTACATGGCCGAGGGTCAGGGCAAACTGACCATATCTGTGTGCGTCATGCACCACAGTGTATGTGTACGTACATTCTATCCATACATATAAACTTTGACAATAAGAGTAAATGGGGATTATTTATCTCTGTTATTTGTGTCCTCTTTTTGGAAATAGAAATATATGGTTACCTTAGCTTAGAATAACGTCGAGCCAGTATGGATAGTCATTTTTTTTTGATGCCTCTGTGCATGCGGATCAGTTTGCTCAGCGCGTCTTGGATGCGAGTTAGTGCGCATGCATAATACTTGAACAGGCTCAATGGAAAAAAGCAGTTTGAACGGGCACGGCAAAAAACAGATATGCCAACGAATCGGAATCGTGGATAAAGACCTGCAGTCAATCTAGCCATTACCCAGATAGCAAAATATAACTGGGGTGGACATGGGCCAGATGTACTACAAATTTTGGCAGATTTTGTAAAACAGATCCACCCCAGTGTCTTTTAGAGCAATGGCCCAAACTCAGTAAGGAGTCATTTGCCAGATCAGCAACCAGTTTTGGGCCAGTACTGGTCCAAAGTAACAGACACAACATTAGTATATGGCACGGATATGGCACACGTTACCCAATCTGGGCCAGATTAGTATCAAAACCGTTTTCAGTACTAAATTTGGAGTCCATTTTGTTCAGTGTATCATACTATAATGTGTTTATATTGCAAATTAAATTTGCCTATTAAAAGCAATGACAACACTTCTTTTTCATGCCATTTATTTATGCTATATTAATGCAACATAAAACAACAATATACTGCAACATTGTTTTTTTTCACAAAATATTTTAATTGGAACAAGCAACTCAACATTAAAGATGACCCATTTTTAGACTGTAAACAACATATTGTATTTTTTAAGGTGCTGGGGTAACGGGGGACCTAATTCATTGTTGATGAGAGGCAGTGGTAGATAGTGTCCATAGAATCCGGTGGGCAGTTTGGTGATAGAACAGGTGAACGGGCAGGCAAGCGTTTTGCCAGAGAAGCAGTACAGGATTTTGGGGAAAAAAAACACAAAAATGAGCTCAGTATCAGGATTACAAGATTCTTTGTTAGCTGAAAGTCACATAATCGTAGGTAAATTGTTGAGCTGGCGATGATGTGAGGCCAAGGACCTGTTTAAGGAAGCTGCTGACGATGATCAGCGACACCCCGTCCCAAGCTGAACCATCTGTACAATCAAGGCCACAATTAAGGCAAAACTGTCATAGTGCTGATCCGGGCCGCATCTGGCGCTCTGATGTTAAGCTGGTGTGATTGCTACGCGGATCTGGCAAGCTGAGCCCGGATCCGGCACGCAGTCGCCTGCTATTGGTGTATGTTCTCTATTATCAGAGGTCTAATTCGCAATTTGCATTCCTAAATACTTTGGCCAACATGAAATCCCTCCCCAAAATTTAGACCATTTCTCATTTCCTAAAGCAAATTTTAGATGTCCCTTAAGTCCATCAATCTAAAAATTGAAAAGATGGAGTGCAAAGTTTGTATGAGAAGAAGTAAATGGACTTCCCAACAGTCCCGTTACTTTTTTTTTGCTGTTCTAAATTTACCACGCTGCCACCCAAACCAACCACAGCTCAGTAAATATTTCACTGAGTATTCCCTCTCAGACATAAAAGGTTTGCGAGATAGCCCCAGAGACAGGAGGCTGTTGCACACAGCGGCCGATTACAGTGTTACGGTGTAGAAAATAATTTGCTTCACTGGCCCCCTAGCTGGTCGTCCAGTGGAAGTAATGAAATTCTCCATTAGTTTGGCCACACTGTTGGTCTATGACAGGAGATTCCCTGAGGCTTCGGTATGAATATGTCCTAAAACCTCCTGAGATATCTAAAAAAACAAAAACACTTTTCTTTTGTTCAAGATGGCCTATTAGTGTCACTCTGGGGGCGGAGCAGCTCGGCACGTTACAGTATTTTTCTCCTAACCTACAACCTTGCGAGTTTAAGGTTTGAATCCGAGTGGATATGCGAAAATATCCTTGAGCAAGATACTGAACCCTCAGCTTCCGGATATTGCCTTATATTCTACTGTAATGACAACATATTAAGAATATTTAAAGACTTCTTCAAAATATTGCAACAAAGAGATCAATTCCTTTATTAACTGTAAATATTTTAGACCAGTGATTTTCAAAGCGTGGTATGAGTACCATTGTTGGTCCATTAAGAAATCACAAAATTAAATCTACAAATGATAATTCATGTTAAAATGGCATCATATTTCCTTTAAAATCCAGTACAACAGATTTTTGGACGTATACTTCAGTATTTAACATTGTGATAAAATAGATTGTTAGTTTAAAGCAACACTACGTAACTTTTCAACCTTCATCAAATATTTTCATAACATTTGTGATAACAACTGACAACTAGTTGAATGACACCGGTTTTATATCTTGAGTGGGTCTGTATCACATACCTGTCAACCCGAGGCCGTTGGCAATCTTACAGACGTATGCCCTTACAAATTGGTGACTAATCTTACAACGTCGTATATAGCGTGCAATATGAAACAAAAATAAAACTCAATCTTTATATTAATATGACTTTATTGGTAATATTGTAACATATAACCTGGTGCAATCAAAGAACAATCAATATCTTCAGCTACGTCATGATTACTAAAATTTAACAGTGACTTTTGTTATAATAGTATGTAGCACTTTTGGCAATTTCTTTTGCATGTCTTTTGATGGCTGCGCTTCATGGCACTTCAGCTCGCAATTCAGTTTGACCTGAAAGTAGTTTGTTTGTGTGTCCAATTATAAATTAAAAAGGTCAATTGATAAAATTTACTTACCGATGCAATCTTTGAGTCAGGGAACATTTCTTTTGCTAATTCTGAGAAGTGATCAGCAATAGTTGCACGCAAATTGTGCTCGGCAACAAATTGGCGGAATAAAATCTCCGCTTTTGTCACTTTTCATTCAGCAGATTTCATCTTTATGACCAGTGTTGTTAATCTTACGTTTAAAAAGTAATTAATTACAGTTACAAATTACTTCTCCTAAAAAGTTATTGAGTTAGTAACTCAGTTCCCTGAATGTAAGAGTAATTCGTTACTAGGCAAAGTAACTGGTATTAGTTTTCATGTTTTTTTTTTCATTTTTAAAAACAAAACAAAAGAAAAAAACAAAACAAAAAAACATAGTGACCTTTGCTATGTTTGGAAGTCATTTACTGTAGTGAATCAACCGATAAAGTTGTTAAAATTGCTCCCGTTTTTGCATTAGTTCCCTTCTGTCTACTTTCGACATGTGAAAGTTTTAAAACTGTTTCATCATTCAAAGATAGATTCAAGTCAAGATTTTGCCAGTTTAGGAGTATTTTAGATAAAAAGTTACTAGGTTAGCGAGGAAGGTTCACTAGAACAGAGCCTTTCTGAGAAGTCTACTGCTTTAAAATGGCGGCTGTTTACCAACGCCGCCGAGGCTGTCATTTCACATGTACTGTATTGGACCGAATACAAGACGGCCCTGATTATAAGACGACCCCCTCTTTTTCAAGACTCAATCACATTCGTAGTCCCCGCGACCGTACCCCGGAACAAGCGGAAGATGATGGATGGATGGACATTCGTAAATGTATGGCTTCTGGTTTTTAAAATGTAAATAAACCAATTTATTGTGATAAAACAACAAAATTGCAATAACTGCATTAACTATCAAAGTGAGGTCTAACTGTAACTGTAGTCTTGAAACAAATCTGAATAAGGAAAAACATTGCAATAAAATAACGCAAACTGGTTAAACTTGAGAGTAGCTGAGATCTGCCATGACAGAACATTACTCAAGTTCAGCATTCGCTTCAACGATATCTGGCGCCATCTAGCGTCGTGAATTGTTATAATGTCTAGACCCCGAATATAAGATAAAACCCACTTTTTCAGTCTTATTTCAATGCAAAAAACACAGTCTTATTTTCGGGCCAATACGGTAGTTCAATATGCATGTGATATCTAGGCGTAGATTGTAGGCTGTTGGCTACAGTCAGGAAATAGTGGAGCCACCTAGCCTAGCATCACGTTTGCTACAGCATCACAACAAACACTCTTCTCCCTCAGTGTCTCGGACTTTTCTTGCGTCATTCAACCAACGTAACGCATAGTAACGCATATTGTCTCGTTGCCGAAACGGTGACAAAATCCGGAGAAAAAAACTTAATGCACGAAAAACGTAGATTTTTAACCTACGGCGTACACATTTAAAAATCAGTGCTCACTTGTACAAATTACGCCGAAACCGTACAATTTGACAGGTATGTGTATCGCTTTCACCAGCACTAATTAACTTTGAGGAGGGTGGCAGGAATCCTGCCGCACAAAAAAAAAAGAATACAAATGTGCTGACTGCTTTATGGCGTACGTCACTTCATCCTTTCCCCATTCATTGTAAAGACGGAAGTCGATGCGAACACTTCCACGTGAATTCTGCTAAGATGACAGAGCAGCAAAGAAACAAAAAGTTTTGTTTTGTTTGTTTTGAGAATAAACATTGGTCTGGCTTTCACTCGGTGGCGTGACGCAACCCCCCCCAAACTGAACTCTTGGGGGCTTAGCCACACTAAGCCAAATGGTTGCTAACCGTCATATGCTATTGTTTAGCCACAGTTGGATTCATTACTTTATTACTATTCATCTTTCACACAGCCGCTGGAGACAGAAATGTTGTTTAATCCATCTGCAGGCAACTGGGAGATTGATTTTTAATTGATTGATGATTTTAAGACACTGTGCGGGTGTGCACTGGTCCTCATGGGAAACGTAGTCTTCCTTAAGGCAAAACACTACCGCTTTTGTCCACTGGCGTTGCTAAAATTGACCAAAACTGAAAAGTTACCAAGTATTGCTTTAAAACACATATTTAGACATACCGTAATTCATAATTAATTTCATTTGAAATACATTTTGAGAAATGACTGAAGTACAAATTTTATTTACGACCTTCATATTTAAGAATTTCAGGTACAGCAATTTTTAAGAAGTATATGAGTACTTTTCAGAGTTTTTATATCACCCATTTTAATACACATAGAGTTTTTGTAATCCAATTTGGAGTATCTCAATCGATTAATAAATATTTAGATAACTAAAAAAAGGAAGTACTGTAATTCAGTATGCTGGATTATCTCATGCTTTCGAAAGCCTTTTCTGAACCAGAACACAAACTCCACAAAACAAATAGAAATATTCTGCTTTGATTAATGATTCATTAAAGAATGCTGAGGGCATCCTGCCAAAACACAGTGAGTGCAACATACACAGTCTTTGCATTTAAAAAAAAATATATGCATAGAAGCTATTTCCCTGGCTTTTTGAAGCTTTGCAGCAACATTGTATTTTTCTTCACACTTCTTCAGCTGCTATTTGAATCCACTGAGCTGCTAACTTGATTGACGGCTCCCCTTTTAGCAGCTACATTTCGCCAAAGTCACAAAATTATAGCTAATTGCACGCTTGGCAGTTGCGGATTGCATGAGTCCTTTTTTTTTTTTTTTTTTTTTTTTTTTTTTTAATTTTTGAAAGGACACAATGTGAATATACACTGAACGTGCAGCAAATCTCAGAATTTTTCTTAAAAAAAAGTGATGGATTGCTCAGACCCTCACAATGAAAACAATGTAGCAAGATGATAACAAGGATCTCAGAGCAAGTTGAGAATGACCCACTAGAATTAGGCACGAAGTGATGATAAATTATACACTAATGCCCCTATAAGATAATTACTGGACTCCATTAATGACTGCGCCTTTTCCACACTCAATGTGCAAGTCAAGTCTGTGTAAGTCAAAGTTTCACTGTCATTATGCTTTCATATGAATAATACACAGACCTATATGGCTGCCACTGACCAGGAAAAATATAAGTAAGTTCTCTTTAGTGGGCCTTCTACTAAGATTTGACAGAAAAACCCATTAATTTCCCCCCAAATTTAGTTTAAGGTTCCAAAGTAGGGTTTCACATTAGAGAATTAAAACTAGGGTTTAGGTTATAGAATAGGGCAGGAGTGTTCAAGTCTGGTTCTCGAGAGCCTCTATCCAGCTTGTTTTCCAGGTCTCCCTCCTTTAACACACCATAATCAAATAATCAGCTCATCAGCAAGTTCTGCAGGAGCCTGATAACAATCCTGATTATTGGATTCTGGTGTGTTGGAGGATAGAGACATGGAAAACAAGCTGGATAGGGGCTCTCGAGAACCGGATTTGGGCACCCCTGGTTTAGGCCTTCAAACTAGGGTTTACAGTTCCATTTGATGGTTTCAAACTAGGGTTTAGATTTGAAATGAGGGTTTCAAACTAGGGTTAGGGTTTGAAATATGGGTTTAACCACTGGGTTAAGATTCCATAGTAGGGTATAAAAAAGTATTGGTGTTTAAAACTGGATTTGCAGTTTTTAAATTTGGGTTTCAAACTAGGGTATGGGTTCTAAGTAAGTGTGTGTGTTGTGTGTGATGCAGATATTATAGTAGTAAATGCAGTGGTGGGTAGTAAGGCGTTACATGTACTCCGTTACATTTACTTGAGTAACCTTTTAGGAAAATGTACGTCTAAGAGTAGTTTTACTAAGCCATATGTTTTACTTTTACTTGAGTAGATTTGTGAAGAAAAAAATCACTACTCTTACTCCGCTACTTTAGGCTACGCAAGAGCCGTTACATTTTTTCTCTTTATTATACGTATTAGATTTATTATTTTTTTGCCAGTGATGCCAAGAGGAGCTCTACCAATTTCACCAATGAGACTCGCAACAATAATCACATGACTCCATTACACCAGTCTGATGACAGCTTGCCGTTCTATGATCGTGCCGGCCTGTTCAATCGCATGGCGTCTTTAAAGCACCGTAAAAAATGAAGTATTTGTCATGTGCTGCCCTAAACAATGACTCGGAAGTGTGGATTTTAACCTCTCTCCCAGCTTTTATTTGGTACCGATTGACCATGGAAAACAGGAGATGTGATCGTTTTAATTTCATAATAGTAACCATGAAAGAACTATTCACTATTCAAACTAGAAACTATTTTGGCCACTAAAGGGCACTCATGCTCTTTAGATGAATAATGCTTCATTTCTGTCTTTTTTGTTTCTCTCGCTGGAATTCAATGATTTTTGTTGTTGTTGTTTCTATATTTTATTGGTGTTTTTTTGTATTTATGTAATGAGTTATTGTACAGTGTCATTATAACAATAGGTCATATAGATAAATAGGTTTTGCTGAGAGGAAAAACAACAACCATTATTTAAAAAAATAAATAAATCTGCAGTTACCGACATTGTTACTTATTACTTGAGTATTCTTTTAACTGGACACATTGGTATGAAAAAGTATCTACCTTTTGGAATTTCTCACATTTCTGCATTAAATCACCATCAAATGTGATCTGATCGTTGTCAAAATCAAACTGATGAAAAAACAGTGTCTATTTGAACTAAAACCATCCAAACATTTATAGGTTTTCACATTTTAATGAGGACAGCATGCAAACAATGACAGAGGGGTGAAAAATAAGTAAGTGAACCATCACATTTAACATTTTGTGCCTCCCCCCTTTGGTAGCAATAACTTCAACCAGACGTCTAGTGTAGCTGCAGATCAGTCTGGCACATCGATCAGGACTAATCTTGGCCCATTTTTCTCTACAAAACTGCTGTAGTTCAGTCAGATTCGTGGGATGTCTGGCATGTATCGCTTTTAGGTCATCCCGCAGCATCTCAAAAGGGTTCAAGTCTGGACTTTGACTTGGCCACTCCAGAACGTGCATTTTGTTCTTCTGAAACCATTCTGAACTTGATTTACTTCTGTGTTTTGGATCATTGTCTTGTTGCAGCATCCATCCTCTTTTTAGCTTCAACTCTCTGACAGACGGCCTCAGGTGTCCCTGCAAAACATCCTGATAAACTCTTGAATTCATTCTTCCATTAATGACTGAAAGTTGTCCAGGCTCTGAGGCAGCAAAACAGTCCCAAATCATGATGCTCCCTCCACCATGCTTCACTGTGGGGATGAGGTGTTGATGTTGGTGAGCTGTTCTATTTTTCCTCTACATATGACGTTGTGTGTTACTCCCAAACAATTCAACTTTGGTTTCATCAGTCCACAAAATATTTTGCCAAATCCTCTGTGGAGTGTCCAAGTGCCTTTTTGCGAACATTAAACGAGCAATAATGTTTTTTTTTTTTTTTTTTTTTTTTTAAGACAGCAGTGGCTTCCTCCCTGTAGTCCTCCCATGAACACCATTCTTGGCCATAGTTTTACATATAGTTTATGCGTGCACAGAGATATTGGACTCAGCCAATGATTTCTGTAAGTCTTTAGCAGACACTCTAGGGTTCTTTTTTACCTCCCTGAGTATTCTGCGCTGACCTCTTGGCGTCATCTTTGGTGGGCGGCCACTCTTTGGGAGAGAAGCAATAGTGCCAAACTCTCTCCATTTCTAGACAACTTCTCTGACTGTCGACTGATGAATATCCAGACTTTTAGAGATTAGAGTTTTGTATCCTTTCCCAGCTGTAGAAAAATCAACAAGAGTTGATCATAGGTCTTCAAACAGCTCTTTTGACCGGGCCATGATGCACATCAAACAATGCTTCTCATCAAGACAATTTTTACCAGGTGTGTGTTTCATAGGGAGCAGGGCAGCTTTAAACCACTAATCAGTGATTGACTGACTTAAATAGTTTGGCAAAAATTGATTTCAATTGCTCTTTAAGTCTTCTTAGGCAGAGGGTTAATTTATCCCACCCCCCTTCTGTCATTGTTTGCATGCTATTCTCATTAAAATATAAAAACCTATAAATGTTTGGGTGGTTTTAGTTACATCAGAGACTGTTTTTACATCGGTGTGATTTTGACAAAGATCAGATCACGTTTGATGGTGTTTTTATTAGGGCTGTCAAACGATTAAAATTTTTAATTGAGTTAATTACAGCTTAAAAATTAATTAATCGTAATTAATCACAATTAATCGCAATTCAAACCATCTATAAAATATGCCATATTTTTCTGTAAATTATTGTTGGAATGGAAAGATAAGACACAAGATGGATATATACATTCAAAATACGGTACATAAGGACTGTATTTCTTTATTATAACAAGAAATCAAGATGGCATTAACATTATTAACATTCTGTTAAAGCGATCCATGGATAGAAAGACTTGTAGTTCTTAAAAGAAAAATGTTAGTACAAGTTATAGAAACTTTATATTCAACCCCTCTTAATGTTTTCCTTTTAATAAAATTTGTAAAATTTTCAATCAATAAATAAACTAGTAGCCCGCCATTGTTGATGTCAATAATTACTTACACAATGCTCATGGGTGCTGAAGCCTATTAAATCAGTCGCACCCAAGCGCCAGCAGAGGGCGGCAAAACTCCATAAACACAATTAACAAGCATTTCACTGTACTGTCATTTAAATCTGTCTGAGCGGGGCATTTGTGCGTTAATTGCATCAAATATTTTAACGTGATTAATTAAAAAAATTAATTACCGCCCGTTAATGCGATAATTTTGACAGCCCTAGTTTTTGTACAGGAATGTGAGACATTCCAAAAGGGTCAGATACTTTTTCATACCACTGTACTTTTTTACCAGGACTACTTTTACTATTACTTGAGTAATATTATTTTGAAGTAAGGCTACTCTTACTTGAGTAAAATTTTTGGCAAATCTACTCACCTCTGAGTATATTTATCTGTGTATTGTACTTCGTAATGAGGAAGTTGTAGGATTTACACAGGTAAGTAGAGTACCTTAATTTGTTTATCTTTATTAAATAACATCCCTATTAAAAAAATGCCCCCCAAAACCTTTGTTTACTCGCTTTATCTTTGTGTTTTATTTCCATGTTTTTGGATTTATCATGTTTTTCTTTTTTCTGTCTGTTTGTTGTTGTGTTAATGTATGTTCCTTAAATCAAGCTTTTGTGTATATGTTTTAGAATGCGGTTATATTTGTCTTCTTAGGTGTTTTAAATCCAGTGTATTAATTCGGCAATCTTAAGTATTGCTAACGATTGTGGCACTCAGAACATGGGATACATGCCATTGTGCCTCATAAGATACTTATTTTCTGAGCACAATCAATTTGTAATGCTGTTTTTGTGTCCCTCTCACAGGTATCTGGGGATCACACGGCCCTTAACCTACCCGGCACGACAGAATGGTCAGCTGATGGCAAAGATGATCTTGGGCGTGTGGTTGGTTTCAGCATCCATCACTTTGCCCCCCTTTTGCGGCTGGGCTAAAAACGTCCACACAGCCGGCGTGTGCCTCATCAGCCAAGACTTTGGCTACACCATTTATTCCACAGCCGTAGCCTTTTACATTCCTATGCTGGTAATGCTCTTCATGTATTACAAAATCTTCCGGGCAGCCCGCAAGAGTGGTGCCAAACACCGCTTCACTGACCTTTCCCGCCGCGAGCGCCTCGAAACGGTGACTAATGAGGCGCTACGAATGCAGGGCCTGAAGCCTCCTGGTGTGGCGGAGGAGTGCGCCGCTTTGTCCCGACTGCTGAACCGTGAACGGAGAAACATCTCCATTTTCAAACGAGAGCAGAAAGCGGCCACAACACTAGGGGTTATAGTTGGGGTCTTCACTGTGTGCTGGCTGCCATTCTTCATTCTGTCCACTGCAAGGCCCTTTATCTGTGGGGTAGTGTGCAGCTGTGTACCCATCTGGCTGGAGCGCACTCTGCTGTGGTTAGGTTACGCCAACTCCTTAATGAACCCCTTCATCTATGCCTTCTTCAATCGAGACCTGCGCTCCACTTATCGTGACCTTCTTCGCTGCAGATATCGAAACATCAACCGCCGACTGTCGGCGGTGGGCGTGCACGAAGCCCTCAAGGTTTAAAGAAGTTTCACAGCTGACATTGACTCACAGTGAGACGTGCTGGCCCTGCGCTTGTACTAGTGTACCTCGTGGATTGTGGCGTGTATGGAGCAGGCCTGTAGATAAAATACATTCTGACAGAATGTGAGTCACTGTTGGTAACTCTGTGGTCCCACTGCAAAGGCAGATAGACAGCATTGTCATTTCTATGTCTGTTTATGCGTGTGTGTTTGAGATAGAGACTCAGTTATGCTATTTTTGGAAAGAAAATCATGGAGTGAACTTGTGAAATATTCAAGTCGACACTGCTTTTGTGCATTTATTGTTGGGTGACACAAGCTGTGTTACATAATCTGTCATTTTTGTGGTCTTCATAAATATGAAGGCTGATCAATTTCTGTATACTATAAAATTATGTTCAATAAGGAACAGGGGTTGAGCAAAATGTTCTTCTGTTGAACATATCCTGTGTATTTTACTGTGCACTTGAGGTATCACCCGCATCGCTTCTCTCTTAGAAGTCGTAGTTTTAAAATGCTTGTATCACTGAATTAACGAAGAAAGATAATAAATGTTCCACAAATTGTTTAAACTGTGATTATGAAAGATGACATGGATTTCACCAATGAAAATGTCAGTGATTTGTTTGGTGTATGCCTGAAAGATCTGTCCTACATTCCCCTTTTAGATCCGAACTCGTCAAACGTCACCATAAGTGTTCCATATTTCACATTATCACACTTGAATTGTATCTGTCTTGAGTTTTTTCAACTGCTGTTGATTTTCACACCACAGTTGTCTTGCTGACCTTAAAAAAAAGGAGCAAGTAAACTTTGCTTAATAAGATATTGTGATTTAGAGAAGTGATTCTCAATAGAGAAGCGGTGGGTCGTGTAGCCATTTTGGATGGATTGCTGGCATGTAATAAAAACCTCTAGGGGACCCTCAGTTTAAAGGGACCCAAGGATAAAAGACTTGTTGTTCTTAAAAGATAAACATTATTGTTAACACTTTATAATAACTATCCGTTTTACTAGTTAATAAATCATTAGTAAACTGTTGATAAATGATTTATTGTTGATTTGTGAAGTATTTGTTAAGTTTGTTAAGCATTTACAGGGTGTTCCAATATGGTTGATCCCATTCTAAATGCCCATGCTCATTGATGGATTTTAATAAAACTATATACACTTTATGTTGAAGGTCATAAGTTTTATTGGTTAAATATACAAAGAAGAGTACAAATATTTGTTGGTTCTATGGCAGATTTTCATAAATGTGCAACATGAGCGCTGCATGCAAAATGCCTTATCAAAATTGACAAGGATGCACTAAAGGACCCAAATGCTCGACAGTTCAATCCAAAGATTTATTTTCCAGTTCATAAAGTTCAAAAAAGGAGGTTAACAAAAATTCACAGTATCGGCTGGACATTAATCAACAAAAATTCACAGCAACAGCTGGACATCAATCAACTGAGTAGATTTCACTAGAAACAAAAAGGCATTAGTTCAAAAACTTGAATCGTTCTCAAAAAGGGGCTTACACAAGGACGTGGTGTAGAACGTGGCAGGATAGCAGACAAACCGACACTGGGCAAGGTTAGAAGCAGGCTATTTATACAGAGGGTCACATGTGGACGCAATCAGCCTGATTGGCAAAGGCAGGAAGTAAAGTTAACTCTAGGAGGCACGCCACTAACAAAATAAAAGAATCTGACATGAATCAACACAAAACACTAACAAGACTTCCGAGACGTGACAAAAATGCCTTTTCTTTTGAAGTGAACGGCATTTCTTAACCTGAAAGATGAAATGCCAAACATTACACAGTGTTTCAGGTTAACAACACATTGTAAATGCTTAACAAACTGTTAACAAATATTTCACAAATCAACAATAAATCATTTTTCAATAGTTTACTAATGATCTATTAACTAGTAAAATGGATAGTTATTATAAAGTGTTACACATTATTATTAGTTAAAATAATTTGATATTACAAACCCTCAATGTTTTTGTTTTTATACAATTTAATAAAACTAGTTTAACTAGGAGGTCGCCATTGTTGTTGACGTCACAGGGCGGTGATGTCACTAGGCTACACCGGACTTCCAGAGTATGACCTTAGTGCAGTGGTTCTTAACCTTGCTAAAGGTACCGAACCCCGCAAGTTTCACATGTGGATTAACTGAACTCTTCGGAATTATAAAATGAAGCCAGTTTTCCCCCCCAAATTCAAATTCATCTAAGCTAGCAAGCTAATAATTTAGCAAATTCCTGTTCAAAATTCTTCTTTTGACAGCGTGTTTTATACACAGGTCAAAATTTGAGACCACGCTGCCCATTGGTCTGTTGTATTCCCTCATATCAAGTGCGAGTCAACCTTCAACTGAGCAAACCAGTTTCTCTTCTCATCAGATCAAGGACTAGCAGTTAAAAGAAATGGATTACTGTAATTTTCGCACTATAAGGAGCACCTGACTATAAGCCGCCACCCACTAAATTTGGCATGAAAATGGCATTTGTTCAAAGATAAACCGCACCGGACTATAAGCCGCAGCTGTCCTCACTGTATTATGGGATATTTACACCAAAAGATATTAACCGGTAACACCTCATTTGACAGCGGCATCATACGACTGTCTTAAGACCAAATGAACAACCATTGCTTCATTTGGCTATCACTGCTCCCTAGGGGGAAGACAGTCAACCTCTTCTGCCACCTGCTGTCAACACTGTTTTTGTCCAACATGCCTCCTAGCATGCATTGCAGCGCTACAGATGTAAATAACAATCAAAATTCATGTTCTGTGCTAATTATTTCTTCAATTACTGTTCCAGTGTTTTTATTCATTGCTAGTTATGGTATTTGGTAACACTTTATTTGACAGTGGCGCCATAACACTTGTCAGTAGACAATTATGACATTACACTCTCATGAGCATTAATAAATGCTTATAACAGATGTCATTTAGTATTATCTGGCAAATTATCTCACTTTTGAATGGATGTATAAATCCAAGCTGGAGATAAATGGAGTTAGTGACAAAATTTACTGGATGACACTTAATGACATCCGTCATAAGCATTCAGTAATGCCCATGATAGTGTCATATCATAATAATGACGGTCTTATGACAGTCTTATGACGCTGCTGTCAAATAAAGTGTTACGTACTAACCCAAATAAAGCTGCAGGATTGAAAATGAAGGAAAAAAGTAGCTGCTTACAGTCCGAAAATTACGATAAGCCTGTAAATGAAAAATAAACCAATCTAAAACCTGGTCTAAAAAGCCACTTTGCCTATATTTAATCAGCGTATGAAAATAGGGCTTTGCATTTCATTACCTTCGCTGAATCCCTTAGACTTACTCACCGAACCCCTGGGGTTCGTTCGAACCCAGGTTAAGAACCACTGCTCTAGTGTCATAAACATGTCATCTGTTCAGCCCTTTAATTTTGAACCCGAGAGAACCATTAATGAGCATGACAGCACTGTCAATATTTAACAAAACGAGCAGCAAAAGCAAAATGAACAGGAAAAACGGGATGAGACGAGGGCATGAGAAAACCCGTGTCCAAAATGTGCTACACCGGTGAAACGTCCTACAAGAGGCGAATTTGACACCAAAGTACTACCGTGCACTTTCAGTTTGTTTTGTTTAGATGCATACAGACGGAAGATACTAAGGATGCCTTAAGAAAGTACTTAAACGTGGTAATATCAAATAAGGGTGGTTGAACATATGCTATGTGACTAATGTAGTGAACAGATCAACGATATGCTTTAAAGCTACCACAAGAAAACCCAATGCTTAAAACTATTGGAGGGAAACACAGGCAAAAAGTATTTTGAGGCAATAAAAAGGTAATAAAAGACTCAATCAAAACACAAATAGTAAGTGCTCGTCGCTTTTAAACGATGTGCACATGTGTTGGACGTCTTGGCGTGGAGAAGGAGTTAGAGAACACCAGTAGTGTTCGTCTCTTGACAGTGACAAACTACGTCGTCACCCCGAGCGTCCATTGGGCGCATAAAACAAGGCGCCCTCCGTAGGTCAAAACATGTACTATAAATTATAGATTTTTAAATGAATAGCAATATTTTATGTGTTTCTAATAAAATATTTTGATAAAAGAGAACAATTGTGGCTTATTAGAGCCTACAAGTCTTAAGTCCGAGGTTCCCTTTAAGGCTTTTCTTGTAGTATGTTTACTAAAAAGAACTACTAATGTTGCACTTTAATAAATAATAGATAGAAGCCAAGATATTCAATATTGTGCAAACCGTTGTCATATTCAACCTTAGCTTCTTAAAAGAGGTGCTCTGAATGGCACTTTTTACTTGTAAATGTGTATTTATGTTCAAAAATATATGAGTCATTTTGCCGAAACCAGATATTTGCTACCAAGTGTCAAAATGTGATACGGCCACTGAACACATTGTAAGATGTCGATTGATTACTAGATGATTTGTCGTAATAATGGGTCCATCACTACACATTATCAAAATGGTTTGCACACTCACCTATTCACACTGTTTTGTTTCTGTTATTTCTTTCTTTTGCTAAGTATTCCCTCCCCACTTGCTGTCCTCTCGGCAAGAGTAGGCAGCAACGCTACTTGTATAATGAAGCATATATATTAGAGCTATCCCGACTAGTCGACGTAGTTGACTTCATCGATGACGTAAATGCGTCGACAAGCACAACATCCCGTCGACGGTTAATGAACGGTTATAAAAATATATGCGTGGAAAGTTGAGAATTTCGGATGCTCGGTATGTAAGCGGGGAAAGTGGCACAAAGCCAAAAAAGCGTACCAGAGTGGCCAGAACATTGAATTATTTCAACGAAACAAAGGAGGGTACACTGTTGTGTCCTGTCTCTTCAGTGCCACGCTTGCATAACAAGCTGAGCGGGCTGTAAATCAGTGCTTCTCAATTATTTTCTGTTACGCCCCCCCAAGGAAGACGTAAATGTTTCGCGCCCCCCCCCCAACTCTCTGCCGCCACTGTAAATAGTATCATTCGTCTATATTACTATTATAAGTACGCCTCAGCCTAACATTGAGTCCTTCTTTTTCTATTAAAGAAAAAAAGTAACATAGATCAACTTATAATAAAGTATAACTTTTTTAACATTGTGTTGCTTGTAACAGAAAAGACTTAACGCGCATCAATTTGCCTGAAGTTAAAAAAAGAAAAAAAAAAAAAAGTCACATCCAAACTGTAAAAATACACTCAAGGTACATTTTTGACCATTTGATACTGAAAAATAAAATGTAATAAAATCAGTAAATAATAACAAATTCAAATTGATTAGAAACATTTACTCTTCAGGACAACATGCCAAAAAATTTGACCAAAAAAAACCCCAAAACTGAATAGAAGGGGGGGGGGAAAGTCTTTGGACAGAAGGAAAGTTTTTATTTTCGCTGATTCACCACAGTGCTCACTGGTTTACTGATATAACACTGACAAAGCGGGACGATTGTGACAATTGGCAATATTCGGCACATTTTCGCTGAAAAACAATCAAGCGGCTTATCAATGAGATTGAGGTCTAATGTCTTTAAGTGGCGTCTTAACTGATTTGGCTTCTCCGCTATAATCATTTTTAGACTCAGTAAACAGTGGTCTTTCCTCATTTCCCACTCTATTAAAAGTCAAAGGCAAACGGCCCGAAAAAAGCGCATTCTCGGCGGCCGAGGGAGAACCGTAGGTGAGGGCGGTGGTCGTGACGATCCCAAGCCGAAGACGGCACTTCTCGGCCTGACACGTGAGAACCGAAGAAGACAGTGGGTCGCTGCGTGAGTCCAGCTCTGCATGAGTCTCTTCCGTGTGCTCTTGCTTACTTCAAAAATACTGCACGCACTTTGAAAATGAGAGCGCCACTGCCACCCACGGAGTGGATGTGCAAGTACACTTTATTCTAGTACGGCAAAAAAAAAAAAAAGCATGTTCCCCGAGGTCACTCGCGCCCCCCCTGGCATTGCTCTGCGCCCCCCTGGGGGGGGCGCGCCCCACCATTTGAGAAGTACTGCTGTAAATGAACACCTAAAGCGCTGTCACCCAGTTGTAATTTTGGAAGACGACAGGAGACAACAAGCTGGCAGATCGTAAGTCCATCTATCTAACTAACGACATGTTTTATTGAAGTTGCTAAGCCTGCTGCGATATGCAATGAGTCCATTTATCGCACGGCAAATAAAAATGAGGGCGGTAATTTTCATGGCCGCGTTTTATCGCCGCGTGCGTGTGTGTGTATATATTTGTGCGTGCTATAAAACATTTGCAGTCTTCTCCAAAACACAAACTTGCAGTTAAAAGGTGACACTTCAAACATAAAAAATAGCTGGTTAACAGCATTTGCAAAAAAAAAAAAAAAAAAAAAAAAAAAAAAAAATATATATATATATATATATATATATATATATATATATATATATATATCATTGACATCACATGCAATGACGAAAAGTACTTCAGGTCAACATTTCAAAATAAAAACGACATTTTTGTCATAAAAGTAACGATTTCTGGAGTTAATCCTACATACTTTAGATTCTACACTAAAATTAGCTTTAAAATGACATGCTTTATGAAAAATCTGAATGGCAATGAGTAATTATTACAATTATTATAATACTATTATATATAGTAGTCTACTATAATATTAATGTAAGATATTTTTTTAAGAATTGTTTTGAATCATGTCGGAAAGGCAAAGTCAGTGTTCTGAATCTGTTTACATTCCATTCTTTTGCACTAGTTAATGCTATCAGCATTTTACCTCATTGTTTATTTGTGATGTATTATTGGTATTTACATGTTTATTTGTACTTTAATAAAGTGTTCTAAAAATTTTTTTGTGAATTAATAAGCGTCAGCAAAATTTTTATTGCTAAATTAGTAAAAAAAAAAAAAAAAAAAAAAATAGATTAGACGACTAATCGTAAAAATAGTCGGCTGACTAATCGGGAGAAAATTAGTCGTTTTTATATACGTATATTTGGCCAAATTTCAAAATTGTCCTATATATGTGTGATACATCATTGGAAAGCTTAAAATCTCAATTTTCTGGGGGAAGAAAATTTTGAACAGGAGGGCATTTTTTAAAAAATGTTTTTTTAAACAGCAAAACCATATATGGAGGTGAGAGCATGCGAGAGCAGAATTACAGATGCCATGACTTTAACCAGATATTATCGTGTACTTACCTTGTTTTGATCCAAAAACTCCATGTTGCATGTATCACTGAGTGTCAAGACACAGCTGTGAATGGCCACAGCTGGATCTTTGGGGGATTTTATGGGGGAAAAATGGTAATATAACAAGGGTCGTGATGCAGAAATAGCAGACATCAAGGAGACATCGAGATTTTCTTTTTTATATATTTACCCTTTTAAACGTTTTTTTTTTTTCCACTTTTTTTTGTTCGGATCGATTATTTATCATCTAACATATCGGGGAAAATGCGACAGTAACAAAAAAATACAATTTAGCGATAGTTACTGTAGATATCCGTGACTTTTTTACAGACACCATTTTTTTCATTTTGACGTAATTGTTTAAAAGTTTAAAATATGCGAGTGAATAATTTTTTAAAGTAGTTAAAAAAAATAAATAAATAAATAAAAAAACGAAATATGAGACATCAGTTAATGATTCTAAGCTAAAAACGACAGACATTTTGAATAATAAATATAAATAATTACCTTTATTTTATGGCTGGGTTGAAACAAAAGCGGTTGCGTGACGTCTGTAAACGGGGGTTTTCAGGGTAAAACGGACAAATTAATAATAGTTCGGGGGCTTCATGCGCCATGAATCTGCTATGGCAGCATATAGACATACTGTTCTATCAAACACAATAGTTGTTTTGTCTTAAAATACAGCAGTTTCTTTTAAAGAAGAGTGAAAGAGCAGAAACTGCTTTTTCAGTCTTGGCTGTGTTTTCCGCCATATATGTTTAATGATGTGTTTTTAAAAAAACATTTTTAGTTTCACTTTTACTTCTGTTCTTCATGTCTCGCTGTCCCCCCAAAACCAATAAATATAAACAACCATTACGGGAGTACATCAAACCCCTATGTGCCAGGTTAAAACTGTTCAGCCTTTAAAGACATTCAGATTCCCATTCTTAGTTTCTAAGCAACTGAACAGAACAAGTTAAAAATAAAATGTTTGATGATCTTGAATTTCCTCAAATTTCAAGGAGAGCAAAATGTGATTACTTCGCCAATTCGGATTTCAAATATTTGCAGATTTGAAAAGCTAATCAAGAGTACAAAAAAAAAGATCAGTCAAAAATCTCATTTTTAAAACATTTACCCTACTATCTGGTTTCGGTGGAATGGCTCATATACATACATTATATTTTCAAAGGCTGTATTTTAAAAATACTTTCTTACTTGTTAAAGTGTGACAATAAAAAAAAAAAAAAAAAAAGCGGGTTCCAAGGTGACAACAATTGAGAAGAAATGATTTAAAAAGTGTTGCACTGCTACTCAACGGTGTCTCTGTCTTGTTTGTTTGACAAAACGTAAACACTTCCATTACAAGTTTTTGGTCACTTGTATAAATTTGCATCCAAGCCATCAGTCAAACTGTGTGTGTGCTAATTCTACCTCGACTTTGAAAATACTGTACATTACCTCCAGGCTGATGTGACAAACTATTTCAGCAGCTCTTTTTCTATCATTTCAAGTGGATCTTCAACTGCTCTGTGATTGCTCTGTATCAACACTTTGTCATGGTCTTTAGTGGAAAATTATATACTGACTTTGTAAATAAAGAAATCCCTGGTAATAATGCCGCTGTGGTCCTGGCCAATCCTCACATTTGTATTTTGATTGAGTTGGTCATACTGCAACCACACTGCACAATATTCTCTATTGTGATTCCCACTCAAGCTTGTTTTTATCTTTAGCACGATGCACTTCATTCAAAATTAATCACACTTCTAGATGAGACTAATGCGTGCATGCAGACAAAAGCACACCTAAAGACATGTTTGAAGCCTTTGCTGAAGTGTTTACCCAAAAGAACTACCCTTATTACTATGTTTGTTTGGGCTATATTGTTTGGAAGAAAGCAGTCTACTATGTCCTTGATGGAAGTATTTTGTGGTGCACAGATAGAGGAAGTAACTGTAACTGTGTGAAAGTGCTTTTTAAAACTTTCAGCATGAGTGGAAAATGACATACTAAAGATCAGATAATGACTTTTCGAATGTCGCTGAGCTGCAATGCTGTTGATTGGCATGTTAAAGCAACAATAGGTGACTTTTAAACCATTATAAAATATTGTCATAACATTTGGGATGATATGTCGACAGACAACTAGTTGAATGACACCTCTTTTACATTTTGAGGGGGTCTGTATCGCTTTTACTGGCAGTAATTAATTTTGAGGAGGGTGGCAGGAACCCTGCCATACACACCAAAAAAAACCCCTGCAAATGTGCTGACTGCTTTACGGCCTATGTCACTTCTTCCTTTCCCTATTCATTATAAAGACGGAAGTCCATGCTAACGCTTTTGCGCGAATTCTGCAAAGATGGCAGAGCAACAGACAAAAAGTTTTGTCTGAGGAGGAAAAAGAAAGGGCAGCTACCAGGATATGCAGACTTAACATTGGCCCGATTTTCACTCGCTGGCGTGACCCCCGCCCCTGACGAGTTCGGGTGGGGTTAGCCACACTAAGCCACACGTTTGCTAACCGTCATATGCTATTGTTTATCCATAACTGGATTTATTTCCTTATTACTTTTTATCCTACACACAGCTGCTGGAAACAGAAATGTTGTTTAAAATCAAATCTTGTCTAAAATCAACTAAAACTTAAAAGTTACAAAGTGTTGCTTTGAATGTGAGCACTATGGAACATTAACTCATTTACTGCCATTGATAGCAATAGACATATGATCCATTTTAACTGGGATGTCTGGCACACTTAAAAGCAGTTATATATGTTTTAAAATCAATTTTGTCAAGGCAAAAGTGTTAGAGTATTCGTAACTCAATTCATCAATTTAAGCTACCCGCAAAAACATAAAATATCAAGTAAGCTTGACTTTTAGAAAATGTTTTATTTATCTATTTACTATTGAATGATAATGATTAAGTTCCATTGAAGTCTATAACGAGCAATTGCAGCCAATGACTTCATTTGTGAAATACCTGATAAGCTTTTATAACAGTAGGGAGGTTGTTGATGTCTTACCACATAGGCAAGGCAAGGCAAGGCAAATTTATATATATATATAGCACAATTCAACACAATTCAAAGTGCTTTACATCACATGAAGATCATAAAAATCACATTTAAATCAATACAACGTAAAAACCAGGACAATCAAAATAGGAAATAAAATTATACATAAAAATCTCATTTAATCACAAGTAGAATAAAAATAAATAAATAAAAATAAAACAAAAACTACTAAATAATGATTGAAATCAGCAATGGAGATAAGCACAAGAGGAATAGAAAGCAAGTAGATTGAGATATATAGACAGTTATGGATATGCAGTGCTAAACAAAAGCGTTTTTAGCCCTGACTTAAAGGAGCTAACAGTTTCAGCATACTTCAGACGTTCAGGTAACTTGTTCCAGAAGTGAAGAGCATAATAACTAAATGCTGCCTCACCCTTATGGTTCTTGTCCTTGGAACATGCAGGAAACTGGTTCCAGATGACCTTAGGGGTCTAGATGTCTCATAAGAATCTAACAAATCAAGCATGTATTTTGGTCCAAGGCCATTAAGTGTTTTGCAGACGAGCAGTAGTATTTTATAGTCTATCTTTTGACTCACTGGAAGCCAGTGTAGCGATTTCAAAACCGGTGTAATGTGGTCCAGCTGCCTTGTATTTGTGAGGACTCTGGCTGCAGCATTCTGTACTAGCTGCAGCTTCCTGACTGATTTTTTATCAAGACCCGTAAATATACCGTTGCAATAGTCCAATCTGCTGAAAATGAATGCATGCATAAGTTTTTCCATGTCTTGTTGAATCAGAAGCCGCTTAATTCTGGTTATATTTTTTAGGTGGTAATAAGCAGATTTAGTGACGGACTTTAGATGGCTATCAAATTTGAGGTCTGAGTCAATAATTACGCCAAGGTTTCTGACTTGGTTTGTGGCTGTAAGTGACATTGTGCTAAGGTGCCTGCTTATCTTTGACCTTTCCTTTTTTGGCCCAAAAATGATCACTTCTGTCTTCTCCACATTTAACTGGAGAAAATTCTGGCACATCCATTCATTGATTTGATGAATGCATTTACTCAGGGAGACTAAGGGACTATAATCAGGTGGGGACACAGAAATGTACAGTTGTGTGTCATCTGCATAGGTGTGATAGGAGATGTCGTACTGTTCCATAATCTGAGCTAAGGGAAGGATATAGATGTTAAATAATTTAACAATAGTCAAATTTCTGTTTAACATGTTTTAGCATCGTTTAGCATCTTTGGGATGTGTTGTAAGCCCGATTGAGTGTAAAGTGCTTAGTTGCCGCCACGTATTGTGGCCAAATTGACTGCGTGTGTGTTGAGAGGAGGACTTCCGGGTTGTGCACGCGCATCCGCGCCCACCATTGTGCTCATTGCACTGTACAATCCACTTGTCTGTTGTTGATTATTGTGCAGTCAGTTTGCATTGTTTTACATTGGCACTGATATGCTGTTAACCATAACCCGAAATTCAGAAGTTTTGACATTAGGCTTAATCTATGAGTTAGCGGGGTTTAATTAGTCGGTGAAGTTGATTTCAACAATTCCACGCAGTTTGTATGATATTCTATAGTTTCAGGGCTCCGGAGTGGCTAAGCTAGCACGAGTCAACGGTGCTTAGCGTATTTTTCGGACTATAAGTCACACCTGAGTATAAGTCGCACCAGCCATAAAATGCCCAACAAAGAGGAAAAAAACATATATAAGTCGCACTGGAATATAAGTTGCATTTTTGGGGGAAATTTACTTGATAAAATCCAACACATAGAACAGATATGTCATCTTGAAAGGCAATTTAAAAATACAATGGAGAACAACATGCTGAATAAGTATACAGTATGATAATATTACATGATGCATAAACAACGAAATGTGAATGTGGCCGGTATGTTAACGTAACATAGCTATTAAGAGTTATTCAGGTAACCGTAGCATAAAGAACATGCTAACAAGTTTACCAAACCATCAGTGTCACTCCAAAAACACCAAAATAACATGGGAAATGATATAATAATGTGTTAACAATTTCACACATAAGTCGCTTCAGAGTATAAGTCGCACCCCCAGCCAAACTATGAAAAAAACTGCGATTTATAATCCTATAATACGGTATGTGAAAAATTCTGATATACCCCTTTAAATTCAATCATCGGAAAGTCCTTGACATGTGATGACATTTTTCTGTTGTCATTCTTGTGTTGAGGTGGCAAAGGGAGAAAAAATGGTAAAAAGTAACTGATAGATTACTTAGTTACTTAGTAACTTAGTTACTTTGATAATGAAGTAATCAGTAAAGTAACTAGATTAATTTTTTGAGGCGTAATCAGTAATCAGTAATTAAATTACTTTTTCAAACAATCTGTGACAGCACTGAAAATCACACAGATGAAAATACAGTGTCTGCTTTGACTAAAACCACCCAAACATTTATATGTTTTCATATTTTAATTAGGATAACACACAAACAATGACAGAATGGGGAAAAATAAGTAAGTGAACCCTCTGTTAAAGAGCAATTGAAACCAATTTTTACCAAACTTTTTAAGTCAGGTGTGTGCCCAATCGCTGATGAGTGCTTGAAAGCTGCCCTGCCCACTATAAAACACACGCCTTGATGTAAAGCATTGTCTGATGTGTATCATGGCTCGGTCAAAAGAGTTGTCTGAAGACCTGCGATCAAGGATTGTTGATTTGTATAAAGCTGGGAAAGGATACCAAACCATCTGTAAAAATCTGGATGTTCATCAGTCGACGGTCAGAGAAGTTGTCTACAAATGGAGAGAGTTTGGCACTGTTGCTTCTCTCCCAAGGAGTGGCCCTCCACCAAAGATGACGCCAAGAGTTCTGCGCAGAATACTCAGTGAGGTAAAAAAGAACCCTAGAGTGTCTGCTAAAGACTTACAGAAATCACTGGCTGAGTCCAATATCTCTGTGTACACATCAACTAAGAAGCCAAGAATGGTGTTCATGGGAGGACTCTGCAGAGGAAGCCACTGCTGTCTAAAAAAACATTGTTGCTCGTTTAATGTTCGCAAAAAGGCACTTGGACATTCCACAGAAGTTTTGGCAAAATATTTTGTGGACTGATGAAACCAAAGTTGAATTGTTTGGGAGTAACACACAACATTGTGTGTAGAGGAAAAATGGAACACCTCACCAACATCAACACCTCAACCCCACCGTGAAGCATGGTAGAGGGAGCATCACGATTTGGGGTGTTTTGCTACCTCAGGGCCTGGACAACTTGCAGTCATTAATGGAAGAATTAATTCAGTTCATCAGGATTTTTTGAAGGAAAACCTGAGGCCGCCTGTCAGACATTTGAAGCTAAAAAGAGAATGGATTCTGCAACAAAACAATGATCCAAAACACAGGAGTAAATCAACTTCAGAACGGTTTCAGAATAACAAAATACACGTTCTGGAGTGGCCAAGTCCAGACTTGAACCCCACTGAGATGCTGTGGCATGACCCAAAGACAGCGATTTATGCCAGAAATCCCAGGAATCTGACTGAACTACAGCAGTTTTGTAAAGTAGAATGGGCCAAGGTTAGTCCTGATCGATGTGCCGGACTGATCTGCAGCTGAAGCGTTTGGTTGAAGTTATTGCTGCCAAAGGAGGAGCCACAAAATATTAAATGTGATTGTGACCTTACTTATTTTTCCCCCTTCTGTCATTATTTGCACACTATCCTCATTAAAATATGAAACCATATAAATGTTTGGGGGTTTTTAGTTAGAGCAGATGTAACCGATTTGAAACGCGCCGCGCCCCGACACGATCCGCTCCCACCTCTCTGACCAGGCTGCGACGCGCTCCATATCAACAGTGCAGGGACGATAACCACTGCGCCAATAAAGCTCGAGCCAACGGCACAGCCGTCAGCGTCCCTACTTGAAGGCATCGGAGGGTAAGGTTTTCCACGCACCACCTCACACACGTGGACCTGCGTGTACCCGTCACACTCACCCCCCGAAAACCTTTGTTGCCGATCCGGGTCACGGCACCAATGGAACCGGTTTGAAACGCGCCGCGCCGCGCCTTGACGCGATCCGCTCCCACCTCTCTGACCAGGCTGAGATGCGAACCCACGCAGCGCTCCATATCAACAGTGCAGGGACGCTAGCCACTGCGTAAATAAAGCTCGAGCCAACGGCGCAGCCGTCAGCGTCCCTACTTGAAGGCATCGGAGGGAAGGTTTTTAAGGGAAGGAACCGCCTCACACACGCGGACCTGCGTGTACCCGTCACACAGAGACTGTTTTTTCATCCGTGTGGTTTTGACAAAGATCAGACCACATTTGATAGGGATTTTATGGAGAAATATGAGAAATTCCAAAAGGTTCAGATACTTTTTCATACCACTGTGCACCTGGCTGCCAAGGCACCCTAGCTGGGAATCAATGCTGGACTGTCAAGGTAGCCTTAAGCACGTATCCAGTGCCTTAATGTGATATAGTGACAAATGGGATAGCTTATTATTTTGACTTTTTTTTTTTTTTTAATGAGGAAAAAAGAAAATATCCAAGCAACATTGGCTATTTCACAGTAGGAATCCTTCCAATCCCGGTGCACACACCTTCAAAACCCTTTCAGAATTTTTATGGGAAGTACTTAAAAGATGCTCAGTGGTCTGATGTTTGACTATTTACAGCAGTCTGACACTGAAAGAAAATATTTGAATGTCCCTGGAGTGTAAAGTAGGGACTTGTCCTCTGCCAGCATGTTGACCTTTTGCTTGGGCACATAAAATAGCAGAATGCCTCAGTGCACCTTGTGAAGCCCCGTGACAATGTCCAATATCCAAGCATCCATGTCAACAGGAATTATACTTAGAATGAGGGCAACTGCATTTCACTTGTAGTAAACATGGTTTGTATCTTGAGCCAGCTTTCTTGATAATAGTGCTGAGCGGGTGATGAAGAGGCGAAAATGTGCATGTGAAGATGTATATACAGCATTGGGGTGCAGCAAAGTAGCAGATGAACCTTGCACAGACGGGATGCTGCCCAGAAGCCTTCCTGACAGTGCTGACAATTAAATGCATACAGTCACTTTGCTTTGCTTTTTTAAATATGCTCTTGTAAGTGAGGAAGCTTTGATTTATTTTAGGAAAAGACATTTCACTTTTGCGAATATCTTACCTCGTCCTGGATAAAAACATAGCAAGATAAGAAGAAGTAATTTATATCAAATATTGCAGAAGGGTAATTTATAACGTTTTTCATTTAAGTAAATGTCAATGGTGCTTCTGGAGAAAATATTTTATATAATGAAAGAAAAAAAAGCATCAAGATACAAGGCCAGGAGCGAAAAAAACAGGGCTTGCTTTTTATCAGAAAGCTTGATTCAAGGTGTCATGATGGTGAGGACAATAGCGTTTAAAAAAACGTGCTCTTAACTTTGCAGGCTTTGGCCTTGCACGCTTTTGAGTTCTTCAATTACTTCTAGAACTGCTGCTATTCCTTGGGATTTATGGTGCAAAAATATTGAGGAAAGATTTAAGTTTAACAACAGCTTGCAAAGCTTGATTTCCATTACATACAGATTTACAGTATGATTTAGATTACTACTAGCAATGATAGTATTTGATGAGCTTGTATTCATGTGGGAAGGTTCCTTATCTGTTACATTTGCATTCCTTTTTGCAAATTAATCATCAAACACATACACATGAAGAGATTCGAGGGTGAAAGGGTAAATAGTAAATTCTGAATTCAGAGTACATTTGTCCAATTAACTTGTGTAATAACCTTGAATGATTATAAGCAAATCAGGTTTAGGTGTAAAATAAGCAAGACAACATTTTCCTTTGCTGTTGAATGGATTCATTTCAATTAACTCAACAAAAATCAGTGGCAGAACAATATGAATGGCAGATAACGAGGCTAATTTCCTCTTTTTTCGATTTCATTCAAAAGTTTTAAACATTTACAAGTGATGTTTGGAAACATAGTTCATCATATAATTTTAGTGTGAAATGCAATAATAATAATAATAATAATAATTAAAAAAAAGAAGAAAAAAAAAAAGAAAAAACCTCCCGGTGTTTTTCATACTTTTTCATACAGTGGTATGAAAAAGTATCTGAACCTTTTGGAATTACTCACATTTCTGCATACACCATCGAATGTGATCTGATCTTTGTCAAAATCACACAGATGTAAAAACTGTCTGCTTAAGCGTCTGGTTGAAGCAAGGGCGTAGGTTTGCATAGGGACGGTAGGGACAAAACACTACCAACTTTTCAGGATGCTCAAATTGTCCCCACCAACTTTTAAGCAACCTTATTTGCATTATATAATGTGTTTAGTTATTTAGGTCATTTAGATTGTCTTCCTATATGTTGTAATGATAGAACTGACCCGACCATTATTAAGTGAATTATTTTCATTATTTTCAGACTTACATTTACCCCCTTTTCACTTGCTGAATAAGCCAGTCCATGTTTTATTCCATGCGTTTGATTGGCTGATGACTTTAGCACCCCGACCCCCGTGCACACTCTCGCAGAACAGAATTACATTTCGTGTCCACATGCCGCCTCCTACGCCCGCTTCGAAGAGGAGGGATATTAGAAGTTTTTTTTTCGGCCATCAGCCGCTGTAAGTGATGTGACAGTCATTGTTGTGAAGGTGGGAAACGGTGGGCAGCACTAATTTTGCTTCTGAAAGTCCGACCAGCATCACAGTTTGGCATTACCATTACATTAAACTGTGAACTTGCTAACCTGAGTAGGAAGCTGCTTCAGGAGAAGTGTCCTACTGTATGTGTTTTCTACTATGTTAACGTTAATTTGACTGAGAAATATAATAAACTCTGCTCAGCTGTAAGAAATATAGTGAACCAAGGTTTACAACCTTCTCCCCAGTTTTCATTTTTATTTTGCTTATGTGGTCTTAAAGCAGCTAAAAGAAGCTTTCATTTTTTGTAGAGTTTGGCTGTGCTTGTGGACAAAAGTAGTGTTTTCCTGAAGGAAGGCTCCATTTTTATTTATTTTTGTTATTCCCTGACTAAGACGTTTTTTTTGTTATATTTATTTAGACAGACAATTTTGAGTGGTATTAAGAATTTTTTCCCCATTCCTGGATAGTGAAGAGATGATTAAAAAGTTTGTATTTCTTTGTATGTTAATACACAAATTTGTGTTCAAATATTGTAATTTAAATTTGCTAATAAAATCCAGACATTTATTCTGGAAGTTTTCAAAATGTTTCTTTAGTAGTTTTCGAAAACAAAGGTTTGAATCGAATGGCGTATCACCTGAAGCTATATATATATGCACTGCAAAATCCCATCTCCTTAAAACTGAAAGAAGAAAAACTTAAATTCCCTTATTTTCAGTGTAAATCTACTAGAAATAAGTGAAATTATCTGCCAGTGTTTCTAGTAAATTTTACTCAGATTTCCTGAAATAGGAAAAATACCTAGCTGAAAACAAGACAGACTTATTTTAAGCAAAAAGCTTCTATATTTAATCTTAAAAAAAAAAAAAAAATGTCAGAAATGTTCTTAATTCAAGAATAGATGTTGTTCAAAACATTATTTGACAGCATATTTTTCTTGATTTGGTGAAAAATGACTGACTTAGATTATTGGGCTTAATAAGAACAAATGGTCATATTTACTGAAAGTATTTGAACGAATCTGACACATTTATCTGCTAACTAGCCTTTAAAACTCAAAACAAGATGAAGAAAATTATTTGACTAAATTATTTAAAAAAAAATCAGATTAAGAAATTATAATGTAAATTTGCAGTGTGAAAGTCTAAGTCAACATGGATTTATTTTGCATTAATCATTTAGCCCAGGGGTCCCCAAACTATGGCCCTCACACTTGGTCCGGCCCCCTGAACAATACCAGAGAGCATTTTGAATATATTATATAATATTATTTATATTAATTATATAATATATAATTAATAATGTATATATATATATATTAATTATAATATATATTTTTTCTCAATAGTGTTATTTATTTCTTGGCCTTTTTCTGTGAAGAACTCAGGGAGGGTTATTTGGTTATTATCTATTTGATTAATAGTGTCATTATTATTTATTATTTTTATATTATATTATATTATTTGTATTTTATTTACTTTTGCTCCCCGAAGAATCCAGAAAGGGTTATTTGATTGTGGCTTTCTGAAAAACAATACATTTTTACATTTAGGCACTCCTTCAATCATCACACTTTTTCTGTTACAAACTGACCCTGGCCCCTCATCAGAGAAGGGAAAATTATATGGCCCTCACAGGAAAAAGTTTGGGGACCCCTGATTTAGCCTATCAATTAATTAGGTTCCTATTGGTGAGAAATGTAGCCCTGACCGCCGTTCACCCAGTCTGTTTGGTCTTATTAATGTCCCGTCCCCATCAAAAAGTGTACATGCAGGTTGTGCTGTTATATCGTTCCTACCAATATTGAGACCAAACCTACGTCATTGGGTTGAAGTTATTGCTGCCAAAGGGGCGGCCACAAAATATTAAATGTGACGGTACACTCACTTATTTTCCCCCTTTCTGTCATTGTTTGCATACTATCCTGATTAAAATATGAAAACCTATACATTATTGGGTGGTTGTAGTTAAAGCAGACACTGTTTTTTCATCTGTGTGATTTTGACAATGATCAGATCCCATTTGATGGTGATTTTATGCAGAAATGTGAGAATATTGTTCATACCACTGTAGAAAAGACAACACAAATATGTCTCAACACTGATATTTACAAAATAACCATTTGATTTTTTTAAACTTATTAAATAATTTCCCTGAAATAGTCTTGCAGTCCCAGGAACGATGACTACATTATGATCCTGATCCTATTTGATTGGCCCCACTTGAGTCCACACTTTCTGAATTGGACATCACAGGTCAAAATGTTACAACAAATTCCGTTCTGCTTTGAAATCCCTCCTGACGTCTGTGTCCTTCCATCATTTAATGTACATTAAACTGACAACCTGACTGTTTCACTTCACAGCAGACAAGAAAAGTTGAAACCCGCTTTTGTTTGAGGTTGGATTGTTGAGGCACTCTTCTCTTTGTTGTTGGTTACTTCCAGCCCACACAGCCACAGCAGCACATGTTCCAAGCCCACAATTTTCTTGTCTAAAAGCCTGTGCATTGATTGCCTGTTAACCGCAACTGTAAAATAATATACGTGTGTGTGTGTGTAACTTTGTAGAATATGATATTCTGCACTGTAGAGGGTCTAAAGCAAATTTTCAGATATTCAGAGAAGAGTGTTGGGAGAAGGGCTACACTTTAGATGAGAAGTGCATAATTTTCAAAGTGAATTAAAAAGATGCAATAGAAATAGAGGCTAACTGAGGAATTGTGACTGTGGGAACAAAGAATTGAGATTTAGAGTGAAAAGATTGGATGTTATCGGGTAGAGGGATAGTCTAATGAGGAGTAGCTGAACGGTTTTCACACCTCTCCATAGAAAAATAAAACAAGCGATCAATCAATTTTGCTTTGGATAATTACTAACTGGTTGGGGAGTGGCTGTACAGCAGATGGCAGGCGGCCTGATGACTAGAGGGTTCTGTTGGGTCCGCTCATGGTCAATTTAGAGATGTGCAAAGGGAATGGGGATGGCAGGTGGACCCAGACTAGGAAAAATGAGGAGAGAAAGGGCAGACAAGAAATAACAATACAAACCAATCAAAATTGTTTTGTTTAAAAAAGTTTACCAGTCAGGCATTCTATGGTAAAGAGCATAGATTTGTTTGGAATACAGCACAGATTGTTTCCCCACTTGCTTATAGTACAAATATTTCAGCGCGAGACGAAATAGCATTCAGATATGTGCACTTCCTTTTCTCACTATCATTCTTATTGCCGGAAATGCAGCTACAGGTCTTGATTGTGTAAAAAAATGGCAGTGGCCAATTATGGAACTACAGTGGTACTTCGACATACGATCGCTTTGACACACGATCCTTTCGACATCCGACGTAAAATTTGACTCGCCATTTGTTTCTACATCTGACGACATGCTCAAAATACGACGATTTATGACAGCATCGCAGTTTCTTTGTTTTCCGGCAAGATGGAAACATGGTGGGTTTTCTTGTGAGAAAAATCAACATGGATTCCAAGAATGTTAGTGCAGGTGATGAAAAAAGGGAAAAAGGTGAGGCTTACTATTGAAATGAAGATGGAAATGTTAGAAAAAAATGAGCGTGGTGTCCGCGTCCGTGAACTAGTTCGACTATACGGCCCTAGAATGTCTACGATCTCAATGGTCCTCCTCCAACCTCCGGTTGCCAGTCTTTATAAGTTAAGGTGACAATTATTATGATTGTAACATCACTAAAAAATCGCCAGCTTCGTCAGGTTTTTAATCATTTATTTCAGAATTTGTGCAACACAACATGCCTACTGTCCGCCACAGCTGAACATGAAAAGTAAAAGTCCTCGCTCACGCTGTCACGTCAGCCACGCGGTGCATTCAGGTACACCAAGCAAAATACATTCGCCACACTAGAACTCGACTCATTACATTATTACAGGTATTATCATTATTATTACTATTATTATGTTATTAGTCCTATTCTTATTCATAACTTATTTGTATTGCAATAGTACCAGCAGTATTTATTAAGGATTTAGTGTAGGTTTTCGGGCTGTGGAATTAATTAATGGAATTATAATGTATTCTTACAGATAAAAATCCTGCTCGACATACGACCATTTCAACTTGCAAACAAGGTCCTGGAACGAATTAACTTCATACTGTATGTAGAGGTACAACTGTATATGTTTGCTCGCTACATACAGGTGTTTTGAGTTAAAGGGATCCATGAATATAAAGACGGGTAGTTCTTTAAAAGATAAACGTTACAATGAGTTAAAATTATTTCATATTGCAACCCCTCTTGATGTTTTTGTTTTTATACAATTTGTAAAATTAGTTTAGCTGTAGGATACCATTGTTGTTGACGTCGCAGGGCATTGACGTCACATGGTTACGCTGCCGGGCTTCCAGAGTATGACTCTAGAGACGTAAACATGTCATCTGTTCACCCCTTTCGATTTGAACCCGAGAGGAACATTAATGAGCATGACAGCACTGTCGATATTTCACAAACGAGCAGCAAAAGCAAAATGAACGGGAAAGACGGGATGAGAAGTGACAAGAGTAGGAAAAATAAACAGTGTTCTGCCAAAATGTGCTGCACCGGAGAAACGTCGACAAGAGGCTAATCTGACACCCAATGTACTACTGTGGGCTTTCAGCCGGTTTTGTTTTGATGCATACAGAAAGAACATACTAAAGATGCCTTAACAAAATACTTGAACATAGAAATATCAAATAAGAGTTGTTTAAACATGCTACGTGACTAATGTGGTCAACAGATCAACAATCTGCTTTTAAGCTACCACAACAAAACTATGCTTAAAAGTAAGAGAGGGAAACACATGCAACAAGTATTTCGATGCAATGAAAAGGTAATAAAAGACTCAATAACAACACAAAAAGTAAATATTCATTGAGTGACAGTGACAATCTACGTCATCACCCCAGCGTCCATTGCGCACTTAAAACATGTACTAAATATTTTAAATTTTTAAATCATTGGCAATATTTTATGTGTTTCTAATAACATATTTTGGTAAAAGAGAACAATTGTGGCTTATTAGAGCCTACAAGTCCGAGGTTCCCTTTAAGTAGATTAATATGTACAGCTCAGTACATACAGTGCATCGCTTGTGGGCCAATTTTAAGCTAGAACTTATTTCCCCAGATATAATTTGGCGTATTGTAATTTAGCCTGTTTTATAAACGCTATAAATACCCCGTAAACATGTCACTTATGTGCTAATCCGATTTGCGTGTTGTGTTTTGAAGTATCAATTTCCCCCAACGGCTACTATCAGTGGCCAATATTAGCTGGAGTGACTGCTGTTAGCCTTTACTACTTCCTGCAGGGAGAGACGTACAACAAATACAAAGGGAAGCTATCTCCAAAGTGTCAACTCAAATAATTTATTTTCCCTCCTTTTTCCTCCAGGCATCTTTCTGTAATTAGCTTTTGCTGGAAGGTGTATACATGCTCTTTGCTAGCTAACTTCAGCATCCAGTGAGTTGCACATATGATCATGCTGCCTGTACACAGTGGATACAATATATTTGTGCTGGAGAGCATTCAAGCAATAAGTGAGTTAGCAGAGAAGCTTAAATAGTAGTTTGATGGCTAATTTGGAGCACGATACACCGCAGGTCAATTCCGATTTTTTCATTTCATTTTCATGCAGCATGCACAGTATAATTCTGAGATTTTCAAATCCCAATTGGTCAATTTCCACTTGTGAATATAAATTGGATATGTATCCGATGCCTCGGCACTATGAAGTAAATATGGTCCCTTCGGGAGGTCTCTGCCATTACACTTTTATGGCAATTTTGAGGATTTTATGAAACCGAAATCAACGTATTTTTAACCTGATAGCTTCAAGTGTGGCATTGAGGTAATAGAGGTATTTGACAATTACTATTCTATACTGTTACTTCTGTACAATGGTGTAGGTTTGGTCTAAACACTGGTAGGG
Source organism: Corythoichthys intestinalis (assembly GCF_030265065.1). Taxonomy (NCBI): domain Eukaryota; kingdom Metazoa; phylum Chordata; class Actinopteri; order Syngnathiformes; family Syngnathidae; genus Corythoichthys; species Corythoichthys intestinalis. Next base: position 34,735,280 of record NC_080397.1, read on the forward strand.
ACAATATTACAGCATAACCTGCATGTACACTTTTTGCTGGGTACGGGACATTAATAAGACCAAACAGATCGGGTGAACGGAGGTCAGGGCTTCATTTCTCACAAATATGAACCTCATTAATTTATAGGCTAAATGATCAATGCAAAAGAAATCTGTATTGACTTAGACTAAACTTCATGCGTATTATTTCAGGTGATACACCATTCGAGTCAACCCTTTTTTTTTTTCAAAGACAACTAAACAAACATTTTGAAAACTTCCACAATAAATATCTGGATTTTGTTGGCAAATTTAAATAGCAATGTTTGAACATAAATTATATTAACATACATAATAGATACAAACGTATTTATAATCTCTTCTCTTCTATCCAGGAATGCAAAAAATAAACATTTGTCTTAGTTAAGACTTAAGACCACTCAACATTTGTCTAAATAAATAAATAAATTTAATAAATATAACTGAAAAAACGTCTTAGTCAGGGTATAACAGAAATAAATAAAAATGGAACCTTCCTTCAGGTAAAACACTACTGCTTTTGTGCAGAAGCACAGCCCAAAAAAAAAAAAGAAAACTTTCCCCCTAGATTATGATTAATATATGAATATCTAAAAAAATGTCTGTATAGGTTGAAAATGAAAATATTTTGAAATAAATAATGAATAAAATAAATAAATACATTCTAAATAAATTCAAGTCATCCAGTGAACCACCCGTGTGTTTGAGGGGGAAAAAAGGGCACATTCAGCAAGTGAAAAGGGATAAATATAAGTCTGAACATCATGAAAATAATTCACTTAATAATGGTAGGGTCGATTCTATCCTTACAACATATGGGAAGACAATCTAAATTACGTATATAACTGAACTCATTATATAATGCAAATAAGGCTGCTTAAAAGTTGGTGGGGACAATTTGAGCATCCTGAAAAGTTGGTAGCGTTATGTCCCTAGCGTCAATATGCAAATTTACACCCTGTCTTCTCTGATACATTGTCCTTACATAGATGTCCTATTTGTAAACACTTGACTATATGCAGAGAGAGACACTGCAGGGAGGACATCTAGCATCCAGCTGGCAATGTCTTTGGCTCCACAGCAGGGTAGAACCGCCTCTGGAGGTGTGGTGGCCGCCCTCCATTCTATTGGCCTGGTAGCACAGAGAAAGAAAGTTCTCAGGGGTATATAAACAAAGTGGGTGGGGGACGGCACTATATTCACTACACCCAGGGATGCTACAGCTGTTTGATTAGGGTTTGTAAGGAGGCACAAGATTTTCTGTGCGAATAAAGCCTGCCCTTAGTCAACTACAACGATCGTGTACTCTTTTCATTTCTACATTACCTCCCCTCGTTGACCGACCGGAGAGTCTCCAGGAATCCAAAACAGGCTCCAGAAAATACACAAAAGTATCAAGAACGAAAAAGTATCTCCTCTGCCATCTTCAGCCATTGCTCGTTCTCGTCCTCTGTTTGTTTTGTCGAACTGTAGTGACATACAGTGATCCCTCGCTACTTCGCGCTTCAAACTTCGCGCCCTCAGTCCATTGCGGATTTTTTTTTACAATTAAAAAAAGTAAATAAAATAAAGTCAGTATTTTATAGAGCTGTCCTGATTCGATCACGTAGTCGCTCACTCTCTCTCCTGCCGCTTTTCTTGGTCAGGCAGTGCACTGGAGTTGCTTATTAAAGTTAATGATGATTGACAGACGTTAAGGTTTGATCTTGCCAGAGTTGCATGGAAGATGAAACTTCAATGTGTCGCATGCGTCAATCAATGTTTGTTAACTTGTTAAACAGTTGCTTTGGCAACTCATTGTGTATAAGTAAGCAGCTTGAGCGGACTTGAGTGGACTCACTCAATGAAGCATTTGATAAAGACAAGCATTTTTCGACTACTTTTCTACTACTATTGCTTGTCATTTTCCCTCCAAAATGTCATGTGACTCGTTACAGGAGTGCTGTCAGCATTGCTGCAGAAGTTGAAGAAGTGTGTGGGGGGGTCATTCCCACCACCATGCTTGACTGTAAGCAAGACACACTTGTCTTTTTACTCCTCACCTGGTCGCCGCCACACATGCTTGAGACCATCGGAACCAAACAAATTAATCTTTGTCTCATCAGACCATAGGACATGGTTCCAGTAATCCATGTGCTTTATTGACATGTCTGCAGCAAACTGTTTGTGAGCTTTCTTGTGTACCGCTCCCGCGTGCGGCTTGGCCGGGGGGGCGAATTCCAACAAAGTGTATTAAAAGAGGTAAAAAAAAAAAAAACATCAATAAACGCTGAATACAATAGAACAAACCTGAATGAAATATCTAATCAATTGGATTTTTCATAATTTTTTTAAATGGTAAAGAGACTTTATGGACACCCTGTGCTGTATGAAGGGTTTCAAAGAGCCATCAATGTTTAGGCTTCGGCTATGTGGGCTGACTCACACTTAATTGACTTCTATAGAGCACTAATTGCCCATTCAAAATACAAAAGGTTGAATACACCCTATTACAGTATTTCAGTCACTTATTTCTACATTCCTCCGGGAAAGGAATGTATTTTTTGAAATAGTTATACAGCATATAGGCCACAATATTGGTGAAAATATTTTAAAATCGCAAAATTTTTGTCTCATTTTTTGCATATCACAAAACCATGGCATTATTAAAGGGGTGTGTAGGCTTTATATCCACTGTATCTTTTACTGAAGTTGCAGAGTCGTCTGGACACATCCTTACAGTAAGGGTTTTTACACAAATTCACAATCCTGCCCGCCAAAAATCCTACAATACCTCCTACACAATGACTTGATTGTCTGGCAATTGGTTTGCAGTGCATCTGTGATACAGAAATATCAATGCGTGTGTGTTTTTTTGTGCGTGAGCAGAACAGTCCCACTGTTTCCAAATTCATTGTGATTAATGTGTTCCATAAAAGGTGTACAGGCTGTTGTACACGTTTTAAGTAAACACGGCTGATTACATATTGATGCGCATACCCTTAGTGCATTATACTAGTTGATTTTACTATCATTTTAATTTGTAAAATTGCTATAAATTGTTAAAGGGAACCTCGGACTTAAAGATTTGTAGGCTCTAATAAGCCAAATTTTTTCTCTTTTACTACAGTATGTTATTAGCAACACATATATTGTTGCCATTGATTTAAAAATCTATAATATTTAGTACATGTTCTGACCTACGGAGGGTGCCATGTTTTTCGCACGTAAGCACGCTGGGGGTGATGACGCAGTTGGCCTGGACTGGGAGAATAGCTGTGCTAGCTAGATAGCAAAGCTAGTATGACGACTGGCATGATTTTGTCACATTTTACTGCTGGTCAGATTGTTTTGTTACAGAGCTGTGGGATAAGTTCTGAACGTCGTACTTGCATCCAATTCCAGCTCATCAGCAGTGTCTTTGAACTGATCCTAGGTGGCTTGCCGAAATATTGACTTGCTGCTATTTGACAGTTTGTATATCCCTTCGTTGCCAGTTGCATTATTGCCTTGTTTTTTTGTTTGTTTGTCTGCCTCTCACCGTGGTTTTCCCTCGCAGTCCCTATGTTATTGTTGTCTGCTTGCTGTCTGAAGTGAGCCGCGTTTTCTAATTCCTTGGTTAAGCTAGCTGCACTTTCTTTTCAGTTTTGTTTCCTTTTCAGGTTTTACTGCACAGACAGACAACACATGTGGGTTGCGATTGCTTTGTAAGGGATATCGTAACTCCAACGTCACGCAGAAGTATAGTCCTGTGGTCTACGTGCTCGTCTGTCGCACGGGAAACAGCGGGTTAGAATCACGCTGCATTTAATTGCTTTCGCATTGCTTTCGCTGCTGGTTTTGTGAAATATTGACACTGCTGTCCTGCTCATCACTTTTCCGCTCGGGTTCAAATTGGAAGAGCAGACCCGACGACATGCTTATGTAGCTAACGAGTGACACTGTGGAAGTACAGCAGCGCTGATCGCAGTGACATCACCGCTCAGAGTGCATTGCGTCGTCCACAACAATGGCGACGTACTAGTTAACCCTTTAACACCGAACGTGTCGGCAGCGATGCGTTTACGCATATCGTCTTTGAAGCTTCGTCACGCTGTAATTACGTCACCCACGTGCCGCTGGTTGGTCTCATTTGAAAGTGCGGAAGTTGATGTCCACACCAGTTTTTATTTGAAGTCAATCGACCAAGAAAAACAGGAGATAATGTCATTTGAATTTTATATTTTTATTGCACTCATAAATATGCATTAAAACGCTGCATGGACCATGTATCTATCTCCATATTTCCATCATTTCTTGTCCTTTTTCAAAACCGAAAGCAGCACAAAAGACTACACATCCCAAGAGCCGTTGTGATGTCAAGAAGGACGAACCGAATGTGATCATTTTTAATAAGTTTCCGAGCGAGGTGCCAACTAATGAAAGGGAGGCATGCGATGCAAGCAACGGCCGGTTGGTTTGAGCGAGCGACTTTGAAACGTGCAGAATAAATCTAAAACTACATTTAGCGCAAGTTAATGCATTATTTCATTAATGCAAGGAAGAAGATGAGCCGTATTTGTCGTTGTTTTTCTGGGATGAGTTGGCGTCTCGGCGAGTAGAGGTGACAGCAGTGCGCAAACGGCGAAAGAGTAGGCTGTGTGACATTGTGTGTGACGCAGCTCCGTGACCTGTTCATGAAGAAGCTTTATTGAGTGCGCGAAAAAAAAAAAAAAAAAAAAAACTTTATTGGGTCGCATGACTGAAAAATTTGAATTGAACTGAACTGCTTGTCAATATTTTTTAAAATACTTTTTTTCTATGTTATATATATTTTTTCTTCACTATAATCTTTTCAATTTTATGTAGATGTGTGTTCAAGAAGCTTGATTGCATGTACGTATCTAATTTTGATAAGGTGATGGGTACAACACCTAACTTCACAAAGAGATATCCTCCAAACTCTTTGTGTGTTAGATGATATATATAATCTTTTTTCTCACTATTTTGCACTATATATAACCTGTTTTGACCATAGTATGTGTAAAGGCCAAAAACGCCTATGACCATACCTGCGGTTTGTGCTGAATTGTCAAACATCTATTGAATGTTTATCCTAACAAGTTGAATAAATATTATCAAGCTTCAAAACGGCTGGTTGAGCATGTTTGGTTGTCAATGGGACATCAACATTACAAATTTTGAAAAAAGATTTTGGGATTTTTTTGTCTTTTTGGGTCCAAAATGTGGATTATAATTGGTCAGTGAAGAAAACAACAGTTTGGACATGAAGTTCAAGGTGTCCTGAAAAAAGGGACCCAACTTGGCCATTGTAAACATTTTTGTCTTTGAAATATAAAGGCAACATCAAATGCATGCAAATTCGGCCAAAATAGGCTTAGGTGTTAAAGGGTTAAACACATTTTTCAAATTTTATAAAAACGAAAACATTGATAGGGATTTGAATATCAAATTATTATAACTCATACTGACATTTATCTTTTAAGAACTAAGTCTGTCTGTGTTTCCCTTTAAAAGTTATGTTCCTAAGCAGCTGAGTAACATGTGTCACGGCTGGCATGCCATCAAAGGATCTCTGATCAAAAAACCAATTCTATTCAAACATTATCTGTGCAAAAGTAAGAACGTGTCAAGTTTGTTTTGTAGCTGATAATGCATAAACTGTTTATCTCAGTGTTGGATTTGATTTAATTATTTATACCTCAGCCACACAACAGCTTGGACATTCGTTTAACATGGAGTATACTAGTTTGATTTACTGTTTCATTACATTATTTACAATGGCATTTAAAATGACTTTCCCTCTGCACTCTCTCAATAGTATTTTAATGCATGAGGCAAATTCAACTGAATTTACATACTGAATGGTTTTTAGCCAACACTATGCAACTTTCGCCTCTTCTTGAATATATTTTAAAAACAAAAACACACCAGAAAACAATACCAAGCTTTACTGTCCTCAGGCTGTCTGAATTAATGTATGTAAAGGGAGCACTGAATAATGTGTGCATTACTCAAACCATTATATCATATCCAATGAGCAGTCCCTATTTTTTTTTAGGTTGAACAGAGATCTTTCTCAATTTTTCAGTATGTGAATAATATGTGATGAGTTCCCTATGATTAACTTAAATTTTCTTGACTTTCTAAACTTGTGAAAGGTACTGGCACTTCAGTGTCATACCAGCCAAACACCAGTAAAACTGCCTGGTTCATAACCCTTTCCTGTTTTATTTGGTTTTCATTGTGTACCTCCCACTGGGTGTATCATTGCCTATAAATAAAGTCTAAATTCTACTACTCACGACATTATTCAACTCCCGGCAAAAATGATGCAATTTTGGAGAAGAAAGGCAAATCACAGATGTCCCAAGATTATTTTTTAAATTAAAGCAAAATACCACCCTTCTGGCTTTTAGAAACATAAAAAACAAAACGTTGTAATCAGTCACATTTCTTTTAGATTAGGTTAAGGAAAAAAACGACCCTGAAGAAGCAGGAGCAGCCCAGAAACATAACAGAGCCTCTTCCATGTTTCAAAGTAGGGACATTGTAAATTTCTGTAACCACTGGCGTTTTAACTCTTATGAGCATATGTGAAAATCAACACACTGAACTTCATTAAGCAACCAGTTACATAAGGTATTCTCTCGTAACATTGTCGCATATCAATCAGAAGTTGAGCAAAATCCAGTACTAGTATGTTCCTCAGGTTTCTGTAGCTTAATTGTCACTGACATTGAGGATACTTTTGTTGTTGTTGTTGAAATGACGCTTATCCATACGCAGCTTGCAGGTAAACTGGAACTACATTGACCATAAGATGTATATCAAGAACACTGACTGAGGCATTGTCTACACATAGCAGGGTATTTGGCAAAGGGCTTTTTCTACGGTTTGGCCTATTATCCACACGCACATTTAAACGATGGTTCCTAAAAACTGCATCCAAAGTGAAGATGTGCGAATTTTGCTTTTGTGGCGCCATAATGTGGACACAGATAACCAAAGATTTAACTGTGAATACGTCACTAACTGCAACAAACTTTGTCCCTCCGTCACACATGAGACTCATGTTTATATTTGGAGTAAATTAGACATGGTTTTTTTTTTTTTTTTGCTTCCATTTATTTACAAACTCTTGCAGTGCTTCACACTGAAGAACAAATGCGAAGGATGGGGGTATTATGGACAATTATTTTTCGCGCATTGTCATGAATGTACTTAAAAATAAATGAATGTGTTTGGCTGTGGAAGCTTTTTTTTTTCCAAACGTGCTGGTGCAGACATAATTATTTTTTCCCGATGTGTTTCGTCATACTCCTTTGCGGATTGCGCGAAACGGCGACGGTCACTGGCGACTAGAAAGCCGGTTTGCAGTAATTTTAGTGGGAAAGTGGCAAACATACATGTCGTTTTGTCTCTGTATCTATTCATCTATCTATCTATCTATCTATCTATCTATCTATCTATCTATCTATCTATCTATCTATCTATCTATCTATCTATCTATCTATCTATCTATCTATCTATCTATCTATCTATCTATCTATCTATCTATCTATCTATCTATCTATCTATCTATCTATCTATCTATCTATCTATCTATCTATCTATCTATCTATCTATCTATCTATCAATTGCATTGGCAACGCAGATGAGGCAGAGACACTGTTCAAGTGGGGTTTTACCACCCGCTGTGCGAATGTCGTGAGATCAGGATGTAAACTTCCCTTGTTTTCAGTTTCGTTTTCCACGTTGTTAGAAACCCTTTTGAGAAGATGGCAAAAAGAAAAAAGACGAGGAGTATCGTACTTTTTCAGCAGGACATAAGGACATAAATGCGGCACCGTTTTTTTCTCTCGCTTTGGATTAGTAAGCTATTTCTCCCAGTTCAGTGTGATTGCAAGGTTCTGACTATGAAAGGGACAACAAGAGGGGAGGATTTATTCGAGTCCCTCACTAAAGAAAAAAATCTACCGATGGATAAAGTTGTTTCGGTGAGCTCCGTGCATTAGATTCTCAATGTCTGCATGAAGCTTAACCCCACCAAGTATCAATCAGACTACAAAGCCATCAGCCATCATCATACAGCACCAGAAGTCGTATTAATTGTAAGAAATACTCATCATTGATTAGCAACAGCATAAGAATGTTATTTAAAAGAATTCAGAGACCTATTGTACTTTAAAAGTGTTGAAATTACATAAAGTGCACACATTACTTGTATTTTCAGTTTTAAACATATTGTATGGCTCTCATGGAATTACATTTAAAAATATGTGGTGTTCATGACTCTCTCAGCCAAAAAGGTTCCAGACCCCTGCTGTAAATATATAGTTCCATTTATTCACTTGAACATATACAGTGATCCCTCATTTTTCGCGGTTAATGTGAACCAGAACCTGGCGTGATAAGTGAAAAACTGCAAAGTAGCCCCCCATAAAAAAAAAAAAAAAAAAAAAAATTATATATATATATATATATATATATATATATGTATATTTACACATACATATATATTAGGGTTGTCAAAATTATCGCGTTAACGGGCGTTAATTAATTTTTTAAATTAATCACGTTAAAACATTTGACGCAATTAACGCACAAATGCCCCGCTCAAACAGCTTTTACAATGACAGCACAGTGAAACGTGTACTAGTGTTTTTCGGAGTTTTGGCTCCCTCTGCTGGCGCTTGGGTGTGACTGATTTTATAGGCTTCAGCACCCATGAGCATTGTGTAAGTAATTATTGACATCAACAATGGCGGGCTAATAGTTTATTTTTTGATTGAAATTTTTACAAATTTTATTAAAACGAAAACATGAAGAGGGGTTTTAATATAAAATTTCTATAACTTGTACTAACAGTTATCTTTTAAGAACTAAAAGTCTTTCTATCCATGGATCGCTTTAACAGAATGTTAATAATGGTAATGCCATCTTGTTGATTTATTGTCATAATAAAGAAATACAGTACTTATGTACCGTATGTTGAATGGATATATCCATCTTGTGTCTTATCTTTCCATTCCAACAATAATTTACAGAAAAATATGGCATATTTTATAGATGGTTTGAATTGTGATTAATTGCGATTAATTAATTTTTAAGCTATAACTAACTCGATTAAAAATTTTAATCATTTGACACCCATAATATATATATATATATATATATATATATATATATATATATATATATATATATATATATATATATATATATATATATATATATATATCCCCCCATGAGTCATCACCTTATCGTGGTGGAGGGGTTTGCGTGTCTCAATGATCCTAGGAGCTATGTTGTCTGGGGCTTTAAGCCCCTGGTAGGGTCACCAAAGGCAAACAGGTCCTAGGTGAGAGGCCAGACAAAGTATGGCTCAAAAAGACCCCTTATGATGAGCAAGATTATTGAACCCCAGTTTCCCTTGCCCGGACGCGGGTTACCGGGGCCCCCCTCTGGAGCCAGGCCTGGAGGTGGGGCTCGAAGGCAAGCGTCTGGTGGCCGGGCCTGTCCCCATGGGGCCCGGCCGGGCTCAGCCCGAAAAGGCAACGTGGGTTCCCCTTCCCATGGGCTCACCACCTGTGGGAGGGGCCAAAGGGGTCGGGTGCGTAGGGAGTTGGGCGGCAGCCAAAGGCGGGGGCCTTGGCGGTCCGACCCCCAGCTGCTGAAGCTAACTCTTGGGACATGGAATGTCACCTCTCTGGCAGGGAAGGAGCCTGAGCTGGTGTGTGAGGCAGAGAAGTTCCGACTAGATATAGTCGGACTCTCCTCCACACACAGCTTGGGTTCTGGTACCAATCCTCTCGAGAGGGGTTGGACTCTCTTCCACTCTGGAGTTGCCCATGGTGAGAGGCGCCGGGCAGGTGTGGGCATACTTATTGCCCCCCGGCTTGGCGCCTGTACGTTGGGGTTTACCCCGGTAGACGAGAGGGTAGCCTCCCTCCGCCTTCGGGTGGGGGGACGGGTTCTAACTGTTGTTTGTGCTTATGCACCGAACAGCAGCTCAGAATACCCACCCTTTTTGGAGTCCTTGGAGGGTGTGCTAGAGAGCGCCCCCTCTGGGGACTCCCTCGTTCTACTGGGGGACTTCAACGCTCACGTGGGCAATGACAGTGAGACCTGGAGGGGCGTGATTGGGAGGAACGGCCCCCCCGATCAGAACCCGAGTGGTGTTATGTTATTGGACTTCTGTGCTCGTCACGGTTTGTCTATAACGAACACCATGTTCAAACATAGGGGTGTCCATATGTGCACTTGGCACCAGGACACCCTAGGCCGCAGTTCGATGATCGACTTCGTAATCGTGTCATCGGACTTGCGGCCGCATGTTTTGGACACTCGGGTGAAGAGAGGGGCGGAGCTGTCAACCGATCACCACCTGGTGGTGTGTTGGCTCCGATGGCGGGGGAAGATGCTGGCCAGACCTGGCAGGCCCAAACGTATTGTGAGGGTCTGCTGGGAACGTCTGGCAGAATCCCCTGTCAGAAAGAGTTTCAACACCCACCTCCGGCAGAACTTCTCCCTTGTCCCGGGGGAGGTGGGGGACATTGAGTCCGAGTGGGCCATGTTCCGCACCTCCATTGTTGAGGCGGCCGATCAGAGCTGTGGCCGTAAGGTGGTTGGTGCCTGTCGAGGCGGCAATCCCCGAACCCGCTGGTGGACACCAGCGGTAAGGGATGCCGTCAAGCTGAAGAAGGAGGCCTATCGGGCCTTTTTGGCCTGTGGGACTCCAGAGGCAGCTGACAGGTACCGGCTGGCCAAGCGGACTGCGGCCTCGGCAGTCGCCGAGGCAAAAACTCGGACATGGGAGGAGTTCGGTGAGGCCATGGAAAACGACTTCCGGATGGCTTCGAGGAAATTCTGGTCCACCATCCGGCGTCTGAGGAGAGGAAAGCAGTGCACTATTAACACTGTGTATAGTGAAGATGGTGTACTGCTGACCTCGACTCGGGACGTCGTGAGTCGGTGGAGAGAATACTTCGAAGCCCTCCTCAATTCCACCGACACGCCTTCCTTTGAGGAAGCAGAGTCTGGGGACTCTGAGGTGGGCTCTTCGATCTCTGGGGTTGAAGTCATTGAGGCGGTTGGTAAGCTCCTCGGTGGCAAGGCCCCGGGGGTGGATGAGATCCGCCCGGAGTTCCTAAAGGCTCTGGATGTTGTAGGGCTGTCATGGCTGACACGCCTCTACAACATCGCGTGGACATCGGGGACAGTGCCTCTGGATTGGCAGACCGGGGTGGTGGTCCCCCTTTTTAAAAAGGGGGACCGGAGGGTGTGTTCCAATTATAGAGGAATCACACTCCTCAGCCTCCCCGGTAAAGTCTATTCAGGGGTGCTGGAGAGGAGGGTCCGTCGGGAAGTCGAATCTCGGATTCAGGAGGAGCAGTGTGGTTTTCGTCCCGGCCGTGGAACAGTGGACCAGCTCTACACCCTCAGCAGGGTCCTCGAGGGTGCATGGGAGTTCGCCCAACCAGTCTACATGTGTTTTGTGGATTTGGAGAAGGCGTTCGACCGTGTGCCTAGGGGAATCCTGTGGAGGGTGCTCCGGGAGTACGGGGTACCGAGCCCCTTGGTAAGGGCTGTTCGGTCCCTGTACGACCGGTGTCAGAGTCTGGTCCGCATTGCCGGCAGTAAGTCGAATTCGTTCCCAGTGAGGGTTGGACTCCGCCAAGGCTGCCCTTTGTCACCGATTTTGTTCATAACTTTTATGGACAGAATTTCTAGGCGCAGCCGAAGCGTTGAGGGGGTCCGGTTTGGTGACCTCAGCATTGAATCTCTGCTTTTTGCAGATGATTTAGTGCTGTTGGCTTCATCAAGCCGTGACCTCCAACTCTCACTGGAGCGGTTCGCAGCTGAGTGTGAAGCGGTTGGGATGAAGATCAGCACCTCCAAATCCGAGACCATGGTCCTCAGTCGGAAAAGGGTGGAGTGCCCTCTCCGGGTCGGGGATGAGATCCTGCCCCAAGTGGAGGAGTTCAAGTATCTTGGGGTCTTGTTCACGAGTGACGGTAGGAGGGAGCGGGAGATCGACAGGCGAATCGGTGCGGCGTCTGCAGTAATGCGGACGCTGCACCGGTCCGTAGTGGTGAAGAAGGAGCTGAGCCGAAAGGCAAAGCTCTCGATTTACCAGTCGATCTACGTTCCTACCCTCACCTATGGTCACGAGCTTTGGGTCGTGACCGAAAGAACAAGATCCCGGATACAAGCGGCCGAAATGAGTTTCCTCCGCAGGGTGTCCGGGCTCTCCCTTAGAGATAGGGTGAGAAGCTCGGTCATCCGGGAGGGACTCGGCGTCGAGCCGCTACTCCTCCGCGTAGAGAGGAGCCAGCTGAGGTGGCTCGGGCATCTGGTTCGGATGCCTCCCGGACGCCTCCCTGGAGAGGTGTTCCGGGCATGTCCCACCGGCGGGAGGCCCCGGGGACGACCCAGGACACGCTGGAGAGACTATGTCTCTCGGCTGGCCTGGGAACGCCTTGGGATCCCGCCGGAGGAGCTGGTTGAAGTGGCTGGGGAGAGGGAAGTCTGGGCTTCCCTGTTAAAGCTGCTGCCCCCGCGACCCGACCCCGGAACAAGCGGAAGATAATGGATGGATGGATGGATATATATATATATATATATATATATATATATATATCACTGTATTTGTTCATTTCATATCGTTGCGCATAATCATTCTTTTGTTCTCGTAACAGTGAACTCTGAACTTCTGGTATCACGGCAAGGACTCTTGCTCAAGGTCGTGAGCAGAGAGTTCTCCTCTCCTTAGGTTAGTCTAATAAGGCTTTCCACTGTTTTTTATCTGAAGGGTTGGCGCTAGGCTACCGCTTGAGAAATAGACTAATATTAACTGTATGCTCTTGGAGGTTCGAGGCACATCTTCTTGTGTCTCTTCGTCCTATCCTGTTCGTTAAGAGAATTAAAGAACCCGTAAAAAGAAAAAATTGGGACTTAATGCTCGAATGGCTTTCTGTGCAGAACTTATGCAGGCTGGGTGTGGACTGCTGTAATGTGGTGCTGTAAAATACAATTTTAAGGGGCCGGAAAGCGTGCCCGGCACCATTGGACAAGTATGACAAGTGGGAAGGAACTAGCTCACCTTGCCCATATTAATATGCTACAGGTCGGCCTGTGCTACAGGATGAGGACTGACAGCAGCCAGTCTGTAAGTGTAAACTGAAGTATGCTCAGGTGCTCTGTGCTGTCTAAAGCTGTTATAGCAGCAGTCAGTCTGCACCTGCCTCTTGTCACTGTATGTTATTCCTGATCTCTGGTGCTGAGCTTGTCCAAAGATTTCCTGTCCCTGCATGTTGTTTCACTGCTCACAAATCTCACCTCTATTTGTTCCTTTGATTCCCGCCCCATGGATTCCCTTTAGATGCTCAACTCCAGTGTGCTATCAAGTGTTAAGTAACACAATTTGCTTTTAACTCGTGGTAGGGCATACATGCAACCCCAATGAGGAAAAACGGCTTTTAAAATAAACCAAATAATGAATTTTGAGTAAGTCATCATCAGTGCTAAAGACAGAAGAATTTATAGTAAAGTGGTACCTCAACATACGATTGCTTCAACACACGATCTTTTCGACATCCGACCTAAAATGTAACTCGCCATTCCTTTTTACATCCGACGACATGCTTGAAATAAGACGACATGACAGCGCCGCAGATGGATGCACGGCGGATTTTCTTGTGAGAGAAATCAACACAGTTTCCAAGAATGTTAGTGCAGATGGTGAAAAAAAGGAAAAGGTCACCCTTACCATTGAAATGAAGATGAAAATGATGAAAAATTTGAGCGTGGGTGCGCATCCGTGAACTGGCTCAACAATACGGCCATAAAATGTCTACCATCTCAACGGTCCTCCTCCGACCTCCATTTGCCAGTCTTTGTGTGTTAAGGTGACAATTATTATTGTGGTAACATCGCCAAAAAATTGCCAGCTTCGTCAGATTTTAATCATGTATTTCAGAACTTTTGCAACACAACATACCTACTGTACTGTCTGCCGCAGGTGAACAAACTGGAAGTAAAAAGTCCTCCTCTTACTCTGTCAAGGCAGTCACACGGTGCGTTCAGGTACACCATTTTGCTCAGTGTAATTGCTATCTGCAATAGTACCAGCAGCATTTAATAAGGCTTAAAGCTAGGTTTATACTGCAGGTCTTAATGAGAAATTCTTTTTTTTTTTCATGTCGTTTTTTTTTTTTTTTTTTGCGTGCCCGTTCTGAATGCCTCAAAACATCAGCCTCAGCATCAAAACAAATAACTACGCACTGTGCGTGCATGACGCACACACATAAGCCATATGTGTGTGTGTCAGTTTGCCACGTAAGCAACACTGAAATATTGCTCATTAGTGCACAGAGAAACCAAGCATTATCAGGCTTATCCTTTTCTTCATTGTATATTTTTTATGACTGTGGTCAAGCCAGCCTCCTGCGTAGTAAAAGCTGAGTTCAAGCTAGGCGCTAACGCTATTGAACAGCTACATCGCTGTCATCTTGCGCGCTGATTTCGCTCTTTGCTGACGTAATCGCTGCATGAATTCCGATTTTGGAGACTTGACAGTTCAGACTGCCGCCACATTTTTGAAAAATGTGGCCCAGATCGGATTTAAACCAAATATGAAACTGACCCAGATCAGATTTGAAATGGTCGACTTCTATGTGACTTGTCACATTCAGACTGTCAAGTTAATGCCTCACTTGAGTTGAAAAAAAAAAAGAAACGACAAAATCAATAATACAATAATTTACAGAAAAATATGGCATATTTTATAGATGGTTTGAATTGCGATTAATTATGATTAATTATTTTTTAGGCTGTGATTAACTTGATTAAAAATTTTAATTGCTTGACAGCCCTAGTACTAATGCATTTCATGATAATATGCAGTTTAACAGTCTAAGAAAAAATGTCAAAGGCTGTAAAGTTATACTTTTTCGCATGGAGAATGAAATCTTATTGTGTATTAAAAACAAAACTTCTATAAACAACTTTGCAAAATATGTCACAATTTATTAATATCTGAATAGCAGCATGACTTGTTATTTATAGTTCCGCCTGAAAAAAACCCCAACCTTTTTTGCTGCATTGATTTTTCGAAACCATCTTGCTTAGGCACTGATGCTGACACATTCTCCCTTTGAGAAATTTGTATTGCTGTATTGACCCTTTGTGTGGGTAGTGGTGCTTTGCAGAGGCTGAATGCAACTCAGGCAGTGCAAATGACCTTCAACAGAAGACACAGTCAGACACCGTTCTTATGTGGAGATCTCGATGCTCGCTGACGCAATATGCTCCTCTTCTTTGTTTCTCTACTTCGCTTCAGCTTCATTTACCGTCATTGCACAAGTCAGGTGGTTTATGAGAATTGATTATTCAAAGCAGTGAAACAGAAAGGGCAACTACATGATTGAGCACAAGTATATGAGTACAGCTCATGTAACTGTTGTACATTTGGAACACTGTGACTGCCTGAAGTGTTTTCGCAAATTTTTTTTTATAGAATCCCACATGCCCCCCCCCCCCCCCCAAAGAAAAACAAAAAAAACTAACAAACAAACAACAAAAAAAACAACCTTCCTTTCATTTAAGTGCATCACAACCTGAGAGGTGACACATGTTTTCTACACTAAATGCCTAACCCCTTGCAAAATCAATACAGCTCTTTTATTAAAAAGTGTTAGTTTTTCCATGCGGACACCATTTTTCTAAACTCAATTTTTAATAGTCCTGACCATGTCTTGATCCGTACTCCCACACACAAGTTCTTAGCCGGTTTAGTTTAAGAAGGCTACTTCAGATCGTGATGAAGCAGCATTTTGGGTGCATCCAGTCAATGTCGGATACAGTGGCTCCTAAGGGAACCAAGAGTCAAAGAAAATGGCAACAGGTCTGCCGTTCAATTCCTCTAGGAAGCTGATGAACGCGTTTGGCTGTGGATAAAGAGAAAGGACCCAGCTGGGCCAAAGTCCAGAACAAAGAGTCGTTATGGCTTGACTATCGCACACATGCAGCCTGATTAGCCTACTTTGAGCTGGCCTCATTAAAAGTCACACCAACTCAACACATTGCGTTTTCTTGTTGCTGCCAGTGGAGTGTACACTTACAGAGACATTAGTCACAGAATTCAAATTCGAAACCTAAATACACACTGAGTACTGCACTAAAAATACCCTTTTGTACAAGCAGTTAATGCTTGCTTGGGCATGGTATGCAAATTATGCCTTCAGGTCATCTGTACACTTTTTTAAAACATCCAGAATTTTTTTTTTTTTTAATGCTGTTTACGTATACAGTATATCATATAAATACTGTAATATCTCTTTAACCAATGAAATTAATGGAAATATCGTTATTTGTTCATTTTTGCCCTTTGATTGGCTGGAAACCAGTTCAGAGTGTATATAGTCAGTTGGGATTGTCTCCCCAGGACCCTCATTTTGATAAGCGGTATGGATAACGAATGTATAAAAACATGATGACATTTTTTTTTTGTATTCACTTGGCCCCTTAAAGGGACAGAAAACACCTTTATAATATGCATCCCAGTGGAAAGAATCTTTTATAATAAATTAGAGAATAAAAAAATTGGGATCGTTTGTAATAGTTGAGAAAAACAAGGTCTCTCGATCTGGGGCTCCATGCAAGATCTCACCCCGTGGCGTCAAAGTGATAACAAGAACGGTGAGCTAAAATCCCAGAACCACACAGAGGGACCTAGTGAATGACCTACAGAGAGCTGGGACCACAGCAACAAAGGCTACTATCAGTAACCTAATGCGCCGTCAGGGAATCAAATCCTGCCCTGCCAGACGTGTCCCCCTGGTGAAGCCAGTACACATCCAGGCCCGTCTGCGGTTCGCTAGAGAGCATTTGGATGATCCAGAAAAGGACTGGAAGAATGTATTATGGTCAGATGAAACCAAAATAGAACTTTTTGGTAGAAACTCAGGTTCCCGTGTTTGGAGGGGAAAGAATACCGAATTGCATCCGAAGAACACCATACCCACTGTGAAGCATGGGAGTGGAAACATCATGCTTTCTGGCTTTTTTTCTGTAAAGGGACCAGGCCCACTGATCTGTGTAAAGGAAAGATTGAATGGGGCCATGTATCGAGAGATTTTGAGTGAAAATCTCCTTCCATCAGCAAGGGCATTGAAGATGAGACGTGGCTGGGTCTTTCAGTATGACAATGATCCCAAACACACAGCCAGGGCAACAAAGGAGTGGCTTCGGAAGAAGCATTTCAAGGTCCTGGTGTGGCCTAGCCAGTCTCCAGATCTCAACCCCATAGAAAATCTGTGAAGGGAGTTGAAAGTTTGTGTTGCCCAACGACAGCCCCAAAACATCACTGCTCTAGAGGAGATCTGCATGGAGGAATGGTCCAAAATACCAGCAACAGTGTGTGAAAAGCTTGTGAAGAGTAACAGAAAACGTTTGGCCTCCGTTATTGCCAACAAAGGGTACATAACAAAGTATTGAGATGAACTTTTGGTATTGACCAAATACTTATTTTCCACCATGATTTGCAAATAAATTCTTTAAAAATCAAACAATGTGATTTTCTGTTGTTGTTTTTTTCACATTCTGTCTCCCATGGTTGAGGTTTACCCATGTTGACAATTACAGGCCTCTCTAATATTTTCAAGTGGGAGAACTTGCACAATTAGTGATTGACTAAATACTTATTTGCTCCACTGTATAAGAAGAACGAGAATGTCTGCCAGGCCATGTCGGATTTTAAAAATGAACTTGGAATACAAGTTGTTTTTCAATTTCTGTTCAATAAACTAATATTGGAAAAATGGATCAAGGCTCGTTTTCTGTTATTGAATTACCACTTTTTAATCAGGAAACAGGAGACGATTCATTCCTCGTTTTTTGTTAAGATATACTGTATATAAACAAAAAATGGATTTGGGCTCGTTTTTCCCTTTTGTTTTCCAAAACTAGAAGGAAAAATGAATCGTCCGAAGGGTACACGGACTCAGCTCCTTCTTCACCACTGGCTGAACTCGTAATGATGTCATTCTTTGAAATACTTTGAAAAAACGTCTTTCACATGATGGCCACTTACAGTATACCTGGGGTTGTCTGTCCCATTAAGACTCTATGAGGACACATCCAACTCTTTCATGCTTTTTACCGATTATAAAGAACAGCAATTTCTACCTTTGGCTCACGACAAGGCAAAATTTGAGCTCTAAACAATCACCGCTCATGTTTCAAGGCATCACTGCTACTATGTACAAAACTTGATATTGTCTCAGTACCAAAAGCATAGTACTGCAATTGCCCTCGTTAGAAAGGGTGACTTGAACCATTAGCAATTGCAATAAGACAAAACGCTAATATCAAAGGGATCTGCTCGCACACATCGGAACACAAAATTAACTTATACGCAGACGACATACTTTTATATCTAGAAAAACCAGAATCCTCCCTACATGAGACTTTTGAACTAATAAAGACATTTTCACAAATATCAGATTATGCTATAAATTGGTCAAAATCAATTGTAATGCCCTTATCAACAAACTCATGGAATCCTGCAAATCAAAATCACAATATTCCAATAGGGAATATAAAGTATCTTGGAATCAACATTTCACCAAAACTTACAGAATTAACTAAACTAAACCATACACCCCTCTTGGCAAAAATATGTGAAGATTTGACACACTGGAATAATCTACCCATCTCACTTTTGGGCCGGATAGCAACAGTCAAAATGAAAGTATTACCACAAATAAACTATTTGTTCTCAATGATCCCCTTTAAACCCACTCAAAAATGGTTTCAAGACCTAGACTCAGCCGTCTCAAAATTCTACTTTAAAAACAAGAAAAACAGAATTAGCCTTGCCAAATTGCAAAGAAATAAACCAGAGGGTGGTCTAGAGGCCCCTAATTTCCAACACTATTATATAGCAAATCAAATACAATATCTTATTAGGTGGTTATGTCTTAACACTGAACAACAGTCATGGCTAGAATTAGAGCAAACAGACTGCAACCAAATACAATTGGCAAACCTCCCCTTTATTAGTTCTAGTATTAAGCACCATAGCTGCTTCAAAAACCCAATGGTAGCATGTACCTTGAAAGCCTGGTGGAGAGGTATGGAAATTACGCAATCACAACAAGCCCCGTGTAAATTCTGGCACAACCCAGACTTTGGAGTTAATAAAATTCCTATTTATTTCAGCACATGGGATGATACGGGAATAAACCAGTTACAGCATTTGTTTAAAGATAATACATTCATGTCATATGAAAAAATATTACAAGATTTCCAGATCAAAGGGGTCAATTTCCATCAGAAGCAAATTTCCATCACTAACGGGTACGTTAGACCCACCACCTTTCGTAAATAAAATAATAAATATACATCCTCAACAAAAAAAATACTTTCAAAAGTATATAAAGCCCTCTCATGTAACAACTCTACTTGCCTACCAATCGAAAAATGGAATAACGAACTTTCGGTAACATTAGATAATAACTATTGGTCCAACATCTGTAAAAATGCATTTATAATGACAAAGAATAAGAATCTTCAGCTTATACAGTTCAAAATACTGCACAGATGGCATATTACTCAATCTAAAATGCACAAAATGGGGTTCTCCCAATCCGATAAATGTACAAGCTGCAACGAAGATACTTCAGATACATACTTTCATGCTCTTTGGCAATGTAAACCAATACAAGATTTCTGGGCACAGGTAACGAAGAAACTCTCTTTCCTATTGAACTGCAGGATTCCATTGTCTCCAACTCTTTGTCTGCTTGGCGATCTGAATACAGTGAATATCTCTATCCATCAAACCCGTCCACTACTAGCAAGTCTAACGATAGCCAAAAAAACAATATTGTTGAATTGGAAAAACAAACAAAACATTAGCATTAACCAATGGCTAAATCTAATCATTGAATATATAACATTAGAGAAAATATCTGCCAAACAGACAAATAAAATGGTCAAATACGAACAACAGTGGGAAACGGTCGCAAGAATGATGAACATAGAATAAGGATTCTCTCTCACCTGCGAAGAAATGCCACAAAAATAATAGAAATGTATACATAAATGGATGTATGCGGGGTGTCCAGGGAAGTTGTATGCATCCTTCTGCAGCTGGAAACTGGACATATTTAAATCCGAACTGTTTTATACACTCCCAACAGCATGTAATAAATAATTTTTCTTCCTTCACAGTTTAGTCGGTCAATGGGCTTATTTTACAAGGATACTCATAGACAATTTGGTTTCCAGCTACTGGGGATCATATGCAACTTTTTTTGGAACACCCTATATATATTACTTATCAGACTTGGAACAATTAAGGAACTATGCGTAAATAATACACTTCACTGGTCCTTGGCATACATCTAATGGTGTTTGATAAACCTCTTCTTCTATCAGCTTTACAGGTGGAGTTTGTTGGCGTCCTGCCCTGGGCCGTCCCGCCACCGGTCTTGGCCCCCGGGATTTTCGGCCGGGGCTTGTCTGGTTGCGTCTGGCTGTGTGGGGGGTCCCGTCGGGCGCGCGCTGGTGTCGTGGGCGGGTGGGGGGGCCGCGCGGGTGCCGGTCCGGGGCCGTGGCCCTTCCCCGGCCGGCCGGGGTGGGGTGGAGTTGGGGTGGGGGCCGGGGGGTGTATGCGGCAGCCATGGTTCCCTCCCAGGTCCGCCCGGCCGGAGCCGCGTCTCCCTGTACCGGGTGCCGGGGAGGTGCCCTCTGGTGCCATACCGCGCGCCCCTCTTGGCCCGGGGGTGGGTTGTGGGGGGTGCGCTTCCCTCCCCTTGGTCTGTTTCCGGCCCTGTCCGCCTCCCTTGGCCGCGGCGGCCGCGGCTGCCCCCCGGCCGGCGGGGTCGTTGGCGGGGCCTCTTGGGGCCCGCGGGGCCTAGGGTGAGGCTTGCTGTCCCTTGCCGGTGGGGTGGACGCCCCCTGGTCGCCGGCGCTTGGTGTGGCGCCTGCTCGGGGTGCGGGGTGGGTGCTCGGTGGGTGGGAGGGGGGTGGGCGGTCGCGGAGGCGCCGTGGGTGGTCTGGGGCGGTGATTGATCGGGGCCCTGACGCTTCTTCCGCCCTGGGGCCGGTGGTTCTGGTGGATGGGGCCACGCCCGCGGCAGCCTGCCTCTTAACTCACGCACTTCTCACTTCGGCACTGTAAATATTTTTCACCTTGGCACTTACATGCTCATACACTTCTCCGGGGAGAGTTGGGACGGGGCTTTACAGTCCCAGCCCGACTCCCCCCTGTTTTTAATGCACCACACACCAAGGTTGTGGGATGGTTGGGACCTGTTGGGGGGGGGGGGGGCTCACAGCTGCCTCCTCACCACAGGCCCCGCCATCCCTGCACCTTTTTTAAATGCACCACACACATCATACTCCACAGGAGAGCTCCGGCAAAGGGCGGTGGGACGGGCGGCTGGACAGAAACTCCATGCTGCGGTCCCACTGCCCCAAGCCAAGCTCTCCTATTTTAATGCATACATTGCACTACCCTCCCCTCACACTCCCATCACGGTGCTGGGTGATGGCTGCCAGTCGGGAACCTGGCAGCCACAGTAATAGGGTGGTAGGTGGGTCCCACACTTTTTCTATATGGCGTGGCTCCCGGGGTGTGGCCTCCACTCTGCCTCGGCTGCCGGCCGCGGGAGTGGGTTGGGGGGTCGGGTGTCCGATCTTGCATCGCCCCGTGGCAGTTCCTGGGCGTTCTCCTGCCTCCGCCTTCCCCTCTCTTCTCTAGCTGGGCATCCGCCCTGCGCTCCGTCGCGGGTCGCTTGCTGGGCGCCGGTGTATCAGCAGGGTGTCGCCTGCACCGGCGGGGGACCCTGCCTTGCCTGGGGCTTGGTGGGCCGCTGGGGGTCCCGTGGCGTGGCGTGCCGTGCCGGTTGGGGGGCTGTGGCTGTGGCCCGGGTGGGTGGGCGGGGGTGGGTGTAGGCGTGGGGTTGGTGATGCGTCCCCTCCTGCCATCCCTGAAGGCGGTTGATGGGTGCGCGGGTGGCCCGGGGGACCACCCTGGGTCCCGGGGGGGGGGGGGGGGGGGGGGACGGTGGCTCCTTTGCTGGGCGGCGGGAGGAGGGATGGGCTGCGCATTACCCGCCCTCCCTCCCCGGGCGGGCTGGGTGGGGGCCGTGGCCCTGGGTTGGCGCCCGCGCGGTTTCTCCGCCCGTCTGCGTGGCTGTCGCGCGCCCGGTGGGGCTTGCGTGCTGCTGGATGTGGTAGGGCATGCTCGGGTTGGGGGTTCCGGTGCCGGGATTGGCGATGCGGCGGCGTAGGGTTGGTCGACAACGGGCTTACACTCATAAGAGATTCACACGATTACTGGGTTCTAGATCACAGAACTGATTTTTGTACACTCTACCCCTTTCAATCACTTAGCTTATAGACACCCCCACCCCCATTCTCCTCTTTCACTGGCCAATTGGCCCCCACATGGTGTAAACCGGAAATACATCTCGCTGACGATAGCACCAGCATATTAGTAACTAGTTTAGATGTTCAATGTATTTCTTGTTGTTGTTTGTGTATGTGTTTCTTTTCTTTCTTCTCTTGTATTTCTTTTCTTCTGTCCCCCCATAATCACTTCCTGTTCGCTGCTTTGTCGTAATAAAAAGGTATTTTGAAGGATCACAATGGGAGTATGTCAGACTCTCCATGTGAAACATTAAAACTGTTCAGAATCCGGGCACTTAGACTTCCATTCTCTGTGTCAAACAGCTGAACAGGACAGGTTTAAAAAAGAAAGGGTGACTTGATGTAATTTTTTATTTGAATTGACACTGACTCACATTTACACCATCAATTAAGCTAACATGTAGGAACTGTAGGAAAAAGCTCCAGTGAAACAGTGGCGTGTAAACATACAAACACATGAGAGAAAAAGCATGGGAAGAAACGCATGAGAGGACTTAGTTTATGTTGCACGGACTTAAATTTGTATGTGTCAGTGTTTCCTAGCTTTGTCCGACTGTCAAATGTCAATTGGAACATGTCACTGGTCCGCATTTGACCACATTTTTAACTTGCCTCACTAACTTGAGTCTCACATTGCCACCCTAAAGTCTGCAGAAGGAGGGAGTTCATTATCAGTTATGAGTGTTTTACTGATTAAAATTAAAGTGCACTGTTGGTCCTCGGTTGAGTTACGGTTTCTAGTGTCATTTTAGTTTGCAGTGTGTTTGGCTTTCAGTAAACGGTGGTTGCCAAAACAACTGAAAGCAATGTAACATGAATGCCTCAAAATCAACGGATTTGTTAAGTTTTCACTTGATAAGAAATGTGTTCCACGCTCTGTTGTACAAAAGAATGGCCAGAATTCACATATAGAGTACTACATATTGCCACCTACGATTGTGGTAAAAATTATTCAACCCTGACAGTAGATAAGTGTTTTTGCAAATTTGACATTTATTTTTTCATCTTGTTTATAATTAGGGTTGTTCCAATCATGTTTTTTTTGCTCCCGATCCGATCCCGATCGCTTTAGTTTGAGTATCTGCCGATCCCGATATTTCCCGATTTGATTGCTTTTTTTTTTGCTCCCGATTCAATTCCAATCATTCCCGATAATTTTTCCCGATCATATACATTTTGGCAATGCATTAAGAAAAAAATGAATAAAACTCGGACGAATATATACATTCAACATACAGTACATAAGTACTGTATTTGTTTATTATGACAATAAATCCTCAAGATGGCATTTACATTACTAACATTCTTTCTGTGAGAGGGATTCACAGATAGAAAGACTTGTAGTTCTTAAAGGATAAATGTGACTTTGTATATTGTGACTAAATATTGCCATCTAGTGTATTTGTTGAGCTTTCAGTAAATGATACTGCAGCCATTTAACTGTTCTGCCCAAATGCATGATGGGAAGTGCAACCATGACTGTGCGTAGGGGCACCAATTGATATATCTTCTCTGCGTTGGAAAAAGAACATAGGGTGTTAAGAAAAAGATCAACTACTACCTTTCTTCCCCACATTGCCTCACACAATATTTTTAATTGCTGAGAGAGGGATTGTAAGGCTTTAGCCAAACAAAAAAGGCTCCAAAGGCTGTCAAAATTCTCTCTACTCATTATACGCTGCTTTTGGCTCTAAATATAGCTCTAAAGAGGCACCTTTATAGATTGAACGCGACAATGCGTGAGTGGGTCGTGCAGCGCATGCGTTAATTATTTAATGTGATTAATTAAAAAAAAAAAATTACCGCCGTTAACGCAATAAATTTGATAGCCCTACTTTAAGCAAAAACTTCTCTTGATGAGTGTAAGACATTTTGTGTGTAACGTTAAATACAATTAGAAAACGATTTAAATATAAAATATATACATATTAAAAAAATGCATGTCCGATATTTTTTGCCGATTCCGATACTTTGAAAATGACGTGATCAGACCCGATCGATCGGCATCCAGATCGATCGGGACATCTTTATTTATAATCATTAATTGGAATATTCCCCAAAATGTTTTTGTTATTTCAGTTGTATTTTTCTATTTGACATGTCATTATTTGATGTGATTTTAAACATGATGAAAAATGAAGGTCAAACTTGCAAAAATACTTATTTACTGTGGGGGTTGAATAATTCTGAACACAATTGTACTTTTGAGGGAGGCATTACAGAGTACTCTCCAATGAATCATTAAATATCACTATTATGCTAGTTTAGTGCCTCATTAGCCAAATTATTTTCGCCAAGTTATCTTGGCTTATTACTGAATCCATTGGAGTTGGTCATGGATAACACTGTACAACACAAAGCATTTATCTGAGGTGTTACCATGGCGCCCAGCCTGTTGAAAACACCGCTCTGTGTAAAACCACAAATAAAGCTGGTAACATAGCCATTATAAAGCTTGCCGTTAAACAATTATTTTATTCTTACTTCAACATTAGTACCTTATTACAAAAAAAATATATCAAGTTATCCTGTATCTAGTTGCAATAACTTTACTTTGGCATCCCATTGTCCAATACCTTAGCTGTCTGAGATATAATCTACTCTTGAGAGTCGTATTTACTCTTGTCACACTTCCTGTTCTTTTAACCTCTGCTGAGTTTTCACACAAAGCCTTTTGCTGCTAATCTAATGTACAAGGACAAGGAAAAAATGCTTGAGGCCTTGGTCCAGGCATAGGAAAATCTTCTGCAAGAATGAAAGATAATTGCACAATGACATGATACCAACCACAGTATTCCTTAAAAAGGAATAAGTAAGTCAAATGTGATTTGAAAAATATAGTGAATTAAAACAATTTAAAAAAAATAAAAAGCAACAGCTAGTATCTACTTCCGCTTCCACCTTGTTATTGTTGTTACAGCAAATGTCAGTAAATCAAAGGTCACTAGCTTGAAAAAAAGTAACATTCAGATAACACGAGTCTGAATTTGATTAATGCTTTTTTAATGCAACACATTAACTCAAACCAAAACAGAACACAAATTAGATGAAACCTTCTCGTCCTAACCTTGTCATGATAAGATTTAATGTTATTGACCATACAATCAATACTTTCAACCCAGCCCTGATTTTGCTTTCATTTAACGAGGTGCAAAACAAAGCCTTTTTTCTTTTGTTAACCAAAATGAGCGTCAACGAGTGTTTTTATGTCAAATCTCCTCAGAGACTCTTCACTAGAGGGTAGCAATAAAATCACTGACAACAGATCAGAGAGCCCCTCATGACATAACAAACACAAGTACATGGGTTTGTTTGGGTTATATATATGAAATGGAATCGGATTCTTTCAGTGGTGAAGATAGTGGTCACAATTTAGGCTCTCATATGTGTACTTCCTTTGATGTTAAAGCAAAAAAACCTGTAATGACTTCACATCTGGTGTTCAGTCATCCATGCTGCAAATTCACGCCTGGTGAATTTTAAGTGAGGTAAATCTCAGTACTAGAATCACAACTTTTATGGAGTGGCACTAAAAATATAACACATTTATTGTCACTGCTGACATTACACATCACATTTGACACATACTATCCTTTAAAATGAATAGTGTGAAGTGTGTCTATTTCTGGACTGCCTCCCTTTCATCCGCAACGAGCACAGTTCACAGCGTTCAGTCCATATATTCGGCTTCCTATAGATGATCTGTTGGAATTAGACGCAAAGGGTAAGCGGCCCGGAAAATGAATGAATGAATGAATGAATGAACTGCAAACTATGCAATTCTTGAATATATATCAGTGGTACTTCTACGTACAAAAGTAATTTGTTCCAGGGCAATTACACATAGGAAAACAAAAAAGTATAAATAAAATTCGCAATAATAATACAATAATAACAGTTATTCCTGTAATAATGTAATGAATTGGGTTCTAATGTGGCTGACGTGTTTTGTGTGCTGTACCTGAACGCACCTCGTGGCTGACGTGACAAAGAGAAAGATGCGGTAGGGATTTTACTTTCTCTTTTAATATTTTGTTTTTGGCGTCAACTGTGGCGGACTGTAGGCGTGTTGTGTTGCACAACTTCTGAAATAAATGATTAAAAACCTGACGAAGGTGGCGATTTCTTTGGCGATGTTACCACAATAATAATTGTCACCTTAACTTATAAAGACTTTCAAGATCGTAGATATTCTACAGCCGTATTGTTGAGCCAGTTCATGGATGCGCACACTACGCTCATATTTTTCTATCATTTCCATCTTCATTTCAATAGTAAGCGTCACCTTTTTCCTTTTTTCACCACCTGCACTAAACTTCTTGGAACCTGTGTGTACTTCTCTCACAAGAAAATCCGCCGTGCGTCCGTCTTTCGGCAAAACAAAAAAACTGCGGTGCTGTCATAAATCGTCGTATGTCGCGCATGTCGTCGGATGTAGAAACAAATGGCAAGACAAATTTTACATTGGCTGTTGAAAGGATCGTGTGTCGAAGCGATCGTATGTCAAGGTACTACTGTGTGTGCATATATACAGTATATATATATATATATATATATATATATATATATATCTAGCGCGAAAAACACAGACAAGGCTGAAAAAGCAGTTTCTGCTCCTGCACCCTTCTTTAAAATAAACTGCTGTGATTTAAGACATAAGAACTGTAGTGTTTGATAGAACAATACTGAACAATAATGCTGCCATAGCAGTTTCATGCCGCATTAAGCCACCGAACTATTTTTTAATTTTTCAATTTTACCCTTGAGACCCCCGTTTACAGACAAAGGGCAACCAATTTTGTTTCAACCCTACCATAAAAAGAAGGTAGGTTATCCTATTTATTATTTGAAATGTCTATCAATATTAGCTTAGAATCATTAATTGATGTCTAATATTTAGTTAAAAAAAAAAAAAAAAAAAAAAAGACTTAAAAAAATTATTCACTCACATATTTGAAAATTTTCAATAAATTACGTCAACGAAAAAAATAGTGTCTGTAAATAGGTCACGGATATCTACCTCATAACTATCGCTTAAGTGTATTTTATACAGATATAGTGTACTACACTATTTATTATTTGCACAATTTATTTTATTTTAGCCAATATAAATAGCCCAATAATAGCTTATGTGGGAGTGTATGATCAAGACTGTTCAAGACTTTTGTCAGGGACTGTATAATCTTTACTAAGGTTGCAAGCTGGCGAGCGCTACCTGGCTTTAACTGTTACCTCAGTCAATACCTACATAAAATCGTGTTGTCTATTTGTGCACATAAACATTGCTTTGATTAAAAAAAGCTGCGTTTTCCTTGTTGTACCGAACCCATACTGAAACATGATCCTCGTACCGAGGTATGTACCAAACATGACACATGTACCGTTACACCCCTAAAATATATACTGTATATTAACGTGTGTGCCTACTATAAACAACAATGGCATAAATACACTGCACATATAGTCTATAACATACAGTACAACCATATAGCTGGTCGATTGTAGCTGATTCAATTCAAGTTTTGAGAAAAGCTGCTTGAGGGCAAAACTCGGAATGAGTATAAAATTGGCATGCACAACTTTAATCTTTTTCATCATATTTAAGCTTTTATTGTGCCTTCACGTAACAGTCAAATTGAACTCTAGTGAGAGACTGAGCACACCCTGGATTGGGCACAAGTTAATCATTGACATTTAACATACATCATCATCGTCACATGGCATATATTCTCATGTTTACAACTACATACCACAAACTTTGATAAGTAATAGAATGCTGTAATTGAATCGCTGCTTGGTGAACAGCTAGTGACTATTGCTAAATTGTACCTCTGAAGGGGTATTCAAATATAGAGATTCTACTTAGCCTAGGAAGTTTACAAATGCATGCCAACAACATTTAAATCTAAAAAAAAAATATTTTAAAAATTGTGTGTCATTACTAGAAACGTAGGTGCTACAAATGATGATCTTTTGCTAACAGCTGACTGATCCTTCTTCCACAGACAGGGTGCATAGTGTTAAAATGCTAAAGAGAATGACTCACACAGTCACAGGAAAAAAATAACACCTCTGTTTGACACCCTCAGTTTTCACACTTGCTGTTGCAAAATTAAAGTATATAACAAATCGGCCCAGTTTGTTCTTTAGTAAGGGATAGAAAATGCTAAACAAACGACACCAAATGCGGCCAAATCACAACATCATTTGTAGGGATAATGCCCATATCATTCCACCCCCCCCTTCTTATTTGAACAGATGATCTACTGGAATTTGACAGTTTACTGTATTGATTGTACAGTACATACATTCTCATGCTGAGGGCTCTATTTCCTTGTCGAGTGCACGTCTTCAATTAATTTATTCATACATTAAGAGTTTTCATTGGACGCTGTTCACATATTTTTGAATGAAACACACCACTAATGTCCAGGGAGCTTGCATCAGTGTTTAGCTGTATCTTGAACAAAGGCTCATCAAAATCACCTTAAACCAGTGGTCTTTCATGTGCCGAGGCTGGACCACCACAAATAAACTTTGACCCAACACATTGTCAGTTTTGCCAGGCGTGTTGTCAAGGAAACACCGACCCACCTTTTAGCTGAGCAGTCAGGCTATGCGCTGATATGACAATCGAAATCGCTGAATTTTACGCCCATGCACATCAGCGCTACTTGTAGCAATAAATGTCTTCGAGTATGCCTGTATGTCTGTAATCTCAATTCACATTAACTATAGCCGAAAAAAAAGGATAGAATGAAATTATAGGCAAAGTTCTTCAGAATGTTTAAGTTTAAATTGTTTAAATATAATTACAATTTGGTAAACTGTGTGATCACAATAAAAAAAAAACTGGGATCACAGAAAATACAATAATTAGAAATCGCAATACTGAATAAAAAATTTGTAGAGCTTTTAAACCGATAACCCGATACTGTCCAACTCCAAAAATCCCATAACGATAACAAACCGATACCGATATATGCGGTCGTGGACTTAGTATATTATGGCTAATTGTATTGTGATGCCCCACTGGATGCTTTAATAATGATAAATGTAACAACTTCAATGTTTGTCCAATGCAGATTCTTGACTCTTGACAAGGTGATGATGCTGTAACTTTGGTTTGGTGCTGTTCCAGTAAGATTTATAAAGCTGACAGCCTGAAGAAAACATCAAAATTCCCTCAGTCCTTGATGATATGGGGCTGCATGTCAGGCAAAGACACTGGGGAGATGGCTGTGGTTAAATCTTCAATAAATGCACAAGTTTACATTGAAATTTTAGACAGCTTTCTTATCCCTTCTATTGAAAATATGTTTGTCATTTTCCAAGATGACAATGTATCATGCTTCAGAGCTAAAACTGTTACAGCATTCCTTGGAGAAAGACTCATCCAGTCAATGTCATGTCCTGCAAATAGCCCAGATTTCAACCCTATTGAAAACCAGTCGTGGAAATTGAAAAAAATGTTCCACAGCAAGGCTTCAACCTTATTTCTTTGTTTGTTTCTCATGATTCCATATTTTTTTCCTCAGAATGGAGTGATTCCCTATATATTTCCCCGCACTTGCTCTATAAAAGTAACATTTACTGACCACCACAATGTTTTTTATTCATATCTTTTAGTGTTACTGAATGCTAAAGAGTTGCACTTTTGAACTAATTCATTAATTTTTCAAGCTTTTTATCTGAGTTTGTTCTGCATGATAAAATGTCTGAGTGAGTGCTCGTCCGAGACTGGTGATTCCATACTTTCTGCTAGGGGTAGTATAATCACTTTATAGGCAACATGCATATTGCCCCAAAACCGATCATGAAAAACTGATGTCGACATTATCCAATATCATTTTAAAATGCTTTTATCGTGTGATATTATCGGTTACCCGATAATATAGGACAATCCAACAAATTTGATTTGCATACTATGGACTCTGGGCTCCAGGGCATTACAAAGCTCGTTCTATTTCCGGCCTATACTTGAAAATGTAACTGGAAGTACAGATGTGGGAGCCAAGCAGTGCACAACGGCATAGTCGCCGTGGCAACTTGATCTGATCATCTTTAGAGCACGGCCGCAAGCACAGCCTGCAAGTTGCAAAGTTTTTATAGGACTGAGATATTAGATCTCACTTGGTGCTGGGCCTCTTGTGATGGATTAGCGGGTCACAACCAGGTAGATATTACTATCTGTCATTTAGACTGCACAGCAAAGCATTCAATTCAGTGGCCAAAGATCCTATTTTTCTTCATGTTTAATTAGAGATCACACATTTTGAACAATTAGTTGTAAAAGGGTTTTTTTTGGAGACCACACTGTCAACCAAACATTGTGAAGACCAATAGTGTGTTATTTTTTTGTTTTTACTTCTCATTACTGTTACTAAAAGCTCCATTCTTGTAGTATATTTGGTGCCGTTTTGAATTTTTATAGCCTTATTCTTAGAAAATGCCTGAACATGATGTGTTTAGAATTCTCCAGACAGCAGATCTTAACAGCTTTGGCCCATTTAAATCTCAGACAGCATCGGTGAGGGTGTTATCTAAAGCTACTCAACATGGGTGACGTGTGTAATCACAGTCATTCCAAGCCCCTATTGAATAATGGGGACAAACAACAAACAAAGCAACAGCAGTAATACCTGAAAGAGCATGCAGGGTGAAGTGTGAGCAACACAACCTTTGTTTCTAAATCTGTCTTTTGAAATATAGGGTCGACATTCAAAAGCTTCTCCCCACTGTCTTATTAATTTTCCTATCGCTATCATATTCGACTCACCCATGAATATATATGAAGTTCCAAAGCCTTCTAAGAAAATATGATTGAGGTTCCAAAGCAATGTGGCAGAGCTGCTTTGGCAGATGGGTTTCCTGTCACCAGTTCTTACTTCTAATCAATGTCGGATTTTGCATTTCAAGCTGCAAGGATTTTACAACATAGATAGGAAATGGCAAAGGGTGTGTACCCAATCTATCATGAATATGACTCGTTTCGATAGTACACTAATACAAATAGATTTTCTCTCTGTACATTTTTTTTTAGCATTCAGGTAACTCACTTATAACCAAATATAACATTGTGTCCCATATTTAGAATGACTATGATGGATTGCAAATTGTAACTCAAGTAAAATGAATCACCCTTTGGACAATGTCATTAGAAGGTGAGTTTCTGCAAATTGATTTAGAGAGCAAAAAGGAGGTCTCGTGTCAAGGTTCAGGCAAGGTTTAAGTCATCGTAGGGTAAGAAACATTTAGAAACTTTAATGGGTGTTCAAAATGGACAGTAAAATAATGTTGTTTCACCCAATAAGCCAATTATCCAGACTACGCACCTGAGTATCAGTGTTGTCAGTAACGCATTAGTTGGTAACGCGTTACTGTAATCTGATTACTTTTTTCAGTAACGAGTAATCTAACGCGTTCATTTTTCTGCACCAGTAATCTGATTAAAGTTAGTTTCCTTAGTGTCTCTGCGTTACTATTTTTTCATTGCCTCATAACGTATGTAGAATGAAGAATATTGTAGTCATGTACGAAGAGCATTTTGAATAGAAAATGCTAAAATAAAAGGTTCCCGGTACGTGTTTCCATGACAGCCTCTTAGCTATTTCTTGTTTTGGTCTCGCGTCACGTGTTGTGGACTGAGGCGGGTGGACATTCGCGCCGAGTATTGAGACGTTGTGAGGGAATGTTGATCTGTGGATATCCATGTATGAAGGTGAGTATTTTTCCTTCATTCTGGAGGGTATCAGCAAAAGGTTGGACCCCCAACATGCGCGGCTGTTTCGTAGCTTTGCCATAGCAACGATGGGCAGTCATTGCTCCAAGTTGGCAAGCTTTGTTTACATCATATGCGTGTTGCACATTCATGCCGTGAGGTGATGTGTTCCATTTAGCATCTGTGGGATGTGTTGTAAGTCCGACTGAGTGTAAAGTGCTTAGTTGGTGCCACGTTTTGTGGCCAAATTGACCGCGTGTGTGTTGAGAGGAGTACTTCCGGGTTGTTAATGTGCATGGCTGCACGCGCATCCGCGCCCGCCACCACCTTTGAGTTTATTGCACTGTACAATCCACTTGCGTGTTGTTGATTATTGTGCCGTCGGTTTGCATTGTTTTACATTGGCACTGATATGCTGTTAACCATAACCCGAAATTCAGAAGTTTTGACATTAGGTTAGCGGGGTTCAATTGGTCGGTGGAGTTGATTTCAACAAATTCCAAGCAGTTTGTCATATATTTGTTAGTTTCAGGGCTCCGGAGTAGCTAAGCTAGCGCGAAATTCTGATATTCCCCTTTAAATTCAATCATCGGAAAGTCAATTACATGTGATGACATTTTTCTGTTGTCATTCCTATTTTGAGGCAGCAAAGGGAGAGAAATGGGTAAAAAGTAACTGATATTACTTTTAAAGTAACTTAGTTACTTTGATAATGAAGTAATCAGTAAAGTAACTAGATTACTTTTTTGAGGCGTAATCAGTAATTAAATTACTTTTTCCAGTAATCTGTGACAACACTGCTGAGTATACGTCGCACCAGCCATAAAATGCCCAACGAAGAGAAAAAAACATATATAAGTCGTACCGGAGTATAAGTTGCATTTTTGGGGGAAATTTACTTGATAAAATACAACACATAGAACAGATATGTCATCTTGAAAGGCAATTTAATATAAAAATACAAAAGAGAACAACATGTTGAATAAGTGTAGAGTGTACAGCGCATGAACAGCGAAATGCAAATATACTGTCCTCAACAGGACGCTACGGCTTGGTCCTGACTATACAGCGAGATAAACTCCCAAATGACGATGCTGGACGTCCGTATAATTTGCTGAATCAATTTCGTCCTCGATACCAAACAGGTTCGCATCAAAGTAAATAAATAATAATTAGGTGCTGTTACAACAATGACACAAACGGTTAGCATGCGTTCGCTAGCATTAGCACATCGTTCAAACAACCACACAACTGGCTCTAAGTGTCCGATCACGAGTGTAAAACACACAACAACAGAAAAAATACACACAGGCGTTGCTTCTGTAGAGATATTTATCAAGCATAAACAATGAACGTAGGTTCGCAGCAGTGTTTCTCTCTCGCTAACTCGCCCACTCACTCAGAGCTGCGTAGCTGTCCGTCTTCTTCTGCCGTGTGAGCGCTCTTCTTCACGTAAATAAGTGCGAGTGCGCCCCCACGTGGGCATGAAAGTGCCACAAACTAAAAGCATGCATTTCAATATAAAAAAGTCAATAATACAATTGAACACACATTGCCAAAGGCAGAACGCGAACGTGGCCATAGCTATTAAGAGTTATTCAGATAACTATAGCATATAGAACATGCTAAGTTTATCTAACTATCAGTGTCACTCCAAAACACCAAAATAACATGTGAAATGATATCATAATGTGTTAATAATTTCACACATAAGTCGCACCCCCAGCCAAACTATGAAAAAAACTGCGACTTATAGTCAGAAAAATACGGTCGATAGTAACCTTTGCTTTGTGTGGAAGTCATTTCATGTTGTGAATCCACCGTTAAAGTTGTTCAAATTGCTCCCCTTACTGCATTAGTTCCCTTCTGTCTACTTTCGACATTTGTAAGTTTTAAAATTTTCATCATTTAAAGATAGATTTAAGTCAAGATTTTGCAGATTTAGGAGCATTTTAGATAAAAAGTTACTTAGGTTCCCTAGGAAGGTTCTCTACAACAGATCCTTCCTGAAAAGTCTACTGCTTTAAGATGGCGGCTGTTTACTGACGCATCTAGTTCTTCATACATGTTGCTAATGCCCCCATGTCTGTCATTTGTATCTAGTTCGTATTATATGTGATATCTACCGTAGCATCATGTAAACGTAGTTTGTAGGCTATCGGCTACAGTCAGGTATTATTGGAGCTACCTAGCATCACGTTTGCATTGGCGTCACGACTCCCTTGTCTACTCCCCACTTCTGCTCTGCTCTCTCGTCTCCGTGGGTCCGTCTCTCTCAGACTTTTCTCGCGTCATTCAACCAACATAGTAACACATAGTAATGCACGCCTTTCCCGCCTCAGTAACAGTAACGGCGTTGCCAAGATGAGAAAAGTAATGAATTAGATTACTCACTACCCAAAAAAAAAAAAAAAAAACGCCGTTAGTAACGTTATATTCTAACGGCGTTATTAAAAACGCTGCTGAGGGGTATTGCTGTCTTGTCACAGAACTCAGAACAATTATTTTGAATTACTGGTAGTCTCCGAGTTACGACGCAACCGACTTACTGTACGTAATTTCGACTTTACGACGAGCGTATGTCGTTGTTTTATTTTTCTTCGTGTAACAGTGTCTTGTCCGCCACCTCTCAGCATTGATGGTAAGTACAGTACAGTAGTACTTTGACATACGATCGCTTTGACACACGATTTTTTCGACATCCGATGTAAAATTTGACTCGCCATATGTTCGGACGCACAGCATTTTTTCCTGTGAGAGAAATCAACATGGGTTCTGTCCGCCAGTCTTTATAGGTTAAGGTAGCAATTATTATTGTGGTATCATCACCAAAGAAATCATCAGCTTCGTCAGGTTTCTAATCATTCATTCCACCAACTTGTGCAACACAACATGCCTAGTGTTCCCCGCAGCAAGGAAACAAAATGAAAGTAAAAAGGCTCACTCCATCAAGTCAGCCACGCGATGCGTTCAGGTACACAATGCAAACAAATTTGCCACATTAAAACCTGGTTTGTTACAATATTACAGGTATTACATAATTTATTTGTTTTACTCCTTGTAATTGATATTTGCAATAGTAATATCAGTATTTATTAAGAATTTAGTGTAGGTTTTCTGGCTGTGTAATGAATTAATTGAATTGTAATGTATTTTTATGTGATAATCCTGCTCGACATATGACCATTTCGACTTACAAACAAGGTCCTGGAACGAATTAACTTCGTATGTATAGGTACCACTGTATATTATTTGTCATTTAATGTTTTTATTTATTAGGTCTAATTAATCTAAATGGTTGATCTCTACAGTAATTACTATGCAAATATGGTATTTCATTATGCTACACTATATGTGCGATCCGCTTTCCTTTGTTGCGGCCGGACTTGTTTGACGTCACGCCAGCGCTATTTTCTTTTAGTTTCGGCGTTGGCAAGAGGGGGTGAACGCCTGTTAACATTTCAAGAAGACAGAGAAATGGTAAACAGCGCGGTCTCAGCGATGCCACCCCCACCCCCGTTAGCCTCATATCAGCCCTCTAGCTTATTGAGCAGCGTTGAATTGCCCAAGATTTGGACCTTATTTTTCTCAGTATTATTGTGCAGCCATTGAGGTATTTTTGTAGACAAATTGTTTTCCGAAATTTCCAGGTTCGCGGTGAATCAGTAACAGGCACACTTTTGCAAAATAGACTATGTATATTGATTAGAAAATGTAGAATAAATGAGATTTATTGATTACAATCCCACAAGAGCAAGCAAACAAGTATCAACAAATGTCAACAATGACGCTAGATTTGAGTTTGTCAACCCCAGAATCCCTGAGTTACCGTTACAGCAAAATGAAATGCCCCTTAGCAATGAAAATCGCTTACCGTGACAAATGAACGGGGAGCCAACAAACTCCATTAAGGCGGCGAAGGAACAAAGCCAGGCGATCCGTACGTGACCCGCTGGCGGACTTCATGGGTCGCCCGGAAATGTCCGGTTTTTGTAGGGTTGCGCCCCGTGGTGGCGGCCAACCTCCGTCTCCGAGCGGCGCGGCCCTGCCCAATGACACTTTTGGTTCAGCCCCCTTGAAAAAGGGCTTTTCACGTGGGACAAATGAGTTGTGCTGCAACAGATGCAACAAATGGTAAATATTATGGGTGCAAAACAAGTTATCTCGTGAGAGTCCCTACTCAAGCGCGTCTCCTATGTAACTATGGGAACAAGGTGAAAAACAATAGAAGTTGTTCACAGAAGCAATCATACTACATCACAAAGGCATAATGTAATATTTTCCCCCATCACAAATACAGTGGTACCTCTACATACGCACTTTATTTCTTCCAGGACCTTGTTTATAAGTCAAAATGGTCGTATGTCGGGCAGGATTTTCCCATAAGAATACATTACAATTCCATTAATCCGTTCCACAGCCAGAAAAACTACACTAAATTCTTAATAAATACTGATGTTACTATTGCAAATATCATTTACAAGGAGCAAAACAAATAAATTATGAATTACAATTGGTATAATAATACAATAACAGTAGTAATAATAATAATGTAACGAATCGTGTTATAATGTGACTAATGTGTTTTGCGTGGTGTACTTTAACGCATCGCGTGGCCAGAGGTGGGTAGTAACGCATTACATGTACTCCGTTACATTTATTTCAGTAACTTTTGGAGAAAAATGTACTTCTAAGAGTAGTTTTACTAAGCCATACTTTTTTTTTTTTTTTTACTTGAGTAGATTTATGAAGAGAAAAAACGCTACCCTTACTCCACTACTTTGGGCTATACACGAGTCGTTGCATTTTTCCTCTTTATTCTACATATTAGATTTAATATTGTTTCGCCAGCGATGCAAAGACTAGCTCAACCAATTTCTCTGGATTTCCGGATTGGTGTTCGCGGTTTTCACGTTTTTTGTAAAAAAATTAAAATAAAATAAAAAAGCAAACACCTTGAAAAACGAGGGAATGCTGCGGGGGGGAAAAATCACTGTAATCCCCCACTTTTTGTGGCATTCACGGTTTTTTATGGAGCTGTGTGTGCAGACATGGACATGTACATATTAATTAACATACTGGAGATGTGCCCAGATTGTGAAGCATGCTGGCGAAGATGTCCATCATTTTTTTTTTGGTATGGGAAGGAGCCAATCCAACCAATGTAAACTAGTAAGGTTTCATAACTTTAAGCAGCCTGTCTGCAGTTCGGTACCAGTATCCCCCTGGTTACTAGATAATATTGTATGTGACTTGCTTGCTATTTGTCCCTTATTAGCCAAATTCAGCCCCATAATTTGAGAGGTATGAGGGTGACAGTGACATGTTGTGAAATATTTCTAAATGAAAAATTTTAGATCAAGTTAAGCAAATATGAAATAGTTGATTGAATAGAAAATTCCCATACACTAAACATTAATAGTACCAATAGTACCAGTGTCATTCACTCAAGGGGGTAGGTTTGCATAGGGACGGTAGGGACAAAACACTACCAACTTTTCAGGACGCTCAAATTGTCCCCACCTAATTTTAAGCAACCTTTTTTTCCTTGGGTCATTTAGATTGTCTAGCTTGTGTTCCCATATGTTTTAACGATACAATTGACGCTACCATTATTAAGTGAATTATTTTCATTGTGTTCAGACCTACATTTACCCCTTTTACACTTGCTGAATGAGCCAGTCCATGTTTTTTCCTCAAACACACGTCTGATTGGCTGAGGACTTGACCCCCCCCCCCCCCCCCCCCCACACACACACACACACACTCTCACACTTACAGTACAGAATTACATTACATGTTGACATGCACTCCTACGCCCGGTTCGAAGAGGAGATATATTAGAAGTTTTTTTTTCGGCCAGCAGCTGCTGCAAGTATTGTAACAAGTCATTGTTGTGAAGGTGAGAAACACACCACTAATTTTGCTGCTGAAAGTCCCACCTGCATCAGAGTTAGCATGACCATTACAATAAACTGTGAAATTGCTAACCTGAGTAGGAAGCTGGTTAGGGAGAAGTGTCCTCCTATAGCTGTTTTCTACGATTGTTAACGTTAATTAAACGGAGAGAAATATAGTGAACTCTGCTCTGCTTGAAGAAATGTAGTGAACAAAGGTTTACACCCCTTCTCCCCAGTGTTTTTTTTTTTTTTTTTTTTTTTAATTTTATTTATGTGGTCTTAAAGCAGCCCAAAGGAGCTTTCATTTTTTGGTGAGTCTTGCTGTGCTTGTGGACAAAAACATTAGTGTTAATCCCAAAGGAAGGCTCAATTTTTATTTATTTTTGTAATTCCATGACTAAGAAGTTTTTTTTTGTTATATTTAATTTATTTAGACAGACAATTTTGAGTGGTAATAAGATTTTTTGTTGTTGTTGCATTCCTGGATACTTAGGAGATGATTAACAAGTTTGTATTTCTTGTGTTTGTTATTGGTAATCTAATTTGTGTTCAAATATCGCAATTTAAATTTACTAATAACATCCAGACATTTATTCTGGAAGTTTTCAAAATGTTTCTTTCGTAGTTTTTTTTAAAACAAAGGTTTAAATCAAATGGTGTATCACCTGAACAAATACATATGTACTGCAAAAATCCACCTCCCTAAAACAAAAAACAAACAAACAAACAAAAAAAAACCCTTAAATTCCCTTGTTTTCAGTGGAAATCTACTAAAAATAAGTGAAATTACTTACCGTTGCTTCAAGTAAATTCTACTCCGATTTCTTGAAATAAGAAAAATAGCTAGCTGAAAATAAACCGAACAGACTTATTTTAAGCAAAATGTTTGTTTATTTAATCTAAAAAAAAAACTTGTTTATCAGAAATGGTCTGAATTCAAGGATATATATTGTTCAAAACATTTTTTCATGATTTAGGTGAAAAATGATCGACTTTTAGATTTTTGGGCTTAATAAGAAATAATGGTAATATTTGCTCAAATAAGTGGAAGAATCTGATGCATAAATCTGATAACTAGCCTTTAAAACTCAAAACAAGATGAAGAAAATTATTTGACTAGATTTAAGAAAAGATTAAGACGTTATGAATTTGCACTGTGAAAGTAAGTATAAGTCAATACAGATTTATTTTGCATAAATAATTTAGCCTATCAATTAATTAGGTTCTTATCGGTGAGAAATGTAGCCCTGACTGCCGTTCATCCAATCTGTTTGGTCTTATTATTGTCCCGTCCCCAGCAAAAAGTCTACATCCAGGTTATGCTGTTATATCATGCCTACTAATATTGAGACAAAACCTACGCCCTTGCATTCACTTACCCCAACATAATATTGTTGAGCTCATATCTTAGATGAACTGACACGATAGAAATGAACATCTGGTTATCCCCCAAAGATGAAGCTTGAACATACTCTGTAAGTAGCTGGAAAAGCATTGCCCATTAATGTGCATGAGTGGACAGTATGGTAATTCCTCTGGATACATTTGCTTTGAAATATAGTGTCATGCATAACTGTGTGAATGATTAAAATTATTCCTCACAAAGTACAAGCAAACAAACCCTAGAGACTGCAAGAATGTATGCCTCAGAGGGAGTTTGGTGGTAGTTTTAGATTTGTATCCTCGTTAACTTTCTAGCTGTGCTAAAGAAGGACGCAGTGGAGGCGTACTGTGAGACAGGCAGTCAGGAAGTCATCAAGAGTGGATTTATTGATAGGTGTAGAAAATGTGACCGTGAGAAGTTCAAGTTCGTTCGTGACATTCTCATCACTAAGATGCAAGGCTGTTGCAATGGGAACAGTGTGATGGCACAAAACAAAAGGAATGAGAAAGGATAGAGGGTAAAGTAGGGTGTTTGATATGATTGAAAGTGACGCCCACTGAACCGCGCTTTAGCATCTGTGTTTTGTCATGATGTGACCAAGGGACTTGAAAGTCCCACTGTGGCCTCATGGCTGGTTTGACACATACTGTATGTATGGAACTG
Source organism: Corythoichthys intestinalis (assembly GCF_030265065.1). Classification (NCBI taxonomy): domain Eukaryota; kingdom Metazoa; phylum Chordata; class Actinopteri; order Syngnathiformes; family Syngnathidae; genus Corythoichthys; species Corythoichthys intestinalis. The sequence continues at coordinate 34,775,391 of NC_080397.1, forward strand.
CTGTGAATAATCATGAAATCAAAACCTCCACGTCCTGATTGCCTTCCTCTTTCCTGTCAATATATTAGGGCAGTGCTTTTCAATTATTTTCTTTTGCGCCCCCCAAAGGAAGAAGAAAATTTTGCGACACCTTAAAGCAGGGGCAGGTCTAGGATTTTTTTCGTGGGGGGGCCAGATAGGGTCACAATCTGTAGAGGGGTGGCATATTATCCATCCCTAATCACACCAATCATGAATGAATACCCTCTTGAATATTAAAGAGCCACTGCAAATGTAGTGGCAGCATGCAATCATGGCCTATGTAAACTGTCTGCAGGCCAGCGTTCGATACAGCACTGTATTGAACCTAACATTCGATTGCGTGCGGTTCGGTATATATACATGTACCTTTGCACCCCTATTGTATTGACATAAAATTTCCAAAAGTTTAAAAGTTTCCAATGACAGCCTCTGATTTTAGGTGATGACAAAAATAACCAGTAGACTACATTACAAGTCATATGACTGTCTCCTGCAGCTGATCTTTTTTTCTTTTTTACAATAAAGAAAGTCTCAATGTTTTGAGATCTCGTTGCTGTTATTACTACCTAAGTTCTTTCCCTAGACTGCCCCTGAGAAAATAAGTGAGGCAATAATGCTCAGTTAGGCATTTATCATGTTTGACAGGCTATTAGTGATCATACTGCAAATAACACAAATACATATACATAGAACATAGTACAAGTACATATTGATTTTGTGTTATTAGTGATCATACTGCAAATAACACAAATACATATACATAGAACATAGTACAAGTACATATTGACTTTGTGTTACTGTAGCTATGTGTGCTAAAGGGAAGTTTGCTTATGCGCGAAAAAGTTACTGTACTTTGATCCGATTTGCACAAATTCATGAGACTCATGAGAATGACTGGGCCGAATTCGGACTCTCACATGTGCGACCTTTCCAATTTTCTGCTTGAACCGTCTTTTTTGCGACCCTTACGCGAGTAGGCTACGTAACTGCACAGCTAAATGCTGATAATAATAATAATAATACTGATAACATAGTGTCGAGCTAATGTTGCTAACGTTAGCTCCTTAACTTTAGCTACACAAACGTTACCTAATCACCTGCCACATGCCTATACATTAAACCAGGGGTTCCCAACCTATTCCACTAAGGCACACTGTGGGTGCAGGATTTCATTCTTACCAAACAAGATGACAACACTTTTTCCCCAATCTGGTGTTTTACAAGTGCAATCAGTTGATTGCAGTCAGGTGTGGCTTGTTTTAGCAGAAGCCTCATTGGTTCAACTGTCTCTGCTGGATCGGCTGGAACAAAAACCAGGACCCACAGTGTGCCTTGAGGACTGGGTTGAAAACCCCTGCATTAAACCATAACAATCACAATTTTTTTCACACTTTGGACATTCTCACTTACCTCAGTTAAGATTAGTGTTTAGCCACCGCAGTGGTAGTGCTCTCAGGATCCATATGAACTTAAAAGAGGTCCAACTTCTTCTGTTGAGAATGCATGAAATTGACGTTCTTCCTGTGGGTCCTATTCGCAAAACCAGTTTTTCTCCTCAAAGTCACGTGAATGAGGAAAAAGTATTCGTTTGGGTGCTTCCTCCGAACGCTGAACTATGTCGCACAAAGTTTAACCAAACCATCTTATTGTCGGCGCATTAAATTTAACATGTGACAGTGGTTTTGGCGTCGTCGCGTTGCCCTGACGCGTGACGCGCCTAATCGTGCGTTTACATCGACTTTTAATGGGACCCGCGGTGCCACAAGTAAATGACGTGGCCGGTGTGAACGTATCTTTACTGAGGTGGAGGGGGGGGTACTTAGGGTGGCCAACCAAATTTCAGGGGTGGCAAATGCCACCCCGGCCACCCTGGTGGACACGTCCTTGCCTTAAAGCAACCCTTGGTAACTTTTCAGTTTTGGTTGATTTTAGCAACGCTGGTGGACAAAAGTTTTGCCTCAAGGAAGACTGCCTTTCCCTTAATGACCAGCGTTGTGTTTCCCATGAGGACCAGCTCACAACTACATAGTGTCGTAAAATCATGATGGTCGCGTTCAGCTGGATTAAACAACATTTTGGTTTCCAGTGGATGTGTGAAGGATGAAAAGTGATAAGGTAATGAATCCAGTTGCGGCTAAACCATAGCATAGCAACCGTTTGCCTTTGTGTGGCTAAGCCCCCCAAGAGTTTGGCTGTTGTCATGCCAGCGAGTGAAACCCGGGCCAATGTTTATTCTGTATATTCTGGTAGAGTCCCTTTCTCTTTCCTCCTCAGACAAAACTTTTTGTCTCTGTTTCTCTGCCATCTTAACAGAATTCACACGAAAGAGATAGCATTGACTTCCCGCTTTACAATGAAAAGGGAAAGTGGGAAGTGACGTATACCCTAAAGCAGTCAGCACATTTGTAGTTTTTTTGTGTGCCAGGCTTCCTGCCACCCTCCTCAAAGTTAGTGTTGGTAAAAGCGATACAGACCCCCTAAAGATATATAAGAGGTGTCATTAAACTAGTTGTCAGTCGACATATCATCACAAATGTTATGATTTAAAAAAAAAATTTAAATAAAGGTTAACAAGTTACCTAGTGTTGCTTTAATAGCACCGTTTGTCTATAAAACCGACATATGTTCACCTTTTCATATTAATTTGGCCTCATTACCATTAAAGAAAACAAACAAACAAAATAGTTCAACCTTCAACAAACAATTACTTTAATAATTAGTAACAGAAAAGATTTAAAGTGCATCAATTTGTCATATTTCTTCTAAGCGTTTGGGTAACTTTCTTTTGTTTCATTATCTCCGACTAGTTCTTGCCGCCTGTTTTATCCCTGTGAGAAATCTTCTCTCAAGGGTTTGCTTATTCTCTTCATAATGTTTGCTTGGTGCAAAAAAACCTAACACCATAGCAGCAATGAGAGCGTCACTGCCGTCTACTGTAGTGGATGTGCAATTACACTTAATTCTAGTCAGACCAACAAAAAAGGATGTTCCCTATATTTGCACCCATCACCATCTTCTGACATCACATCGTCAATCCGGAGTTATATCTGAATGAAAGAAGCACCAAGAAGGCTTGATACTAGTTAAAGTTTGACATGAAGAGAAGGGAAGTTCTTGGAATAACACTGAGGTTACCTGAACACCAGCTGAACTCGGTGTGTATAAATTCACTTAATTAGAAAAGACTCTGCAACCAATGCACAACCTAATTGGATAGACAATTATCATTTATTGCATACAAGCAGACGGTTGGACAAACATTAAGTATTCACTTTGCAGCACTGAGTGTGCAAGATATGACAATTTCAAAATGAAAGCCCCAGGTGGCAGGCAGCAGCTGTGGTAAATGTGTAATAACAAGCATCCTCGGCAGTGTGTGTGTGATTCTTAGCTACATGCAGTAATTGAGGCGCGCTTGAGCCCAATGTCCGTGCAATAATAATTTCATTATTCTCATAAGGTCAAACACCAATGTTAAAGGTCCGTTTAGATGGTGACGCTCCAAGAATAGACAAATTTCATGTTTGCATTTACATGGTTCCGTCTTCATTTGAACAATGTCGCAATTCTGCGTGAAAATGATGTAGTATCCATGTCAGGCCCTAAAGAGCAGCGCAGTTTTTACAAGGCAAAAGGGGGGTATCTCGTGCTGCCCCGCGGCGGCTTCTTGACGTTCTCCTGCTTCCGCCTTCCCCTCTCTTCTTTGCGTATCGCTTGCTCTGGCGGGGGGTCCTGCCCTGGACTTGGTGGGCCGTTGTGGGACCCGCGATGGGCCGTGCCAGTTGGGGGGCCGCGGCTGTGGACTGCGGGCCGGGTGGGCGTTGGGGTGGTGGCGCGTCCCCTTATACCTTCCCTGAAGGCCGGTCGATGGGGGCGCGGATGGCCCGAGGGACCACCCTGGATCCCTGGAGGATGACGATGGCCCCTTTGCTGGACTGTGGGAAGAGGAAGAGGCTGCGCTGTCCCGCCCTCCATTTGGCTGGGGAAGGGCCGTGGCACTGGGGCGGAACCCACGCGGCATCTGAACTCGTCTGCGGGACGACATGTTAGATGGGACTCATGCATGACTAGGTGAAATTAGACACACTCAAGTAGAAAACCTCGGTGTCAGGATTAGCGATGAGACAGCATAGAATAGGATGCCAACAAGCTCACACTCACAAGGGATTGGCACAAATACTGGGCTCTAGACCACATGCCTGATTTGTGTACACTCCACCCCTCCCAATCACTTATCTCTCAGAATCCACCCCCCCTTCTTTCCTTGGTTATCAGGCCCCCCACATGGTATCAACAACTAACTAATACAACTAGCTAACGATAGCACCAACATATTCATAGTTAGTTAGCGTAAGCGTTCAATGTATTTCTTGTTGTTGTTTATGTTTCTTCTATCTCTCTCTCCTTCTTTTCTTCTGTTCCCCCATAAAACCTTCCTGTTTGTTGCTTTCGCCTAATAAACAAGGTACGTTGAATGATCGTATGGAAGTATGTCATACTCCCATGATACATTAAAACTATTCAGACCAACCGGACACTCACCTCTCCATTCTCCGTGTCAAGCAGCTGAACGGGACAGGTAAAAAAAAAAAAAAAAAAAAGAACAAATGGCGTTTAAAAATTTTTTTTTTCTCTTTTCTTTTTCCCTGATTACATTTTATTTTGCAGTTTTATTCAGTTTTTCCTGTATATATATTTTTTCTCTCATGTTTCTTGTATGTTTGCTGTTCTTTACAAGTTAATCATTTGATTGTATGACATTGCTTGTCAATAAAAAAAACTCAAAACAGTGGTGTCCATGCGTTTTTTTTTTGCTTTTGCTTTAAAAAGCACAAAAACGTGAAAATTAAATATATTTAAATTAAAAAATGCTATAAAAACAGTCAATTAAAGCCGTCGATCTGCCATGTTTGCTGTTTTGGATGTTTACTAGCAGCGACTGTGCATGCCCAAAGTGACATCTGTGAGTGCGGACGTCACTGGAGGGAGAGCGTTCCATGCATATGGTGGCGGAGCAATCCCTGCAATCGCATCGTTCCACTTTGGAGGCCGGAATGAAAAGTTTGCGTCTTCGACTTCCGTTTTCGCCGTGTCCATGTAAAGGTGAAGCCATTCAGCAACACTATTGTTGCATCTTGATGTCACAGCGTCACCATGTAAACGGTCCAAAATATGGATGACACAAGAGGCAGCGGATCGGTCGCAGTCGGAAGCAGGCAAATCAGGTGAAATCAATGGGCAATCACAGGAAAAGACTCACTAGGAGGAAGCAAACACAAACCCCAACAGATTAATGTTCTTTAAACCTTGTGGCGATTCTGATCAGTAATTTATTCAAATGACGCGATTAAATTAATCTTCCAGATTCCATTTAAAATGCAGAATGCAACAGCACTTTGAATCCAATTAGCAGGCAACTGTAAGCACAGACTCACCTGGACTCAGACCCGTGCCGCCCATAAGGCGAGCTAAGCACCGCCTAAGGGTGCACCAACGTCCAAAAGGGCGTCAAGAAATATATTCAAATAATATTTGATTATAGCAGTATTCAAAAAATTATACAAAACAATAAAACAAAAGAACAACAAAACCGTTCATAATAAGTCTTTAAATAATAATGAAATCATTTTTTTTTAGTGTGCCCTCTGCCCGTTTCACTTTTTCCTGTGATGCGATAATTTCACCACAGACCATAGTCTCACTCACCACCCAGCAGACCAGCGAACTACCTGAAGGTGCTATTTTTAGCCTCGGCAATTGAGCGACGTTACGGTGACAAGTCAACTTCTTGAATAGACAAAAGCCCTCCGGGTCAGAAGAAAAAGAAGAGAGCAAAGACGTGAAGAAAAACAGAGGTTTGTTGTGATGATTTTTTTCAACAGCATAAGCATGTAGACTTAGCGCAACTGCAAGCTATCGGTTATTTACATACAGTTTATATTATTTAGTGCTAAAGCAAAATTATACTGTATCATTAGCCAGGCTGTTGTTTTACAAATATTTTCAGTATTCAGCCAGCTGTGGATGAGTTTCAGTTAAATTTACTCCCCCTCCAATTTTAGAGAAATTTGGACAAAGTGAATGGGAGACTAAAACTGTCTTGCTCATTTTCATGTGATGTGAACCACTTTTACCTTGCGTTAAATTGTGCTTTTCAAATAAATGTGCCTTGCCTAAAAGTACCAAGGTTAATTAAATAAATACACCAATAAATATGGAATTAATAATTTCAAAGTTCTTTGGTATGGGGGACTAAAAGTGCCACGGATTTAAATGCAAAAATTTGTTATTAAATGTGTCATTAGTTCATTAAAATGGCGATCACATTCATGTAAAAACATATCAAATTTATTAAAATTTTTTGCTATCATATATTATTTGATTCATTATTATTGGATAGTTCTGTGAAGTGTCTGGCATCAGTGAAGACAAGGTGAGTAAGGTTATAGGACAAGGTGAAAAAAAAAAGTTTAATTTTAAAGTGTTCTGTGTGTCTTTATATAGATTTGCGTGGGTGGGTGTTAATCATATTGTAATAACAATTGTAATTTATTTAATGAATTTGTTTTTGAAGTTTTTATTGGTGCTTTTGAATAGTTATTACAGCATTTTTCTTTTAATTTCTGCACTTGTTCGTTGTCTTTTTTTATATAATAAATTACAAAGAGATAATGTGATTTTTCAGTGTGAGTGTTTAAATATATGTGGGGAAAATGGGGGGGCGGGGCGCCAACAAATGTGTTGCCTAGGGCACCAAATTGGTCAGGAACGGCCCTGCCTGGACTCCTCACAGGGAAGTGGCTTTTATTGAAAAGGTCGTCACTGCAGTGGTATGATGCTCCACCCACACAACTCTCGACAAGGGGCCTTAACTCGGGCTTCATCTGGACTGCCAGACCCTCTCTTCACTTTTTATTTTGCAAACACTCATGAGTGAAACACTTTCTCTCAGAGCTGTTATTAGTGTGCAAGAGTGTTACGGCACCAGGCCATAGTGGTTTCTTTTTGTATTCATTCTCCCTCATTTTGTCCACGCAGATTGCCCAGCTGAGCCTAATCATCATCAGCCTGGTATATAAGACTCGCCAGCCAGCCTGATGATGACCAATAGGTCCTGCCTGCTGATAGCTGAGCGCCTTCGTTCAGTTATGTTTTTGTCAGACTTAGGGGCCGTTTACATGGTGACGTTCTGAGAATTCGACAAATTTAATTGTTGTTATGCTCACAAATATGTTATGACATAAAATGATGCCACCAGCTGTCGCGGTTATTTGTAGCGATGAGCTCATCCGTTCAGCCTTTCCAGTTTGAGCATAGACTTCACTATTAGTTGAAGGGAAACGGGACCTTTTTTTCAAAAACTTAAAATTCAAATATTTTCAAAACCAAAGCCGCTAGTGACCTAAAACCAGAATAGGCACCTCCCTTATGCATATATGAGTCTCCATGAGCAGCGGCATCAAAAAATTAAACATCGTTCGCTGAAAAAAAACCCCCATTTATTTCTTATATAAGTATAACAAAACTTAAAATGGCTGCAAGTCAGATTTTACGCTACATGCACAAAAATCACCAAATGCAGAGATAATCACCTATATTTTCAGCATGAATAGCAATATTTAACATATTATATACGTTTTTGCCCGAAATAGCGACATGTCAAAATTGCACTATTTAACAAAATATGAAAAAAAGTTTTAAACAGCTATTAAATCCTTCAGTTTTCACACCAGAAACTTAATAATAGAGGAAAGAATGCAGAATCATCTAAATGTTACTCAACAAAAGCAAATTTTATATTTTTCTATACATAATCACAACTTATTTAGGTTGAATTCTGATGTCACAATAGCCCCAGCACGTCTTGCTGGTTATCTGGACCTCATCGTTTTTAGATTGAAATGAATGAAAACACGTAAAAGCCGAATTGTTTTTTGTATGGACGCAGAAATGTCTAAACTACAACTTTTTTTTTTTTGCCAAAAAATAGGCAGTTGGCAGAAAATTACCTGATTATTTGAATGTAAAACAGTTTAGATCAGCGGTCTCCAAACTATTCCACATAGGGCCGCAGTGGGTGCAGGATTTCATTCCAACAATACAAGACGACACCTTGTCACCAATCTGGTGTCTTACAAGTGTTATCAGTTGATTGCAGTCAGGTGCTGCTTGTTTTAGGAGAAACTTCATTGGTTAAACTGTCGGTACTTGATCTGTTGGAACAAAAACCATGACACACAACGGCCCTTGAGGACCGGTTTGGACACCCCTGGTCTAGATTCTTGGTTAAAAGCAACAAAAAACAAAAAAACAAAACGGGCAGTTATCATTCATTTTGTAAATATTTTCGAAGTATGACGCTAGTCTGCAATACAACATGGCAGAGGTACAATACAAAGAGCTTTTTAAGTCAAATTCTTGTCAATAAATGCGTAAATCCCGGAATTTCTATAGATTTGAACATAAAACAGTCCGGCTTCTTGGTCAAAAGCAACAAAACGGGCAGTTACCATTCATTTTGCATAAATATTTCAAGCTAAAATTACACAAACTTTTTTAATTTCATTTTTTTCACGTTTCAAAGTGCATGCATTGTGCTATTTAATACAACGGTTACCTTGAATCCTCGACCAAATCACTCTTGAGACCCTCCTGCCTGCTTGTATGTACTAAAACGTTTGTCTTGTTTCCACAATTAAAAAATGAGATATACTTTTTGCAGAGGACGCTTGCCACTTAAAGTTCTTTTCCTCCAGGTTCTCCAAGATGAAGCGGTATTCTGGCAACCCGATGAGGGAAGGCGTTTTGTGTTAGTTAATATTTTGATCTAGTTGCAGTACCATTTTTGCCCGTCAATCCTAAATTGTGCACCTTTAAATTGCCTTTCAAGATAAAATGTTTGTTCTTTGTGTTGGATTTATTGAATACCCCCCCCCCCCCCCCCCCCAAAAAAAAAATGTAAATTATACTCCAGTGCGACTTGCGTATGTTTTGTCCTTCTTTATTATGCATTTTTTGGCTGGTGTGACTTATCCTCCAGTGCGACATGTAGTCAGAAAAATATGCTAATACATCTGTTCATCTGTTTTCTTCAGGGAGTCTTCACCGGTTACAAGAAAACCCAAGCCAGCTGACATGGCATGGTACGCCCAGTTCCTGTTTTGTGTAGGTGAAAAGAAACGGCAGATAAATCCAAGGCTCAAGGTGGTGGTAATTGCTGTGCTCTGCTTCAATTCAATTTAGCTTTCATTCTCATCAGTACTATTATCAAAGCTTTGCTGCAATCAGGCCACAATTTTCCTTATAGTGAATACGCGCAGAGTAATTAACATTAGTGGAATATTTTTGTTAAAAACTTTGTGAATGGATTGAAAGAGAGGTGCTACAAAACAGAAACTCTACGCTGAACTTTACGCTATTCCAAAAGCAAATGGTCTGATGTTGATTTGTTTCCTGTCAGTTGAGCCATCACTACTTGTGTCATGATCACACATTCTTCCATACGCCCTTCCATTTGCCAATTTGAGTTCAAAAGTGAGCTGACACCAGCAACAGCCAGCTCCAATGCTCTTGTGGTGACACTTCATTTCAGTCTCACGGTTTCATGCAGCTCAATAAATGCTCTTTCTCTCCCCCCCTTCATAATAGAGTGAGGTCAAGCAATATTTTCTCTTTGCTTCTGGATAATGGCTGTGTGATACACGAGCCTGTGTACATCACCATTTCAAGACTGGTCTGTGTGTTATTGTATGCTGCTTTTACTTCAATTTCATGAATTATGAATAGTGGTCTGCTCTCATTTTGCTATCTTATCCTTCAAGTGAAAGAAAGACGTGAGAGTGAGCCATCTATCCTCAACACCACTTATCCCATTCAGGGTGGCGGGGTGCCGACTTCAGTCAAAGTGGACTCCACACTGATCTGATCTGTCAGTTGCAGGGCACATAAATAGGCGACTATTAATAAGAATAAGATACAATGAATGGAATCCTTGTCGTTCAGTACAATCCACACAATATCGAACAGTCGTCTTTTCTGCCTGGAGGTCTCTTAAAGACTAAACCGATCGAATCAATAACAAGGTGGAAAATAAAAATGCCAGAGGGAGAGAAAGTGGAGGATAAATACAAGCAGTCAGTGGGCTGCTGACTAAATGTCAACAGCAACCTGTGCTGACTCACCAGGGCGAAAATAATATCCGGGGTTGAACAAGACTCAACACTTTCTGAACCCAAAAGTCACCAGAAACACAAATGTAGGACTAACAATGCAGAGTATTGCCCACGCCGCCGTACTAAAAGTGTATCGAACGTCAGTCTCCCTCAACAGCATGCATGATTAAATGCAAATTGGATTTGTATAACAGACCTGAGATTGGTTTACCTGAGATATGTCTTTTCCTTTTTTGAAGGCATGCAAAACATGCAATCGCATGTTTTAAAGGGTAGATGAAGACTTCAATTCATGAGCGTTTTACTCGGTTAAATTGAATTGAATGCATCATTCGCTGTATCAAAATTCAAATTAACCAAATTTATTTTGAATTGACCACGTACAGTGGGGCAAATAAGTATTTAGTCAACAACCAATTGTGCAAGTTCTCCTACTTGAAAAGATTAGAGAGGCCTGAAATTGTCAACATGGTTAAACCTCAACCATGAGAGACAGAATGTGGAAAAAAAAAAACAGAAAATCACATTGTTTGATTTTTAAAGAATTTATTTCCAAATTGGAGTGGTAAATAAGTATTTGGTCACCTACAAACAAGCAATATTTCTGGCTGTCAAAGAGGTCTAACTTCTTCTAACGAGGTCTAACGAGGCTCCACTCGTTACCTGTATTAATGGCACCTGTTTTAACTTATTATTGGTATAAAAGACACCTGTCCACAACATCAGTCAGTCACACTCCAAACTCCACTATGGCCAAGACCAAAGAGCTGTCGAAAGACACCAGAGACAAAATTGTAGACCTGCACCAGGCTGGGAAGACTGAATCTGCAATAGGTAAAATGCTTGGTGTAAAGAAATCAACTGTAGGCGCAATTATTAGAAAATGGAAGACATACAAGACCACTGATAATCTCCCTCGAACTGGGGCTCCATGCAAGATCTCACCCTGTGGCGTCAAAATGATAACAAGAAGATAACTGAGCAAAAATCCCAGAACCACACGGGGGGACCTAGTGAATGACCTACAGAGAGCTGGGACCACAGTAACAAAGGCTACTATTAGTAACACAATCTGCGCCAGGGACTCAAATCCTGAACTACCAGACGTATCCCCCTGCTGAAGAAAGTACATGTCCAGGCCTGTATGCGGTTTGCTAGAGAGCATTTGGATGATCCAGAAGAGGACTGGGAGAATGTGTTATGGTCAGATGAAACCAAAATAGAACTGTTTGGTAGAAACACAGGTTCTCGTGTTTGGAGGAGAAAGAATACTGAATTGCATCGGAAGAACACCATACCCACTGTGAAGCATGGGGGTGGAAAAATCATGCTTTGGGGCTGTTTTTCTGCAAAGGGACCAGGACGACTGATCTGTGTAAAGGAAAGAATGAATGGGGCCATGCATCGAGAGATTTTGAGTGAAAATCTCCTTCCATCAGCAAGGGCATTGAAGATGAGACGTGGCTGGGTCTTTCAGCATGACAATGATCCCAAACACACAGCCAGGGCAACAAAGGAGTGGCTTCGTAAGAAGCATTTCAAGGTCCTGGAGTAGTCTAGCCAGTCTCCAGATCTCAACCCCATAGAAAATCTGTGGAGGGAGTTGAAAGTCCGTGTTGCCCAACGACAGCCCCAAAACATCACTGTTCTAAAGGAGATCTGCATGGAGGAATGGTCCAAAATACCAGCAACAGTGTGTGAAAAGCTTGTGAAGTTACAGAAAATGTTTGGCCTCCGTTATTGCCAACAAAGGGTACATAACAAAGTATTGAGATGAACTTTTGGTATTGACCAAATGCTTATTTTCCACCATGATTTGCAAATAAATTCTTTGAAAATCAAACAATATGATTTTCTGTTATTTTTTTTTCTTCCACATTCTGTCTCCCATGGTTAAGGTTTACTCATGATGGCAATCACAGGCTTCTCTAATATTTTCAAATGGGAGAACTTGCACAATTAGTGGTTGACTAAATACTTCTTTGCCCCACTGTAGTTTTTGAGTTACTGCCATAGCAACACCTTAGCAACAAGGGACGCGCCTCGATACCCAATGACGTCAATACCTGAAGACCTCGCCAGCACTCGAATACGAAAGTATAGTATCACACTATCCAGCCATATATTGCAAACATTTTCTGGGTTTTACTCGCAAAATTTGTCATGCCCTCTCAATGTGTAGTGATGAATTGCTTACACGAAGGCTCTACACTGAGTGACCCAACAAAAAAACATCTTCTGCAAGGATTTGGACATCTTTTGTGAGAGTCAAGCGGAAGAACTTCTTCCCGGCTCCTCGATCGGGTCTGTGTTTTCAACATTTCAGCGACAACAGCCTTGAAAGCCTAGGAGGATATAACCTTGGTTTTTCAAAGACGTAAGTAGACCCTTACTGGCAATTTAATACGTTTATTACTTGATCGCGACCTGTTTTTTGTTGTTGTTGCTTGCCTGTCATAAGACAGCTGACTGGTTGTCTATTCATATCAATTTGATACATTTATTACTACCGTAATTCCCCAAATATAACGCGCACCGGAAATTTACCTGTAACGCGCACCTGAAATTTACCTGTAAAATCTAGGGAAAATTCTTTTACCCGTGTATAAAGCGCACCCTAATTTTAGCACCATTTCCTGTGGTAAAATTGCTCACAGTCAAGGGCGTAGGTTTGCATAGGGACTGTGGGGGCATAACACTATGAACTTTTCAGGATGTTCAAATTGTCCCCACCAACTTTAGCAACCTTCTTTGCATTACATAATGAATTCAGTTATATAATAATAATAATAATAATTATATTTATATAATATGATAAAAATTTAGATTATCTTCACATATGTTGTAAGGATAGAATTTTTTTAGGGTTGCCACCCGTCCCTTGAAATAAGGAACGATCTTTAATTGGGAATTAAATTCTGAGTTCCGTATTGAACTAATTCGGGATATATATGAATAGATACATTTCTATGCATTTTAGGAGTTTTGGGGATGTCCCTTTTTTGGTCTGCCTGTACAGCTTTGGGCACGAGGGGGCATCCCGTATTTCTTGTTTCTGAAAGATGGCAACCCTACTTCCTTCCATTATTAAGTGAATTATTTTCATTATGTTCAAACTTAGATTTATCCCTACTCACTTGCTGAATGCGCCGGTTCATTTTTCCCCCTCAAGCGTACGTTTGATTGGCTGATGACTCCCCCCCTCACAACCAACACACACTTCCGCCACACAGACACACACGCACACTCACACAACCCCGACAGATTCATGCTGACAACATGCCGCCCCGTCACCCCCTCAAAAGAGGAGGGATATATTAAGTTTTTTTCAGCCAACAGCAGCCAGTATAAGTAATGTAAAAAGACGTCAATGTTGTGGAGGTGGGGAACACACCACTAATTTTGCTACTGAAAATCGGACCTGCATCAGAGTTGGCATAACATTAAACTGTGTGAACTTGCTAACCTGCAAAACGACTAGCCAGCCTCCGCAAGGAACAACGAAGTCAAGCTAGCCGTCCCTCATTTCGATCATTATTTGCAATACGTGCATCACGGTAATGCAACATTGTGGCTTCAGAGTGCAAGTCCCTTTATTTAAAGTCATGGAGTAGTCTAGTATGGTTCGGATGTACATCGGTCCTTGGACATCTCATTTTTTTTTTCATTGATTTTTTTCCCAAATCACTTTTATGTTACAATACTTTAGTTGGCGTCTTGGGGTGCTCCAGTGTCCCTCAAAAGTGGACTTATTCTTGGATAGTTCCCTGTTTTTTCAATAAAGGGACTTGCACTTCAAATGGTTCTTTAGTAGTTTTTGTAAACAAAGCTTTGAATTGACCGTTTTCACCTGAACCAATACGCATGAAAGTTATTATAAGTCAATACAGATTTATTTTGCATTGATCGTCATGTTTTATCTCATATTTGTGAGAAATGTAGCCCTGACCCCTGTTCAATAATCTGTTTGGTCTCATTAATGTCCTGTCCACAGAAAAAAGTGTACATGCAGTTTATGCTGCTATATCGTCCCTACCAATGTTGAGACCAAACCTACGCCCTTGCTCACAGTATAATAATTTTCACAAAGTAAGCAGTCAACATTTTGTCACCGGCATCCCCAAGGGGCCACTGTCTCATTTGAAAATGACCGGCATTGCCAATTTAGCATGGAAGAAGCAGGCGAGCGTAGAAGGAGACAGAGAGAGCAGGTGTTGAGAGTGGCACGGAGAGCGGCGTGTTAATTGGCTGTGTCCCCAACTGGTTTCATTTTTTTGTTAACAAAGTATCTAGCAAAGCCATCCGACACGTCTAAGTGTTTTTATACACCTCGCCACCTTTCTGAAGGAAGCACTGGACGAACCGACGACCAACGAGCCACGTAAATCGCCGGTCCACTCCCACATTGTCAGGAATTGAAAGTGGAACAAAATTTATTGGATAATTTAAACTTTTTTAACAAATAAAAAACTGAAAAGTGGGGCGTGCAATATGATTTGGCCCCCTTGCGTTAATACTTTGTAGCGCCACCTTTTGCTCCAATTACAGCTCCAAGTCGCTTGGGGTATGTTTCTATCAGTTTTGCACATCGAGAGACTGACATTCTTTGCCCATTCTTCCTTGCAAAACAGCTCGAGCTCAGTGAGGTTGGATGGAGAGTGTTTGTGAACAGCAGTCTTCAGCTCTTTCCACAGATTCTCGATTGGATTCAGGTCTGGACTTTGACTTGGCCATTCTAACACCTGGATACGTTTATTTTTGAACCATTTCATTGTAGATTTGGCTTTATGTTTTGGATCATTGTCCTGTTGGAAGATAAATCTCCGTCCCAGTCTCAGGTCTTGTGCAGATACCAACAGGTTTTCTTCCAGAATGTTCCTGTATTTGGCTGCATCCATCTTCCCGTCAATTTTAACCATCTTCCCTGTCCCTGCTGAAGAAAAGCAGGCCCAAACCATGATGCTGCCACCACCATGTTTGACAGTGGGGTTGGTGTGTTCAGGGTGATGAGCTGTGTTGCTTTTACGCCAAACATATCGTTTTGCATTGTGGCCAAAAAGTTCAATTTTGGTTTCATCTGACCAGAGCACCTTCTTCCACATGTTTGGTGTGTCTCCCAGGTGGCTTGTGGCAAACTTTAAACGAGACTTTTTATGGATATCTTTGAAAAATGGCTTTCTTCTTGCCACTCTTCCATAAAGGCCAGATTTGTGCAGTGTACGACTGATTGTTGTCCTATGGACAGACTCTCCCACCTCAGCTGTAGATCTCTGCAGTTCATCCAGAGTGATCATGGGCCTCTTGGCTGCATCTCTGATCAGTTTTCTCCTTGTTTGAGAAGAAAGTTTGGAAGGACGGCCGGGTCTTGGTAGATTTGCAGTGGTCTGATGCTCCTTCCATTTCAATATGATGGCTTGCACAGTGCTCCTTGAGATGTTTAAAGCTTGGGAAATCTTTTTGTATCCAAATCCGGCTTTAAACTTCTCCACAACAGTATCTTGGACCTGCCTGGTGTGTTCCTTGAATTTCATAATGCTCTCTGCACTTTAAACAGAACCCTGAGACCATCACAGAGCAGGTGCATTTATACGGAGACTTGATTACACACAGGTAGATTCTATTTATCATCATCGGTCATTTAGGACAACATTGGATCATTCAGAGATCCTCACTGAACTTCTGGAGTGAGTTTGCTGCACTGAAAGTAAAGGGGCCGAATAATATTGCACGCCCCACTTTTCAGTTTTTTATTTGTTAAAAAAGTTTAAATGATCCAATAAATGTTGTTCCACTTCGCGATTGTGTCCCACTTGTTGTTGATTCTTGACAAAAAAAATTAAATTTCATATCTTTATGTTTGAAGCCTGAAATGTGGCGAAAGGTTGCAAGATTCAAGGGGGCCGAATACTTTTGCAAGGCACTGTATAAAACCAAACTGACTGGGTGAACGGGGGTCAGGGCTACATTTCTCACTAATATGAACCTAATTAATTGATAGGCTAAATGATCAATGCAAAATAAATCTGTATTGATATATACTTACTTGCATGTGTATTGGTTCAGGTTATACACCGTTCGATACAAACCTTGGTTTTCAAAAACTACTAAAGAAACATTTTGAAAACTTCCAGAAAAAAATGAGTTGATTTTATTAGCAAATTTAAATTGCAATATTTGAACACAAATAATATTAACATACACAAGAAATACAAACTTGTTAATCATCAAGTAACTATCTATAAGGGAATAATCCTTAGTTCAGTACATTTCTTACAGTTTAATTACCTTTGACAGTAGAAAACATGCAGGAGGATATTTCTCAACACAGCTTCCTCCTCAAATTCCAGAAATTCTGATGGAGGTCGGACTTTCAATCCCAAAATTATTGGTGTGTTCTCCACCTCCATAACATCGATGTCTTTTTACATTACTTACAGTGGCTGCTGCTGCGAAAAAAAAAAAACTTCTAATATCCCTCGTCTTCGAAGAGGGCGGAGGAGGCGGCATGTTGAATTTCTATTAGGCTGTGAATGCATGTGTGTGTGTGTGTGTGTCGAGGGGGGGAGTCAAGTCATCAGCCAATCAAACGTGTGTTTGAGGGGAAAAAATGGACTGGCACATTCAGCATGTGAAAAGGGGCCAATATAAGTCATAACATAATGAAAGTACTGTAGTTCACTTAATAATGGTCGAGTCAGTTCTATCTTTACAACATATGGGAAGGCAATCTAAAGGACCTATATAACCAAAGCCATTATATAATGCAAATTTATCCACAAGTAGCTAAACGCAACAAAAAATGAAAACTTTTTTTTACCTTGACTATGTTTACTGTATGATTAACTGAAAAAAATATCTGCATAGGCTGCAAATAAAAATATTTTTAAAAAATGTAGAAAATAAATCAATACATTTTATATAAATGCAAGTCATCGGCCAATCAAACGTGCACATTGGACCGGCACATCCAGCAAGTGAAAAGGGGTAAATCTAAGTCTGAACATAATGAAAATAATTCACTTACTAATCAATGTTCAATTCTATCCTTACAACATATGGGAAGACAATCTAAATTATCTATATAACTGAAGTCATTATATAATGCAAATAAGGTTGCTTAAAAATTGATGGGGACAATTTGAGCATCCTGAAAAGTTGGTAGTGTTGTGACCCTACTGTCCCTATGCAAACCTACGCCCTTGCAATAAGCCGGCATGTTGCGATAACAAGGTAAGAAAAATGTAAATAATAGACAAATAGTACAACAAAAGCATTTTAATTTTATTAGATGAGAAAAATATCGTCATGAAAACAACTATTTACAACATGAAAGTTGATTATTATGTCACTGTCGTTCGGATCAGGTAATATTGCGCTGGTCCATGCTGACACTGGAACATGAATCATGATGAATCTTTCTGTCTCCATCCTTGTACCTGTGTATAACACGCAACCATGATTTTACAAGTGCATTTTGCGAGGAAAAGTGTGCGTTATATTTGGGGAATTACGGTAGATCTATAAAACTACTCATCTGTTTTTGCAATTACTGATAATTATATCACAGAATTACTGGGGAGAGAAAGGTTCAGAGAGAAGTCTGGTAGACAAAGGCCTACCACTCTTCCTTTCATGAAGTGTCGAGCTACCAACCGGTGTCATCACCAACGTCTGCTGTGCTGAGTAAATAGTCGTCATCGGACGCTTCATGTTCAAACATGTCGGGGCTAATTGTAGATCATCTTTCCTGGGAGCCTTTGCCATCGTTAGCGTCACGAAAGAGCGAATAGTTAGTGAATAGTTGCTTCCGGTGGAAATATCACTGATATCGTTGCTGCTGCAATGCTCGCTGTGGATAGTCTTCTGTTGCGTTCAGGAATTTACATCACACTTCTGGGTTTGGGAAGGGACTATTAGCGGAGTGCAAAAAACCTAAAAAACCCCACAAATTATTCTCGCAGTTTCGCGTTAAAAATGACATGGACAAGTTTAGATTCGTAAAATTACACCAAAATCCCAAAACCTCTTCAGCTGCCCTTTAAAATGACTCACTGAACTGAACACTCCAAGATAAGTATGTTAAAGTGAGCTTCGTCAGCAGTGGCTGTTTCTTGTGGCTGTTCTGAGCGGCAACGCTGGGAGGACCGCAAAACTTGCAATATAAATTCAATTTATTTTTTATTGCGTTCAGGCATGACATTTAAATCATCAGTTTTTAAGAGGAATAATGCAACCTCTTGTGGAGTCACTCCAAAAAAAAACAAATGTATCACGATAACAGCAGTTGTTTGTTGCAAGTGGCGCTTTCAGAGAAACTCTAAACCACCAGCAGAATAAGTGAAAATTCTTCACGCAGCATTACGCTTGGAAAAAACAGTCCGTCAGTACAGTTCTTTTGCCCATCTAATTACATGATACGAGCGCACGTATAATCTTTTAAGCCTTGATGCCTGTGAGTTAGATTATATGCGTAGAGCACACACTGGGAGGGTCGCTCATCCCTGCAATATGCATAGTTAGCGTCTCACTTTTTTCATATTTTGGCTGGGCCTTTCTCCTTCTACTGAGGAGCAATTTACATAATCTAAAAATATAGAATTTTACATCGTCCGAAATTATATTAACACTGCCTGACCATGGAGTAAACATTACCCACGACCAGTGTTGTCAGTGTAATCTGATTACTTTCTTTCAGTAAGGAGCGATCTAATGCCTTCATTTTTCCAAACCAGTAATCTGATTAGTTTCCTTCATGTCTGTGTGTTACTATTTTGTAATTGCCTCATAATGTATGTAGAATGAAGAATATTGTAGTCAGGTACGAAAAAAGCATTTTGAATAAAAAAATGTTAGAAAGGTTCCTAACTTCTAACTACTCCTTCATTTCTATGGTAACCACTCATAGTTACTTCCTGTTTTGGTCTTGCGTCGCACGCACTAGGTGTTTTAGGACTGAGAAAGGCGTGAGGAACGCGGTGCAGATTCGAGCCGAGTGCAGCCACCTATTGAGACGTGCGAGGGAATGTTGATCTGTGTGCGTCCATGAATTAACGTATTTTCCCTTCATTCTGGAGGGTTCCAGCGATAGGTTGGAGCCGCTACATGCCTTTTTGTAGCTTTGCTGTTGCAACGGCGGGTAGTCATCATTCCAAGTCGGCAAGCATTTTTTTTACATTATATTCGTGTTGCACATTTATGACGTGAGGTGACATGTTTGTTTAACATCATTGGGATGTAAGTCCTATGGCATACCACAAGCAACATGTCACTTTTGCTCATTAATATCCATGACGTTAGAAATTGCGGGTAGGCGGGTCAACCTCCTGTTTGTCCCCAATAGTAAATGAATGGAAATAGTGTATGAACGAGATGTTTACTGAGCTAAACCTACCAATTCTGTCTGAAAATGATGTCCCTGGTGCCAAATTCACCGGTAAAGATGTGGAAGAACATACAAATGTTCAGTTAAAGAGATAGCTTGAGTGTTGAGGGCTGAAAAAGACAGGAATACCGACCAGCCGACCTGATCCAGAGTTAACTTTTTTATCGACACCTTTTTTTGTGTGCATTGCCTTACGCCACTGACAACGACATTCTTCTGTTTCCACAATCTATCCTTTACCCCCATATGCCCTGTCTTTCTTATATATATGATATCCTCTGGTTGTTTTGCGTCCCTGACCGTTCCTGGGGGCAATTTGCATTGCTATTTTTATGTGCAAATGCTGCTCAGTGACAGCCAACGAACACTTTTAATTTTTTCATTAATAACAAATCTTAATTCTATAATTTATTTACACTTCCCCCTTACTGAAGTTGTTTTTTACAACAGAAAAGTTAACAGTGGCAGTCAGATACCATTTAAAATTTTCTCAGATCATTCATTGTCAGACAGAACCAGCATAACAAAATGCCAGGCTAGAAAATAGGTAAAAATTAGGGCTGTCAAATGATTAAAAATTTTAATCGAGTTAATCACAACTTAAAAATTAATTAATTGTAATTAATCGTAATTAATCGCAATTCAAACCATCTCTAAAATATGCCATATTTTTCTGTAAATTATTGTTGGAATGGAAAGATAAGACACATGGCGGATATATACATACAACATACTGTACGTAAGTACTGTATTTGTTTATTGTAACAATAAATCCACAAATGGCATTATTAACATTCTTTCTGTTAAAGTGATCCACGGACAGAAAGACTTGTAGTTCTTAAAAGATAAATGTTATAGTTACAAGTTATAGTAATTTTATATTAAAACCCCATGTTTTCGTTTGAATAAAATTTGTAAAAATTTCAATCAAAAGTAGAGTTAATATAATAATAATAACAATAAAAATAACAATAATAAGAATAGAGTGACCAAAGTCTGAGTAAGTTTTACGTGTATTTTGCATAGCTATTTTGATATGGCATGCCAGTTCATTTTGCATTGTGGTTTAACTGTGAGAATAGGGCCTCATTATGATAGACTGAAGTGCTTTTCTTTTTGTGAACATTATTTTTTTTGAGGAGAGATAGGAATATTATTTTTGTTGTGCTTTCACTAAACGATACTTATGTTTGTTGTGAAGGAGTTGCCGAAGCTTATGCCAATAAGCGGCGCGGTCCAAAGAACGCCTGTGTCCACTCGCCTTTATAAAATATATATCTCTGTACATATCTTACCCAAAATACAACAAGAGACACATAATTGCCACTAAAAGAAAGAAAACTTTCCGAAATATGTGAGGAGCACAAATAGCAATTTGCATTGCATTGTGCATACAGCATAAACATCTCACAACTACTAATTCTCCCACGTTTAGACGAAATAACATTAGTATGGAACGGTGCTGCCCCCAAGCGGCCAGTGGCATTCTCTTCACTCTTAATGTCCATAAACGGCCTCATTGTAATCTGTTTGAGGCAATATGCGAGCAGGTCATTCAGTGCGTGCGTTAATTGCGTCAAATATTTTAACGTGATTAATTAAAAAAATTAATTAACGCCCGTTAACGCGATAATTTTGACAGCCCTAGTAAAAATATCTAAATGCCTTACCAGTTCGTCCTCTGAAGGACAATGGCCCCCAACAAAATGCTTACTGCATATGAAATGTGAATAGCAGCAGCGTTAAATCGGCATGTTCTTTTTTGAAAGATTACCAGAGAAAACAAGCAGAAATAAAATGGTTCGTATGCGAGGGCGTACCTATGATGTCCCCCTTCCGCGTTACAATGGTGACGTCACTGTCTAAAAATAGCATTCGTGTAGTATGCTATTGAGTGTAAAGTGCTTAGTTGCCATCACCTTTTGTGGCCAAATTGACCACGTGTGTGTACAGCTCGCTTCCAGCTAGTGTGCGCGCATTCGCACCTGCCCCCACCTTTGTGTGTTGTTGATTATTGTGCATTCAATTTGCTTTACTTTGGCACTGATAAGCTGTTAACCCCTAAAGCCTAATTCAAAGTTCAGAATTTTTGACATTAGGCTTAATCTTTGTTTTAGCGGGGGTTTAATTAGTCGATGGGGTTGATTTCAACAAATTCAATGCAGTTTGTCAGTTATTTGTTGTTTGTTTCCTTGGCAGCCCATCACATTTTTTGCAATTTATAGTAATTTGAGGCTATGTCTTACAATGCAAATCGTTTATACAAGTTATAGTCGTTTCTGTCAATGAATGGGGACCGGTTTGCTCCTGTAACGACTGTGGCAAATGGTGAAAAAAAAAAACAATTATTTATTTTGCTGCAATTTCTTGATCAATCAAATACAATTATAAAGATAGACAGACAAATTCTGGTGAATTATAGTTCGATTTCATATATTGTATCCTAAGTACGATTAGAATTGTGTGAAGCTCATATTTTTTTCAGCATGTGACAAGCTCTTTGACAAGCTCTTCTGAGATCTGAGATGGCCACTTGCGCAATAAAAGTATATATACACGTACAGTATAAATACATACTGTATTTTCTCACTTTTATCTAGTGACTTATCACAATCACATACGGTAATTATGTTGTGCTACACAATTACTTTACAATTAATTGAATCGGAGACCAAAACAAACATACTATAAAATATATTGAAAATGTTTGCTATGGGGCCTCCCTTTATTTTATGTTACACTCGTGCAACACAAACTGTTTGATTTTTCCTTTTCGGTTCTTTGCTCATGTTGTTTTGTTTAGAGGTCAAACTATTTTTAGAAAAATGCAAGTTCAACTCAAGTGTGTTTTTCATTGTTGTGTGTTTGTGTTTGAGGGACGCACAAGGTGCAATTCATTGTAGGATGCGCCGTTACTTGTCAGCTTGAAAAAAGGTCAAGGTAAACCTTCAAACAAAGGGGATAGAAGTACAGCGAGCCTCAAATCAGCCATCAAACAAGTAGAACGAAGCAGCCGACGATGTGAAGGGTGCTCCTCCTCGACTCGACACTTGACGTTTTATTTTATTTTTGTTTTTTTTCCCCCCAGTGACCTTCTTTACAGTCTCTCAGCAGCTGCTGATGAATATGTCCTATCAATCAGCTGCGACCTGCATTGATCCCACTTTTGTACTGCCGCCCACAAAAACTGCTTGGAGAGATTGGCAACATGGTGCGAGAGTTTGAATATGTCGCCTAATGCTCGGTTGAATCAATGACGCACCCAGTCAGTATCTGTCCCCTCACACGAGGAGGTAGATGAGCACTCGAAAAACAGCATCACTCAGGCTTCTTTTGCAGCATGGATTTAAATACAATCAAAAGTTAGTTTAATAAAACAAGATATGGAACATCCAAAAGGCGGACAAGGGGACATTTGATAACGAATTACTAGAACAAAGAAGAGTAAGGAAATGAAAAATGAGGGAGACACGCAGTCATTTCTGAGACTGATCAACCATAGCTATCCATTTATTTAACCTCAATATGTATTAGCTTGTTTAATTCACACAGAGAGAGCTGAAAGGATGGTGTTTTAACTGACAGGTAATTAACTGCAAGAGTTTAAGGCCCTCTTCTTCTTTCATAGACATGATATTTTACAGTATATAGATGTGCCTGACCTACAGTAAATAAACTGGATGGAAGCTTTAGTTTTTTTCATTGTATCCGTTGCCCTGGTTTCAGCTTTTGACAAAATGCCACCTTGACAAACAGCATGATTCATCCTGTTAGGACACATGGACATTTTTATTTTTACACGCTGTGATTAATTTTCTTCAGGACACACGTTCCACAAATGACTTTTTCACGAGCAAAAACAACATAATATCACGTTTACCGGAAGAATGTATTGTAAATTACCAGAAGAAAATTAAATATTTGAGCAATACAATGGTACTTCAACATGCAATTGCTTCGACACATGATCTTTTCGATGTCTGACGTAAAATTTGACTCGCCATACAAAGACATGCTCGAATACGACGATTTATGACGGCACCACAGTTTCTTTGTTTTCCCACAAGACGGACGCCCGGCGGATTTTCTTGTGAGAGAAAGCAACATGGGTTCCAAGAATGTTATTGCAAGTAGTGAAAAAAGGAAAAAAGGTGAGGCTTACCAGTCAAATGAAGATAGAAATGATAGGAAAATGTGAGCATGGTGTCCGCCTCCATTAATTCAGGGGTCCCCAACCGTCGGGCCGCACAGAAATAATAAACAATTCATTAACGACTGCATTCTGGCCGAATTAACTTTGGCCTGTGCCCCTCAACATACCAATATCCCTGTCTACTCTAGATGTAATACTACAACTGGATGAAATCCATAGAAATCCATTGAACTGCTAGAAGTACATCTTGTTTTTTATATCTATTAGAGCTGAAACGAATACTCGAGCAACTCGAGTAACTCGAGTTTAAAAACTGATCCGAGTAATTTTTCACCTTGAGGAATCGTTTAATTTTGCCAGCTCTAAGCATCACGTTTTGCGGGCTACTTTTAATGCGGGACAACGCGCTGACGTCACGTGGGTAGAGGAAGAAGCAAAAAAAAAAAAAAACCTTGCTGTAGCCGACAGCCGCTACAAACTATGCCGACGTTGCTAAAAACTACGCCCGCATGATGCTAGTGTGGTAGCAGTTAGTGTCTGATGCGTCTCATAGATATCGCATGCATTTAGAACTAGATGCGAAATGACAGACTCGGCCACGTCTGGGCAGCGTTTGTAAACAGCCGCCATCTTTAAGCAGTAGACCTCTCAGTGCTAATAAATATAACGTTACTGTCATTCGCACATGTAATGTTAGCCCTTCGGAAGACTAGGTTTCTATTTATTATGACCACTGTTGATGCGTGGCTAACGTGTCTTACATACAGGCTTTATTTAATCTGTAAAAACACAGCACTGTAGAGTGATGAGGGTGTAAAATTAAAACATAATAAAGCTAACTGTTAGTTTTAGCTCAGTAGTCATTGCTGAATAAAACACCAAGTAGCACTGGTCCCGAATGTGCTCCAATACAGCTGGTATCATACATTTATTTTGAACACTGCAAAAACTCAAAATCCTATCAGTACTTACAGTTTAGACTAACTTAAAACTTAACTAAAACTTAAAAATAGCTTGACACATTTGGAAATTAAATTGAAACACATAGGAAAAACACGTAGCTTTCAAGTGATGCGTGTTATCAAGCGTAATTACATTTTTAGGTAAGAAATATGTTTTTTTTTTTTTTTTTTTATAAGATCTAGAAGTTTTTTGAGTGGAAGCAATGAATTTTTTTTCTAGTCACATCTGAGATGCAATTGTTGGCTGTTTTCAACAATGTACATCGAAAATAAAGACATCGATTGACTGAAAATGGTTCAATATTGGATTAAATGTCTTTTTTTCTCATGTATATTTATAATTGCTCTTTACCTAAAAAAATGTTTTATCCGATTACTTGATTAATCGATAGAATTTTCAGTTGATTACTTGATTACTAAAATATTCGATAGCTGCAGCCCTACTATCTATGTGCGCTTGTCCTCGATAATAACGTATGACGTTAGGCCGTTGGGCGGGCGCATCACGTTTGTTCCCGGAAATAATTAGCCCACACACTAGCGAAGATGACTGAAAAACAGACGCTTTTGGATAAATTATTTATGGGAAAAAGGGCACCTGACGAGCCAGAAGATGAGCCTACAACCTCGATGAAAACAAAATCTTCTTTTAACAGACAATATCAAGAATCCAACCTAAAATATGGGTTTGTCGCAACACGTGACTGTCAGGCGCCAAGTTCGCGCTGCATAATATGTGGCCCACGAACTGCGAAGGAGTGGATTCGTGACCCGTTTGTGAATAAACTGAGTGATTCAATCAGCTTGTAGAGATTGCAAATGACGGCGACATTCAATGTACATTTGAGACAACAACTCTACCGAGGTTCTGGATTAAGGTCTTTCCGGAATATCCTGACATCGCTACGAGAGCACTGAAAACCTTGCTACAATTTCCAACATCGCATCTTTGTGAAGCGGGCTTCTCTGCAATGACGGCAACCAAAATAAACTTACGGAGCACACTGGATATAAGGAACACACTGCGTGTCTCACTGTCTCCCATCACACCTAGATGGGACCATCTCGTCTCAACGAAACAAGCTCAGGCCTCTCGCTGATTCAGCGGGTTAGTTATATTTTCCCTGCACTTAACATTTGTTTTTAGCCCCGTTGTGTTATTTTATATTTGCTGTATTTGTCTGCCACACCTGTGATTGGCTGGCAACCAGTTCAGGGTTTACCCTGCCTACTGCCCGTAGTTAGCTGGGATAGGCTCCAGCACCTCCGCCACCCTTGTGAGGAAAAGCTGCATGGAAAATGAATGAATGAATGTCTGCCACACATTGCCGGTCCATGAAACAAAGACACAAATCACACTGGTCAGTGGTGCAAAAAAGGGTTGGGGACACCTGCGTTAAATTGCCCGACAATACGGCTGTACATTGTCTACGATCTTGATGGTCCTCCTCCGACCTCCGTTCGCCAGTCTTTATGATTTAAGTCATAAGCTATAAGACAATTTTTATTAATGTAACATTGCCAAAGAAATTGACAGCTTAGTCAGGTTTTTAATCATTTATTTCAGAACTTGTGCAACACAACATGCCTACTGTCCGCCAATAATAGAACTTGAAAAGTGAAAGTAAAAAGTCCTCTCTCACTCTGTAACGTCAGCCACGCGGTGCGTTCAGTTACACCACGCAAAACACGTCCGCCACATTAGAACCAATTCGTTACATTACTTTGGCATTATAGGTATTAGTATTATTATTACTATTATTAGTCACATTTTTATTCAGAATTTATTTGTTTTTCTTTGTGTAATTGCTATTTGCAACAGTACAAGCAGTATTTATTAAGGATTTAGTGTAGGTTTTCGGGCTGTGGAACAAATTAATGTAATTACAGTAGTACCTCTACATACGAAGATAATTCGTTTCAGGACCTTGTTTGTAAGTCGAAATGGTTGTATGTCGAGCAGGATTTTCCCATAAGAATACATTATAATTCCATTAATTTGTTCCACAGCCAAAAAACCTACACTAAATCCTAAATAAATACTGCTGTTACTATTGCAAATAGCAATTACAATGAGCAAAACAAATAATTTATTAATAAAAATCGGAATAATAATATATTAACAGTAATAATAATAATAATAATAATAACACCTGTAATAATGTAATAAATCAGGTTCTAATGTGGTGGATATATTTTGCGTGGTGCACCTGAACGCACCGAGTGGCTGACGACAGAGTTAGGGAGAGCGCTTTAGAGTTTTTACTTTCACTTTTCGTGTTCTGTTGTTGGGCATCAGCTGCAGGGGACTGTAGGCATGTTGTGTTGCACAAGTTCTGAAATAAATGATTAAAAACCTGACGAAGCTGGCGATTTCTTTGGCGATGTTACAATAATAATAATTGTCACCTTAACTTATAAAGAATGGCGAACTGAGGAGGACCGCCGAGATCGTCGACATTCTACGGCCGTATTGTCAGCCAGTTCACGGACGGCGGACACCACGCTCATATTTTCCTATCATTTCCGTCTTCATTTCAACATTTTTCTACCACCTGCTCTAACATTGTCGGAACCCATGTTGATTTCTTTCACAAGAAAATCTGCCATGTGTCCTCTCTGCGGGACAACAAAGAAACTCCGGCTCTGTCATAAATCGTTGTATTTCGAACATGTCGTCGAATGTAGAAACAAATGCAAGACAAATTTTAAGTCGGATGTCGAAAAGATTGTGTGTCGAAGCGATCTTATGTCGAAGTACCACTGTAAAATGTATTCTTATGGGAAAATCCTACTCGGCATACGACCATTTTGACTAAAAAACAAGTTCCTGGAACGAATTAACATTGTATGTAGAGGTACCACTGAATCTTGCTGTTCGGTGCCAAATTGATGCGCAAATTTGTCCATATAAAAGTTAAATCCTTTAAAACATTTTTACACTAGTATAGAATTTTGTGTGAGACTGTGTTCCCAGACGCCCAATGCCAGTGAAAGATTGACATGACATTGCCTACTGCCCGTGTGTGCCACTGCACTGAACTGTCTCGACAACTGTTTGATGGAGCGGCGTGACATTTGCTGCAGACACTAGCTGATCTTTACAAATCAATCCCAATGACATTAGGCAGCTGCTGGTTTTGAGCGAAAATGTCTTGACATTGCTACAAACATCTCATGACGAGGTTACTTTAAGTAGTCATTTAATGTCGTCATTAGGGCAGTGAAGGCATGTTGGACCTTGGTCAAAAACAGAATTAAGTTAGTTTCTATGAAATTACAGTGGAGGAATGATAATTAAATTTGACCTAAGCTGTGGAAATGTTATACAGTACATGACTACATTTAAAATTGTGATGGACTGTTTTTGGTCATGGCAATTAAAAGTTCATCAATTTCTCTAGACTTCTTGACCTTGTTCTATTCCCTGTAATGTGCAGCAAACTGAAGCCTTTTCGTAGTTTTATTTTCAAAACTTTACTTTCACAGGGATGTGTTTTTGCTAAGGATTCACGGCACTTTAGTTCTGTTTGCAATACTCTAACAAATAGAGGAAAATAGAAAAAAACGGGAGAGGCAAGCAGAGTTGTTTAAGAAATAACAGTTTATTCAATAACTACACTGAAATAATTTGATCAGGCAGTTTAGAAAATAGATGACTGGAACATACAGAGTAGAGGTTTTTGCACCCCTTGTGATTTTGTAAGTTCATCCACTTAGGAAATAGGTAGAGGTCTGAAATTTTAATCGTAGATGCATTTCCACTCATAGAGACATAATCTAAAAAAAGAAATCCGGAATGAATGACAATGTATGATTTTTAAAAATTATTTGTAATTTACTGGGGTTCATAAGTATTTGCGCCCCTGAGAATTAGCAATTATCATGACACTCAAAAGAGTATCTACCTTAAAAAAGTCCACCTTCACCCCATAGGTAACCACCCACCCATAAGCGGATTTTAAGGGGGACCCAGGACCCCCTGGAGGCCGAAAAGTGTCATTTCATGTAATTGACTTTCCTATATATATATATATATATATATATATATATATATATATATATATATATATATATATATATATATATATATATATATATATATATATATATATATAAAAGTTGTAAAGCAATAAAACTGCAACAAAAATGAATGAAATGAACCATAAAATATTTTTTATAATGGGTCAAAATTATTTTTCGAACACATCATGTGACTAGCAACTTAGACGGTCATTTGCTTTGCATATAATTAAAAACAAAAAAATTAGGGGAGGGCAATTCTTATTTTTTTTTTCTTTTTTTTCTTTCTTTTTTTGATCGAAGCAACTTTTTTGGGGATTAAATGATTTAGACACAAACGTCCCACCCATAATAGGCTCCAAACACAAAAAGGATAGCTTCAATCAAAGAAAACTTTTTCAATGAAAAATTAAGTTTTCAAATGCAAATTTTTCAATCTCAAATATTTTTTCGTATTCAAAAACGTTTTCCATGATTGAAATTTTTCTATTTTTGATTGAAGTGATTTTTATTTTTGAAAATATGTGTTTTTTGAAGCAACTTATTTTTTGATTGTATAATAAAGACAAAAATGTCCTAGCCAAAATGTTGCTTAAACATAAATCAACATTACTTCAATCAAAAAAGTTGCTTCAATAAAAAAAAAAAGACTTTAATCAAAACAAAAAAAAAATAGTCAAAGAAAATCAGCTTCCACATGCATTTTTTAAAAAAAATAGTTTTTTGAGTTTCAAATTTATTTTTGCATTCAAACACGTTTTTTTTTTTTTTTTTAATTGAAGTGACTTTTTTTTGGTTGGAAATATATTTTTTGATTCAAGCAACTTTTTATTTACTGAAGCAACTTTTTTTTTGGATTGAATAATAAAGACACAAATCTACCTCCATATGGCTCTGCCCAGGAGATTCATTTTTTGACCTGGGTTACTACATTGGCACGACACTGGCGGGCGTACCATATTCAATGAATGACGATCTTGGCGAAAAGTATTGCCTAAGCAGCCTGATTTAGAATTCCCGTCAAGAATGATGGGAAACAAAAAACGACAAATTATTATAAATATTCTTGTAAGTCAATTTTATTGCTGACACTGCATTTGTGCCCCCCCTTCCCCCAAAAGTCAAACTGCGCCTATGCACCCACCCACCACCCGTTTTAGCTCATTATTGTCACCTGTGCACCCCACAGTCAGTCATAATCCAACTGCTACCATGGGCAAGACCAGAAAGCTTTGGAAAGACATCAGAGAAAAAAATGTTGAGCTCCACAAAGCTGGAAAAGGCTATGGGACAATTGGAAAGCACCTTGGTGAGAATAAATCAACAGTTGCAGCAATTGTTAAAAAATGGAAAGGCTAAACATGACTGATAATCTACCTCTGACTGGGGCTCCATGACAAATCTCTCCTCGTGGGGCATCACTCATGATGGGAAAAGGACTCAGCCTAGAACTACACGGCAGGAGCTGGTCAATGACCTGAAGAGAGCTGGATGCACAGTTTCAAAGGCTGCTGTCAGTATAACTCTATTTTGCAATGGTTTAAAATCATACATAGCTCAGAATGTCACCTTGTTGAAGCCAGTATATGTGAAGGCCCGTCTGAAATTTACCAGGGACCATCTGAATGATGCAGAGGGGTCATGAGAGAACTTCATGTGGTCAGATGAGACTAAAGTAGAACTTTTTGGTGCAAACTTTACTCGTCGTGTGTGGTGGAAAAAGACGCTTACAATCCCAAGAACACCATCCCCACTGTGAAGTATGGGGGTGGAAACCTCATGCTTTGGGGCTGCTTTTCGGCAAAGGGCATAGGAAGACTGTACTGTATAAAGCAGAGAATGAATGGTGAAATGTATCGTCAGATTTTGAGCCACAACCTCCTTCCCTCAGTCAGAGACTTGAAGATGAGTCGTGGCTGAATCTTCCATCATGACATTGATCCGAAGCACACAGCCAAGCTGTAAATAAAGTTGCTGTGTAAAAAGCATATCAAAGTTCAAGAGTGGCCTAGCCAGTCTCCAGACCTCAATGCAATAGAAAATCTTTGGATGGAGCCGAAACTTCGTGTTTCTCAACGACAGCCCTGAAACCTGACAGATCGCGAGAAGGTTTGTGTGGAGGAATGGGCCAAAATCCCTGTTTCCATATGTGAAAACCTTAGGGGTACAAATACTTATGAACCCCTGTAAATCACAAATAAATGATTGAAAAATCATATAATATGATTTCCGGATTTTTTTTTTTTTAGATTATGTCTCTCTAAGTGGAAATGCATCTATGATTGAAATTTCAGACCTCTACCCATTTTCTAAGTAGGTGAAGTTGCAAAATAACTAGGGTTGCAAATACTTCTGCTCCTCACTGTATAGTAAAAAAAAACAAAAACAAAACAAAACAAAAAAAAACATTTGTTAGCCCATAACCCTCTTAAAAATGTGGGAGTGACAGTAAAAAGTGTGCATACCGTATGTGTAATAGCACGTGTCATACAGCTTTTCAAGACATGGAACAGAACTTAACAACCAATACAGTAGTAACTTTTCACATGAAAAAAAAAATTGCTAGGACCGACAGTGGCTTCACTCACTTGCTGTTCCATATCATGGGTTGATTTCACATAGAAAAGAATTTCAAAGGCGCAAAAATATTCCTTACACACCCCACACCACAGGAAAGTCAGTCAACCACTTTAGTTGTCACAGGAAAAAAAACTATCATCAGAACCCTTAACGTGTTTGAGGGTTTACAGTGAAGTTGTATAATTTTTTAATATCTATTAATTATGGAGAGTGCAGAATGTATTCAGCATCCAGAAACAGCAATTTCAGCTCCTTCTTATCAGCTCCCTTTCAAGTGTTTCCCTGAATATTCATTAGTGAACCTTCTTGGATTTGTTTACTCTAGAAACCATGCCCTTATATGCATGGCAATGTATTCGACTCCACCCCTGAATTTCAAAATTAATTTGTGCTACTTTATAAGAACTTATTAATGGTAAAAGGGGTCTTTGTCCTTCTAAAGCATCAATATTTTTGAATTTTGTCGTTAAACAAGGATAAAATATGTTGCTTTTTTCATGCCATGAAATTCAGACAGTCTCAATAAGCAAAGAGCCTTTTCAACTCTATTTTAATTCCATTATTGTCATTTCCTTTATTGCCACCCTTATTAAAAGGTAGAGATGGAGTCCAGCAAGCCAGCCAGCCAACCAAAGGTGCTGTCAAACTGTCAGTACTTACAGCAGCAATTAAAAGATATCAATAGTCAGGCTGCCAGTTTGGGAGCACAAAGGGGGAAAAAAATAAATGCCATTTCTAAAGAAATTGTGTTTGAACTGAAATGTAGTACTGTAAGAATATTTGACAAAATGAAGATAAGCATTAAATAATGCAATATATTGTAAATGTTGAATCAGTGGCAGAACAAATTTGAGCAGTGCCCGGTTATGATGAGCTTATACGGGACGCCCTGAGTGGATTGTCCAACAGTGGTACCTCGACATTCGCTAAATTTAACGTGGCGGCTGTGTTTTGCATGCTGTTTCTGAAAAGCAATTTTTACACCAGTCTGTGTCTTGCCGAACAGAAGTAATGTCATATTTAGAGTAAATATTTGTATTAAAAAACAAACATTTAAGCCATTGATCTAAATATAAATCTAATAAATAAATCTAATTTGAGTAGAGCTGCAGCAATCGATTATTTTAATAATCAATTAATATGTCAATTACTTAAATGGAATAATCAATAATCACTCGGATTAGGAACATTTAATGTGTAGCAGAATAAATTTTGGGAAATGTAAAACGAAGGCTTGCTAAGATTGCACTTTCAAAAGAGCATTAAATGCAAATACAAAATAAAACTGCATGAAATAAAATATGCAGAATTGCACTTTCATTTCAAAAGAGTAATAAATGTGTTTAAAAATAAATGAAAATACCTGTGGTTAGCCTCAAACGGTATAAAAGAATTAATAAATGAGGATCAAACTACAACAAAAGAACAATTGGGTAACTTGCATAGCAAAAGTCCTTAAATGCTATGAATTGCTATTTTTTTTAAACAATGCTCTTAACAAATCGTTCAAACACATATACCCTGTTAAATATACCTCTGAACTAAATTACGAACGTATAAGCAATCATTTTAGCTCGAACAAAAACTTTAAACCTTATGTTGGTCTTAACGGGGAGCAGCTGGATCCAGCCATGTAAGATGAGGGATGTCATATTCACTGTTGCCACTACAGGGCAGTGTGTCCATCCAAATCAATAAAACTACAGGCAAACACTTTCAAAACAAATCATTACTCAACTGCACTCTAATTAAACGAATCCCCGAAGCAGCAAAATTTGATTCAAAGTTTTTGTTTCTAATCGAATTACTCGAGTTAATCGATAAATCATCGCAGCACTAAATTTAAGTTAAAGTTAAGTTAAATATAAGGTTTTTTTCAGCCAATTTAAAGGTTGCCTATTACGCTTTTCATCATTATGCATCTTTCAAGATGCACACGGTCAAGCAGCCCAGTGCCAGCGGCATCAAAGCAACCCCAAAACATCAGGGAACCTCCGCCATGTTTGACTGTGGGGACCGTGCTCTTTTCTTTGAAGGCCTCGTTTTTTTCTCCTGTAAACTCTATGTTGATGCCTTTTCCCAAAAAGCTCTACTTTTGTCTCATCTGACAAGCGAACATTCTTCCAAAACATTTTTGACTTTCTCAGGTGAGTTTTGGCAAACTCCATCCTGGCTTTTTTAGTTCTCTGGGTCAGAAGTGGGGTCTTCCTGGGTCTTCCTACCATAGAGTCCCTTTTCATTCTGATGCTGATGGATAGTACGGTTGACACTGTTGTACCCTCGGACTGCAGGACAGGTTGAAATTGTTTGGATGTTAGTCGAGGTTGTTTATCCACCATCCGCACAATCTTTCGTTGAAATCTCTCGTCAATTTTTCTTTTCCGTCCACATCTAGGGAGGTCAGCCACAGTGCCATGGGCTTTACACTTATTGATGACACTGCGCTCGGTGGACACAGGAACATTCAGGTCTTTGGAGATGGACTTGTAGCTTTGAGATTGCCAACGCTTATTCACAATCAGTGTTGAGCATGTTATTTTAAAAATGTAATTAGTTATAGTTACTCACTACTTCTTCCAAAAAGTAACTGAGTTAGTAACTGAATTACTCTATAGTAAAAGTAACTAGTTACCAGGGAAAGTAACTATTTCCGTTACTTTAAAAAGAAGTTGTTGTATGTCAAAGAATTTGAAATTTTCTGAGCAGTATTCGAGTCAGTTGAATAGAGAAGAACAGACAGGTAGTTGTGTTATAGAACCTTGTAATATTTATTGCACCTCACCAGCAACAGATTTATCCTACACTTGAAGTGCAACAAAAATAAACAGATTTGAATTGCTTACCACAGATGTCGACAAAAGCTTTGCCCCGGGACATAAATTACACTTTACAAGCACGTTCTTTCCTTTAATTTCCATCAACTTGAAATCGTGTTTATATCTCCACCTGGTAAAGGACAAATTTTCCTCTGAATGCTCTGCCATCATATCCCTCTGCATCTGTTTTGCGTGTGTGTGTTTGTCGCACGCGCTGTTCCGGTTTGTGTGTGAAAACACTGGCTCTGAAGTACACTATTAGGCTCGAGCGTTTATGTCACAGAATGGGGTATCACTTGAGATTTGACAACAGCGCAGCCATATTGGAAGCAGGTCTGGCTCGTGTGACATTAAACTTTAACTTGCCAGTTTGATAAAGAGACAAACTCGTTACAAAGGCGAAAAACAGATATGTGATCAAACTTAAGGATGTGAACAATGATGACCCTTACGAACAAGCTGAAGACAAATGGACATGTCGACGGGCTTCCACAATTACGCGAAATAGACATTCTTCTGTATTTATTGTTTGATGTATGTTACTAAACTCATCAGCGATTCCGAAATTACAAATCGCTACTAAGCTACGAACAGTTTTGCTGCGGATGGGTGCAGGACTTGCACATTATGACCGTATCAAACGGCAACTCCATCGTTCTTGCAAAGGTAGGCTAAGTGTGTTTACTATTTTCATTGCCATGAACCTGAATGCACCCCAAGTTTTGGATGACAAATAAACAGAGCAGAGTAGACTCGCTACGGCTGGTAGTTTCTTCAATTTATTCAAAGTAAGTAACGCACCGCTTTTGACCGTCAGTAACGGTAACGGCGTTGTAATGGCGGAAAAAATAATTAGTTAGATTACCCCGTTACCGAAAAAAAATAACGCTGTTATGTAACGACGTTATTTATAACGGCGTTATTCCCAACACTGCTCACAATTTTGCTTCTCAAGTCCCCAGACAGTTCTTTGGTCTTCTTTCTTTTCTCCATGCTCAATGTGGTACACACAAGGACACAGGACAGAGGTTGAGTCAACTTTAATCCATTTTAACTGGCTGCAAGTGTGATTTAGTTATTGCCACCACCTGTTATGTGCCACAGGTAAGTAACAGGTGTGGTTAATTACATAAATTACAAAAGCATCACATGATTTTTCAAAGGGTGCCAATACTTTTGTTTGGCCCATTTTTTGAGTTTTGTGTAAAATGATAAAGATTGATTTTTTCCCCCCCCATTCTCTTTTGTGTTTTTTCGTTGCAAGCAAAATAAATGAAGATATTACTACCAAAGCATTTGTAATTGCAATCATTTTCTGTGAGAAATTGAGCATTATCTGACAGAATTGCAGGGGTGCCAATACTTTTGGCCAGAAGTGTATTCGATAGCTACAGCCCTACTGGCATGGACTCCAATTATGAGTGTATTCAGTTCAGTCTCGTTTCCTGTCAACCACTTTTCCAGAATTTGTCACTGTGGACCAATGTGTTTGTTTTTCCTGGCAGAATTGTCTCAAAATTGAAGGTTTTTCTCTGTTCCATAACCGAGTCAGTGCGCTGGATCTTTTTATGCTCCTTCTGTGGTGTGAAAGGATAGCAGGAAATCCAAGTGGAGACATTTTGGAAAATACAGAGAATAAGTATACAGTATGTGGTGAGCAATAAATGTTTGGACATGTATAAATAGGGTTTTTCCGAGCGTAACTTAACATTTCTTGCATCAGTGCTATTACTTAAAAAAAACTGAATCTTGCTGAGATAACTATGTCTTACTTGACATCAGCTAATCCAGAGTGGAAGTGAGTCACAGTATCTCGCTCCTGTGTCGGTGGAGAAGAGCCGAACAGCATGACGGCCGCCCTCCCCTGAATGAATAATTAGTCATCATTATCCCATCTCCGTTCTTGCAACGGCTGCTGCGCTTTTGTCCTTTTCTTTATGATGCTCGCAAGATTGGCTGCTTCTGACGAGACTCTATACAACGAGAGAATGTGTGCTGCAGTGGTCCGGCACAGCCTGTCCCAGATCCTTATTGGATGAGTGTGGTCTTAATGTTTCTTCTTCCTGTGATGAAGATGAAGCATGAATGCAGGGCGGGAAGGAAGGAAATGTTCCTTGAGTAAAAGCAAACGGGTCATTAAAGAAAGAACTTTGGAAATGTGATTTCCCTTCATATTTGAGTGTAACATGGAGCTGAATTTATATATAGTGTATAATATAATATAGTGTCCCCACAACAGCTACTGGTAGTACCACAACTGCTGGCGTTACTATGAATTAATTCACTGCCACTGAGAGTTATCTAAATCCTTTCAAATTTGAAGTGCTGGCAGGGAATGACCGCCGATGAGTTAAAAATGACAAAAGTCTAGCTTGCCCACTCTTGCTCTCAGTAGCTGAATTTGTGAATGATAATGACTACCTGTCCCAGTTCAACTAGATTGGACGCCTATGGCCATCACTTACAGCCAATGAGTTAAAAATGACAAAAATAGATTTGGCCCACTCTCGCTCTCACTTACTCAATTTATGAATGATCAGTATCAGCCCTCACAGAGCAAATGAATTGGATATCTATCATCAGTATTATCAGTAACAGCCTATGATAGCCAGCGGGTTAGTAAAAAATATAATTATGATGGTAAAAAGGACAGATCCTCCTCCTCTGTCTTCTATCTTCTCCTAATAATAACTGTGACTTGCTAGTAATCAGTTTTAGGGGCAAAACACACGGTAGGCAATGAGCAATGGTGAAATGCGAAAGTCATCGCCATTGAGCTGAAAGCAGACACAAAGGGTGCGAAACAACTATATCGGCAAGCAGTTGTGTTACCAGGATGCCAGGTGTGGGTGGGCATTAGTCTTACCTGAGGGGGCAAAACAAACAAACAAACAAACAAACTACAATGCTCAAGTAGGTCAAAATCCAGCGTAGGGCTACTGCACCTTAAAACATGTTTTGTTTTCTCCTTGAGATAACTGTTGTTGTGATTTGGTCTAAACAAATAAAAGTTGATTTTATTTGATTTAGAACACATCCATAACTGAACAGTATGGACATGCAGGTGACAATGTTTTTTTAGGTAACCCATTGTGGTTCCTCAGTTTTATTATTATTATTATTATTATTGGCCCCTTTGAGCTCAATGTGACCCCCTTAGAATGCTTCAAAATGCACCAAAATCATCAGGCGGGTCAAGACAGGTGCAATCGTTGATACCGTGTAAAGACAAATTCCAAATACACTATGTAGCGCCTTCCTAGCAGTCATTCTTTGTCCTGCCGACGCTTTGAGCCCTACTTTGACCCCCTCAAAATGCTTCAAAACTCACCAACCTCAACAGCCAGGTGAACATAGGTGAAAACTTAGATGAAATACAAAAAAAAAAAAAAAAAATCAAAATATGCGTACATTTGTGTAGCGCCCCCTAGGAACAAAACAACATTTCATTTTTTTTTTTTAAAAGGTGAAATAGGAGGTAACAACGCAAAGGTTAAAACTTAAAACACATCAGTACTATATGAACGGGATACCATACGCGGTGCCCAGACTGCCGTTATAGTACTACATCCAGTTTTCTTTGGGTGGGCAGAGCGTGTCCGTGGGTGGGCACTGCGACTCACATCACCCTCTGCTTGCGCGTCATTGCTCGTCTCTGATTTGCTATAAATTTGGAGGGCATTTTAAAGCCAACAACTTCCCATACTGCTATTTTATTTATGTCCTGGAAATCATGCCGAGAGGTTTCATAAAGTACGTGCTGTTCGCACACTGCTAAAATGATCTGCTCCTCCATGTTGACAAAGTGTTTTTTTCCTGTACAGACCAAAGGAAAAAACGGAGGTTTATTCAGTCATGGATTTCACATTGTGAAAACACAGAAATTGTATTAAACAATAAGTCATCAGTGAGAACAAAAGCTACATTTGGACTCATTTTCGCATTGTTTTTAGTCTTGCGCATATAAATATTCATCAGAAAAGCTGCCATTGACAGCGCTGCCTGGATAGGACATCTATCGCCGTCAATGGCAGCCAGTGAGTTAAAAGCAATATGCCGGTCATCGAAATCCTTATTATGGCAACCGTCACAGTTGCGGAGCTTAAACAAAACTGGAAAAGTTGAGTGGGTTGTGGTAAAAAATGACACCGAACATCTTGTATTTCAAGTAAAACAAAGTCAAAATTAATGTTGACAAAGGTTTTTTATTATGTTACTGTTATGTCGGTGAAAAAAAAAAAAACGAACGAAAACATTTTAGTCTAATTTCTTTGAATAATTTTTCAGCAATCAAATTTTTAGGGCATTTCTAAAATTAATAATTAGGAATTTCTTTTATTCTATGTTTAATATATTACTAGTGGTGTGCACAGACAATTTGGGGGGCAGGTGCTCAGAGGGGGAAAAAAAGTGGAACTTTTGCAGCTTACATAACTACCAGCCTGAATGTCTTATTAGAACAATGTGAATTAATAAAAGAAACAACATTGCAGATGTATTACATAATTAGATATTTCTCTATATATCTAAAAAAATAGTAACATATTCCAAACTAGCAAGGGTCAACAAAACATTGTAACAGTCAAAATAAAATACAAACAGTGCAAATGAGAATTATTCCGGATTTAAAGGAGCTATCTGTCTTTGATGAACCCGATGATCTCACTATGGTTTATCTTTACAATATGACCAACAATATGAATAAGCTTGCTTGGTGACATTACACAACACAGCACACACACTACAGTTAATTTTGTGTTTGGCATTTAGCAAATAAATTATGCTTATAGCCTGCTTTAAACCTGCACTGTTGTCATAACAGTGGATCTGTGTGCCCATATAAGGAGCCAACAGTTTTTTGTAGCATATTATTCTCTTTCTATTACACACACTCAATTTCACTTCCTCCAGGTGAGTTTCAAATATACTGTACGTACATATTGTAATGTCCGAAACTATGTGCGTCCCTTTTAAGAGACCCTCGTGACTTGTAGGCTGTGACGTAGGGGGAAGTGAGCGAGTAGAGTGACAGAGAACGGGCTGGGAACTCATGATAGTGGTCACGCTTCTCAGGAGCCCGTCGTATTGTTGTTTTATTGTTGCCACATTAAAGGGAACCACGGACAGAAAAGCTTGTAGTTCTTACAAGATAAATATTAGTCTGAGTTATAATAATTTGATATTCAAACCCCTATTAGTGTTTTCGTTTTTATAAAATTTGAAAAATTAGTTGAACAAGAAGGTCGCCATTGTTTTGGACGACGCAATTCACTCTAGACGGTGACGTCACTGGGCAGCGCTGCAGTACTTCCACAGTGTAACTCGTTAGCAACATAAACATGTCTTTGGTTCTGCCCTTCCAATTTAAACCTGAGCGGAAAAGTGATGAGCAGAACAGCACTGTCGATATTTCACAAAAAGAGCAGCTAAAACAATTAAATGAAGGTCCCCAGCGGGATTCGAACCCGCATTTCCCGTACGACAAATGAGCACGTAGATCACACATGCATTGTCTGTCTGTGTGGTAAAACCTGAAAGGGAAAAACAACTGAAAAGAAAGTGCAGCTGGCTTGACTACGGAATGATAAAACACGGCTCATTTCGGACAGCAAGCGGACAACAATAACATAGGGATCGCGTAAAAGGGTTTATTGAACACACAAAAAAAACCACGTGATCGCGAAAAAGGAGACACAAAAATGGTCTGTGACAGTCGGTCGGGATAAAAAAAATAATAATCAAATAAAAAAGAAAAAGAAAAAAAGAAAAATGGGGAAAACCGCGATGAGAGGCAGAAAAACTAATAAAAACAACAACAAAAAACATGGCAATGATGCAACTAGCGACGAAGGGATATACCAACTGTCAATCAGCAAGCCAATATCTCGGCAAGCCGCCTAGGATTGGTTTAAAAACACTGCTGATGAGCTGGAATTGGATGCAAGTACGATGTTGGGAACTCATCCCACAGCTCTGTAAGAAAACAATCTGACCAGCAGCAGAATCTGACAAAATCATGCCAGTTGTCATACTAGCTTCGCTTGCTAGCTAACACAGCTACTCTCCCAGCCCAGGTCAACTGCGTTATCACCCCCAGCGTGCATTGCGTGCGTAAAACATGGCACCCTCAGTAATTCAAAACATGGACTAAATATTATAGATTTTTTAAATCAATGGCAATAATATGTGTTTCTAATAACATATTTTAGTAAAAGAGAACAATTGTGGCGTCTTAGAGCCTACAGGTATTGAAGTCCGAGGTTGCCTTTA
This sequence comes from Corythoichthys intestinalis, assembly GCF_030265065.1. Lineage (NCBI taxonomy): Eukaryota > Metazoa > Chordata > Actinopteri > Syngnathiformes > Syngnathidae > Corythoichthys > Corythoichthys intestinalis. Next base: position 34,815,770 of record NC_080397.1, read on the forward strand.
AAGTGAGTAAAGCCATTCCTGACTCCTTTACTTCCTCACCCTCAGCCGGGGGTATTACAATATATTTTTGTGTGTGCGCTTATTTTTATTCTTATTGGTTTTTGTTAAGCAGCAGTAATAAACATGCAAACAAATGATAAAATATTGAGCTATAATATATAGTTTTATGTATTTTTCCTACCAACAGTGCTTGTGTGCTAGTCGCCACATGTATTAATTGATTTATGGCAAGCAGCTAGCCTAGCTTGGTTTAGCAGGTGGGACTAGGCAGTCGGCTAATTTAGAGAGTTGCACAGAGACAAAGGCTACTTTACAAGACAAATAAAATGGTAAAACAACTGAGGTTTAGGGGGGGCACACACATACACTCGTGATTTGGCTCATTATGCGTTACCTCTGCATAAAGGCTGCAGGCGGGGGCGTGAATGGAAGTTGTTAATTGTACGTGCTTCACCTGTGTCCATGCCGTGCGTTCATGTTGATAAATGATGGACATACGCACCTCACAGGAGGGTGTTGGTTTGCGCGTTTGTAGGGCAGGCTCGTGATTCTGACCGCAGCGCTTGGGAGGGCTTTCAAATGCATTACCAACATAATAATGATCATGACTTAATATAATAACCTTGATGAGGGCACTTGCTTGGTTAAGAGGGCAAGGGCCAGTGCCTAAGCACCACCTGGCGTCTATGTGTGCACGCGTATGTATATTGGTATCCAAATGTACTCTCCCTGGCTTGCTTATAGTTTGCACATTTGAATGAACAATTAACATAGAATTCAATCTTTCCTTTTAATTTTGTCTTTCATGAAAAAACAAGAAAGTGGTGCTTGAGACGCTCTCTATTAAATACAAGATCAAGGTTGCATTAAGGCCAGGTTACAGTATGTATAACCAAGCAGAGGACTCGAGTGCAGTGAACTCTGCAGGCCATCGCAGTTTATTAGAGAACAACTGACAGATGTAATAAAGCTAGCAATTCAAGTAGAAGCCATAAATTTAGAAGGCTCAAAATATCTGGAGGGGACACAGGTGAGTATCAGGTAACAGGTAGAAGTAATAGGTGAGAAGGAAAGAACTATAAAAAGGAGGACAAGGTAATGACAAGGCCATTTTTGAGGACGCGCACTCTGCCTGACTCATGGCGTAACCAAAAAACGAATTAAACTTGTATCTCATGGGACCACACTAATTAGATTCTCATTCATGCAAATTTTTTTCTTTACAGAATTTCATGCAATTGGTGACAAGGCTCACAGTGGCACCCTTCCACCCAGGGGCGGACTGGGACTAAAAAGCAGCCCTGGACTTTGACTCAGCCCAGCCCACAAGAATACGAAGGGAAACACAGACCCCCTAGGGGGGTCCGGGAGCATGCCCCCACGGGGAGAATTTTTTTTTTTTTTTACATTTTATTGTAAAATGCATCAATTTCGTGCACTTTGAGAGAAAAATTAAGAAAATGTGTCTAGACTGTGACTGTCTGACTTGGGGTGCTCAAAGTACTGCAAGGCTGAACTGGAGTTGGATTCATTTTCTGTACTAGCTCTATGATCAACCTGAATAAACAAATGAAAAAAAATATTTTTCAAAGCAAGTTTTACGTATTCAATTGATTATAATATATCTCTATATATCTCTGTCTATAAAATGACTTCATTGTTTATGCCATAATTCAGTGGTCTCCAAACTATTCCACATAGGGCCGCGGCGGGCGCAGGATTTCATTCCAACAAAACAAGACAACACCTCTGCACCAATCTGGTGTCTTACAAGTGTAATCAGTTAATTGCAGTCAGGTGCTGCTTGTTTTAGCAGAAACTTCATTGGTTAAACTGTCGGTACTCGATCGGTTAAAACAAAATCCAGGCCCCACAGAGGCCCTTGAGGACCGGTTTGGAGACCCCTGCCATAATTAATCTTGCCATACAAATAATAAATTTCAATGAAAATACAATAAACATCTCAAGACAAATCCTGTATACATAACCTTCATTGGAAAGTATTAACCAGAAAACAAAACGATATATAAATGATTAAAAATATATATCATATCAGTTTAACTACCTAAACTTTAAAGTAAAACCATTCATTTTATTAATATTTTGTTATATTTCTTCTGAATTAATATTGCTATGCTGCGTGTGCATACATTGCTTTACGGCCAAAATATTTTTTCTTAGGAGAGGGATAGTAGGACTAGCATACTGTAACTTGACACGATTGCAAACGGGTACATCGACTAGCTGGCACTAACCCTTTAATTGTCATTTATTTCATTTAAAATGTAGCTATCTGGTGGATAACAATTGCCAGTATACCGAGCAAGTAACCCTCTTCATCCCAATTTACTCGCCCTGCGCTTGTCTGGGGAACTTCCACCAGCTTATCGTTACCTCCTCCCTCTTCTTTTCTCTCTCCCTGCACCGGCTGCATGTCAGAGCGGCTGCCACTCTCTCTCACCATCGCAGGGAGCTGAGCTGTTGTTACCCGACATGGCCGTTGCAGCCAGACTGCTGCTTGCGAAAATATTTGTCGACTTATAACATTTTAATGCTTCACTCTCCAGTTTCTTTAATTTTTTCTCTCTAACCTTCTCCGCACCACCCTGCTCTTTTCTGTTTTTTTGCCATCACCATCCATATTGTGCATTAACGCTCGTCGCTATTTTGCTTCCACAAGGAAGGAACCAATGAAGGCTACTCTGTGCTTTCTTCGTTCCTAGTCTATCAGATTGGCGGTGAACAGCCAGGTGCATTGCTGCCACCTGTCGGATTGGATGCGAACTGTAGATAATCAGAGGATAGGGGGGATAAAAACAGTGATGTATAATGAATGGCGGCCGCTGGCCGTCCAGGGCACCGGCCGTTCTGTGATCCTCCAGAACCCACAGATTACCAGTCCGCCCCTGCTTCCACCCTAGCTAAGATGAACAGTGCATTTCATTTTTACTGTAATTGCTCTCATCCCAGAAGAAGTAAAACACCTTAACAGCAAGCAAGATCCCAAAGTGCTGCCCCATGCTTAGCTCAGCCTTACACTTTCTGATTACCTTTCATCTGGTATATGTCCACGACACACCCCAATTACATCTACCAACAGTGCAGGCTATTCTCCAACCTTGCTCTCCACAGAGTGCAAGTGAGAATGAGAGCAGAATTACAGACGAGAAGAGTGAAAGTTATGGCTAAGCAAAAAGTAAATAATCACTCACAGATGTTCAATTACTGTCTCAAGCTAGGGTTGTGTTGTGTTTGGATTGTTTTCTTTTTTTGATGGGGCAACAGCAGACGGTATACAAGGTCAAAGGCATAAATTCTGTCTACCCAGCTGCATTCTATTCATTTTTCCTATAAATGGCATCACTAAGCCTTAAAACGAAGCATACCTTGCCCTGGTCAACTTTTCAATATCTATCCTAAATGTCATTTTCTTAGTCTTCTTCTTTTCACATTTGTGTATGTTGTTGTTGTTGTTGTTTTTCCTACGCGGTTTTATGTACCTGAGATGCTAAAACAAGGATTAAAATAGTAATGCTATTATAGCAAAAGGGGGAATAGGTACTGATAATTAAGTAATAATATTTTGCTATTTTAGAACTTGGAGATTCATTCGTTTTTTTTTTTCTTTTTTCAAGATTTCCGATTTAGTTATTAAAGATTATAGCTTAGTCGTTATACTTACAAGCAATGTTGTTAATCTTACATTAAAAAGTAATTGATTAGTTACAAATTACTTCTCCCAAAAAGTAATTGAGTTAGTAACTCAGTTACTTCAACGTAAGCGTAACTAGTTACTCGGCAAAGTAACTGACGTTAATTTTCATGTTCTACACGTTATTACATGATCCATTCTATAATGCAGGAGTCGGGAACCTTTTTGGCTGCGAAAGCCATGAACACCACATACAGTGTATTACAAAAGTGATTACACCCCTTGCATTTCTGCAGATATTTAAGTATATCTTTTCATGGGACAACACTGACAATATGACACTTTGACATAATTAAAAGTAGTCTGTGTGCACCTTATATAATAAAGTAAATTTATTTTCCCCTCAATATAACTCGAAATATAGCCATTAATATCTAAACCCCTGGCAACAAAAGTGAGTAGCGTACACCCCTTAGAAACTACGTACATCCCTAAATGTTCAAATTGAGTACTGCTTGTCATTTTCCCTCCAAAATGTCCTGTGACTCGTTACAAGAAAGCCCGCAAACAGTTGGCTGAAGACATGTCAACAAAGAACATGGATTACTGGAACCATGTCCTATGGTCTGATGAGACGGGCGGGCTTTCTTGTGTACCGTCTTCAGAAGAGGCTTCCTCCTGGGGTGACAGCCATGCACACCAATTTGATGTAGAGTGTGGCGTATGGTCTGAGCACTAACAGGCTGACCCCCCCACCACTTCAATCTCTGCAGCAATGCTGACAGCACTCCTGTAACAAGTCACGTGACATTTTGGAGGGAAAATGACAAGCAGTACTCAATTTGGACATCTTGGGATGTACATAGTTTCGAAGGGGTGTACTCACTTTTGTTGCCAGGGGTTTAGATACAGTATTAATGGCTATATTTTGAGTTATTTTGAGGGGAAAATAAATTAACTATTAAATTAGCTGCACACTGACTACTTTTCATTGTGTCAAAGTGTCATTTTGTCAGTGTTGTCCCATGAAAAGATATACTTAAATATCTGCAGAAATGCGAGGGGTGTACTCACTTTTATGATACACTGTATTTTTAAATGTAATTCTGTGAGAGCCATACCATATGTTTAAAACTAAAAATTACAAGTAATGCGTGCATTTTATGTTATTTTTACACTTTTAAAGAACAACAAGTCTCTGAATTCTTTTTAAAAACATTGTTATGCTGTTGCTAATCAATGATGAGTATTTCTTTCTATTAATGCGACTTCTGGTGCTGCATCGTTTTGCTGATGGCTTTATAGTTGCTTACGTCTGTCGACTCACGAGAGAAAAATACGGTGCTGCATTTATGTCCTGCTGTTAAGTACGATACTTCTCGTCTTCTTTTCTTTCTGCTGTAAGTATACTTCCTGATCTCTCGTACATGCGCACATCAGCCGCTATTTTCGGCAGCAAAATATGGCAACCCCATTTGAACAGTGTCTCTGCCTGATCTGCGTTGCCTATGCGATTGATAGTTAAATAGACACAACGACATGTATGTTTGCCACTTTCCCACTAAAATTACTACAAACTGGCTTTCTAGTCGCCGTTTCGTGCAATGCGCTGTTACCAATCTGCACTGTTTGGTCATGCGGTGCTCTCAACTCCGAACCGTAGTCGGGAGTGGACCGGCGATTTCTGTGCCTCGTTCGTCATCGCTCTTACGTCCGGTTTTCCCTTCGGGGAGGTGGTATAGTGTATAAAAACACATAGCCGTGTCGGATGGCTTTTTATAGGGCTTTTAAAGGATTATAACGAAACTTTTTTTTTTTTTTTAATAATGAAAGATTTGTCTGCGAGCCGGATGCAGCCGTCAAAAGACCCAGATCTGACTCGCGAGCCATAGGTTCCCGACCCCTGCTATAACGTCTTTCACATCAAATATGCTTATAGTAACTGATTGAGCTGTCTTTTTCATTCCCCCCCAAAAATAGGTCACCCGTTTTTCATTTTTTAAAAAAAATTCACCTATTTAAGGGTGTAATGGTATAAAAACTTTAACTTTCAAATGCTGTGAGAAGCTTTTTTCCTGTTGTACTGATCCGTGACTCGTATGTACTGTCACACCCCTAAAATACACTCACCGGCCACTTTATTAGGTACACCATGCTAGTAACGGGTTGGACCCCCTTTTGCCTTCAGAACTGCCTCAATTCTTCATGGCATAGATTCAACAAGGTGCTGCAAGCATTCCTCAGAGAGTTTGGTCCATATTGACATGATAGCATCACACAGTTGGTGCAGCTGCACATCCATGATGTGAATCTCCCGTTCCATTACATCCCAAAGATGCTCTATTGGATTGAGATCTGTGACTGTGGAGGCCATTTGAGTACAGTGAACTCATTGTCATGTTCAAGAAACCAGTCTGAGATGATTCCACCTTTATGACATGGCGCATTATCCTGATGAAAGTAGCCATCAGAAGTTGGGTGCATTGTGGTCATAAAGGGATAGACATGGTCAGCAACAATACTCAGGTAGGCTGTGGCGTTCCAACGATGCTCAATTAATACCAAGGGGCCCAAAGAGTGCCAAGAAAATATTCCCCACACCATTACACCACCACCACCAGCCTGAACCGGTGATACAAGGCAGGATGGATCCATGGTTTCATGTTGTTGACGCCAAATTCTGACCCTACCATCCGAATGTCGCAGCAGAAATTGAGACTCATCAGACCAGGCAACATTTTTCCAATCTTCTATTGTCCAATTTTGATGAGCTTGTGCAAATTGTAGCCTCAGTTTCCTTTTCTTAGCTGAAAGGAGTGGCACCCGGTGTGGTCTTCTGCTGCTGTAGCCCATCTGCCTCAAAGTTCGATGTACAGTGATACCTCGGCTCACGAACGCTTAAGCTCACGAACTTTTCGCCTCAAGAACATTAAATTCGCGAGCATATAGTCTCTGCTGGCGAACTAGTTTTCGGCGGACGAACCAAGCCACGCGGTCGGACAGCGCCACGAGAAGCTGACGCACGCTCACGGCGTCCCAGTTCGTCCCCTCCCTTTCGTTGAGTGCGGACGTGGTTTGTGTTTGATAGACATTTTGGACCATATTGAGTGTACTTTTGCTATTATGGGACCGAAAAAGAGTTACATACAGTCCTTATGGAAGGTGACTCGTGTTACCAATTCGCCCTCGACTGGTAATTGGCGGTGCTTTCAGCTTCCCACCGTCGTGAGAAGTGGACCGGCGAGTCACGTTGGCTCGTTGTCGTCGGTTGTCTTCGGTGCGCCCGATGGCGGCTTGCATACAAACACCCAGAGGTGTCGGATGGCTTTTTGTGGGCACTTTTATTAACAACCAAAAGCATGCGGGGGGCACAGCAGTGGAGTCTACGCTAACTGCGCACTTTGCCGGTAACACTCTCCTTCCAAACAGTAACTCCCTCCCTCCTCCTCCCACTCCTCCCACTCCTCCCACTCCCATACCATCGCAAAGGTAAATAAAACAACTTTATTATACAGTACAGTTTATTTCTTTAATTATAATACAATAGCACACTTATTATACATAAAATAAGGTATATTTTTGTGTAGTTTTAAGGCTTATTTAGTAGAAAATTATGTTTTATGGGGACCTGGGAACGGATTATTCTCATTTTAATGGTTTCTTATGGGAAATAAATGTTCGGAAGACGAACTTTTCGCCTCACGCACACTTTCTGGGAACCAATTATGTTCGTGAGCTGAGGTATCACTGTACTGTGCGTTCAGAGATGCTCTTCTGCCTACTTTGGTTGTAACGGGTGGTTATTTGAGTCACTGTTGCCTTTCTATCAGCTTGAACCATTCTGGCCATTCTCCTCTGAGCTCTAGCATCAACAAGGCATTTCCGCCCACAGAACTGCCGCTCACTGGATATTTTTTCTTTTCCGGACCATTCTCTGTAAACCCTAGAGATGGTTGCGCATGAAAACCCCAGTAGATCAGCAGTTTCTGAAATACTCAGACCAGCCCTTCTGGCACCAACAACCATGCCACGTTCAAAGTCACTCAAATCACCTTTCTTCCCCATACTGATACTCTGTTTGAACTGCAGGAGATTGTCTTAAACCATGTTAACATGCCTAAATGCACTGAGTTGCCGCCATGTGATTGGCTGATTAGAAATGAAGTGTTAACGAGCAGTTGGACAGGTGTACCTAATAAAGTGGCCGGTGAGTGTATATGGAGATATATTTTTCAATATGCAGGTAAGGCTTGAATCTCTTCCCTCTTCTATGTTTGTTCTAGTTGTTTTGATTTAAAAAAAAAATCACACACGGTTTATGGATACGTCATTCAAAGAAAAGTTTAGGGCATGTGACTATTTTTGGTAATTAAAAACAACTTATTATTATATTGTAGCATCTACAAAGACGACGCTCACTTGGTGATGATAATGCCACGAACTGTATGTAAAGTTTCCCGTGCGTTTAACATGACGTATGCCACGCTAAATGCTAATCCTAGCGAGAACGTGAATGCTATGCTAACGCTCCGAGCAACCTAGCATTGCGTTTGCAACGGCGTCACAACCACCTTCTCCTGCTTTGCTCTCTCCGTGTCTCTGACATTTTTCGCGTCATTCAACCAACGTAGTAACGCATGCTTTTACATCCTCAGTAACGGTAACGGCGTTGCAAAGTTGGGAAAAGTAATCAATTACATTACTCACCACAGAAAAAAATAACACTGTTATTAACAAAACTGCATATAAGTAATGCAGCTAATCTAATAGGACATTTTGATTTCCCTTTTGAAGATTAAACCAACCAAACAATCATTTACAGTGGCAAGCAAAAGTGAGGGCACAATGTATACCTGCTAAAAGCAATTATGACTTTCATACCTGTAATAGTGAAACTTCAATATTCATCCCGAAGAAACATCACTCTTAATCTCTCTCCTTACATTAACAACATATTGATAGTCTATTCTATTTAAGAAACCATGCATGTTGTGGTGGGTTATAGGCAGTGTTGTTAATTTTACTTTAAAAAAGTAATTAATTACAGTTACAAATTACTTCTCCCAAAAAGTAATTGCGTTAGTAACTCAGTTACCTGAATTTAAGAGTAATTAGTTACTTGGCAAAGTAACTAGTGATAATTTTCATGTTTTGTTTTGTTTTTTTCTCAAAAAAGGTCACACAATGTGAAGTTTAAAGGGTTTTTGGGACAATTGGCCCTAGCCCAATTCTTTACCCTCCACTTAACTAGACACAAGGGTATTGCGATAACTAAATCGTAACCTTTGCTGTGTGTGGAAGTCATTTAAAGTTGTGAATCAACCGTTAAAGTTGTTAAAATTGCTCCCGCTATTGCATTAGTTCCCTTCTGTCTACTTTCAACATGTGTAAGTTTTAAAACTGTTTCATCATTTAAAGATAGATTTAAGTCAAGATTTTGCCGATTTAGGACCATTTTAGATAATTTTTTTTTTTTTTTTTTAAAAGTAGGTTCGCTCGGAAGGATCTCTACAACAGAGCCTTCCTGAGAGGTCTACTGCTTTAAGATGGCGGCTGTTTACTAACGCATGGAGTCCTTAAACATGTTGCCAATGCAGCCGTGTCTAACATTTGCATCTAGTTCTATAATATGTGATATCTACCGTATCATGTGGGCGTAGTTTGTAGGCTACAGTCAGGTAGTATTGGAGCCACCTAGCATTGCGTTTGCAACGGCGTCTTCCCCACTCCTGCTCTGCTCTCTCGTCTCCGTGAGGCCGTCTCTCTGACTTTTTTTATTCAACCAACTTAGTAACGCATAGTAACGCATGCCTTTCCCGCCTCAGTAACGGTAACGGCGTTGCCAAGATGAGAAAAGTAATTAATTAGATTACTCACTACTGAAAAAAATAACGCCGTTAGTAACGCCGTTATATTGTAACGCCGTTATTAACAACACTGGTTATAGGTCAAGATATCATAATTGTGTTTATTATTGTTAAATAGATTATGTATCACGAAAAGTTCTGCTAATGCAATTATCAAGTGAGATTGACAAAATGAAAGAGTAAATAAGGAACCATGACAGTGGTTTGGCAAGTGGTGACTGCAGACTATTTATCTCCACCTTCCTCAGGGAAAGATTTTTTCACAGATAATGCAACCTTTCAGCCTCCCAGCACAGTATGGATACGAGACGATAGGCCAGATATCCGGGAAAGGAACCAAAGAAGGTGACAACCCAATCTCTTCTTGAATCTGTGATCCCTTCTCAAGGTTTCTTCCTTTTTTCCTCCAGAATAAATTTTCCTTACCTCGATGGTTTAGACCGAGGGTGTACAAACTTTCTTCTCTGAGTGCTGCACAAGGGCCAACTTGAAATCCTTAAATATTCATTTGTTAAACATGACAATATACTGTGTATATACGGTATATATAAGTATGTATATATATGGCGGAAAACACTCGGGTGACTTGAAGTTCCGCTCTGACCGCCAACTTTCAAAATTGTCCGATATGCATGTGTGATACATCATTGGAAATCTCAATTTTCTGGGGGAAGAAAAATTTTGAACAGGAGGGCATTTAAAAAAAAAAAGTTTTTTAAACAGCAAAACCCTATCTGGAGGTGAGAGGACGCGAGAGCAGAATTACAGACGCCATGACTTTAACGAGATATTATCGCGTACTTACCTTGTTTCGATCTAAAAACTCCATGTAGCATGTATCACTGAGTGTCAAGACACAGCTGTGAATGGCCACAGCTGGATTTTTTTTTTTGGATTTTATGGGTGAAACATGGTAATATAACAAGGGTCGCGATGCAGAAATCGCAGACATCAAGGAGTGGTCCAGATTTTCTTTTTCATATATTTACCCTTTTAAACGTTTTTTTTTTTTTTTTCTCCCCCCAATTTTTTTGTTTGGATCGATTATTTATCATCTAACAATTCGGAGAAAATGCGACAATAACAAAAAAAAATTAAGCAATAGTTATGAGTTAGACACTGTATCCATGACTTTTTTTTTTTTTACAGAAGCCATTTTTTCATTGTGACATAATTTGTTTAAAAGTTAATATGTGAATGAATAATTTTTTAAAGTCCTTTTTATTTTTTTTTTTTAACAAATATGAGACATCAATTAATGGTTCTAAGCTAAAAACAACAGACATTTTGAATAATAATTATAACTAGGCCTGCAAGCAGGACTGAACGGGCCCTCGCAATCTAGCGCAACTCGGACGTCTCGCAACTCGGACAGTGTGCAAGTCAGGGTGGTGGCAGATCGTCCTCTCTAATCATCTCATTAGAACCTAACATGCTCTAAAGTTGCCTCTTTACATTCACACACCTAAGAGATAAAAACCTCTATTGGACAGAGTACTACAAAAATGGAGCGAATAAAGGGTCGTCATGGCAACAGACAGAGACATGTGGACATGGGCCGTAAAATAAGTATTTCAAAAGGTCTTGAAACTATAATGACCAACCTGAAAAGAACTGGACATATATTAGAAAAATGAGTGACTTTCTATTGCCACTAGTTGGCGCTGTAGGGTTGATGCAAATGACCCCTACAGGACCCTTCAGAGTATGACTCAACAAGCATGAGATGTTTGGCAAAGATATGTTGTAGAAGTTATTGTGGTGGTCCTAGCCCACGCTCCCCTCTACTGGCTTTTATTGTTGTTACACTTCCTGTTTTATGTGGCATGAGTTCAACCTTGGCAGACCTGGGAGCGCACCTGCAGCTCATCACAATCAACACTGCTTTTAAGGAGCGGCATGGGCAGCAAGCAGGTGCCAGATGATTTTGCCAGTCACCATTGGTACATCGGCCAACGAACACTGTAGTTTGTGATTCCTGTCTTAGAACTCTTAACTAATTCTGCTTTTTGCCATCAGGACACCCACCCTCCAAGCCCTCACAGCCACTGCCTGAACCTCAGCCACAGCCACAGCCACAGCCACAGCCTCAGCCTCAGCCTCAGCCTCAGCCTCAGCCATTTACCATTCAACCCACCAGCCGCTCAACACCTTGCCCTTGTGCAATAAAGATCACTTCACACTTCATGTGTTTCCGGTTCGCATTTTGGTCCACATCAACTTTGCCTACCTTGCCGTAACATAATCATCTGGCCCCTAAGAAATGGACCAAGCGACCGCCAACACCCTCCAAGAGGCCCTTGGACTCCAGAGAGTCATGCTAGGCAAGCATGAGCAGACGCTAGGTAGCCTTGGAGAGACTCTCCGGAGAATTTCGATGGACTTACACCGGGTCAAGACGCAGCTCTCGCAATCCCCCACTTCCAGGGCCGGCCCTACTATTTCTGTGAGTAGTACTACTGGTGGCCTACCGCCCCCCCTTCGGCCGGACGTGTTCATTCCTACTCCTGAATGTTACTCTGGGGAGTTGGGCTCTTGCAGCCGTTTTTTACTCAATTGCAATCTAGTTTTTAATTTGCAGCCTTATAGTTATTCCTATGATGCCGCTAAGGTTGCTTTCTGTATTAACCTGTTGAGGGGAAAAGCGGGTCAATGGGCGACAGCACTTTGGGAGAAGAATTCACCGGTGCTAAGTTCTTTTGAGGCATTTTCTGGAGAATTGCGTAGAGTGTTTGATCACCCTGTTCGTGGGAGAGAGGCCAGAAATCGCCTTTTTTCCCTCCAGCAAGGTTCTAAATCAGTGGCAGAGTTTTCAATCGCTTTTCGTATTTTGGCTGCCGAAAGTGGCTGGGGTGAGCTGGCTTTGATTTCTGTTTTTTCGCGTAGTTTGGCGGAGGAAATAAAGGACGAATTAGCAACACGGGATGAGCCTTCCACACTGGAGGAGCTAATTTCCCTAGCAATAAAGATGGATAATCGACTGAGAGAACGTAAGAGGGAGAAAGCTATTAAGTCACGTCTGTCTCCGCCATTCATGTCACCCACTGCCAATGCCATCAAACCATCCCCTAGCGACACTCGGCGACCGACATCCCCTCTTCTGTTCGAAGATCCCGTGGAACTTGGACAAACCGGACACTTAGCATTCACCTGCCCTGCTCAGCCAAAAGTCCAGACTAACCAGATAAAAGGGAGCACCCTGGTGAGCCAAACCTCCTCCAACTCTGTCTCTCAGTTGCGACTCATACTCCCGGCTAGCATCTCCCATGGTTTGGATGCTATACCACTACAAGTATTCATCGATTCTGGTGCTGACGACAGTTTTATGGACGAAAGTTTTGCGACTCTAGCTAAAATTCCTCTCGAACCCCTCAAGGCCCCCAAGGTAGTGGAAGCAGTGGATGGTAGAAAACTTTTTTTGGTAACCCATCGCACCATCCCTCTCATACTCAAGGTCTCAGGAAATCATCATGAATTAATACAGTTGTTCATTATCTCCTCACCAATAGCACAGGTCATCCTTGGTCTCCCCTGGCTTAAACACCACAACCCGAACATCAACTGGACAGAGGGAAAGATCGTGGGATGGAGCAATCGCTGCCACTTGGAATGTCTTGGCTCGGCGCACCCACTTGGTAGACCGGTAGGAAAGCCAACCTGTCCACCAGTGCCTCCTGACCTCACCAATGTGCCCCCTGAATACCACGACTTGGCGACGGTGTTCAGCGAGGACCTCGCCCACACTCTGCCTCCCCATCGCCCCTATGATTGTGCCATTAATCTCCTACCGGGGGCTCCCCTTCCGACAAGCAGACTGTACAACATATCCGGTCCTGAGAGAACGGCTATGGAAGACTACATCAGAGACTCCTTGGCTTCTGGTATCATCCGTCCCTCCTCCTCCCCTGTCGGCGCAGGCTTCTTCTTCGTGGGCAAGAAGGATGGCGGCCTGCGGCCATGCATTGATTACCAGAGCCTAAACCACATAACAATAAAAGATAAGTACCCCTTGCCTCTAATTGACCCTTCTTTTGAGCCCTTCAGTCACGCCAGGTTGTTCACAAAGCTGGATCTCCGAACTGCATATCATCTCGTCCGAATCCGTGAGGGGGACGAGTGGAAAACGGCATTCAACACTCCCCTTGGTCACTTTGAATATTTAGTAATGCCCTTTGGTCTCACAAATGCTCCTGCTGTTTTCCAACGGCTCATGAATGATATCTTTCGTGATATTCTTAACCGTTTTGTATTTATCTATCTAGATGACATACTTGTGTTTTCACGATCCTTAGAGGAACATCGGCATCATGTCAGGATGGTCTTGCAGCGGCTCCTGGAGAACAGGCTTTTTGTTAAACCGGTAAAATGTGAATTCCATGTGTCCTCGGTTAGCTTTTTAGGTTACATAATTGCCCAGGGGCAACTAAAACCAGACCCAATAAAGATCAAGGCAGTCGTTGATTGGCCTACTCCCAATACCCGTAAGGAGCTTCAGAGATTCTTGGGCTTTGCAAATTTCTATCGTCGCTTCATCCGGGGCTACAGCAAAGTGGCTCTCCCGCTGACTCAACTCACCTCCACCAAACACCCCTTTGCCTGGCCTGAAGCTGCTGGTAAGGCGTTTTCTCAGCTAAAGTCTCTCTTCACCTCTGCCCCTATCCTCAAACACCCAGACACCTCACGCCAATTTGTGGTGGAGGTGGATGCGTCGGACACCGGAGTTGGGGCCATCTTGTCCCAGCGAGATCCCACCACCCAGAAGCTGCATCCATGTGCCTTTTTCTCCCGGCGGCTCAGCCCTGCAGAGAGGAACTATGATGTGGGAAATCGGGAACTGCTGGCGGTTGTTTTGGCCCTGCAGGAATGGCGTCACTGGCTGGAAGGTGCCAAGACCCCATTTTTAATCTGGACCGATCACAAGAACCTCTCCTACATCCAATCCGCACAGCGTCTTAACCCCCGACAAGCCCGCTGGTCACTGTTTCTTGCCCGGTTCAATTTTACACTATCATACCGCCCAGGTTCACGCAATGGTAAAGCTGATGCCCTATCACGGCTTCATTCCCCCAATCTGGACACAGAAGACCCTGGGCCCATTCTCCCCTCGGCCTGCGTGGTCGGTGCAGCTAGATGGGAGATCACATCTCTGATCAGGGAAGCTCAAAAGGCTGATCCGGATCCAGGAAACGGTCCTCCAAACCGCCTATATGTTCCATCTGGCATGCGGTCTCAAGTCCTGGAATGGAGCCATTCGTCCAAGCTAACCTGCCACCCTGGTATTCATAGGACCCTCGTTTTCCTCCGCCAATCATTCTGGTGGCCTGGCATGGCCAGAGATGCCCGTGACTTTGTCAAGGCCTGCGCGATCTGTGCTCGAGGGAAGGCCTCCCATCAGCCGCCCGCTGGTCTGTTGTGCCCTCTCCCTGTTCCCAGTCGACCTTGGTCCCACATCGCAGTGGATTTTGTAACCGGTCTGCCTCCCTCTGAAGGTAACACAGTTATCCTTACCATTATCGATCGTTTTTCCAAATCTGTTCACTATGTTCCCCTTCCCAAACTTCCCTCTGCTCTTGAAACTGCCAATCTCTTAGTCAAGCATGTTTTCAGGCTTCATGGCCTCCCTTTAGACATAGTTTCAGACCGTGGTCCCCAGTTCTCCTCGGTGGTGTGGAAGGAGTTCTGCAAGGCGGTGGGGGCGACAGCCAGTCTCTCCTCGGGATACCATCCCCAGACCAACGGCCAGACGGAAAGGGCCAACCAGGACCTAGAAGCTGCTCTGCGTTGTGTCACCGCCCACCATCCGGTCTCCTGGAGCACTTTCCTTCCATGGGTTGAGTACGCCCATAATTCGCTCATCTGCTCGGCCACTGGTATGTCCCCTTTCATGGCTTGTAATGGCTTTGAGCCTCCGTTGTTCCCAGAGCAGGAAAAGGAAATCGCTGTTCCTGCTGTGAAGGACAATGTTAGCAGGATTAGGGAAATATGGAAGACCGTAAAGGCTGCCCTCGCTCGCTCCGCCGAGAAGAACAAGAGATTGGCTGATCTCCATCGTTCACCAGCCCCAGAATACAAGGTGGGACAGGAGGTCTGGTTGTCTGCCCGGGACCTCCCTTTGCAGGTAGAGTCACGCAAACTTGCCCCCCGCTTCGTGGGCCCCTACAAGATAACAAAGATCATCAACCCATCTGCCGTTCGGTTGGATCTCCCGGCATCAATGAATGTCCACCCCACCTTTCATGTTTCCCTTCTCAAGCCTGTTTCCTCCAGTGACCTGTGTCCTCCTGCCGTTGCACCTCCCCCGCCACTTCTCATTGATGGCCACCCCGCGTTTGCGGTCTCCAAGATTCTTGATGTCCGGCCTCGCGGCCGTGGATTCCAGTTCCTGGTGGA
The DNA here is from genome assembly GCF_030265065.1 of Corythoichthys intestinalis. Lineage (NCBI taxonomy): Eukaryota > Metazoa > Chordata > Actinopteri > Syngnathiformes > Syngnathidae > Corythoichthys > Corythoichthys intestinalis. The sequence goes on from NC_080397.1 coordinate 34,831,679, forward strand.
CTGGGTGGGCTATGGCCCTGAGGAGAGGTCGTGGATCTCCCGTAGCCTCATATTGGACCCGTCCCTCTTGCGGGACTTCTATGCTGCCAACCCTGGTAAGCCGGGCAGGCCGCCCGGTGGCGTCCGTTGAGGGGGGGGTACTGTGGTGGTCCTAGCCCACGCTCCCCTCTACTGGCTTTTATTGTTGTTACACTTCCTGTTTTATGTGGCATGAGTTCAACCTTGGCAGACCTGGGAGCGCACCTGCAGCTCATCACAATCAACACTGCTTTTAAGGAGCGGCATGGGCAGCAAGCAGGTGCCAGATGATTTTGCCAGTCACCATTGGTACATCGGCCAACGAACACTGTAGTTTGTGATTCCTGTCTTAGAACTCTTAACTAATTCTGCTTTTTGCCATCAGGACACCCACCCTCCAAGCCCTCACAGCCACTGCCTGAACCTCAGCCACAGCCACAGCCACAGCCACAGCCTCAGCCTCAGCCTCAGCCTCAGCCTCAGCCATTTACCATTCAACCCACCAGCCGCTCAACACCTTGCCCTTGTGCAATAAAGATCACTTCACACTTCATGTGTTTCCGGTTCGCATTTTGGTCCACATCAACTTTGCCTACCTTGCCGTAACAGTTATGACTGTTCAAAACTTGTGGTGAGACGAAATGGCTTCAGTCATTTTCACTTCTCCTGTTGGACCCTTCTGCTTCAACCAAACCTCAGTATTTTTCATCGCTCTACGCTGACAGACCCTAATGTTATAGGCCAATTTTAAAATTTCAAGGGGGCGCCACAGAGTCATTTTGTTACATTTTTTTTGCAACGTTGCAAAATTATCGAAATTTACAATTTTCCGCACGTATGTGCCAATTTTGGTGACTTTTTGTGCATGTTCAAGCCTCCAAATTGGCCGTTTTCATTTGCCCTGAAAAAAAAAAAAAAAAAAAAAATCCTTTGCAAAACAATAGGGCCTTCGCACGCTTAGTGCTCGGGCCCTAATTAATTACCTTCGTTTTATGGCTGGGTTGAAACAAAAGCGGTTGCACGACGTCTGTAAACAGGGTAAAACGGACAAATTAAAATTAGTTCGGGGGCTTAATGCGCCATGAATCTGCTACGGCAGCATATAGACATATTGTTCTATCAAACACAACAGTTGTTTTGGCTTAAACTACAGCAATTTCTTTTTAAGAGGAGTGCAAGAGCAGCAACTGCTTTTGCAGCCTTGTCTGTGTTTTCCGCCATATACACACATATACACATATATATATATATATATATATGTGTGTGTATAAATATATATATATGTGTGTATAAATATATATATATGTGTATATATATATATGTATATACATACATATATTAGGGCTGTCAAACGATCAAAATTTTTAATCGAGTTAATTACAGCTTAAAAATTAATTAATCGTAAGTAATCGCAATTAATCGCAATTCAAACCATCATAAAATATGCCATATTTTTCCGTAAATTATTGTTGGAATGGAAAGATAAGACGCAAGATGGATATATACATTCAACATACACTACATAAGGACTGTATTTGTTTGATATAACAATAAATCAACAAGATGGCATTAACATTATTAATATTCTGTTAAAGCGATCCATGGATAGAAATACTTGTAGTTCTTAAAAGAAAAATGTTAGTACAAGTTATAGAAATTTTATATTAAAACCCCTTTTAATGTTTTCGTTTAAAAAAAATAAATAAATAAATAAACTAGTAGCCCGCCATTGTTGATGTCAATAATTACTTACACAATGCTCATTCATGGGTGCTGAAGCCTATAAAATCAGTCGCACCCAAGCGCCAGCAGAGGGCGGCAAAACTCCATAACAACAAGTGAGCGTTTCACTGTACTGTCATTTAAATCTGTCTGAGCGGGACATACACACACACATATATATATATATATATATACACACACACACATATATATACACACACATATATACATATATATATATACACATATATACATACGTATATACATATACACACACACATATATATATATATATATATATATATATCTTGTCATACAGCACTAAAATGTATGTATATGTATGAATGAAGCTGGGCAAAATTTTTGGATGTTACTCTGAACCATCATTATGCCCAATTTTATGGTTGCTTTTACCAATGCTAATTCCCTTTTCTTCATCTAAAATGCCTCTTATTTTTACTTGTTACATACTGTATTTTAAACATGGACTTCTCAACTTTTTTTTTGTCTTTCTGTGTTTGCATGGCAAATTTAACCACACATTTTGTAAATCTTTACAATAAAAGCTTTTTTTTTTTAAATTGAGTAATGTTTAAAAAAATAATTAAGGTAGCTAACCCGAAATATCAAGCCATATCGACTTTACATTAGTATAATGGGGAAGAAATTGGTGTACTTTCCTCTATCTATCTATCTATGATAACATGAAAATGAGACTCATGAAGAATACTCAGACTCATGAAGAATACTCAGCTGTTACTGGTTCATTCATCTCCTGAAATAGTACACAATTTCCTATCTTCATTTCAACATGTAAAGTTTTGACCCCTGAGTAACTAGCTTCACCTAGTGTTCAATCTGAAGTGCAACAGAATGTAGGCTGAACTCAAGCTATTTGTGGGGGGCATATTCAATGATATTCCTATTAATTGCTGCAGGACAAAAAAAAACCTTGGCCGCCACAGGCCATAGTTTAGACACCACTGGTTTAGACCATAGGTTGTTGTTTATCTCTGTAAACAGTGGGCTTATGAAGCCCTTTGAGTCGCTATTGTGATAGACTTGAATTGACTTGGATGAATTGGAATCCAGTTCTCCTGGTTTGTTATTTTTGTGGTAGCATTCACCATTAAACAAAATGACAAATAAAGTTAGATCTTTAAAAAGTCTCCTTTCTTCAATCTGTCTTTTATTGTTTTTATTGTCCTGACTACTGCAGAAAACTGAACCCAGAGGATGGACACATACATCACAGTGGAGGTGGTGTAGCAGTTTTTCCTCCACTCCTTATTTATCACTCGTGTCATTGAAATAGAGAGTGTTTGAGTCATTTTTCAATAACTATTGCTGTATTTGAGATCCATTTTTCTCCAACTTTGACTTTCCCCTCCTTTTCATGACCGCCTGCAGGTTGTAGCAGCCAGCTGGGCATTAAGGCTTTGACTTCCACTATGATTCTTACATGCCAGCGACAAAATTGATGACCTAGTTTTAGAGCTATCTTAGGTACTCACTCAGTAATAAAGCACAGATACAGACTACAGATAGGTATTTTAGTAAAAATAATGGTAAAAGTACTCATTAAAGGCCCTTAAGTAAAAACAAATGAAATGCAGGTTTTAAAATGTTCAGTGCAAAAGTATTTTATCCACATTTAATTTGTGCTTGTTTGTTTTCCTGTCCTGAATGTTTGCTGTTATAAAATCTTTCAATAGCATCTCATTATATACTATATGTAACGATGACTTGTTCAAAAGAAATTAAATACACGAGAGACCCACCCCTTCTTTTTGTGTATACTCTATACATGAATGCAGTCAGACAAGGACGGTTTGCTGGCTCAATAATAGGATGCTTTAATTCCAATGTCAACCCAGAACCTGAACTTCATAAAAGAAGGAAAACACGCAAAGCCAAACATGATGAAAGTCTACCTTCAAGGTTCCACGCAGATTAGCGAGGGAGGCTGATGTAGGGTAAAGCCTCAGATTCGTGCAAAGAAGTGCAAAATACAGCAGAAGAATCTCTGACCCGGATAGGCTGCTGCGAGTGCCCCCGGGATGAAGATCACTAAATGGGGGTAGCATTGCGTACCCATGCAAAATGAGTTATCAGGACGAACCAGGATGTATTAATGTAAAATATTAATGTCAACATAACTTAATCCCATGATTTGCAGCAAGTCTTACTATTAATAATGGCAGGGATCCAATAACAGAGATGATGTGTCATAAGGTCTTTACTAAGTTTTGATAGACACCACCAGAAAGGGGGGTTACAGTAAGTAACTGGGGGACAAAAGCACAACCTTACTGACAAATTAATGTGGCCAGCAATGTACTTTTTCCTGACTTTGAAGTATCCACAGGGTGTGCTGAGCATAGCGTGACAACGATTGACTCAAAATGTCTCATTAATTCAGATTGTGCCCTCAAAAGTTTTATTTTTTTTAATGTCATCTTTTAGTGTCCTAGTTTTTCCTTCAAGCGCTTCTGTTCTTGTACAGAGCCAGATACATTATTGCACTTTAGTCGCTCTTTAATCACAGTTAAAAAAAAATACTTAAAAAAATAAAATAAAAAATACAGAAGCTTTGCACCAAAACAGACAAATCCCCCACTGTCCTCTCACTCATCAGCTATCAACTCTTGATGAATCTTGTTTTCTGGTGTGAGGGTTTCCAGATCTTCCAATACTTTAATATGACTTTACTAAATATCCACCAATTATGAAAAGTCAATCATTAGTGAGCAGCTGGACATCACGCTGAGATTGCAGACAGGATAACAGCCTTTTGCTGATGCCACCTTCAATACTACCAAAGCTTTCAGAGCACCGTCATCAAGTAGAGAAGGGATATTACATGCTCTCTTCATTTCATATCTAATGGGGAATAAAGGTTGACACTTTAGGACAAGGGCTGAGTTTTGCTGTCCAGTAATGCCAGGGTCAGATAAAAGTGGATCCATCATAATTTGAGCTCCGCTCTCCAGAGCACTCATGCCATGTCGAGCCAGCTATGATAGACTTAATATTCTTCAAACAAAGATTGGGTTCTCTCACTAAAAGAGAGTAGGAACACAAAGTCTGATATTCCTGATATAAAAATAACTCCATGTGGGGACTTGGAGAGACACAGGGAGCATTGCTAATTTTCTCAGGTGCACCTGTTAGAGAGAGGCACCGTGAGTGAAAATCTCTTTGAAAACGCGCGTTTTCATCAGGTCTTAAGGGGGGAATTCTAATAATTTCGTGAGTGTGAGTAAATCCCAAGATTTAAAGCTTGTCCTCAAATGTTTTCTTTCTGAATTCATTTTGCTTACCGTAATTTCGGACTACAAGCTGCTACTTTTTTCCCCTCATTTTGAATCCTTCAGCTTTTAGTCCAGTACAGCTTATTTGTTGATTTATTAGGTTAATAGGTAACACTTCATTTGACAGCGACGCCATGAGACTCACATAAAACCATCATAATTATGACATGACACATTAAGTGTCATCCGGCAAATTACGTCACTGACTCCAATTACGTCCAGCTCGGATTTTTTACATCCATTCAAAGACAGATATTTTGCCAGATGACACAAAATGACATCTGCCATTAGCATTCATTAATGCTTATGGCAGTGTCATTTCATAATTATGATGGCCTTATGCAGTGCTTAATTTGGATGATAAGGTGCCGGAACGCAAAGTACATATGACGACGCAGTGATGACGAGACGGACACAGGTCCCGGAATATAAGCAGAAATGGTGCTGAAACAACATGCAAATGCTCACTTGCCATGCTGTGGGACTTACAGTTGTGGTCAAAAGTTTACATACACTTGTGAAGAACATAATGTCATGGCTCTCTTGAGTTTCCAGTTATTTCTACAACTCTGATTTTTCTCCGATAGAGTGATTGGAACAGATACTTCTTTGTCACAAAAAACATTATGAAGTTTGGTTCTTTTATGACTTTATTATGGGTTAACAGAAAAAGTGACCAAATCTGCTGGGTCAAAAATATACACACATGGATCTGAAAAAGCGAATCATTGACTTGAACAAGTCAGGAAAGTCAATTGGAGCCATTTCAAAGCAGCTGCAGGTCCCAAGAGCAACAGTGCAAACAATTGTTTGTAAGTATAAAGTGCATGGCACTGTTTTATCACTGCCACGACCAGGAAGAAAACGCAAGCTATCACCTGCTGCTGAGAGAAAATTGGTCAGGAGGGTGAAGATTCAACTGAGAATCATCAAAAAGCAGATCTGCCAAGAATTAGAAGCTTCTGGAACACAGGTGTCAGTGTCCACAGTCAAGCGTGTTTTGCATCTCCATGGACTGAGAGGCTGCCGTGCAAGAAGGAAGCCCTTGCTCCAAAAGTGGCACCTTAAGGCTCGACTGGAGTTTGCTGCTGATCACATGGACAAAGATAAGACCTTCTGGAGGAAAGTTCTGTGGTCAGACGAAACAAAAATCGAGCTGTTTGGCCACAATGCCCAGCAATATGTTTGGAGGAAAAAAGGTGAGGCCTTTAACCCAAAGTACACCATGCATACCGTCAAGCACGTTGGTAGTAGTATTATGCTGTGGGGCTGTTTTGCTGCCAATGGAACTGGTGCTTTACAGAGAGTAAATGGGATAATGAAGAAGGAGGATTACCTTCAAATTCTTCAAGATAACCTAACGTCATCAGCCCGAAGATTGGGTCTTGGACGCAGTTGGGTGTTCCAACAGGACAATGACCCCAAACACACATCAAAAGTGGTAATCGAATGGCTAAATCAGGCTAGAATTAAGGTTTTCGAATGGCCTTCCCAAAACCCCATTGAGAACTTGTGGACAATGCTGAAGAAACAAGTCCATGTCAAAAAGCCATCAAATTTAACTGAACTGCACCAATTCTGTCAAGAGGAGTGGTCAAAGATTCAACCAGAAGCTTGCCAGAAGCTTGTGGATGGCTACCAAAAGCGCCTAATTGAAGTGAAAATGGCCAAAGGACATGTTACCAAATATTAGCGCTGCTGTATGTATATTTTTGACCCAGCAGATTTGATCAATTTTTTCTGTTCACCCATAATAAAGTCATAAAAGAACCAAACTTCATGAATGTTTTTTTGTGACAAAGAAGTATGTGTTCCAATCACTCTATCAGAGAAAAATCAGAGTTGTAGAAATAACTGGAAACTCAAGAGAGCCATGACATTATGTTCTTCACAAGTGTATGTAAACTTTTGACCACAACTGTACGTACTGTTCGCAATAATGCAATAATGTATGTACTTTTAACTATAAATGTGAACAAATGAAATATACACACCAAAATGTGCTACACAATGTTCATGTGTATGAAACAAAAGAAGAATATAACTTACTAACAAGAAAATTGGTTTTTCAAGGCACAAACAGCGAGATGATATAGGAATGAATGGCTGCCAACGTTATTTCATCTTTAACACTTTGTGTTTGCTATTAGCTCGAGTAGTCATGTGATAACGTCTGCAGAAAGAGCCTAACAAACTAGTTACACTAAAGCGCAATCAGGCAACAATGCAGTACCAATATAGTCAGGCAATCAGAGGACATGACAACAAATTTAATGTGGTGTTTTAGTAGTGCATGGAACTAATTAGTCCATTTATAAGTAAAAGGCGATCCATTATACAAAAAAAAAAAAAAAAAAAAAAAAAATCAGGATTCAAAAGCCAGTCGGGAACGAATTCATTTCGTATCTTGAGGTAATACTGTGCTTCCTTTTGAACACAAATAAGTGTCACAAAATCATTTTTTTAAGATAACACTAAGTGATCTATGTGTCTGTGTTTCAGCATTATAGATCATAATCCCAATGTTGCAGAACATATGTTGAGCAAAACTTTGCACTTAGCCTCATTTTGGACAGAAGTGTAAATATCACCTTACCATCTGTCCATGCAACAGGCTCACACTTTCACTGCAACACATTCAGCCTGGGGGACTGAAGATGCAAATGTACTGAGCCTGTCAACATGATTAACTGCATTATGTCATTACTAATAGTGAATTAGGGTGAAGGTGTTTAAATGGCCATAGCAGAATCACACCATGAGAACAGGAGACATGTTCATCACAGAAATATACTCAGATAGATTTAATAAACCCCAGAATATTTGTGATTATGTAATCATTACAGCAACATGCTATGACCAATGAAGAATTAAGAGTGCTCCATTAGAGAAGCAATCAACCATATAAACCTGGGTTCGATTAAACATTCCTGTGCAAACAATACCTCGAAAAAGTATTTTGCCATTATTATTTTTTTTGGGGCATACTGTAGTTATAGCTTATTATATAACCAAACAAATTTGAATATGTGAATATCAGATAAAGACAACCAAAATAAACATATAATGCAGTCTTGAAATAAGAGGAAAAATTAATTCAAAGCTAAGCGGCCATACTTTGGCTCGCCACATTTTAATGGAAGAAAGCACTTTAAGGTAAGTGTCCATGCCTCAAGAATAAGGAAGAGACTGAGAAACATGGCATCTATGACACAGTTTGAAGGTAAAACCAAGAGCATAAAGGCATAAAAAGAATTCAATGATCAGGATGAAAATGGGTCAGGGGTTAAAGAGGTGAGAAGGGTGAGGAGGAAATATGTTCCGGTACATTGTACAACTAGGGCTGTCCCAAACGACTAATTTTCTCCCGATTAGTCAGCCGACTATTTTTACGATTACATAGTTGACTAATCTAATACCCCCCACCTTTTTTTTGTGACTAATTTAGCAAGGACATTTTTTAATGACGCTTATTAATTCACAAAACATTCTGGAACACTTAAATTCTTTATTAAAGTACAAAAAAACACGTAAATTACAACAATAAATCACAACTAAACAATGAGGTCAAATGCTGATAGCATTAAAGTGATCCTCTAACGTAAATACATGTAGGCTCTAATAAACCACAATTGTTCTCTTGTACTAAAATATGTTAGAAACACATAAAATGTTAAATCAATGGCAATATTTTATAATATTTAGTCCATATTTTGACCGTTAGTTGGCGCCATGGTTTGCGGGCTCGCAGTGATGACGTAGTTGGGATCTTTCCAAATGTGTAGCGTGTTCAACAATTGCTTATTGCTGCCTAAACTCGCGAAGTAAAATACCACGATGTGCTGCTTTTGGATGCAATTTCCAGTCAAATGGAAACAAGGAAAGGGAAGTGAGTGGTCAAGGTGGAATTATTATTTTTAGTGAATAAATGTGTATAAGTGGAAGCTTCTCCCCCTTTTTGGTCCCTGTATGCACGTATCCTACCCACAACGCGTTACAACTGGCGCCCGAACATTTTTCCAGGATCCTCAGTCAAGTAAGGGATCCGTCTATTTTCTGGATCCGACGGTCCCACCGCGTCTGCAATATTGGTTTCGGATCTGTCCATTTTTTTGATTCGTCGGTCCCACAGCGGCTTTCCGGATCAGTCTATTTTGTGGAATCGACGGCCTGATTGCGGCTGCGACATTGCCATGGGATCGGTCTAATTCCTGGATCTTCGAGTGAGTAAAAAACACGTATTTGGATTACTATTGTATCTTTTATGTTGACTATTCTTTGTGGGAGTTTTCCCCAAATCATACTAAATAATTAAAGCACTATGGCACACTACAGTGACGACAGTGACTCTGACGTGGACCTTACAACAATGTTGGAGTTCGTCAGGGAATGCGTGTTTGCGTACTGCTGAGCTCCAGAGTGAAGAGTGGTCAAAGTGGAAATATTATTTTTTGTGGATAAATGTGCATAACTGGAAGCTTCTCTCCTTTTTGGTACTTTTATACACGTATCCTAGCTACCACGCGTTAATATGTACAAGACATGGATTACACAAGGTGTGCTCTTTGGCCTGTACTGTATGTAAAGCACACGGCAGCTCTGGATGCTAACAATCTACATAATTATATTGGGATAAGTTTGAAAACGCAATATGCATACCTTGAATATCTGCTAATAATACCGGAGTTCCAAACAGCATACAATCTCGCTCCCAACCGGAGTTCCTAACAGCGCTATTTCGCATCACCAGTTTTGCCCAACTTTTGTCTTATCAGGTATTTGCTGCACGCACTTTTCCCTGGAGCTCGTCTTGTGAACGACCGGCAGTGCTGTCCTGCTCTTCACTTTTCAGATCTGGTTCAAATAGGAAGGGTAGAACTGACGACATGTTGGGAAAGCTAACGAGTGACACGCTGGAATTTCGGCAATGGGACCAGTGACGTCACGCACTGCGACGTAACAAGAATGGCGACCTACCACTTAAAATAATTTTACAAACTTTATTAAAACAAAAACATTAAGAGGGGTTTTAATATCAAATTATTATAAGTCATACTAACATTTATCTTTTAAGAATTACTTGTCTTAAAAATAGAGGATCCCTTTAAGTAGTGAAAAAGAATGGAATGTAAACAGATTCAGAACACTGACTTCGCCTTTCCAAAATGATTCAAAACAATTCTTAAAAAAGATATCTAGCATTAATATTATAGTATACTACTATATATATAATAGTAGTATAACAATAATTCATTGCCAATCAGATTTTTCATAAGGGTTGTCATTTAAAAGCTTTTCTCAGTTAACAATTCATTGCCAATCAGATTTTTCATAAAGTGTGTCATTTTAAAGCTATTCTCAGTTTAGAATCTGAATTCTAAAGTATGTGGGATTAACTCCAGAAATCGTTATTTATATGACGATTGACGAACATGACGTGCTTTTATTTTTTAAATAAATGTTCACTGGAAGTACATTCGCTAAACCGCTAACCGTAAGTTTTACACTCCGCAAAAAAAACTCTTTGTCATTGCAAATGTTGGCAAATGCTGTTAACCAGCGATTTTTCATGTTTGAAGTGTCAACTTTTAATCGCATGTTTGTATTTTGGAGAAGACTGCCAATGCTTTATAGCAGTCTAAAGTAGGTTGTCTTTTTTCCCCATTAGACTCAATGTAGCAAAGGTAACGTTTACAGTGTTTAATATAGATGTTTCCTTATTTTGGATGTCTGAACTTTAATTCTACGGTGTGTTGATGACCAATAAACATTTGTGAAAGGAACTGTGCTCTCATATGCCATCAGCATGCACGCACAAATGTATGCATGCGCGCAGCAATACAACGCAGCCGTGAAAATGACCGCCCTAATTTTTATTTATCGTGCGTCAAATGGACTCATTGCCTATCGCGACAGGCTTAGCAACTTCAATAAAATATATCGTTAGTTAGTTAGATGGACTTACGATCTGCCAGCTTGTAATGTTTCATCTTCCAAAATTATAACTGGGTGACGCCACTTTAGGTGTTCATTCACGGTCGATGTGCAGCCAAGCTTGGCATTGAAGAGACAGGACACAACAGTGTCTCCTTTGTTTCGTTGAAATAAGTCAATGTTTTGGCCACTCTGGTGCGCATTTTGGGCATTGTGCCGGTTTCCCCGCTTGCATACCAAGCGTCCGAAATTAATCTCCCGAAACCCCCCCCCTTAAAAAATTTCTCCTGTGATCTACACAATTCACATAAGGTCAACCTTTTTGACTTCAAAATGGCGAATTTTGCCAAAAGGTGAGAGATTTTCATGCCTGATTCCCAAGACTTAATTGAGAATATTGTTTAGACTAACTTTTTCTTAGGTGTGTGTCTAATTGCAGCTAAGATAAATTTAACTTCACATTTCAGGAAAAAAACCATCATAACACTTCGGAGAGACTGGGGCTGTTTTGCTTCTCAGGAGCTGGGCCTACTACTCTGATTGATGGGACCATGAATTTTGTTTTTTGCCAGAACATCCTGAAGGAATGCTTGGCCATCAGTTCAGAACAGTTCTGTCAGAGGACAATGATTAAAAATACAACAAGTCAACAACCGTGTGTATAATTTGACAAAGGGGCAGGTACATTTTTCACAGCACTGTACGGACGAGATAAGATACAGCTGGATTAGGACGCAAATCGCTTGTTGTTTATATATTTATATCATGCCACAAAGTTGTTTTCATACAAAAACATGCCTTTGAACAATATATTGCTAAATAGATGTCAATAAAACGGACCATTGCTGTCTTTGTAAAGACTGTTTCATGATATACAGTAGATTTTGTATGGGATCACAGATGGTGTACACAATGCTGTGGTCACGGAATGTTCTGGAGAACAGTGTTTTATGATGGTGGTGTTGGCGAGGCAGCCAGAGGGAGATGGACACTGAGCTACTCTCAGTTAATGTGCTTCAACACTGGTTGCCAGCTGTCAATCAAACAACATTTTGGCTTGTGTAGCAAAGTGCTATTACACCTCTAGAACTGCCCGTCCTCTAACTTTGAGAAAAGAGGGGAAAATCCATTTTAAGGGTAATTCTATAGAGGTTATATCTCAACAAACAAAGCAATAAATGAATGAATTATTTAAACAAGAATGTGATTATATTTAATAGCTTTAAAAGCAATCAATTACGCTAGCAGTTGGTGCCAAAACTGAGTTTTAATCAAATATATGCGCGAGAACAGATAAGCGGCTATTATCACCCTCAAATTGCTGTCATGTGTAAAGCTTTTTGCTTCCAGCAAGGTTTTTTTTTTTTAATCTGCAGGTAATTTAGCAATTCATGACCTTTGACCATGTACTCAGACAGCTATTAGAGGCCTGACTGTAATTTTGAGATATTTAGCCTGTCACCAGATTTAATGTAAGGCAAAGTGTGAATTTTGTTGAATAGAACTAACACTGGACCAGTGTAGTTATTAAACTTCAAGAACTAGTTCTTAGCCCCCAACAAATATACCAAAAACCAGAGTAACTAATTTAGTCAAACAAAAACACTGCAATTCTTGCTTCTGTTGATCCAGTATTTTATTGGCTGAACGATAACTATTAGACTATTTACTTCATTTTTAATATATAAAACATTTTGTTTACTCAAAAGGAGCCGAGCTTTGACATATTCATCAAAGCAATGACTGAGATATTTAAATAGGACAAGTGTTTTTCTTTGAAAAATCACTCTATACAATGTACAGTTTGTGATCAAAATGACAAACGTGATCTGAAAACGATGAGCATAAACTGCATTGTAAGAAATAATGCTTCAATTATCAGCTGTTGTATTTTAACTATACCACAAAAACACCAATTATCAATAAATAAACTCAAAGGGAAAAAATCCGTGGTACATGCTGGGTCCATTGTCACATGAATGATGTAAGAAACATTTAATAAAAACAATCTAAACGTCAACCTACTTGACAAGCAGTGCAGCTGTACCACCACCTGGTGCTTACTGAGAGAAACACAACTTTATGGACTCATCATCAACGGTTAATGAAATTGCAAATGCACACAAACATGAAACAAATGATAAAGTAAGAAGACAGAATATGTGCGTACTACATGAGTATGAACACTGTGATTTTTTTTGGAATTTATTTATTTTTTATAGCACTGAATTTAAACAAGAAATGAACCTTCAAATCCAAAAATACAGCAGAGTGCCAAGTTGCCACCCATTAGAGCAGTGGTTTTTAACCTGGGTTCGATCGAACTCTAGGAGTTAGTAAGTCCAAGGGGTTAAAGAAATGCAGAGCCCTATTTTCGTATGCTGGTTAAATCCAGGCAAAGTGGCTTTTCAGATCAGGTTTTGGACTGGTTTGCTCCCAATTAACAGGCTTATTCCATTTCTTTTAACTGCTAGTCCCCAATCTGATAGGAGGAGGAACTGGTTGGCTCGGTGGAAGGTTGACTCACACTTGGTATGAGGGAATACAACAGACAAATGGGCAGCGTGGTCTCAAATTTTGACCCGTTTTTTGAAACATGCTGTCAAAATGAGTTAGCTAAATTATTAGCTTGCGATCTTAGATATATTGGTTTTGAATTAAAAAAAAAAAAAAAAAAAAAAAAAAAGCTTTATTTTCTAATTCCGAAGGGTTTGGTGAATCCACATGTGAAACTTGTGGGTTTCGGTACCGTTAGCAAGGTTAAGAACCACTACTTTAGAGATCAGACAGTATGTTTTAACAGATGGTGTACAAGTAGTCATGTGAAAAATTAGGACATTCCATTAAATATTCAGTTCTTTATTAAGAAATGTTCACATCTTAATGTCTGATCATGTTTTTCTTTATCTCTGGAAAAGAAAGTGATTTGATTGAAGGTAAACAAAAATTTACATTGTTTTACTCATTGAACCACATACATCAACAAAAACGCATATTCTAACTGAGGAAAAAGTTAGGACACCCTACGACCTAATAGCTAGTGTTACACCCTTTGGCTGAAAAACCTGAGTGAGACGCTTTTTGTAGCCATCTACCAGTCTTTGACATCAGTATGGATAAAGTTTGCCCCATTCTTCAACGCAAAATACTTTTAACAGTGACTGGCTGTTGAAGTCAGAGAAAACACCATGGTTAGATCAAAGGAGCTGTCCGAGGCCTTCAGAACGAAGATTGTAGACGCTTATGAGTATGTCAGGGATTTCAAAAGATCTCAAAGGAATACAAAATCCGAAATTAGTCTACAAGTGGAGGACATTCAAAACAACTGCCAACATGCTCAGGTCTGGCCGTCCAAGCAAGTTCACCCCGAGAGCAGACCGCAAGATGCTAAAATGCGTCTCCAAAAACCCTAAAATGTTATCATGGGAACTACAGCAGGCTCTTGCTACTGTTAAAGTGAAAGTGCATGCTTCTACAATCAGAAAGAGACCTCACAGGTTTAACCTTCATCAGAGGTGTTCAAGGAGGAAACCTTTGCTCTCCAAAAAGAGTATGAAGGCTAGACTGACGTTTGCCAGAGTGAATGTAGACAAAGACCAAGATTCCTGGAATAATGTTCTTTGGGTAGATTAATCTAAAATTGAATTATTTGGACACCAGAACACAGGACATGTTTGGCATAAACCCAATACAGCAATCAGGAAAAGCACCTCATACCAACTGTGAAGCATGGATGTGGAAGCGCCATGGTTTGGGGATGCTTTGCTACAGCAGGACCTGGCCAGCTCACGATCATAGAATCCACCATGAATTCTATTGTGTATCAAAGGGTGCTTAAGGAACATGTGAGATCATCTGTGAAAAAATTAAAAGCTAAGGCGAAACTGGACCCAGCAAAATGACAATGACCCAAAACATACCAGTAAATTCACCAAGCACTGGCTGAAAAGGAAGAAAGTCCTGGAATGACCGAGTCAAAGCCCAGATCTTAATTCCATTGAGATACTGTGGAGCAGAGGTTGCGCTAGACATTTTCGTTGTCTGTCATTTTGACTGACAGGGTCATAAAAATCCGGTCATAATCTATTTTTACCCGTCACTTAAATTTTCAAAATGATAATGATGACATATTCAATAGTATCTAGTTTTCATTCATTTTTAATTAATATTGTAACGCTTGCTTGGCGGCGAAAAATTAGACACGGAAGTCGTGGTATTTTTCACCCTCTTTTTACTCTGCTTACCGCCAACAACACCAACAAAACAACAACTCCGCCCCCAAAGAAAAAGAGGCAACTATATAGACCCCAATCACCAACGTCACACAATGATCTTAATTGTGGTTTGTCAGCCCAAAATCTTCTAAATATATATTAAATGCATCTTACCAGATATAAAATGACTACTACATAGTCTGTGGTGATCGTTTGGTGCCCAGATTTCTTGTCGAATTATAGCAGTCCATCTCGCTCTCCTCTTTGGGTCGCTCAGAATACGGTAGAACTTCAAGTCTCTCTGTCTATCTTCTCTGTTACTGCAACCAACCGCCACACACGCCTTCACCATTTTGATTATTAATGTTAACGAGCAGAAAAACACGCCGTAATAGGAGGCATGTACGTAGCGGTAATGTGTAAACACGACGAGCTGACGGAAAATATGGCGGCTCCAGTCAGGGGGGCGGAGTTGTGACGTCATGTGATTGGGGTCTATACACATGCGGCAATCTAGTCCACCAATTGGATGACGCGCTGGCACACCGGGTGCACCAATAAGAAACCTCGCGTTGATGTGTCAATCACGGTGCCGCCGCCAGACCCCGGTGACACTACAATATTCTGACAGAATAGCCAACGACATCATGCATTAAGAGAGACAATAGCTAATTAATATGCTCACTCGCCACCCTGTGGTCTGGGGTGTGAATTGCAACCTGTCAAAATGACGGACGGACTTCAGTTTTTTCCGTCACCGTTTTAAAAAAACGGTCAACGATGGAAAATATTCGGTTAACGCGACCCCTGCTGTGGAGTGACTTGAAATGGGCTGTACATGCAAGATACCCTTCAAACATCTCACAGCTGAAAGTATTCTGCGTTGAGGACTGGGGCAAACTTTCTTAAGACCGATGTCTAAGACTGGTAAATGGCTACAAAAAGCGTCTCACTGAAGTTATTTCAGCCAAAGGTACAACTAGCTATTAGGTGGTAGCATGTACTAACTTTTTTTTTCAGTTAGAATATGCATTTTTGTTGATATATTTGGTTTAATGAGTAAAACAATGTTAATTTTTGTTGTTTACCTGCAATTAAATCCTTTTCTTTTCCAGAGATAAATAAAAACAAGATCAGAGATTGATATTTCATGGGGTGTCCTAATTTTTTCACATGACTGTATATGTGTCAGCCATTGACAACTGCTTCTAAGTAAAAATATACGTTTAGACATGATTATATATTGTATCGAAGTGTTTAAGGTGTAGCCCGCCTCTCGCCTGAAATCAGCTGGGATAGACTCCAGCCGCCGCAACCCTGACAAGGATAGCGGTGTTGAAAACAAATGGATAAACAATACAAAAAGTTTGGACACACCTTCTCATTCGTGCATTTTCTTTATTTTCATGACTATTTACATTGTAAATTCTCACTGAAGGTAATAACACTATGAATGAACATGTGTGGAATTATGTGTTTAGCAAAAAAAGGTAAAATAACTAAAAACATGTATAATATTCTCATCTCTTTAAAGTAGCCACCCTTTGCTCTAATTACTTTTTGGCACACTCTTGCCGTTCTCTTGATGAGCTTCAAGAGGGAGTCATCTAAGGTGTTTTTTTTTACTTCAAAGGTATGCCTTTTCAGGGTTGATTAGTGGAATTTATTGCTTTATCAGTGGGGTTGGGACCTTCATTTGTGCTGCAATGAATGTGTCCAAACTTTTGGCCTGTATTGTATATTGTATATTGCAATGCAATGGTGGGCGATATGGACCATTTGCTATCACGATAACACCACGATATATATACCGTATATTTATATATTTTTTGGGGTGGGGGGTTATATATAAGTTATAACAGCTCCCCCTTCCACCGTATTTTCAATTCACAAAAAACAAAAAATTGTGAAATGAAATATTAAATATTAATATGCTTACATTCTGTAATTTTCTGATTTCAAGCTCCTACTACAACACCCCCCTCCCCTGTTTTGAACCCTGCAGCTTATAGCCCAGTTTGGCAAGGTGATGGATTTTTACAGGCTATTGAGTCTTTTGGTAAAAATATCCCATAATGCAATTTGGAAACTAACGGCCTATAGTCCAGTGCGGCGTATATTGTATGAACAAACAAACAAACAAACAAGCAACAGATTTGTTGTAAAATTTGGCAGGCATGGCTTACACTCAGGTGCGCCTTATAGCCCGAATATTACGGCATTTTTGCGCTAATGTGAACTATAATAGTACTGGTGAGTAGTAAATCAATAACAAAAGCATTTAGTGGTGATCCTCCATTCAACCAATGCAAACGTATGTGCGTCAATATCGTAGAACTCTGGATTGGACTAACATATAAACACATATTGGTGCTTGTATTTGGTCCGTTCAGTATGTTTAATAGTTATTTTTGAATTTTTCCTTTCTTTTATAAAGTCATACCTGTACTGGCTGAATTTAATGGATAACAGTAAACAGCTCTCCTGATAAAACAAAGATAAATATGTATGAGAACATCAGGAAAATGAAGTCTGGTGAATCAATGTTAAATGTCAATGCTAGAAGTCTATATGGACCTTTAAAATGTTAGGTGTAATTTAATTTAATTTAAAAAAAAAACAAAAACAAAAAAAACAGTGCAGATGTGGTAAGAAGACATTTTTGTCTACCATGTCATTTTGTATATATGGACATTCTGAGTAGTGCCCATTTTGGAAGAAAGCAATCTCTTTTTCAAAAGTATTTATATTACTGGTGTCGAGCAGCAGACAATATCTTGTCCAACATTGTCCTTTTGTCACCAAGGATCTCTAGTCATGCATTTTGCTTAACGCTGATGTGGTTTACAAGGAGAATTTACATAAAACCTCTGTATTGGGAGATTACAGATACAGTAATGCTTAATGTATTTTAGTTGTTGCCATGAATCATCATTTAGAAAACAGAAGGCTCATTCATATGCATTAATGTTCTAGTTCTCTTCATTGAGCTGTTATCATTCAATGTGGGTGTGAAAGATTTATTATTGTTTCCTGACAGCCTACACGAAGAGTATTGAAAAACAGCACGCTTACGCAGCAACATTTTTTTTTTTTTTTTTACAAAAACAGTTTCTCCACCGCTAAAACTTAAACTTAATTTTATCAACTGCTTGTGTATCTAAACATGCTCTACTACAATCTGCTACGGATGTACTTAACCAGAGTAGTGATAAAGGTCTATGCAAATATCTGAGCTTTCTCGCACAACTCAACAGAGAAGACACAAGACCCACAAACCCAGTGCTGCCTCCATTCTAAGAAGATACAGTACAGGAAAAGACAAAAAGGAGGGTATTTAATGGTTTGGTACTTGATGAACTTAAAAGCTGTTCAGTCCAGCGGAACCTCAGACACAGACATAGTCACTGTACCCTTTTTAGACTCCCTCATCTTGTCCAGGCCAAAAAGGAGGTCAAGCTGGGTAATTGGACGCAATCTATCCTCATCTAGGGGGCTACAAAAGAAAGAATATTTCAAGTTACTAAGGACAAACACCAGAAATCTTTTAAGTTACACTTCACAATTACTTTATCTTTTTTTAAAATGGGTTTGTATACGAATATGATACACTTCCCCAGTATGCTAGTACCATGCGCAAAGAATGAAGCAACATGTTATCTGAATAATTTATATTCAACTAGCTTTTCCAAAGAAAGACTATTTATTTTGATTATCGCTCATACTTTTCCTCATCTTGGACTTCTCCCAACTGTTGAGCTATCTGCCTCATCTGTTCCTTGCGGACGTAGTCTCGAACTCTGTACAAGGCGGCATCACGACAAAGTTCCCGCAGGTCGCTGCCAGAGTAGCCTTCTGTCTTCTCAGCTATCTCCTTCAAATTAATAGTGTGGCTCAGCTAAAAAAAAAAAAAAAAAAACCCAGCAGGATAGTAAAGTGAGAGAACAATTATAAGCTAGTCTTGTAAGGCCCAGTGGGATTGTTGAATGAATCTTATCTTACATTTTCTTCTGCTAATATCAACCGCAGGATGTCATGTCTTTGTTGTGAGTCCTGCAGAAAAATACAAAACTTGAAACTAACAGGTAATTCTCCTGTGTAATTATATCATGATTAAATAATGACCAAAAAGTGGTTTGAAAATGGCATTTTACAGTGAAGATAAAATGTTCCAGACAGAACATGATTTTGCAAGGACGCTTACTGGAAGGCCGACGTGAAATGTTGTGGGCATTCTACGTAGGATAGCAGGATCAACATCTTGTGGTCGGTTTGTTGCCCCCATGACCATTACCTGCAATGATACATTGTGAGCACAGATTAATACAAACTGCAAATAGCTACGGCTGAAAAAGAAAGAACAACTAAGATGTGCTGCCATTACAAAGGCACCTTCAAACAGACCCAATAGCTCTAGTCTTATTAGAGTATTACCTGAGTGGCTGAGGCAGTTTCGAGGCCGTCCCACAGGCTCATGAACTGTGCCTTCATCATGGCAGTAGCCTCGTGATCAAGGCTGGAGCGGTTCCTGAGAAAGGATTCTGATAAAGACAAAAACAAGAACTCATAATTGTCTAGATCAAAGTGGAATTAAAAGGAGTTTTCCCATTAGACAGAATCATCATTGAAGTCAAGTGTATATTTTGCGTGAGCAGTGATTAAAAACTGCACTTTGAAAGATTAAACTTTACAATTTAGGGACCGTAATGAGGTCCTTGGGGAAAGAAAGGTGACTTAAAATGAAATACAGCATTTTCCCATGTGCCAAGTCAAGGGCGTAGGTTTGGTCTCAATATTGGTAGGGACGATATACTGTAACAGCATAACCTGCATGTACACTTTTTGCTGGGGACGGGATATTAGTAAGACCGAATAGATTGGGTGAACAGCGGTCAGGACTACATTTCTCAACAATACGAACCTAATTAATTGATAGGCTAAATGATTAATGCAAAATAAATCTATATTGACTTATAATACATTTCACACTGCAAATTTACAGTATAACCTCTTAATCTGATAATTTTTCTTAAATCAAGTCGAATAATTTTCTTCATCTTGTTTTGAGTTTTAAAGGCTAGTTAACAGATTAATGCATCAGATTCTTACATTTACTTTTAGTAATTTTTTACCATTTGTTCTTATTAAGCCTATACATCTAAAAGTCGGTCATTTTTCACCTAAATCAAGAAAAAATGCTTTCAAATAATATTTTGAGCAATAGCTATTCTTGAATTAAGAACATTTCTGACACATATTTTTTTTAGATTAAATGTACCAACTTTTGGCTTAAAATAAGTCTGTTCCGCTTCAGTTGGCTATTTTTCTCATTTCAAGAAATCTGGGTAAAACTTACTTAAAGCACTGGCAGATAATGATTTCTCGTAAATTTACACTGAAAACAAGAGAATTAAATTTTTTTTGTCAGTTTTACTGAAGTGGGTTTTTGCAGTGCATATGCATTGATTCAGATGATACAGAGTACGATTTAAACCTTTGTTTTCGAAAACTACTAAAGAAACATTTTGAAAACTTCCAGAATAAATATCTGGATTTTATTGGCAAATTTAAATTGCATTATTTGAACACAAATTATATTAACATACACAAGAAATACAAATTTGTGAATCCTCTCTTTAGTGTCCAGGAATGCAAAAAAACAATTTGTCTTTATACCACTCAAAACTGCCCATCTAAATAAAAAATATTATAAATTAAATATAACGAAAAAACTTCTTAGTCAGGGAATAACAAAAAAATAAAATAAAAATGGAACCTTCCTTCAGGAAGGCTTTTGTGTACAAGCACAGCCAAACTCAAAAAAAAAAAAAAAAAAAAAAAAAAAAAAAAAAAAAAAAAAAAAAAAAAAAAAAAAAAAAAAAAGCTCCTTTGGGCTGCTTTAAGACCAAATGAGCAAAAATAAAAATGAAAACTGGGGAGAAGGGTAAACCTTGGTTCACTACATTTCTTACAGCCAAGCAGAATTCACTATATTTCTCACAGTTTAATTAACGTTAACTTAGTAGAAAACACTTACAGGAGGACACTTCTCCTAAGCAGCTTCCTACTCAGGTTAGCAAGTTCACACAGTTTAATGTAATGGTAATGCTAAACTGTGATGCAGGTCGGACTTTCAGTAGCAAAAATTAGGGTGCGTTTCCCACCTTCACAACAATGACTTTTTACATTAATTTTACTGTACTGTGTGCCTATGTCGAGGGAGGTGAGTGTCAGGAAAAAACACGGACTGGCAAATTCAGCAAGTGAAAAAGGGGTAAATGTAAGTCTGAAAATAATGAAAATAATTCACTCAATAATGGTAGGGTCAATTCTATCCTTACAACCTATGGGAAGACAATCTAAATGACCTACTAAATAACTGAACACATTACATAAAGCAAATAAGGTTGCTTAAAAGTTGGTGGGCCCAATTTGAGCATCCTGAAAAGTTGGTAGTGTTTTGTCCCTACTGTCCCTATTTAAACCTATGCCCTTGGTTTCAGTACACGATAAAAATAACCTAATTCTAATTCAAAAGCTATAGAACATGGTTTCTTGCATATTAATGTGCTTGCAATCCATGGGCATCTGATGTTACTGTCAGACCAAGGTTCTGAGAACCGGAGGCATGAGGTAGATAGATTTTTATGGTTGAAGAACTTATTTATGTGTAGGAAATTATAGATACTATTTTATTTTTCATGGGGTATGCGGAAAGATGACATTTTTGTTGCTAAAAAAAAACAAAAACAAAAACAAAAAAATAAATAAAATAAAAGCGCCACATAAAACAAACTTTAAGTAAATCTCCATAAAGTAAGTTTTTTTTTGTAATGATGTATTAAGGAACGTCTCTGAGGCAAATGTATCATATCAAGTTAAAAGCCACATGAGCATCAAGCAGCTATCTGAAGCTGCTTGCGTCTCTGGAGCCCCAAGAATCTCTTGATGCAAGATTCTCCAAAGGGTTGCAGTCATGCATAAAGTTTCATTTAGGTATAGTCCTAACCAATGTAACAAGGAGAAACGTTTGAAGAGCTGAAAGTGTAAACTGTAAAGAATAAAACATCCTGTGAGTCATGCTACTAAAGATTTTCCCAAGTACACAACTATTTATTCTGTGCCCATTTTTATCAAGGTAATATTGTGAACTTGATTAATTGAGCTGATCAAGTTTGTGGGCTATAATTCAATTTCTGAGTATATATAATTTATCATTTCAAGCTGAGTTAACTTAGCCCTTGTCCACATATAGGCCTTGTCCACATGTAGCGGTAAAGTCTAATGACTCTTGTGTAGCTCAAGTAGCAGAGTAAGAGGAGTGTTTATACTTAGTAAAACTAGTCTTAGAAGTACATTTTTCTCCAAAAGTTACTCAAGTAAATGTAACGGAGTACATGTAATGCATTACTATCCACCTCTGGCAATTACACATCACCCTAGACCTGAAGTGTATAACAACCTCATATGTTGCTCACACAACATAATTAAATAAGTAGATGTACAAAACAAAACAAAAAAGTTGAAATAATAAATATATGGTATAAATGAGCACTCCTTATTTAGGCACTAGGTCTGGCACTAGTATGGAGTGTGCATAAAACAACAATCAGTTGGGTGTGGATGTTATTTTTCCTACAAAAGAGGGAGTGTCCAAGTAGATTATTTTTCCCTTGAAGAACAGAACAAAATGTGCGTTTTTAAATAGCCCTGGTATATGTGAACAAGGCCATTGCCTTCGCCTCACTCTAAAGAGTGCGCTGGCAACTGTGCAGTCAGCAAGGGTGTTTCGCTCAGTTGTCTGCACGCTCTGCTGCCTTGGGGGCAGCCTTGTTTCGATCCCTGGTTGGTGCAAAATATTATGTACTGTACAGTATTTAGTGAAACTGATGAGTTCAAACAATTTAAATAAAGTGCAATTTATGCAGAATGTTGCGTTTACAGCATAACTTTAAAATAGGGATGTCTCGATGCGATCACGTGATCGGAAATCAGACCGATCGCGCCATTTTTCAGAGGATCCGAATCGGGTGAAAACAATTGGGTTTTTGTGTTAATCATCGTTTAGCTTGTTAAACACTAGCGGTATTGTGTTGCGACAACTCATTGTGTAAGTGAGAGGCTGTTCTCAGCAGCAGGAGTTGATTTGAGTGGCCTCACTCAATGAAGCATTTAATACCGAAAAGCTTTTTTCTATGTTATTCTTGTTTAAAAATAATTCACATTATGATGTGGGACAGTAACATATTTATTTATTTATTTTTTTATTTTAAACAACACTTTTTTTTCGGTATCGGCAGATCCTCAAAATCAGGCGACTCGGACTAGGGTGCAGAAACATGCAATCGGGACATCCCTACTTAAAAAAAAAAATTTCATCAAAACTCAAAACATCAAAACATTAAGTGTTTTTCTGAAACTTTTTTGAGTTTAGGCAGTTTATATGGAAAGAATACCCCCCCCCCCCCAAAAAAAAAAAACAATGCACTAATACTCGAAATAAATAAAGTGTTTTCTCCAAAGAATGTGTGCTGACAGTCCTATTTTTTGATCAACTCACCAATTTCATCGATAAAAATGATACACGGCTGGAGTTTGACTGCCAATGAAAATACAGCGGCTGTCAGCTTCTGTGATTCGCCATACCACATATCGGTCAACGTAGATGCCTGCAGGTTGATAAACTTGCAGCCAGAAGCTTTGGCTGTTGCCTTAGCAATCATGGTCTTCCCACATCCTGGAGGACCAAACAATAAAACACCTGCAAGGGCAAATCGAAACAGGGCTTAGTCATTTTATTTATAGTCTATTAGTATATGGTCGGTTGGGCTCTTTACAGTTCTTTAAAGAAACTGTCAACACTACACAATTGATAAAAGCCACAGTATATAGTTATAAATATGGAGGTTGGTGAAAAACAACAAACATCTTGCTTTTCAGGACACTTCTTTCCTAAACGAGTCTTGACAATCATCCAGACAGTCAGTGTTGTTCCCCAATGAGCATACTTTCACATAATAGATTATACAAAGCTTGGAGCTGTTGTCTCAATCGGACACAAAACTTCGAGGCAAAAAAACAACCCTGCAAGAGGTAATTATTAATTATTAATCATATTTCTAAAAGTGTTTCTTCTAATTATTTTTAGCCTTGTTCCCCTATCACATATTGCTGTAGTGTATTTTACAGCAAAAACAAAGGAACTGACCATGCAGTTCCAATACTCTTGGTGGGAACTGTACATGAGGGAATAAGAATCTCTCCAACTACTCTTGATGCTGTAGGTATTAAAGTGCCTGTGACACGAAAAAGCATGTTTATTTCATAATACACGCGGTATTTTATGCCCCTGAATGATATGGACCGCTTGGATGTGTGTGGAAGCGATCGCTATATTTATTTAGTTTTTTGAATCCCGCGCCATGAAAATGAGTGACTTCCGGCTTCGGTCTTGCATTGAGGAGGAGGGCGCTGTGACGTGTACGGTAGAAGACGTTCTCTTCACTATACAGTGTACTGTTGTGTATGAGGACGAAGGATTCAGCTGATTTTGCGGATTAATACTTTTATTTTTTGCATCACGCCAGCCAAACGGCTGCAGAAAAATCATTCTGTATGCGGGAGAGGCGTATGCGCCTTTTTGGAGTTTCAAAAGGTTCCCATTCACCGTGGATATTTACTGTGGGACCATTGGACTTACAAGGAAGTGAGTAAACATCTTGTTTTGTATTATGTCAAATACGAATACAGTGATTACAAAGTAAACACTATAAAATTACTTTAAATAAAGGACTACTTACGTTTGATCATTGATAGGCATGTAAAAAGCTATCCTCATGCTCATTAGCAGTTAGCTGTTAGCGCTTTAGCTACACAACAACTCCAGCCACCCTCCTCCAGGGAACGAACTGTAAATTGCTCTCCGCCGGGCGGTTTGCCGATCCGCAAAGAAACTCGACAACCGGGTCGTCATGTCAAATAATCCAGGCTAGTTATGTGTGATTTTCCACTTCGAAGACTTTGAAACATCCCTCGGTTGGGGTTAGCATGTCGGCTAGCTGTCACTCCTTCTGGTCTGTTTACATTCTCCGAAGACGGGGAAGGGAAATTACATATGTCCGATTTAGGTGTCATAAAATATCGTTCGGGAGGTGTGACAGTAAAGGTGAAGTCGACTGTTTTGACCATTATGGAGTAATTTTGCCATTTCGTCTTGAATAAATGGATTTTTATTATTTTATATTCCATTTAGCACAAGATTGTTATTTGTCATGACCATGCCATTTATTTAGCAATTGGGGAAAGTACTTGGGTAAAAAGAATATCCTGTAAAAATATTGAAGTAAAGAGACAGAAACAATGACATTTTGCCGCTCTCTTCGTCGCGTTTTCCTCATTGTGAATAGTTCCCCCTCGACGGGCTGACTGGTCCTTCTCAAGCCATTTATATAGCTATTGGGGAAAAATACTTGGATAAAAAGAATATCCTGTAAAAATATTGGGAGTAGAGAGACTGAAACAATGACATTTTGCAGCTCTCTTCGTCGCGTTTTCCTCGTTCTGAACAATTCCCCCTCAATGGGCTGAATAGTAAAACCGATGAGCCTAGTCTACCGCTGACGTCATCCACCTGTTGGGGACGCTAAAGCCCTATAATGGTAGGCGTGGCTAACCGGCAGATTAAAAGACTAATTTCTCGTCATCTGCGCTTTGCTAAATTGTTGTATATAGTCGAATCGTCTCAAAATATGATTCTAATTCACATAATAATGCCATTTAAGACTTTTTTTCTGGTGTCATATGCTCTTTAACTCTTGGATAGTTACTTTTCTTCTATAGCAGTCTAGAAACATTATCACTTTGTAAATGAATGATTGAGGAGGCACTAAAAGGTACAGTGATGGGCAATTCCAATTCAAAAACAATGTTAAAAGTATAAAAACAGATTTAGAATGAAATCTCAAACAGGGAGAGTGAGAGAAAATCTTTGCCTTATGCTTTGTATTTATTGTGTGTGTGCCCCTATCTTAAAATGTGAAACAACTTTTTAACATAGCATTTCTGGGTGTGGGCGTTGAATTAAGACACAAAGAATAATAATAATCTTTCACAATAGCTAAAAGGGATCTTCTGATGTTTCTACAATGTACTTCTGCATATAACCTATTTGTGTTACCTTTAGGTGGCTGAAACAGTTTGGATCCAGCCAAAAGGTGCCTTTTTTGAAAGGGCAGAATGACTGTGTCTTGTAGCTCGTTGATGATTTCATCTAGACCCGCTATATCTCTCCAGGACACCTGCGGCAAGACAAATTGACGTCAAAAGGTGAGAAATAGAGAAGTAAAAACGTCCTCCTACTTAACTCACTGCTGGCTTTTGATGACGATAGACATCCAATTATTTAAACTGGGAAGACTGGTTGTGAATGCTCATGTTCAGTACTAGGGATGTCCCTGATCCGATATATATTTATATATATATATATTATATATTATATTTAGACTCACCGGCCACTTTATTAGGTACACCTGTCCAACTGCTCGTTAACACTTCATTTCTAATCAGCCAATCACATGGCAGCAACTCAGTGCATTTAAGCATGTAGACATGGTTTAAAACAATCTCCTGCAGTTCAAACCGAGCATCAGTATGGGGTAGAAAGGTGATTTGAGTGACTTTGAACGTGGCATGGTTGTTGGTGCCAGAAGGGCTGGTCTGAGTATTTCAGAAACTGCTGATCTACTGGGATTTTCACGCACAACCATCTCTAGGGTTTACAGAGAATGGTCCGAAAAAGAAAAAAATATCCATTGAGCGGCAGTTCTGTGGGCGGAAATGCCTTGTTGATGCCAGAGGTCAGAGGAGAATGGCCAGACTGGTTCGAGCTGATAGAAAACCAACAGTGACTCAAGTAACCACCCGTTACAACCAAGGTAGGCAGAAGAGCATCTATGAACGCACAGTACGTTGAACTTTGAGGCAGATGGGCTATAGCAGCAGAACACCACACCGGGTGCCACTCCTTTCAGCTAAGAACAGGAAACTGAGGCTACAATTTGCACAAGCTCATCGAAATTGGACAATAGAAGATTAGAAAAACGTTGCCTGGTCTGATGAGTCTCGATTTCTGCTGCGACATTCGGATGGTAGAGTCAGAATTTGGCGTCAACAACATGAAAGCATGGATCCATCCTGCCTTGTATCAACGGTTCAGGCTGGTGGTTGTGGTGTAATGGTGTGGGGAATATTTCCTTGGCACTCTTTGGGCCCCTTGGCACCAATTGAGCATCGTTGGAACGCCACAGCCTACCTGAGTATTGTTGCTGACCATGTCCATCCCTTTATGACCACAATGTACCCAACTTCTGATGGCTACTTTCAGCAGGATAATGCGCCATGTCATAAAGCTGGAATCATCTCAGACTGGTTTCTTGAACATGACAATGAGTTCACTGTACTCAAATGGCCTCTACAGTCACCAGATCTCAATCCAATAGAGCATCTTTGGGATGTGGTGGAACGGGAGATTCGCATCATGAATGTGCAGCCGAAAAATCTGCTCCAACTGTGTGATGCCATCATGTCAATATGGACCAAACTCTCTGAGGAATGCTTCCAGCACATTGTTGAATCTATGCCACGAAGAATTGAGGCAGTTCTGAAGGCAAAAGGGGGTCCAACCCGTTACTAGCATGGTGTACCTAATAAAGTGGCCGGTGAGTGTATATATTTATATATATATATATATATATTATTTTTTAAGGGCAACCTAATACAGAAATACAATGGTATTGCCAAAAGAAACAAAAATATACACGTTTTATACTCCGCAACACTCCCGAAAAAAGCGGAAGAGGAAGTACTGTAACGTAAAATTTTTAATCTGGGTGGCGTGGCTCAGTGGTAGAGTAATTGTCCCCCAACCCAGAGGTTGTGGGTTTGATTCTCCGCCCTGATGAACTCGTCTAAGTGTCCTTGAGCAAGACACTGAACCCCACGTTGCTCCTGGTGCTGCGTCACCAGTAGGTGGATGGTGAGATAGTGTAAAGCGCTTTGAGCGCCTTGAAAGGTGGAAAAGCGCTATATAAGTGTAACACCATTTACCATTTACCATCGAGTTAAAATTAATTAATCGTAATTAATCGCAATTCAAACCATCTCTAAAATATTCCATATTTTTCTGTAAATTATTGTTGGTAAGACATAAGACAAGACTGATATATACATTCAACATACTGTACATAAGTACTGTGTTTATTATCACAATAAATCCACAAGATGGCATTAACATTAATAACATTCTTTCTGTGAAAGGGATCCACATTTGAGTGTTGACTTCACAGTGTACGAGACCTCTGATAGTTTGTATATTGTGACTAAATATTGCCATCTAGTGTATTTGTTGAGCAAAACGAAATGTTTGAACAGTTTGACCAAAGTCTGAGTATTATTTTGCATAGCTATTTTGATTGGGAATGCCAATTCTCTTTGCATCGAGTGATTCTCTTTTTGTGAACATTATTTTTTTGAGGGATAGGAATATTATTTTTGTTGTGCTTTCAGTAAATGATACTGTAACGACTTAACTGTTCCGCCCAAATGCATGATGGGAAGTGGGGCAACCATGACTGTCAGTGGTGGCTGCAAATGGTATATCTTCTCTGCGTTGTGTTCAATACAGGATATTAAGAAAAAGATCATCTCCTGTCATTCTTCCCCACGTCGCTAGCCACAATAGTTATAAATGTTGTGGAAAAGATGCTGGAGCTAATGCCAATAAGTAGCACGGCCCCAATGAATGCCTGTGTCCACTCCACTCGCTTGTCTCTGCCTCTTAGCTGTCATTAGACATAATACGGCTCCATTGTAGTCAGTTAGCGGCAATGCATGAGTGGGTCGTTCCGCGGATGCGTTAAATGCGTTTAATATTTTAACGTGATTAATTAAAAACACTAATTACCGGCCGTTAACTCGATACATTTGACAGCCGTAGTTGAAATATATGTTTTAGTCGTTATCGGATTGGGACTTGTCATCAGCTGCAAAAATATGTGATCGGACATCCCTATTCAGTGCCATTGATGGCGTTAGACGTCTAATTTATTGAGTATGGGAGGTAGGGCTGCAGCTATCGATTATTTTAGTAGTCGATTAATCGATAAACTAGTTATTTTGAATAATTGAGTAATCGGATAAGGAACATGAAAAATTAAAACACCTGAGGTGAGCCTCAAACGTTATAAAAAAAATGAATAAATAAGGATCTATGTACAACAAACGAACAATTGACTAACTTACATAGCAAAAGTCCGCTAGCTTAAAAGCTATTAAAACGCTAATGTTTTTTTTTTCAGAATGGTCTTCACAAATGGTTCAGACATATATTCCTGCAAGAAACTGCTAAATATACCTATAAACTAAATTATGAATGCATTAAAAAAAAAAAAAAACATTAGCTCCAACAAAAACTTAGCTTACGCTGGTCTTAACATGGAGCAGCTGGATTCAGCCATGTGAAATGAGGCAGACTAGAGGGCAGTGTATCCACCCAAATCGGTAAAACTAAATGCAAACACTTTCAAAATCAACCATTACAACGCCACTTTAATAAAACGAATACTTGAAGCAGCAAAATTTAATTTGAATCTTTTTTCCTAATCGAATACTCGAGTTCATTGATTAATCGTTGCAGCACTAATGGGAGGGCTTGGAGTGATCATACGTTGCCAGCCTCTTCCCCAAAATATATATTAGATGTCTAGCGGTGTCAGTGTCAGCCAATAATTTGATTCATTTTGCTCACTAAATGGGACCAAATATTGAAAACAAGCAAAACATGCCCAAAAATTCCAAAATACGATAAAGTAGGCATTTTACAGCATTACAAACCCGCCAATGACAAAATATAACATCCAGGCAAAAATATTTCTTGAAGTGCACAGTTGTTATCTGTATTATAACAAACATGTGGATAGTTTCCCCTCAAAGTTCTTATTAAAACTGAGGCTACAGTCTTCGCGCTTAATAGCAAGAACAAATTGAGATTTTTTATAACCATTACCTTCATTGTTTGTGGATCTACTAGTTGTGATGCAATGTTCATCTCATATTCAGTAAGTTTGACACCCTCAACACCAATCCTCTTCATCAGCTGTTCCGCCTGTGGGCATAGGCATAATTAACACTGGGGCAAACACAAAAATGAAATAATTTTTTTTACTAAAATACCCTTTTCTTGGCTTGACTCTTTTGTTTAGCAGTAGGGTCCATTGCTTCCACAACCCATTTAATGCTGTAGTAGGTGGCTGCTCCAAAGATAGTCAGCCTCAAAAGCATGCCCACCACCTCAGTCCTGGTCAATGGCCGCAGCAGGGCCTCTCGGGGAAGATCATTCAACATCTCGGCTGGCTATTATCAGTCCATTGGTTTACTGGAGTGGATAGTGGCGAACACCGAAATGCAGAGCTCCTACAGAATCAACAAGCAAAATTTAAGACTTTTTTTTCCCAGACCATTGGAAGACAACTTAGAAAACATTTAGTTTCATTTCCAGGATACATTTCATGGCCAACCAAGCAATAAATACAGAAAACCGAACTAAAATTTGAAAATATTTGTCGTCCAAATATGTGTCTCACATGCCCATAATTGTGATGGCCATACACAGTATGCAAACACCGGGTGCTTATGGGGTTATTATTATTATTTTTTAAATTATAAACACAATCACTTGACTTGTAATGGGATAAGTCACTTTATCAAAATTATTACATTTAAGACTCAAGACTGAGAGAATTTTTACAAGTCTGCAGTGTCATACACATCGCATGTTAACATGTGTTGCCTGTTTGGAATATGACTGACAACGTGATTAGTTCGGCGGGTACCACAAATTTTTATGATTTAACATTCAGTCATTTCATTTGATTAAAATAGTAATGGGAATATTATAATTAAATAACGTATATTCCAACATTGAGCACAATGCACACATATGATGACTGTGCATCTTGTAACTGGCGAAATTATTTCTTAAACTTTAAAAAACACAAATGATGAATTACTAAAACGGTGTTTAAATCGACCAACCGAGTACGATTCAGCATACATCTGTGCATTTATTTTAAATTTATATTCACCAAGAGCTATAAGGTAACCTGCCATTTTCAGGAATGCTACGGCTAACACTAGCACTCGTTCAGTAATGTGTGTAGTCAGTGTGAGAGCAAGTTAAACCTTCTCAAATTATTTTAATGCAGCGCTGTACACAAAAACAAAACAAAATTAATCTTACCAAACAAGATTAGATGATGAAAACGAAACTGGCAGGAATCTACGGTGCATCGCAAATTCGAGTCGGGTAGAAACACATACTGTAGTTACTGAGTTCCGGAACTTTAATTCTAGTCCCCCACGTTTGAGTGACAAAAAGATGCCACTAGGTGGCAGAAATCGCACAGCCATTAAAATAAAGCTCCACTGGTCAGCACCAGGGACAGCGTTTAGATACTTGAATAGTGTGTGGTATGAGATAATGGATAATCCCGTTTTTTGAGCAGTCTTTCAGATAAGGGGCTTAACAAATGGGCTTTCCGCAGCAGTAATTTATCACACGTTGGTCAAAGTGATTTTTAATTGTCCCAGATTGTGCATTAAATGAGGAGCTGTTGTAACTGCATGTATCCAGATGGCTGTTTGAGTATTTTCATTAGATTTTTTTTTTCTACAAAAGTCAGCATTTGTAAAAGTTTACTAAAGACTAAGACTAAACAAAAAAGGTTCTCAGTTTTCATTTAATTTTTTAACCTTTTGTACGAAGTGAAGGCTACATAAAAAAAATAATTTAAAAAAACCAAAAACAAACAACCCCCCCCCCCCCAACCAAACAAAAAAAGCTTGCTAAGCATGTTAAGCAAACTCACTTGCCTGGAACTCCAGACTCACCGCTGTTCCAGTGATAGAGTCTGGC
Source organism: Corythoichthys intestinalis (assembly GCF_030265065.1). Taxonomy (NCBI): domain Eukaryota; kingdom Metazoa; phylum Chordata; class Actinopteri; order Syngnathiformes; family Syngnathidae; genus Corythoichthys; species Corythoichthys intestinalis. The sequence continues at coordinate 34,863,850 of NC_080397.1, forward strand.
GACTGTTCCGCGGATTAAATTAAATTAAATTAAAGCAAACAGACAGCGGAGTGGACCAATCAGCGACGGGCGGACTGACGTTGACAGGGCGACAAGAAACTCTACCGCGAGGAAGCACATCTTCTTTTAAAAGTAATGCTTCCAGTGCTGTCAGTTGCTGGGGTTTTTGCGACTCGATGTGTTTTTGGTCATTTAAAACTGAATTTGCTTGTTTTGCTGAACGTTGCTTGTTAAGAACACGTCAGGCAAATATATGTGAATCTGATACCACGGTTACTTTCTTTCAGGCTCGAGAGGCCAATACGGAACTGGGTCCCAGACACTTCTCACGGTCTTTGAAAAATACAGGGAGAACAGTCTGGTCGTGCCAGGCAACTATCTCAGTACTTCTCAAATGGTGGGGCAATTCCGTGGATGGCCTCAGGGAACATAATTTTAAAGCCTCCTGATTATCCGGACCCCTGGCTGGATGGACGTCCCCCCCGGCTAGATTGACGTCCTCTTGTTTCCTCACTCTATTGCATTTCTATAAACTGTAACTCCGTCTACTAATTCTAGGGGTGTAACGGTACACAAAAATCTCGGTTCAGTACGTACCTCGGTTTTGAGGTCACGGTTCGGTTTATTTTCGGTACAGTAAGAAAATAAAATGCAAAATATAAATGTGCCAGTTGTTTATTACACACTTTTGTGCTTTCAGCAATAGGAACATTAGCCTATACAAAGCTAGAATTATGCTCAAAAAGTAGCGGGTGTTTAAAGATAATAATCCAACAACAATTTGCCTTTCAGACCCCGCGTATTGGTTAGCTTTCTTTCTTTCTGAAAGAAAAAAGAAGTCCTGTGCTAAAGAGAAAAGCAATCCCAATGACAAAAATTTTAACATGTATTTTACAAATGAAATGCCTCAATGAATCATTATTTTTTTCTTATGAATGGTTTTCAAAAGCTTTATTGGTGGATTTTCTCAAGTTAAAGCGCCGCACAGAAATTAATAAATTTAATTGTGTAAGCAGGATCTGTGTATTATTCTTATAATTTAATTACAGATGTTTTAGCTCATTTCAATTTTACTTAAATGGGCTATTATTTATTATATTATGTGTTTATATTTTACGAATATGATGTAGTATTCATTTATATTGTATATTTTATGTTGTATAACTTTAGTTCCTATGTGAATATTATTTTCCTACTTGTTTTGTTGCGGTAGGACGGTTTTGTATTGAACACGGGGCCGTGTTGGTTATTATTATAGCAGAGAAGACAGCAGTAAATCAACAAAGACAAGTCAACTGTGCCCTGATCTACCACTCAAGAGATCTGATGGACTCAAAAAGTGGGTTACGATTGCATATTAGTTTGAAAATTGACCGGATCCACCGTATTTTTACACAAGTGACTTCCAGTCTGCCCGATCCTAGTAGTCTTGACGCAAGAGGGCCGTGTCTTGCGTCAAATAATAAACTCTGTCGTTCTTTTCACGTGCGTCGCACTGAGCCTCTTCTGGGACGCGCAGCTGCACTGCGACTGGTGTGCATTGGCTGATTGACTTTAACGCCCGCGTTTCACTGCGTTCTCGTGGTGGCCACGTTGTCGCACCGTTGACGTTTCTGGGTTATATACTGTCCGACCGTGTTGGTCCTCATTATAGTTGAGAAGACGGAGTAAATATAATCTACACAAAGAAACTGTAACCCGATCGACTCACAGCCTCGAAAAGGAAGGGTTACATTACGTCAGAAACTCGTTTGGTACGCCTCCGTTCCGAACCGAGTATCCCGTACCGAAACAGTTCAATATAAATACATGTACCGTAACACCCTTAGCTAATTCCCATTAGCAGTCCTGGTGCATCTTGTCTATCCGTCCTGGGAGTGGATCTCTCCTGACTGTGGTTCTCCCCAAGGTTTCTCATTTTTTCCAAAGGGTTTTTGGAGTTTTTCCTTGCCGACATTGAGGGTCTAAGGATGAGGGATGCCCAGGACTTGGACTAGAACTACTGTTTTTGACTGTGTATCATATTGCCTCTGCAAAGCCCTTTGAGACAACCTTGTTGTGATATAGGGCTACACAAATAAAAATGAATTGAAATTTTTGCAGTACTACAATAAAGTGTAATTGCACATCCACCCAGTGGGTGGCAGTGGCGGGCTCATTTTCAGAGTGTGCTAGGTATTTTTGAACCAAACAAGAGCGCACAGCCAAGAGTACTGGAGATATGAAGAACTAAGACGAGGAAATATGACGAAGCGTATTTAGCATTTGGCTTTTAGCTTTTACTTTTAATGCAGTGGGAGACGAGGAAAGACCAGTCTGTTTACTGTGTCTAAAAATGTTTGCAGCGGACAGCATGAATCTAAATAAATTAAGAAGTCACTTAATTAGACCCCAATCACATTGATAAGCTGCTTGATTTCCCCCCCCCAGCGAAAACGTGCCAAATAGTATTGCCAACATTATGATTGCTTTGTCAGTGTTACATCAGTAAACCAGCCAGCACAGTTAGCATCATATAAGGTGGCATACCAAGTTGCTCAATGCAAAATAACCGCACACCATTGCAAAGGAGCTGATACTGCCTGCAGCAAAAATAAAAACTGTGTGTCTGTCCAATGACACTGTTGTTTTTGTTCTATTTTTGTATTTTTCAGTCAAATTGTTTGGCATATTGTCCTCATGAGTAAATGTTGCTAATCAATTTGAATGTATTACCATTTATTGATTTTATTACATTTTATTTTTCAATATAAAATGGTCAAAAATGTACCTCGAGTGTATTTTTACAGTTTGGATGTGACTTATTATTTTTTCTTATTCCAGGCAAATTGTTGCGCTTTAAGTCTTTTTCTGTTAGAAACAAAACAATGTTAATACAGCAATACCTTATTGTAAATTGATCTATATTACTTTTTATATATTAAAAAAGACACAATATTATGAAGAGGTGTACTTATAATAATTTTATAGACAAACAATACTATTTACAGTGGCGGCAGAGAGTTGGGGGGCACGAAACTTTTGTGTCTTCCCGTGGGGGGCGTAACAGAAAATAATTAAGAAGCACTGCGCTTACTGAAGACTCGGGTGGGCAAACCGGTCCTGAAGGGCCGCAGTGGGTCTTGGTTTTTGTTCATACCAATAAAGCACGGACAGTTTAACCAATTAAATTTTTACTAAAATATTATTACCTGACTACAATCAACTGATTGCACTTTTAGGACACCAGATTGGTGAAAATGTATCCTGTTGATGGGTTGCAACAAAAACCCGCACTCACTGCCACCCTTTGTGGAATATTCTCTTAATAGTTGTACTGAGTTCATTTTGTCTACACTTATAGATTAGTATAATTTTTCTTTTATCCCAGACAATTGTTTTAGGTTGTTTTATTTACCTGACGTGTTTCGGCGACTACTTTCGCCTTCATCAGAGTGTCTGGGATAAAAGATAAATTCAACTAATCTATAAGTGTAGACAAATGAACTCAGTATAACCTTTGTGGAATAGCTTGCCCACCCCTGCTCTAAATTCTCCATAGGTTTGATTGTTAGTGTGAAAAGTTGTTGATCTATACCTGCAATTGGCTGGCAACCAGTTGAGGGTGTACCTGCCTCCTGCCCATAGTTAGCTTAAATAGGCTCCACTCCATCACCCCACGATGCTTGTGAGGATAAGAGGTACAGAAGGTAAATAAATATACAGTCCCGCTCACCATTATTGTACCCATGAAATTTAGTTAGATAATGCGGAATATGTTCTGGAGAAAAAATCAGGTGGACAAAAAAATCTTGTATTTCCTTTCTTAAAATACTTTGCTTTAGTTTAATCCTAATTAAAATGAATGGAAGCAGAAATACACTCTAGTTATGCGCTCAAATATCACTCAAAAGTTGATTTTTTTCTCAGTATTTTCTCATTTCAAAGTATTTAAATGAGTGCCCTTAAAGGGTTAAGGCATAATTATTCATGGTTCATTATATTTTTTCGTAATATTCCTTGCCATTATGCGTCTAAATAAATATGAATCCTGCAAAGTCTGAGCTTCAGGCATTGCATACTGAAATTTTGGACTCATTGTTGAATATAGCACAAATAAACGCTATCAAACACACCTTTGGCCCATAAAATGCTTCATGAAAAGACTTAATCCCTCATATACTGCTGCGGCATGCCCCCGGGAGATAGTCAACAGCCAGGAGCGTGTTGAAGGGTGTGGGCAGCAAAGTGCTAGCTTGTGTATCAGTAAAGTGCAGCTGGGGTCCTATATTCCCACAACACCTTGCACCAAGCTTAAACATCCACCTTCAAATTGATGTCACACTTCAGGGGTTTGGCTGTCAATTCTTGACTCTGCCCTTGCTATGCGGAGTTTGCGTGTTCCAAAAAGTTGTATCATACAATAACTGAAGAGTCTGTGGTGCCTTACATATGAGTGTGAATTGTTATTGTTGAAAGCAACTACTCCAATACAAAATGCCAAATTAATTTCCTTTAACGCCACTATTATGTGCAACTCGGTGAAAAAATATCTAAAAAAACTATCAGAATGTCACTTTTCTGTGGCGAGAAATAGTACAGCCACTCTTTCCAGAAGACATGAGGGCTGACATTTCATCAATGTTGGTACTATTTTAGTCAATCAAATGAGAGTATCCCAGTTATCATGTCCTTCCTTGTAATGTAATTAATACCCATTATCACATACACCTGTACTCAAGTCTATCACTGTGCACATGCGTGCATATAAATTATGTGAAAACAAAGGCTGAGCTCGTAAGTAATGACATTTTTTTGTGTTTAAACATTATTTCCCTCATTATAAGAAGTCCAAATAATAATAATAATAATAATAATAATAATAATAATAAATTATTTCTAAAGCGCTTTTCAAGACACGCAAAGACACTTTACGAGAAAGATGGGAACACAATAGCTCAACAGGAATAAAAAAAACCAATCATAAAATTTGATTAAAAGCAGGATAAGAGTAAACAAAACGTTTAAGAGGTCAGGATAAAACCAAGATTAGGATCATGGTGGGTAAGAAAGTGTAAAAACGTGTGTTTTGAGTCTGTTCTGGAACCGAAGGTGTCGAGACGGACACAGGGGACTGAAAGGTGGAGGATATAGGAGGAGCGAAGTGAACGGTCGGCGTTGGGGGGCAGTTCATACAGAGGAGATTGCATAGGTAGGGAGAGGCCAAGCCATGGACTGCTTTAAAGGTAATAACAAGGATCTTGTAATTGACGGATAATGGGAGTGATGTGGTGTGTGGTGGGGGTCCTAGTGACGAGACGTGCCACTGAGTTTTGGAGGAGCTGCAGTTTCTGGAGAGACCAAAAAGCAGTGAGTTACAGTAATCGTGCCGGGAAGTGACTAGACTACAGACAAGAGTGGAAGCGGTATGGCGGGTGAGAGAAAGGAGGAGGCGAGAAATATTGCGAGGGTGGAAGTAAGCCGATCTGGTAATGTCGTTGATATGGGAGTGGAAGGAAAGTGTGCTGTCAAGGATGACACCCAGACTCTGAACCTGAATGGAGGGAGAGATCGGTGCATTGTTGATGAAAATAGGGAAGTTATTGTCATTAAAGAGCGTGGTGTTATTGCCCACAAGCAGGACTTCTAATTTTGAGCTATTGAGGAGGAGGAAGTTGGAGGAGAACCAAGAGTTAAAGTCTTCTACACAGTGGGTGAGGGAGGAGGGTAGAAGGGAAGAGATTGGTTTTGAGGAAATGTAGAGCTGGGTGTTATCCGCGTAGCAGTGGAAGTGAATGTTATGTTTGCGGAGAGATAGAACCAAGGGGGAGAATATACAGTGTATCACAAAAATGAGTACACCCCTCGCATTTCTGCAGATATTTTAATATATCTTTTCATGAAACAACACTGACGAAATGACCCTTTGACACAATGAAAAGTAGTCTGTGTGCAGCTTAAATAATAGAGTTAATTTATTTTCCCATCAAAATAACTCAAAATATAGCCATCAATATCTAATCCCCTGGCAACAAAAGTGAGTACACCCCTCTGAAAAAATGTACATCCTTAAATGTCCAAATTGAGTACTGCTTGTCATTTTCCCTCCAAAATGTCATGTGACCCCTGTAACACGGTACACAAAAAAGCCCACACGTGTCATCGGACCATAGGACATGGTTCCAGTAATCCATGTGCTTTGTTGACATGTCTTCAGCAAACTGTTTGCGGGCTTTCTTGTGTACTGTCTTCAGAAGAGGCTTCCACCTGGTGTGACAGCCATGTACACCAATTTGATGTAGAGTGCGGCGTATGGTCTGAGCACTAATAGGCTGACCCTGCACCTCTTCAATCTCTGCAGCAATGCTGACAGCACTCCTGTAATGAGTCACATAACACTTTGGAGGGAAAATGACAAGCAGTACTCAATTTGGACATTTAGGGATGTTCGTATTTACTAAAGGGTGTACTCACTTTTGTTGCCAGGGATTTGGATATTAATGGCTATATTTTGAGTTATTTTGATGGGAAAATAAATTAACTCTATTATTTAAGCTGCACACAGACTACTTTTCATTGTGTCAAAGGGTCATTTCGTCAGTGTTGTTCCATGAAAAGATATATTAAAATATCTGCAGAAATGCGAGGGGTATACTCACTTTTATGATACACTATAAATGATGAAGAGGAGTGGCCCCAGGACGGAACCCTGAGGCACACCAGCGGAGACTTGATTTGTGGGGGCTGAATTTGACAAATTGTGTGTGATCAGACAGGTAGGAAGGGAACCAAGAATGGGGTGTGTGGGTGATACCAAGTTAAGAGAGCCGATCGAGAAGGATTGTGTGAGAAATGGTGTTGAAGGAAGTAGTGAGATCAAAAACGACAAGGATCGATAATAAACCAGTGTCAGAAGCTATGAGGAGGTCATTTGTAATTTTAAGTAAGGCCGTTTCTGTGCTATGGATAAAATGTTGTGATTTGCATACTTGAATACTTTGGGCAACCGTCTTTCTGCCAAAGGCCATTTATAATGGGTTTTGTCCGTCACTTTAGTATTATAAATGCAATACATTTACATACATTTCATTTTGCACATAGGCTGTGTTGAACATGTGCTAAGATGTATGATTATTGCTATGCCAACTTTCTAAATTTTTCAAAACTTTAGACGCATACCTTTTTGAACCTACTCAAACTAGGACATTTGTTAAAATTGATTAAATGTGGCAGAACTAGCAGCAACTGACAGAACCAATATCTGACTGTGATACACCATTGCTCAACAAAGAGATTTTCTATGGTGCTGAAGCGCACTGTTCTCTTTATTCATTCTTTGACTTCACAAGAAAATAAAAGATGATTACAGTTGTTCCTCCTGAGTGACAGGGTGCGCCGTTTCCTTAACTCCAAGGGCCTCACCATGGTAACCAAGACACTAGCAACAAGAGGGAGAAAAAAAATACCAAAAAAGAAAAGAGTGAGAATTTGTTCTCTTCCATCACATCAGATAGGTACGAAGGCTTTGCATTCCCAATTGCCCTCACAAAATTCATGCATACAGATCAGCCTGATTTCAGAGGCGGTCTGAAGAGAAGACTTGTTTGTTATTCAGCTAGATGAAAATTTTATAGAATGTGCTGAAGAATTTGACAGTATGTGCATGCCCACATGTGTGCCTGACACCAACTTCAAGTAATATCTTGTCACACATAATGATGACGGATATAAATATATTACCCAACATATTCAGACCTCAATTTAATAACCAGACAATGATAAAAAAAGGACTCGTGAAATAATTCAACCCAACAGTCAGAGGACATTGCCAGCCATAAGCATTTTTGTTGGAAAGATGATAAATTACATTTATTTGTTGTTAAAACAAGCTCAGCACTTGCCATTTAATTAATGTCACATCACTTTCTACTGTGCACTACAACCAAACCAAATTAAATACAGCTATTATATAATCATCATTCATTGTGTTAGTTTTAGAGACAATAATGGAACTGTTAACATCTTTAATATTTAAACATTGAGAGAGCGAATTTTAAACACTGATCAAATATTCCTTCAATCAATTACAATAACCACAATTATTAATGTATATGGATGTCAGTAAGACTAATATTTAAATGCAAATGAGGCACCAAGCTCCAAACACATTTTAGGTCAATTCTCAAAATTCCAAATGGACTGAATGCTTGTGAACGTTTATTTCTTTCACTCCAGCCACAATTAGTTGCTACTTATTTATCAGTCATTTCAGTTTTAGTGTGTTAGTTGTGGTCAAAGAAAAGATTAACACTCACCTCAACAACAATTAAATGCCTAAGAAACTAATGGAAGACAAAAAAATTGAATAACGTCAGACAGTAGAGATAGAGGACAATGACGCTGTTACACGAGTGTCTAAAAAAACACAACAATGACACAGCTCGTCTGACGGGGAGGACATTTGAGTTGAGAGCATGTGAGACTTGTCCTGTTGAGTGAAACAATTGGCCACTTCCAGCTCCCATTCATCAAAGTGACAGCACTTGGCCGCTTGGAAATGAATGAATAAATAAAGTAGAATGCATTCAGTGCTCAGATAAAGTGGAGCCCGGTGGGACAGCACCGTTCAAAAGGACTGTCAACATGTACGCTATTTAGTCCTTGTTGGCAAAAACGACACATCTTACAATCGAAACTCAATCCGTCAGTTTTCTGCTGTTTTCAGCATTATGTAGGCATCAAATACAATTGATTTAAAAACCTCAATCAGCATCCAGATTTATAAATTTTAATCCATTCCCGAAACTTACTGACTGAAATATATTTGTATGCATGTCAAGTGGAAATGTTTCATTCGTGACTTCTTTGCTGTTGAGCCATGATCTGCCGGATATTCATTATTGATCACTACATTCCTTTGCTGCTGCGTTGCCTTGGTAACCTCTTATGGATAACTAGTTTTTTTCAATACAGTTCAACATTGAAATAAATGTACTTACACTACATAATGGTGGTTTGGTAATCACTCATACTCATAGATAATTAGCCTGATTCATATTTATTCTATGTGCCCAGTGTATAAATAATACATTGAATAAATAACTGACAGCGGAGCGATGGCGTAGACCAGGGTTCACCAAATCTGGACCTCGATGCCATCTATCCTGTCATGTTTTGTACGTGTCTCACCCCTAACACACCTGAATCAAATGATTATGTCATCAGCAACCTCTCCAGAACCCTGATAATGATCCTGATTATTTGATTCAGGTGTGTTGGAGGAGGGAGACATGGAAAACACGACAGGAAAAGTGGCTCCGAGGTCTGGATTTACTGAACCCTGGCGTAGACCCTATGCCGTCATTGTGCATTCGAAGTTCTGCGTCAAGGGCACTCTTTGCTATGTAATTCACCGCCATGCCACAAGAAGGATGTGGCTTTGTCTTTGTATGGTTTTGAGGGACTCTTGTCAGATTCATTAGTTTTCCTCCGGTCATAGACAGCAATGGCAATGGAGATGGAACGCATAAGTGGAGTTTAAGGGGGGGCCAGCCCGCCCTGGTGGCTGAAAAGTGTCATTGCATGTAATTGACTTCCCTATCTATCTATCTATCTATCTATCTATCTATCTATCTATCTATCTATCTATCTATCTATCTATCTATCTATCTATCTATCTATCTATCTATCTATCTATCTATCTATCTATCTATCTATCTATCTATCTATCTATCTATCTATCTATCTATCTATCTATCTATCTATCTATCTATCTATCTATCTATCTATCTATCTATCTATATATTAGGGCTGTCAAACGATTAAAATTTTTAATCGAGTTAATTACAACTTAAAAATTAATTAATCGTAATTAATCGCAATTCAAACCATCTATAAAATATGCCATATTTTTCTGTAAATTATATATATATATATTCTGTAAAATAAATTGTTGGAATGGAAAGATAAGACACAAGATGGATATATACATTCAACATACGATACATAAGGACTGTAGTGGGCATTTCACTCTACTGTCATTTAAATCTGTCTATGCTGTCCTCACTCCGAAGCGTCTACTTTTTCCAAAGCTAGACAGCTAGTGAACGACGCCTTAATAATTACACTTCTTCCTTTTTCATCTGATTTATTAATAAAATGGCCTCAAACCATTGTCCTTTTTAGACCGTCGTAAAACTACAAAATAAAAGTACAGAAGCATTGCATTAGCAACAACGTTAGCTTAGCACGCTATACAGGTTCACTAAACATAAACAAAAAGCGTCTCATACAAAAAATATAACATTTCGCTTACTAACATAATATGTACATTCTTTACAACAACCATACTTACGGACAAATCTTGTCCAAGGATCATATAAGCACAACATTATCAGCCCGAGACGTTGTGCAGCCATAAAGAAGAAAGAAAAGAAGAAAATAATAAACCATGTCGCAAAGCGACCACAAGAGTTCGCTGTTGGACAGCACAAAAAGCCTTGCTGTAAAACTTACCAAAAGGCAGAACACTTTCTGAGCGGGACATGTGCGTTAATTGCGTCAAATATTTTAACGTGATTAATTTAAAAAATTAATTACCGTGCGTTAACGCGATAATTTTGACAGCCCTAATATATATATATATATATATATATATATATATGTATGTATATGTATGTATATGTATATAAAAAAGTTGTAAAGCATTAAAGCAAACAACAAAAATTAATGAAATGAACCATAAAAAATATATTTTTTATAATGGGTCAGAATTATTTTTCGAACAGATCATGTGAATAGCACCTTAGACGGTCATTTGCGTTGCATATTATTTAAAAAAAAAAAAAAAAAAATTGGGGAGGGCAATTTTTTTTTTCTACTGATTTTTTTTCTTTGTTTGAAATTATTTTTTTTGATTGAAGCAACTTTTTTGGGGACTGAATGATTTAGACACAAATGTCCTATATTAATAATAAATAATAATAATGATAATAATAATACATTTTTTAAAATTAAAAATTAAGTGATGTAATGCAAATATTTGAGTCTCAAATATTTTTTCGCATTCAAAAACTTTTTTTCAATGATTGAAATTTTTTTTTTGATTGAAGTGATTTTTCGTTTGAAAATATCTATTTTTTGTGAGAAGCAACTTATTTTTTGATTGGATAATAAAGACAGAAATGTCCTAGCCGATATATATATATATATATATATATATTTTTTTTTTTCAAAAGATAAATCACTTCAATCAAAAAAACCAAAAACAAAACATCAATCGTAGAGAAAAAGTTTTTGAAAGTGAAAAAATATTTAAGACTCAGAAATTCGCATTTGAACATTTAATTTTTCATTTTAACTGTTTTCTTTGATTGAAGCAATCCTTTTTGTGTTTGGGCCATATTATGGGTAGGACATTTGTGTCTAAATCATTCAATCCCCTCCAAAATAACTTGACTTAAAAAAAAAAAAAGTAAATAAAAATAAAAATTCAATCAAATACAAATAATTTTCTAATACATTTTTCTGAGTTTCAAATTTATTTTTGCATTCAAACACATTTGTTTTTTATTGAAGTGATTTTTTCTTTGAATGAAAATATATATTTTGATTGAAACAACTTTTTTTTTGATTGAAGCAACATTTTTTTGGATTGAATAATAAAGACACAAATCTATCTCCATATACTGTAGGTCCACCGCCAAGCATAGATTAATCCATTCTAAGGGGCAATTATATACAAATACATTTTCTATGGAAAGAGTGTGACGAGGCGAAAATCGCCAACCCTCTTGTGGCGAAGCAACACGCGACGTTCGTGCACGTGAAATTTCACGCCCATGCACGTTTACGTGCACATGTGAACCAGCAAGGCAATATAAGAAAATAGGTTTTGCTATTTCTGTCACTGTCGCCAACCAATCAGCCAACCAATCATTGTCAACATGGAAAAAAAACTTTTTCTCCCGTATCTCTTTGTTTGTTTGTTGTTCTTTACAAGTTTGAGTGATTGTACAACATTGCTTGTCACAGAAAAAAAAACTGTCATCATGGGGGAGCGTATCATTTTAGCGGTGACGACTAGCACATACTTTATGAAACCTCTCGGCATGATTTCCGGGACATAAATTGAAAACCAAGGAAGTGATCAGATGACCGTATTTTCCATTGACGGTCCTAGTCTTAAGATGGGGTGGATCCAGAGTAGTTTCATTTTTTTTTTTTTTTTTTAATAAAGCAAGGTTAAAATCATTATCTCCATTAATTCAAACAAAACCTTCTGCCTCTGCATAGTTGCAGCAGGAAAAGACCAGAAATGTTAAAATTTTCTCCAAATTCATAGCCGATCAGAGACGAGCGATGACGCACAGGCAGAGGGGGGTGCGTGTCACTGTTCCATGCCGCTGTAGTCGTATCACGCCCCGTGTGCTGGCTTTCAGCTCAAAGGCGATGACTTTCGCATTTCGCCATCACATCGCCTCCCCTGTATCTTGCCCCAAATTCTGTTTCATGAATATATTCTATAAATTTCATCTTTCATTCATAGCTAACAGCTTTTGTGGCATCCCTCAGATCAATCAACATTTTAATGAAATGCACAGAACCCCAAGAGAATTTGTTTTTCTTTATAGGGAAAAAATTCTATTCTTCCTGTGAATTGGCTCTCTCATCTGTGGTGCATCATTCAGAATGTGACGCCGCCATCATAAATTTGCACAGGCGGAGTAATTGCATCCAACTTTAGCCTGAGGTAAGCAGTGGATGAGTGCAGGCAATCTTTTGTTTTTTTTGGCAGCACAAGGGCCTTATTGATGAACATGTTAATTTTGAATCAATCTCCATCACAAACTGGCCATTTTTCAGAGCTTTTCAGGTAAGGAGACAATAAGGTACAGTCATTTGAAGGGGATTTTGAGAGAGAATTACTTTCAGTGGACCCAGCCTGGTTAGTGTAAAAAACGCTTCACTGCTCATGAATGACCGCCTCACCTTGACCTCCCCAGTCCACTCTCACCTTCATATCGAGTATTCCTTTCGCTGGACTGCTAGAGATACAGTGAGGTTTACTTAGGCTGATTAAAATCTCCGTTTTGTAGAGATGGTGATTTGTGCGTAAGTCCAACATACAGTAAAGTGATTGTTGATTCATGTGTTGTATCCTCACAACAATAAATTTGAAATAAAACAACATACAATTTTGTTTTGCTGACACCACCATCATAACACATTCAAGATTCTCAGGATCTTAAAAATATGAAAAAAAAAGCAAAGAATTAGTTGACACAATCTTGTGATTACAATTACTCATTTCAGTTAATGTGACCAATAAACTGGAAGTCAAAGGAAATGTGTTTACCGTTTAACGGACAAAACACACGAGGAGCACTTGAGAATAATCTGGGATGCGGTTTGATAAAAATTTACATACACGTTAAATTTCGAATACAACTGAATGGTTTAAGAAAGGTCTCTCTATTTCTCCTTAGGTTAGGTACAAAATATATAAACAATCATTTACCTGCCTCATGCAAATTGTGTGTTCTTTTTTCTGAATATAGGTACAAATTTAGAGAGAATTTTAGGAATCGTGCTTTTAGGATGTGTTCTTTAAACTGAAACGTATAAGGTGGAAGGGTTGAAAGGATTTACAAAGTATTTAAAATACCATTCAGTGTTTGCATAAAATTACCAAAACCCAACCTTATACCCATTTGGGGTTGATTAGAGCAGGGGTCCCCATCTGCCTGGCCGCGGACCAGTACCGGTCCGTGGCGCATATGCTACCGGGCCGCACAGAAATAAAAATTTAATAACGACCGCATTCTGGCTGAATTAACTCTGTGCCCCTGCTTAACACACCAATATCCCTGTCTACTCTAGATATAATACTTCTGGATATATTAGAATGTCGTCATAGAAATCAATCCATTGATTGAACTGCTAGCTGTACATCTTGTTTGTGTATATGATATATCTATGCGCGCTTGTCCTCGATAATAACGTATTGCTAGGCCACGGGCTCAGCACATTTGTTCCGAGCACATTTTTGTTCGGAAATAATTAGTCCCCACATGAGCGAAGATGACTGGAAAACAGACGTCTTTGGAGATATTATTACGGCGAAAAGGGCACCTGACGAGCCTACAACCTCAAAGACCCACGAACTGCGAAGGAGTGGATTCGTGACCCGTTTGTGAATAAACCGAGTGATTCGAGCATGTCTGTGCAACAGGAAGATCAACTTGTAGAGATCGCAAATGACGGCGACCTTATTAAACGTACATTTGAGACAACAACTCTACCGAGGTTCTGGATTGGCAGGAATCTATCTTGTGCTCGCGAAGGTGAGTTACGAAATTTTCAGTTCAAAATCTTTTGTTCTTGCTAACATCCACTGTCAAGTCTAATGTATTTCATGTCATTTGTCAATGGAGCTAGGGCTTTTAATGTTTATATGGTTTAGCGATAGCACTCTCACTACATACATATATAATATGAAGTGCGATAGCACTACTCCAGATTGTCCCTAGTTGAATTTATTTTTTGGCTTTTGACCTCAATAGTGAAATTGTAAATTAACTGTATGACAACTGTCTTATTATCCCCTTATAATTATATATTTTCAGGTTTTTCATTCACAACGTCTGAGTGTATGTTGTCGGCGATTAGCCTAGCAATGATCTTAATTGTGGTTGTCAGCCCCAAACCCTCTAAATATATATTAAATGCATGCACCAGATATAAAATGACTACTACATAATCTGTGGTAATCGTTTGGAGCCCAGTTTTCTCGTCGAATTGCAGCAGCCCATGTCGCTCTCCTCTCCGGGTCTGTCGGAATCCGGTAGAACTTCAAGTCTCTCCGTCTATCTTCTCTGTTATTGCAACCGACCGCCACACACGCCTTCACCATTTTGATTATTAATGTTAACGAGCAGAAAAACACGCCATAATAGGAGGAATTTACGTAGCGGTAATGCATCAACAGTGACGAGTTGATGGACAATATGGCGCGGGGGCGTGGTTGTGACGTCATGTGAGTAGGGTCTATAGGATGCCTTGGGTGACAAATTGGTCAGGAACGGTTCTGGCTAACACATCTTTAACGTTTGTTATAACCATTTTAGTGTGTGATAAATCATTGCCCTAAACGTCTGCCATCATATTTGAAACAGGTAGTGGATAGCCAGCGTTTATAATTTCTCTCCTTTTTTGACAACTTAGGTTAAGGCTTGGATGCATTTTTCAATTTACTGTCATACAGCATGACATGGGTATCAACTAAACTCAACCTGAACATTTCTATATAAGCCAGACTGGCTCATTCCATGTGTGGAGTAGAAATCTTTCAAGGTGTTAGCCAGGTTTATTTTTCCTACACAGCAACGTAGCAGCGTCACTAGGCTTTTCAGCCCAAAGTCCCAGTTTATTGAGTCCATCAGTGTTCTATGTTGCCTTGGGGATGTTGGCTGGCAGCCTGGATGAGCTCTCTCCTTATCCTCATGTGTCAGTGGTGAAGAATTAAGGGCTGCTCTCTACCCTCACGTGAACCATCTCTCTATTTGGCTTCTTTTGACAGTACATGAGCGTGAAATTGAAACAACTATCTACAGGAGAGCCAATGGACTCATCAAAACCCCTAAAAGTTTCTATGCACAAATAAATAAAATAAGTACATAAATCCAATCCTACTTTTTGACATACTTTTAGATTGGAACTTTGGGTATATGGTATTATTGTCTGAAAGTTATGAATAACACGAATTTCAGTTTTGTCACGATTGATTGTGGAAGATGAGAGCAGCTTCAAACATTTTTTTCCCCTGTGTATAATATATTATTTTATTTTTCTGTATAAATATACAAGGTGTGGGCAAAACAAATAGATACTAGGAAAACAATATACAAAGGAGAAAACAAAATGCCAAAGCTAAAAATAACAAAAAACAAACAAACAAACAAACAAAAAAAAAAAACATGAACTCAAAGAGTTATAGGTAACAGGGAACTAAGCACAAACGAAAAGCAGCACCTGATTGACTGACAACTTTTTTGTCTGTTTTTTACAACTAACTACCTAAATGCCTACCCAGTTAGCAGATGGACATTAAAAAGATGTTGAATCAACATTCCGCTGTCAATCTTATATTGTTGAATCAACGTTGACATCCGACGTTGATTTGTCATCACTTGGGCAACGTTGATTAATGCTGTTCCAACGTTGAAATTCTTACGAAAACTAAACGTTATTTAGATTATTAATAATATTAGAACAACGCTGAATCAATGTTATGTTTTCCTTCATTTTAAACCAGGGGTCCCCAACCTTTTTTGCACCATGGACCGGTGTGATTTGGGTCTTTTTTTCAAAATTTGCAACCTTTTATACATTTTTGGCAGTGAAAAAAAGCCCTCTTTTATATTCAATTGGACTCTCAATGTTATCCAACTGTGCTAAAAAGCAATTTACATCATAAACATAAATGTGCAACATGAAAATGGCGTAAATTAATGCTTAACGACATGGTGAAGTCGTTAAGTGAGAGAGCTGCGTGCAGCTGTTGTGTGTAGCTAACATGGCAAACGCAAGTTAATGTTCCTTTCTTTAAAGAAAGTTTGTAGTGTGTACTTTGGAATCGCTGCATTCGCGGTCATTTTTAACGTTACGCGCATGCCAAATTTGTCAGAACATCGAAAATGTGCGGCAGAAAAATACAGCAAACATAAAATAACATTTGTTTTTAGCCCTGTCGTGTTAAGTGCAGCAAAAATACAACTCATCTGCTTAATCAGTGGGAGGCCTGAGCTTGTTTCGTTGAGACGAGATGGTCCCGAGATGGGAGCGTGAGAGAAGCCCACTTCACAAAGAAACGATGTTGGAAATTGTAGCACAGTTTTAGTGCTCTCCTAGCGATGTCAGGATATTTCGAAATGACTTTAATCCAGAACCTCAGTAGAGTTCTTGTCTCAAATATACGTTTAAGGTCGCAGCGATTTGCGATCTCTACAAGCTGATATTCCTGTTGCACAGACATGCTCGAATCACTCTGTTTATTCACATACGGGTCACGAATCCACTCCATCGCAGTTAGTGGGTCTTTAGTGATTGGGAAGTAGCATAGATTTTGTTTTCTATAAGCTTGTGGGCTCATCTTCTGGCTCGTCGGTTTCCCTTTTCCCCGTAAAAAATCTGTCCAAAAACGTCTGTTTTTCAGTCATTCTAGTGTGGGGGCTAATTATTTCTCGGAACAAATGTGATGGGCAATGACCTACGTCATACGTTATTATCGAGGCCAAGAGCACATAGATATACAAAACAAGATGTACTGCTAACAGTCCAATCAATGCATTTCTATGACAACCTCATATCCTGTAGTTGTATATCCAGAGTAGACAGGGATATTGGTGTGTTAAGCGGCACAGGCCATAGTCAATCGGCCAGAATGCAGTCGTTGATAAATTATTAATTATTTCTGCCCGGCCCGGTACCACGGACCGGTTGTTGTGGACCCCTGTTTTAAACCATGATACTATTTATGCTTTCAAATATGCCTAGAGTTAGAGGTCCTGCTTTATTTACAGACAGTAGAAACAGCTGGGCTGACTAATAAAATATTCTACATGAATCTGGGTATTGACTTGGACCACAATAATGATACCAATTTCAACATTAATTGTAATAGTCGTTTCAGTTAAAAAGTCCAACAGTGTAGAAACAGTAATTATACATTTGACAAAACCACTTTTCCATCTACCTGGTTTAAAAGATTATGGACTGCTGGATGCACTCTTTGGAAATTACAACAGAATGAGTACACTTGTACTCTTCAATGAATTATCTCTGTGTGATCTTTAGCCAGCTGTGCTGTGCTTTAAAGAATACATTTGTATAGACAGCGATTATGTATTCAAAAAGGTCAGTGGGGTGGCAATTGCCTGTAATCATGCATCTAATTTTAGAGGTACACTTTCACCAGTTCTTGAATTGCTCTTTCATTCTCTTGCTCTCCTGCTTGCTAAGTGACTGGGTTCATGTGGAAGCCAAGACTGTCATGTCAGCCCAGAAAATTCAAATGTATTTATTTGTTTTTTGACCCATCAGGGCATTTAGGAAATTGTTTGTTGAGAGTGGGGGCTTTAAGGATTAGACTGTTTTCTATTTGCCTTGGTACTGACAGATTATTTCATATGCCCTCAGTTTTACTGATGATGACTTCCTGCATTGTCAAACAAAAGACAAGATTATGTTTGTTCGCTTCTTCAAACCCGCAAGCTGCACATTCCCTTAGGCGTCATCAACTTTAGATACATTTCTAATGAGTTTCAAGCTAAGCAGAATTTATAAAATGAGTGCACTGAACACACAACAACGGATGGCATTTGGGATCAGACTCTTAAAGAACACCCAGGGCCTTTTCAAAGCATTACTTTCTGGGGTACAACTCCAAACTAAAACCACCAAGGACCTTCATTAACCTCATTTCATTTGCAAAGAGTAAACCATGTGAAGTACAACATGAAATGGCTAATAAGAGCTTTTGTAACAATAACAAAATGAAAGCCAGATGACATAATGTCTTCGTCTCAATAACTTATGAAATTTGGGTAATACAATCAGAAAAAATGCACAATAAATACATTTACTGTATATACAACTTGTATGCATCTTGGCTTCAAACTTTATATTAGGACTGGCAATGTTCTTCTCGCATATGGGTGACTTTCAAACATCGTAAGGTTAATCGAAAACTTTAAATTGCACTCATAAAGTGGTATGAAAAAAGTATCTGAACCTTTTGGAATTTCTCACATTTCTGCCTAAAATCACCATCAAATGTGATCTGATATTTGTCAAATCACACAGATAAAAAAAAAAAAACTGTGTCTGCTTCAACAGAAACCACCCAAACATTCATTTCAGTTTTCATATTTTATTGAGGACAGTATGCAAACAATAAGAGAAGGGGGAAAAATAAGTAAGTGAACCATCACATTTAATATATTATATAATGTTTTGCCAAAACTTCTGTGGAGTGTCCAAATGCCTTTTTTCGAACATTAAACGAGCTACAATGTTTATTTTTAGACAACAGTGGCTTCCTCTGTGGAGTCCTCCCATGGACACCATTCTTGGCCATATTTTTACATGTAGTTGATGTGTGCACAGAGATATTGGACCGTGCCAGTGATTTCTCTATGTCTTTAGCAGACACTCTAGGGTTCTTTTTTACCTCTCTGAGTATTCTGCGCTGAACTTTTGGCGTCATCTTTGGTGGACAGCCACTCCTTGGGAGAGAAGCAACAGTGCCAAACTCTCTCCATTTGTAGACAACCTCTCTGACTGTCAAATGATGAACATCCAGACTTTTAGAGATGGTTTTGTATCCTTTCCCAGCTTTATACAAATCAACAATCCTTGATTGCTGGTCTTCAGACAGCTCTTTTGACCGAGTCATGATGCACATCAGACAAAGCTTCTCATCAAGACAATTTTTACCAGGTGTATGTTTTATAGTGGGCAGGGCAGCTTTAAACCACTCATCAGTGATTGGGCACACACCTGACATAAATTGTTTTATTTTATGCAGAAATGTGAGAAATTCCAAAAGGTGCAGATACTTTTTTATACCACTGTATAAAGAATGAATACATTATAATTCCATTAATTTTTCCACAGCCCGAAAACCTACACTAAATCCTAAGTAAATACTGCTGGTAATATTGCAAATAGCAATTACACAGAGCAAAACAAATAAATTCGGAATAAAAATCATAATAATAATATAATTTTAATAATAATACTTGTAATAATGTAACAAATCGGGTTCTAATGTGGAGGATGTGTTTTGCGTGGTGTACCTGAACGCACCGCGTGGCTGATGTTACAGAGTGAGAGAGGAGTTTTTACTTGCACTTTTCATGTTCATTTGGGGGCGTCAGCTGCGGCAGACATAGGCATGTTGTGTTGCACAAGTTCTGAAATAAATCATTCAAAACCTGAAGAAGCTGGCGATTTCTTTGTTACAATAATAACAATTGTCAAGTTAACTTCTAAAGACTGGCGAATGGAGGTCGGCGGAGAACCATCAGATCGTGGACTTTATCGTGGACAGTTAACGGACTCGCACACCACGCTCATATTTTTTTATCATTTCCATCTTAATTTCAATGGTAAGCCTGAAATTTTCCTTTTTTCACCACTTGTACTAACATTCTTGAAACCAATTTTTATATTTCTCACAAGAAAATCCACCGTGCGTCCGTCTTTCGGGAAAACAAAGAACTGCAGCGATGTCATAAATCGTTGTTTTTCGACCATGTGGTTGGATGTTGAAACAAATTGCGAGACAAATTTGCGGATGTCAAAAATATCGTGTGCTGAAGCGATCGTATGTTGAGGTTCCACTGTTAATACATTTTAATTGATGAATAAAAGCACTCATAGGTAAATGGTTTTAACCCTTAGATGCACAAGTTACTGGACCCTCCACTCTTCCATAAGTGGGTAAAAAATGACCCACATTAGAACCAATGTGTTTTTATGCCATTTTGGTGAAGAATAATCACTTGTATGCTAATTAGTATGATATTTAGGGCCACACAAGAATTAGTTCATGCTTGAAATATCTTTATGATTCAATTTTTTGAAGGAAAAAAAAAACAAAAAAACAGAACAGCAATAGACTTTATCCTTCATTGTATTTTATCATCAATGATGAAGAGCTCCCATGCATCTTTTTGGTGATACAGCGGTGCTAAGCCCTTGTGGAGGCACTGACCGATTTCTGAGGATATTGTGGCTTTGTTTTCTTTCCTGGGTGGGAGGTAATTCTCTCTGGTAAGAGCCCTACCAACTCATTCTGTTGGCCATGATTTGGACACTTTGTTTCTTCAGAGGACACATAAGTGGAATCTTATGAGTCAGATTGATACTGTTCAGGTGGATATCCAGGTGGACAACTGCCACTGCCACCTGGACAATAGTCTGGGTCCTCATCATCACAAATTTCGGACACTTGAGTCCAACCCTGTCACTGCCTCTCCATCATCCAACATCTGTAGGACCATTTCAGTTGTAAATCTAGCACAAATCAGATTTTTTTCGTGTTTTTCCGACTCGACTGAATGGGAAAAGTCGCATAAAAGAGGACCATTTTTAAATTCGATCCAGGTCATTTTCGTATGTGGTTAAAATCCCATCCGGGCCACATTTTTCCAGAATGTGGCTGTGGTCCAAACTGTCAAATCCCCCAAATTGGAATTCATGCAGCAATTAACATCAGCAAAGAGTGCTACAGTAGCGGTGCAGCTGTGCATTAGCGTTAGCGCCTAGCTTGAACGCGGCTTTTGGGGAAGGAGCGGGCTTGACAACAGTCATAAAAAAAATAAAATGGGTTGAGAATAAGCCTGACAATGCTCGGTTTTCTCTCTGCTCCAATGCTCTGGCGAATGCGGGCCAGTTTGCTCAGCGCATCTCGGACTGCGAATTAGAGTGCATGTGTGATACTTGAACATGCTCAATGGACAAAGGCAGTCTGAACGGGTACGCCAAAAAAACAGATATGACAAAAAAATCGGAAATGTGCATTACGACCTGCGGTATGAACCTAGCCTTAGTTAGCTAGCTAGTTATGAATTAGGTTATTTATTGACATATAATGATTAAGAGCCATGAAAGACACACACGCAAAATACTATATGGACTTAATACTTACTGTACACGTATCAGCTCTTTCTATTTAAAATAATCTTCTTAAGGGATGTCACGTTTTACATACCTAGTCTGTGTGGTCCACGGTAAATTTATTCCTGACAGCCAAAGTTGATAAGAATGAAAGATTCCCATTGGATTCCATAGAAATGCATGTGGGTAATTTTTGACCCACTTGTGGAAGAGTAGGGTAGTAATACAAAAATGACAATTTATTCAAATGTATAAAAAGTTAATCAAAATTTTGAATGGCATTATATCAAAAACATTTTTTTAGGAATACCTGGAATATGAATTGATTACAATTTTTCATTCCGAAGATATTTCAAGAAAACAACCTCATCGGGTCATTTTTGACCCACTTATGCATCTAAGGGTTAAAAGTGTAAAGTCACAACAAGCTCTACCCTTCTTTCCTTCTAAACCAGGACGTTTACTAGAAGAAAAGCAGCAGCATGTGTTTTTTGACCGTCAATACTTTCCTGGGAAACACAGAATGGGACCTCTTCGTCGAAGCAGTTTCATGCTCACGTTTTGCTGGTTGTATAGACCCTACCCACGTGACGTCACAACTCCGCCCTCCTGACTGGTGCCGCCCAATTGTCCGTCAACACATCGTGTTTACCTGTTACGGCTACGTACACTCCTCCTATTTACGGCGTGTTTTTCTGCTCGTTAACATTAATAATCAAAATGGTGAAGGCGTGTGTGGCGGTCGGTTGCAATAACAGAGAAGATAGACGGAGAGACTTGAAGTTCTACTGGATTCTGAGAGACCCGGAGAGGAGAGAGCGAGATGGGCTGCTGCAATTCGACGAGAAAACTGGGCTCCAAACAATTACCACAGATTATGTAGTAGTCATTTTATATCTGGTAAGATGCATTTAATATATATTTAGAGGGTTTTGGGCTGACTACCACAATTAAGATCATTGCTAGGCTAATCGCCGACAACATCCACGTATGTATGTAGTGAGAGTGCTATCGCTAAACCATATAAACATTAAAAGCCCTAGCTCCATTGACAAATGACATGAAATACATTAGACTTGACAGTGGATGTTAGCAAGAACAAAAGATTTTGAATTGAAAATTTCATAACTCACCTTTCCAAGCACAAGATAGATTCCTGCCGAATTTTCGTGGACGAGGACCTGTTTCACCCAGCCAGCAACGAAGTATTTATAAGCCTCCAAGCTCTTAAAGTTTTTCAAACTTTCGTGAGAATAGGCTGATTTTGTGTGGACAAGATAGTTGTACATTTCAGGGTAGCTAGCAGATGTCAGGCAAATACGGCGGAGACAGCGGGTCGAAAAACATCGATTTAGGCATCAAATATGGATCTGGCGAATGGATAAACTGAAGCTTTTCCACATAACGCCTTTTATGCAACGCATCAAGTGAGTTTACGGCATCCGAAAGCACCGGGTCTTCCATGAAATGCATTATAAATTGCTCGATCAATTGAGACCATTGATAATACAGACACAAAATGACGGACAAGGGGGTGGAACAATACAGCGATCACGTGATTTTGTGACGTCGGTGGGTAGGGTCTATAGCTGAGTTCACTACATTTCTCACAATTTAAAGTTAACAGTAGAAAACACGTACAGGAGGACACTTCTCTCTATGCAGCTTCCAACTCGAGTTTTGCAGATTAGCATGTTCAGTTTAATGTTATGCTAACTCTGAAACAGGTCAGACTTTCACTAGCAAAATTAAGGGGGTGTTGCTCACCTCCACAATATTGACGTCTTTTTACATTTCTTACAGTGGCTGCTGCTACTGGCGAAAAAAAAACAACAACTTCTAACCTGCCTCCTCGTCGAACGGGGCGGGTGGAGGCGGCATGTTGACATGTATTTCTGCCGTGGTTGCGGGGGTGTGCTTGTGTGTGTGTGTGTGTGTGTGTGGGGGGGGGGGGTCTTGTCATCAGCCAATCAAACGTGCATTTGAGAAAAAAGAAATGGACCTGCACATTCAGCAGGTGAAAATGGGTAAATGCAAGTCTGAACATCATGAAAAGAATTCACTTAATAATGGTAGGGTCAATTCTATCTGTACAACATATGGGAAGATAATCTAAATTACCTATATAACTCAACTCATTATGTAATGCAAATAAGGTTGTGTGGAAGTTGGTGGGGACAAATTGGAGCATTTGAGGCTATGTCTACACTAGGACAGATAACTTTCTCCAGGGTATTTTGCCGACTATTTTTTTTTTACCTGTCCACACTTACGTTTAAGGTGCGTGTAAGGCCACCCCGCTTCTGCAAGGTATGCCTGCATTTGCGCAAACCACGCATGCTTAGAAAGGAGCAGCCTCATGAGTTACGTCATCGCCCGCACGGTTTTCCTATGAACCGGAAACTCACTACCCGCCGGCGGCAAATTTCGAAATTACTACACCTTCTAGACTGTCATTATTTTGAGATCACTGTTTTTTTCGTGAACGTAATTGAACGCATCACACAGAAGCGACAGGGAAGGGAGAGCTCGCTCGGCTTTTATGGGCAGTCACCGAGTTGTGATTGAAATAAGACTGACATCGTTATTTTGGATGTTACAATTGATGCTCAGTTGCGCTCTCACCACTTGGAAAATAACAAATAGAAGCATTTGGTGTGGCGCAGCGTATATTTCCTGGAAGCCGCAACCAGGAGTGCTTGTGTACAACAGTGGCGATCCTGGAAGTAACGACAGTTTTGACAGGCAGAAATGTCATGGAAAAAAAATGGTCGAGCGTCTCTTTGATTGGGGGTACCACGCAGTTCAGTTATCGGGGTTTAATTTTCCTCTACGCATTTTTATATACTCATGTTCGGTCGGCATTGAGTTGGGATGGGCCAGCCCCGCAGCTGGCTGATCGGCGACAACGTGGGAGACGAGTTCTGTAAAAAATGCTCATCTCTGGGCGTCATCCGCGATGGGAGGACTACAAATGGGGACTGAATTGAAGCATATTATTGCGACGTGATTTGAAGGTTCAAGAAAAATGTCTGGGAAAGAAAAGAGGAGCAGGAATGCTACGTCGTGATCGTCCGCCTCCATTGCTTACGATGCCGTCATACAGCACTGAAAATGGCGACGGCATGACGTCACTTCCTTGGTATCTGATTCTTGTACGGAGACAGCAGTCCATATTAAGCGGCGTGTAATATTACCCGCCCACATTATCCGTCCAACAACGTATCTGGATAATAGGCATACTGCTCTGCCGTATAGTCCAACTAATTACATGTTTAAGGCCATTATCTGTCCTAGTGTAAAAGTAGCCTGAAAAGTTGGTTGTGTTATGTCCTTATGCAAAAAAGACCCTTGAATTATAGCCGAAACAAAACAACATCACTTGTTTACCAAACCTCCCATCTCAGTCCAAATCAATACCAAAGCCAAGTCTTCATCTACTGTATCACTTTTTAGTAACCGCCAACGCCAAAATAGAGGGCATGCCTAGCGCGCCCTTCTAGCAGGAGTCAGTATGAGAGAGAAGAAAAAAAACACAGGCTCAGCCAAACTATGAAAACAAGTGCGATTTTAAGTCCTGAAAACACGGTACTCCTAAATTTGGCCTTGAAATAATTAATTGTATTGATCGTGAAAGCATTCTCTCTTGAAAATAAAATATATTCGCAATCTTAAATGGCATTGTTTTCCTCGACAATGAATAGCAAAACAGATTTCAAAGCACATATAAACTGTCTGAAGAAATAACCACTCTCTAAAAGTATGATTAACATAAAATTTTTCAAAAGTGTAATTTGACTTTATTGATGAGCAAACTGTAGTGTACCATCTCATCACAAAAGAAAAAGGTGCCCTTGTAAATCATAAACAGAGATGGTTGTTAAACAGTCAGTTGGATACAGTAGCGCTTCTTCAACACAATCTCAAATGGAAAAAGGTCAACTGTTACTTGTTTAAATGTCACTTTGTAGTGTGCGGTCAAGGCAGTAAGACCAATTGTGTTGTTGTAAAATTTACACCAAGTTATGACTTTTGGTACATTGACGCTCTGACGCTATAGCTGTTTTACCTTTACCGTATTTTTCGGACTATAAGTCGCACCTGAGTATAAGTCGAACCAGCCATAAAATGCCCAACGAAGAGGGAAAAAAAACATATATAAGTCGCTTTTTTGGGGGAAATTTACTTGATAAAACCCAACACATAGAACAGATATGTCATCTTGAAAGGCAGTTTAATATAGAAATTAGTGCTGTCAAATTTAGCACGTTAACGGGCAGTAATTAATTTTTTTCATTAATGACGTTAAAATATTTAACGCATTTAACGCAAGCACGGAATGCAAATGCAGAGGTGAAATTAATGGCTAGCAAACAGCTGGCAAGGAGGTACGCGGCACGCATGCTGTCAAATGCGAACTCTCAGAGTGTTGACTGTAAAATGACAAGCGGTCAGAAGACGTTTGTTAACGCTGCCTTTATTTGGTTAACAAGACTCAGGCACAATACAACACTCACGCGGGTAAGCGAACTCAAACAACGGCCTAATAGTACTACCGTGTATCGGCTTAGCTGCCGTAAAGCAAGTGTCGTTATTGCCGCAAATGTAAACAAAGCGCTGCATAATGGATACATGACAGACAGCAGCTAGTTTTTGAAGTTGGCCCTCTTCCTTGGGTGGCCCATCAGCGGCGGTGACGTCGTCTGCCCGTCCAGCATCAATCAGAGTACGTCACGTTGGGAGGGGAGGCAGCCAGCTGGCGGACGCGATGATCAGATGACTGACAGTCTAAAAAAAGATAACAATTAAACGGCCAGGGCCGTCGCACCACGCAGAAGTGCAGTGAGCAGCGTGGGTAACGGTTAAATGTAAACATGGAAGAAATGCAGGTTGGCCCTCTGGGTGGGGAATTCAAATGAAAAAAGAATATAGATGGACCAACTCTCAGAAAATGTAAATAAGTTGGTTTGCCTCAGCGACTGGCTGGAGGATGAGTAGAGAAGAGGGCAACATTTATGTGTACACTACACTCACTTTGCACACATTCTAAATAATACTGATTCTGTTACTGTTCTAAGGCTCTGTTGTGTGTTTGTTTTTGCAGAGAAAAATAAAATGTCTTCAACAGAAAGAATGTTAATGCCATCTTGTGGATTTATTGTTATAATCAACAAATACAGTACTTATGTACAGTATGTGGAATGTATACTGTGTATCCGTCTTGTGTCTTATCTTTCCATTCCAAAAATAATTTACAGAAAAATATGGCATATTTTAGAGATGTTTTGAATTGCGATTAATAACGATTAATTAATTTTAAAGCTGTGATTAACTCGATTAAAAATTTTAATCGTTTGACAGCCCTGATAAAAATACTATAGAGAACAACATGCTGAATAAGTGTACAGTTTGATGTTACATGATGCATGAACGTCAAAATGCAAATATAATGTCCTCACTAGGACGCTACGGCTCGGTCCTGGCTATACAGCGAGCTTAACTCCAAAATGACGATGCTGGATATCCGTATAATTTGCTGAATAAATTTCGTCCTTGATACCAAACAGGTTCGCATCAACGTAAATAAATGATAATCAGGTGCTATTACAGCAATGACACAAACGGTTAGCATGCGTTCCTAGCATTAGCACATCGTTCAAACAACCACACAACTGGCTCTAAGTGTCTGATCGCAGGTGGAAAACACACAACAACAACAGAAAATCTGATACACACAGGCGTTGTCTCAGTAGAGATATTTTACCTTCATAAACAATGAACGTAGGTTCGCAGCTGTGTCACTCTCTCTCTCGCCCACTCGCTCAGAGACGCTGCGTAGCTGTCCATCTTCTTCTGGCGTGTAAGCACTCTTCTTCGCGTAAAAAAGTGCGAGTGCGCCCCCACGTGGGCGTGAAAGCGCCACAAACTAAAAACATGCATTTCAATATAAAAAAGTCAATAATACAATTGAACACACATTGCCAAAGGCAGAACGTGAACGTGGCCATAGTTATTAAGAGTTATTCAGATAACTATAGCATATAGAGCACGCTAACAAGTTTACCAAACCATCAGTGTCTCTCCAAAACACCAAAATAACATGTGAAATGATATCATAATGTGTTAATAATTTCACACATAAGTTGCTCCTGAGTATAAGTCGCACTCCCAGCCAAACTATGAAAAAACTGCGACTTATAGTCCGAAAAATACGGTATTTTCATCTCAGATACTGCCTGTATAACTTGAAGAATATGTAAGCTGGCTTCAAATAGAAATACATAAACAGAGAGCGAAAAGGGCTTCAAATGTAGTCAAAGTAACCTGCGCCTTTTATATTTGTTAAATATCATGTTGGTGTCCTTGGTGTTAATCTATTCTTTTGAACCATCAGGGGATCAAGTGCCAAGGTGAAGTGCAGGATACTTGAGTGGTATGAGGTATGTGGATGTGTGACTGTTATGCTCCATCATCTGACAAATGACAGTTTGATTGCTCTCCTCTGGCTATAACCACCTCTCGCTGGGGTTTAGAGGTATCACTGCTCTTTTTTTTCCCTACATTGAGAAGTCATAAGGGGCATTTTGTTTTATGACCTTTTGGATCAGTGTCATGTCTTGCTCTGACAGGCGGCCTTCACCCCTCTTTATCTTTCTCTTCTGCAGATTTAACACAATACCTGCTACTGAAAATGGCCAATCACATTTGGGGAACTTTTACTGATTTTATCAAAAAGGTGATGTCTTGTGATGAAGACCATATTGTGGTCTTGTTTCAGAAAGCATTATATTACTTAACTAAAGTGAACTAAATTTTGGAAAGTCTGGAGAGACCCAATACGTTTAAAAGCTATATTTTGTTTTTTGTTTTTAAGCATCAATACATTAAAGCGGAAAATGCTTACCACGGTGTAGTGAACAGTTAAAATTACCACATCGTGTGTGCCACATCAGTTGGGGGTTTGCGGAGGGGCTGAGTGGGCATGCAGTGGTGGGGCAGGCGCGGGGGGCGGTGGCACGTCCCCTCATCTCTTCCCCGAGAGCCGGTTAATAGGGGCGCGGCTGGTCCGAGGGACCGGCCTGGGTTCCAGGGGGGATAGGGGTGGCCCCTTTGCCGGAGAGGAGGGGTGGGGTGTGCTCGTTCCTCCCCCGATAGGCTTGGGCGGTGCCCCGCACAGCACTTCCACTTTTCTGCAGGACTATCTAAATGGGTTCACGCAACACTGGGTGCAATTAGACACACTCAGGTAGAGAGATTGTTGGTGCCAGGATTATTGATCATGCAGCATAGAACAGGATGTCAATATATCCACATTTTCAAGTAATTCACATCATAATGGGTTCCACACCTCACTTTGCTGATTTGCTGATCCACCGCTCCTTATCACGTCTCCTTTGACTCACCTTCAATCCTCTTCTCCTTGGTTATCAAGCCCCTCACATGGGTAAATATAATTAGTTAACAATAGCACCACTATGTTCATGGGTGGCATAGGTGTTTACAGATTTTGTTGTTGTTGTTGTTTGTTCTTCCCCTCTTCTGTTTGCTTCCTTCCTTTTTGTCTCCCTAGTGTATAACCCCATCAAGACAATTGGGGCATGTGCAAAACAGGTCAATACATCACAATTTTTAAAATTATTGGAAAAATAATAACGAAGGCGGAGCATAAATCGAGCCTTCCATCATCAAGGTAGAATGCACGTAGTCTCGATATATGTATATCAACGTAAGTGTTGTTGTGCGGCACATCAAGTTGTCTTCCCTCGCCTAACAGTGTTTTCCACCTGTAAAAAATGAACAAATACGTGAAACA
Organism: Corythoichthys intestinalis; assembly: GCF_030265065.1. Classification (NCBI taxonomy): domain Eukaryota; kingdom Metazoa; phylum Chordata; class Actinopteri; order Syngnathiformes; family Syngnathidae; genus Corythoichthys; species Corythoichthys intestinalis. The sequence continues at coordinate 34,893,326 of NC_080397.1, forward strand.
CTTGAATTTATGCATTTAGGGTAAACAGCCTGTGTATGACTTGAAGTAGATGAGTGTTTGTTTTTCATTCTTTGTCATTGAAGCTAATGATTTCTCAGCTGTGACGCAACACAGAATTGTAGTCAAATTGAACAATTGTACCTGTTATTGCTTTGTGGTTGCACTGACTTGGTTCCACATCTCTCTTCATGAACACAAAATTCCCATTTTAACTTATTAGGACACATTCAACTGAATGCTTCGGAGCTTTTCAGGTCGCTGATTGTGTTTCCATCCATTGCCATTAAATCAGTAAAATACAGTACTATTTTGGTTTTGGCGACATTTCTTCATGTTGTCCTCACATGTCGTGATGATGTCAGATGGATGCAACATTTCCAAATTGTTTTTTTTGGAGGGATTTTGATGTGTAATGCCACTCCAGCTCCACTGTTGTTTTGGTTAGAGAAAGTGTAAAACGGAAGTCGTGAGCAGAAATGCGGAAGTAAAGCGGAAGTACCTCGGACACTTGTTTATATTAAACTCCTATTAGATACATTAAAACTGTTGAGACCACAAGGACACTCAGACTTCATTCTCCAAGTCTAAGCAGCTGAACAGGACAGGTTTAAATGAATAATAAACATAAAAAAACTAAAATACTGTAATTTTTGGACTTTAAACCTCTACTTTATAATGTTCTCTTTCTCCATCCTACAAAGACATACATGCACACAACCCTAACACATGCACAGACTCGAGCGCACATTGAATCCTGCAAAATAATTATATTCCAGTGTGGCCAATTTAAAGATTTTTACAGGCTAATGAGCTGAGTGTCTTTTGATGTAAATGTCTTATGATACAATATGAAAACCTATGGTTTTAGTACGGTGTAGTCTAGAGATGAACAAATACAGTTTCCTTCCTCGCAAATTTATGGACAGGTTCATCTTAAAGCGTGAAAATCATGCTAATTAAATTACCGAATTGTGCATACGCACATTTGACGGACAAATATGTGATTCATCAATAGAAACTCTTCAGATCATGTGTATATGGCAGAAAACAGAGACTGGCTGAAAAAGCAGTTTCTGCTCTTGCAACCCTCTTTAAAATTAATTGCTGTATTTTAAGCCAAAACAACTGTTGTGTTTGATAGAACAATACGTATGTCTATATGCTGCCATAGCAGATTCATCACGCATTAAGCCCCCGAAATATTTTTAATTTGTCCGTTTTACCCATGAAACCCCCTGTTTACAGACGTCGTGCCACCACTTTTGTTTCAACCCAGCCATACAACAAAGTTAAATAATTATATTTATGATTCAAAATGTCTGTCATTTTTAGCTTAGGATCATTAATTGATGTCTAATATTTTGTTTAAAAAAAAAAAAAGATTTAAAAAAATTATTCACTTGCATATTTTAAACTTTTAAACAAATTACATCACAGTGAAAAAAATGGTGTCTGTAAAAAAGTCAAGGATATCTACCTCATAACTATCACTTGATTGTATTTTTTTTTTGTTACTGTCGCATTTTCTCCGATATGTTAGATGATAAATAATCGATCCAAACAAAGAAAAATGAAAAAAAAAAAAAAACATTTAAAAGTGTAAATATATGAAAAAGAAAATCTCAACCACTCCTTGATGTCTGCGATTTCTGCATCGCGACACTTGTTATATGACCATGTTTCACCCAAAAAATCCCCCCCAAATCCAGCTGTGGTCATTCACAGCTGTGTCTTGACACTCAGTGATTCATGCTAAATAGAGTTTTTGGATCGAAACAAGGTAAATACGCGATAATATCTCGTTAAAGTTATGGCGTCTGTAATTCTGCTCTGGCGTGCTCTCACCTCCAGATAGGGTTTTGCTGTTTAAATTTTTTGTTTGTTTGTTTACAAAATGCCCTCCTGTTCAAAATTTTGTCTACCCCCAGAAAATTGAGATTTTAACCTTTCCAATGATGTATCACACATGCATATCGGACAATTTTGAAAGTTGGCCAAATTGGGGGTCTCAGAGAGGAACTTCAAGTCACCTGAGTGTTTCCACCATACACAAATGATAAAGGGTATTAGAATGATATCCGATGAAAATGGGCCAGAAAACGTGTCATAAATGTGAGGGTGAAAATGCTTATGAATTAACTCCAGCATAGAGTAAGAACATGCATAAGCATTTATTAGTGAATGAGGCCCATTGTCTTCAACATTCCATTTGGAACAAGAACAACTCTTTTAAGACATTGCAATCTTGCTCCTTCATACATCTTAGGCTGTCAACTCACACTCCAGCACACTTAGATGTTCGTCTTTTCAACTTACTGCTCCCTCTGTCCACCTTTGAATCTTTCAGCAGCTCTTCCCTCTGCCTACTCCCATCGGACATCAGAAACATTGACTCTGTTCACACCTTTAAATCACTTCTCCAAAGCTGTGGATGAGTGGTTAAGAACAGCACCTGGCAATGCGGGCAAATTCTGAATTTCTTCTTTAGTGCTCGTCTCTCCGTAGCTTGCTATGAACACCTTTCATCCCAAATGAGAAACATTGTGACAAGATTCTTTATAAAACTGTTTTTTTTCTTATTTAAATAGTGTAAACAAAATAAATAAGGTTCATTGTTAATTTCATTACATATCTCAATGAATGTATATGTATTACAAGTATCTCAGAAAGTTGCAATTTATTTCAATATACCCCATTAATGATAATAAGTACTGTCATGCACTGATTATGAAGATTTATTATACGAAAGTCTTCAGGTACTCATATTAATTATATCACTGTTGTTTGTGAATGCACGTTAATTCAATTGCTGGATGTCTGTGATTCATCATAAATTCATTGTTATGTTGACATATGGGATCATCTCTATGAAGATTTAATTAATTTATGGAACATGAAATGGAACTCTTGGAGTTTTCCATCATTGCAGAAAACTGTAAACCTTCACGAAATAAGGACCGATAACTATTGTATTTATTTTTATTAGATTAGGGGCTCTGTGCTATCAAATTGTTTGTGGTTTACATAAAGTGTACAACAATGGCACATTTTGGGGAACTTTGTCATATAATGCATACGTAAATGTTTAAAGAAAATGTGTTGAAAATGTGTATGTCAGTGTGTGGCTTACATCAGAAAACATTGGCTGATATGAGTTCCCTCAGGCTAGGCATCACCACCCCTCTTTAGCCTCTGGATCAAACACTCAAGCTCAGTGCTTTTAAAAACCATTACACCACAGAGCAAACACACGTTTGATAGGTGGAGATACAGCATACTGGTGAGAAAGAGTGACAAATAAACCCCACACAATGAGGTTTCTTGTGTTGAAGCATGTTTATTAAAAATGTTTGACATTCTGAGCCATAAGTTAGACGATATAAAAAAAGTTCATGTTTCAGGTTCATACTGATTAACTCCCGTATGGCCTTTATACCTACCTTATATTCTCTTGATATTAAAAGGAGAAAATATAGAAAAAAGTATGAAAGCAATCTGTGGCTTTGAGAATTCGCTTCAAGTATCCCTGAGGACCTCTCATTAAAAGGCAGTGCATTACCTCACGTCATCTTGACAGGGGTTTACTACATCAAGGCTCCATCTACTGTACAGTGGAATTCCCAGAGTTGATCACAATCAGTTCTGTAACTCTGGCTGACTTCCGCTTCTTTGTTATGTCAAAACAAACATTGCCATTGATTTTACGGCTATTGTCTTCCAATTATATCATCCCACCGTCAAACATTCCCCATCGTGAAATCTTTTTTAACTGGCAATGCAATTCTAATCTTTTATACAACTGAGTAAAATTAAGTTTCCCCTGTGTAAGACTAAAGATTAAGTAAAGAGTCTTTGAATACCATTTTATATTGTGTTTTTTGATGGATGGATGAATGGAAGACTGCAGGCTGACAAAATGGGTAGAAACTGGGATGCAGACTCAGAGCCAAGGGCAAACTATTCATAGATGTCCAAGTGAAGAAAGAAAGCAGATGATGGAATAAGAAAGTTGATAATGGAGGAAGGCATGTGGAGGACAAATGTGTGGTAGCATGGCTGAAGTCAAGAGATTCCATACAGTATGCATAACCTTTCTGAATTAAAGCAGACGTCACATTTTGGGGAAACCTCAATACTTTGACGATGATTAAATATGACATTCGGGGGCGTTACCGGGGGGGGGGGGGGGGGGATGCAGTGCCCACCCACTGACACGCTCTGTCCACCCAAAGAAAACTGGATGTAGTACTAACGGCAGTCTGGGTACTCTGTTATATTCACGTCTTATAGCGTGCTCTCTTAGTTGTACTTTCTTATACTTGCGTTTTTTGGCGTCCTCCCTTAGTTGTACTTTGGTATACTCGCAATTTTGGCATGCTCCCTTTGTTGTACTTATTAAATACAAACATTCACTAATTCTGTATCTTGGTCTGTGATTTGGATCCGCATCAACGGCTTGCCGTTCACAACAGCATTAGCCCTACGCTGGATTTCGACCTACTTGAGCATTGTAGCTTTTTTTTTTTTGCCACGCCCCTTTTTGGTGCCTAACGTGTCCCATGACGCAAAAAAGAGGTTAGGGTTTAAGATTTAAAGTTAGGGTTAGGGTAAGGGTTAGCGTCGTTAAAAGCAGGGGGCGCGCTTGGCGGATGACGAACGCTTGATTTGATTGGTCGTTGAAAGCAGGGGGGCGCGGTTGCAAATGACAAAGCTTGATCTGATGACTCGGTGAAAGCAAGTGCAGAAGCCACGGTTGGCTAGCAGCTGGACCCTCTCTTGGCATGTCTTATGAATGCAGTCCTGTATTTGTATTGTTTTGTTACCCCGTATTGGCTCTTTGGGGTAACTAGTGTAAATGTGATTTATTTGTGAATGATTCTTTTTATTGAATTACAGATCTTTTGGATCATTTTAATTTATTTTATTCAAATAGCACATTATTTTGGCACTTTTTCTATAATTTCAGTTGAAGTTGTTCTCCTATTTTTCAAAGTTGCTGTAAAGTTGTTACATTTATCATTATTAAATCATGCAGTGGTGGATCACAATATAATTAGCAATGACATGTCCACGGCCACATACATCGGTCTCGGTTTGGTATCGGAGTTTTGGAGTTGGACATCATCGGGAGATTGGTTATCGGTTAAAAAGTCATTGTAAGACAATTTTTCTATAGCATAATCTTATACTAGATTATATAAAAATTAGGGCTGTTAAAATTATCGCGTTAACGGGCAGTAATTAATTTTTAAAATTTATCACGTTAAAAGATTTGACGCAATTAACGCACATGCCCCGTTCAAATAGATTTAAATGACAGTACAGTGTAATGGCCACTTGTTACTTGTTTTTTGTCTCCCTCTGCTGGCGCTTTGGGGTGACTGATTTTATGGGTTTAAGCATCATGAGAATTGTGTAATTATTGACATCAACAATGGCGAGCTACTAGTTTATTTTTTGATTGAAAATTTTACAAATTTTATTAAAACGAAAACATTAAGAGGGGTTTAGGGGTTATAAAATTTCTATAACTTGTACTAACATTTATCTTTTAAGAACCAAAAGTTTTTCTATTCATTGATCGCTTTAACAGAATATTAATGTTAATGCCATCTTGTTGATTTATTGTTATAATAAACAAATACAGTACTTATGTACAGTATGTTGAATGTATATATCCGTCTTGTGTTTTAACTTTCCATTCCAACAATAATTTACAGAAAAATATGGCATATTTTATCGATGGTTTGAATTGCGATTAATTGCGATTAGTTACGATTAATTAATTTTTAAGCTGTGATTAACTCGATTAAAAATTTTAATCATTTGACAGCCCTAATAAGAATATCATATCTATAAGAATGTCACAATCAATATTTTGATGAGATTTGATTTTCTTGCATGACATGCAATTGCAAAGCTCCCTTTTTCTTACATTTTTTGGCTGTAAAACGAAATAATAATTTGACATTGGATGATCCTCAGTGAAGTTGGTCCTGTCACATTAAAGACTCCCTACCAAAAACATTTGCACTGGCTTTCCTCATTGGTGATGCGGCATCAGGTCAAAAGAGCATACAGTAGCATCATCCACAACATTGCTGACTCAGTTATACCATCTTTAAAAAGTTACTGTAAAGAAAGTTATTCAATCTTATTTTTAGGAACTTTTAAAGAGGGGGAGGCAAAAAGAGCAACAGGGAAAACACCATGCTTTCTGTGAGTCACGGGTCCTTTTGGGACAGCGCAGCATCTTTACAGCTGAATAAATTATGAAGTGTCTCTCACAAGAGATAGTGCTTTGAATGACTGGAGTGTGCTTGTTTCACTTCTCCATCAATCAAGTGTAGACTCCCTCTTCACGGGATGCTGGGAGGTATTTGGTGGTAGTTTTAGGCCTATTGCCAAGACAATATAAAGATGTTGCTGGATACCATCCAGAGTCTTGCCTCATTTGGCTGGAAGGAAAAGTAGGCTTGCCATGAAAAAAAACATAACTTGTCTATCCTAGTGCATGTGGTCCAAATGTATTTTGTACCATTCTTTTAGCTTTAACTTGTCAAGATTTCAGGAACAATGTTATAGCGAACTTAGAATCCACGGAGCCAGGTCAGGGGGCAGGTGCAAAGTAATGTACTTTATTTACAAAAAAATAAAAAATCATAAAACTACTGAAGTAAAAAAAAATCCCAAAACTTAGTAAACAAAAAATACATGAGATAAACATATTGTGCAGAGAATGCAACGGGATACAGAAAAAGGCAAGTATGAACAGGGACTATGACACGGACTTCAGCAATAACCCCCAACAAAGGACAGCAAGTAATCTGATTGGTTCACATAAGGAGCAGGCTGACAACAGGTGAGGTGGCAACCACACTGACAAGACAGAAACCAGAAACAGTTAACCAAACCCACAACCCATTTAATTGTGAGTGCAGTTAAGATGTCTAACAGTCCGTTTTTTGATTGAAATGGTTCGTATATCGTGGCACCAAAGGTCTTCTCTTGGCATAAAGTTGGTATTCACATGGGAAAAGCTGGCCTTCTCAAAGTTTTGGAACGCTAACATAAAGCTAAGGATGCACTTGCATTGGACCACACGACAACTTAAAAGTGTTGTCATATCATCATCATCATCATGCTCCGTGACACGGGTGAAATTAAATGTAAATAAATTGTCATTTTAAAGTTTTTATTGAGAAAATATGAAGCTTGTTTGTCCAAAAACAATTTGTAAATAAGCCGCTTTATTTTAAAATTGCAAGGTATAAATGGAGAGAAAAAAGTAGAACCTTATCGTCCGGAAATCACGATAGTAACTTTTAAATTTGTAGGACCCCATATCTGAATATTTGGAAGTGGGGAGGTTGTGGTTTTGGGTTCTGCTTGCATCTATTAAGGGGACCGCTGAGCTGGAACTGATATAGATGACTTTAGGTGAAAGGCATACACTGGTCTGTGTGGGCATCATTTGACTGAGAATAAAAGGCTACATAATGCATATAAGTGGACATATAAATGTGAGTATGTAACACTATTTTTTGTGTTTAGTCTCAAACCCTACGACCTATAAGCTTTATAATTTAAGCCTGTAGTGTATCTAATACATCAATATCATTCTGTAATAAGCAATCTAAATGACAACACAGGTCGAAAAGATAATGGATAGTATGCTAGCCTGCTGTGTCCGTTGTGTCCCTGATCCTGACTCCGCTAACTCGAGGCGCGAGCAGAATTAAAGACACACTGATTTTAACTGGATATTATCGCGTACTTACCTAGTTCGACGTAAAAACTGTAGCATGTATCACCGAGTGTAAAGACACAGCTGTTAATGGCCACAGCTAGGCTTTGTTTGTTGTTTATAGCTTAAACAACATGATCATTCCGCATGGAGCGAGAGCAAAATCACCGACAATGAGTGGTGGTATCCACTTTTTTTTAGGGCTGACAAACGATGAAAATTTTGAATCGAGTTAATTACAGCTTAAAAATTAATTAATCGTAATTAATCGCAATTAATCGCAATTCAAACCATCTGTAAAATATGCCAATTTTTCTGTAAATTATTGTTGGAATGAAAAGATAAGACACAAGACGGATATATACATTCAACATATGGTACAGAAGTACTGTATTTGTTTATTATAACCATAAATCAACTAGATGGCATTAACATTATTGATATTCTCTTAAAGCGATCCATGAATAGAAAGACTTGTAGTTCTTAAAGGATAAATGTTAGTACAAGTTATAGATTTTTTTTTTAATTAAAACCCCTCTTTATGTTTTCGTTTTTATCAAAATTTGCAAAATTTTCAGTCAAAAAATAAAAACTAGTACCTCGCCATTGTTGATGTCATTACACCATGCTCACTCCCCAAACCCATAAAATCATTTGGACCCAAGCGCCAGCAGAGGGCGCCAAATAACAAAAAACAAGTAACAAGCGGACATTACACTTCTGTCATTTTAATCTGAGCGGGCCATGTGCGTTAATTGCGTCAAATATTTTTACGTGATTAATTAAAAAAAAAAAAAATACCGTTAACGCGATCATTTTGACAGCCCTACTTTTTTTGTTTGTATTGATTATTTATCATCTAAAATACTGAGAAATTGAGACAGTAACAAAAAAAATATAATTAAACGATAGTTACTAGGTAGATAACCGAGACCTATTTACAAACACAATTTTTTTCATTGTGACGTAATTTGTTAAAAAGTTTAAAATATGCTAGTTAATAACTTTTTAAAGGTGTTTTTCTTTTTAAAACTAAATATCAGATATCAATTAATGATTCTAAGCTAAAAACAAAAGCAGTTGCCATGTGTCCGTAAACAGGGTATCAGGGGTAAAACAGACAAATTAAAAATAGTATGGGGGCATATTGCGCCATAAAACTGCTATGGCAGCATATAGACATATTGTTCGATCAAACACAACAATTCTTTTGGCTTAAAATACAGTACTTTATTTAAAAGAAAGGGGCACAAGCAGAAACTGCTTTTTCAGCCTTGTGTGTTTTCTGCCAAAAAAATCATCAGACTTCCACTTATGCACTTTTATTGCACAAAAAAATAAATTCAGCTCAACCACTTGTCACTTGGGAGTATAACGGTCCGCGCACATGCGGTCACAATGAAGTTCGACAAAAGTGAGTAGTAACAGAAGATGAAAACGACTGAATAAAAATAAAGAGGCACCACGGTGTGGTGGATGTCGTAAGGAACACCATTTACAAAAGAGACCGATACAACCGGTGTGCCTTTTTTTTGCGGACTGGCAATGTGTGGCACAAAATAACAGTAAATATAATGTTGCGACGGTTATCTGTTCTGCCGAAATGGATGATGAGAAGTTGGGACAACCACGACTGTGAGTGGTGGTTGCCCCTTGTAACTTCACATGCTGTGTTCAATAAACTGCCCTGATTCCTGGGTCGTGTGGTGAATAGGGTACAAGAGCAGCAGTGTTAAATTGAAAGTCAATCTCTTGTCCTTCTTCCCCACATCGCTCGCCACAATAAAATAATTCGACGGGGCTAAAAACGAGCATTAAGTGCAGGCAAAATGTCAGTCACTACTATTGGCTTAATCGACCTTTTTCAACAGCGGCCTCTCCTAAAACCTGATGGCAAATATACTTGGTCGCAGGCATAATGAGTTCTTCTCCAATCGTGAAAGGTTTCTTGGCTTCAGCAATACGGTTCGCCACGAGGTATGATGCTCTCATTGCATTCGCTTCTGTTTCCATGCTTTTAGACACACATTATGTCAAATGGACTTGGTTGTAGGCTACTCTTCTGGCTCAGCAGGTGGCCTTTTAGTCGTAAAAAAAACCCTGGCCAAATACGTCGCTGCCCACAGCACACAGGCAAAAGCAGCCAACATTACTCTTTACATTGACTGATGCTAGGCTGGTATTGGCGTGCAAACACCACAGTAATGGCAGGCAACCACTAGATGGCGGCAGAGCTGGGTAGTAATGTATCACATGTACAGTGGTACCTCGACATATGATCGCTTCGACACACGATCTTTTCGACATCCGACGTAAAATTTGACGCACCATTTGTTTCTACATCCGACGACATGCTCGAAATAGGATGACATTACAGCACCGCAGACGGATGCACGGCTAACTTTCTTGTGAGAGAAATCAACACAGGTTTCAAAAAGGTTGGTACAGGTGGTGAAAAAAGGAAAAAGGTGGCGCTTACCTTCTAAATAAAGATTCAAATTATAGAGAAATATGAGCGTGGGGAGCGCATCCATGAACTGGCTCAACAATACATCTCCACAGTCCTCCTCTGACCACCGTTTGCCAGTCTTTATAATTTAAGTTGACAATTATTATTGTGGTTACGTTGCCAACGAAATTGCCAGCTTTGTCAGGTTTTTATCATTTATTTCAGAACTTATCCAACACAAAACGCCTGCTGTCCGCTGCAAATGACTGTGTACTCATGAAAACATTGAAAGCGAAAGTAAACTCAACCACACCGCTGCTCTCTCTGTCACGTCTGTCACGTGGCACGCTCAGGTACAGAAAAAAGACGTCTGCCACATTAGAACCCGATTCGTTACATAATTACAGGAATGATTATTATTATAACTATTATTATTATTATTATTATTATTATTGTATTAATCCGATTTCTATTTATAATGAATGTTTTTTTGCAATGTGTAATTACCATTTGTAATTGTATCAGCACTATTGTTAAGGATTTAGTGTAGGTTTTTTGGCTGTAGAACGAAATATTGGAATTATAATATATTCATATGGGAAAATCCTGCTTGACATGCGACCATTTCAACTTACAAACAAGGTCCTGGAACGAATTAACTTCGTATGTAGAGGTACCACTCTACTCCATTACATTTTCTTCAGTAACTTTTTGTGAAAAATGTGCTTCTAAGAGTAGTTTTACTAAGCAATACTTTTTAATTTTACTTGAGTAGATTTGTGAAGAAAAAACGCTACTCTTAGTCCGCTACTTTGGGCTACACAAGAGCCATTACATTTCCCCTCTTTGTTGTACGTAATATATACAGTATACGTATATATATAATTTTTTTTTCCCAGCGATGCCAAAAGTAGCTCCATCAATTTCAGCAATTTCGCAACAATAATCACATGAACCCATTAAACCAATCTGACACAAGCCCGCCGTTCTATAATCATGGCAGCCTGTTCAATCACGTGTCGTCTTTAAAGCACCGTAAAAAATGAAGTATTTGACATAGAGCGCTGCCCTCAACATGAATCGAAAGCACAGCTTTAAACCTCTCTCCCAGTTTTTTTTTTTTATTTGGAACCAATTGACCACAGAAAACCGGCGATATTATCATTTTAATTTAATAATAGTAACTATGAAGGAGGTATTCACTATTCAAACTAGGAGCTATTTTCTCCACTCGAGGACACTCATGCTGTTTGGATGGATAATGCTTCATTTTTGTGTGTTTTTTTTTTCCTCCTGCCGGAAGTCAATGTTTTTTTTTTGTATTTCTGTAATGGGTTATTGTATAGTATCATTATAATAACAGTTCATAAACTGTAGACAAGTTTGTGCTGAGAGAAAAAAATACAATTACTTAAAAAAAAAAAAAAGTTACTGACAATGTTACTCATTACTTGAGTATTATTTTTACTTGATACTTGTACTTGAGTACATTTTTTGGATGAGTACTTTTACTTATACTTCAGTAATATTATTTTGAAGTAATGCTACTCTTACTTGAGTAATTTTTTTGGCTACTCCACCCACCTCTGAATGGCAGCGAGGACAAATCTCTACTTGGATTAGACAATAGAGTAGACAGGCATATTGATGTGTCAAGAGGCACAGACCAGATTCCGGTAGTTAACAAAATATTTATTATTTCTCTACGACACTGTAACAAATGGGCTACGGGCCAGTACTGGTCCCCGGGATCACTGCTGTAAAGCTCCTTGGTAGAGCTAAATAAACTCAAGTTGATGAACATGCATTTTTATGAAAAATCTGGACACCATTACACTACCCCCAAATGGAAAATGACAAACAATATTAGAAAAGTGGAAAACCCTGCTCTGTTGTTGACATAATTCAAATTTGAATTTAACTCTAAGGTTGGGCGAGTGCGTTTCTCCTAGCAGACAAATAAGAGAATCAATTTGAGTCAAGAGCACCTGGCGCCACAATTATTTGAGCGTATCAAAGGCTAACCTTCTCTCTCTCTCTCATACAAACAAACAAACCATAAATCACTACTGATGCAGTGTAGCCACCGCTGGCTTCAAGGCAAAGCTCCTGTGAGTGAATGCATTTAATGAAGCTCCTTACCTTTTAAATGCAAGCTGCAGTATGTTTTTTATTATTGTCTGTTTGTTTGTTTGTTTGTTTTAACCTTGGAATTGGCTGCCAACATGCCCAGGTGTGCCTCTCACAAGTTACCTGGAATAGGCTTCAGCACACCCACACCTCAGCAAGGGATGAACCAATGAACCAATATGATAATGATTACTAGTGTGCGGTCAGATATTTAGATTAAATGCAATTTTCCCACCAATGAACAAAAGGGCGAATCATTTTAACATCATTTTTCGTATTCGTATCACAATCTTAAACCCCAATTTGCCAGACTCTTCTGAGGCTGAAAACTACTATTTCCTCCTTGGAGGAGTAAAGGACAAGCATTGTCAGTCACGCTTGTTTGTTGTGCAAATATCCCCCTACAACGACATCAAGGGCATCAGTGACTGCATACGTTTGAGCAGACACGCCTGATTATTTGATAGATAAAAGAACACTCATTTGTATTCAGGGACGTGCGAAGAGGGCCAAGTGAGTCCATCACTCTCTAGTGGGACAGATTTTTGCAAATGAGAGCAATCCGTAGGTCAAATCAATAACCTGTCTACAATATTACAGTAAAGTAGTAAAGAAAAAACATGTTCCTTAATAATACTTTACTCTTCACCAGTTCAATGAATAACAATAGTTTCAGAGCTCAAAAGATCCAAGAAAATTAGGTTTGGAATTAAGTAAACTATGATTTAACAAATAAGAATATTTCGAAGACTATTCTGATATGAGACATCGGTTCACTTTCATTCATCCAACATACAATGTCATTTAAAGACAACTGGCTTGGGATTAATTTCTCCCCTAATGTGTATTTGCAGAGTTAGCAATTAAACAAATTTGGAATTATATTAGACATTAACGATCGGGACTGTGGGAGTGTGGGTAGACGCTGTACCTGATGTCTGTCAACATATTCGGTTTGCAAACAGTTATCCCTATCTTATTTAAGAAGGGTCCTTGCTTATTTTTTTATTTTTTGTTGTTGTTGCCACACCAGCCAAGTTTTCAAAGGAGGTAAAATGAATTACAGTGGGGCAAATAAGTATTTAGTCAACCACTAATTGTGCAAGTTCTCCCACTTGAAAATATTAGAGAGGCCTGTAATTGTCAACAGGGTTAAACCTCAACCACGTGAGACAGAATGTGAAAAAAAAAACAACTGAAAATCACATTGTTTGATTTTTAAAGAATTTCAATACCAAAAGTTCATCTCAATACTTTGTTGTGTACCCTTTGTTGGCCAAACATTTTCTGTAACTCGTCACAAGCTTTTCACACACTGTTGCTGGTATTTTGGCTCATTCCTCCATGCAGATCTCCTCTAGAGCAGTGATGTTTTGGGGCTGTCTTTGGGAAACATGGACTTTCAACTCCCTCCGCAGGTTTTCAATGGGGTTGAGACCTGGAGACTGGCTAGGCCACCCCAGGACCTTGAAATGCTTCTTACGAAGCCACTCCTTTGTTGCCCTGGCTGTGTGTTTGGGATCATTGTCATGCTGAAAGACCCAGCTACGTCTCATTTTCAATGCCCTTGCTGATGGAAGGAGATTTTCACTCAAAATCCCTCGATACATGGCCCCATTCATTCTTTCCTTTACACAGATCAGTCGTCATGGTCCCTTTGCAGAAAAACAGCCCCAAAGCATGATATTTCCACCCCCATGCTTCACAGTGGGTATGGTGCAATTCAGTTTTCTTTTTCCTCCAAACAAGAGAACCTGTGTTTCTACCAAAAAGTTCTATTTTGGTTTCATCTGACCATAACACATTCTCCCAGTCTTCTTCTGGATCATCCAAATGCTCTCTAGTGAACCGCAGACGGGCCTGGACGTGTACTATCTTCAGCAAGGGCACACGTCTGGCAGTGCAGGATTTGAGTCCCTGGCGGCGCAATGTGTTACTGATAGTAGCCTTTTTTAGTGTGGTCCCAGCTCTCTGTAGGTCATCATGAGGTCCCCCATGTGGTTCTGGGATTTTTGCTCCCCGTTCTTGTTATCATTTTGACGCCACGGGGTGAGGAAGGAGTTCAAAGTCCGTGTTGCCCAACGACAGCCCCAACATATCAATGCTCTAGAGGAGATCTGTATGGAGGAATGGGCCAAAATACCAGCAACAGTGTGTGAAAAGCTTGTGAAGAGTTACAGTAAACGTTTGGCCTCCGTTATTGCCAACAAAGGGTACATAACAAAATATTGAGATGAACTTTTGGTGTAGACCAAATACTTATTTTCCACCAATATTTGCAAATAAATTCTTTAAAAATCAAACAATGTGATTTTCTGGGGGGGTTTCCGCACACCTTGTCTATCATGGTTGAGGTTTACCCATGTTGACAATTACAGGCCTCTCTAATATTTTTAAGTGGGAGAACTTGCACAATTAGTGGTTGACTAAATACTTATTTGCCCCACTGTATTTTGATTGGCAAACCTCGCACTTTCAAAATTGCCTGCCTCCATGTGTCCATCAAACTACCAACACCGTTGGTGATTGCTCTAAGACTGCAAGGGAAGCTCAGCGCCCCTCTAAAATCTAAAAAAAAGTAAGTGATCAAATGTATCTATGTACATGTCATTGACTAAATATGCGCTCAAGTTTTGTTCAGCATTAGCTTCTTATCACTGGCCACGATACGGCTTGCTTTTTATTCATTTGCGCAGCATCACAGTCCTTTAAACAGTGTGGACGCTGCGCATCGCCAGAGTCGAGAGAGCATTGTTACACTCCGGCGAAACGAAACGAGTCATTGGCTAAAGATTTATCCCGCCCTTCGGAAGCTGTGTGTCTCAGGGGGTCTCCGGGCAGTGGGTGGGGCCTGGCTGGCCAGGGTGCTCTGCTTCTCTGCATGATCATTGGATGATCTGTCTGAGGACAAATCCCATTTTGATTGACATTGAAATGAGCGAGTGATCAGTGATCTTGTGGTATTAACATGCACGGGCCGAATTTTCCAATTTTCATTCCGTTTTTCTGAGTTTAGCCGGAGACTTTCATAATCATCCTAGTGACACTTAATTTGTTAATAATGATGAGAGAAAAATTGAGCTCCTATTTTTATTTTATTTATTTATTTTTTTAATTGTAGCTGCTCGTGTAAAGAGACTTGACCTTTGGGACTTTAGTTTCTTTCCCTACCGAACAGCGGGTGCCGCTGAGCCCCTCCACAGTCACAAAGCTCTCACAGGCGGACACACTTTGAGCTTCAACTCATTGAATGACCTGCATCTGCCACTGACCAACACCTAGTCCAGGGGTGTCATTATGTTTAAATAACAGGATGCTTAGGATATAAGCAAACGTAGCCTATAAGTACAAAACTTCACTAACAGCTAACAAAGACTGATAATTTTTTCATTATTATTATTATTATTATTATTGTTGTTGTTGTTTCAGTCTATTTTTTAATACAGCAGAGCAACAAGAAAAAATGGCTACAATTGCAAGTTACTTGGTAAATGGAAGCATTAAAGAATGCCGTCTGTTTTTAAGGGTGGCAAATCGCTCTATCGCTCTGTTGTGACTCAGTTGCTGAAGCTCATCTTTTTCAATTGACATGACTGCAAGACAGTGAAGTCTTTTCTGACCCTGAAGTTGAAGCCCCCCTAAAATAGGCTTAACAACGACAATGACCTAGTCTAAAATGCCTCTGCGCTAGGCATGAAAACTGCCTCAAGTGTGAATTTGTTGATTCCAAAACAAGTTTTGACTCAATTGATCACCCTTTTTTTCTTTTCACTCCCTGGATCACCTCACCAAGTAAGTATTATCAGAGCATTTGTGAAGGTGGTTTGACCTTGATATGAGTCAATGTTTCTTTGAGCCTTCTTCACAGCTACTGGAAGGATGAAAGAAACACACTTTAGACCAACATTTTCTACCTGAGATCAAAAGAGTGTACCCTGCAGGCAAGTCGTGTACTGTACGTGACAGAATCCCTATGTCTGGGTGGCCACATACTGACCACATTAGTTTTACCTGCATGTGCAATTAGATAAAATACAAGAGATTAAATGATCCCATTATAACGATGATAACACTCAGTTCTGTTTGTTTTAATCAGGAAAGTGGTCAACATCGGTGGAGTGTAAAACTGTTGTATAACACAGATTATGCAGTATGTGCTGTACTCTATACAGTGTGTGCCCTTTTGATTACTGCAACTGACAACTAGATTTGATTCAGTTGCCCCATGGACTAGTTCGTAACCGATCACAGGGCTCCCATAATCAAATAACTGTCCATCCTCATGTTTCATATGGACAATTTTCAATGAATCTATTCTAAATGCATGTTATTTTGATCAAAGGAGAACCACACAAATAAGGTAATAAAAGGCAAGTCAACTCCACACAGGAGGGTATGAGCCAAAATTTAAACTTGAGACGCCTCTACTGTGAGTGAGAAGTCAACACACTCCCACCTGTAAGGCCTTCAAAGGCAAGCTACCCGTGGCGTGGAAAGTGGGGTGCTGAGGGTGCTGCAGCACCTCCTGGAGTCGGTGAGAAAAAAAAAGTGTTTTGTAGATTTTTTTTTAAATAAATAAATAAAAAATTGAAACAATTGCACATTTAATTTTGGGAATTAAATACAGTCATGTGAAAACATTTAGACACCCTATGGAAGCCTGTGTATTTTCTAACATACATATGGACATTTAATATCAGTTTTAACAATCTTGAGAGATTCAAGTAATACAACTAGACAATTAAAATTGAAAAAAAGAAAAAAAAAACTTTTTATTTTTTATTTTTTATATAACTTTATGTAAAATGTAATTTAAAATAATGCAACTTCTGTTGAGGAATAAATTAAGACACACCCACATTCAATCCCACTTAAAAATGGCTAAAATTACACACAGGTGCACATGATTAGTAAATCATTACCAAGTGTTTTTAAGGAGGCTTGCCTTATTTAAACCTCATATTTAGTTTGGTGTGCCCTTGACTGTTAAAGTGTGAGAAAACACCATGGTGAGATCAAAGGAGCTGTCTGAGGCCTTCAGAAAGACGAATGTAGACACTTATGAGTCTGGTAAGATATTTCAAAAGATCTTAAAAGAATATAAAATCAGCCATATCACTGTCTGGAAAATAGTCTACTAGTGGAGGACATTCAAAACAACTGCCAACACACCCACATCTGGCCGTCCAAGCAAGTTCATGCCTAGAGCAGACCGCAAGATGCTAAAAGAAGTCTCCAAAAACCTTAAAATGTCATCACGGAACCTACAGCAGGCTCTTGCTACTGTTGATGTGAAAGCGCATGCCTCTACAATCAGGAAGAGACTTCCCAAGTTTAACCTTTATGGGAGTTGTGCAAGGAGGAAACCTTTGCTCTCCAAGAAAAACACGGCCAGACTGAAGGCTGCTAGAGTGAATGTAGACAAAGACCAGGACTTCTGGAATAATGTTCTTTGGAGAGATTAATCCAAAATTGAATTTTTTGGACACCAAATAGAGGACAGGTTTGGTGTAAACCCAATACAGCATTCCAGTAAAAGAACCTCATACCAACTGTGAAGCATGGAGGTGGTAGTGTCATGGTTTGGGGATGCTTTGCTGCAGCAGGACCTGGGCAGCTCACCATCATAGAATCCACCATGAATTCTATCGCGTATCAGAGGGTGCTTTAGGAACATGTCAGATAATCTGTGAAAAAAATTAAAGCCGAAGTGAAACTGGACCCAGCAACATGACAATGACCGAAAATATACCAGTAAATTCACCAAGGACTGGCTGAAAAGGAAGAAATGGAGAGTCCTGGAATGGCTGAGTCAAAGCCCAGATCTTAATCCCATTTGGATGCTGCGGGGTGACTTGAAGCGCGCTGTACATGCAAGAAACCCCTCAAACATCTCAATGTCAAAGACTGGTAGATCGCCACAAACTTTTTCCTCAGTTAGAATATGCATTTTTTTGTTGTTGTTGTGGATATATTTAGTTTAATGAGTAAAACAATATTATTTATAGCTGTTTACCTGCAATTAAATCACTTTCTTTTCCAGAGATAAAGAAAAACCAAGATCAGACATTGAAAGGTGAATATTTCTTAATAAAGAACTGAATATTTCGAGGGGTGTGCTCATTTTTTCTCATGATTGTATGCTGTATATGTTGAAAGTTTTTTTTTTTTTTGTTATTAACACCACATGACACTTTGCTTGAGACGGGGTCACGTGGAATAAGGCACTATTGAAATGGAAAAGTAAACTGTTGACAGAGGAGGCGTTATAATGGCACAAAAACAAATTAGCGATTTTTTTGCTTTACAAAAGCAGCGACATTTTTAAAAATTCAATTCGAGGTCGAAAATAAAGATGATTGTCCTTTGTTGTCTTCAAATGGGTAAGACATGCTTGCATTGTAGCCAAATTGTTTGTTGTTGCTGTTGAGCTGCCGTTGTGCAGAGCGCTATTGGATGTGTGCACTTTATTTTAGTGTCGTGAAACGGGTGTGTTAAACTGAGGCTTATTGGCAATTTTAGTTTTCAAATGTGTTCGTCTGTTATTGCACTGTCTAGCTGTGGGGATTTGCATTATAACACACGGGTGCTTTTATTTCCAATAGAAAAACTCCAACACATACTGTAGGTGAAATAGAACGCCGTCTTTGTAGTAGCCTAGTAGTAGTACGTCAACTATCCAGCATGTGTGTACTGCCATTGTGCACGCTTTGTATGGAGAAAACGCGCGATCATGACAAATTTGGACCGAAATGGCTGTTTTTGGCTGGGGAAAAGCTACAAAAAATCCTTAGCACCCCCTGCGTGAGTGACTTCCAGCGCCCTGTAACCTGCTTAATGATAGATAAATAAAAAATATATGAAATGAACACTCAGATTGGAATGCTCATCCTTACAGAAAATAATCTTGGATCAAATGTATCGTTTTAATTTGGCTTGTTCACCAAAATAGACAAATGTCTTGATATCCTATTATGACCTCACTATATGGTCTGATAGATTCCGTTCATCCATGTTATTAAAGGCCTGGAGGGCAGCCAATGAACACATTGTAGTGTATGGCAAAGCAGAGCTCGTCTGACAATTCAATTAGCCTCCTCCATTTTCTCACCACCTTCACATGACCTGCGTCAGCACTTTTTTGCTGATAGTTGAACTAGGTAAAGAGATCATATCTTTGAGTTTGGCCGCAACTGCAACCTGCATTCTGATTGTAAAAATTAATTATGACTAAGATAGGTGGTGAACATTACACTACTACTTTTAGCTTTGCACAGAGATTAACCTCTGTGTAACGGCAACACAAAATCAGTTTCAATCTCAAGAGACACAAAACGAGTAATTTGAAAACTTTTTCTCCAAGCATTTGATGGGTATTGCTAGAATCATACATTGCAAGTATTGTAATGCACGTTGGTTGATGCATTAAAAATCAAATTTGAATTATTGTTTAAAAGGAAAAATTGTTACAAAGAAATGTTTTCATGATGTTTACTAAAGATGCAAAATACATTCGAGGAAAAAAATGAAATACAATATTTTTAGTCATAGACTTCATTATGATATTGACGGGGCGGCGGTCCGATTGATAGGGGGCCTGTATTGTTGGTGTGTCCATCAAAGCTGACCGTGTGGAATCACAGACAAAGAGCTTTTTTCGTTGAAAATTCTTGTGAATAAATGCTTAAATCCCTGAATTCTTTATAGATATGGATGCATAACATTCTCGATTATAGGGTAAAAGCAAAAAAAGTTGCATTTATTTTACGTAAATATGTCAAAGTGCGATGCTAGTTTGTTAGTCAATGTGGCAGCCGTCATATGTAAACAGAGCTTTTCCGGTGAAAATTCTTGTGAATTAATGATTAAATCCCTGAATTCTTTATTGATATGGATGCAAAACAGTCTCGATTCTTGGTTAAAAGCAAAAAAAAACCGTGCAGTTAGCATTTATTTTACGTAAATATGTCGAAGTACGATGCTAGTCTGTTAGTCAATGTGGCGGCAGCCATATGTAAACAGAGCTTTTCCTGTGAAAATTCTTGTGAAGAAATGCTTAAATCCCTCAATTCTTTATAGATATGGACGCAAAACCGTCTCGATTCTTGGTTAAAAGCAAAAAAAAAAAAAAAAAAAATGTGCAGCTGGCATTTATTTCATGTAAATATGTCAAAGTACGATGCTAGTCTGTTAGTCAATGTGGTGGGAGCCATATGTAAACAGAGCTTTTCTGGTGAAAATTCATGTCAATAAATGCTTCAATCTCTGAATTCTTTATAGGTATGAACGTAAAACAGTCTCGATTCTTTGTTAAAAGAGCAAAGAAACCCGACAGTTATCATTTATTTTACATAATTATGCCGAAGAATAATGCTAGTCCGTATCGGTTAATTTCTCCCATTGATTTTTTTCAAAACATTTCAAAATGCATGCATGGTACAAAAAATATAATAATTACCCTGAATCCTCGAACAAATCACTCCTGAGACAATCTTTCCTGTTTGTATACGATACAGCTTTCGTACTTTTTCAACCCTAATCTGGCGTTGGATCTCTGAATGTTTTGACTAACTGCAGCCGTCTGCGAATAACTGAAGCTGACTGTCGGACAGCCCTCTACTTGAAGGCGTTGCGCAGTGGCTGACGGATGTGACCCGTCAATACAATAATGAAGTCTATGTTGTAGTTGTTTTCTGAAGATGCTAATTACACTTTGAGGAAAAAGATATTTTTCCTCTTTAATATGACTTTCCCTGAATGCAATTTAAGATAATTGTCTCTCGGAGTTAATTTTTTTTGTTACAAAACTTACTATTTGAAAATACAAACCCTGGGAGGTTTAAAGACTTGAAAATTAGAAGCTAGGACACAATTTAGACAAATTTGCCAGATGTTCTCCTGCTTTGTTACTGTAGGTAATAGCTTTCCCAAGTCAGAAATAAAGCTGTTCCATTTCTTGCCTTCTTTATAGCCTGCTGTCAGCCTGTCTTCTTATAATACGACCCCCCCCCCCCCACACACACACACACACACACACACACAACTGTAGACAAATGCCTCTTGCCATCTTTGCAATCAAGATGATTGCTGGTGGCTTGTCTAGCAACAATATTGACTTGACATTTTTAGTTTTGAGTGAACTGTCTGGACAAATATTGATTCTGCTGTGATGTAATACGTTCAAATATTCAATCGTAATCCTAGTGGTAGGCTCCTGGCATTTTTTTGTGGCAGAGAGAAGTAGAAATATAACATTTCCATACTCTGCACACCTTTCTTATATGCTCCTAATGTATTTTTAATGCTATTACAGAGTAATACAAAATGCTCAATCTCTTACCCAGTCTAAATTTAACATTCACACCAAAGTCAGATACAGTACTATGTTTAAAAAAATATTGCCATATGTTATTTCACCTGCGAGGATCAAGGCATTTGGTATTAGTCGTTTTCTACACAGGTTTCTAAAAACGCAACATAACTAACTGACACACACATACGCTAACACACACACACAAGGAACCTTTGACAGAGACACAAACAGCAATGTGAATAAGCCTCGACACTAAAATTGGGCTGCATTTCATTACTGACTCCTGCAGTGTTTCTCACTCATATGGGAGCACTTCACAGCAACTCGTCCGCTCTCAACATGTATTTATGAGTCTGTTTGAAACAGTCCTTTGTGAGCTTGTCTCCGGTTTGGTATGAAAAAAAAAAAAAAAATTCAGTTCCATGTGTTAATCCACGTACATCTTTGCTGTCAATATTTCCATGATATTAACAGACTCGCTGATGTATTTTGATGAGGTATGGTGGGGGATGAAGGAACATGGAGGCAGGAAATAATCTGAAACAGTGCAAGGAGTAATGCAATTCCATAAAATGGTTTAACTGAAGTCAAAGTACACAGAGAGAGGGAAAAATGAGAAAAGTTGACCTCGATGCAACAAATTAACATATAGCAGCCCCGTAGGCTCCGCATCTCTGAGCGATGATGTGAATGTAAAACTATAGTGGAAAAATTGACAAGGATTTGTCTGTATACAATTTCAAAAGCATATTTCCTATTTTGTCATCATAAAAAAGCTAAAAACTGAAGAAACAAATGGAACTTATGAAAGAACATGCAGAAGTCATTGTGTTCTCTGCATCATTGTTGAGTCATGAATACTGAAATCATGATAGTAGAATTATACCGTATTTTCAGCACTATTAGGCACATCAAAGTATAAGGGGCATCTTACAACGATTATCGATACATTGGTCAGGAAATCATTCTAGGATATTCTACAAACAACTAATAAACAGAAAAACAAGCTTCTGCTGTGAATTGGAATGAGTTTATCACTAGTAGACATCCAATCCGTTTGAACTGGGAGGGATTCAATGGATTTCCCAGTTCAAATGGATTGGATGTCTATGGCCGTCAGTGGCAGCCAATGCCAGGCAATGAGGTAAATTTGGGCCATTTGAGGTCATTTACCTGTTAATTTTTAGTTCCTGGTAATTTTGGGGTATTTTATGGGTCACTTACTGTTTATTTTGAGTTACAGAACAGGAGGTGACCTGGGAATCACCCAAATGAATGGGCAGTGACTCAAATTCAACAGGAAATGACCTGTAAATGAAAAGAAAGTGACCTGTAAATGCCCCGGATATCGGACAGAATGACTGCGAATGCTCTGGTGTTGAATGAAGCAACGTTCCCAGTCTAAATTGATTGGAGCCCAGCACCGTCAATGGCAGCCTTAGAGTTAACTGAGACACTATTATGGTGGAAGACTTTGATAGCAACTTGTTGGCTCTTTTTTTTTTTTTTTAAACATTGACACCTTTTTAAAACAATATCTCGATTCTTGGCAGGAGCATATCGATAACCTTTTGGGATACAATGTATCACGGTATATCACCATTTCGATATTTTGTCACACCCCAAGTGGGTAAGGCGCAGTAGTACCGTATTTTTCGGACTATAAGTCCCAGTTTTTTTCATAGTTTGGCTGGGGGTGCGACTTATATTCCGGAGCGACTTATGTGTGAAATTATTAACACATTAATATATCATTTCACATGTTATTTTGGTGTTTTGGAGTGACACTGATGGTTTGGTAAACTTGTTAGCATGTTCTTTATGCTTTAGTTATCTGAATTACTCTTAATAGCTACGTTAGGTTAATATACCGGCCACGTTGGCATTTCGTTGTTCATGCATCATGTAACATTATCATACTGTTCACTTATTCATCATGTTGTTCTCGACAGTATTTTTATTTTAAATTGCCTTTCAAGATGACATATCTTTTCTATATGTTGGATTTAATGAAGTAAATTTCCCCCCTAAATGCGACTTATACTCTGGTGCGACTTAGGTATGTCTTTTTCCTCTTTGTTGAGCATTTTATGGCTGGTGCGACTTATACTCAGGTGCGACTTATAGTCCGAAAAATACGGTAGTAGTAGTGGTTTGGGTTGCGTTATACATCCACTAGATGGTCCTGCGCTAAAGGGAATGTCATGCCATGATTAACCAGTATTGATTCATATACTGCATGAGGCGCATTGGATTATAACTTGCACCGTCTGCTTTTGAGAAAATGGAAGTTTTTTAAATGCGCCTTATTTTGCGGAAAATACAGTATACACCCAGATAGCAGAGCAATGTTGAACAGATGTTGAACCAACATTCCGCTATTTTTCTTATATCGTTGAATCAACGTTGACACCCGAAGTTGATTTGTGATCACTTTTGCACCCTTGATTTATGTTGTTCCAGCATTGAAATTCTTAAGAAACCTAAACGTCATTTCGATTATTAATAATATTGGAACAACTCTGAATCAATGTTATATTTTCCTTCATTTTCAACCATGATGTTATCAAATATGCCTATATTTAGAGATCCTGCTTTATTTACAGACAGACGAAACAGCTAGGCTGACTAATAAAATATTATACGTGAACAATAATTAAAATAAATAAACAAATAAAATTAAAAAACACCACAGTATGTATATATATATATATATATATATATATATATTCATTCATTCATTCATTCATTTTCCATGCCGCTTTTCCTCACGAGGGTCGCGGAGATGCTGGAGCCTATCCCAGCTAACTACGGGCAGTAGGCAGTGGACACCCTGAACTGGTTGCCAGCCAATTGCAGGGCACAAGGAGACATACAACCATCCACACACACACACACTCACACCTACGGACAATTTAGAGTGTTCAATCAGCCTACAATGCATGTTTTTTTTGGGAAGTGGGAGGAAACCCACACAGGCACGGGAAGAACATGCAAACTCCACACAGGAAGGCCGAAGCCCGGGATTGAACCCTTCATCTTAGAACTGTGAGGCAGACGTGCTAACCACTCAGCCACCTTGCCGCCTATATGTGTATATATATATATATATATATATATATATATATATATATATATATATATATATATATATATATATATATATATATATATATATATATATTAGGACTGTCAAACGATTAAAATTTTTAATCGAGTTAATTACAGCTTAAAAATTAATTAATCATAATTAGGGCTGTCAAACGATTAAAATTTTTAATCGAGTTAATTACAGCTTAAAAATTAATTAATCGTAATTAATCGCAATTAATCGCAATTCAAACCATCTATAAAATATGCCATATTTTTCTGTAAATTATTGTTGGAATGGAAAGATAAGACACAAGATGGATATATACATTCAACATACGGTACATAAGGACTGTTTGTTTATTATAACAATAAATCAACAAGATGGCATTAACATTATTAACATTCTGTTAAAGCGATCCATGGATAGAAAGACTTGTAGTTCTTAATAGAAAAATGTTAGTACAAGTTAGAGAAATTTTGTATTAAAACCCCTCTTAATGTTTTCGTTTTAATAAAATTTGTAAAATTTTCAATCAAAAAATAAACTAGTAGCCCGCCATTGTTGATGTCAATAATGACTTAGTCAATGCTCATGGATGCCTATAAAATCAGTCGCACCCAAGCGCCAGCAGAGGGCGGCAAAACTCCATAAAACACAACAAGTGAGCGTTTCAATGTGTACTGTCATTTAAAACTCTCTGAGCGGGGCATCTGCGTTAATTGCGTCAAATATTTTAACGTGATTAATTAAAAAAATTAATTAACGCCCGTTAACGCGATAATTTTGACAGCCCTAATATATATATATATATATATATATATATATATATATATATATATATATATATATATATATATATATATATATATATATATATATATATATATATATATATATGTGTATATATATATTTTCTGGGGGAAGAAACATTTTGAACAGGAGGGCATTTTTAAAAAAAAAAAAATTTTTTTAAACAGCAAAACACTATCTGGAGGTGAGAGCACACGAGAGCAGAATTAAAGACGCCATGATTTTAACGAAATATTATCGCGTACTTACCTTGTTTCAAACCAAAAACTTTTCCCTGATATGTTAGATGATAAATAATCGATCCAAACAAAGAAAAAAAAAAAACCTTTATAAGGGTAAATATATGAAAAAGAACATCCCGACCACTCCTTGATGTCTGTGATTACTGCATCGCGACCCTTGTTATATTACCATGTTTCACCCATAAAATCCCCCAAAATCCGGCTGTGGCCATTAACAGCTGTGTTTTGACACTCGGTGATACATGCTACATGGAGTTTTTGGATCGAAACAAGATAAGTACGCGATAATAATTCGTTAGTCATGCCGTCTGTAATTCTGTTCTCCCGTGCTCTCGCCTCCAGTTAGGGTTTTGCTGTTTAATTTTTTTTTTTTAAAATGCCCTCCTGTTCAAAATTTTTCTTTCCCCAGAAAATTGTCATTTTAAGCTTACCAATGATGTATCACACATGCATATCGGACAATTTTGAAAGTTGGCCAAATCGGGGGGTCTCCGAGCGGAACTTAAAGTCACCTGAGTGTTTTCCGCCTTATACAGATTGTCACGCCTGGGTGAGGGTTGTCATGTCTTGGTATATTCTCTTCCTGCTTTATTTTGAAGCCTCACCCTCCAGTTTCCACCACTCACCCCTCCTGCTGTCTCACCTGTCTCTGATTATGATTACCTATTGTTCCCACCTGTGCCCATTCCTCATGTGCTTAAATTATTTGTCACTCCCTCGTCTCGTGCCAAAGTGTCTTCGCCCTTCGTTGCCACCAAAGCCTGACCATAGCCAAGATATTCTAAGGGTGAATCCCATTTCATCCCTTGGCCCTCCCCCTTACCCCTTCCCCCTACCACTTGGCCCTTCAAACGGAGCAATAAGGGGTAGGGGCTTGAAACGTTAGCCCTACGAATTGGGACACCCCTTCACACTCACGTACGTCATAAGTCCATTCCGCCAGTTATGACGTCATCAAAAAGCGACAGAACCAAACAGACACGCCTACATCAGTTATCACAACTTAAAACTGTTAAAATAGTTAAATTAGGGATAAACAGAGCTACTTACATTTGTGTACTTCTTTCCTTGGCTCCGCCATTTTGGAAATGATTCTCGGGGTAATCGCTTTGCACCCTGGGAAATTTCGCGTAACCCTCCGTTTGGAGTGAGGGTAGTCATGGCCCTCCGTTTGGAGGGGTGGAAAGCCCTCCCCCTTACCCCTACCCCTGCACATTAGCGTGAATTGGGACAGCCCTACCCCTACACGTGAACGCGCAAAACGGAGGGGAAGGGGTAAGGGGTAGGGCCAAGGGGTGAAATGGGATTCACCCTAAGTTGTAAGTTCTTCATAGTATTTTGCCATAGCTCTTTGTTATTTTGTGTCTCATGCATAGCCCTTTGTTGTAGTTGTAAACTAGTGATGGGTCCGTGAGACCTCATGAAGCGTGTCGACACAGTGAGTCACTGTGTTGACACAGTGTGGATACTGTGTCATTGAATAACATAAAAAATCCCTATAGGCAACCCACTTGACAGACTGACACTGAATTGACATAGTAAAATCAAATCATTTAAATCTTTGCATTCGTATTGCATTATTCCATATCTTTAAGTAAATATATATTATAATGTGAAAATGTATGCAATAATGAATGGGTGAATGAGGATGCTTGTGGACTTTTTGTTCTGATCAAATTTTATTCAAAAACATGTCAAAAACATTGATCCTTTTTTAAAATTGTTTTTTATTTTTATTTTTATTAACAAACAATTTCACCTGTGGACAACACACACTCGCATGGAACCAACGATGCCAGCATGCACAAGAATTTCTTAGCCAGTGAAAGAGGTTTGGATAAGTTGTCCATTGGCTCCTCCAGTATTGAAGAAAATCTGCTTTGCGTGCCATTTTCAGTTCAGCCATGCATTATTGCACTTTTGCAATTTCATCTACAGTTGCATTGCCTCCTTGACTCCCCACATTGTCATCTAAGTGCTACCATAGACCATCAGAAAAAAATGAAGTGGACAATAAAGAAATGATAGCTTAATTACCTACCGATTTCTAATAAATTACCAAAAAAAGCTACTGTGGGAAAGTAAAGGAATGGCTCTATACCTGTGTTTATCTAGGAATTATCAGAAACCTCATTCTCATGCTTGGCCCAATAATGCTTCAGCATTGAGGATGTGGCTACTGTTTGTATATGGCAGGTTGAAAGTACAAATGCGACATTTTACCTGCAAAAAAAGAATACTAATAATATAACTGGTCTTCATAGAACCGCGCCGTGCAACGCATTCCATTAAATAGGTTCAGACCAGGACTCGTACCCGCGTGCAAAACGCATCGAGAACAAAAGGCGAGTGCTATGACCCCTAAACTACATATTAACTGCCAATACTATTCTTTTAAAAAACATCAAATGGGATATTTCTACGCACCGCAAACGTCGGACCCGCATGTTCCCGTCGCACTAATAAACTAAGAGTTACGTTAAAATTAATTGTATTTTGAATGGAAGATGACAAGTGCGTTTTCCCTGTGTTACATACATTTCCACAGCATGTAACCATTGAGGAAGTAACCAGTGAGATGTGGATTGTTTCAGCAGCTCCATCGCGTTGACAGACGTGCTTCCTTTTGAACCAGTTTGCCGCGTCATGACTGTGTCGACACAGTTCAATGAGTTCATGCATCGGTCACGTGATTTTCTTGTAGCGATACGCGCACCGACGCAGGGTTTGCACCATGAGCTCGGCGCGAGCTCATGGTGCATTAATGTCACTGGACCCATCACTAGTTTCTCGTTTGTATCATTTTATTTCATAGCTTGTTATTTCCTCCTTCTGGAGCGCCCTCGGTTTTTTCCTGCTTCTTATTGTTTGTGTTAAATAAAAGACTGAACTGAATTCTGCAAGTGTGTCCGCTCCGTTCCATCCAAGTGTGACACAGATAAAGATAAATTGCTTGATAATCTAAATAATTAAAATCTTTTCAGTATCACATAATATTACTCAACTAGTTGTGTTAAATGACGATATGTCAATTTTTTTGACAATTTTGAGCACACACATATTAACTCCCATTTGTTTTTGTATTTTGAGTAAAATGATTGTGAACTGTTATTTTTGTGATGAGATTTGGTAGTTTGCTTTGTTTTCCTGTGTTTTTTGAACTTGACTTGTCAACAATTTGGGTAATCATTTGTACCTGTTGCACCCAGCTTGTGGTCCAGTTGTTCCTCGTGTGCTCGGCAATTTGTTTGTATTTAAATTTCTGCCTCTTTTCCTCTGTCAGTTGATTATTGCTGTTAAGGTTAAGTCATGTGTTTTTTTTTGTTTTTTTTTTCTCTCTCTCTGTTTTAGTAACTTTAATCCTAGTGATGATTTGTTTGTGTGTTACTTGAATGCCAAATTTATTGAAGTTCATTTCGTTTGGATTATTTCATGTGGCTTTTTATGCCTTTTTGTATTGTTGAGTTACACGTGCTTTACTACTCAACAGGAAAAGGACAATATGAGTTGTTGTGGGTTGCAAACTGGAAATAAAATAAAAGCATTTGTGTTAAACACATTCAATTATCGGACATTATTAACACTAGGGTTGTTCCGATCATGTTTTTTTTGCTCCCGATCCGATCCAGATCGTTTTAGAGTATCTGCCGATCCCGATATTTCCCGATCCGATTGCTTTTTTTTTTGCTCCTGATTCAATTCCAATCATTCCCGATAATTTTTCCCGATCATATACATTTTGGCAATGCATTAAGAAAAAAATGAATAAAACTCGGACGAATATATACATTCAAAATACAGTACATAAGTACTGTATTTGTTTATTATGACAATAAATCCTCAAGATGGCATTTACATTATTAACATTCTTTCTGTGAGAGGGATCCACGGATAGAAAGACTTGTGACTTTGTATATTGTGACTAAATATTGCCATCTAGTGTATTTGTTGAGCATTCAGTAAATGATACTGCAGCCATTCAACCCAAATGCATGATGGGAAATGGAACCATGACTCTGCGTAGTGCTACCAATTGATATATCTTCTCTGCGTTGGGAAACACAAGGGGTTAAGAAAAAGATCAATTGCTACCTTGCTTCCCTACATTGCTTCCCATGATATTTCTAATCGTAGGGAGAGGGAATGTAAGGCTTTAGTCTATTAAAATAAGGCTCCAAAGGCTGCCAAAATTCACTCTACTCATTTTACGCTGCCTTTTATCTCTCTATATAGGTAAAATGGCGCCTTTACAGATTGAGCGCGACAATGCGTGAGTGGGTCGTGCAACGCATGCATTAATTGCGTTAAATATTTTAACGTGATATATTTTCAAAAAAATTAATTACCGCTGTTATTGGGATAAATTTGATAACCCTACCTTAAGCCTAAAGACTCTGGATAAGTGTAACATATTATGTCTGTAACGTTAAATACAGTTAGAAAACGATTTAAATAAAAAAAAAATATATAAAATATTAAAAAAAAGGCATGGCTGATATTTTTTCGCCGATTCCAATACTTTGAAAATGACGTGATCGGACCCGATCGATCAGGACATCTCTAATTAACACTTTAGGTTAGTTTTTAGTGGTGATTCTATGGTTGTCTTAATACAAGCAGAATGTGCCATTAATTTAAATCGAAACAACATTCATGTGGAGCAATACAAGGTCTTAAACAGCCAAGTGCTATTGACAGTTTAAATTTCTTAGCCTACGCAGATCTCTCTCTGTCTCCCTCTGTTTCCGGATAAACAGTAAATGCTTTAACGTGTCAATACTACACAGTGATGGGCAAAGGAGAGCGCTGACAGTTGTACAAGATGATGGGATGTGCGAGTGAGTGGTGCTGCTATGTGCCTGAACAGCTTGTGGATCTTATAATGAGATCTCCAGAGATGTGAGCACACTAGCTTCAAGACACAATTAGGCATCGTGTTGCTTTTACTCCCGATCACACTGTACAGTCAGCGCAAAGGTGATACTGTGTGTGTGCACGTTGTGTTGTTATGTTGCACGTTTCAGCAACACAATAAGAGCTATACTAAACAATATCACTATTTGGCATGTTTCATTTCAAGCTTGATTTTGTATTGAGTCACTAAAAATATCACTGCCAAAATAGTGAAGCCAGCTACAGCTTGTGCAGCTTTGTCTTGGCTCTATGTACCTTCTTCCTCCACATGTAGCTCCAGGCTAATTTGGAAACTCAGAGGAACCCGCCTCTCAGCAAGGTCTCTGCACCATTTGTTTGGACCGCAGCTGTCCCACATACTCAAAGTAGCTCAAATGAGGAAGGGAACGCTCCAGTGTAGAAAATAACTGCTTTAAAGCAATGAGGTGTGAAGATGCCTTTAGGCTAGGACGAATACAGAATAAGCATTCATCCGTTCACGAGGGTTATATTTTAAAAGATAGAAGCAAAGGTTTGTCAGGAGAAACACTGTCAACATGATGAATAACTTACTTCTTGATTTACTTTAATGACTCATTTATGGCAGCATCAAGTTGGTCTGATTAAACTTTAAAGTGGAAATTCTCAGTTTTCACAAAATCACATCATTTTGTTTGTTTCTATTATAATACAGTGTATTTAGAAATAACATCTTCGATGTCCTTTGAATATTTTCCACACTTATTGAAGAAAAGCTGATTTTACTTGCCGATGCCGCAGGAGTTCTGAAGACAATTGGCCAATCATCAGCATTGCCAAATTTTGTTTACTAGTTGGTGTGACGTCATTTACCCTTTAACACCGAACGTGTCGGCGGCGACGTGTTTACGCATATCAATCTTTGAAGCCTCGTCACGCTGTAAATACGTCGCCCACGTGGCGCTGTTTGCTCTCATTTGAAAGTGCGGAAGTTGATGTCCACACCAGTTTTTATTTGAAGTCAATCGACCAAGTAAAACGGGAGATAATATCATGAGTTTTATAGTTTTATTGTACGGAGCCGCCAGGGTAGAGAAAAAAAAATCATAGCTAATCTGTACCCACAGTTTACTAATCTGTGGGCACAGATTAGTAAACTGTGGGTAGTTTCGTAATCTGTGGGTACAGTTTAGTAATCTGTACCCACATATTACTAAACTGTACCCACAGTTTAGCAATCCGTGGGTACATTTTAGTAATCTGTACCCACAGTTTACTAATCTGTACCCACAGATTAGCAGTGACCCGGAAAAAAGTAGTCACCAATGTTTGGCGGGGACTCCAAACGCCGAGGGACTGACCGACCGAGCAAGCACCTGCACGTTTTGCCCTCGGCGAACAAAGGGGTTTCACTTTATTTCCGCCCCGATTCATCAAGCCTACGACACAAAATAATCTGAATTCACAAAAAATCCAAAATAGGTTTAACGCCCAGCGGTGTGAACGTAGCCACACTGGTGAGCTATTTTATTTATTTATTTATTTTTTAGAACAGGCCCGCAGGTGACGCATGTGGTCCCGGCCCAGTGTTGGTGACCCCAGCTGTATTGTATACTGAGGTCAGAACAGGCCCACAGGCGACTCATGTGGTCCTGGCTCAGTGTTGGTGACCCCAGCTGTATTGTATACTGAGGTCAATCCAGTTCTCTGCTTTTTAAAACAACCCCACTATAGCTGTCAGTCTTTGTCTGATGGAGAAATACAAAATGTATGATATCCTCTCACTGTGAAGCAGGGAATTAGCTTTGGCCTCATGGTGGAAATTGTCCCTTTTGAAACCCTTTCACCAGATGCTACCCAGCCAGTCACCCCCAGCAGCATTCTGAATAATGGAGTCACCTCTAGCTCTTGGCAGTGGCCCAGGCATAAAAAGAGTATTGTCAGCATCACAGAGAGCACTAACATGGCTCCCTTCCTCATGAGACGGATGCGTTGTCCTTGTCCATGTGACCCTCCCTCCAGCCTCAACACTATCACCCCCTCCCAAGTGCTAATTTTTGTTCCAGCCCATCACTCACTGTCATTTTGTCATCACTCTGAGGGAAACTGAAACTGTTAAAGCAGGCCACTTCACTTTTGAACTTTCGGAGGGGTCAGAAAATTTGTGCGATACTTAAACCCAGAATTTTACACATTCACAATGAGATGTTTGTATAATACTGCACTAGAAGTGTGGTGGTCCCCTTCACTGCATCAACCGTGTTCCCTTTGAAATAGCACAGGTCCAGATTGTGCCCAAAAATCTACAGTGGTATGAAAAAGTATCTGAACCTTTTGGAATGTCTCACATTTCTGCATAAAATCATCAAATGTGATCTGATCTTTGTCAAAATCACACCAATGAAGTCTGTCTGCTTTAACTAAAACCATCCATACATCTATAGGTTTTCATATTTTAATGAGGATAGTATGCAAGCAATTGCAGATGGGGGAAAATAAGTAAGTGAACCGTCACATTTAATATTTTGTGCCCCACATTTGGCAGAACTAATTTCAAACATACGCTTCTTGTAGTTGCAGATCAGTCTGGCACATCGATCAGGACTAATCTCGACCCATTGTTCCCCACAAAACTGCTGTAGTCCAGTCAGATTCCTGGGATGTATGGCATGAATCACTGTCTTTGCCATAGCTTCTCAGTGGGGTTCAAGTCTGGACTTCGATTCTGCCACTCCAGAACTTGTATTTTGTTCTTCTGAAACCGTTCTGAAGTTGATATACTTCTGTGTTTTGGAGCATTGTCTTGTTGCAGCATCCATCCTCTTTTTAACTTCAACTGTCTGACAGACGGCCTCAGGTTTTTATGCAAAACATCCTAATAAAATTTTGAGTTCATTCTTCCATTAATGATTATAAGCTGTCCAGGCCCTGAGGGAGCTAAATAGCCCCATATCATGATGCTGCCTCCACCATGCTTCACGGTGGGGATGAGGTGTTGATGTTGTTGATCTGTTCCATTTTTCTTCCATACATGATGTTGTGTGTTACTCCCAAACAATTCAACATTGGTTTCATCAGTCCACAAAATATGTTTCAAAAACCTCTGTGGAGATCCAAGTGCCTTTTTGCGAACATTAAACGAGCAACAATGTTTTTTTTTTTTTTTAGACAGCAGTGGCTTTCTCCGTGGAGTCTACCTATGAACACCATTGTTGGCCATAGATTTGCATATAGTTGATGTGTACACAGAGATATCGGACTGTGCCAGTGATTTCTGTAAGTCTTTAGCTGACATCTTAGGTTTCTTTTACACCTCTCAGAGTATTCTGCGCTGAACTCGTGGCATCATCTTTGATGTACGGACACTCCTTGGGAGAGAAACAACAATGCCAAACTCTCTCCATTTGTAGACAACTTCTCTGACTGTCGATTGATGAACATCCAGACTTTGATGGTTTTGTATCCTTTCCCAGCTTTATACAAATAAACAGTCTTTGACCGCAGGTCTTCAGACAGCTCTTTTGACCGAGCCATGATGCACATCAGACAATGCTTCTCATCAAGACAATTCTGACCAGGTGTTTGTTTTATAGTGGGCAGGGCAGCCACTCATCAGTGATTGGGCACACACCTGACTTAAATTGTTTGGTAAAAATTGGTTTCAATTGCTCTTTAAAGAGCATACGACAGGAGAAAAAAAGTCTTAAATGGCATTATTATGTGAATTAGAATCATATTTTGAGACGATTCGACTATATACAACAATTTAGCAAAGCGCAGATGACGAGAAATTAATCTTTTAATCTGCCGTTTAGCCATGCCTACCATTATAGGGCTTCAGCGTCCCCAACAGGTGGATGACGTCAGCGGGAGACTGGGCTCATCGGTTTTACTATTCAGCCCATTGAGGGGGAATTATTCAGAACGAGGAAAATGCAACGAAGAGAGCTGCAAAATGTCATTGTTTCAGTTTCTCTACGCCAATATTTTTACAGGATATTCTTTTTATCCAAGTATTTTTCCCCAATAGCTATATAAATGGCTTGAGAAGGACCAGTCAGCCCGTCGACGGGGAACTATTCACAACGAGGAAAACGCGACGAAGAGAGCTGCAAAATGTCATTGTTTCTGTCTCTTTACTTCAATATTTTTACAGGA
Source organism: Corythoichthys intestinalis (assembly GCF_030265065.1). Lineage (NCBI taxonomy): Eukaryota > Metazoa > Chordata > Actinopteri > Syngnathiformes > Syngnathidae > Corythoichthys > Corythoichthys intestinalis. Next base: position 34,928,141 of record NC_080397.1, read on the forward strand.
TATTCTTTGTATCCAAGAATTTTCCCCAATTGCTAAATAAATGGCATGGTCATGACAAACAACAGTCTTGTGCTAAATGGAATATGAAATAATAAAAATGCATTTATTCAGGACGACATGGCAAAATTACTCCATAATGGTCAAAACTGTCGACTTCACCTTTACTGTTGCACTTCCCGAACGATATTTTATGACACCTAAATCGGACATATGTCATTTCCCTTCCCCGGCTTCGGAGAATGTAAACAAACCAAGAGGTCAAAACTGTCGACTTCACCTTTACTGTTGCACTTCCCGAACGATATTTTATGACACCTAAATCGGACATATGTCATTTCCCTTCCCCGGCTTCGGAGAATGTAAACAAACCAAGAGGCGTGACAGCTAGCCGACATGCTAACCCGAACCGAGTGATGTTTCAGTCTTCGAAGCGGAAAATCACATATAACTAGCCTGGATTATTTGACATGACGACTGGGTAGTCGATTGTCTTCGCGGATCGGCAAACCGCCCAGCGGAGAGCAATTTACAGCTCGTTCCCCGGAGGAGGGTGGCTGCAGTTGTTGTGCCGCTAACGTGCTGCTAATGTGCATGAGGAGAGCTTTTTACATGTCTATCAATGATCAAACGTAAGTAGTCCTCTATTTAAAGAAAGTTTGTAGTGTTTACTTTGTAATAGCTGTATTAATATTTGACATAATACTAAACAAGATGTTTACTCACTTCCTCGTAAGTCCAATGGTCCCACAGTAGTTGGGCTTGTTTTGGCCAATATCCACGGTGAATGGGAACCTTTTGAAACTCCAAAAAGGCGCATACGCCTCTCCCTCATACAGAATGATTTTTCTGCAGCCGTTTGGCTGGCGTGATGTGAAAAATAAATGTATTAAATCGCAAAATCAGCTGAATCCTTCGTCCTCATACACAACAGTACGCTGTATAGTGAAGAGGACGCCTTCTCCCGTACACGTCACAGCGCCCTCCTCCTCAATGCAAGACCGAAGCCGGAAGTCACTCATTTTCATGGCGCGGGATTCAAAAAACTAAATAAATATAGCGATCGCTTCCACACACATCCAAGCGGTCCATATCATTCAGGAGCATAAAATACCGCATGAATTATGAAATAAACATGCTTTTTTGTGTCACATGCACTTTGTCTCCTTAGGCAGAGGGTTCACTTACTGATTTTTTTCCCCCCTACTATCATTGTTTGCATGCTATAATCATTAAAATATGGAAACCTATGAATGTCTGGGTGGTTTTATTTAAAGCAGTGTTTTTACATCTGTGTGATTTTTACAAAGATCAGATCACATTTGATGGTGATTTTATGCAGGAAAAGGCCCATTCAAACTGTCTCCTGTCTAACCTACAAGTTTGACTCCAACTGAGGGAATCCAATTACGACCTGAAAGGGACCAGATTGTTTTCTTATCGGAAAGTCAGAACTACCTTAGAATCATTTTCGGTTACAAACATTGGCGCTTGCCTATGGAATACCATTGATCCGGCACTTACCAGCATAGAATCATTTGGTTCCTTCAAAAGGATGTATAAGGAAAGCATTTTGAGTCGCTACCTTGAACACCATTTATAATAACACATAACACTACTGCCACACACACAGACATAACATAGTGTTCCCACAACAAATAAATGATATGAATGTCAGGGACAGAGACAAAGTCATAACATTGCACGCCCTAAAAATAAGCTCCGTAGCAAACACAGAACAGTAACTGCTCGCATATGTGCATACTGCCTGAACTGTAACATCTGTATACAATGAAGCTGATAGACTGGACGCTGAGTTCACTGGACAGAATTTTTTCAATAATGTGACCTACATCGAACCAACAATGTGTCCGGCCAACACCTTCACGTCTGGATATACGGAGGATGGCTGGGGGAAGTGGAGGCCCATATGCTTGACGGCACTTCAGATTGAGGATGTGGAAGATCTCTTCATTTTCTGGCACTCGCCCTCCTGCTGGTTATTGGCGCCCTTTGGATGCACCGTTTCTCAGTGAGAGTGATGCGGCAACTCAAGAAGCAATGGAGATTGCTCGTAACATCGGCGACGCTGTCAACAAGGCCTGTGATGATTTGTCCCAGGTGAAGAAGGAACAAGCAGCATCAAGTGATGCCGTCGCTCAAATGCTGACGAAAATTATTATGGAGATCCGGGACCAAGAAAGGCTCGCTTGCGGGAACCAAGCCAGGGCGGATGAAGACTAACCCACCTGAGCGGATTGCGGCGGAGGTGGGCCTCCATGACCCCCTCGGCTATTCCTCCCTGCACAAATCTGACAATCACCCTAATTGATGAACTCGCACTAATTGACAACATTGCCTAAGTGCTATGGCAAATAAATAATTTTTGGGAAGAAAATTCATGTGGGGGAAAAAAAAAAAGTTCATGTAATGTAATGTATGCAACTCTACCATGTTTGATTGTGCGTCCTTGGCTGCAGGGGGACGGGTCTTGATAAGCATATGCTTCTCCCGTCAGCCCTGGTCTTTCTTCGGTTCTTTCTTTGGGCTAATCATATCACATTTTGCAACTGTCAATGATACCGATGATGATGACTAAATAAATAAATAAATTCTAACACTAGTTCCAACAGCACTGGAAAGTAAAACCTGTAAAGCCATTTTGTTTGCAATTAATCTTTGGAAATTTCTGATCTACACTATCTTAACTATAATATAGAGATGATTAATTAAATGATTAATAGTGACATGGTAGTTGTGCTAAACCGCAAAACCTAATAATCCGGAACAGCTGCCTCTGAAAGCATAATAAAAACTGACCGTACCAAAAAAGTGTTCTTGAGATTTGCCTCTGGCTCTTTTTTTTTCACCCTCCCAAATGATGTTATTTGTTTTGGGCTAATGTTATGATTGAACTTCAGAGGCTTGTCTTCCTAAGGTCATAGAATAACAAAGTAGGCCAAAAAACTAAACAAAACATACAGAAAATAAATATGTGTTGTAGGTCACAACTTGTTCATTGAGTTTTGTCATTAAGCACTATGATTGCATCAAAAACTTGCAAGCTACGCTACAGTTCCTGGGAGTCTGCCGTAGAGATTTAACAGACTGGCCTCCATACAAAGATACACTTAATCTGTTCACCTGGAATAACTCTGTTCTTTGGATGTGAGAATCTCATTTTGAGAGAACAATAATTTCCTGGTTCATAGCATGTCTTGACACAGGCATCAGAATACTCAGTGTTTGGAAACCACACACCATAATGACATATTACGATACTCTGGAAAGGCTGGAGCGATCTTCAGTTATACTGATCCAAAAATGATGAATTGCTGAGAGGATATGTTTTGAGGCAAACAAACAAAGAAGCTGCAAATTAAAAAAGGCGAATACAAATTGGATAGAATGGCAATCCATAGTGGAGAAGACAAGCCATCCTATTCCTTTGTACAATAGAAAGCATTCCTGTGATTGGAGTGGACTGGAGAAATTGATTGAAAACAACACAGTGCTCTCAGAGTACAGAGACGCCGAGGAAAAGGTGCTTTTGGGTATCTATTTGATAAATGGGGAAAAGCTAAAAGTTGCATTATATTAGTGTGGGCTTGTCAGTTTTTGGTCTTTGAATTCAAGTCATTATTTTGAAACGTAGGCAATAGGAAATGCAGACAAACACAAATTATGGCTCTGCAATAATGGGTTGTCTTAACTCATCAATCCATTTTCATTGCTTGTGAACTCAGTTGACATTTCCCGACAGGTAGGTTACACAACCACTTACAGTCATTTCCCTATAGTAAATATTCAATTGACATCAATGTTTTGGAAGACGGGCAAAGAAACTATAGAAACCTGACACTAAAGCTGGATCTGAGATTCAAATCCCAAATCTCAGAACTCTGGCACAGATATAGTAACAATAAAGAAGCCAGTAATACGCTTACAAACAACTTTTCTCTTTATTGAGAAAAGGTTCATCATACAGCATTGTACTGTATTACCAGGGGACAGACAGTTACAGTTTCAGTTGCATTGTCTGTGTTATAGCAGAATTTTACAAGGTCTTTCACTTGTGTTCTATCACTCAAATGCAGCAGACAGAGAGCAAATGTACACACTGTGATTTTCTGAAAACGCCTTGTAAATAAAGTTAGTGATTCACTGAAATACTATCCTGCCAGGGCACTCCATCCCAGACATGTTGCTTCTCACATTTTGACAAAGTGTCTTAGGAGACATCACTCTTTACCCGCTGTCCATTCTGAGAGCTTGAGCCAACAGAGATAGTTCTGCTCAAGTCGAAAATGGGCCTGTTGGCTGGAGAGGTGCCATTTCTAAAATGTTATGCACTGCTGGAGTACGCTGGAGCGAGACACAGAATAACTTGGATGCTTGACCTGGAATCCAACAGTTCCTGGAGTGTGTTGGAGCAACTTCTCTTCTCACCTATAGCTCTGTGTATTTCCACCTCATTCAGGGGTAAAAGTGGACCGGAACAAGCCGGATCTCCGTACCAGCATGAGTTTTCGACCCGGAACGCCGTTCTGACGGTACTTTGATCCCGAAAATATGATGGCAACTGTCAAAATCCTATGTGTGATGGTTTGTTTAAAGTATTTTGTCAAATGATGCCCTCTGGTTAGGGTTGCCACCTTTCAGAAATAATAAATATGGGACGCCCCCCTCGCGCCCAAAGCTGTACAGGCAGAGAAAAAAAGAGACATCCCCAAAACTCCTAAAATGCATAGAAAAGTATCTATTCATTTATATTTCGTATTAGTTCAATACGGAACGCAGCATTTAATTCCTAATTTCGGATCGTTCCTTATTCTAAGGGACAGGTGGCAACCCTACCTCTGGTGGCGGAGTTGGGTGTGTCTGAACTCTTGGCTTTTATGACTGAGAAGCAGATGTTTCTGACATGGCTAAGGGACAGCTACTTACTCTGGTTCGGCCCACTTGAAGCTGTAAGTTGTTTCAGTTGATGTATGTTGATGTTGGCAATTGTAGTTAAGTTTGGAGATACTGTTTGCTTTGTTATGTTTAGCGATTTGCTATGAGAGAAGTGTGAATACGTTAGCATTCGTAGCATCTAAGCTAGCGGACTTTATTATGCAGACTGGGCTGATTTGATTTACTAAATTTACATATTGATCATACTGGAGGAACGTATGATCACCAATTGTTTTGTGTAAAATGTTTATTGTTAATATGTGTGTCATTTTGAACATGAGTGCATGTACGTATGTGTTGCAGCTTTATGATTCGTCAAAAATGAAGAAGTAAAAGCTTCAAATTAAAAAATCCACTATTGCCTCGTTTTGCTGTCTGTCAACCTAAACAAATGCACGTTTAGTGAGGACAGAACACTATGTAAAAAAAAAAACAAAAAAAAAACGCTTTGTGAATTGATGCAATAAAAAAGAGCAATGCATCAGAAAACTGACCATCTCTTTACGAGAAAGGAAATAGTATTTGATCTACTGTCCATCATTTATTTAGACTCATCAAGTTTCATTGTAAATTCTCACTGAACGTAAAAGAAGTATGAATGAACATGTGTGGAACTATGTACTGAGTAAAAACAGGTTAAATAACTAAAACATGTATAATATTCTTGTATCTTCAAAGTAGCCTCCTTTTGCTCCGATTACTTTTTGTACACTCTTGCTATTCTCCTGATGAGCTTCAAGAGGGAGTCACCTAGAATGGTATTTGACTTCACAGGTATGCCTTTTCAGGGTTGGTTAGTGGAATTTATTGCTTTATCAGTGGGGTACGGACCTTCATTTGTGATGCATTGAATGAGGTGTGTCTTTTGGCCTGTACTGCATGGTAGTTATATCTTTATATATAAAAAAAAAAAAAAAAAAAGAAAAAAAAGAAAAGTAAACATTTACATTAGCTTCAATTTTAATGTACATTCAATGTTCTTAACTAGTTAAAATTGAGGATTTGCATTTCGGAAATGTGGGGGGAAAATTAGTGGTTTAACCCCCCCCCAAAAAAAAAAAAAAAAAAAAAAAATCTGGCTCCGTGGCGACCTTCTTGACAGGGAGTTCCGGCAAGAAATTCTAACCACTTTCGCCCCTGACCTCATTTCCCCAAATTTAGGAAGGTCAGAAAGGGATTAAAAAATATGAATTAAATTAAGATGGCTGTCAGACTAAACGAATAATCCTTTCAGTTTCATGGATGAGAGGTGGAGAAGGCTTTTTTTGTCACCAGTCCTAAAATATTTGTAAAACAACTAACGTACACATAGTGCACAAATTTGAACATGCCAGGTGTTAAAAACAGGCCAAGATAATTGATTATTGATAACCTGTAAATATACCGTATTGTTCCGAATATAAGACGGCCCTGATTATAATACGACATCCTTATTTCAAGACTAATTTTTGAAAAAGACTTTTTGAACACCAAAATAATTTTTATACAGAAAATAATTACAGTACATCTGAAACATGATTATAACAATATATTTGAGAGAAAAAGCATGTTATTTTGCCTCATTCAAATCCTAATATCTGAACATTTAAATATGTAAACTAAAGTGCAATCACATTCGTAAATGAATGGCTTCTGGATTTTGAAATGTAAATAAACCAATCTATTGTGATAAAACAACAAAATAGTAATAACTGTGTTAACCATCAAAGTGAAGTCTTAACTGCAAATGCAGTCTTGAAACAAATCTGAATAGGGAAAAACACTGCAATAAATTAATGCAAACTGGTTAAACTTGAGAGTAGCTGAGATCTGTCATGACAGAACATCGCTTCAATGATATCACCCGCCATCTAGCGTCGTAAATGGGTATAATGTCTAGACTGCGAATATAAGATGACCCCCACTTTTTCAGTCCTGTTTCAATGCAAAAAACACCGTCTTATATTCGGGCCAATACGGTAATTGTCTAATAAATTTAAATGGAACCTCAGACTTATAGGCTCTAATATGCCACAACTGTTCTCTTTTACTAAAATATGTTATTAGAAGCACATAAAATATTGCCATTGATTTAAAAATCTATAATATTTAGTATATGTTTTGACCTATGGAAGGTGCCAAGTTTTATGCACGCAATGGAGGCTCTGGGGGCTTACGTAGTTTGTCACTGACACAAGACAAACACTACCGAGGTAATCAAATTCCTTCGACGCGGCGAGACGTCACCCACATCCGCACATCGGTTAAAAGCGGCGAGTATTTACGATTTGTTTTTATTGAGTCTTTTATTACCTTTTCATTGCCTCCAAAAACTTTTTGCATGTGTTTCCCTCTCATACTTTTAAGCATTGTGTTTTGTTGTGGTAGCTTTAAAGCAGATTGTTGGTCTGTTGACCACATTAGTCACGTAGTGTATTTACCCTTATCTGATATTACGACATTTAAGTATTTTCTTAAGGCATCTTTAGTATGTTTGTAGTTGGTATTCTGTTTGTTTGCATCTAAACAAAATAAGCTGAAAGCACACGGTAGTACTTTGGGTGTGAAATTCGCCTCTTGCAGGACGTTTCGCTGGTGTGGCAGATTTAGGCAGAACACCGTTTTTTCCCCCTACTCTCGTCTCGTCTCATCCGGTCTTTCCTGTTCATTTTGCTTTTGCTGCTCGTTTGTGAAATATCGCCAGTGCTGTCATGCTCATTAATGTTCCTCTCGTGTTGAAATTGAAAGGGTTGAACAAATGACATGTTTATGTTGCTAAAGTCATACTCTGGAAGCCTGGCAGCGTAACCATGTGACGTCAACAACAATGGCGACCTACTAGTTGAACTAATTTTACAAATTGTGTTAAAACGAAAACACCAAAAGGGGTTTCAATATCAATTTTTTTTAAAGTCAAATTACTGTTTATCTTTTAAGAACTAAAAGTCTTTCTATCCGTGGATCCCTTTAAACACTCTGGTTGTATAGAAATGCTCTCTCTAAAATGAATCCCTTATTGCAGTACTGTTTGGATTTAATTTAAAAGAGGGGGGTAACAATCAGGCATTTGCATTTTTTTTCTTGATAAATACTTTATATGTAAAATCTCAATAACATAACAAAACGTAACTCAGTTTGACAAGTGAAAGTGAGACATATGATCATAAAAATTATTTTTAATATCCTGTCAGTTTAAATCTGCCACACTTACAGTATATTATATTTTTTGTTTTATACATTGTTTTAAATATTACGTTCAAAGACTTTTTACATGCTTTAGGGATTGACATTCCCTGGTCAGATGAAGCAAATAAAGATAAAAAGGCACACAGTTGCTCTTTCCCACAGTGCGTAATACTGTTAAAAATATAACAAAGTATTGTTGTAAGTTGCATCACTGTAACTGAAATACTGTCTCCCCGATATGATTAAAAAAGAAAAAAAAAATTGAAGCTTATCATATAGGTGATTTCAGAACCTCCAAATCATTAAATATCAATTACAATTTACAACTCTGATAGTATTTGAATTGCTCAGAGGTTCTCATGAAAATAATGCACACATTCACACTTTTTTTTCATCTACAAAGTGAATTGAATACCTTTACAATACAAATAAAATAACTATAAGCCCAATTTGTTATTGTACACCTCTTTATGCAGGTCAGAAATTTGGGCTCGCTCAAACTTTAAAGTCGAAGAGAAGTTTAGGAGTTGGAAAGCGTGGTGGCCTTAGGAAGGCCCAGCAGTGCATTTGTGTCCAACTGTGAACCTAAAACCACCTGAAATGTCTCTGAGGTTATCTCATGGCTTTAGTGTCTTGGATGCTTAATCCAGTTTCGTATTATCCACTTCTGACCTGAGCATCTCTGCACCACCAGACGAAGGCCAAAGTTGGCATCTTTTGACATTTCCACTTCCAAACATCGGCCAGTGTCCCTGCTGATGATTGGACCATTCTGTGGGAAGGGCGGAAAAAAAGTCAAAATAAGACACCTAATCAGTTTGTCTAGAGAGAATTCACTGTTACATTGATTCCTCGCTACTTCGGGCTTCAGACTTTGCGCCTCAGTCCATTGTGCGGATTTTGTTTCAATAAAAAAAAAAAAAAAAAATCAAGAAATAAATGCAGCATTTTATAGAGCTGTCCCAATCCGATCATATAGTCTCTCACTCTCACTCCTGCCACTTTTCTTGGTCAGGCAGTGCGCTGGAGTTGCCAAAAAGTTAAAGATGATTGACAGACGTTAAGGTTTGATCTTGCCAGAGACGCTGGGAAGTCGAAACTTCTACGCGCCGCATGCGTCAGTCATCGTTAAACTTGTTAAACAGTTGCTGTAGCACTTCATTGTGTGTAACTGAGCAGCCTGAGTCGATTTGAGTGGACTCACTCAATGAAGCATTTAATAAAAACAAGCATTTCACTACTTTATTCTTGTTAAAAAATAATTTGGTGGGACAGTAACACGTTTAAAACTTATAATTAAAACTTATAAAACTCATAATTATTTCATTTGAAGTGCTTAAAAACCATTGATTGAAAAATATATATATGGCGGAAAACACTCAGGTGACTTGAAGTTCCGCTCTGAGACCCCCAATTCAGCCAACTTTTAAAATAGTCCGATATGCATGTGTGATACATCATTGGAAAGCTTAAAATCTCAATTATCTGGAGGAATAAAAAATTTTAACAGGAGGGCATTTTTTTTTTTTTTTTTTTTTTAAATCTTTTTTAAACAGCAAAACCCCATCTGGAGGCGAGAGCACGCGAAAGCAGAATTACAGACGCCATGACTTTAACGAGATATTATTGAGTGCTTACCTTGTTTTGATCCAAAAACTCCTTGTAGCATTTATCACTGAGTGTCAAGACACAGCTGTGAATGGCCACAGCTGGATTTTTGGGGATTTTATGGGTGAAACATGGTAATTCAACAGAGGTCCCGATGCAGAAATCGCAGACATCAAGGAGTGGTCGAGATTTTCTTTTTCATATATTTACCCTTTGAAACTTTTTTTTCAATTTTTTTTTTTGTTTGGGTTGATTATTTATCATCTGAAATATCGGAGAAAATACACAGTAAAAAAAACAACAACAAAAAAACAATTAAGCGATAGTTATGAGGTAGATATCTGTGACTTTTTTACAGACGCCATTTTTTTCATTGTGACATAATTTGTTTAAAAGTTTAAAATATGCGAGTGAATAACTTTTTAAAGTAATTTAAAAAAAAAAAAACGAAATATGAGACATCAATTAATGATTCTAAGCTAAAAACGACAGACATTTTGAATAATAAACATAATTAATTACCTTCGTTTTACGGCTGAGTTGAAACAAAAGCGGTTGAGCGACGTCTGTAAACGGGGGTTTTCAGTGTAAAACGGACAAATTAAAAATAGTTCGGAGGCTTCATGCGCCATGAATCTGCTCTGGCAGCATATAGACATGTTGTTCTATCAAACACAACAGTTGTTTTGGCTTCAAATACAGCAGTTTCTTTTAAAGAGGAGTGGAAGAGCAGAAACTGCTATTTCAGTCTTGTCTGTGTTTTCCGCCATATACATATATTTTTTTAATTATACTTTGGGAAATAAAGCAAAAAAAAAAAAAAGATGTCTTATATGCATCTCCTTTCAATGCTAAATCTGAATAAATACATTGAAAAAACACAAAAAAGAAAAAAACAATTTTTTTGGGGGGGGGCGCTATTTTGCGGTTTTTCACTTATTCTGGTCCCCATTAAACTGCGAAAACGAGGGATCACTGTATAGTGAAATTTTAGGAGGTTTGGATGTATAACTTTCTGCATAACAGAACATGAGGCAGTATGTCAAGATTATTTGTCAGCTATATGTTGCTAACAGAGCGAACCAAAGTGACGACATAGTTTTTTTTCCATGTGTTACACTGATGCAAATTTTTTTCTCTCCAAACTATCATTCCCTTCATTCTCAACACATGTAGTCTTCTCCAACTTGTCTTCAAAGTCTATATCAGACACCACTACTAAGACATCCTGTAATCACACAACATTGCTTTTTTTACCTGTGTGAAATCCCAAAGCCGCTGGGAAATCCTGGCAACTGCTTCACATTTTTTCAAACTGGCAATGCGTCCTCTGCCGTCATCAACAAGGCATTTTGTGTCAGGCAGGAAGGTAGTCGACCCCAGGGGTCCGAGCTGTAGAACTCCATCGGTAGAGTAGCGGGCAAGCTGTGACCAAGAGATAAGAAGTGTGATTCATTGCCAAGTTCAAGGATGGTTACGCCAGTCACTGTAGCAAAGTACAAATGTGAGTCTTGAGAAACTTCAGAGCCATAGAATATGAAAGCGGTCGCTGATCAAGTATCAAAGCTGTCGACCAGTGATCTTCTAAAAACATATAGTAAATATTTTACCTCACCTCAAGCCTATCCAGGTATAGAGAACGAAAATGGTAAAGAGCGGATATACCTTTGATGTGTCTGAACACATCAAATAGACAAAATGCAAGTGTTCTTTGACTATTGTTAAACACAGAGGGCTTGTGGTCCTCACTTCAGTGCCACTTTACACAAGATCAACGAATGATGCAACCATCTGCAACACTGCCACATTTTTCTACAATACTGTACCCTATGTTCTTGGCTACATCAATGGAAAAACACAGTCCCTCATTGTTTAATCCATCCTATGATAGGCTAAGCGAATCTAATGTTTAGTCTCTATTATGCAAGGATACAGGAGAGATTGCGTTTATTATTAATAAGAATGCTCCCTCATGACAAATGATATGCCAACAATACAAATGCAAGGCACCTCTCTCAACTGTAAAAGCATAGGATAGCTAATGTTTGGAATCAAAGGTGTCTAACTTAAGGACAGTGGGCCAGATTCGGCCCGCCTCATCATTTTGTGTGGCTAGTAAATCATGTGCATCAACTTTATGTTTTTTGCCTAATTACATTGAAATAACATTTATGTTGTCCTTAACTCATTTGCTCCCAAAAACGTATAAATATGTTCTATTTTTAATTACTTCAGTGTCCCAAAAACGTATTTATATGTCTTTTGCGATTTTTTAAAATATTTTTTTTTACAAGAGGCATCAAGAGGTTCCGTTCTATCTTAGATACAATGCACAAAGCTCAAAACCTATTGTAAAGCAATAAAACTGGCCACTGGAGGTCAGTAGCGCATTTGGTAAGAACTCATCTCTGGCCAAGAAAGGAAGTGAAGAAAAATAGTCAGGAAACGGAAGTTGGAGGGGTCTTGTGAAGACACGTGAGAATTTTAGAAAAACGTGGAGAACGATCGGGAAAAAAGAGGCAAACGACACTGGAGGAGTGTTTTGAAAAGAAAACGAAACCATCGTCAAAGAAGGATTCATAAAAATCTATATCGATGAGACAGACGGTGACGTCCACACAGCGTCAGGTTCCACACGCAGTCTGCGGAGTTCATGTTGCGTTCCTCCTTAGCCCGAGGTTGAAACCAACAATGAAGATGATGAAGATGATGAAAAAAGTGAGACCGATATTGATCCGGACTCATCAGATAACTCGGAGCCACCTCATTCAACCAGGAAGAGCCGAGAGCCTTCCCCGTTGTTACTATGTGTGCAAATAGTTCAACAGTTCAACAGTTTAGTTAAGTGTAAATAAATTGTTACTTTGCGATCAAAAGCTATATTTGTCTTATTGTTTGTTATTTCGTAGAACTAAAACATTATTCAGATGTTTGGGATGTAACTAAAGCAAAAATTAGCTTAAAGTCAAAGTTATGTTTGAAATGTATGCTATCACAAAAAGCTCAATTTCTCCGGTTTTTCATCAGAAATTGGAAAATTGCTCAAACTAAGCTATTTTCTAATGCTGATTTCTAAAGAATGGAAAAAGATATGAAATTACTTTTTTTTTTCTACTGATAGAAGAGAGTCTAATCCAGAGGTGCCCAAGTCCGTTCCTCGAGAGCCCCTATCCAGCTTGTTTCTATGTCTTCCTCCTTTAACACACCTGACTCAAATGATTAGCTCATCAGCAAGTACTGCAGGAGCCTAACAATGATCCTGATTATTTGATTCAGGTGTGTTGGAGGAGGGAGACATGGAAAACAAGCTGGATAGGGGCTCTCGAGGACCGGACTTGGGCACCCCTGGTCTAATCTTTCTTTTGGTGGGTTCCATGTATATATAGCAATAGAACAGAATTTTCTGTGGGCCTAGCAAAATCAGTCAAAATCCAGTAAAATGGCCGGGAGCGAAGGGCCTTGCTCTGGTGAAAATGGCTGGGAGGGAATGAGTTAATGGAAGCTGGAGGGTGATAGATTTCAGATACATACTGCTTGTTTTACTATTTGACATTTCCCTCACTATTATTATTTAAAAAAAAAAAAAAAAAAAATAGAAGTAAACATTTTTTAAAATCTGGCTCATGCATCTTATTGGGATGCCTCCAAGGTCCTGGGCATGTCCCACTGGGAGGAAGCCGCGGGGCCGACCCAGGACACGCTGGCCCGGGAATGCCTTGGTGAAAGGAGCCAAGAAGAGCTTGATGAAGTGGCTGAGGAGAGGGAAGTCTGGGCTTCCATGCTGAAGCTGCTGCCCCGCGACCCGACTCAGATAAGCGGGAAAAAATGGATGGATGGATAAGAAAATAAAAACATAAAAATGTTTACTCGTTTTTCCTTTTATTTAAAAAGATAAAAAGAATAAATAAAAAATAATATTTACAATTTATTTTATTTAATACAATATCTATAAATACAAATTAAAAAGAGAAAATATGAAAATATTTGCTAATTTGAGGCTCGAAAAAAGGATGTGGACAGTTTTTAGGTTATCAATGTCTCCAAACGATTCATCCACAATCAATACAATTATCCATTAGTTGATTCATAATGGCAGCCCTAGTTGGTAGATATAATAACTAGGGTTGGGCATCATTTGAATTTGAACCATTCTGATTCTGATTCCATGTTTCGATTCCGGTTCTAAAACATTCTCGAATCTGATTCTTTTAAGAGGCATGGTAAAAAAAAAAAAATACAAAAAGAGGCAGGCTAAAAAATTTAAAGTTTAAAAAATGTATTAGTTTGTATTAATGTCCAAACTTCTTGATTTTTAAAATTATATTAATTTAAAAATAATTTTTATTTATCATTAATACAATTACTATGAAATTTATGAATTATATGACCTTCTCACAGGGCTATTTTTAACTTGTATATAAATATCAGTCTTTGAACTTGAATGTGATAGCTACGACGAGGCATTAGTATAAATTCTATTGATTATAATTTGAAGATCTTGTAATACTGTTGATTTTAATGGAGGCGTCTACTGCTTTAAGATGGCGGCTGTATACTAACGCCAGCGAGTCTGTGATTTTGCATCTAGTCCTCTATTCATGTGCTAACGCGGCCAACTCTGTCATTTCGTGTCTAGTTCTATATACATGTGATATTGACCCTTGCCCGATGCAATAATACCACTTATTCTCGTACTATTTTCCATCCATCCATCCGTCCGTCCGTCCGTCCGTCCGTCCATCCATCCATCCATCCATCCATCCATCCATCCATCCATCCACTGCTTAATCCGGGGTTGGATCGCAGGAACAGCAGAAGACAGACGTAATGTATTGTTTTACTTACCTTTCTGACTGGTTCGAGGATCGGCGCGGCACTCAGCTATGCTACTCGGCACTTGTATTCCATGAAGCCGGAGGTGTTTAATCATATTGGTCGTGCCACCTTTGCATGATATAGTTGGGTTGCAAATCTTGCACTGAGCTGACTGGTCTTTTCTTTTTTTTTTTTTTGCAACGTTGAGCCAAACGTGAGCGCCGCCACACCGTGTCCATGGTTGTAATTAAGTTGCAGTGCACAAACACGCGCTTCTTGTGGCTTCTTCTTCGTGGTTTTCGGCAGCAATTGTTTTCCGCTCAGCGGTCAGGGCATCGAAACATGGAATCGAAATTTAAAAATTCGAACGGTTCCGGGAGCATCGGAGTGTTAAAACCGCGTCCCGTCGATGCTCGATTCCCAACGCTAATAATAACTCTCTGAAAGAAACCATAACCTCCATGTGGACT
The DNA here is from genome assembly GCF_030265065.1 of Corythoichthys intestinalis. Lineage (NCBI taxonomy): Eukaryota > Metazoa > Chordata > Actinopteri > Syngnathiformes > Syngnathidae > Corythoichthys > Corythoichthys intestinalis. The sequence continues at coordinate 34,943,152 of NC_080397.1, forward strand.
GTGACAAAAATCAGTTTGACACCCCTATGTTAAATGATTCACAGGTTTGATATTTAACGTCTCCTTAGAGAAAGTAGAGATGCAGCTCTGAATAGCCTGTGTAGGTGTTGTGGCATACAAGGATGTGATATTTACTGGTATTTAATCCAATCAAATTTTCTTCCCTGAAGGACAAAAAAGAACATCTATGGTATCAGTCAAGTACAACTTTAATGTCACTCCAGGTTCATTGTAGGTGGTTGTGGCCTATTCACAAGGATGATGATGAGTCAATATTCTTGAATCATGATGTGGAACACGTAATGCTGTCGACCTGCATCAATTTGTCTGTGGGTGGTAGCCTAAAGGTCTGTAGTACAGATGGCTTGCTTCAATCCAAAATCCTGATAGAATGGTAAATTGCTTGTGCCATGGCTGGGTGTATAAATAACCTTGTATAATTCCCTTAATAACTCTTTACATCTCAGTCTGTCAGTCTTTTATACACTAATGCATTTAAAATAGGACAATACCAAATAATTAATGTGAGCCAATTAACCTGTGTCTCTGCAATGTACGATGCTCCGTTGCCTTTGTGAGATCATGAAAGGTTTCGAGCTGTTTGAGGGTCAACCTAATCAGCTTCTTAATGAGCTCATTAACTGCACAACACTGTAGTTGTTGTTTTAAAGGTGCTATGAAACTGTACAAGTGACCATAAATGACCGCATACAAAATTTTTGAAACAAACAAAAAAAGAAAAGGCTTAATCACGAAAATAGATCCTAAGTAGTCTTCCTTTCTCAATTGTCTTCATGCTGCTCATAAAAAAAAAAAAAAATCTCCAAACAGAAGATGATGTCACAACCAGAATGAGCTGCAGATTTTTGCAGTCTGTTTGCACAGTATCCATTGGCTTTCTGTTCTGTCGTTGCCGTCTGACCGTTTTGTCATTTTGCTAATATGTACTAGCTAGCGCAGCACTAGAAAGCTCAGCGTGATTATCAATTATGGTTGTGACATCACACCTGGAATTGCTGGAAAAAAGTGGGCGTTCCCTGTTGCATTGTTTTGGATGGAATACGTTTGAAATGATAAAAGAAATTCCAGAAATTTCAATTACAAAATAAAAATTTGAACACTTCATTCTTGGATGTGGAGCTGACCTGTGAAGACATGCCATGGCATGGATAGAGTATTGCTTTGTCATCATCTTCTGCGCCCTGGTCCAGACAGTAGCCACTTGCTTTGCTGTTCCTCACCTAAAATAAACAGTGTGGGGTAAAATGTAAATTAGTATTAAATAAAATGGAATATATGACTGAAACCGAGAAAACCACTATTTTTATACCATTTGAAAGTTATGAGAAATCAGCCAAGATATCAGGAAGAGGATAGTGGCCTTGCACAAATCTGGTTCATCCTTCGGTGTAATTCCCAGATGTCTTACGGTGCCACATTCATCAGTTCTAAGAATTATTTGCAGGCATAAACAGTATATGAATGTTCAGCCATCATAGTGCTGAGAAAGGAGACGGGTTCGTTGTATAACAGATGAATGTGCTTTCATCTAAAATGTGCATATCAACCCAAAAATACTTAATGAAGATGCTGGCAGAAGATCGTAAGTGTATGTCATTATCTAGAGTGAAATGATTACTGTGTAAACATCGGCTGAAAAACCGTTCTGCCAGGAAGAAGCCATTACTCCTCAAGAAACATAGGGTAAAAAAGATTACATTTTAAAAAAATCACACAGGGACCAATAAGCTAGTGTTTGCCGACATGTCCTGTGATCTGACAAAATTGAAATTGAACTACTTGGCTATAATATATGGTTACATTTGGAGGAAATAGGCTGAAGCAGGCAAGGCTGAGAAAACCATTATAACAAAATACAACAGAGGAAGCATTATGCCTTGGGGTTGTTTCGCTCTAGGAGGACTAGTGCACTTGACAAAGTATAGTAGATAGTAAGAAAAGAACAAAGTAGAAATACTGAAGTAACATCGCATGACATCAACAGGGATAGTAAAGCTTGTGTGTCAACCTGACTTAGAAAAAATGTTATGAAAAAAAATATCAGAATAAATTATAAATTATATTCTCATTATTAAGGCATTTAGTAAATTTTGGTTTAAGAAAGGTCTGATCTGATTTCATTTCAGACGTTGACAAAAACAAACAAACAAACAAACAAACAAACAAACAAAAACAAAAAACGTGTTTGTAGTCGGGCTGGGCGATATGGCCTTAAGTACTTATCACGGTAAATTAAGTAGATTTACCTCGGTAATGCTAAATTTGCCCATGCAGACTGTTATTTAATTTGAAAATCTGAATCAATGCATGAAATTCAAATTAAACGTTTCCCGTTGATTTATTTACCAGCTTTCATTTGAACATATTTAACAATTATACATGTAGTGTAAACATTAACTATATAGAACTATCATGTGAGCAATAGTCATTCAAGTATGAACATTTGTAACAGCTTGTAAGACTTGCTCAATGTACAACATAATAAATATCAATATGGCCACTGTGCAAAAATGTCATTGTAACACAAATGACTTACAGCAAGAGGGGCTTGAACAGTACACTTCAAACAGAGGACTGAGTATCAGACAACTTATTGTTAATGACTGCTGTGACATGATTACTCAACACAAGTATTTACTTCAAAGCTTCAGGGTTTTTTTTCCCCAGAGCATTTTCTGAAATACATGCACGCACACATGCACCCCGCACACAGACATTAAGCTATACTGCTAGAACTCTTATGCCAGTGAAACATTTAAGATTTTATGATGGCAGTAATGACACCGAATAAAGCAAGCTCATACAGAAAAATAGCTGTGGCCTTTAAGCGGTCATATTATAGGCTACACTGTTGGATTATACTTTATGCTAAATGCTGTACCATCATAAAAGCTATCAGAGAAATCACAGACACACACACAGATATAAAAATGACGTGACATATTGATTGCTAGATGCAGTCCGTGCCCAATCCACTCATTAAGTTCAGCGGCTTTGACAAGTTTAGAGCTGCTGTCACAGGTAGTGATGGCGACTTCACGTCCCACGCAGAGAGCATTTTTTTCATGGCCTGAGCGATCATTTTACCCGTGTAGTCGTCTGAGAAATAGGCTGTATCCAGCAGCTCCCACATGTTGTATATGAAATGGAGTGTCAAACTGGTGTAGGGCTCCATGGTTCTTTTCCAATCCAAATTTTTTCCAGAAATCCAACATCGAGTTCTTTCTTGGCACTAACACCACACTATGACCGTCGACTAATGGTATACTTGAAATGCCTGTGGCCTGGCAACCAGTAACTGTTTCACTATTATCCGACTCCATCATGTTTACTTGTAGCATTAGCAGCTAGCGTTAGCGAACCGGGTTTCTGGTTGTTTTATTTTCTGATAGCCAGGTGACTTCACACGTAAGCACACTAGCTGCTTTATTAAAGGGGAATGAGCAGAGCCGAACAACACATAGCCAAAGAGGGCTGAAAAGACAATTGTTTTTGTTTAATTAAAAAAACGAATTTACCGACATGGTCAAAATTACGTCGATCATCATGAACCATCTCGGTGACGGTAAATTTTCGGTAAACTGCTCGGCTCTAGTTTGTAAATTTCAATTGTGTATTTGCAATTAATTTGCTGAAAATAATCCCAACTCTGTGTGTCATTTTGGGATGTTTTTTTTTCACTTTCTGTCTGCCTCTTTCACAGGTGTTTTTGTTTTAGTCTTCTTTAATGTAGGTAAAACTGCTCTTTTGATAGTACATTTTAGGTTCTATTATCACTAAATACAACTCCCAAATTAGTGATACTTTAGTTTTCCTTAAATTGACTGACATATATTTCTGTAGACTTCCGAGCTAATTTTACTGCTGCATCTATTGGTGGTGCACCTTTCTATTTCCTGCCCATGTCTGATTGCAATACGCGCGCATCTGAAGACTGCAGCAAATTAAATTGCCATGGATTATCAGGGATTCATCTTTCTATGCATGTCCTGCCTATTAAATCCATTGTGCATCTTTTCCCAGAGTAATTCATTCTACCTCAGGTTGTGATGGGATATTATCATGCAGTGACCAGACATGATCACTGCACGTTTGCCACGCTACCAGGTGGTGCCATGCATCAAGCATGAGCCTTTATTCTGCGTGATTTGAATGCATATTGCTTCATTTTGAGGTTGTGACAGATCTATCATGCGGAGTAGTCGGGTAGGTTCCAGCCCAACGGTTTGGTTGCCATCACAGAACACGGCACTGACAGATGAGGCTCAATTCTATCACAGCAACTTTGTAACATCACAAGGAAACTGTTACTCAGAATGTCTGCTTGTGAAATACAGATACATAGATGGCTGTTTTTTGGCAGTCACAAAACATAGACAAGGGAAACAAAGGCAGGCGTACAGTCCCAGATTTGATAAACTGACAATTTCATTTGAATACATTTTGACATGAGCGTTTGAGATTTTTTTCAAAATTATGTACTCCAAATAGCACCAGATTAGATAGTTACTGTTTTTTAAAACGGTCAATATCTTGCTTCATCTTCAGATGTGCTCACTCTGAACCCAAGACTAGGACAGTCTAATCAGAATTGAAGACTCATAAGAGTTTGATTGAAATTTATTGAGAAAAATTGTATATAATCCTGTGAGGTACATGTACATTAAACCGGCTATAATTCATGTACTGTGAGTGTCTTCTGTGTGTAATTCTATAATGAGATTACAGCCTGTACCAGCGATGCTGCCAGCACATCAGAATGTTTAAAAACCTTGCAATGCAGAGATATTAATTGTCTCAGTTGACAAATGTTTATCAATAGTGAGCATCTGTAACATAATTTTCTCCAACAAATTTTCATTAGTAATCCATATATTTCAGTATCTTTTTGTTTGTCGAAAACATTCTGCTGTAATAACGACCAATAATTTAACAGTCCAATTGTTTAACTGTCTTTAGGTATCGTCCTCACCTCGCCATATGTGATGGTGTTGTTGTAGATCCGCATCTCAGGGTAGACGTGTTCCAGGTACCAGCGAAAACTTCGACACTGCAGTCTTTTCCTCAGGGCCAAGCGCTCAGAAACATCACCGAAATCCACCCCTGGGTTCTGAAATGCGAGCGTTAGATAATACGTCTTCAAGCTGCAGCCACACCATTTCCATATTATCTGCCTTGGTTTTGTTGATAAATTCAGCAGAAAAACCTTATCTTGAGGAATAACCTACTGTTGTCACTATATTCTATCCATAACAACTGCAATTTCATAGTACAGTTTTTTTTTGTTGTTGCTGCACTGCGACAATAACAAAATCATTAAATTTTCAGTGAGATGTTGATATACGATCGCATCGACATACGATCCTTTCGTCATCCGACGTAAAATTTAACTTGCTCGAAATACGACGATTTATGACAGCGTCGCAATTTCAATGTTTTCCTACATGGCGGATGGACAGCGGGTTTTCTTCTGAGAGAAATCAATATGAGTCCCAAGCAGGTTAGTGCAGTTGGTGAAAAAAAGGGAAAATGTGATGCTTAGCGTTCAAATCAAGATGGAAATGGAGAAGATAAATAAAATATGAGTGTGGTGTGCGCGTCAGTGAACTAGCTTGACAATACTGCTGGAATATCGACGATCTCGATGGTTCTCCTCCGACATCAGTTCGCCAGTCTTTATGAGTTAAGGTGACAATTATTAATGTTGTTTCATCGGCAAGGAAGTCGCCAGCTTCGTCAGGTTTTTAATCATATATTTCAGAACTAGTGCAAAACACCACGGCTACTGTTGGCTGTGGCCGACGCCAACAACAACACCAAAAAAAAAAAAAAAAAATGCACAATTTCTTCCGAACCTCCCTCACTCTGTCGTCAGTCACATGGTGCATTCAGGAACAGCATGCAAAACACAACTTCAAAATTAGAAAACGGTTAGTTACATAATTATTATTATTATCGTTATATTCCAATTTGTATTTACATTTTATTTTGTTTTGCTAACTGTAATTGCTATTTGCGAATGTACCAGCAGTATTTACTAAGGATTTGGCGTAGGTTTTGGGGCTGTGAAAAAAATCAATCGAATTATAATGTATTCGTATGGGAAAATCCTGCTCGACATACGACCATTTCGACTTACAAACCAGGTCCTGGAAAGAATTCAATTTTTATGTAGAGTTACCACTGTATTTTGATTTGAGGCAACCCACAATCATTGATTCACAAAGCTGTCCTAGAAGGCAACATGGGATTTTCACAGCAATAAGTCTTTGCTATTTACGCAATGGAACACTGAGTGATAATGTTTCATTCCCCTGTTTTTGTAATAACACAAAAGGGAAATTGCCCCATTTCATATTCTGTCTTTCCTCCGTGTCTTGCTTTACCATTAGATATTAGTCTATTATGAACTGCTGTTTTGGTCGACGCTAATATGTCTTTGCGAATGTCCTTCAAGCATATCACACCAATATGTGAATGACTAAATGGCACCAATTAGCATTCATTGGTAAGCGCTTTAATAATGATCATAGCCGTTTGTTTTTTTCACAGCCAATCTCAAAAGACTATTGAAGCAATTGAGCGAACTGATGTGTATGAAAATAAACTGATTAGACAAGAGGCCCCTCTCATTTGTCTGTTTGGAGAGACAGTCTTTGCACTGCCTTAATTCTGCCACCACTATGAATGTCAAGTTGAATGAATGCAGAACTTGGGAACTTTATTACCTTGCCTGCAGTGACCAGCTCTGTATGTCTAAATGTGCAAGGATAGAAAAAGGTAATGAGTAGAGGGTAATGCTTACATTCATGGGAATGTTCCAAGCCATGTAAACGTGAGATTTGTATTCGTCCATCCACACCTCAGCTGCTCGCAGGGCATTGCGCTTGGCATAGTAATCAATGTCATTGTTGTAAGGCTTTTTGGTGCGCTCGATGTGGGCTACTCTTGCACACGGCAGAACTTCCATACTGCCACCACATTGCCACACCTAGAGAGTAAAAAACATTTCGTCAGAAATTAAATTCATTTAGATAACATAAATACAAGCATTTAGGAAGCTTTACAGTGAAAGCATGAAGTCATTTTTAATGAAAAATTGTTTCATTTAAATGATGGATGTGCAAATTCACCCATCTCTACAAAGTATTTAAATGACCTGAACTGAATGTTACTCATACCTCCTCCCATTGAACAGATTTTCATGAGTCAACAATTATTCAGAGGACTTTCTGGTAATGATAAAAAATCCCCAAACTCCTCTGAAGGAAAATTTACAAATACCAGAATACTTTCTGCTTGGCACAGGAATTGACAAAGAGCATCCTAAATCCTAAAAATATATAATCTCAGAAAGTATCCATCATACATATGGTCCTGATGGAAAGGAAAATGAAAGATGTTGTGACACCCAGGTCAACACACTCAGGGGGAGAATAACCGAGGAAGGTGACCATGAGGATATAAAACAATCTTTTTCAGGACTGCAGCACAAGATTAGAATTGTAAAAGTGCAAAAGTAAATCCTCTATTCATGAACAGGATGGAAATTTGCCACCCTGTTGGAGAGTGTCTCGTTCCGATATTCACACAGCGGTATCAGAAAATGACAGCATACATTTTAGGCTTACCCTCATACAAACTGCGTAGCTTCCGCCACCCAGCGTCACTACATAATGATCGTCACAATGTGCACCAGATGCTATGAGCCATTAACTTCTTACTGAACCCAAAAATGAGACCCCCTGCCTGGCAGAATATATGACTAACGCTGCAAAACCCTTTTTTTTGTGTGTGTGTTGCACAGCATGAGTGCGGCCTGTGCTCAGTTGACCATTTTAAGCTTAAATGTGTATCAAATGTGATTTTAGGTACTCTAGTCCATATTATGCCTTCTGGTTTATTCATTCTCCGCTGGTCTTTTTAGTTAGTAAACAGCATAGTGGGTTTAGTCCCCACTCTGTGACAGTCTGAGTAGTTCTCTATAAGCAGCACCCTGTGATTGTTGACCAATCTAGGAGCCTTATGACTCTTAAAGTGTAAAGCTTGCATCTGATTTTTTGAATAAATGTCGTGTGTTTGCTTGTTTTATGCAGACCTCTAGATGATTGAAAAATGTGTAATTGGGTTTTTAGTAGTGTGCTTGCTGACACAGAAAACAAATTGAAAATCAATATTTCTTCATTGTAAGTTTCTAGAAAGTCACAAATTGCTAACTGGCCTTGTGAAAGATAGTGATTTATTTTGCTCCAAACTATGTTTATGAACGGCTGGATTGTGGGTACACCGCCAGCCCACCTAGTTAAAATGGATTGCATGTCCATCTCCTTCAATGGCAGCAAATGACTTAATTTCCTTTTGGTTCACTCTTTTCTTTGACATTTTATACTGTGGAATACCACAAGCGATTTTAAAGGCCAAATAGTTGACAAAATGTGCCACATTGCAATTCACCATGGTTTTTCTTCTGCAAATACCTTGTGAGAAGCGGTAATAAAACCCTGAAAGTCAAGGTAGCATATCATTTTATCTATCGTGCTATTAAATGGGACTGCATAGCATTTCATAATACGACAAAAATTGTTTTAACTCAGGGGCCAGTCGGACAATGTATTATTTGCCTGCAGCCAGAGTAGACTAAAAATCGGCATTTGCAAATAACTCAAAAGTACTTAGACTAAAAATTAATAACTAGGATCTAACTCAATAAGCAGTTATTGACCAATATAAGTACGTCATCAATGTGATAAACTTCACTTGAACTACAGTGTGATTTACGGTAGAGTAAATGTGATTTCACGTTGAGCTTCTTATTTTGTGACGTAAAACAACCACAGTCCTGAAGAAATAATGAATTGTGAAAATTCTACGAGACAAAACGGGAACTGCTCACATCAATCATTTTGCCCTCTAACGTGATGTGTAAAACCTTACATTTTTTGATTTAAGGCAGATGACAAAAATCTAATAAAATATTATCCTGCCTCCTCTGACACCTCTCCCACATAGGTTGTCCTTTGGACTGCATCTCCGAAGTCCATCCAGTTTTGACCTCTCGTAAAATCCCAGGCTGTGTCATTAAAGCTAAGGGCCAAACACATGGGATTTTTATGTAGTGTAATGTAATTGCTAATTCAATCATCACTGTACTTGTGGTTGGTTGATGGCACCCTGGCCATTTGAGTGATCAAGCTCCTTGTGGCCACAGAACGCACACGCTATAAAGAGTATAAACGTCAATAACGACAGTAAATCGACTTTTATCAGCATCACTACACAGCTCCATTCATGGGACAGATAGGAAACAAGAGTGCAGCACGTTTGATCTTATGTGACACAAATTTTTATATCTAGGCCCATATCGAACTTTTTTATAGCAGCGATTAAAGATCACAGAGCCTGTGCACATATTCACCCATGGGTTTTCTGAACTGCAAAGGGGTTCCAAGATGAAATGAGGGCAGAAGAGAGACTGTCTTTTTGGATCTTAGAACCCAGATTTAAAAGATGAAAGGGTGGGCTGAGGTCATGCAAAGTTAATATTGTACATCATCCCACTAGACATACATATCTAACAGACATGCATAAGAAATGTTCCCTACAGCAACAAACAGAGGCCTTGGGCTTGCCCAAAAGTGTAAGAGTTGCCTACGGTCAACGAAAGTTCACCTTCACTTTCATCAATTGCCCATTCACACACAAGTCCTTGTCTATTTTTCTCCTATGTGCAATCTCTCATGTAACACACAGAACCTGGGTATGAGTTTGCAAAAACCAAATCACCAAGATTCATTTAATTCTGAGGCTGTCTTTTCATAACTTAGCTGAAAAAACATCTAGAGTAACACAGTAATTTTCGAACTATAGACAAGAGGAGTGGGAACCTCTTGTTACCTCACGATACGATACAATTTGCGATACAAAGCTCACGATAAAGATGATCTGACTATACAGCGATACAACAATCATACATTGTAGAATATCCTAGAATGATTTCCTGAAACAAGCTTCTGCTATGAATTGGAATGAGTTTATCACTAGTAGAAGTCCAATCCATTTGAACTGGGAGGGTGGCAGCGAATGAACATTTGTTCATTCGCTGCCATCCCTCCCACTTAAAACGGATTGAACGTCTATGGCCGTCAGTGGCAGCCAATGCCAGGGAATGAGGTAAATTTCGGCCATTTGAGGTCATTTACCTTTTGATTTTTAGTTACCTCTTGTTAATTTTGAGGTATTTTATGGGTCACTTCCTGTTTATTTTGAGTTACAGAACAGGAAATGACCTGGTAATCACCCAAATTAATAGACAGTGACTCAAATTCAAAAGGAAATGACCTGTAAATGAAAAGCAAATGACCTGTAAATGCCACAGAATGACTGCGAATGCTCTGGTGTTGAATGAACGAACGTTCCCAGTCTAAATGGATTAGAGTCGAGCACGGTCAATGGCAGCCTTAGAGTTAATTCAGACACTATTATGGTGGAAGATTTTGATAGAAACTTGTTGGTTCCTTTTTTAAAAAAAAATTATTTTTTTTAAACATTGACACCTTTTTAAAATGATATCTCGATTCTTAGCAGGAGCATATCGATAACCTTTTGGGATACACTGTATCACAATATATCACCATTTTGATATTTGGTCACACCCCTAATCGACAACTACTTTTTGCCCTCATTTTGAATCCTGCGGCTTATAGTCCAATGCAGTTTATTTGTTGATTTATTTGGGTTAATAGATAACACTTTATTTGACAGCGGTGCTATAAGACTGTCATAAGACCATCATAATTAGGACATGACACTGTCATAGGCATTAATGAATGTTTATGACAGATGTCATTAAGAGTCATCCGGCAAATTTTGTCACTGACTCCATTTATGTCCAGTCATGACACTAAATGACACCTGTCGTAAGCATTCATTAATGCTCATGACAATGTCATGTCATAATTATGACAGTCAAGACGCCCATGTCAAATAAGTGTTACCGGTGAATATCTTTTGGTGTGAATATCCCATAATAAAGTGAAGACAGTTGCGGTTTATAGTCCGGTGCGGCTTATCTATGAACAGATGCTATTTTCGTGTCAAATTTGGTGGGTGGCGGCTAAAATTCAGGTGCACCTCATAGCAAAAACTACAGTAGTGTCATGTATGATAATCATGTCACAGGAATGTGTCAAATTGTCATAAAAAGAGCTGAAAATGTTGTAAAAGGACCACAATAATAACACCATGAACAGAGAGGTTGACGTAAAATTTAAAAAAAAAAAGCTGGTCAATAAAAAGAACACTAAAATCACTGGGAGTAAAACTGATAAAATACCAATAAATAACTAAGCCTGCAAGCAGGACTGAACGGGCCCTCGCAGTTTGGCGTAACTCGGACGTCGCGCATACTCGGACGGCATGCAGGTGAGGGTAGTGACAGATCGTCCCCCTCAAATCATCTCATGAGAACCTAACTGCTTGAGACTCGTCCGTTTTTTTGGGGGGGATTAAAAAATTCAATCACACACCTAGGAGAAAAAAACCCAAATGAAGAGGGTCTACAAAAAATGAGGTGCTACCGAGCTGTGCAGCCATGCCCTTATTCAAAACCATAATGTATTTGCTCTGCGTTGTAAAAATCTAATAGGAGAGGCCTTTTTGAAAAATTCAAAAGGGCGTCACTGAGCCATTTTGTTAAGCATTTTTGAGAGGTAGCAAAATTATTTCAGCCAAGCTGCATGTATGTGCAAATTTTGGTGAGTTTTCGAGCTTGTTAATGCCTCAAATTCTTTTGCCACTAGTTGGCGCTACAGAGTTGATACAAATGACTCATACAGGAGCCATCAAGGTAGGACCACACACGGGAACTTTGGCGCAGATATCTTGTATAGCTGCCGAGTTATGACTGTTCAAAATGTGTGGAGAGACAAAATGGTGATAATCATTTTCATTTTGCTGTTGGACCCTACCGCTTTAACCAAACCTCAATATTTTTCATCAGGCACCTGAACACATGTCTTAAGGCTCCCCTGGTGCAGGTTTGAAGTCAAAAGATTTTTTCCCCTTAGGGTAGGAGCTTGTCTCATAAAAAAGGACATTTCCTGTTTCCACTAGGGGGCGCCAGGCCTAATGGGTAATATTTCAATGCAGTCGATTTCAGGCTGTGATACCTCACATACATGCTAAATATGAAATAGATTGAATGTTGTATGAGGGAGTTATTAGTCATTTTCTGAATTTGGTGTTTTGCCAAAAACATGGCAAACTTTGGCACCCAGCCCATGTCAGGCCCGTGAATGAAAACTAACCATTTTGATAACTTATGATCTCCTATGTCTCCTAAACAATCTCACCAATTATGAAGACGATCCAACTAACTTCCTCGGCGACAAGGTCTCAAGTGTGCACCCTGTAAATCGATAAAAATTTCACATTTGATCCAAAATACCCGATTTCCTGTTGGGTTTGGAATATGGATGTGAATCACTTTTTTGAACGGTTTTAGACAAGGTATAGAATCCCCAAATTTCATCGCTCTTCGCTGACAAACCCTAATTATATACACGCTTTTTAAAAATTCAAGGGGGCGCCACTGAGCCATTTTGTTACATTTTTTCTCGACGTTTCAAAATTATCGAAATTTACGCAAAGCCACACGTATGTGCAAATTTTGGTGAGCTTTTTAGCATGTTCAGGTTTCCAAATAGGCCGTTATCATTTCAAACAACATAGTAATCCTTTGCATTACAATAGGGCCCTAATGATAAAGTAGTCAACATCTCATTGGCTGTCAAAGGCCCATGGGAACAGATGGATTGTAAGAAATGATTTAAAACCAGGTGAACCCTGGGATTTTACCGAATGCGGGTGTACTGTATGCTATGTCTCGGTATGCGGATCAAAAACGCAAGCATACAACAACAGCCACTAGATCCAGTCCGTGGAGGAAAAGCGCTTGAGATGATGTTTATGATGTTATGATATTTCTTGTGACTGAAAGAGATCTCGAGATTGCATGTGTTTCACTGTGATACATTGAATATGATCAGAATATACAGGTATACCCTACAAAGAGACAACCATTAACAAAACACAGCCTAATTTTGTTTTAAAGACAATAGAGATGTCCCGATCAGCATCGATCGATCGGGTCTGATCACGTCATTTTCAAAGTATCGGATCGGCAAAAAAATATCGGCCGTGCCTTTTTTTAATATATATATATTTTGTCATTAAATCGTTATTTAATTGTATTTAACGTTACAGACATAATATGTTACACTCATCCAGAGTCTTTAGTTTAGGCTTAAGGTAGGGTTATCAAATTTATCCCGATAACAGCGGTAATTAATTTTTTTGTAAATGTATCACGTTAAAATATTTAACACAATTAATGCATGCGTTGTACGACCCACTCACGCATTGTCGCGCTCAATCTGTAATGGCGCCGTGTTACCTATATAGAGAGATAAAAGGCAGCGTATAACGAGTAGAGTGAATTTTGGCAGCCTTTGGAGCCTTTTTTTAATAGGCTAAAGTCTTACAATCCCTTTCCCTATGATTAGAAATATCATGGGAAGCAATGTGGGGAAGCAAGGTAGCAATTGATCTTTTTCTTAACATCTTGTGTTATTTCCCAACGCAGAGAAGATATATCAATTGGTAGCACTACGCACAGTCATGGTTCCACTTCCCATCATGCATTTGGGTTGAATGGCTGCAGTATCATTTACTGAATGCTCAACAAATACACTAGATGGCAATATTTAGTCACAATATACAAAGTCACAAGTCTTTCTATCCGTGGATCCCTCTCACAGAAAGAATGTTAATAATGTAAATGCCATCTTGAGGATTTATTGTCATAATAAACAAATACAGTACTTATGTACTGTATGTTGAATGTATATATTCGTCCGAGTTTTATTCATTTTTTTCTTAATGCATTGCCAAAATGTATATGATCGGGAAAAATTATTGGTAATGATTGGAATTGAATCGGGAGCAAAAAAAAAAAAAAAAAAAAAAGCAATCAGATCGGGAAATATCGGGATCGGCAGATACTCAAACTAAAACAATCGGGATCGGATCGGGAGCAAAAAAACATGATCGGAACAACCCTAAAAAACATGCATTCTTGTAGAGCAAGATCTGGAAACAGTTGAATGTATTGACTTCATTTCAAAATCAACCAGATACATTCTGTAGCTGCATACAACTTCTGCTGTTGTTCAAGCTGCTCTGATTTGATGCATTTTTGCTCTGATGCCCGTAAAAAATAGAAGCCTTACATAACTGATCCGACCAAAGGGGCTGATCCGGAGCAAAGCCATACGGCGAATGCATTGTGTAGAATCAAGAACATTGATTATAATAATTGTGTAGTTGATCCGGCTGCCGTGCTGGAGCTGAGTGCAGCTGTGGAATTTAACCTTAAGAGGTGGCCTATCAAATGTGCTGAGGCATTTTGCATCAGAGCAACGACTGCAATGGCTTGTTCCCTGCTGACCTTCAGCATGGTTTTAGGAACACTTTGGAACGGCTGCTCAGCTGACCCGAAAGAGCGATTGGGCTGGTAAGGGAGGCTCAGAGAAGTGAGGTTTGCAAAAGCACTCAGATAAGCAGAAGAAAATGGGTGGATGGATTTAATGAGTTAAAAGAATTAGTGGAGCATTAAGTCAACATTTTGTTAACATTGTAGGTATACATTTTTATACAAGCACTAAATTTGTCACATTTGATATTACAAGAATTCTGAACAATTATATGAATACATAATTTCAGATCAGCATTCAAATTGACACTAAGATTAGAAGTGATTGACCCACTTAGTGTTCAAAAAACAGAGATCTACCATGACATTCCCAGCGGTGCCACCAAAAAACATTTCTGTCTTGTCATTACAACTTCAGACAATTATAAGAGCTTTGAAGCATGTTAAGAGTAAATATCCTAAATCTCCACACAGAAATCTTGTGCTTGTCAGAAGATAATTCCAGTTGCTGCCCTTGTCTTTAATACGATCACTAATTTGCTGCAGGAAAAAATCAGCATCTACAAGAACCCCTTATATACCGTCTGTCTGGTAAGGTCATTTTACATTTTCAGCCAGAGTCAGAGAATCTGACAGAGGTAATTATATGATCTAATTAAGCGATGCTTGAAGGCAGCACGTTGAATAATAAGACAGTATGGGGAGGATCAGCCTAGCTGGGCTCCCTAAAAGTAACTCTATTGATGGTGATGATAATGCCTGCAGAGAGGACGTCCCCATGCAGAGCACATATTTAAGTGGAAGTATCTTGGCAGAGGTTATGATGAAGTAGAGGTTTTATATTAGGAAAAGGAGAGCTGACAAGGTCTCTCTAATTACCTCTGGCCTTAAACCTTAATCAGTCAGCTTGATGTGTTGAGACATAAAGGTGACCGTACACAGTATATATGTAGATTTTTAACATTATTGTATCATTTTTCATAACTTTTGATGCCATTTTATCAGCTTTGCTATAAATCAATAATAAATAAATACAATAAATAATCAAACAAACAAAAAACGAGTTCAAAATGCCCCGAATGTCGTTTTAGATGCTCTTGATCGTCAAATACGACAGTCTGTGCCAGTTTCTGCTGGTATTCAACAACTTCACACAGCAATTGAATAGGAATGGAACAATTCAATAAGCCACAATCAATAAGCAGATCAATTTTATGCAAAGTGTTTTGCACTACACTCGAAATACTGACTGACACTAAACCTAATATAATACTGGGGCACAATGGGGCACTGGCGAGAGAGCAAATTTTTATTTTTTAGCACTTATCTATCATAAAAAGTCAGAAATGCACTTTACACTAAATATAATCGAAAAAAAAATACTCTGTAAAAGAGTGACTTTTTTTCAGCCATAAAGTATTCAAAATCATAATTGGGACATCCCTTGTTGATAGTCAATTCACCTCTACTTATGCTCATCAACTTCCACCTCTCCTTCATCTGTTCCCACACTCTGCTGCTCTTCTTTGTCTCGACAGAAATGGGGATATATCACTGTATTTGTGATGCAATTAATCAGTGTTTTTCAACTGGTAGGTTGGGCCATAAAAGAGGTTTATGTTGCCGAGGTGGGTTACCTCGCTTACCTTTCGCATTCCTCCGCTCTGATTTATCCTTGCTGGGAGCAAATAACGTTCCAAAATCCATTTGCAAGAATAATGCTGCTTGAGTCAAATAGAAAAAAATAATAAAATCTTGTTACAGACTACAGGGACTGCAGTAACAAATAATAATAAAAAAAAATCTTGTTACAGATTACAGGGACTGCAGTAACAAATAAAATGCTTGTAGAACAGCTGGAAATATTTAAGAACACACATCAAAAATTGTTAGAGGTTATATAACGATAGGCAATTAAGATTGATCTCAATAGTTTGTTATGTACCCTTTTTTGGCAATGAAGGAGACCAAACATTTTTTGTAACTATTCACAAGCTTTTCACACACTGTTGCTGGTATTTTGACCCATTCCTCCATGCAGATCTCCTCTAGAGCAGTGATGTTTTGGGGCTGTCGTTGGGCAACACGGTCTTTCAACTCCCTCCACAGATTTTCAAAGGGGTTGAGATCTGCAGACTGGCGAGGCCACTCCAGGACCTTGAAATGCTTCTTATGAAGCCACTCCTTTGTTGGTCTGGGTGTGAGTTCGGGATCATTGTCATGCTGAAAGACCTAGCCACGTCTCATCTTCAATGCCCTTGCTGATGGAAGGAGATTTTCACTCAAAAACTCTCGATACAGGTCCCCCTTTCATTCTTTCCTTTACACAGATCAGTCGTCCTGATCCCTTTGCAGAAAAACAGCCCCAAAGCATGATGTTTCCACCCCCATGCTTCACAGTGGGTATGGTGTTCTTCGGATGCAATTCAGTATTCTTTTCCTCCAAACACGAGAACCTGTGTTTCTACCAAAAAGTTATATTTTGGTTTCAACTGACCAAAACACATTCTCCCAGTCCTCTTCTGGATCATCCAAATGATCTCAAGCAAACCGCAGATGGGGCTGGACGTGTACTGGCTTCAGCAGGGGGACACATCTGGCAGTGCAGGATTTGAGTCCCTGGCGACGCATTGTGTTACTGATAGTAGCCTTTGTTACTGTGGTCTCAGCTCTCTGTAGGTCATTCACTAGGACCCCCGTGTGGTTCTGGGATTTTTGCTCACCGTTCTTGTTATCATTTTGACACCACGGGGTGAGATCTTGCATGGAGCCCCAGATCGAGGGAGATTATCAGTAGTGTTGTATGTCTTCCATTTTCTAATAATTGCTCCCACAGTTGATTTTTTTTTACACCAAGCGTTTTACCTATTGCAGGTTAAGTCTTTCCAGCCTGATGCAGTTCTACAATTTTGTCTCTGGTGTCCTTCGACAGCTCTTTGGTCTCGGCCATAGTGGAGTTTGGAGTGTGACTGACTGACATTGTGGACAGGTGTCTTTTATACCGATAATGAGTTAAAACAGGTGTCATTAATACAGGTAACGAGTGGAGCCTCGTTAGAAGAAGTTGACAGCCAGAAATCTTGCTTGTTTGTAGGTGACCAAATACTTTTTTTCCACTCTAATTTGGAAATAAATTCTTTACAAATCAAACAATGTGATTTTCAGTTTTTTTTTCTCCATATTCTGTCTCTCATGGTTGAGGTTTAGCCATGTTGATAATTACAGGCCTCTCTAATCTTTTCAAGTAGGAGAACTTGCACAATTGGTGGTTGACTAAATACTTATTTGTCCCACTGTATAAATAAATAGCATTTTGGTCATATAAATAAATAGCATCAGTCTTGATACAGTTTAAATACCTCGTATCATATTAACACACTATTAGACGATGCTCTTGAGTGAGAACCTCTCACCAAAATCTCATTTAAATGCCATTGTATTCATAGCCAGTTAACTAAAAGACGGCAGCTTATCTGTTACTTCAATTTGTGACCAGAGTATTTCACCGCAGTTAACTGCCTGATTCGTAAAGAGTAAAGTTAAACCATTTAAATTCACAATTCATGTGTATAGGCGACCAAACAAACATCAACACATAAGTAAAAACGAAAAATGGGAGCAAAAACAACAGTGTTGCTTTCCCGTCTTTGGAGACGGCCAAATCACACCCCATAAGGAGGCATTTTGAGAAGCTGCACCACCAACAGCTCAGCCCCAAGTGAGTGTTTTTTTTCCAAAGAGGAATCAATAAATGGAATCAACAGTCAAGCAAACACAGAATTCCTAGGAATCTAATTACAGGTTCTGTAGTTCCATTACTCTGCCAACACTAATGAGAACAAGTACTACATAAAATGGATGGATGGATAGATGGGTGGACACAGGACACACCTTGCTCTGAAATTGTGAAAACATTTTAGTGATAGTGCACAATCAAAGGGGTTGGGGGGGTGTCAATTTATTTATTTTCCTCTTTTGTACAGCCCGGATGTAGTGTTATTCATGTAACTTAGTTTTGTAAATCCACTCTTTGCTGCTTTAATTTCAGTCAGTTTCATCTTCATACCACACGTTGAAATTAATTAAATAGATATTACAATATGAATCATGACCAAATACAGGTGTGCTCCACCTCCCACATGAAATAAGCAATGATATTCTTCAACACAGCTAGGGTTTGGGTCTGTGTATTGTCTTTTATTGTAATTATTTTGTTCCTGACCTTGTCTGGTTTCTTGTCCTTGTATTAGTGTATTAGTGTTGTCGGCCTTGCTCCTCATGTTCACCCAATCAGCTTCCCCTAGCCACTCTGGTCTAGTTAATGTGTCTTGTCATTTTGTTTGTATTTAGCTCCCTGCTTTCTTTTAGTCCTGGTCAGTTCTTGTTGTTGCTATCATTGCTGACGTTAGACCTTCCTAGTCTTTCCTGTGCTCTATTCTGTTTTCCCTGCAAGCATTGGTAAGTTTGTCCCCAGTGCTTTTGGTTTGGATAAAAAAAATGTTAGGAAAAAAAAAAAGGGTTGCACCTGCTCCCTTGCGTTACTTAGTTTCTTCTCAAAACCAGGCCCAAATTCCAGTTTCACTTTTTTGCTCCCCTTATCAAGCCTTTCATATGAGACCCGTGTTGTTTTGCCATCACAGGATTTACAGTTAACCCTGTCAAAAAATAATTTTAATGCTTATATGTCATACAAAAGAAGTATTTATGTAGAGTGAAGTCAAGATGTAAGATTTGAATGGGGGGAAAAATCTATATTATTTGTTATTTTTTTTAAAATGCACTTTCAATAAAGCAATGGCAAAACAATATTTAGGTTGAAGTAGTGTTGTCAATTGCTGTTGAATGTAATTGCTGGTAATGATGAAATGTGTAATTTAATGTTCTTCTTAAAATCAAGTCATTTGAAAAGTAGGAGTTATGTTTACAAAGTAACACTGGCATGACTCTTTGTACTGATTTCGGTACAGGAACATTAAGGCAAGAACAAACAAACTTATTCCCAAAAGTTGTGAAAGCAAGTTTTCCCATGCAAGTACGATACTTTCATCCCGTCCTTTAATACAGAAACCTCACAAAAACATGGACTCATACCTCTTATACACAGCCTATCACCAACATCACACAACTTTCATTAAACTGCATTCCATCCATCGACTGCATGCAGTTTATTTTTTTTGGGACTTGACATGTATATATCGACAGTATATAAAATAATCATTGCGTTGTATTTTTCACTTTCCATGTCACCTTAGCTGCGCCATGCAATAAAGATGTGAACTCAGACATACAATAATAAACATTAGCGTAACTAAAACTGAGTCCATTAAGCTTTAACAGATTGATCCGGCCTCTAAATAATGCATGAATTGAAAAAGACAAAGGCCGGATCAATATCTAATGCTAGTACATCAGTGGAGGGCAGATGATTCTACCCATGTTGCTGCTCAAACTGCACAGTGAGAAAAAGAATCAATTGAGGTTCATGACTAAGATACTTGAGAGGAGAACCGAGACCTTGACTGGATATAATTAAAGCCTCTGTCCAGATAAAGCTTAAAATAATAAAGCCATTAACTTGGCTTTTATTCTCAGTGTCTTGAGACCATATTCAATAAGAGACCTGACAATAAGGGAGTACAGAATTGCAGCAGTTGAAATTCACACTGAAGTTACTGTATATACTCGATGGAGGAGTCACTAATATAGTATACTCGGCATTGCTCACACAAACAATTACGGAATCCATGACATTCATCTAATAACTGCTTGTGTTTATGAGTCTCTTACCGCTTAATTAAATGTAATAGAATTTGTCCACATCCAAAAGATTTGTTATCAACTTTTGAAAAATCCCCCTTGTTGAAAGTGACTCACATATGGTCAGCGCCCACAATCATTTGCTTCTTGATGTGCTCTGGTATGCTGTGATTTAGACGCTGCCAAAGTGGCTGGTGTCCACAGATGGCCGGGGTTTATTGCCGCCTCAGAGCAGCACACTTGTCCTTCACAAGGTCGCTGCTTTTGCTGCAAGAAGCCGCAGACTGTACGAGTTCAAGGCCAGAGCTTTAATCATCAGCACTCCTGATTAAACACGACTAAAATATTGAGCTGTATTATTCAGGATCATGCTTTCTAACAATAATTTTCAAACAGATTTGAATACAGTGTATCACAAAAGTTAGTACACCCCTCGCATTTCTGCAGATATTTAAGTATATCTTTTCATGGGACAACACTAACAAAATGACACTTTGACACAATGAAAAGTAGTCTGTGTGCAGCTTATATAATAGAATTAATTTATTTTCACCTCAAAATAACTCAAAATATAGCCATTAATATCTAAATCCCTGGCAACAAAAGTGAGTACACCCCTTAGTAAATACGTACTGTACATCCTTAAATGTGCACATTGAGTATTGGTTTTCATTTTCCCTCCAAAATGTCATGTGACTCGTTACAGGAGTGCTGTCAGCATTGCTGCAGAGATTGAAGAGGTGGGGGGGTCAGCATGTTGGTGCTCAGACCATACGCCGCACTGTACATCAAATTGGTGTTCATGGCTGTCACTCCAGGAGGAAGCCTCTTCTGAAGACGGTACACAAGAAAGCCTGCCCATCTCATCAGACCATAGGACATGGTTGTCTTCAGCAAACTGTTTGCAGGCTTTCTTGTGTACCGTCTTCAGAAGAGGCTTCCTCCAGGGGTGACAGCCGTGCACACCAATTTGATGTAGAGTACGGCGTATGGTCTGAGCACAGGCTGACAGGCTCGCTCCCCACCTCTTCAATCTCTGCAGCAGTGCTGACAGCACTCCTGTAAGGAGTCACATGACATTTTGGAGGGAAAATGACAAGCAGTACTCAATTTGGACATTTAGGGATGTATGTAGTTTCTAAGGGGTCTACTCACTTTTGTTGCCAGGGCTTTGGATATTAATGGCTATATTTTGAGTTATATTGAAGGGACAATAAATTAACTCTATTATATAAGCGGCACACAGACTACTTTTCATTGTATCAAAGTGTCATTTTGTCAGTGTTGTCCCATGAAAAGATATTAAATATCTGCAGACATGCGAGGGGTGTACTCACTTTTGTGATACACTGTATATACAGTAAGCAGCTACTTTACATAGTGCGTTGCCGCCTCCGTTAAAATTTAACAGTATTAAAAGATCATCAAATTATAATCAATAGAAGAATTTATTCTAATGCTTCGTCGTAGCTCCCTGCTAAGGTACATGTATGGCAAAAGAATATGTGTACAATATGTACATTTTAATGTGACCCCTTTATTATGTGCATCTCAGCGGAAATAATATTTGTTAATAAATTGGGGAAAAAACATTCCGAAGGTGAAATAGTTGTAACAATGTGAATATAAGCCAGTATTTCCAGGAAGTGGCCGCGGGACATGAGGCAAGGCAAGGCTAATTTATTTGTGTAGCACAATTCAACAGAAGGTAATTGAAAGTGCTTTCACATCACTTGAAGACCCACAAACAATGATAAAATGGTTCGTAAATTCACATCAAATCAAAAAGAAGGTTAAAAACAAAGACAATTGAAAACAGAAATAAAATGACACATAAAATTCACATTAAATGATCAATAGAATTAAATCAGAAATGGAAATAAAGCCAAATAAATGAATTAAAAGCAAATAACTTAAATTTTGAAATATATAGACCGTTATGAATATGCTGTTGTAAACAATAGCGTTTTTAGCCCTGATTTAAAGGAGCTAACAGTTTGAGCACACTTCAGACCTTCAGGTAACTTGTTCCAGAGGTGAGGAGCATAGTAATGCTGCTTCACCCTGCTTGGTTGTTGTTCTTGAAACATACAGCAGACCGGTTCCAGATGGCCTTTCAAGCATGTATTTTGGTCAAAGGCCATTAAGTGTTTTGTAGACAAGCAATAGTTTTTTATAGTCTATCATTTGACTCACTGGAAGCCAGTGTAACGATTTCAGACATCTTATCAGTACCTGTACTATTTTAGCCAATTAAATGCGAGTATCCCAGATTGCCCACCCTTCCTCGAGACAACATCAATACGTATTATCATATGTGCTCGGTGTTGGTGTCATTTTTTTTTTTTTTTTTTTTTAAACATTTTCTCTATTATAAGAGGTTGAATAAATTTGTTATTTGCCTACCTACAGTGGGGAGAACAAGTATTTGATACACTGCCAATGGGAAAACCCATTGGCCATTTGATACACTGCCAATGGGAAAACCCAGTGGCAGTGTATCAAATACTTGTTCTCCCCACTGTAGATACTGTGAGCAATCACATTTTACATGGTCATTCACGCTAAGTTTGTCCGCCCCTTTAATCTACATATCTAACTGCAACACAAGTAGTCAAATAAATGTTGATTTGCAAGCTAATATAGTAATTGCTTTGAATCTGGACAATTTAAGGACAACAACATAGAGTAAAACATTAATTACAGAATCCACAAAACAAGACTTCCAACATCATCAAGATACAAATTAAATTAAAAAAGGAATTAGGGTTGATGAAAAGGGTTGAATGAGATTCAAACATGTGTCAGTGGTGCAAATGTTTTGAGTATATTCGGCTATAAAACCACATCAGCCTAACAACTACTTCAAAGGAGCACCTGTTGTGCATTGCTTGAAGAAATGTTACCTGACTCACAGCAGTCAAAGCAATTTGTTTGTACCATCTGGTAAAAATATAAGAAAACTCAGTGTAGTGTTGTGCAAATGAAGATGCAGAATAGACCAATACATTAACTTGCACTTCTTTTCTATAGTGTCCCAAAGGAAAACAACATATGAGATACACCAATTAACCTCATCTCAACATTCAATATAATACATCACTTTATTTATAACTGATGTACTCAAACATTTGTGGAGTCGCACAGTGAACAGGTATTGAGGGAAATTAAAGTCCAATAGACACTAAGGGCAGTTTACATGGTGACGCTCCGAGAATACGACAAATTTCATCCTTGCATTTATATCGTCTCCATTCGAATGATGTCACAATTCCGCGTGAAAACGATGTAGTATTCATGCCAGGCCCAGTGGGGCAGTGCAGATTTAAAACGCGACAGCCAATGATGCCCTTCCTTGACACCAACAACTTCCTCAGCGCGGAAGACCGCATCTAGTGTATCACAAAATTGAGTACACCCCTCACATTTCTGCAGATAGTTAAGTATATCTTTTCATGGGACAACACTGACAAAATGACACTTTGACACAATGAAACGTAGTCTGTGTGCAGCTTATATAATAGAGTTAATTTATTTTCCCCTCAAAACAAGTCAAAATATAACCAATTGTCAGCCTATTAGTGCTCAGACCATACGCTCCACTCTACATCGTATTGGTGTGCATGGCTGTCACCCCAGGAGGAAGCTTCTTCTGAAGAGGGTACACAAGAAAGCCCGCCGATCTCATCAGACCATAGGACATGGTTCCAGTAATCCATGTGCTTTGTTGACATGTCTTCAGCAAACTGTTTGCGGGCTTTCTTGTGTACAGTCTTCAGAAGAGGCTTCCTCCTGGGGTGACAGCCATGTACACCAATTTGATGCACAGTGCGGCGTATGGTCTGAGTACTAAGAGGCTGACCCCCCACCTCTTCAATCTCTGCAGCAATGCTTACAGCACTCCTGTAACAAGTCACATGACATTTTGGAGGGAAAATGACAAGCAGTACTCAATTTGGACATTTAGGGATGTACGTATTTACTAAGGGGTGTACTCACTTTTGTTGCCAGGGGTTTCGATATTAATGGCTATATTTTTAGTTATTATGAGGGGAAAATAAATTAATTCTATTATGTAAGCTGCACACAGACTACTTTTCATTGTGTCAAAGTGTCATTTTGTCAGTGTTGTCCCATGAAAAGATATACTTAAATTTTTGCAGAAATGCAAGGGGTGTACTCACTTTTGTGATACACTGTACCCACCCACTCCAACCAATGGCATTTTTCTTTTGCTCCAAAAGGCACAAAAATGGAAACATATCTAAATTAAAAATATTATTAAAAACAGTCAAATAAAGCCAACGTTCCGCCCTTGTTTGCTGCTTTCAATGTGTAGTAGCAGCGCTGCGCACGCCCAAACTGACGTAGGCAAGTGCTGACGTCGTCAGTGCAAGAGCTTTCTTTTTTTGTGGTTGCAGAGTAAGCCCCGCAATCAAATCCTTCCGCTTTGGAGCCTGGAATCAACGGTTTGCATCTTTTCCTTCCGTTTTCGCTGTCACCATATACACTCACCGGCCACTTTATTAGGTGCACCTCTCCAACTGCTCGTTAACACTTCATTTGAAATCAGCCAATCACATGGCGGCAACTCAGTGCATTTAGGCAAGGTTTAAGACAATCTCCTGCAGTTCAAACCGAGCATCAGTATGGGGAAGAAAGGTGATTTGAGTGACTTTGAACGTGGCATGGTTGTTGGTGCCAGAAGGGCTGGTCTGAGTATTTTAGAAACTGCTGATCTACTGGGATTTTCACACACAACCATCTCTAGGGTTTACAGAGAATGGTCTGAAAAAGAAAAAATATCCAGTGAGCGGCAGTTCTGTGGGCGGAAATGCCTTGTTGATGCCAGAGGTCAGAAGAGAATGGCCAGACTGGTTCAAGCTGATAGAAAGGCAACAGTGACTCAAATAACCACCTGTTACAACCAGGCAGAAGAGCATCTCTGAACACACAGTACGTCGAACGTTGAAGCAGACGGGCTACAGCAGCAGAAGACCACGCCGGGTGCCACTCCTTTCAGCTATGAACAGGAAACTGAGGCTACAATTTGCACAAGCTCATCAAAACTGGACATTAGAAGATTGGAAAAACGTTGCCTGGTCTGATGAGTCTCGATTTCTGCTGCGACATTCGGATGGTAGGGTTAGAATTTGCCGTCAACACCATGAAAGCATGGATCCATCCTGCCTTGTATCTACGGTTCAGGCTGGTGGTGGCGGTGTAATGGTGTGGGGAATATTTTCTTGGCACTCAGTGGGCCCCTTGGTACCAATTGAGCATCGTTGGAACGCCACAGCCTACCTGAGTATTGTTGCTGACCATGTCCATCCCTTTATGAACACAATGTACCCAACTTCTGATGGCTAATTTCAGCAGGATAATGCGCCATGTCATAAAGCTGGAATCATCTCAGACTGGTTTCTTGAACATGACAATGAGTTCACTGTACTCAAATGGCCTCCACAGTCACCAGATCTCAATCCAATAGAGCATCTTTGGGATGTGGTGGAACGGGAGATTCGCATCATGGATGTGCAGCCGAAAAATCTGCTCCAACTGTGTGATGCCATCATGTCAATATGGACCAAACTCTCTGAGGAATGCTTCCAGCACCTTGTTGAATCTATGCCACGAAGAATTGAGGCAGTTCTGAAGGCAAAAGGGGGTCCAACCCGTTACTAGCATGGTGTACCTAATAAAGTGGCCGGTGAGTGTAAAGCCGAGGCCATTCCACAACACAATTGTTTTGTCTTTTTGTCGCTGCATCACCATGTAAATGGCCCCTAATAAGAGGACCCTAACATATCATTTTTTCCTACTGAAAATATAAATACATAATGGTGAACTGTATGTAGAAAAAACAAATCCAGCATCAATTTGGATATTAAAATAGAATATTATAGAGGCCTATATTTCCTAGTTACTAAATGTGCCAAACGGCACGCATTTATCCCAAGTGTAGAACCAGTGCTAAGGATGCAGGAGAGCAAGGAAAGTGTAATTACAGTTTGTCTCTCTGCTCTCTTGCTGGTAAAACTGTTAGTCTTCAATTATCTCTATTTGCAAGGCAAGCATACAAAAGGACCAGACGTACTAAGGCCAGCCCAGAGGTAGTTATGAAGGTGGAATTGTGAATTTAAAACAACAACAATAAAAAAAAACTCTCTGTTCCATTGCTTTTGATGTTATTGGTGGGTCACCAATGAAAACGGACAACCACATGACATCACACTTCTTGTTTCTAAGGCTTGGAATGGTAAATGGTGTTTGTTACACTTGTATAGCGCCTTTCCACCTTTTAAGACCTTAAGGTCTACTTACTGGTGACGCAGCACCAGGAGCAACATGGGTTTCAGTATCTTGCTCATGGATACTAAGATGAGTTCATCGGGGGGAGAATCGAACCCACAACCACAACCTCTGGGTTGGGGAACGACTAAACTACCACTGAGCCACGTCATCCTTGGAAGTGCCATGTGTTTGAGAATTTTATTAATACAAAACGAATTTCACAGCACAGCTTGAATTGTTTTGAAGTAAACACTATGAATATTCAAATTAGCATTTGACTTTTGGCAGTGGATGTTTGAGCTGGTTATTATCGTAATGTCATTACAGTCCAGAGAGAACAAACAGCATTGCTATATTATAGCATATTGTTAAAAAAAACCTCATGGAAGTATTTATTAGGTTTCATGTTCATGAATTGAAATGTAGAATCAATGACCATTATTGAATGCTATTCCAAGGTCAGTTTGAGATTGCATAAATGTGGCCAGCAATAATGCATCTACCTATGGGAAATTAGAAACAAAAGGTCCTGATCTCATGAGATGTGACATCATCCAGATTTATTAGCAGGTAATATAACATTGACCTTTCTGTTAAGAGTCTTATTTTCTGTTCCTAACCTTTTGTCTTTGTTTGGGTTTTGCATTTAAATTGACTTGACCATTTCAGGTTCCTGTGTTTATTACTACAAACATTGCATTTGACTTACTTATCAGCCCGACACAATTTAGGACAATCCTGTTTACTCACACAGAGGCTAGTGCCTTCCTTCCTGTTACAAGAACAGAAGTAGCAGCCTACTATGAATTATGAATAGCATGTAACCTTTCTGTCTGGACCCTGTCTTTCATCAGCCCCCTGTAGTCACATAGCATTTCTGCAGACTCGGTTATTGTGAGCTACTCTGGCTAATTGCTTAACTTGTTCTTGTCAATCAAGCCTATCCCAGATGGCATCTCCTATCAGCTGACAACACAATGAGCTGCCTGAGCCACCCTAGTGGTTGATGTAAAACCACTCTCTCACAAGAGGACCATATTCTCTTAGTTGCCATAAACTGAATTAAATTGATGCCTGTAGATCTAGTCAAGCTTGTACATGTGTTTATATGCACAATTTAATCACCTTGAGTTTCATTTTCTCACAGTCAGGATACACAGGAGGAGGTAATTGCATTCGGGTTGGCAACATGTATCTACTATGAGCAATAAATATGTATATTTGTATGCAATAATTTACATAGTTGCTTGCGTTCACAAAAAAATAACATATCATCATACTGCATCACATACAATGGAGCAAATAAGTATTTAGCCAACCACTAATTGTGCAAGTTCTCCCACTTGAAAATATTAGAGAGGCCTGTAATTGTCAACATGAGTAAACCTCAACCATGAGAGACAGAATGTGGAAAAAACCCCAGAAAATCACAGTTTGATTTTTAAAGAATTTATTTGCAAATTACGGTGGAAAATAAGTATTTGGTCAATACCAAAAGTTCATCTCAATACTTTGTTATGTACCCTTTGTTGGCAATAACGGAGGTCAAACGTTTTCTGTAACTCTTCACAAGCTTTTCACACACTGTTGCTGGTATTTTGGCCCATTCCTCCATGCAGATCTCTCCTCTAGAGCAGTGATGTTTTGGGGCTGTCGTTGGGCAACACGGACTTTCAACTCCCTCCTCACCCTGTGGCGTCAAAATGATAACAGGAACGGTGGGTAGAAATCCCAGAACCACACGGGGGGACCTAGTGAATGACATACAGAGAGCTGGGACCACAGTAACAAAGGCTACTATCAGTAACACAATGCGCCGCCAGGGACTCAAATCCTGCTCTGCCAGACGTGTCCCCCTGCTGAAGAAAGTACACGTCCAGGCCCGTCTGCGTTTCGCTAGAGAGCATTTGGATGATCCAGAAGAGGACTGTGAGAATGTGTTATGGTCAGATGAAACCAAAATAGAACTTTTTGGTAGATACACAGGTTCTCGTGTTTGAAGGAAAAAGAATACTGAATTGCACCATACCCACTGTGAAGCATGGGGGTGGAAACATCATGCTTTAGGGCTGTTTTTCTGCAAAGGGACTAGGACGACTGATCTGTGTAAAGGAAAGAATGAATGGGGCCATGTATCGAGAGATTTTGAGTGAAAATGTCCTTCCATCAGCAAGGGCATTGAAGATGAGACGTGGCTGGGTCTTTCAGCATGACAAAGATCCCAAACACACAGCCAGGGCAACAAAGGAGTGGCTTCGTAAGAAGCATTTCAAGGTCCTGGAGTGGCCTAGCCAGTCTCCAGATCCCAACCCCATAGAAAATCTGTGGAGGGAGTTGAAAGTCCGTGTTGCCCAACGACAGCCCCAAAACATCACTGCTCTAGAGGAGAACTGCATGGAGGAATGGGTCAAAATACCAGCAACAGTGTGTGAAAAGCTTGTGAAGAGTTACAGAGAACGTTTGGCCTCCGTTATTGCCAACAAAGGGTACAAAATTTTTTCCACCATGAAATCATTTTCCACCATGATTTGCAAATAAATTATTTAAAAATCAAACAATGTGATTTTCTGTTTTTTTTTCTACACTCTGTCTCTCATGGTTGAGGTTTACCCATGTTGACAATTACAGGTCTCTCTAATATTTTCAAGTGGGAGAACTTGCACAATCAGTGGTTGACTAAATACTTATTTGCCCCAATGTTGTTCAATAAAGTTGACCAAACTTAATTCATCAGGTGTAGCTGACTTCATCTCCCCTCTAATTCCGATTCAGTTAGTTATATACATGAAAGTGTCTCGACTTAATGGGAATATATGACCACGGGCATGGCAAATAATACATCACATTGAGTTTTATGAAATAATAGCACACTAACAATCAGAGACTCGCTAAAATACTGCATTATATCTACGTTGCCGATGCTATAAAGCATTCTTATTGATGTAGGGGAACTTCTACTCAATGTAGAATAGTGATGGACTGATGGTCTCTGAAATGGTAATCAAACATCATAAACATCACTAGTTTCACTGAAGCTGTCAAAAGAGTGGTTTGTAATCCATGAAGCACACTCCAGCCCACAGTCAAGCAACAGGCATCTGGTAAATGAGGGGTGCTACAATATTGACGACATCTTAAGATTCCGAATTGGATTAATGGGATATTCAGGTTTAGCATATTACCCTTCCCCTATGTGAAGGGCATAGGTGAGCATTTAAAGCCAAAATGGTTCCACTAGGTTCAAGAGAATTTTTATGATTTTAATGAGCAAACCAGCAAACCAATTCTTCAAGTATTTGGCTCGCATGAAGCGTTAAATTCAACTCCAAGCAGCAGCAAAAGAGCCTTTGGGTTGGCTGTAAATTTGCATAAAAAGGATTTATTTTCCCTGTGCACTTCAATTTCAGAAATTCCAACACTGCACATTTTAATCATGGTTTCTGTTGATGCCGCTGGGTTTTTGGATCTTGCGCCCGTAGCCCAAGGCTGAGAAACATGGGAAATGTATTTGCAAAGCTGTGGCAAATATGTACAGTACATTTTACAAGTCAAACCATAATTAATGACATAAATATTACACATTTAAATATTTCATTTGGCGAGAGGTATTTCTAAAATGTAATTTGAGCTATTATTTAGTCATTTTAAAACAATTCTGTCTAATTACAATACCTAAAACAAATGATTTCATATGGATTAATTTTTCTCAACCTTTCAAATGATGGTTCGGTGCTCTTCAGTTTATTCGCGTATAATTTGCTTTTCAAAGTATCTTTCATAAGAATCTGGAGATTAATTGATTAAACACTTGAGAAGGACTGCATTCACTGTGTCACTTTGTCTGCTTTTTTCGAATCAAACATTAGTCCTAAAAGTGATTAGGCCTATCTAAAAAAATTCCTCACCTGCTTTAGACTGTCTAATTCAAATAGAAACATATTCTTGTTTTTCCTTAATATGCTCTACAAGAGTGGATAAAGCCAAATTGGTTGTACTCAGACATTACCCTCATGCCGAGCTCAATGTTTTCTCCTCCATAGACTTCCATACCAGGATCCAGTAGACCAATCTGTCCAAAGTATTCACGATCTACCACAAAAGAGCAGCCAATCATTGCTGGGGTCCTGGAAGAGAGATGACAGAATGATCAGTGTTTCACACATATACACATACTTTGGCCACCAATAATGGATTCTGGCAGTGCCTGTAATAAAGCTGTGATTAATTGCAAAATAATTAAATTCGGCATTTAGAGTTTCTACCTGCCAACCGACCCCCGCTGTGTTGGTTATTTCAGATTTCCCTGTTCTACTAATACACCATTCCCTCATAATCCACTACTATATGTCATCGTCATGTTCATTTTTCCTCTATTTTTTCCATTTACAGTATGTTCACACCCTCCTACACTGTGGTTGTGTGTTAAGCATGAGTTCTGCTATCTTCTAGGAGTCTCTGCCAACATAAAAGACCAGATTATTGTGAGAACCTTGATCATCATGCAGCAGGATAATGACCCAAAAAACTAAGAATTTCTTTTTTGCCCAAGTGTAGCACTTGTTCTAATTTAAATCAAGTTGGTTCCATGTTGTGGCAATTCCTTTCAAAACAGGTAGTTCATCAGTGCATTCTACTGAAATTAATTTAATAGTTAATGACATTACATAAGACTTAACCTGGCTCCCACATACGTGGACATCACATTTTGGGTCATGTAGGCCACAATATTTACATTTTGTATACAAGTGTGGCCTACAATGTAGGCCCTAAATGACCCAAAATGTGATGTGAGGATATTGAACCCCACTTTGCTCCTAATAACGTGCAGCATCAGGAGTAACATAAAGTTAAGAATGTTCTTGATCAAGGACACTTCGACATGGTCACCAAGGGCAGAGGAATCGAATTCACCTTTTGGTTGTCATCAGCGGATAAATGAGGAAATAGTGTCAAAGTTCTTTGAATACCTTGAAGGTAGAAAAGCACTATACAAGTGGAGCCCCCAAAACATGTAAAACTTCCCTTTTTTCATAGTATTTAGTAATTAATTTTTCATAGTATTTTAGTAATTGCACTTTTCGCTATGTCTACACTATGACAGATAATTTTCTCCAGGGTATTTTGCAGACTATTTTTATACCTGTCCACACTTGCGAGTCAGGTGCTTTTAAGGCCCCCCTGCTTCCAGACCTGTTAAGTTTCACGATTTGGTCGGGAGACTCCCGATTTTGACCCCAACGCTCACGCCTCACGATTAGAAAGCCAAATCTCCCGATTTTCCAAAAATGTCAATTTTTTTTTTTTTTAAACGTTTTTGTTTGTCACCGTTTTGTAACGATACCATTCGGCCCGATTCGGAAAATGACCAACAACGAATAGCCTGGCCGTCTCCGACTTCCCCGCCCTCACTCCCCTTCAGAGCTGGAAAAGCCCAACCAATCATCTGACAGGGAGGGAAGAGGCGAAGCACCACCGACTTCCCAAGATGCTGGCACTAATAAACCGGCTTTTAGACTGGTTCAAGTTTTTATTTTGGAAGGAAGAGATGGAGCTGTCAACGTAATTGCCGTAAGTCTTACCTGCCAGCGATAGCTAACTAGCCTAATGCTAATAGCATTAGAGCTAATGATGGGAGAACAATGAGGAAGAAGTCGCTGCTTTACTCTGTGTTTTTGTGGATCAAACATCATGGAACATTAAACCACTGCGGTCCTACCCCCACAATATATGAATTTAAGTGAGAAAGCATATCGTTACTTACTTGAAGTTTAATCATTTAGATTCGCTATTATGCTAAAGCTAAAGTGTATACTATACACTTTATTACATTATATCATTATTACTGTGCTGAAACAAAAAATATAAAGTTTCAATTCTAGGTTACAATTCAATTAAAAAACTGCCATGACAAAGATACTTTTAAAAACAAATATGATTAATTTTCTAAATGATGTAATTAATGTTTTTAATCTTGCTGATTTAGTCTGACGAAACCCTAATTGGAGTGATGGTTGATGAGATGAAGAGGCTGCTGAGGAAGCTGATGTCCAAATTTGTGCAAATGGATGTGATCAGGAAAGCTGAGGATATCCTAGATGTTGATTACAGGAACAAGGAGAACTGGCATGACACAGGCAACATAGCAGTATCACATGATGCCAGACAATACATGGAGCAAGTTGAAGACTATCTCTGATGCCACCAAAAAGAGGTTCTTTGACAGTGTAGTTAATTTTCACACAAGTGTTGTGACCAAAATGAACTTGAAAAAAAAAAGGTTGCATTTTGCCTTAGCGATTGTTGCGCGAGCGCGTCATCGGGGTTGGCAAACAGAAATCTCCCTATTTGCAATTTCTACAACTTAACAGGTATGTGCTTCTGCAAGGTTGGTCTGCATTTGCGCAAACTACGCATGCGTTGAAAGGAGCAGCCTCATATGTCACGTCATGGCTCGCGCGGTTTACCTCTGAACCGGAAACTTATTACTTGCCAATGGAAAATTTCAAAATTACTACACTTTCTAGACTGTCATTAATTTGTTATCACTGTTTTTTCGTGAACGTAATTGAACGCATCACCCAGGGGCGAGAACAAAGGGAGAGCATGCTGGCTTTAACGAGCAGTAACCGAGTTGCAATTGAAATAAATCTTTAAATAACAACGAAAGCCTGACATTGTTACTTGGAATGTTACCATTGATGCTCAGTTGCGCTCTCAACACTTGGAAAATAACAAATAGAAGCATATGGTGTGGCGCTGCATATATTTCCTGGAAGCCGCAACCAGGAGTGCTTGTGCATAACAGTGGCGATCCTGGAAATGGCGACAGTTTTGACAGGCAGAAATGTCATGGGAAAAAAACTGATCGTGCGCCTCTTTGACTGGGGGTACAACGCAGGTCACTTTTCGGGGTTTAATTTTCCTCAACGCATTTTTATATACTCATGTTCTGTCGGCATTGAGTTGGGAGGGGCCAGCCCCGCACCTGGCTGATCAAAGACAACGCGGGAGACGAGCTCTGTAAAAAACGTTCATCTCCGCGTCATCCACGATGGGAGGATCACAAATGGTCACTGAATTGAAGCATATTATTGAGACATAGTTTGAAGGTTTAAGAAAAATGTGTGGAAAAGAAAAGAGGAGCAGAAATGCCATGTCAGGATCGTCCGCCTCCATTGTTTACAATGCCGTCATGCCACACTAAACATGGCGACGGCATGACGTCACTTCCTTAGTTTCCGACTATTGTACTGAGACTGCAGTTCATATTAAAGTAGCGGGTAATATTACTCGCCTACATTATACGTCTAACAACAAATCCAGTTAACAGGCATACAAGTGTAGCCAACATGCCGTATAGTCCAACTAATTACACCTTTAAGGCCATTATCCGTCCTAGTGTAGACGTAGCCTGAAGTGACACAACCTGAAAATTCCCTTCATTAAGCATGTACTGTACAAGTACATAGCAAGTGTTCGAAAGATATTCTTCACAAAAGTAGAGTGCCACATTCTAGCAGCAATTCCAATGTTTCCTTTTATTACCTGCCAGGCCTGGTCCCATCTTGAGTGGTCTGGGACAAAGATGCATAAAAAGCACTCTGTTCTTCCAATATACTCAACAGTTTTTTTTCTCTTAAGTGGCTTGCTATATTCTGTTTTTTTCTCTGTAAAAATGCCATGAGTAAGTTCACCATATCAGGTTGTGCATGCACACACACACACACACATGCACACACACATGACTGCCAATTCAGTCATGAAACAGAAAAAGCCCCAATGGTGATGCTTTATGATTCACTGAATGCACATTAAGAAGGTTCAGTGAGCAATTTGCTATGAATCACAAAAGTGGAAGGTGCTTGTATTTTTGAGTATATATACCATGCCGGGCCACTGCCGTGACACTAATGAGAAATGGTAAGAGTAGAAAGTTTAAAATTTCATAGGCGCATTGTCATTGTAGTCATTTTCAAGTGTAGTCCACAGCATTAGAACCAATAAAATAGTAATTGAAGAAAATATGAATTATATGACATTGCCCATTTTTCACCCATAGTCCTAATGTTATTGTAATGTGCACTGTGGAGACCTTTCGACTACAGTAAAACAAATAATAACAATAGTATACTTTTACACTCTCAGAAGCATACTGTACTTAAAGATATTTTATGTTGTTTTGAACAAAAGAACCCTCAGATGGTTAAAAAGTCCTATTTATTAATTTGATATTTGTAAAGATAGAAATGCCCATCGTGACCATCTACCTATCTGAGATCACAAAACATCAATACTCAGTTGATCTATACAATGTGACTTAATTAACTTTCAAAGATGGTTATCACTGCATGGACACAGACTTAGCTCATTTTGGCTATTGATTCCCGTTAAAGCAAATTATAGAAGAAGAAAAGACGTGTAACTTATTATTTTAATTTTGTCTGTACCTCAAGGACTTCCTTTTTTGCTTCAGGCATGTTGGTGGGCAAAGGAAACGTCCTGCAAGTAATAATTGCACGCATGCAATTTTTGTACTTTCTTTTGTATTTTCTTGTAACCTTTTAGTGATCAAATGGCCAGAAAGGGCACTCAGAATGAGTTTTAAATGGCCACCTAGCTTCTGTTGTTGCGGAACAAGTGGGTGAATGATTTCCAATAGAAATCCACACAGCTGAAACGCTTTACCCTTGAGGCAATATGTCCATAAGCAGCAAACTGCCAATGAAGAAACATGGGCCACTTCTGCCTTGCCCACAGCTCTCGTCTTATCTGACATAGGTACAAATGTTGAAGTAAAACAAAATAACTGCAGACAGTAAGACTCTTCAGTCTACTAATAAGACCCAATACAAGAGCTGTGAAAAACAGCTCTAGTAGCAACTATCCCAAAGTACATTTGTAAGCTTCTTGACCTTGTAATACCGCTGAATTTGATAATTTAGGCCTACACATAATTTTTTTTTTGTTTTTTTTTTGACATTTTCAATGAAAGACTACGCTCTGTATATATGTCCGTCTACACTGAACCGAACTGTACACTACAAGCCTCCTAAGTAGCAGCATGAAATAAATTACATACAACTTCAGAATCTTCCCAAATAACGGCAATTGCGAACATGAATAAATTAGCACTCCTTGAGTACTGAGTAAAGGTGCTACTAAAACGCTGGTTAATCTTAGAAGCTACAAACTAACAATTGCTTATTGAATGTTTTTACTTCTGAGTGTAGGCTGACAGTACAACTGTATATTTGATCTCACCATAAAATGGAATATTAGAGGACACTGTGACATTAAGCATCAGCCTACTGCGTGTTTATAGCTTATCCAAAGAGCTTCAGTCAACAGCATCAGGAATACGATCAAAATGACCTTATTCCTCTTCCCTCTGTACCAGTGAGTTTGGAATTGACTCAGAGATTTAGAACCAAATAGCTTTGACCTTCTATTTTGCAGACCGTTGAGCACCCAACTGTTTAGATTCGACAATCAAGTAGTTTCTGACGGATTCATTCTATAACCTTAAGAATTGTCCATTTAGCCCTAAAGATCATACACTACTATTTGTATGAGCAAATGATCAAGTTTTAACATTACAGTGTAGTATTTTATGGTTATTTTTGCTTGCCCTGAAGACCTAAAATAATCATGCTGCTATTACAGTTGTCATTAAATATAAACAATATACTATTCAGAAAAATGTCCTTTAATAACCTATTGGATTCTTAATAGAGATGCTTGCTTAACAGCTTACCCTAACCTGTGACCTTCATTAAAATGAGAATAAATCTTCCCAGTGTTCACCCAAAATTCTATTACGGTTTTAGAGAGCCCCTTCCTGCTATCACCTTATCGTGGTGGAGGTGTTCGTGTGTTACAATGTTGTCTTGGGCTTTATGGCCCTGGCAGGGTATCAAAAGGGAGAGAGCAGGTCTTCAATTTGAGACCGGATAAAGTATAGCTTAAAGATAACGTTTAATTTAGAGACTTGGATGCTCAATTGCAGTGATCAAAGTTGCAATTGTTCCATTTTTAGACATTGCATTTAATTACAAGAAAAATCATGTACCAAGAAGTTAACGATTTTTAGGATTGAGGATTGTGATTCCTTTGCTGAGGCCCACGTTGATAATGATTCTTACATGTTGCCATGGTAACCAAGTCATGTCACATACTGTATTGTGGGAATAAGTTGAAGGATGTACAATTATCCCTTGCTACTTCGCGCTTCAAGCTTCGTGCACTCGGTTCATCGCGGATTTTTTTCTAAAAAAAAAAAAAAATACAGTATTTTATAGAGATTTGATTACTTAAAATCTGTCATTTGCCCTCCTGCTTCTTTTCTTGCTCAAGCAGCTGGAATTGTTACAGTTAACTCATTTGCTCCCAAAAACATATAAATATGTTTCATGTCTAATTGTTTCAGTGTCCCAAAGACGTATATGTACGTCTTTTATGTTTTTGTTTTGTTTTTTTTTTTTTTCAAAAAAGACATCTCTGGGTCATTATTCAGTTTAGCTCCAAAGCACAAAGCTGAAAATCCATTTTAAAGCAATAAAACTGGCCACTGGAGGGCGGTAGCACACTTGGCAAGACTCAACAGTAACGAACGGCCAAGCCGCACGTCAGGGCGCCGGCGGAAGACGACGGAATGGATGCTGGGCGGCGGACGACCGAGCAGAACAACCGGTAGGATGCCTGGGATGCCAGGCGCTGGACGACCGAGCAGAACGACCAGGACCACTAGTGCAGCGGACGATGCCTTTGAGTCTGTGCTGCTCGCGAGCAGAGCCCGCAGAGACTCAAAAAAATTCATCTTTATGAGACAGACGGCGATGAGGGAAAAGTTTAACTGGCTGTCGTGGCCAGAACAGCGTCATCTTTCAGTTAGTTATGTGTAAATAATTGTTACTTTGCCATCAAAAGCTCTATTTGTCCGGTTGTTTATCTTATTTTGTAAAAGGAAAACATTATTCAGATGTTTGGGATGTAACTTAAGCAAAAAAACAGCTGTGTATAAGTCAAAGTTATGTTTGAAAAGTATGCTTTCACAAAAAGCTCATATTCTCTGTTTTTTTCATCAGAAATTGGAAAATTGCTCAAACTAAGCTATTTTCTATTGCTGATTTCGAAAGAATGGAAAAAGATATGAACTAACTTTTTTTTCTGCCGAAAGAAGAGAGTCTAATCTTTCTTTTGGTGGGTTCCATGTTTATATAGCAATAGAACAGAATTTTCTGTTGGCCTTGCAAAATCAGTCAAAATCCAGTAAAACGGCCGGGAGCGAAGGGCCTTGCTCCGGTGAAAATGGCTGAGGGTGAATGTGTTGACGATGATTGACAGGCAATGAAGCTTTGATCTTGCCCGAGAAGTTCGGGAGCGCTACCTTCAAAGGCGCTGAGTCGTTTAGCTTGTTAAACACAAGCGGTACTGTGCTGTGGCAACACATTGTGTGTGTGTGTGTGGGTGTGTGTGTGTGTGTAAGTGAGGAGATGGAGCGGATTTGAGTGGACTCACTCAATGAAGCATTTAATAAAGACAAGCATTTTTCTACGTTATTCTTGTTTATAATAATTCGGTGGGAATGGAATATGTTTAAAACGTATCATAATTATTACATTTGAAGTGCTTAGAAAACATTTCTTAAAATATACATATACATGAAAGTTTTATTTTTTAATTATACTTTGGAGAAAAAAGGGAAAAAACATGCCTTGTATGCTATATGCTTGTATGCAATGCTAAATCTGAATACATACATTGAACACACATACACACACACACAAAAATGTATGTCATACAGGTATTTTTTAAGTTGTGATTCCAAAGTTACATACAACTTGAAGTATTGATGGTATCCAAACTTTTGTTTTCAAGTATGTCACAGAAATTGTAACTCCTTTCCACTGTTTTCCTTCATCTCTCAGCAAGTACTGTAGTGTATGAAACCTCATTACAAAAGACAGACACCTTCGTTAACTACACAATAAAATACTCACCAGAAAATATTGTACTTAATTGCAACTACACTAACTCTGACTAGAGCTAAATTTTAATATATACTGTGCCCTCCTCCCCCCAAAAGTTAACTTGTTTTTAAGTTAATTAAATAATCCCAAATTTCATAAAATACACATAACCAATTAAAGGATTATACTGCAATGTGATCCAAGCTGGCTCTTGGATGGCACCCAAGTACATTAATGATGCAGTATTGCTGTGGCCTTGTGATTCGGCATACAAATGAAGGTATTTATAGGGATAATTAGATATGTAGCTTTCAATTGGGATATCTATTTGCGTGTTTTCGTGGCAAGGTAAATGACGAATGCAGTGCACTTATACAGATAGCACTTCATCTATAATATGGCAGTCTCCAGAATTTATTACAGAGACTCACGTGCTTAACCGTCTTGCTCAAGCACACTTCAACAGTGGACAGTAAGAGCTGGGATTCAAACCGACCACTCTTTAGTCACCCAAGGATGTGTTGTACCAACTTAAGTCCCGTCCACACACCAACCTAAACAGGAACTTTCTCTGATGGATACCCGCATGAATAAGTCAACTCCAGTTATCCATAGTTCATCAAACATCATCATCTATTATTGATGTTGTTCAGTCGCTGAAGTGCTCACCTGATAGGGGCTGTCTCATCGCCCTTGTCCAGCCACTCCTGTGGAGGTATGATGTACATACACCACAGTCCCCAGTTGTAGCCGTGGGCAGCATTGGCGTACTGCTGCACTTCAAATGTGTTGTATTTGATGTTGTCTATAGCAGGTAAAATGATGCGGGTGTGATCCTCTTTCATTCGGGTTAGAATAGGTTCAGCCCTTTGAAAGAAAAAGGGAAAACAGAAAATGACAGAT
Organism: Corythoichthys intestinalis; assembly: GCF_030265065.1. NCBI lineage: Eukaryota > Metazoa > Chordata > Actinopteri > Syngnathiformes > Syngnathidae > Corythoichthys > Corythoichthys intestinalis. The sequence goes on from NC_080397.1 coordinate 34,982,587, forward strand.
TAAGAAATGAACGCTGGCCTTGTCAAAAAATAAGAGACTTCTAGTTAATAGAACTTTTTTTTTTCTTGGTAGAATGAGAATATCTGTTCAATGATTGACTGGCAAAGTACTGAACTGTAATTATTGACATACCTGCCTTTTCTAATCAGATGTGTGCCTAACTCACGAACATACCTTTAGCATTTGATATTATACTGGAGAAATTCTTATTTTCACCTAAATAATCTTTTTTAAATAACTTATAAATTTCAGTGTTGTTAATAACGGCGTTAGAATATAACGGCGTTACTAACAGCGTTATTTTCTTCAGTAGTGAGTAATCTAATTTATTACTTCTCTCATCTTGGCAACGCCGTTACCGTGACTGAGGCGGAAAAGGCGTGGGTTCCTATGCTTTACGATGTTGGTTGACTGCCGCCAGAAAAGTCTGGAAAAAGACGGACTCACAGAGACGAGAGCAGAGCAGGAGTGGGGAGGAGGCAAGGGAGTGTGATGCCGTTGCAAACACGATGCTACTATGCTAGGTGGCTCCAATAATACCTGACTGTAGCCGATAGCGTACAAACTACGCCCACATGATGCTTCGGTAGATATCACATATATACAGAACTAGATGCAAATGACAGACACGGCGGCATTGGTAACATATATAATAAAGAACTAGATGCATTAGTAAACAGCTGCCATCTTAAAGCAGTAGACTTCTCATGAAAGCTCTGTTGTAGAGAACCTTCCTGGCGAACCTAAGTCACTTTTTCCCTAACATGCTTCTAAATTGGCAAAACTTAACTTAAATGTATCGTTAAATGATGAAACAGTTTTAAAACTTACACATGTCGAAAATAGACGGAAGGGAACTAATGCAATAACGGGAGCAATTTTAACAACTTTAACGATTGAGTCACAACGTAAAATGACTTCCACACATAGCAAAGGTTATTATCTAGTTATTATTATTATCTAGTTATCGCAATATCCGCAATACTTTTTTTTTTTTTTTTTTAAGAAAAAAAAAAAAAAGATGAAAATTATCACCAGTTACTTTGTCAAGTAACTAACTACTTTTACATTCAGGTAACTGAGTTACTAACGCAATTACTTTTGGGGAGAAGTAATTTGTAACTAATTAATTACTTTTTAAAAGTAAGATTAACATCACTGCTTATAATTAGTAATTTGTTTTACAACCAATTCAGGATGTATCTGCTGTAACCCTAGTAATGATAAGCGTCACAAAGAATAAATGAATTGAATTTGTTTTACGCATTCATCTTTGTGAAAAGATGTTCATTCAGTTGACGAAAGTAAAGTAAAGTAAGTAAAGGAAACAACTGATATTTGTTCAATTCAAGTCCATATCAAGAAGGAATCAACAGTTATACGGAATCCACCAATTGATGCTGAGAGCATTTACACACAGCTGCATATGTCATCTCACATTTCATCCTCTGCCGATTTTCTTTTAACTCAGTTCTTAGCAGTGATACAAACTGGCAAACCAGCATTATTTAACATCCAAAACAACTGCCACATTCATTTCTCTTCAGGGTCGATAATGTGAGTCTCGCAAAATATGTTTTCCACAGGTGAACAAATAAAACAGATTTTGAATTGCGGGCACATGAAAACAAATGCCAAGATTATCCCAGTTTGAGAATCGATGAAAGAGGGGCTAACTGCTTAAGAAAGCAACGTGTATTTCTTTTTTTAAAGAGAAGAGCTTGCTTAAAAACCAATCACACAATTAATTTGAAGTTTTTCACTTCTGCTTGACACAATTACTTTTAAAGGATAAGAAATACAGAAAGAACGTGTTGTAGATATGCCGATTTTTGTAAAAATAATTTTGAATGAAAAATAAAGGTAGACGAACTTTCGGGGAAATGTCAAATTTCAAACACATTCAAGTTTGTGCAAGTTCATAAAATGCAATAAACATGAAAAACCACCCTTATTTGATATTACGATGAAGTATTTTCTTAAGGCATTTTTAGTATGTTCTGTCTGTATGCATCTAAACAAACAAAGCTGAAAGCACACGGTAGTACTTTGGGTGTCAAATTGGCCTCTTGTAGGACTTCTTCACCGGTGTAGCACATTTTGGCAGAACACCGTTTTTTCCCCCTACTCTAGTCTCGTCTCATCCCGTCTTTCCTGTTTATTTTGCGTTTGCTGCTCATTTCGTGAAATATCGACAGTGCTGTCATGCTCATTAATGTTCCTCTTGGGTTCAAATTGAAAGGGTTGAACAGATGACATGTGTATGTCGCTAGAGTCATACTCTGGAAGCCTGGCAGCATAACCATGTGACGTCACCACCCTGCGGTGTCAACAACAACGGCGCTCTACTACTTAAACTAATTTTACAAATTGTATAAAAAGCAAAACATCAAAAGGGGTTTCAATTTTAAAAAAATATTTTAACTCGTAATAATCTACAGTATTTTTCAGACTATAAATTGCAGTTTTTTAAAATAGTTTGGCTGGGGGTGCGACTTATGTGTGAAATTATTAACACATTATGATATAGCTATGGTTATTTGAATAACTGTTAATAGCTATGGCCACGTTCGCGTTCTGCTTTTGGCAATGTGTGTTCAATTGTATTATTGACTTTTTATATTGAAAATTTCAAATGCATGCTTTTAGTTTGTGGCACTTTCACGCCCATGTGGGGGCGCACTCGCACTTGTTTACGTGAAGAAGAGTGCTCACACGCCAGAAGAAGACGGACAGCTACGCAGCTCTGAGTGAGTGGGCGAGTTAGCGAGAGAAAAAGCACGGCTACGAAACTATGTACGTTCATTGTTTATGCTTGTAAAATATCTCTGCAGAGGCAACGCCTGTGTATCATCTTTTCTGTTGTTGTTGTGTGTTTTCCACCCGCGATTGGAAACTTAGAGCCAGTTGTGTGGTTGTTTGAATGATGTGCTAATGCTAGCGAACGCATGCTAACTGTTTGTGTTATTGCTGTAATAGCACCTAATTATCATTTATTTACGTTGATGCAAACCTGTTTGGTATCGAGTACGAAGTTGATTCAGTAAATTATACGGACGTCCAGCATCGTCATTTGGGAGTTTAGCTCGCTGTATAGCCAGAACTGAGCCGTCGCCTCCTGGTGAGGACAGTATATTCACATTTCATTGTTCATGCACTGTACAGTTATTCAGCATGTTGTTCTCTATTGCATTTTTATATAAAATTGCCTTTCAAGTTGAGATATCTGTTCTACGTGTTGGATTTTATCAAGTAAATTTCCCCCAAAAATGAGACTTATTCTCCGGTGTGACTTATATGTTTTTTTTTTTCTCTTCGTTGGGCATTTCATTGCCGGTGCGACTTATAATCAGGTACGACTTGTAGTCCGAAAAATACGGTAATCATAATACTCATCGTTTAAGAACTACAAGTCTTTCTATCCGTGTACCCCTTTATGACCTTTTATGAGATTTTAGGAGAATTTTAGATATTTTAAGGCCTTAGATTCAAATTATTGGGTTTAAGATTAAAAAAATTTTTTTTTTGACTTTTTAGGACCCCGCAGATACCCTGTTTATACTGTCTTGTCTGTTCCTTTAATTGCTGATGGATTTCTACTGACGAGCCATAGGGCTCATATTCCTTAATCCTTTATTTTTCCTCTCAGCGTTAAGGTTCACCACAGCATATCATACTTTTTGATCCAAGCACATCTTTTGCATCCTGTTGCCCTCGTGTTTTCACTCACTTCATCTATCAACTGTCTCTGAAGTCTTCTGCAAGCTCTCTTTCCTAGCTGCTCTATCCTCATCATTCTTCTGCCGGTGTACTCACAATCTATGTATCCGTCACTATCTACTAGTATGTAAACCGGAGGTTTACACATACTGTACTAATTAGACATGTTTTGTGCCCTCACTGTCTCATATGTAAACTTTTCCTATTTTATGTCAATTAGGATAACAAAAACTATTTGGTATTTTGTAAAATACCATGATAACAATAGTTTTTTTTTAATCACTTCTTCGAAGTTATCATTTAAGTAAAATTACAATGCCTTTAATCAATTTGGGAAAACCTAATTGATTATTTCATGCTCTAGGCACGTCTGACAAAAAATGAGGTAATAACAGACAACTGTGAATGTAAATGAAGGAACAACTGAAACATTGCTGAAACTGGGAAAGTGAAAACAAAATCGGACTAGATATCAGGAAGAGAATTGGAGACTTGCACTAGTGTATTTCATACATGTATGAAATTCTCAATCTTCCTCACTCCAGACAGGATAATTTTATACACCACCATCCTACTGCACATGCTCCAAATGATTTGCCAGTTTTAAACTTGTTGCCTTTCCTGATGAAATTCTCTGCATTTACCATGAGACCTCCAGTTGGCATTTGGCTTGTGCCCTTCGGAGGGCTGCACAGATCATTTTACTGAGTGTTTGTGTTAAATACAGAATCAGATCCTTGGCTGTAAAACACCATTCTTGATGTCTTCATGCTACAGTGAAGTGACTGCCAGTGGTAGTCTACATTTGCACATTCTTTCTCATGCTTGGAGATAATATCCACCATATCTTCAAAGCTAGTCCTATTACACTCAGGATGTCATGTGATATACTTCTAAATTTATAAAAGGAGGCTGCAATTATACCGTGATAAATGTGTCTCTGAAGGATACTCCCACACTTCTAGTTTCTCTGCATCTTTCCGCCCAGTGCCTCTGTTCATCCTGATTCCTGTGCTCTCTCGCCTCATCTACTCTTCTTCAGTGGCACCCATTTGTCTTTCTCAAGTAAAACTAGTGCTTTTCAAATGGGGGTAGGTTATGGAGTACCACTAGAACATACCAGTATAAAACACAACTGCATATACAAAAAGCTATTCTTGATAGTGGATGAATGACTAAATAAATATCCTATAAAATAACCCTACCCTACCCTACCCTACCCTACCCTACCATCATCTTCCGCTTGCTCTGAGGTCGGCTCGCGGGGGCAGCAGTTTTAGCAGGGAAGCCCAGACTTCCCTCTCCCCAGCCATTTCAACCAGCTCCTCCGGCGGGATCCTAAGGCGTTCCCAGGCCAGCCAAGAAACATAATCGCTCCAGCGTGTCCTGGGTCTTCCCCAGGGCCTCCCGCCGGTGGGACATGCCCAGAATACCTCTCCAGGGAGGCGTCCAGGAGGCATCCTAACCAGATGCCCGAGCCACCTCAGCTGGCTCCTCTCAACGCAAAGGAGTAGAGGCTCGATGCCGAGTTCATCCCGGTTGACCGAGCTTCTCACCCTATCTCTAAAGGAGAGCCCGGACACCCTGCGGAGAAAACTCATTTCGGCCGCTTGTATCCGGGATCTTGTTCTTTCGGTCACGACCCACAGCTCGTGACCATGGATGAGGGTAGGAACGTAGATCGACTGGTAAATCGAGAGCTTTGCCTTTCGGCTCAGCTCCTTCTTTACCACTACGGACCGGTGCAGAGTCCGCATTACTGCAGACGCTGCACCGATCCGCCTGTCGATCTCTCGCTTCCTCCTACCCTCACTCGTGAACAAGACCCCAAGGTACTTGAACTCCTCCATTTGAGGTAGGATCTCATCCACGACCCAGAGAGGGCACTCCACCCTTTTCCGACTGAGTCCCATTGTCTCTGATTTGGAGGTGCTGATCTTCATCCCAACCGCTTCACACTCGGCTGCGAACCACTCCAGTGAGAGTTGGATGTCATGGCCTGATGACGCCAAAAGCACCACATCATCTGCAAAAAGCAGAGATGCAATGCTGAGGTCACCAAACCGGAACCCCTCAACGCTTCGGCTGCACCTAGAAATTCCGACCATAAAAATTATGAACAGAATCGGTGACAAAGGGCAGCCTTGGCGCAACTGGGAACAAATTCGACTTACTGCCGGCAATGCGGACCAAACTCTGACAACGGTTGTACAGCGGACCGAACAGCCTTTGCCAAGGGGCACGGTAACCCGTACTCCCGGAGCACCCCCCACAGGACTCTCCAAGGCACATGGTCGAACGCCTTCTCCAGATCCACAAAACACATGTAGACTGGTTGGGCGAACTCCCATGCACCCGCGAGAATCCTGTTGAGGGTGTATAGCTGGTCCACTGTTCCACGTCTGGGACGAAAACCACACTGCTCCTCCTGAATCCGAGATTCGACTTCCCGACGGACCCTCCTCTCCAGTACCCCTGAATAGACTTTACCGGGGAGGCTGAGGAGTGTGATCCCTCTATAATTGGAACACACCCTCCGGTCCTCCTTTCTTAAAAAGGGGGACCACCACCCCGGTCTGCCAATCCAGAGGCACTGTCCCCGATGTCCATGCGATGTTGTAGAGGCATGTTAGCCACGACAACCCCACAACATCCAGAGCCTTTAGGAACTCCGGGCGGATCTCATCGACCCCCGGGGCCTTGCTACCGAGGAGCTTTCCTACCACCTCAGTGACTTCAACCCCAGAGATTGGAGAGCTCACCTCGGAGTCCCCAGACTGTGCTCCCTCAAAGGAAGGTGTGTTGTTGGCATTGAGGAGGTCTTCAAAATATTCTCCCCACCACCTCACGACCTCACGAGTCGAGGTCAGCAGCGCCCCATCTTCACTATACACAGTGTTAATGGTGCACTGCTTTCCTCTCCTCAGACGCCTGATGGTGTCACACCTATAAAATAACAATAAACCTATTAAATTTGTCTATATACTGTATATACGGTATATGTAACCCTAACTCCACTGAAGACACACAGTATCCATTTATTATTCATCAACCAATGTAACAATATAATTTCATCTTCATTAAATTGGACATTCATTTTAGGATTTAATGTAGCATAGATATGACTGCAGCATTTAACTCTTTCAATGCCATTGACAATAAAAGACATCTGTACAGGTGCCTGAAACCTGTGACTCCAGAGCTGTACCATATGTGGTTCTTTATATCCTTCTGTTTTGAATTTGAATTCATTTGTCATTAGACATCCAATTGGACATCTGATGCTGTCAAAAACAGCAAATGAGTTAATGAGCTGTTAAAATGTATGTTTGGAAAGCCGGTCCTGCTTCCAACCTTGAGACATTTGACTGATGGTTCTAGTTTATGGACCACCCATAGAGGAATGATATTGTGCTTCTAATAGAGATTCAGTGAGATATTGAAGACATAAAGATAAAGAAGATCATGTCCCCTGCCTACTGCCCCGAGTTAGCTGGGATAGGCTCCAGCACCTCTGTGACCCTCGTGAGGAAAAGCGGCATGGAAAATGAATGAATGAATGAATAAATCAAAAGTTGTTAATGATATGCCAAGTTGTGTAATAATAATAATAATAGTAACAATAATAATAAAACAATGCTGTTTTACAGGATAGAATGGATAAACATACTGAAGCATCGAATCCAGGAATTATGAACATAAATGTGTTTCCAAATATGCAATAGGTCCATTTATCGCACAGTAAATAAAAATGAGGGCCGTTATTTTCACGGCCGCATTTTATCGCTAAGTGCGTGCGTGCATACATCTGTTGGTGCGTGCACATGTCCGTGTTGATGACATATGAGATTCCAGTTCCTTTCGCAGATGTTCACTGGTCATCAACACGCTGTAAAAATAAGTTTCAGACATGAAAATAAGGAAACACATCTATATTAAACACTACAAAGCAGTGGTCTCCAACCCGGTCCTCAAAGGCCTGCTGTGGGTGCAGGATTTCATTCCAACTAGAGCTGTCCCGACTAGTCGACATAGTCGACGTCATCGATTACGTAAATCCGTCGACGAGCACAACATCCCGTCGACGGTTAATGAAGGGTTAAAATATATATATGCGTGGAAAGTTCAGAATGTCGGATGCTCTGTATGCAAGCGGTGAAAGCGGCACAAAGCCAAAAAAAGCGCACCAGAGTGTCCAAAACATTGACTTATTTCAAAGAAACAACGTAGGGTACACTCTTCTGTCTTGTCTTTTCAATGCCAAGCTTGGCTGCACGTCGGCCGTGAATAGACCCTACTCACCTACGTCACAAAATGGGCGTGTCGCTGCTTCCGGCCACCATATTGTACCTCTTTTTCAGACTTATTCTCATTGATTTCAATTAGTCGAGCTAGTTATAGAGCAATTCATGGAAGCCCCGGTGTTATCTGACGCTGTAAACTCATTGGATCCGTTGCATAAAAGGCGTTACGTGGAAAAGCTTCAGTTTATCCATTCGCCAGATCCGTATTTGATGCCTAAATCGATGTTTTTCGACCCGCTGGCTTCGCCTGACATCTGATACCCACACAAAATCAGCCTATTCTCACGAAAGTTTGAAAAACTTTAAGAGCTTGGAGGCTTATAAATGCAACGTTGCTGGTTAGGTGAAACACGTCCTCGTACACGAAAATTCGGCAGGAATCTTGTGCTCGGAAGGTGAGTTACGAAATTTTCAATTCAAAATCTTTTGTTCTTGCTAACATCCACTGTCAAGTCTAATGTATTTCATGTCATTTGTCAATGGAGCTAGGGCTTTTAATGTTTATATGGTTTAGCGATAGCACTAACTACATACATACGTGTATGTTGCCGGCGATTAGCCTAGCAATGATCTTAATTGTGGTTGTCAGCCCAAAACCCTCTAAATATATATTAAATGCATCTTACCAGATATAAAATGACTACTACATAATCTGTGGTAGTCGTTTGGAGCCCCGTTTTCTCGTCGAATTGCAGCAGTCAATCGCGGCCTCCTCTTCTTGTCTCTCGGAATACGGTAAAAATTCAAGTCTCTCCGTCTATCTTCTCTGTTTTTGCAACCGACCGCCACACACGACTTCACCATTTTGAGTATTAATGTTGACGAGCAGTAAAACGTGCAATAATAGGAAGAATTTACGAAGTGCTAATGCATTTCTATGGCGAGTATGCGGACATCATGGCGCGGGGGCGTGGCTGTGACGTCACGTGAGTAGGGTCTATAAACACCTCAAATGCCGTCACCCAGTTTGTATTTTTTTTTTTCATTTTTTATACACCAGAGGGTGCTGTCGCCTTACTGAATAATAATGTTTCATTGACAATGGGCCTGTAAGTGCTATTAGTATTGTCCTTAATGCTAACTGAAAGGTTTATTTCATGTTATGGATTATTTTATGGTATAGAAAATTATATAAGGTTAAAAGGTCATAAATATATAGTATATACAGTAATTGCACTCAAGGGAGAGATTGTCAATGATAAGGTAATAAATCAAGGTAAAGGCAATTCATTGATATATAAATAAGGTTTAAAAGGAAAAAGGTGGAAAGTTTTTGTTAATTTCTAATTGTGTTGTTTTATTTGTGTGCACCGCAGCTCTTACAGTGTGATTACATCAAGGATGGAATAAAAGTTGTAAACCATCAGTTTAAGAGACCACCTTTTCAATCGGAATGCTACACTAGTTAATTCTATCAGCATTTGAACTCATTGTTTATTTGTGATTTATTATTGTTATTTACGTGTTTAATTGTACTTTAATAAATATTTTAAGTGTTCCAATATGTTTTTTGTGAATTGATAAGCGTCAACAAAAATTTCATTGCTAAATTAGTAAACAAAAACCCCCCCAAAATTATTATTTTTTAAATTATTAGATTAGTCGACTAATCGTAAAAATAGTCGGCTGACTAATCGGGAGAAAATTAGTCGTTTGGGACAGCCCTAATTCCAACCAGAGAAATGACAACACTTTTTCACCAATCTGGTGTTTTACAAGTGCAATCCGTCGATTGCAGTCAGGTGCTGCTTGTTTCAGCAGAAACCTCATAAGGGTGAACTAGCTGTGCTGGATTGGCAGGAACAAAAACCACAACCCACAGTGGGCCTTTGAGGACTGGGTTGGAGACCACTGCTATAAAGCGTTAGCATTGCTACACTGAGGCTAATGGGGAAAAAAGACAACATACTAACCACTTTAGGCTGCTGTAAAGCATTAGCAGTCTTCTCCAAAACGCAAATTTTCGGTTGAAAACATGAAAAATCGCTGGTTAGCATTGTTTGCAAACAAAAAAATGGGAAAAAAAAAAAAAAATCTATTACTGACACCACATGCATGACGAAAAGAGAAGTGCACTTTTTTTTACGGAGTGTAAAGCTTAAGGTTAGTGGCTTAGCGAACTTACTTCCAGTGAACATTTTAATATAAAAGCACGTCAGCTTCAACATATAAATAACAATTTGTGAAGTTACACATCAAATTCTACACTGAGAAAAATTTTAAAATTGACACCCTTTATGAAAAGTGTCACGGACCCGACAGGGGAGGACCACAAATGCGTCACGTTTTCAACAATTTATTGACTAGACCAGCAGGGCAGGTGAAATGATGGCAGCAGTACAGACAAGGGCTAGGCAGAAGTCAGGTTTCCAAAAGCAAAAGGCAGGTCAAGTTACCAGGACAGGAGAGAAGGCGGCAGTCGGGCAGGTTCAGATTCGGCAACAAGAGTCAGATTCAGAGAGCTAGGCAGGCAGGTAACAGGCAGGCTTCGCAGACGGTCTGACAGAGTGGAAGTGAAAATCTGGGCTTTAAATACACAGGTTTATTGCTGAATGCAGCAGTGCTATTGGCTGGGCTTGGAGTAGGTGAATTGAGGACAGGTGGAGATAATTGAAGGCAATTAGGCCATGCTGCAGCAGGGGCTGAGGCCATGACAGAACCCCCCCCTCAAGGGATGGCCCCAAAAGTCCCCCAAAGGGAACCACCACCCAGGGCGGGCGGATGGGGAGCCGGCGGAGGGTCAAAACTCCTCCGACTGGTCGGAGTCCAGGTCAGGTGCTGGGTCGGGTGTCGGATGGGTAACCCGACGGGTGCCCCTAGGGCGACCCCGCTGTATGGAGGGCTGGTCAGGATTCTGACGATGGAAGTCAGAGATGAGGGTACGGTCAACAATTCGTCCAGCAGGTACCCAGGATCGTTCCTCCGGACCGTAACCCTCCCAGTCAACCAGGTACTGAATGCCTCTGCCCCTACGTCTGGACTGGAGAAGGCGCCGAACAGTGTAGACCGGGCCACCGTCGATAAGGCGTGGAGGAGGAGGAAGTGGAGCAACTGGAGCCAACGGGCTCTCGTAAACCGGCTTTATTCTGGAGACGTGGAATGTGGGGTCGATCCGCATGGAAGCAGGCAGTTGGAGTTGAATGGCGGTTGGGCTGACGATCTTTTGGATGGGGAAGGGACCAATGAACCGAGGTGCCAGCTTGCGCGACTCCACCTTGAGTGGCAGGTCCTTGGCCGAGAGCCACACCTTCTCACCCACCCGATAGGCAGGTGCAGGAGTCCTTCGACGGTTGGCTCCGGTGGAATAACTGGTGACCGATCGTAGGAGCGTGGCACGGGCCCGAGACCAGGTATTGCGGCATCGTCGGGCATAGGCGAGGGCTGAAGGACAGGTGATCCCCGCCTCCTGGCTGGCGAACAGTGGTGGTTGATAACCATACACACACTGGAATGGGGACATGCCAGTGGCAGAGCAGGTAAGAGTGTTATGGGAATATTCCACCCATGTCAGTTGTTTTGCCCAGGACCGGGGGTTGGAAGATGCCATGCACCGAAGTGCCTTCTCAAGCTCCTGGTTAATCCTCTCTGACTGGCCATTGGACTGTGGGTGGAATCCTGAGGAGAGGCTGACCGTGGCTCCCAGCAGACAGCAGAATTCCTTCCAAAAAGTGGAAGTGAATTGCGGGCCCCGGTCTGAGACAACATCTTTCGGTAGCCCATGTATCCGGAATGCATTGTCCAAGACCACCTGGGCAGTCTCCTTTGCAGATGGTAGCTTTGGGAGAGGAACAAAGTGGGCCATCTTGCTGAAACGGTCTACAATTGTGAGGATGACCGTCATGCCGTCAGATGGAGGCAGCCCCGTGACAAAATCCAGTGACACATGGGACCAAGGCCGGGAGGGTACAGGCAGAGGCTGGAGTAGGCCGGCAGGGGGCTGGTTGGATGATTTGTTTCGGTTACAGGTGGGGCAGGCGCGGATGAATTCTCGTACATCCCTTCTCAGGGACGGCCACCAGAAACGTTGGGAAAGCAGATTGTAGGTGCGTGTGGATCCAGGATGGCAAGCGAGGCGGGAGTTGTGTCCCCACTGTAGGACTTGTGATCTCAGATTTTCTGGGACGAAGAGGCGGTCATCAGGGCATGCACTGGGCCCAGGCTGGTTGTGAAGAGCCTCCAGCACTTGCTGTTCGACATCCCAGGTTAGGGCAGCGACCACGCAAGGGCCAGTCAGAATGGGAGCTGGTTCATCTGTGGGTATGTTGTCCTTTTGAAACTGACGGGAGAGAGCATCAGGCTTGGTGTTGCGGGATCCAGGACGGTAAGACAACGTGAAATTGAACCGGGTGAAGAAAAGAGCCCATCGGGCCTGTCTGGAGTTCAGTCGTTTGGCAGAGCGGATGTACTCCAGATTCTTATGATCAGTCCAGACCAGAAAGGGAACAGTTGCCCCCTCCAGCCAGTGGCGCCACTCCTCCAGAGCAAGCTTGACAGCCAGCAGCTCATGGTTGCCTATGTCGTAGTTCACCTCAGATGGTGACAGTCTGCGAGAAAAGAATGCGCAAGGGTGTAGTTTGCCATCCTCTGCTACCCGTTGAGAAAGTACAGCGCCGACTCCCACATCAGAGGCATCTACTTCTACTGTCGAGTCGAGTCGGGTCTGGCATGTGAAGGATAGGGGCCGAAGTGAAGCGTGACTTGAGGATGCCAAAAGCTTTATTTGCTGCTGAAGTCCAGACAAATGGCTGTTTGGGGCTAGTCAGGGCAGTGAGGGGGGAGGCGACAGTGCTGTAATTGCGGATGAACTTGCGGTAAAAATTTGAAAAGCCGAGGAATTGCTGAAGTTTCTTCCTGTTCTCAGGTACAGGCCATGAGGTCACTGCAGAGACTTTGGCTGGGTCCATTTGGATGCTCCCCTTTGCCACAATGTACCCCAGGAAAGTGACGGACTGGGCATGGAATTCACATTTCTCGGCCTTGACATACAGGGAGTTCTCCAGGAGGCGACTGAGGACTGACTGGACGTGGCGGGTGTGGTCTGACAGGGTTCGGGAGAAAATCAAGATGTCGTCCAGGTAAACAAAGACGAATTTGTTTAACATGTCCCGCAAGACATCATTGACAAGAGCCTGGAACACTGCCGGGGCGTTGGTCAGTCCGAACGGCATGTCCAGGTACTCATAGTGGCCGTTCGGAGTGTTAAAAGCAGTCTTCCATTCATCTCCCTCCCTTATCCGCACGAGGTGGTAAGCGTTCCTGAGGTCCAGTTTGGTGAAGATAGTGGCCCCCTGGAGCAACTCAAAGGCAGAGGTGAGCAGAGGAAGAGGGTAGCGGTTCTTGATGGTGATGTCATTTAAGCCCCGATAGTCGATGCAGGGGTGGAGAGACCCATCTTTCTTGCCAGTAAAGAAGAACCCGGCACCGGCAGGGGACGATGACGGACGAATAATGCCAGCTGCCAGGGAGTTACTGATGTAGACATCCATGGCTTTTCTTTCAGGGGCGGACAGAGAATAGAGACTGCTCTTGGGTGGGGCAGTCCCTGGGAGGAGATCAATGGCGGCAAAGAAGAGGCCTTGGCTTTGTTGAACACCTCTCGAAGTCCATGGTAGCACTCTGGCACATTAGCGAGGTCAGGAGCAGAATCAGAAGGAATGGAGCAGGAGGGCAGTATGGCAGAACGCAAGCAGGTCCGGTGGCAGTCTTCTCCCCACTCTTGGACTGTTCCAGTCGTCCAGTTGAGGTGAGGGTTATGCTGGCGGAGCCACGGGTATCCCAGGATAAGGGGTTGGCCTGGTGTATGGAGCAGGTGAAAACGAACAGTCTCATGGTGGTTTCCAGACAGTACCATTGGGATTGGGTCAGTGATGTTTGTGACTGTGCCAAGGAGATGACCATCCAGAGCTCGGGCTGGGACAGAATAGGGCAGGCGTTTGCTCTCCAACCCCAACTGGCGGGCTAGTTCGATGTCCATAATGTTTGCCTCGGCACCTGAATCCACAAGAGCAGCCAAGGTGTGGGTGGTTCCAGAGAGGAGAAGACGAACTTGGAAAAGGGGCTTACGGTGATTGGAGGCTTGGGTGGTCATTGAGCTCAATCGGATGCCTCCTATATCCGATGAGCTCTGGCTTTTGCTGGGCAGGTGGCAACACGATGACCATCACCTCCACAATACAGGCAGAGGTTGAATGAGAGGCGACGCTGGCGCTCGACGGTAGATAGGGAGGCACGGCCGACCTCCATGGGCTCTGGCGGGTCGATCTGGCAGTGGGGAGTGGCTGAAGAGCGTGGCCGGGCGACGGACTCTCTCGGAGTGCAGACAGATGACCGTGTGGAGCTTCCCTTCTCTTGTCGGCGGGTTTGAATTCGATGGTCCACCCAAACAGCAAGGTCGATGGCCTCGTCTAGCGTCTTTGGCTGCTCGTGAAAAACGAGTCCGTCCTTCACATAGCCCGCCAGGCTGTTAAAGAAGGCGTCCACCAGAGCGGCCATGTTCCATGAACTGCGCCTTGCCAGGGTGCGAAAGTCAATGGAGTAGTCTGCCACAGTCCGGTTCCCCTGACGGATGGACATCAGGCCCCTGCTTGCCTCAGACGTTGATGCGCCCCTGTCAAACACCTTCATCAGCTCCTCGGCAAAAGCATCAAAGGAAGCGCAGGCTGGAGTCTGCCGGTCAAATTCTGCTGTTCCCCAAAGCCGAGCACGACCCATCAGATGTGTGATGGTGTATGCCACTTTGGCCCCCTCAGTGGCAAAAGTTCTGGGTTGGAGGAAAAATTGGAGCCGGCAGCTGGTCAGGAAGGCACGCACCTGGGTCTGATCACCGTCAAAACGCTCAGGGTTTCCAATCCTTGGTTCTGGGGCCGTGGAGTGCTGAAGGAGTGGTACAGACGAGACCGGAGTGAAAGGCGGATCTGGAGCTAGGACTGGTGGGGGGGGCAAGTTTGTGAGAAGCTGCATGACCTGAGTCAGCATTTCTTGTTGTTGTTGGATCTGGTGTTGTCGTTGGTGACCAAGCTGAATCAGCGACGAGATGTCCCCCGCCATCTGATTCAATTCCCCCTTCGCATGTTCCAGACGCTGTATGGCAGTCAGGGTGTTTGGGTTGCTGTTGTCCATGTCGGGGATGTTGTGCGCTGGGTTCTTGCTGGTCAGACCGTACTGTCACGGACCCGACAGGGGAGGACCACAAATGCGTCACGTTTTCAACAATTTATGGACGAGACCAGCAGGGCAGGTGAAATGATGGCAGCAGTACAGACAAGGGCTAGGCAGAAGTCAGGTTTCCAAAAGCAAAAGGCAGGTCAAGTTACCAGGACAGGAGAGAAGGCGGCAGTCGGGCAGGTTCAGATTCGGCAACAAGAGTCAGATTCAGAGAGCTAGGCAGGCAGGTAACAGGCAGGCTTCGCAGACGGTCTGACAGAGTGGAAGTGAAAATCTGGGCTTTAAATACACAGGTTTATTGCTGAATGCAGCAGTGCTATTGGCTGGGCTTTGAGTAGGTGAATTGAGGACAGGTGGAGATAATTGAAGGCAATTAGGCCATGCTGCAGCAGGGGCTGAGGCCATGACAAAAAGTCTGATTGGCAATGAATAATTTGGCTTCAAATTTGCTAACGTGCACTTTGCAGAACATGATGACAGTCATTTTGGATCAAATACTGTGTAAACACTTTTTTTGGACTTTAATTGGCAGGGAACAAAAATGGCTTTGGGTTTCTCATCTATTTCATATTCTGCACTTAGCTAGCTTTCAAATGACTCGTTATGCATTGTGTGTGTTTTTTTTTTTTTTTAATATTTACTATTTTTAATATAGTTTGTGTTTTATTTAAGAATAACAATTTATGGCATTTGAATGGGTGATTTATTAGGATGTATTGTCACTATGAGAGTGGTTGAATTAGTTTTAAAAAATTGACAATAATATCGCATATTGGCAATAATTTATTAGAAAATATATCGTCTACTAAAATTTGTTATCGCGACAGGCCTCGTCAACACTTAGAAAATGTATCAATTCAAAGTTAAAATTATGATTGAGTTTTTCAACACTGACATATTTTTGTCTATTATTTCTTGTTGTCTTCGCGCCAACTGAAGAATGTAGCTACTTTTTAAACTTCAATCAATCTATATAGTATTGCCGATTTATTGCTATGAGGTTAGAAAAAGCACACATTCTATTCACATTCAAGCATGCTTAAGACCCTAAACAGTCCCTGAACCAAAAAGCAACTATCCTACCACAAGGACCCATGAGGATGATAAAAAATGAGGACACATACAGATTGAATGGCGTCTGTACGTGTCTTTCCTATATATCCTGTCTAATTTGCACAAAGATGAGAGAGAGATGAGAGATATTTATCCAAACCAGGCAAATTCACACTGAGACCCATAATACTGCCTTTCTGTGATGAATAACCAGAGATGGGAAAATGTGCCAACACCTGTGGTTACTTTTTTCTCACCTTAGTTTCATTTCATGGGTCGCTTACTAATGGTGTATATCTACTGTCTGTTCTCGGAATATTTGTATTACAGGAAGAAGGACACTAATATATTGTTACCACTGATCCACAGCCAAAATATCTTTTTAGTATGCTAATATTAAAAAAAAAAAAAAAAAAAAAAAAAAAAAAAAAAACAGCAGCCCACGAAATTATTTTTCACTGCCATATTGTTCATTCATTCAAATATTTTCTATGACTTATCCAGCAGTTGCAACTATGGTCACTCTCATTACCAACTAGCTTTTGATGCAGATAAAAGTAAACATATTGAACCACTCTGAAATGCGGAATGATCAAATAATGGAATTAAATTGTTTTAAATTATTTCTTAAGAGCAGCAGGGCTGCCATTGCCTAAAATTATAACCCCTTTAATTCTGACATGGGCTAAATGAAGTAGAACAAGTGACCAGCCATGCAAGAAGAGATTCAGTTTTGCTATTTGAGGTTTTCACTCAAGACCTAAATGATTTATGTGACAGGGTATCCATCCATCCAGCACCCAATCACTATACCGCTTATCCTCACTAGTTTATTAGGAGCCTTTATATTACAAACACTTGCAAATGAAAATTAACTTATCTTGTTATTATCTTGATAATATGACACCAAAGGTTATGAAAAACAAAAACGAAATACACAATTGGTCACATTTAACACTCTCCAAGTCATTAACTTTTAGCAATTGAAATAAGTGACATATCAATATACTGCATAAACAGCAGAGCAAATAAGAAGTACTCAATTTAGTAGACAAGGTAGGATTGAGGTCTAAACTCCTTGCAAACCCAACACTGCACGACTCTGAACGAGGCAGACAATTCAGCCAGATGGCTAGCTATTTCAAACATTGTGTGGTGCATATGACATGAAACCAAACTAGGACTAACTTAAGCAACTTCAAAAAGATGGGTTCCCTTTAAAGAATAAGTTTGTACACTTTTCTACCGCCTGTCAGGTTTATACAGTATTTAATCGCATATTCATGGTGGCTGACATAACAAAGACCAAGATTCAAAGAAAGTAAAAGCATGAAAGGAGAATATTAATGTAGTGTCAGGGTTTGTTTTTTTTCATTGTGCGTTAGAGACACATGAAAAGCTATTTCAGCAGTCTCATATTCCATTCATCTGTTTCTACACTTGCTGAAGCTGTGACTGATAAAATCAAGGCTTGCAGGGTGTGTGTTCTTTTGTTGTTTTCCAAAGAGTAGATATGAATGTTGTTGTAATGTATATACAGTACTTTGGAAATTTATACTAAAGCATTCAGCTAGTAGAGTATGAGATAACCACTGTAAGGTCCAAAGCTTGGATGAATAATGGGCTGTATTCCATTTCTATTATATTCTAAACATTCAGAAATACAATAAATCGCGTTATTTCCATCAATATCAAGACATACTGTTATAATCCGCGAATGCGTAATACAAGATTGGACCCAAGAGCAGACAACAATTGAGGGAATGCGTACAACGGTTTATTAATACAAACAAAACAAACACGCGATCGCAGTAAAGGGGTCCATGACAATAGGTCGACAGGGATCAAATAACACTAAACTAAGTGGTGGGCAGAGAGTCAATAAGATAACAAAAATGAACACACTCAATACCTGCACAAGGTATAGGAATCACACATACACATACACACAACTACACACAAAAAAAACAGCTGACGACAAGCTAGCAAATCCAAGGAGCCTCAAAAGCACAAGTGTCGAATGACAATCAGCAAGTTGATATCTCGGCACTTGTCTTGGATCGCCGGTGTTCTGACGAATGGGTAATCTAGTCAAATTGATATCCAAAGCGCTACTTAGCATGCGCACGACAACCACGCTCCTCCATGAGCACATGTCAAATGTCCTTCGAGTTCATCTACATCTTTTACTATGACATCATTGCTGTAGTTGTTGCTGCTAGTTATATATATATATATATTTTTAAATATATCCATTTTATAGTGCCTTTTGACCACCAAACTCTGTAAGCAAATACGTACAGTGTATGCACGAAAGACTGCAATAGAATATTGATGATATTGCGAGGTAACAGCGTTAGGACATTAACATTGTCTGATAATAATATATTTATAATATATCTAAATAGACGTGTCAAAACGTAGAGTAGATGTGTTCAACATTAAGCTGCTTTTAACAACGGGGAGATTACTCTGACGAAGGAGCGCAAATCGACAGGACACGTTTATATACTAATGTTGATTAGCTGGAATTAGCTGCAAGTGCGATGTCGGGAACTCCCACACAGCTGGCTCTGTACACAAAACAAAATCTAACCAGCAGCAGAATGTGACACATACAACATTTAAGATTCAAAGATGGTTTCTGGAAAAAAGAAGGGGGAAAAAATCCTCAAAGCCAAAGTGCAATTGCATCCACTCAGCGGGGAACGGACGGTATGTTGCTAACGGTTAATCATTGATAATGCAGGCTTGCAACTGTGTGCGTAAGTTTGAATAAACAATAAATAACAATTTTCCTTTGTCTCGTCTGCAGTCACAGAGTTCAGGAATTACTGACAGAATGTCCGTATCACTATGCACTGCTGTTTCTTCCCATTAATCTGGTGTATTTGGCAAATGAGGCAAAGAAAACAAGCCCGGTTTGAAGCATGGCTCTGCTTTGTCACAAGGACAGAATGACAAAATGTTAGTGTTTAATGCGCAATGGAATCAAAGCAGATGGGGGTTAACTAAACTCAAATAATACATTATAATTGTCCAAGCACAAATTCCAAATATTTGTATAAAAGAAATCAATACATAAGGAAAACAAAAATGGAAATCCCACATATGTACCACTAAAGGTTTAGATCGTCAAAATCATTTATAGTTTGGTCATGTCCAGTCTACTATTTTTTCAATGTTAGAAAACCTCTATTTCAGAAATGTCCAAAGTTTCAAAAACATCCTTAAAGTGCCTATGACAGCAAAAATCATGCTTATTTCATATTTCACGCGGTATTTTATGCTCCTGAATGAACTGGACTCCTTGGATGTGTGTGGAAGCGATCGATATATATATTAAATTTTTGGAATCCCGCACCATGCAAATAAAAAACTTCCTGTTTGAGGAGGAATGCGAATGTGACGTCACCCGGGTCAGCGTCTCACAATACAGCATTGCTTAATAGCATGCAAATAGACTGTGGATTCAGGTGGTTTTGGGGATTCATTCGTTTATTTTTTGCATCACACCAGCCGAATGTGCTGCGGGGTTTTGTTGCTGCACCAGCAAGAGGCGTGCAAGCTTTTTTGGGTTTCATAAACCCTCATCCCGTGATTGGCCAAAACAAGTCCGGCAACTGTGGGACCATTGGACTGACGAGGAAGTGAGTAAACATCGTGTTTTGTGTTATGTCAAATACTGGGATCATTGCACACATTTTAATATGGAGGTGGCTTGCATTTTGTGGCTGACAATGCTCCTTGTCCACTGAGAATGCCGCTCGGCTGACGATCGGCGGCTTGTCCACATGCGCCTCGGTCGTCTTCATGTGCCTGCCGGGAGAGCGTTGTACTCGGCTTTTGCTCGTGCGATTCTCTATATCATCCAGACTTCCAGCCCCCTCTGCCCTCTTCGTGTGCCCGGCAACAGACCACTATTCTTGGGTTGCGCTCGGGCAGCTACGCTCTCCTCCGACGTCGGCTGGGTTGTCCGGTGGTCATTCTTCAGCTGCTTCCCCGGCAAACGAGCTCTCCTCCCCGTAGCAGGGGAACGATGAGCTGTAAATTGCTCACCGCCGGGGCGGGGCAGGTGTTTGCCGACAACCCCGCTGCCGTGTGAGATTATCCGGGGTTGTTTTGTGTGATTTTTCGCTTTGAAAGGCGAGAATAAGACTTTGAAAGGCCGCTTGGTTCGGATTAACATGTCGGCTAGCTATCACGCCTCGTGGTTTGTTTACGCTCTCCGAAGCCGGGGCAGGGAAATGACAAAAGCCGAACTAACTCCGGTCCCATATAATATTTTTCAGAAGGTGCAAGAAGTCGATAGTTTTGACCATTATGGAGTAATTTTGCCATGTTGTATTGAACAAATGCATTTTGAATATTTCATATTCCATTTAGCACAAGACTGTTATTTGTCATGACCATATCATTTATCTAGCAATTGGGGCAAAATACTTAGATAAAAAGAATATCCTGTAAAAATATTGGAGTAGAGAGATTGAAACATTCATGACATTTTGCTCCTCTGTGTCGTATTTTCCTTGTTCTGAATCTTCCCCCCTCAATAGGCTGAATTCTAAATCCGATGAAATTGTGACCCTGCCGACTTCATCATCCAGCTGGGGACATTAGAGCGCTATAACGACAGGCAGGTCTAAACGGCAGATTAAAAGACCAATTTCACGTAATCTACGCTTTTCCAAATTGTTGTATATAGTCGAATCGTATCAAAATATGATTCTAATTCACATAATAATGCAATTTAAGATTTTTTTTTATGCTGTTGCAGGCACTTTAAGCAATGTTAAAGACTAAAAGGATTAGACAATGTAATTTGCTTTAATGCTATTAATTCCTCCACCACTTATTCTCACTCGTCACAGATGATGTAAAAAAATATTTGAGAGCGAAAACAACTTATTTATTTTTTGTTACAAGTATACATTGCATTGAGGACCGTATTAAGTAACCTGGCGAAAACTGTCACTTGTCATTGAACAAGAAGGTAAAATAGTCTTTGAAACAAACAGGTGCCCAAACGTATTATACACTCAATACAGTTATGTCATCTTAACCAGTAATGTGAACCGACAGCATTTCTACTGCAAATACACAGCAAACCACTGGGAATGCCATGCCAATGAATCAAAACACTGAAGCTGCAAGTTGGCAGCATTTTTTGCTGGCACGAAATGCACAGGCAACGAGCACAAGGTCATTGATGGAGACTCACAACATAGTGGAACCATCCATCTTACTAATCACTGGATGTGTCATGGTGAATAATCATATTATGATAAATAGCTGACACCTTCCATTGTGACAAATAGGTTGTGTAGACAGAGGTTGAATCTTTTGGAATAAAGGAGGTGCAAAAAATGCTTGCGCAGAGACAGTAGATTATGCAAATTCACACGTTTACACTCACAAACATGCACACACACATCCCAAGTCACATCCTGCTTTGGTGAATTTTCTCAACTCTTACCCATTTACTGCTGGATTAAAAAAAAAAAAAAAAAAAAAAAGACTTTTAAAGACAGCATTTTAAGGGCTAGCTTGTAGGTAGAGTAAAATGCTTAGACAGCTTGGCACTTAAAACAAAGTCTGTGCAAGGGCCCTGCATGAGATGACAAGAAAGGAACATGTACAAGGTCGACATTTAAGTTTTGAAACAGCATGCATATGATGAACTGGTCAAGACAATCAGGGCATCAATTTTAAGTAATACTCTGAGGTAATTATAGAAATTTTAACTACAGTGGTACCTCGACATATGAAGTAAAATTTGACACGTCATTTGTCTTGACATATGACGACATGCCTGAAATATGATACGACGGCATCACAATTATTTTTATTGTTTTCCCGCATGATGGATGCACGGGGAATTAATTTTCTTGTGAGAGAAATCAACTTGGGTCCCAAGAAGGTTAGTGCAAGTGATCAAAAAAGGAAAAAGGTGACGGTTATCATTGAAATTAAGAAGGAAATTATAGAAAAAATGAGCGTAATGTGCGTGTGAGTGAACTGGCTAGATAACACGGCTCACCCCCCCCCCCCCCCCCCCACACACACACACACACAATGTAATTTCCTCCAACCTCCATTCGCCAGTAAGCTAAGGTGACAAAAACGCTTTTGAAATTTTTTCATACTTTATTTGTTTTACATTTCTTATTTAATGCATTTGTTAAATTAAACAGAACATGGCTCGCCACATCCACGTGCACCCGCCGTCTCCTGCTACCTCCGTTCGCCAGTCTCTAAAAGTTGAGGTGACAGTAAAAACATTTTTTTAAATATCCATTTATTATTATTATTCCAATTTGTATTTATAATTCATTTGTTTTTCTATGTGTAATTGTACCTGTAGTATTTATTAAGGATTTAGTGTAGGTTTTTGGGCTGTGGAACAAATTAATCGTATTATAATGTATTCTTATGGGAAAATCCTGCTCGACATCCGAACATTTCGACTTACAAACCAGGTCCTGGAACGAATTAAATTCGTATGTAGAGGTACCACAGTTGTATTAAACTACTTTGATTTCAAACTAGATGACGACAACGAAAATATTTCGTCAAGGAACAAGTTTCATGACGATGACGTCACGATGACAGAGATGAACGAGATGAAAATTTGCCATGGTTTGCGTCATAAATTCCCAATGTGTGATATTTTCTTTTAGTATGTGTACTTAACAGCATTTAGCAGTGTTTGGTCATGTCACTCATGTGACGTGTTGCGCCCCCACCCAACCCCCCCAACCCTCCCGCCTCACACACCTGCTTGCCTGTGTCCATTCCAGGCTCTTTTCGTGAAACATATGTGTCAGGTGCTACTTGGTAAGTTTTGCTTTCTTATCTTAGCTAGATATCCAATGTTGCTTTAGCCTTTAAAGGTCAGTGCTGAGTTATCATAACACACTAAACTAACTTGTAGCGTTAGCATAGCATTCACGTTAGCATTAGCATTTAGTGCAGTGACTCGGTGTCTTCTTAAACTCTTAGAAAACATTTTACTTACAGTTTGTGGCGTCCAGGTGAGTTTAATTAATTGCAAATAATGTGCCGTTTTCCTGCTGAGTGTGTATTATCATCATGAAAATGGTGATACCCTTGCTATCCTCGTACAGTTATGTGCTCGTCTGTCATGATCAATTGAAATTGTTGGAAACCTTTTATTTATTTATCTATTCATGGAGAAAACCTTTGAAGTTTATAGACGAAAACATTTTTGAGAATGGTCGACTAAAGCTAGAAGAAATATGTCTGAGTTTTCGTTGACTAAAACTACACAAAGGCCAACACATTTTGAAATGACTAAAATATGACCAAGACTAAGTACCGTATTGGGCCGAATATAAGACAGAGTTTTTTGCATTGAAATTAGACCGAAAAAGAGGGAGTTGTCTTGTATACGCGGTCTAGACGTTATACCCATTCACGACACTAGATGGCGCCAGATATCATTGAAGCGATGTTCTGTCATGACAGATCTCAGCTACTCTCATGTTTAACCAGGTTGCATTATTTTATTGCAATGTTTTTCCTCATTTATATTTGTTTCAAGACTACCGTTACAGTTAGACTTCACTTTGATGGTTAATGCAGTTATTGCAATTTTGTGGTTTTATCACAATAGATTGGTTTACATTTCAAAAACCAGAAGACTTTCATTTACGAATGTGATTGCACTTTAGTTTACATTAGGGCTGTCAAACGATTAAAAATTTTAATCGAGTTAATTACAGCTTAAAAATTAATTAATCGTAATTAATCTCAATTAATCACAATTCAAACCACCTATAAAATATGCCATATTATTCTGTAAATTATTGTTGGAATGGAAAGATAAGACACAAGATGGATATATACATTCAACATACAGTACATAAGGACTGTATTTGTTTATTATAACAATAAATCAACAAGATGGCATTAACATTATTAACATTCTGTTAAAGCGATCCATGGATAGAAAGACTTGTAGTTCTTAAAAGATAAATGTTAGTACAAGTTATAGAAATTTTATATTAAAACCCCTCTTAATGTTTTCGTTTTAATAAAATTTGTAAAATTTTCAATCAAAAAATAAACTAGTAGCCCGCCATTGTTGATGTCAATAATTACTTACACAATGCTCATGGGTGCTGAAGCCTATAAAATCGCACCCAAGTGCCAGCAGAGGGTGGCAAAACTCCATGAAACACAGTTAACAAGTTGGCATTTCACTGTACTGTAATTTAAATCTGTCTGAGCGGGGCATGTGCGTTAATTGCGTCAAATATTTTAACGTGATTAATTAAACAAATTAATTACCGCCAGTTAACGCGATAATTTTGACAGCCCTAGTTTACATATTTAAATGTTCAGATATTAAGATTTGAATGAGGCAAAATAACATGCTTTTTCTCTCAAATATATTGTTATAATCATTTGTTTCGGATGTACTGTAATTATTTTCTGTATAAAAATTAATTTGGTGTTCAAAAAGTCTTTTTTCAAACTTGAGTCTTGAAAAAGAGGGGGTCGTCCTATAATCAGGGACGTCTTATATTCGGGCCAATACGGTATTTTCGTCCAAAACACTAAGACTATGACGAAAATTAAAATGGCTGCCAAAAATACACTGTATGGAACTATAGTTCCGCAGTTCCGTCAATTAAATAGGGTAAGAAAATAACTTTGTGTTTTGGGAAATGTTTAATTTATTTGATAGGCCAATCTGTAGTCATCGCTCAATCAGTAAAAGAAGATGCTTCTATTAGATACCAGAGAGCTCAAGACTTGCTTAAATAGACAGAGTGCAAGGGTACTCTGAATGGACCAAATATTTTGGTAAACCTTGACATTGAATTTTGATTTTCATTGAATTTGATTTGCATAGTAATAGGATTCCAACTTTAAGCACCTGGCAGTGGAGTAGGCATTTGCAAACATCAATACAGTCAATTAATAGAATGCATGTGCTGAGAAGTTTAAAAGCCACCAATGCTCCACTGACTCAAAAACTTTAGCGTTACAGTACTAACCACTTCTTGGATAAAAAAATAATGATAAAAAAATCATCACTTCACCTGCAGCTTGATGGCACATGTTTCTATGGCTGAGAAGCAGCATGCAAGCACAAAAGGTTGAATGGTACCTGCCGGGCTACACCGGAGACATAATTAACTTGTTGTTGTAAGCTTCCAGAATTTCGCTTCCTGCATGACTGTTCCCCAGCAACAAAAACGTGAGGACGTTAAAGGCAAGATTCAATGAGTTTGGTGTGTAAAACATAGACAGCCCCGAAAGTCAACCCCATCAAACACTGGGGTTAACTACTAGAACATTTTCTAGACTGCATTCCAGGTATATGAAGATTGCAATTAATATAATTTGATTTCAATTGAAAAAAAAAAAAAAAACAGAGGGAAAAAGCCAGAAGCACTAGAAATATTTAATATCATTACAAAAATGATGTGCACAAACGCAGCGTATGCAGTGAATACTCATGGAATATAGTAAATTCAGAGGCGATTTTATGTCTGTCGGGCTGTCAGAGGTGAGCATTGGGGGTATCGCAAATAATCAGAGAATGGCCAAACAAACAGAAAGTATTAACTTACAAATACCTCTTTTAAATTGAGGTTGTACATTCAATAAATAGAGGTTTCTTGGTTCAATCTATCTTTGTCAAGCAAGAAGGAAAGCCACCACTGAGATGTACCCTTGCATTACTGCAAAGTGCGTCGCTTCATTTTCAGATATTGAGGTGAAAGTGACACCTGTATGACAAAAGCTTCATCTTCTTTTGCACTTCGTGTTGGCTAAAGAAATATTGAAAGGTTGTGCAGGGGACGTTGAGTGTGTGTTATCAGTCGATTTATGTGTGATCATCAATCCATGCCTTTTATTGCCGATCAAAATACCACTAGCCGGCATTTCTGATCTTTCAGATTTCTGTTGGATCATATCAAGTTTATCCAGAAAATAATCAGCCTAAATATGACTATAAACCTGTTGTTTGTTTGTTTGTTTGTTTTACTGCATTTATGAGGTCGGATGGATTATCACAACATATTACATATCATATTACATATTACAACATATTTGAGGGAAATTACCTGGTCTGTGTCTAGCTCACAAAAAATGAGAGCACAATCAAAATGTTGCATTTATATTTTTGTACATATATTATACATTGCGTATTTGACATCCTTCACAAACATTGGAAGGATGACAGGCTGAAATATAGCACTGTACTTGAGTGAAAGTAGCATGTCGACTTTGGACTGAGACCCCCAGATGTAATTTCAGATCACTTAAATACACCCACAGCACTGAAAAAAAATAATGTAAAATGCTACGTGTGAATGCCATACTTAATTAAATTCACTCCCACAATCCAGTATTTGGCCTGCTTCCTTTCTTGTGCATTCCATGGTAGGTTTTAATCTAATGTGCCATTTTAGCCTATCCTAGAGAAAGGAATACCAACATTGCACATGTATTTGATAGTTTTATTACTGATAAGGTCAGGGAGTAGATGAAAGTGTATATTTCAGCGATAACGCTAATTTTACAAGACATCCTGCTGTATTGGAAAGCTTTAAAGGGCACACGTTTCCAAAAACACAGGTCAGGCTTTGACATGTGTGTGTTAAACATGCCCTTCTCTTACCATCCAATGTTGAACTCGACGTGGGCATCAAAGAAGCCAACTACAGGGGCCGTGGCTGCATTCCAGCCATGTATTCTGGCTCGGATCAGACCTTCCCTTTTGTTGTTCCTCACTATCTTGACCAGACCCGGGTAGCGTTTGTTCACGTACTGATCCAAGTTGAATTTCAGCTCCACTGAAAAAGGGCAGATAGGAAAGAATTGTCCATTAAAGTGACATGTAAAACCAGCTATAAACCGAAATTCAAATGATTGGTTGACGAGCATTTAAAACACTGAATTTCTCCGTCGGCTTTTTGGCAAGCTTGTGCGAAGTAAAATTTATTGTTGAATGTGTTTTCTTCATTTTACCTTCATCTATCTTCATGAGAAACGTAAATATAGAAGTTTTTTCATACATGTCAATTACCAACTACTGCGTACACTACACTGCTGAAAGTATTCCAAGAATTTCATCAGTATATACAAAATGATTAAAGTATAACAGCAATATAATTATATTACATTTTCTACACCAAAAAGGTGTAGCTGCTTATTTGATTACTGTTTTGTTGACAAATCGCCTGGTGGATTGTAACATCACGTAAATAGCTATCCTCTATTGCTGCTGGTGAAGAGGCTGGTTGTCATCACTAAAAACAAAGTTTGCCAGGCAACCGTCCAGCTGGACAAATTGCTTTCTGTCTTGTGTTAGAGGATAGATGGCTGCTGCTATGGTTTATTGCTGAGCGTCCTACTTTCAGAGAGAGAAATTAATATGAGTGCATGAAGCACACAAGGTTCGACCAGCAACCACAGCTATGTTTTGACTGTAGCTTGCAATGTAAACTAGACATTCATCCATTCAATTTGTATAGCACTTGTCCTCAATTGGGTAACTGGAGCCTGTCCCAACTGTTCACAAGCGAACTGCACGCCACATACAATAGAGACAAACAACTGCTCACATGTACATGTATAGACAGTATAGACAGTGGGGCAAATAAGTATTAGTCAACCACCAATTGTGGAAGTTCTACTTGAAAAGATTAGAGAGGCCTGTAATTGTCAACATGGGTAAACCTCAACCATGAGAGACAGAATGTGAAAAAAAAACAGAAAATCACATTGTTTGATTTTAAAAGAAAATAAGTATTTGGTCAATACCAAAAGTTCATCTCAATACTTTGTTATGTACCGTTTGTTGGCAATAACGGAGGCCCAACGTTTTCTGTAATTCTTCACTCTTTGCTTGGTGTAAAGAAACCAACTGTGGGAGCAATTATTAGAAAATAGAAGACATACAATACAACTGATAATCTCCCTCGATCTGGGGTTCCATGCAAGATCTAACCCCGTGGCGTCAAAATGATAACAAGAACGGTGAGCAAAAATCCCAGAACCACACGGGGGGACCTAATGAATGACCTACAGAGAGCTGGGACCACAGTAACAAAGGCTACTATCAGTAACACAATGCGCTGCCAGGGACTCAAATCCTGCACTGCCAGACGTGTCCCCCTGCTGAAGCCAGTACCGTCCAGGCCCGTCTGCGGTTCGCTAGAGAGCATTTGGATGATCCAGAAGAGGACTGGGAGAATGTGTTATGGTCAGATGAAACCAAAATACAACTTTTTGGTAGAAACACAGGTTCTCGTGTTTGGAGGAGAAAGAATACTGAATTGCATCCAAAGAACACCATACCCACTGTGAAGCATGGGGGTGGAAACATCATTCTTTGGGGCTGTTTTTCTGCAAAGGGAACAGGACGACTGATCTGTGTAAAGGAAAGAATGAATGGGGCCATCTATGGAAAGATTTTGAGTGAAAATTTCCTTCCATCAGCAAGGGCATTGAAGATGAGACGTGGCTGGGTCTTTCAGCATGACAATGATCCCAAACACACAGCCAGGGCAACAAAGGAGTGGCTGTGTAAGAAGCATTTCAAGGTCCTGGAGTGGCCTAGCCAGTCTCCAGATCTCAACCCCAAAGAAAATCTGTGGAGGGAGTTGAAAGTCCGTGTTGCCCAACGACAGCCCCAAAACATTCCTGCTCTAGAGGAGATCTGCATGGAGGAATGGTCCAAAATACCAGCAACAGTGTGTGAAAAGCTTGTGAAGAGTTCCAGAAAACGTTTGGCCTCCGTTATTGCCAACAAAGGGTACACAACAAAGTATTGAGATGAACTTTTGGTATCGACCAAATACTTATTTTCCACCATGATTTGCAAATACAGTACATTCTTTAAAAATAAAACAATTTGATTTTCAGTTTTTTTTCACATTCTGTCTATCATGGTTGAGGTTTACCCATGTTGAAAATTACAGGCCTCTCTAACATTTTCAAGTGGGAGAACTATTTAACAATTAGTGGTCGACTAAATACTTATTTGCCACACTGAAGATGCAGCGTTCAGGCGGGGCAAGAGCAATCAATCCATTGAGAGAACATGTCTTGTGATATTTTGTGATTCTCACAGTTTCCCCTTCACTTGTGGAAGTGCTTATTATTGGCATCTGTTTACCTAAGCAAAGGCTAATGTTAAGTCAAACCACTTGAAAATGAACACACATCAAGAATCTGTCCCCATTATCTTAACTTACTACACATTAAGTTATGAGAAGAGCAGAGACGGCAAAGTGGCAGAGAACTGAGGAATGTGGAGTGCAGGCTCTGTTTGGAAATGATGGAAAACACACAGGTGCATCCCCGTACATTGTAATGGCAATATCGGGAAAGTGTTCAATGTTTTTTGTCGTGGAGAAAATGACACTTATGCATTTTATAGAATCGTTACACATCGATTGAAATATTTCAGACCTTTTGTTTCTTGTTATTTAGGTGATTATTGCTTCCAGATTAGCAGTGTGACATACATATTTTGTATTCTGATAGATTATCTATACGTTCAAGTCAAGAATAGATTTCCAATTTTAAAAAAGGTGCCACTATTTAATAAATGACCCAATTGGTTGCCACCAACTTTTCCACTAGAAAGGTCTGATACATTACAATGTTACAGTACAATAATATAGTATTGGTGTTAAGAATACACTACTGTGGTACCTTTACATACGAATTTAATTCATTCCAGGACCTGGTTTGTAAATTCATATGGTCGTATGTCGAGTGGGATTTTCCCATATGAACACATTATAATTCGATTAATTTGTTCCACATCCATAAAACCTATGCTAAATCCTTCATAAATACTGCAGTTACAATTACAAATAGCAATTACACTTAGCAAAACAAATACATTTTAAAAATAAATCGGAATAATAATAATAACAATGATAATAATGATAATGTACCGAATCGGATTCTCAGGCTACGTCTACACTACGACAGATAATTTTCTCCAGGGTATTTTGCTGACTATTTTTATACCTGTATGCACTTACGTTTAAGGTGTGTTTTAGGCCCCCCTCGCTTCAAGGTACGCCTGCATTTGAGCAAGCTACGCATGCATAGAAAGGAGCAGTCTCATATGTTACGTCATAGCCCGCGCAGTTTACCTCTGAACCGGGAACTCATTACTCGCCGGCGGGAAATTTTGAAATGACCAGGGGTCGGGACTCCATTTTGTGATTAAGTTTTTTGTTTTTGTTTTTTGGTGAACGCAATTGAACGCATCACATGGGAGCGAGAGTGAAGGGAAAGTATGCTTGGCTTTTGCCAGCAGTCACAGAGTTGTGATTGGAATAAATCTTTAGAAAACAACGAAAGCCTGAGGGAATCGTTACGTGGACTGTTACCATCAATTCTCATTTGCGCTCTCACCACTTTGAATACGACAACTAGAAGCATATGGTGTGGTGCTGCGTATATTTCCTTGAAGCCGCAACCAGGAGTGCTTGTGCATAACAGTGGCGATCCTGGAAGGGGCGACAGTTTTGACAGGCAGAAATGTCATGAAAAAAAAAAACATCGCGCACTTGTTTGACTGGGGGTATTACGCAGGTCACTTTTCGGGGTTTAGTCTTCCTCTACGCATTTTTATATACCCATGTTCCGTCAGCATTGAGTTTGGCGGGGCCAGCCCCGCAACTGGCTGATTGGAGACAACGCGGGAGACAAGCTCTGTAAAAAAACACTCATCGTCGCCTCATCCACGATGGAAGGACCACAAATGGGCACTGAATTGAAGCATATTATTGCGACGTAGTTTGAAGGTTCAAGAAAAATGTGTGGAAAAGAAAAGAGGAGAAGGAATGCCACGTCGTGATCATCCGCCTCCATTGATTACAATGCCATAATGCCGCACTAAAAATGGCGACGGCGTGACGTCACTTCCTTAGTATGCGACTGTTGTACAGAGACTGCAGTCCATATTAAACGGCAGGGATTATTCCTTGCCTACATTATCCGTGTAACAACTAATCTAGATACAGTGCCTTGCAAAAGTATTCGGCCCCCTTGAATCTTGCAACCTTTCGCCACATTTCAGGCTTCAAACATAAAGATATGAAATTTAATTTTTTTGTCAAGAATCAACAACAAGTGGGACACAATCGTGAAGTGGAACAACATTTATTGGATAATTTAAACTTTTTTAACAAATAAAAAACTGAAAAGTGGGGCGTGCAATATTATTCGGCCCCTTTACTTTAAGTGCAGCAAACTCACTCCAGAAGTTCAGGGAGGATCTCTGAATGATCCAATGTTGTCCTAAATGACCGATGATGATAAATAGAATCCACCTGTGTGTAATCAAGTCTCCGTATAAATGCACCTGCTCTGTGATAGTCTCAGGGTTCTGTTGAAAGTGCAGAGAGCATTATGAAAACCAAGGAACACACCAGGCAGGTCCGAGATACTGTTGTGGAGAAGTTTAAAGCTGGATTTGGATACAAAAAGATTTCCCAAGCTTTAAACATCTCAAGGAGCACTGTGCAAGCCATCATATTGAAATGGAAGGAGCATCAGACCACTGCAAATCTACCAAAACCCGGCCGTCCTTCCAAACTTTCTTCTCAAACAAGGAGAAAACTGATCAGAGATGCAGCCAAGAGGCCCATGATCACTCTGGATGAACTGCAGAGATCTACAGCTGAGGTGGGAGAGTCTGTCCATAGGACAACAATCAGTCGTACACTGCACAAATCTGGCCTTTATGGAAGAGTGGCAAGAAGAAAGCCATTTCTCAAAGATATCCATAAAAAGTCTCGTTTAAAGTTTGCCACAAGCCACCTGGGAGACACACCAAACATGTGGAAGAAGGTGCTCTGGTCAGATGAAACCAAAATTGAACTTTTTGGCCACAATGCAAAACGATATGTTTGGCGTAAAAGCAACACAGCTCATCACCCTGAACACACCATCCCCACTGTCAAACATGGTTGTGGCAGCATCATGGTTTGGGCCTGCTTTTCTTCAGCAGGGACAGGGAAGATGGTTAAAATTGACGGGAAGATGGATGCAGCCAAATACAGGAACATTCTGGAAGAAAACCTGTTGGTATCTGCACAAGACCTGAGACTGGGACGGAGATTTATCTTCCAACAGGACAATGATCCAAAACATAAAGCCAAATCTACAATGGAATGGTTCAAAAATAAACGTATCCAGGTGTTAGAATGGCCAAGTCAAAGTTCAGACCTGAATCCAATCAAGAATCTGCGGAAAGAGCTGAAGACTGCTGTTCACAAACACTCTCCATCCAACCTCACTGAGCTCGAGCTGTTTTGCAAGGAAGAATGGGCAAGAATGTCAGTCTCTCGATGTGCAAAACTGATAGAAACATACCCCAAGCGACTTGCAGCTGTAATTGGAGCAAAAGGTGGCGCTACAAAGTATTAACGCAAGGGGGCCGAATAATATTGCACGCCCCACTTTTCAGTTTTTTATTTGTTAAAAAAGTTTAAATTATCCAATAAATGTTGTTCCACTTCACGATTGTGTCCCACTTGTTGTTGATTCTTGACAAAAAATTACAATTTTATATCTTTATGCTTGAAGCCTGAAATGTGGCGAAAGGTTGCAAGGTTCAAGGGGGCCGAATCCTTTTGCAAGGCACTGTAATAGTCATACAAGTGTAGCCGACATGCCGTGTAGTCCAACTAATTACATGTTTAAGGCCATTATTCGTCCTAGTGTAGACGTAGCCTAAAGTGGCAGTTGTGTTTTGCATACTGTTCCTGAACGCAACTTGTGATTGACGAGAAAGTGCGAGAGGTGCATTACAGTGGTAAGCTTGTCATTTGTCTTTTCATGTTCTGTTGTTGTTGGCGTCGGCTACGGTGGACAGTAGCCTTGTTATGTTGCACTTATTCTGAAATGAATGATTAAAAACCTGACAAAGCTGGCACGGAAGTCGCCAGCCAATGTTACACTAATTATAAATGACGTAGGTCGGAGAAGGACCGTAGACATATTCTTAGCCAGTTCACTGAACGGCACACTAACTTCATATTTTTCTACCATTTCCACCTGAATTCTAGTGATAAGCGTCACTTTTTTCCTTTTTTACCACCTGCACTAACCCTCTCGGAACCCATGTTGATTTCTCTTACAAGAAAAGCCACAGTGCTGCCATCTTGCGAGAAAACAATTTAATTTCGATTCTGTTGTAAATCGTCCTATTTCTAGCATGTCGAGACAAATGTCGAGTCAAATTTTACGTCGGATGTCGATGTGTCGAGGTACCACTGTATTTCTTTACTGAAATGTTGCACTAAAATATTCGCATACTCTGTGAGAAAGACAATAGTTATTGACAGATGGTGCCAGTTAGAGTACAAAAAAACATAGTTAATTTTCCCATTGAGAAATATCAGTATTGTTCGTTGTTGTATCATAGAATATTGTAGACGTATTTCCTGACACATGTATAGATATCCGTCGTACTGCCATATCACGAAATTATTTTATCAAGAAAGAATCCCAGATTTTCCCAACTTTATTATAGATCATAAAAATTCAGGGTCTAGTCAGAATGTGTTACATTATGTTAGTGTAGATCTAAACATAATGTATTTACAAGGTAAAGTGACTAAGACAAAAATATTTGGTCAATAGTTCAAAGCAATGTTGAGTCTGGTAAGAAGGTTAATAATTGAAAAGCAAATTAAAGCGTTCTTGCAAAAAACTCGGTGTACAAAAAATCCCTTGGGTAAACACGTGTGAATAAATTCATTAATTCTGATCAAAAAAGCATTTACTGCAGCTCATCAGCCAGCATAGTTTTAATGCAATAAAAAGTGTAATGATCGTTGCAAGAAAAGTTATGGGACCGTGTGCGATCCAAGCAAATAAAACACTCGCCTTCATTCATGGAGGGAGAATTATCGAGCTTAGA
Source organism: Corythoichthys intestinalis (assembly GCF_030265065.1). Lineage (NCBI taxonomy): Eukaryota > Metazoa > Chordata > Actinopteri > Syngnathiformes > Syngnathidae > Corythoichthys > Corythoichthys intestinalis. The sequence continues at coordinate 35,016,766 of NC_080397.1, forward strand.
ATACATTGTAGAGCAACATAGTGAACATGAAACCATTCATCATCCAATGAATACATAGTGCAAATGCACGTGGAGCATCATCATTTCTTTTTACGACAAGAGAGTTATGGATGGTAGGTCTTGTAGCTCCAATCGATGGCGGTTGGTAGATGATATGATATGTAGTATTTAAACTTCTCCACAACATACTGCCTCCAATTTGTGCAGGACTTTGCATAAAACAGATTCAGGCTCACTGCAATTTTTTTTAAACATTGAACTCACAAAATTTGTGGTACTAATAGCCTACTTATTATGCAGATAAGCAAATGAGCCATACTTGTGGACACTGTGCTCAGCAGCTTACAGTTTTTAATTTAATTTAAATGTTACTTACTAGATATCCCATGAAATCAAAGACTTTACACATTGACAGGATAGATTTTTTGGAGGGACTCGATTAATTGAGCATATGCATGCTTTTCGACTTTGTCTACTAATCAACTTTAATAATGCGGATTTGTAGTTTCTTACAGCCTCATTAACTTTTTGTTGTAAACATGTTGAGCAACATGATTAATTGGAGTCATTTTGCCATGTACACACAAATAAGTAAAACGTATTTCTTTTGGTAACATCAACTTTGTTATTATTCAGAAGAAAGTAAGGAATCTTCAACACAGAAACAGGTCAATATCATATGGACTGGCATGGAGTGTACTCTTTATTGAGAGTATTATGTTTGACTACTAGTTCAGTGAACGGCAGTCAGGTGCATCTTCGCAGAAAGGTCAGATTTTGTGCTAGCAGTTGTGATTATGTTTAATTACAGGAAAGAATCATTAGTGAAGATGTACTGTGAGCCTTTCAGTCCTGACAAACAACACGCAGACTCAACTGCTTCACCTTTATTAATGACATTCTCTATCCTTTCATTTAAACGCAGTTGTTTATAATAAATCGCACAAGAGATGCGTGCTTTCCATGTCTCAAAACGCATTAGTTAGCTTAGACAGCATGTGGCATTTCATGCTGTCATTCATTGATGTGTTGTGCTTTAGCGGAATGGCTGGGTGAGTGGGAGTTTGTGTCTATGTATGTTGTGTGTCTTCGTACATCTTAATTGCATTCTAAATACCACTTATTATTTGGTCATCCACTTGTCAAGTTTGAATAAAGTTTGTTTGTTCACATCAATGGTGAATATATCAAAAAATGAAATGAGAACTTACTCAATTAAGTCTAGACAATCTATTTGTTAACCAAAGAAAACTCCTATTTTGATATGTGGCTAAATATGATTATTTTTGGGGCTGGAATGGATTAATTGCATTTTCATTCATTTCAATGGGGAAAGTTGATTTGGATACGAGTCTATTGAGATATGAGTGTAGTCATGGAGTGAATTGTACTGTATCTGAAAAAAATCAATGTATTTTCCTAAATATTTCTATAGCACCATTATATTTACTAAAACGAAAACATCAGGTGATGCACAGATATTGGTTCTAATGAGAGCATTTGTGTACTTCTGTTATTCATTTTGTTATTTTTGAGTCCCATCAGTGAATCTGTTTTGGATGTTCTACTTATGTGTTTGAGTTGTTTTTAGGTTTCTTTCAACTCTGCCAACCTACAGAAGATTGACCAAAATGAGTGAAGGAGGGCCAAGTATACTCCGATGCAGTGTTCCACCCACTCAAAACACAAAAGCCTTTGTGATGTGGAGTTGAGCATCATGACCTGATATGTTCATCAAACAACATAAGACTTTGTTCTCATCTCCATGGAAACAGTATTATAAAATAGATTTGAAAAAGATGAGACTCTCAACTTTGTTTTCTTTATTTTTGGCCATGTGGACATACTGGGTCTATCACTAGGTTTTTTCCTGTTGTGTTACTCACTCACAGGGAGGCCCATACTGCATATTATCCAGTCTCAGGGTTCAGTACATACATAGAAACACAATCATGTCATATCATGCTTACATTATGCACACACTCTCTTTTTAAACACAGACACTTGCCAGAGGGAAAAATTACCACGTTTTACAACCGTTAGACACACTAAACACGCTGGAGTTAATTCTCGTAGCTGGTGTAAACGTTCATGACATTGTTTACTAAACTTTGATTTTGTATAAATGCGAAATCATATTGGAGGTATTGCCTCCGCAGCAGCCACCCTCCGCAAACATGTTTAACATGTCGGTTGGCCCGCCTCCCCTAAGCCGCGGCCGTCTGTAACTTTTCTTTAGCCGAAGTATGACCATACCAGCGATTTCGTTTTCTTCGATGGGGGGAAAAAGTTCAGGAGTTTCACCCCCTCCAGCCATCGTGCAGCACAGCTGACTCACTTACACTGAGCAACAACTGTTGGGGGAGGGTTGAGCCTTGCAGCTGAAAGCGAGAGATTTCTCCCTGCATTTTGGGACATAAAAAATAACTAATACCTTAGGGATGGTCTGATGGAAAATTTTTGCGGTTTTGAAACTGTGACGTTTTCATACCACGGTATACCTTGAAACCGGTAATCGGCACGTGTCTAATGGTGACAAGACTTTACATGTAAAGAGAAGCCAAACAGCAGTAAAAAACAACCCTCCTTCCCAAACAATAAGGACACCAGGAGGGCAAAAAGAGAAGAGCAATACAAAAGACTATGACCTGGGAAAGGCTAAACAGGCCACAGGGAACTAAATACAAACCGACTAACAAGACAGCAATAACATGGGTTTAATTAATGGATAACAAGAGCAGGGAACATACAAGAGGGAAAAGACACAGAGGAGAAAAAGATGACCCTAAAACTAACCATGATCCAAATTAAACACAAACGCCCCAAAAAATTAGACCAAAAGGGAACTGTAACAACTTGTAAATATAATTTGGATCTCTTTAGTGCAGGCAGGTGGTTCTGTTATACCTTCATTAAAATTATGTGATTATAATGTTCGGTGTTATTGGAAAGTGACTATCACTATGGATGTTAAGGAAAACACATGTAACGTGACTGAGGGAATTTTGACATGATATGGCATTCAACATTTAGAAATCGCAGCATTTCTTGTAGCGTGCAAAATTTCAGGGTTTTTTTGTTTATTTATTTATCTATTTATTTATTTATTAGTTGTAATTTATATAAAGGAAAAAAATCACTTGATCACTGCTGGAATACATACTACAGTAATTTACTGTTCATAAGAATGTCACAACAAACCCACAGTCAATCAAATTGTATACTCGGAGGTGTATAATCTATTCAATAAGGAAAATGATGACCCAAGGGAAAGCATGCTGCTATGGTTACATCCCTTATCAGTGTTCATTTATAGTTACGTTTGTTTACTACCCTCTTATACTCATGATTTGATCTAATTTCTCTTCTTTTCTTGGGCAAGCCCTCAGTTTTTTATTTTTTTAAAAAGTTTTTTTCATGTTGTACACTCAAGTTGGCGTCAAGTTGTTTCAGGTGCTAACATAATCACATTAATATTGATATACTGTTAGAGAGTAGAAAGAAAACTGAATGAATAATTGAGACCTACATTGTAAAGTCTTATGTTAAGACTTCTTAAACTGGGGATACATGTTTTGGGACTATGGGGAAGGCTGTCAGGGTATCTAGCAAGAATACATAAATGTATTTATATATTTCCTGTCCTGCTCAGTTGCATGTTCATGCAGAATATTGGATCTGACTCTGGGTACATACACACTAAAGAAAAAAACATTTCTAGACATGTTTAAACTAACATTTCAAACACACCTTTCAACATAAATCTGCTTTTTTGTGATACACAGATGCCAATCATGTCGCATACTCCTAAATAGTTTCAATTGAAAAAAAAAACCCAAAACAAAACATTAAGGCACCTTCAGTGAGGCTGTTAATGTGCTGTATCTTACCGCTATCACTGTTGTCATCCACCAAGATGATCTCTTTCAGCAGGTGAGATGGTGTGTGGTTGACCACACTGTGGACGGAGCGCAGTATTACAGACAGAGCCTCGTTGACAAAGATGAAAACCACTGAAATCTGAGGAAGATCTTCTGGATATGTCAGCTGCTTGCACCTGTAAGCATAAGTGCAACTTTATGACCATTTGATTTCCTAAATTTTGAATACTACGATGGGATTTGATTCATTAATATAACATCATCAAGGTCATTACTGAGTGGTCCTCATGGGGCAGAAGTGATGTAAGACTGCAAGGGAATCTCGTCTTCCTCCAAAATGTCAAAAAATAAGTGATCAAATGTAGACTGTTGTGTGTACATGTCATTAAATATGGGCTACAACGTGCTCAAGTATTGTTCAGGAATGGCTTATAATCACTGGTTAAGATGCGGCTTGCTTTTTTTCCATTCGGGCCGCTTCACAGTCCTTTAAACTGTGTGGACACTGTGCGTCTCCAGAGTTGAGAGTGCATAGTTCCACTACAGCGAAGTGAGATGAGTCATTGGCTAAAGGCTGGATTCATCCCACTCATGGGACGCTTTGCGTCTCCGGCGATCTATGGGCAGTTGACGGGGCTTGGCTGGCCCGTACGCTCTACTTCTCTGCATAATGATTGGATGACCTGTCTCAGGCTGAATCCCCTTTTGATTGCCAGCGAAATGATCAAATCAGTGATTTTGTTGTATTATCAACCACGGGAGGCATTTTTCAATTTTCATTCCGTTGTTCTGAGTTGAACAGGAGACTTTCGTTATCATCCTAGCGACACTTGCTTTGTTAAAAATGAGTAGTGAGAAATCAAGCTTCTGTTTCTGGTGTTTTTTTTTTTTCGTTAATGTATGTAGCGGCTTGTGTTTGGAGACTTGACGGCTGGCACTCTAGTTCTTTCCCTACTGATCACCAGTTGTGGCTGAGCCGCTCTACTGTCACAAAACACTCACAGGCGGACACACTTGCTGACACATGCTGTCTTTATGCCATAGATTGTGAAGAAAAATGAATCCTCCTAATAGTGTCTCGATTGGCACATAACAGCTTTCACTATAATAAAAATGAACTACAGGTATGCTTGCTTTTAGATCAATGCACACAATTGGTCCTGCTGTTATTAGTTGCTTGGAGCACGACCCATACAGGGCTAATTATTGAAATAAACAGCAATCATATTTTTTGAATACTTCTTCACCTTTTCTTTCAAACAACAACTCCATGACCTCCCAACCAAGTCAAAGCTCTCTTTCTCTTCTAGCTGAGTATAATGTTTTTTATTTACACATTACAACTTTGAAGTCAGGAATAAAAGTGTTGACTGGCCTTTCTCTGAATTTCATGCATAATGTGAACACACACAACGATGCAACAAAGTCGGAATCTTTCCGCAGTGTTCCGATTAGTCACCTCGTAGAAGAACTGACAAATCTGATTTACTTGCTTCAGACTCCTTTTTTGTTGTTTTTCAGCAATGCCAAGTCATTAGGCAGTGATAATGAAGTTGATTTTACAAGTGTTGAGGCATGAATATTAAAAAACTACATAATGAAACACTTGTTCTACGTATGTGAACATCAAATTAAGAAAAATAAAAGGTAAATGGACTTACACGTGTATAGTGGCTTTCCATCATCAAGGCACTCAAAGCGCTTTGACACTATATGCTCATTTACCTACTGATGACGCTGCATTAGGAGCAACGTGGGGTTCAGTATCTAGCTCAAGGATACTTAGACAAGGTCACCAGGGGTAGGAGGGAATCAAACCAACGACTTCTGGATTAGGGAACGACTACTCTACCACTGAGCCACGCCACCCCTGAAAACTAGTGTAATGTGACCTCAAAGAGTTCTAAAATTATTTTCATCAATTTCAAGGCAGGTTATATGATAAGACCATTCACACAAGAGACGTTAACATTGATTTGTGGGAATGTATCAGACTCGCACATCAGTCTCTCTATCTTCATATCAGATGTGACAGAAAAATGGAATCTTGAGAATCAGCACTTGGCAGGTAATAGGTAATTGAATCACAAATTAGAGACATTACAGACAAGAACATGTTTTAATTTTATCCCAAGAGACAAAGTAGAGACTTCTTGCATGAATTAAATTGGCTGAGATAGATATTTATGGATGGTCATAGTTAAGCATGTGAAGGTCGGCTGTCTCGATCAAAGTCAAAATTCAGTTGCTTCATCACCGCTGTGACAATTGTCTGTTTTTTTTCTCAGGCAGCGTGTTTGCATCTCATCTCTGCAGGTGCTCTGTTGAACTGGGACATCAGACAAGCAACTGTAGGATGTGTGAGGAAAGGCGACCCACCAGGTGGATCCCAGCATGGTGCCTTGCATCCTTTTTCTTTCCAATGTGCATCTGTTGTCGATATACAGTATAATAATGCAAACGTTCATTAATCAAAAACCACCAACTCAAATTCATAGGAATCACAATCTGTTGCATACTAACCCTTGCCAACCATCTTAAGCAGGGTATACACATACATGAATGTGCTGTTGTACTATTTTTGTTTTTGTATTTTCCTTCATTCTTTGTGCTTCCACTTACTCACTTTGTCTGTCTATACTCTACAGCACTACTTCTCAATTATTTTCTGTTACGCCCGCCCCAAGAAAACGTAAAGGTTTCGCGCCCCCTGCCACTCTCAGCCGTCATGAGAAATAGTATCATTTGTCTATAAAATTATTATTATAGGTACACCTCTGCATAACATTGTGTCATTTTTATATTAAAGAAAAAGGAATATCACTGAACATACAATATAGTATAAGTTTATTTACATTGTTTTGTTTGTAACAGGAAAGACTTAAAGCGCATCAATTTGCCTGAATTAAAAAAAAATAAAAATAAAAAAAGAATAAAAAAAGTTACATCCAAACTGTCAAAATACAATGAAGGTACATTTTTGACCATTTGATACTGACAAATAAAATTTAATAAATAATAATAATTTCAACTTAATTAGCAACATTAACTCATGAGGACTATATGCCAAACAATTTGACCGAAAAAACAAAAATAAACAACCAAAACGGCAGTGTCATTAGACAGAGGGGCAGTTTTTATTTTTTCTGTAAGCAGTATCAGCTCCTTTTCTACAGTGTGGGGTTATTATGCACTGAGCAACTTGGTATGCCACCTTATATCATGCTAACAGTGCTACTGGTTTACCGATGTAACACTGACAAGGTGGGACGATTGTTGGCAATATTCGGCACATTTTCACTGAAAAAAATCAAGCGTCTTATCAATGTGATCGGGGTCTAATGTCTTTAGATGACATCATAATTGATCTGGCTTCCTACTGTCCGGTGCAAACATTTTTAGACACTGACTGGTCTTTCTTTGTCTTCCAGTGTATTAAAAGTCAAAGCCAAACGCTCCATCCATCCATCCATCCATCCATCCATCCATCCATCCATCCATCCATCCATCCATCCATCCATCCATCCATCCATCCATCCATCCATCCATCCATCCATCCATCCATCCATCCATACATACATACACTCACCAGCCACTTTATTAGGTACACCTGTCCAACTGCTCATTAACACTTAATTTCTAATCAGCCAATCACATAGCGGCAACTCAGTGCATTTAGGCATGTAGACATGGTTTAAGACAATCTCCTGCAGTTCAAACCGAGCATCAGTATGGGGAAGAAAGGTGATTTGAGTGACTTTGAACATGGCATGGTTGTTGGTGCCAGAAGGGCTGATCTGAGTATTTCAGAAACTGCTGATCTACTGGGATTTTCACGCAAAACCATCTCTTGTGTTTACAGAGAATGGTCTGAAAAAGAAAAATATCCAGTGAGCGGCAGTTCTGTGGGCGAAAATGCCTTGTTGATGCCAGAGGTCAGAGGAGAATGGCCAGACTGGTTCGAGCCGATAGAAAGGCAACAGTGACTCAAATAACCACCCGTTACAACCAAGGTAGGCAGAAGAGCATCGCTGAATGCACAGTACGTCGAACTTTGAGGCAGATGGGCTACAGCAGCAGAAGACCACACCGGGTGCCACTCCTTTCAGCTAAGAACAGGAAACTGAGGCTACAATTTGCAAAAGCTCATCGAAATTGGACAATAGAAGATTGGAAAAACGTTGCCTGGTCTGATGAGTCTCGATTTCTGCTGCGGCATTCGGATGGTATGGTCAGAATTTGGCGTCAACAACATGAAAGCACGGATCCATCCTGCCTTGTATCAACGGTTCAGGCTGGTGGTGGTGGAGTAATGGTGTGGAGAATATTTTCTTGGCACTATATGGGCCCCTTGGTACCAATTGAGCATCGTTGGAATGCCACAGCTTACCTGAGTATTGTTGCTGACCATGCCCATCCCTTTATGACCACAATGTACGCAACTTCCGATGGCTACTTTCAGCAGGATAATGCGCCATGTCATAAAGCTGGAATCATCTAAGACTGGTTTCTTGAACATGACAATGAGCTCACTGTACTCAAATGGCCTCCACAGTCACCAGATCTCAATCCTATAGAGCATCTTTGGGATGTGGTGGAACGGGAGATTCGCATCATGAATGTGCAGCCGACAAATCTGCACCAACTGTGTGATGCCATCATGTCAATATGGACCAAACTCTCAGAGGAATGCTTCCAGCACCTTGTTGAATCTATGCCACGAAGAATTGAGGCAGTTCTGAATGCAAAAGGGGGTCCAACCCGTTACTAGCATGGTGTACCTAATAAAGTGGCCGATGAGTGTACATACATACATACATACATACATACATATTTCCTCATCTTCGTTCTTCATAGGTCCAGTGCTCTTGCTGTGTGCTCTAGTTCAGAAATACTGCACACACTCTGAAAATGAGATTGCCACTGCCACATCCTGAGTGGATGTGCAATTACACTTTATTCTAGTATGGCAAAAAAGTATGTTCCCCGAGCTCACATCCGCCCATTGCCGGCATCGCTCTGCACCCCCCTATGGGTGTGGAGTGGAATTGGTGTTGATTTCCAGTCACCTCATTAGCCAATCCATTGGGTTTGGCCCGACTCTCCCACTACATAGTAACTTAATGCCGTCAGTGGCTATTCGGCCCAATAACAATGCCCTCATTCATTATAAATTTGGACATCGAGATGTGTCTACAAGTTACAATCTCCCCAAAATACTGTACATCTTCCCTCAGGTTTTTATGTGTTTTTTTGTTATTTGAGCTTTGCGAAATAACACACGGAGAAACAGCTGGCCTACCGCGCCGCGATGCAGTGTAGGAGGAGAAAAAAAACATAGAGCGCCAGCGGGAAGCCTCCAAGGCAAGCGGTGCATTCTTACAGCAGTAGCTGAAACTATGTGTGCCACAGCTGGCTATAATTCAAGCAAGGACTCGCAGAATGAAAAATTTGGTCGAGTAATTTTTCTAGCCACGTACACACTCATGAATGAAGTTTCACTGGCATAATAGATGTAATATGTAGAAATACAAAACAAGCTAGACAAGCAGCGTTCATTTTTCATATTGTAACAAGTCAAGGTAATTGACATTTGACACGAGTGGTTTGAGCATGGTCAGTGGGCATGTAAAAGCCTATGAGACCAAACAGGCCATCGTTATTTTTCTTGATTTTGAACCCTAATCAGAATCAGAATTTTATTTTTTTGTTGTTTTTATATATCCTACATTCATCAGTCCACGTACAGCCAGTAACATAAAGTTATATGAGTTTGAGGATGTTTTGGATGCACCACTTGGCTCCACTTTAAACCATTGCTTCAACCTCTTTTCTAGACAATAAACATGATTGATACTCCCCCAATGTATTATTTCCAAGTCATTTTTTTATGCACGTATGCGCTCCCACAGCAACTCTATTTGTTCCCTCTCACAGCTTTCTCTATGGCCTCCCTCAATCAGTCCTGCCAAGTGTATAAATACAATGACAAATCTGGCAGGGAGTTTGTATTGGAATCATTTTGCATCACAGTTTGACTTTGCAGAGCCAAGCACCACATTGCAGAAATGCAAGCCAAAAATATAGACATACAGTATTAGTGCATATTCCTCCTCTTTCATGACTTGCAGAGAGGCATTGGTTATAGAATGCATTGAAATGTCAAATTTATTCATTTATAATGGTTGACATAAGGAGGCAAGTTTGGATTTCAGACCATACAGTGACGTTGTCATTTCTCTAATTATAGGATCCGATTTGTACCTGTCTTAACCGGTGGGGAAGTCTTGTAAGGCTGTAACAGGAGTGATTGACTCATCTGCTGAGACAGGTCTGAGCTCAACGGCCAGCAGTCATAATTTGACCAAGTACAGGCTTTGACAGAAACAGAACGCTAGATTAAGATGTATTTCCAAGATACCTCCCCCATCTCCACCTGTGCCAGCTTGCAGTCCCAGCTGCTGGCTTTGGCGTTTTCCCCAGATCGAAACGAAAGTTGTACATGCTGTGGATTTCAACTAAAGCAATGCAACCGTCATGGTTTTACCGCTCAAAATATATATTCCCTCAAAGACTGTTTACGTAACCCTCCCTAAAATCCACTCAGGTGGTACCTATTACTGTAGAACAAGTAAAGATTTGGTGAATGACTCAAACTCTTAAACCCGATCCTTTTTAACCTGTTGTCTTGCTATCACAAACAGTGTTGTTAAAGGGTATTACAACACCTGGGGAATTGCTAATATTCCATCATTTATCCATAAACGCATGCCTTTAGGATTTCTATCATGCCACTCCGTGTAATTACACACATCGCAACACCAAGAAAATGATAGAAATTTGGATCGTTTGTGAAGCTATAAGGACCCGCCCCCGAGATCCCGGAAATCTAGCATATTGTGTGCGTGACGTCACTACAAGGCAACAACAGGCTCAGTGCTTAGTATTGAATGTTGGCGATGATGGCGGACAATTTTGTTTCTAGTTGCAGCGACGAATCCGACGTAACGAACATTCTTCTAATGGTGACGAGGAGAGTTATGAACCTTTCTTTGGTGTTTTGGGTTATCAATTTGAGCCTAAACGAAAGCCAATGCAGCCTAATGAAAGGATCATTGAGGGGAGCAATCACACTGATGCAACACCGGCAACATATCGTGTGGGAAACACCGAATGGTTTGTTTTGCATTTCTTTTTGTGAAGCTGATACACCATGACCGCAAAATAATGTATAGAATTATTATCATTTTTTGTGCTATCATAGGTTTTCGCTCTGCCAACAGACACAAATATGAATGGGATTAGAGGATTTGTTCTATATATTTTACGAGCGATAATTTATACATGTGTCCAGTCCTATATCCAATGCGTGATATGTTTTTTATTATAAAAGAGTACTCACTCTGGCCATTTCGAGCTTGGCTGCGCCGCTCCTTTGGTTAGCCTGGAGTGGTCTCATCAGAGCCAGTCATCATCCTCTTTCTTGATATCTCGGGACATTTAGGTGGCTGCCCGTGTATGGTGGGCACTGTATCTGCTTTCAACAGCAATTTCTTCGCAAAACCTGATTTCATTTGTCCATAGTTCGAATAGCTTTCAGGTGTAAAATGCGCACCACACAAAACCGTGCCGGAGACTGGGTCTGCAGAATTAGCCCTCTTAGCACAGACGAACTTTACTCATTGTCTGCGTAGTCCAGCTCTTTTTCTCGCATTCGAGAACTCATGGGTACTACATTGCGACAAATGGCTATTTGTACACCACATAGCATGAACCGTTTGAACCATTTTAGCGATTTTTTGATAAACACGAACGCAACTCTCTCGTCGATAAACAACGATGGCACCTCCCTCGACCTTTTGTTTCCTTGTTGTGACGTCTCCGCCCCATTCGGCTGTTTCCGGAATACTTTCGGTAATGTTCGTAATTTTCGATCTATTTTCGATAATTGCTCATGAATGTGATTTATTTATTTTTGTTAACTCTATTAATATTTGTTATCTTGCCATATAACGGTTGTATTGATATCTCACAGCCCCTTAGTATTATAATACCCTTTAATCTTACTTTGAAAAAGTAATTAATTACAGTTACAAATTACTTCTCCCAAAAAGTAATTGCGTTAGTAACTCAGTTACCTGAATGTAAGAGTAATTAGTTACTTGGCAAAGTAACTGGTGATAATTTTTTTTTCTCAAAAAAAAAAAAACAACAAAACAAAACAAAAAAAACCACACAATTTGAAGTTTAAAGGGTTTTTTGGGACAATTGGCCCTAGCCCAATTCTTTACCCTAAACTTAACTAGACACAGGGGTATTGCGGATATTGTGATAACTAGATAGCAACCTTTGCTATGTGTGGAAGTCATTTCATGTAGTGAATCAACCGTTAAAGTTGTTAAAATATCTCCCGTTTATTGCATTAGTTCCCTTCTGTCTATTTTCGACATGTGTAAGTTTTGTAACTGTTTGATCATTTAAAGATAGATTTAAGTTAAGTTTTGCCGATTTAGGAGCATTTTAGATAAAAAGTTACTTAGTTTCGCCAGGAAGGTTCTCTACAACAGAGCCTTCCTGAGAAGTCTACTGCTTTAAGATGGTGGCTGTTTGCTAACGCATCTTGTTCTTTATTATACATGTTGCTAATACCGCCGTGTCTGTCATTTGCATCTAGTTTTGTATATATGTGATATCTACCAAAGCATCTTGTGGGCGTAGTTTGTACGCTATCGGCTACAGTCAGGTATTATTGGAGCCACCTAGCATAGTAGCATCGTGTCTGCAACGGCGTCACACTGCATTGCCTCCTCCCTACTCCTGCTCTGCTCTCTCGCCCCCATGACTCCGTCTTTTTCAGACTTTTTTCGCGTCAGTCAACCAACATCGTAACGCATAGTAACACACGCCTTTCCCGCCTCAGTAACGGTAACGGCATTGCCAAGATGAGAAAAGTAATTACCGTATTGGCCCGAATATAAGACGGTCCTGATTATAAGACGACCCCCTGTTTTTCAAGACTCAAGTTTGAAAAAAGACTTTTTGAACACCAAATTAATTTTTATACAGAAAGTAATTACAGTACATCTGAAACAAATGATTATAACAATATATTTGAGAGAAAAAGCATGTTATTTTGCCTCATTCAAATCTTAATATCTGAACATTTAAATATGTAAACTAAAGTGCAATCACATTCGTAAATGAATGGCTTCTGGTTTTTGAAATGTAAATAAACCAAGCTATTGTGATAAAACAGCAAAATTGCAATAACTGCATTAACCATCAAAGTGAAGTCTAACTGTAACTAGTCTTTAAACAAATCTGAATAAGGAAAAACATTGCAATAAAATAATGCAAACTGGATAAACTTGAGAGCAGCTGAGATCTGTCATGAGAGAACATCGCTTCAATGATATCTGGCGCCATCTAGCGTCGTGAATGGGTATAATGTTTAGACCGCAAATATAAGACAACCCCCACTTTTTCAGTCTTATTTCAATGCAAAAAACACCGTCTTATATTCGGGCCAATACGGTAATTAGATTACTCACTACTGAAGAAAATAACGCCATTATATTCTAACGGCGTTATTAACAACACTGATCACAAAGACAACTTCATGTTCAAAGATCTTGGAAGAGATAGATCAACTGTGAATTAGATTTATTCACTGTTTTCACACATTACATATGGAATCAAGTCACAGATTTAGTAATGTGTAGCAGACTATTTAAAACCATTCAAGTAAAACGCACATGAATGATAGTATTAACTAATATAGTAATTCTTTTTATGCATGTCTGCTGAAAAACATTTGTTCTGTGAACAATTTGGTGACGTTACAATCTTGTCAGCGTTTATTGTTTTTTCCTCCCACAGCCCAAAAAGCCATTATCAGACCAAGGCCGCAGCCCAAGGACAGCAAATAGAGCCTGCTTAAGTCCCTGTTGGTGTCTTGCACGAACTTGAAGGGCAAAAGACAACAACAGGCAAGTGGGCAGTGAATTGGGGATTACAAGCTTTTGTGAAAAGGCTGCAATTATTACTTGGATTGCTTTAGGGGAGACTACAAAGTCAGTCATGGTTCGATCGGTTCCTTTATCAAAACACTAAGAAGAAGCAATGTGGCCACCTTTCGCCGATGAGGAACAGTCTCAAACCAGAAGTATGCACCCATTTATTTTCTATGCCCCTTGTCTTTATTAGGGACACAAATGGGTTGCACCTTAATGACTCTGCATGAGAAGAGCCTGGGTTGTTGGGGCAAAAATAGACAACAACCTTTTTCACCCACATGCACACCGAACAAAGATCACCATCATTTGTAGAGAATCATTCACAAAATGTGTGTAAAAATTAAAAGACCAATATAACCAACCGATTACCATACATTTTAGTATATGGCGGAAAACACTCAGGTGACTTGAAGTTCTGCTCTGAGACCCCCAATTTGGCCAAATTTCAAAATTGTCCTATATGCATACATACATCACTTGAAAGCTTAAAATCTCAATTTTCTGGGGGAAGAAAACATTTGAACAGGAGAGCATTAAAAAAAAAAGAAAAAAAATTAAACAACAAAACCCTAACTGTAGGTGAGAGCATGAGAGAGCATAATCAAAGACGCCATGATTTTATCAAGATATTATCGCATACTTACCTTATTTTGATCCAATAACTCCATGTATGTAGCATGCCAAGTGTCATGACACAGCTGTGAATGGCCATAGCCGGATTTTGGGGGGATTTTATGGAAGAAACATGATAATATGACAAGGGTCATGATGCAGAAATCGCAGACATCAAGGAGTGGTCGAGATTTTCTTTTTCATATATTTACCCTTTTAAATGTTTCTTTTCAGTTTTTCTTTGTTTGGATCGCTTATTTATCATCTAAAATATTGGGGAAAATGCGACAGTTACAAAAAAAATACAATTAAGTGATAGTAGTGAGGTAGATATCCATTACTTATTTACAGACGCCATTTTTTTCATTGTGACGTAATTTGTTAAAAAGTTTAAAATATGCGAGTGAATAATAATGTTGTTTTGTTTTTTTTTTAAACTAAATATTAGACATCAATTAATGATTCTAAGCTAAAAATGACAGACATTTCGAATAATAAATATTAGGGCTGTCAAACGATTAAAATTTTTAATCGAGTTAATTACAGTTTAAAAATTAATCGTAATTAATCACAATTAATCGCAATTCAAAACATCTCTAAAATATGCCATATTTTTCGGTAAATTATTGTTGGAATGGAAAGATAAGACACACGACGGATATATACATACAACATACTGTACATAAGTACTGTATTTGTTAATTGTAACAATAAATCCACAAATGCCATTATTAACATTCTTTCTGTTAAAGTGATCCACGGATAGAAAGACGTGTAGTTCTTAAAAGATAATTGTTATAGTTACAAGTTATAGTAATTTTATATTAAAACCCCTCTTCATGTTTTTGTTTTAATAAAATTTGTAAAATGTTCAATCAAAAGTAGAGTTAATATAATAATAATAAGAATAAAAATATCAATAATAAAAATAGAGTGACCAAAGTCTAAGTTTTACGTGTATTTTGCGTAGCTATTTTGATATGGAATGCCAGTTCATTTTGCATTGTTGTTTAACTGTGTGTCAGAATAGGGCCTCATTACTATAGACTGAAGTGCTTTTCTTTTTGTGAACATTATTTTTTTTTGGAGAGATAGGAATATTATTTTTGTTGTGCTTTCACTAAACGATACTTATGTTTGTTGTGAAGGAGAAGCTTATGCCAATAAACGGTGCGGTCCAAAGAACGCCTGTGTCCACTCGCCTTTACTGTATAACATATATCTGTACATATCTTACCCAAAATACAACAAGAGACACATAATTGCCACTAAAAGAAAGAAAACTTACCGAAATATGTGTGGAGCACAAATAGCAATTTGCATTGCATTGTGAATACAGCATAAACGTCTCACAACTACTAATTCTCCCACGTTTAGAAGAAATAACAGTATGAGTATGGAACGGAGCTGCCCCCAAGCGGCCGGCGGCATTCTCTTACTCTTAATGTCCATAAACGGCCTCATTGTAATCTGTTTGAGGCAATCGGCGAGCGGGTCATTTAGTGCATGCGTTAATTGCGTCAAATATTTTAACGTGATTAATTCTAAAAAAATTAATTAACGTCCTTTAACGCGATAATTTTGACAGCCCTAATAAATATTAACGTGATTAATTTAAAAAATTAATTAACGCCCGTTAACGCGATAATTTTGACAGCCCTAATAAATATAATTACTTAGCTTCTTTTTATGGCTGGGTTGAAACAAAAGCGGTTGCGTGGTGTCTGTTAACGGGGGTCTTCAGGATAAAACGGACAAAATAAAAATAGTTTGGGGGTTTAATGCGCCATGAATCTGCTATAGCAGCATATAAACATATTGTTCTATCAAACACAACAGTTCTTTTGGCTTAAAATACAGCAGTTTATTTTAAAGAGGTGTGCATGGGCAGAAACTGCTTTTTCAGCCTTTAGTGTTTTCTGCCATGTACTCTTTTCTGCCATTCTGTAACAACATTAGAACTGTATGCATGATGTTTTGACCTTCTTATAGTCAGCTTCTTTCTGAAGGAATATAATTTAAAAAGTCCAAAGTACAGCTAAAACATGAAGAGCTGGAAGAGCATCATGCAGCATGTAATCCCAGCAGTGTAACGACCATTAAACCGGACAAAATAGGTTCCATTTAATAGCGGAAGCAGCCACTTCAACAAATCCCAAACCCTTTCTTCCCTTGTACGGAAAACCATTTTTTTTTGTACAGTCAATTAAAAAAGTATTTCCTAAAATCCCTTCTACTTCAGAGGTACTCTCTGCTGACTTTATTAATTAACAAGCTTCATTTTATTCGCCCTTCTCCCGCCTCCAGTGTTGACAATTTTCTCCTTAGAATAAAACAGTGTGAATAAAATGTACTGTTAGCCCTGCTGCAGTCCTAAGAAGTCTCTGTTAACTGTTTGATTCACTACCAGTGTAACATCCCGCGCTACCATTGTTCTATGACACTGTATGATAATACTACAATTCAGTCCAAAATATGCAAAAGTGATATAAATCATTCATTTAAAAATGAATTGCTGATCAGACCACTGGGTTTCTTTTATAAGTAATTCCACTGTCTTGTCGTTTCATTCATGATGATCTTATGTGTCTCATTCGCTGCTCAGCCTTCACCATGTACAGACGCACTCTGAGCTCCTGAAGCACTCTCTTATCTTAACCGATAAGCGCTTAGGGCCAGCAAGCTCAACTCCCAGTATGGCTCCAAAGAATTTGAAACCTGGAGACTTGGATGAAATAAAATCCTCTACACAGAAGCTGGAGGTCTCCTTGACTGGCTTGATTCAAAACCAGAATCAAGAAATCGTCAGAGAGCTCCGTTTAATTCGCGCTGAAAACGAGAAACTCAAGCAGGCGGTCGAGGAGAGAGATGTTGGCATTAAGAGGCTGGAAATTTTGGTTGACGAGCTCGACCAGTGCCGACGCGCAAATGAGCTTATCATTTCTGGATTACAACTGACGCCGGGCCCAGGGGACACAGTGGCGCAACTGGCAATTGCTAAGCTGAAAGAGTATGGAATAAACATGGAACCGCTGGACATCCGTCGCTGCCTTCTGCTCCCATCTGGGGGAGAGGACCGGCAACGGTGCTCATGAAGCTGGCAGACCACAAGACCAAGACTGCCCTGCTTAACAAGCGCCGCCACCTGAAAGGGTCGAAGAAATGCCGAAATTGCAGGAAAAGCACGTCAACTCAAGAAAGCTGGGAAAATAGCCAACACTTGGGTCTCGGATTGCAGGATCCTTGTCAAGATGCAAGATATGAAGATTAAGGCTATTACGAGTCTTGACCAGCTGACTACAATAGCTGGATAACTGTAAATACTACACAGCCGACCAGTATAACAACTCGTGGATGTGGACGGTAAGCTGAAACTTAACGTCTCTACAAGAATCTTGAACTCATTAAGGATTATCTACTAAACACAACAAAGGCTCTGACTTTAATTTGCACGGATATAACATGACACAAATGTATCGGGGATCTAAGGGGTGAGGGGGTGTTGCAATTATGATTGACAATCTCCTGGAATGTATTACAATTGAACTCCTAATCCCCAATTGTAAAAACATAATTATCTGCAGTGTCTACCGAGCTCCTGATTCAAATGTCTAGTTTACTGAGTATATGGAAAAGATACTGTATAAAACGAATAATAAGCATGTTTTCGTTGTGGAGACATTAATCTTGGGATAAAATATGTACAGCATGTTGTTTGATTTTCTCATACATTCATGTGTGATGAAACTGTTACAGTGACCTTGTGTGCGCCAATTGTTGCCACCATGCACACCTCAGCAATGTATCCTTTTAAGAGACTATAAGAAAAGCATTTTGAGTCGCTACTCACACAGCTGTGATAACATGTCACACACATAGCCACAACAAAATGTTCCACAGCAAACAGATGCAAAAATGTCAGGGACATGACAAAGTCATAACCTTGTACACCCTGAAATTAATTGAGCTGCTTGAATGGACGCTTAGTTACTAAACCCAGATTGTTGACTGTGTTATTTTACAGTTTTGATGTATGTTCCATGCCTGAATATGCGTCTTTAGTGGTATGGGGGACGAGAAACTGATAAGCATATGCTTCATCCCGTCCGCCTTTGTCGTCTTCTTTGGTTCCTTCGGGCAAATCATATCACATTTTGTAATTGTCAATGATTGTCAATGATACCGATGATAATGACAATAAAAATTCCATTCATGTGTGTTTAATTTCATATTCTTTGAGCTCTGTGACCGGCTTGCTTGCCTTGCCATCTAAGCTGTTAAAATTGAATTGAATTGGGCTCCGTATACTTCTGTTTAGTCATTGCTAGTTTGCAATGCTGCTTGTGGCATGTTTTGTCCGTGTTTATTTTTCCTGTGTTCTGCTTTGTTTTTGTTTATTTTTTTGTATTTTTTATTTTGTTGTTTGATTTCTAATTTTGGAAAATGTTTGAGTGTGGCTCTTGCCTCCAGTGAATTAGTTTGTATTTTATTTTATTTTTTCCTAATGAAGCACTACGACTTCTTCCTGCCTGTCTTATCAGCCATCACCTTTTCCTTTCACACAACCTGCAGATTTGTCTTCTTAAAGGACACATTAATTAGTCTAAAGTGCTTACTCATGATTGTTTCTTAACTATCATTAGCCATACGTGACACATATGTGGCTTCTAACAGCAAAAATGCTGACCAATGTAGAACCATATTACTTCTGTAGTAAACAACTGAGTTCCAGCTTAATTTGCAATTCAGACAGATTTGTAACACACAAAGTCCCAATGAGAAGCTGAGGGCAGCCTGTGCGTAATTATCGCCATAAAACACCCGCTGTGCAAGAATGTCCCGAAGGAGCCCTTTAACGTTTTACATTTACAAGGGTCAATTTGAATTTTTGTGTTTTATTCATGCAACATTCCAAACATTGCATCTGCAATTCTGCTTCAGCGTGAGGGGACATCTTGTTTTGGCTAGAAGATAAATGGGATGGATACAGTTTTACATTCAAAGTTTTCAAATTTAAATACTGAACGCGTCATAAAGAAGAGAGAGTTGGCTATAGACTTTTTTTCCAGTGTGCTCTCACCATAATGGAGCCTTTTTAGTTGTGCCGAAATCATGCTGGTTTCCAATAAAAAGCATATTTGGGATCAGCAATTGTTGATAGTTGTAGGCACAAACGTGAATTCCAGAAAAAGGTAAAAAAAAACGACAATGGACTTACTTTTTAGGCCTGTAGTCAGGGATGCTCCTGTCCAGGGAAATCCTGTCACTGAGCTGAGCGTTGTAGCCATACTCTTCGTACTTCCCCTCGGCGTCACGGCTGTCCTCCCCAAGTGAAGCGGCAGCTCCCCCCTGACCGAGTCCTCCGGGACCTTCCACTAACCCCATGGGTTTTGCTAAACCTGCCAAAAAAATGACACACAGGATCAGAGGTAGATGCAAACAGAGTGGGCAGATTTAGGTGAGCTGATGCTGCTTGTAGAATGGCAGCTGATTGACATTTGATGGCAGCATGCAGAGACGGCAGTAGCGCTCCAATACAGCAGGATCCCATCCGGAGGGCATCATTACAATGTCTGTCAATGACAGAGCTGCAAAACACTCACTTGGACAAAGACATGTCTGAGCTCCACAGCAGAGAAGAAGCAGAGAGAGACAGTGGTATAAAAGCCAACATGCATAGTGGAAAGAAAAACTGATGAATGAATGATGACTGACTCAGGCACACCTGTCATATGAAGACAGAACTAACGCTATGTGCTAGCTGGATTATGGTTTTGACAGTCACTGGTTGCCAGGAATATTTACAGCACTATATGGACATAAAAATACTTAAAAGCACAGCATATATATATATATATATATATATATATATATATATATATATATATATATATATATATATATATATATATATATATATATATATATATATATATAGTGACACATTTTGTATGAATTGATCACACATACAGTGAAGTATTTTAGGCAAGGCAAGGTTGGGAAAATTTATTTATATAGCACAATTCAACACAAGGCAACTCAAAGTGATAAGAGATAAAATGATTGGTAAAAATTACATTAACTACGAAGAAAGGTCAAACAAAGACAATTGAAACAGAAAATACAATTATACATAAAATGAATAAAAAGCAAATAGCTTGAAATTTGAAATACAGTGGGGCAAATAAGTATTTAGTCAACCACTAATCGTGCAAGTTCTCCCATTTGAAAATATTAGAGAGGCCTGTAATTGTCAACATGGGTAAACCTCAACCATGAGAGACAATCTGGAAAAAAAACCCAGAAAAGCACACTGTTTGATTTTTAAAGAATTTATTTGCAAATCATGGTGGAAAATAAGTATTTGGTCAATACCAAAAGTTCATCTCAATACTTTGTTAAGTACCCTTTGTTGGCAATTACAGAGGCCAAACATTTTCTGTAACTCTTCACAACCTTTTCACACACTGTTGCTGGTATTTTGGCCCATTCCTCCATGCAGATCTCCTCTAGAGCAGTAATGTTTTGGGGCTGTCATTGGGCAACACGGACTTTCAACTCCCTCCACAGATTTTATATGGGGTTGAGATCTGGAGACTGGCTAGGCCACTCCAGGACCTTGAAATGCTTCTTACGAAGCCACTCTTTTGTTGCCCTGGCTGTGTGTTTGGGATCATTGTCATGCTGAAAGACCCAGCCATGTCTCATCTTCAATGCCCTTGCTGATGGAAGGAGATTTTTACTCAAAATCTCTCGATACATGGCCCCATTCATTCTTTCCTTTACACAGATCAGCCGTCCTGGTCCCTTTGCAGAAAAACAGCCCCAAAGCATGATGTTTCCACCCCCATGCTTCACAGTGGGTATGGTGTTCTTCGGATGCAATTCAGTATTCTTTCTCCTCCAAACACGAGAACCTGTTTTTCTACCAAAAAGTTCTATTTTGGTTTCCTCTGACCATAACACATTCTCCCAGTCCTCTTCCGGATCATCCAAATGCTCTCTAGCAAACCGCAGACAGGCCTGGGCGTGTACTTTCTTCAGCAGGGGGACACGTCTGGCAGTGCAGGATTTGAGTCCCTGGCTGTGCATTGTGTTACTGATAGTAGCCTTTGTTACTGTTGTCCCAGCTGTCTGTAGGTCATTCACTAGGTCCCCCGGTGTGGTTCTGGGATTTTTGCTCCCCTTTCTTGTTATCATGTTGACGCCACGAGGTGAGATCTTGCATGGAGCCTTTTTGACAGCCAGAAATCTTGCTTGTTTGTAGGTGACCAAATACTTATTTTTCACTCTAATTTGGAAATAAATTCTTTAAAAATCAAACAATTAGATTTTCTGTTTTTTTTCCTCCACATTCTGTCTCTCATGGTTGAGGTTTACCCATGTTGACAATTACAGGCCTCTCTAATCTTTCCTTGTAGGAGAACTTGCACAATTGTTGGTTGACTAAATACTTATTTGCTCCACTGTACATGTGCCCTAGCTGGGAGCTACGACTAAGCATTAGTATAAATGCTTTTACTGACTGATTGATTTAGATGTAAATGAAGCAAAATAATTAGGACTTCCTTTTTTGTAAAACCGATTGTAAAACAGAAGATGTTTATAAATTGCTGATTTTAATGGAGGCGCCAACGCACTACGTAAAGTACATAGCTACTTATTCAGCTCTATTAGCCCGACATTAGCCCCTAATACTCTGTTGTATGACCCACATAAAGGCAACTTCAATAAAAAAAAATCCCGTTAGATGGACTTACGATCTGCCAGTTTGTTGTCTAACCGTTCCTGTTATCATTTTGACGCCACGGGGTGAGATCTTGCATGGAGCCCCAGATCGAGGGAGATTATCAGTGGTCTTGTATGTCTTGCATTTTCTAATAATTGTTCCCACAGTTGATTTCTTAACGCCAAGTTTTTTACCTATTGCAGATTCAGTCTTCCCAGCCTGGTGCAAGTCTACATATTTGTCTCTGGTGCCCTTCGACAGCTCTTTGGTCTTGGCCATAGTGGAGTTTGGAGTGTGACTGACTGAGATTGTGGACAGGTGTCTTTTATACCGATAATGAGTTAAAACAGGTGCCATTAATATAGGTAACAAGTGGAGCCTCGTTAGACCTCGTTAGAAGAAGTTAGACCTCTTTGATAGCCAGAAATCTTGCTTGTTTGTAGGTGACCAAATACTTATTTTGCACACTAATTTGGAAATAAATTCTTTAAAAATCAAACAATGTGATTTTTTTTCCCCCACATTTTGTCTCTCATGGCTGAGGTTTACCCATGTTGACAATTACAGGCCTCTCTAATCTTTTCAAGTAGGAGAACTTGCTCAATTGGTGGTTGACTAAATACTTATTTGCCCCACTGTATATAGACAGTTGTGAATATGCTGTGATAAACAAAAGCGTTTTTAGCCCTGATTTAAAGGAGCTAACAGTTTGAGCACACATCAGACCTTCAGGTAACTTGTTCCAGAAATGAGGAGTATAAAAACTAAATGCTGCCTCTCCCTGTTTGGTTGTTGTTCTTGGAACATACAGGAGACCGGCGGTTCCAGACGACCTAATGGATCTAGATGCTTCAAAGGGATCCAACAAATCAAGCATGTATTTTGGTCGAGGGCCATTAATTTTTTTGTAGATGAGCAGTAGTATTTTATAGTCTATCCTTTGACTCACTGGAAGCCAGTGTAACGATTTCAAAACCGGTGTAATGTGGTCGTGTTTCCATGTATTTGTAAGGACTCTGGCAGCAGCATTCTGTACTAGCTGCAGCTTCCTGACTGATTTTTTTATCAAGACCTGTAAATATACTGTTGCAATAGTCTAATCTACAGAATATTAATGCTTGCATAGGTTTTTCCATGTCTTGTTAAATCAGAAACCCGTTTTACGGCTATATTTTTAGGTGGTAACAAGCAGATTTAGTGACGGACTTTAGATGCCTATCAAATTTTAGGTCTGAGTCAATAATTACGCCAAGATTTCTGATTTGATTTGTAGCTGTAAGTGTCATTGTGATTGTGCCAAGGTGCGTGTTTATCTTTAATCTTTCCTTTTTTGGCCCAAAAGGGATCACTTCTGTCTTCTCCACATTTAGCTGGAGAAATTATGGCACATCCATTCATTGATTGGACTAAGGGACTATAAACATGCGGGGACACAGAAATGTAGAGTTGCGTGTCATCAGCATTGGTGTGATAGAGATGTCACACTGTTCCATGATCTGAGCTAGGGGAAGCATAGATGTTAAATAAAAGTGGTCCAAGAATGGATCCTTGAGGGACCCCACACGTGAATTTGGTTCGTTCTGACTGATGGCTTCCAATTGAGACAAAGAAATCCCTATCATGCTTTAAGCTTCAATTTCTTATAATTTTGATAATAAAAAATCATGAAAACTAAAAAGAAATTCTAATATCACATAAATACTAATTGAAATGGATGTTGCGGCACAAATGTAATGCCCTTGAAAACTATGTTCGTTTCTAGGCGCTTATTACTTCGAATTTACTATCGAACTTGTGCGACAATGTGTTGTGGCATGGAGGCGATCAGCCTGTAGCACTGCATGGGTGTAACATAAGCCGAGGTTGTTTTGCTAGTTGCCGTCAAGTCATCTACATTGTTTGCTGTGGTTGATGTCTCTTATCCTCCTCTTGGAAAACAGCCCATAGTTTTTTTTTTTTTGACATTCGAGCAACTGTCTAATATTCGTCAGTGAGTCGTGACTCCTTGTGAAGCCCCCACTCCTCAATTTTTAAATAGGTTTTGCGTCACAATTATTTCAAGACTGCAGTTATCCCTGTTGGTAGTGCAACCTCCACATTCTTTCCTTCCACTCATGTTCTTAACATGCTTGGGTGCAGTGCTCTGTAAACTACTAGATTTTTCAGTAATGACCTTTTTTTGTGAAAGGTGCCAATGACTCTTCTAGACATCTGTTAAATCAAAAGTCTTCACCATGATTTTTTAGTCTATCCAGGTGTTCAATGTTATTTGGCTGATTAGGGTGCGAGACAATAAGTAGTAAGTATTTAAGTTTTTAACAATAGTAAAATGTTCTGACATTCTGAATCTTGTGTATTCATTACCTGTAAAACATTATCAACTGAATTACGGCTTTCATTTCAATATTCGTGTAATTATTTGATGTTATTTATTTGAACTTGTACACCATTATACATTTTTTTTTTTTTTAGATTTAACTGTATATTGTATTAAGTGAACAATGCGGAGAGCTACTTTGTAAAGTATGAAAACTAAACATCAGTGATGTTGTGTTGATTATAAATGGTAGAGTCAGAAACAACAAGTTTTAACTCCTGGATGCTTGCCAAAAGTCAAAATTCTCTGTGTGCTCCAAATAGAAATGAACGCACAAGTTCAAAACCCGTAAAATATAGGTCTGATGACATCAGTTGTATTTCATATGTGGGCTAACAGTGAAACGTGCTCATTTCTATTTACAGTTATGCATCTATTTGTGATGTGCATGCATCATACTTTTAGTGACAACGAAATGTGTCTTGGATCTTTAATCTTAGATTTATTTTAGAAGTAGTATGCAACACCAGCAGTACGGAGAATGGGAAAGTCTGCAAGACTGGATTTGAGCCATGCACACATTTTAAAAACCACTGTGCGTCCAGGCCTGAATTTCTTGATGATTCTGAGTCCTTGGTCATTCACCACCCCCAACACATTATGCTGCCTCAGTCTGATGGAATTAATTATGGGATTTTATATGTCAGACTTAAAATACGCCTCTACACCCATTAAGGTGACTCATCATGACAATGACATTGAACAAACGTCACTTTGATGCTGTGGCATTTTTCAAAGTATGAAGCGAGTGAGAGATTTCACTGCATTATCAGGAAACCTTACCTTTCTTCACAAAGGATCGTTCACTTCCTAATGGCTGGTAAATATTTAATATAAAATGTTGTTGAATTGTTTTCATCAACGATGACAATAACGAAAATATTTCGTCAACGAACAATTTTGTCATGACGATGAGGTCACGACGACGTGCTGAAAATGTGTTTTGGGAAACTAAATGATGAGATGGATGCCAGTTGTCGTCTGACGAGACGAGAACAAGATGAAAATCCAGCTTTGTTTCCGTCATAAGTTCACAATGTGTGACATTTTCTTATCGTATGTGTGGTTAGCACGCATTTTGTGATGTGACGTGCCGCAACCCCCGCCCCTGCCCCACACAACCCTGAGCCCATTCAAGGCTTTTGTGAAACATGTGTCAGGTGCTGCTTGGTAAGTTTTGCTTTATCTTGTCTAGACCTTCCATGTTGCTATAAGGCCGAGTTATGCTTCCGCGTCAGACCTGCGCCGTCAAGGAAGACCCGATTTACGTCCCTGCGCCGTAGCCTGACGTGTTCCTATTGAATTTTCAAACCCTAGCGTCGCGTCGACGCATATGACGTGGTGGAAATGGACTGTGATTGGTCCGCTCGGGCTGTTGTTTCCGGTTCAGTGCGAAATCACCACCACTGTAGAATAGAATCAAACATTATTTTTCTACACGCAAAAATGGACCAAGCCTAAGGGAGTATCATCGAAGAGCAAGTCTCGTTGTGTGTGTTCGGAATCGAATGGCCACACGAAGTCGGCCAAAAACTGCCAGCTTTTTATCATTTTATGTCGTATTTTTGGTTGGTGCACTTCATAATTGTGTACATATGTTTGCTGTCAGTCTGTGACTTATTTACGAGTCACACTTCAAATATCTGAAGAATAAAGCACAGGTTTGGTGCCAAAAGAGTTGTTTTGATATTTTATTTAACTTTCAACAACAGACAGTTCACACACGATACATCATCACTGATTGAGAGTGCCTCGGGACTTTTATGATAACGTTAACATCAAGGCTTCCAATGCAGTTTGGGAAGTTCCATAGACCCAGAAATCTGCTATGGCCTCCCACTGGCTGTTTGTAGCACCCGGCAAACAAATCGGGCCGGAGGGCTTTGCAGACCTCGGACAAAACGCTGGACGCAATGCTCGTCGCCAGTTTGAAGCTAGCCGCCACAGCTAGCTGGTCTCCACCCGATTCTAGAGCTCTCTGTGCAGCATCAAAAGTCGGCCAGACTGCCTCGAAACCGTCTTCTGCGTTGCCTGCCCCTCAGCATCAATGTCAATGAGCTGAAGATTTACATTCAAGCGTTCCAGCTTGCATTGTTTATTTTTCTCCTTTAAACTAGACTAGCGGAAGTCAACAAGCATGCCCCAAAACCGTACAAACATAACGCCACACGCCTCTAGTGGCTTGGCGGTGAATTACAAAGCAACGCCTTCCCTCACCGCAGAACTATCGAATGCTCATTGACGCCGTAGTCACAGAGCAGGAGAGTGCTAACTGTCACTAGCGAACTTGACACATGTATGCTACTTCTCTCATACCGTCTTTCGTGTTCATTAAGCTTTTGCTGCTTGTTTTGTGAAATATCGATAGGACTGTCCTTCTCAATAATATTCCGCTCGGGTTCAAATTGGAAGGGCAAAACCAACGACATGTTGATCTAGTTAAAGAGTGACACTGAGGAAGTCCGGCAGCATGTCCATGTGACGTCACTGCCCTGTGACATCAACAACAATGGCGACCTAGTCGTTAATTTTTTGGTTTAAAATTTTACAAATTTCATTAAAACGAAAACATTAAGAGGGGTTATTTTATCAAATTATTATAACTCGTACTAACATCTATATTTTAAGAGTTACATTTCTTTCTATCCGTGGATCCCTTTAAGGTCTGTGATGGGTGATCATCACACACTAAACTAACTTGTAGCGTTAGCCTAGCATTCGCGTTAGCATTGCGTTTGTATTAGCATTAGCCCGTGGATCCCTTTAAGGTCTTTGATGAGTGATCATCACACACTAAACTAACTTATACCGTTAGCATTGCGTTCATGTTAGCATAGCGTTTGTATTACCATTAGCATTTAGCGCGGTGAGTGTCTTCTTAAACTCCTGGAAAAAGTTTTACATACAGTTCGTGGCATCCAGGTGAATTTAATTAATTGCAAATAATCATAGGCGTAATAAGGGTCCCCGGGGATCCCAGGCAACAAGCAACATTGGGGCCCTTTGAGCGTGTGCAAGTAAGGGTGACAGTTGGACTTGGACCAATAGCATATTTAATAAAAGTATAATAACGCCTCGGTCTCATAGAGCGCTTTTTAGGACACTCAAAGTGTCCGACTTCTACTACATTAGGACTAGGGCTGTCAAAATTATCGCGTTAACGGGCGTTAATTAATTTTTTAAATTAATCACGTTAAAATATTTGAAGCAATTAACGCATGCACTGAATGACCCGCTCGCACATGGCCTCAAACAGGTTACAATGACGCTGTTTATGGACATTAAGAGTGAAGAGAATGCCACCGGTCGCCTGGGGGCTGCGCCGTTCCATACTAATGTTTTTCCTTCTAAACGTGGGAGAATTAGTAGTTGTGAGATGTTTATGCTGTTGCATTGTGCTATTTGTGCTCCACACATATTTCTGTAAGTTTTCTTTCTTTTATTGGCAATTATGTGTCTCTTGTTGTATTTTGGGTAAGATATGTACAGAGATATATATGTTATAAAGGCGAGTGGACACAGGCGTTCTTTGGACCGCGCCGTTTATTGGCATAAGCTCTGGCAACTCCTTCACAACAAACAAGTATTGTTTAGTGAAAGCACAACAAAAATAATATTCCTATCTCTCAAAAAAAAATAATGTTCACAAAAAGAAAAGCACTTCAGTCTATAGTAATGAGGCCCTATTCTCACACAGTTAAATAACAATACAAAATGAATTGGAATTCCATATCAAAATAGCTATGCAAAATACACGTACAACTTACTCAGACTTTGATCACTCTATCCTTATTATTGTTATTTTTATTCTTATTATTATTATTATATTAACTCTACTTTTGATTGAAAATTTTACAAATTTCATTAAAACGAAAACATGAAGAGGGGTTTTAATATAAAATTACTATAACTTGTAACTATAACATTTATCTTTTAAGAACTACAAGTCTTTCTATCCGTGGATCACTTTAACAGAAAGAATGTTAATAATGCAATTTGTGGATTCATTGTTATTAGAAACAAATACAGTACTTATGTACAGTATGTTGTATATATATATATATCCGTCTTGTGTCTTATCTTTCCATTCCAACAATAATTTACAAAAAAAAAAAAAAAAGGCATATTTTAGAGATGGTTTGAGTTGCGATTAATTACGATTAATTAATTTTTAAGCTGTGATTAACTCGATTAAAAAGTTTAATCGTTTGACAGCCCTAATTAGGACATAAAACTACAGTAACATAGTACACTCACCGCTGTCTTGCTTCCTTTTCTCCTCTTCTGTTTTTTTTCTTTCTTTTGTCGCTTCCAGAAGGATAACTTCTCTTCATTTTGGATATGCTGGCTGGGGGCCCCAGGCAATTGCCTGGTTTGCCTAATTGGACGCGACGCCTCTGCAAATAATGTGCTGTTTTCCTGCTGAGTGTGAATTATCATCATGAAGATGGTGATGTCCTTGAAGACTACAATTATGTGCTCGTCTGTCAATGTCAAACCTTTTATTTATTGATTGATTTATTCGTGGACTAAAAGTGAAGTTTATAGACAAAAATATTTAGAGAATTGTCGACTAAAACTAGACAAAGATGAACACATTTTGAAATGACTAGCATATGACTAACTTATAAGTGTTTTCGTCCAAAAGACTAAGACTGAGACGAAAATTTAAATTATGCATATTGTAACTAAATGATGCATGACATAGCACTCTTTATCGTGTTTTATGGTTCTACACCATGTTGTTCCAGTGTTCTACAATAATCTCTTTCTCCATAAAAACAGATGAACACAATCGGTATATATCACATACCAATGCTCCACCCACTGCAGTGTAATCGGCATATTTGGATGGCCTTGCAATACTGGGTGCCACTGAAGATTTGTAATTGAGCTGAATAGAAAACAGTCCTCTCCCATGAGAGAGATTCAGCATGCCCTGCCGCAGTCAAAGTGGTGGCATTTTGACAATTATGGGTGGGGCTCACGTCACAGTACAGCCATCTGGCATCACAGCCGTGTCACAAAACAACAGTGATACCCTCCAGAGCCGGAGACACAAGAGAGGAGGGCCTCTATGTCACTGCATGAGACTCGGAAGCAGAACATTGCATGCCAGCTTTGGTTGCTCGTTTTTTTCCTGCTATTTGGCAAACCTCTGCCCTGTTCTTGCATTGTAGGATTGAAAGAAATTCTAATTGTGTGACAAAGGCTATAATAAATAATGGAAAAGTCACATGTTGTATTCTAGACCAAAAAAAAAAAAAAAAATCAAGACTGCATCTAGAAACAACCTGATGAATGAATTCTGCTGCAGGATAGCCCAAGGAAGCCTTTTTTAAAATTGTCATCTAAACATTGTTTATAAGTTTATCAAGTATTTCTATTTTACTGTAATGTATTTGTATTGTATTTGGGGGTAAACCTGTAAACAAGTAGTGTAAAAATGCAAGTGCTTGACTACCTTTGCATCTGCTTCAGTTAAAACTGTAACCTAAGATGCACTTGTGATATGTTCTAATATTTAATAAGTATGCCAATGCCTATATTGAAAACTGACTCATCAACCGATACCAAAATTGTACTGTACATTGACGACTTACTATACCACATACTGGACAATGCATTACTCCATGCAGCACCTCACTTCTGTGATTATTCTCCACTCCTATGTTCATCACTTGACTAAATAGGAATTTTTGCCCGAAATCAACTTTTTACATGCAAACCTTATGCTCTCCCACACCTTCTATGGATACGTACAATACTTTTGTGTACCATTACAAAGCTTCATTGCTTAGTCATTATAAATTATGCTGTATATTACTTAAACCTTGTAAGATATGTCTCAAATTCAACAATGATCTTAGCCTAATTTATGACAAGAGTGATGTTTTGTGCATATGTACAGCTGTGAACGTAATCAATAATCCACTTTCCACTTAGCCAAACAGGTCTGTGTCATTTCCGCACAGGCTGTCATGATCAAACATTTAACACAACTTTGGGCAAACAGTGCCAATAAGGGAAACACTCTCCCCTTCTGAACACATTCCATTACTGTGAGTAGCTGACTGCTGATTTTCAGGTGAGGCACTGAATTCATTATCCTCATTCCTCAAGGCTGAGGAGAATTGATTCCTATCTGCTCGTGACACTGGTTTGTCAGGCAGAGCCTCATCTACATATATTTATAGGTATACAGAGTACTGTATGTGATTCCATCTTGGTTGTGCTATAATGTGATGCCTCGCAGTCGTGAGCTGTACATACTACATCGATGGGCATGGTGAGTTTGATCATTAAGATACTGTCACAGCATCGAGTGTGTGTCAGTGTAGAGGAGAAGGAAGTGTGACATTTCTCATCATGCAATTGCCTTCTTGGAATAGTAGCAGCATGGGTTTCTTTGCTATAATTGGGCATTATAGATAAGAAGCGTATCGGGTTCTGCAGCTGGGCCTGTCGTATCAGCACCTTCAGACAGGAAGAAGGCCATAGAGTGACATGCATAGCTGATTCAGAGAGCCTCAGTATAACTGTGGGCTCAAACAATTACAAATCCAGCACTGGTCTGAAGGGGAAACAGAATGCAGGCACATCTACTGGCTGACAGCCATTGTCTGTTTCCAAAAGAGTTTTGCAGTTGAAGTAGTACAGTAGTTTAGAGTTTGGAAACCTACTCAGACTAATTGATTTGGTCGTAGTTTCTATTGTACGCACAAGGAAATGCATACAAGACATAGATGTGATCTGAATACGATCAAGCTACATGAGATACTAGATCACTCCACCAAAGAACAAGGCAGGAATGCTAAAGCTAATTGCTCTAACCCAAGCTACACCAAGTGTATGGACATGCTCAAGGCCAAGTGGCAAAAAATTCTGGTCAGCCCCTTGACTCCTGAACGGATCTATTTCAATTACTGTCTAATCCCTGCTCGAGTGCCGGTTGAGAAAGCATTTGGACATCGAAAAGGGTGTGTAGCAGTGCTTGGCAAAGCATGATGATATGGACATTTCACGACTGCCAGACATTGTATTTTCATGTTGTATTCTACACAATATTTGTGAAATCAGTAAAGATGATTATTTGAGTGATTGGAATGATGACAACCCTCAGTGCCTACCTGATGAAGACGCTATTAGTATATGCACCTGCAGATGGATATACCCAATATATTCCAGAGGCCATCATGTCAATCATTTAGCCAAACTGCTCAGATTGCTTCGGGATAAATTACCATGTAATGTCAGAGAAAACTAACTGTTCACACGTAAGAGTGAAAAGCTGTCACATAATAGGAAATGATGGCATATGTGGAAGGGGCTTACGGTATGTATTCCAAGATCAGCACAACCAAGACCATTAGAGTATAAAACAAACAAACTTATATTTGATATTTTTAACTCAGCTCAACTTATGTCTTTCACCCATGCAACTTCTTTCATTCGATTAGACCCTATACCCATTTTACCAGCAGGATTTATTTTAAATGTGTTTTATTCCTTTAAATTATATCAATAATTAAATACACAAAATACTTGCGCACTAACTCACTTACGATTATACAAATCTTGAGGCCATTAATAAAAATATAATGATTATCTGTATGGGTTTATTCAATGATGTGGAACTGAGGAATTACAAAAAACATGCAATTAAGAATAGAAAAAGAATATTGTTTGTCCTAACCGAATGTAAAATGGATTTAATTTAATATTATTCTATACTTGTGGAAAGCATTGTCATTAGTGGAATACAGTACATTGTTATTTAGAAAACATTACAAAAAATATAAAGGTACATCCCAAAGGCCAAGCATTTCGATTGTAAATAAGGTTGAATATTAATATGTCACTGGCCATCCACAAGTCTACGAAATGCTTACACAAAGAGCCATGCATTATTCACCGAAAACACAGGATAACTGGCCAACTATGGAAAATGGTAGCATGTAGAACCAGGAAGCAAGACATACACCACATCAAGCACACTCTGTCTCCAAACACATCTGTGCAAATATATAAATAAAGAATGGGCTTGGCTGTGTGACTGTCAATATGTTAAAGAAAAAAAAACAATTAACCAATGTCTACGCTCTTTGAAAACACTTATGGTTAATCGTATGTGCGTAAGGTAACAATGAGGCTCAACAAGTTACAGCGAGGAGATATCTTTTCAGCTTAATGCACTACTTAAGGTCAAAACACTGTTTCATAAGCTTGTTAACAAGCTTAAAACCTTTTTCATCTGATTAGCGAAAGGCGGTGGCATTCACAGCTAAGCTTGGCAGCTGATAACCTTCATGTTGTTGCTTTGTGCTGCTAAATGAGCTGCTGATGAATGTTGACTGTTGTTTTCTTGTTGCCCACCATGAGAAAACTATTAAAAGTACTATTCTAAGACTTGTTTACGCCCTTCACATCTAATTGACCTCTGGTGTAACTACCGTGACATGCCATTGGAAGGCAATAAACAACAGAGAGAATGGGTGATTACTTCATATCACTGCTGGTTATGGTAATTGTCACTGTCACTCTGTGTCCTACTCTTACCATTATGAGAAGTATGCACAATTTAGAAACTAGAGCGGTTGACCTGTGGGTACTAAATACTTTTGCCTGCCATTAAAGACCTAGGGAGGAGGGAATCATGCAGGGAATGTGGGAGTAAGTTAATGTTGCCAGGCAGAAATTGACCCAAACGTCTGATTATGATTTTAATGAAATTATTTCAGCATGTACAGTGTGACTAAGTAGAGACCTGAAGACTGGAATCAAGGTGATAACATACGGATATAAAAATCATTTGGCTTCTGTTTCGACTATTTGATCTCAACATTGCTCTCGATTTTTCCAGAACGTTTTCCAGAATATACAGTATTTAAGGAAAAACAATTTTCCCTTAGCACAAAGAAAATTAATGAATGCAGACAGTGCATTTCAAAAGATGTAGATTTGGATCATTTTCAAATCAGTCAGAGTGATAAATGTAAAGATCTGAATACTTGTACCAAGTAAGAGAGAAGTGAATCTGTTCATGTGTTAAAGTAACATCTCATTTAAGATGCATGAACTGAGTACGGCTATTATTGCACTCAAAAGGTTGCATAATATTGCTTTATTAGCTTACTAACATTATGTGCTTCAGAAGCTCAATGTAAAACAATTGTGCAGTGTATCTTAATTAACCCTTTATAGGGGCATTCATTTGATTCATTGGTTGCCATAACGGCAATAGACGTGCAATCCATTTTGACTGGCAATCCAGTTAAAATGGATTGGACATCTAGTGCCGTCAATGGTACTAAAAGATGAACATTCACAGCCAAACTTCTGAGTTGAAATGACTTGGACGTTTATCATTGTCACTGTCAGGGAATTATTTAAATACTATTAAATAAAAATGATAATTATAATAATAAAACAACTTTGGTTATTGCACCCAATAAGACTCTAAAGGGTGTCCGTCGTTTCATTCATTTTAATTTTGTTTAAGACGCCAGGGCTTTGTGGATTTAAGTTTTTTTTTAATTAGAAAAAAGTCACATGGCCTATAAAGGCTTAAAATGATTTCCTAAAACCATACTATATGAAATGAATGATTTTCAGATCAATGGAGTAACTTGAGTAAAGATAGATGTAATTGTGATGAATAATTTTGAGTCTTCCTACCGTTTAGCTGATTGTACACGACATCCTCCAGCCTCTCAAGCCGCTGGAGAATAGACTGCCTGTCCACCAAGTTGGTAACTTTACCATGTCTGGCGCGCAGCCTCTGGTCAGAAGCGCGTCCGATCTGGACGAACTCCTCGGATCGGTCCTGGATTCGGCAGTATACTGAAAACAGGATGATCCCCAAAAAGACGAGAATGTTGACGGTCAGCAAAGTTTTGATTTTGCGTGCCACGGCCATGAAAGTGACTTGCGTGTGGCTGACTCCGCCGAATTGTTCATCTGTGTCTTTGGCCAGCTATCGGGATCTTTCCGGAGAGTGAACCCACTTGAGAAAAAAAGGTCAGCGCGCGTGTTGCTCTGAGTGATCCGTTCAGTACCACGGTCAGCTCACGTGGGACATCGCGGAGGCAGCATGAGGACTCGAAGGTGCCGAGCTCGATTCCGTTTTTGCGCTTCACGGCAGAGATATGTTTCCACAGGACGCGTTTATCATCTCAAACAGCCCACGGCGGTCCTCTCGCATCTCTCTCGTAAAAACGTGGAACGCCGCCACTCGCTCAGCCCCGATATGTCTCGTCCATCTTCCCGGAGAAACAAAACAATACCATCCTCATGCTATCACTCGATCTGCCCTTTGTGAAAATATCAACCCGGACAGCTTAACTCCGCTAAATGCATACATGCTTCAAAATAAAATGTCAACTAACTAGGCCTATCACACTATATGCTGTTTGCGGTCCTTTGTGTGTGCTCCTTGTCCTCCTGAACCGAGGGCAGATTCGTCCAAAAAAGCACCGATGTTTCGTGTCGGTGTGGGAGATGCAATCGGGCTAGTGTGGCATGCTGTCTCTCCTCCACGCAGGCTCACAGCTCGACGCGCTGCGTTCTGACGTCCACAGGCTCCGGCATGAATAGTCATGAGCTGGATTGGGTTTAAAGCACAGAATAAGCGGCACAAAGTAGTTCCACTTCACAGAGCAGCCGTCTACTCTTGTTAGCAGCTCCCGTATAAATGAAATGTTGATATTTCATCCGCCATGTCTAGATTGCTTGCATCTCACCTCATGTTTGAGCTCAACTATCTTTGTAAAATTAAACCAAGTCTGTTGAAATAGGTCAAGATAGTGTTGCATATAGGGTACTCAGGGAAGAGGTGTTAATTTAGAATGTCTCCTTTCCCCCCTTTTCTCTTGAAATTATGGTTGTAGTGATATATCCAATTCACTTGAACTGCGAGTAGTGGATGTGAATGCTTATCGTTCAATGCCACTGATAGTGCTGGGTCCAATCCATTTTGACTATGAGGGCTGGAACTCAAGCAATCTTTCTCTGCCATGTACACCATCGCCCAGTCAAAATAGGTATGATGACAGTGGTGTTACCAGGATGCCAGGTGTGGGTGGAAATTTGGGGGGGTTGGGCAAAAAACAAACAAACAAAAAACAACAACAACAAATTTCTATGCTCAAGTAGACCAAAATCCAGCGTAGGGCTACTGCACCTTAAAACATGTTTTGTTTTCTCCTTGAGATAATTGTTGTTGTGATTTGGTCTAAACAAATAAAAGTTGATTTGATTTTATTTGACTTAGAACACATCCATAACTGAACAGTATGGACATGCAGGTGGCAATGTCTTTTTAGGTAACCTATTGTGGTTCCTCGGTTTTATTATTATTATTCTAGTTATTCTTTGTTCCGCAGCCCCTTTGAGCTCAATTTGACCCCCTTAGAATGCTTCAAAATGCTCCAAAATCAGCAGGCAGGTCAAAACAGGTGCAATCTTTGATACCGTGTAAAGACAAATTCCAAATACACTATGTAGCGCCCCCTAGCAGTCATTCTTTGTCCCGCCGACGCTTTGAGCCCCATTTTGACCCCCTCAGAATGCTTCAAAACTCACCAACTCAACAGCCAGGTGAACACTGGTGAAAACTTTGATAAAATGTTTAAAAAAAAAAAAAATATGCGTAATTGTGTGTAGCACCCCCTAAGAACAAAACCAACATTTCATTTAATGTTTTTAAGGTGAAAGAGGAGGTAGCAACGCAAAGGTTAAAACTTAGATCACATCAGTACTATATGAATGGGATACCATACCAGACTGCTGTTATTACTACATCCAGTTTTCTTTGGGTGGGCAGAGCGTGTCCGTGGGTGGGCAATGCCCCCCCCCCCCCCCCCCCCCCCGGTAACGCCCCTGTATGATGATGAGTAAATTGGATTTAAAGCTACAGAACTCGGAGATATACAGTACAGTGGTACCTCTACATACGAAGTTAAATCGTTCCAGGACCTTGTTTGTAAATCGAAATGGTCATATGTCGAGCAGGATTTTCCCATAAGAATACATTATAATCCCATTAATTCGTTCCACAGCCTGAAAACCTACACTAAATCCTTAATAAATGCTGCTGGTACTACTGCAAAATAGCAATTACAGAGAGCAAAACAAATAAATTATGAATAAAAATCATAATAATAATAGCAAGGGCTTACTTAGGTTTGGTCTCAACATTGGCAGAGACGATATAATAGCATAACCTGCATGTACACTTTTTGCTCAGAATGGACATTAATAAGACCAAACAGATTGAGTTAACGGGGGTCGGGGCTACATTTCTGATGAATATGAACCTATTTAATTGATATGCTAAATCAGGGGTGCTTATTAGGTCGATCATGATCGACCAGTCGATTGCAACGCGAGGGTGGGTAGCTCGTGGCATCCCCCCCAATTTTTAAAAAAAAATGTAAATAGTGAATTATGATTATTTTGTGTGTATGTTGTGTTGTGTGAGCAACATATGAGGTTCTGCAGCACCCTTCTCTTTCCAAGTAGTAAGTTTTCCTGGGTCTATAGTTTCCAGCAGAGTTCACTACATTTCTCACAATTTAATTAACGTTAACAGTAGCAAACACAAACAGAAGGATACTTCTCTCTAAGCAGCTTCCTACTCGAGTTTTGCAGGTTAGCAAGTTCACACAGTTTAATGTCATGCTAACTCTGATAAAGGTCGGACTTTCAGTAGCAAAATTAGTGGTGTGTTTCCCACCTCCACAACATTGGCGTCTTTTTAAATTACTTACAATGGCTGCTGCTGGCTCAAAAAAACTTCTAATATCCCTCCTCTTGGAAGGGGGCGGACGTGTATTTCTGTCAGGGCTGTGTGAGCGTGCGTGTGTGTGTCGGGGGTGAGTCAAGTCATCGGCCAATCAAACGTGCGTTTGAGGGGGGTAAAAATGGACAAGTGAAAAGGGGTAAATGTAAGTTTGAAAATAATAAAAATAATTCACATTAATAATGATAGGGTCTACCTGTCACGTCTTGGAAGTCTTGTTAATGTTTTGTGTTGATTCATGTCAGATTCTTTTATTTTGGTTGTGGCATGCCTCCTTGAGTTAACTTTACTTCCTGTCCCTGCCAATCAAGTTGATCGTGTCCACCTGTGACCCTCTGTATATATAGCCTGCCTTTAGCCTTGCCCAGTGTCGGTTTGTCTGCTATCCTGCCACGTCCTACGCCATCCTTGTGTAAGCCCCCCCCCCCCCCCCCCCCCCCTTTTTTTTTTTTTTTTGACAACTATTCATGTTTTTGAACTAATGCCTTTTTGTTGCTTGTGGAATTTACTCAGTTGATTGATGTCCAGCTGTTGGTGTGAATTTTTGTTGATTGAAGTCCAGCTGTTGCTGTGAATTTTTGTTAACCTCCTTTTAACTTTATGAACTGGAAAATAAACCTTTTGTTTGGATTGAACTGTTGAGCATTTGGGTCCTTTGGTGCATCCTTGTCACTACCCTAACAACATTTTAGGAATAAAATCCCAATTACCTGGAAAATTTAACTCATTATAAGCATATGAAGTGGCTTAAAGGTTGGTTGGGACAATTTTGAGCGTCCGGAAAAGTTGGTAGTGTCCCTACCGTCCGTAT
Source organism: Corythoichthys intestinalis (assembly GCF_030265065.1). Taxonomy (NCBI): domain Eukaryota; kingdom Metazoa; phylum Chordata; class Actinopteri; order Syngnathiformes; family Syngnathidae; genus Corythoichthys; species Corythoichthys intestinalis. The sequence continues at coordinate 35,054,994 of NC_080397.1, forward strand.
GCAAACCTAGGCCCTTGAATAATAGTAATAATAATACCTGTAATGTAACGAATGGGATTCTAATGTGGCGGATGTGTTTTGCGTGGTGTACCTGAAAGCACCGCGTGGCTGACTTGACAGAGTAAGGGAGGACTTATTACTTTCACTTTGTCCAGCTGCAGCGGACAATAGGCATGTTTTGTTGCAGAAGTACTGGAATAAATGATTAAAAGCCTGACGAAGCTGGGGACTTTTTGACGATGTTACCACGATAATAATTGTATCCTTAACTTATAAAGTGGGGAACGGAGGAGGACCGTCGAAATTCTAGACATTCTATGGCGGTATTGTCAAGTCAGTTCACGGATGCACCCACCATGCTCATATTTTTGTATTATTTACATGGTAAGCCTCACTTTTTTTTTTTTTTTTTCCTTTTTGGTCACCTGCACTAAGTCTTGGGACCCATGTTGATTTCTCTCACAAGAAAATCTGGTGTACGTCAATCTTGCGGGAAAACAAAGTAACTGCGGTGCTGTCATAAATTGTCATATTTTGAGCATGTCGTCGGATGTACAAACAAATGGCGAGTCAAATTTTATGTTGGATGTCAAAGATCGTGTGTCGAAGCGATCAAATGTCGAGGTACCGCTGTATATACCTTATACCTGGTGCTCCATTTGAGTTTAATGCTCCTATTTTGACATATCACCATTATACCAGTAGAGCTCCAAAAACTTGTTACAACCTATCCAATTTTTTTCTCAATTTTCTCTGCTTTCTATCCTCATTAGTGTCATGCCTTGTGCTGAGTTTTGTTAAGATTTTGCCAGAGTGTGCCTGGCCATCGTAATTACCCACTGATTTCACCTGCTGTTGCCTGCTCCTTGTGTCTTGACCAATCCGCTGCTTCTGGTATCAACAACCTGTGTCTCATTGTCTCGTTACCCCGTGCTGTCTGTGCTTGTTGGGTCTTTTTTCTTTCTGTGTGTCGTTATCCTGTCAAAGCCCTCGTGTTGGTATTCCCAAGTAAGTTACAACATTCCTTTTCATGGATCCCCACTGCTTTTGTTTGTATTTTGTTTTTGGTCAACTAACGATAAATCATTTTTGAGTTCACCACCACCCTGCCTCTTGTATTTTCCCTGCATTTGGTTGCTCCTTGCCTCCCCATCATGGCAAATACATCTGTGGGCAATCCTATCTTTGGACTCTGGACAAGCCACCAATTGCAGAGGACGCATATAGAGAAACATTTCACTCTCACATTTTCACAAAAGACCCATTTGGAGCACAGGTGTCAAACTTAAGCTGACAGTTAATGTTATGTGAGTCTGCCAAAGAATTCTGCTTCTACTTCATGATCACTGCTGCAGTCTGTTCACAGTTGTAAATTATAAATATTGGAAAAAATGTGAGGAGGGGAACTTCTAATATTCTCCTTGACAAGAGGTGGGTAGTAACGTGTTACATGGACTGTTACATTTACTTGTGTGACTTTTGAGAAGAACATACTTCTAAGAGTAGTTTTACTAAGCCGTACTTTTTACTTGAGTAGATTTGTGAAGAGAAAAACGCTACTCTTAGTCCGCTCCCTTGCGCTACACAAGAGTTTTTACATTTTTCCTCTTTATTCTACATATTAGAATTTTTGCCAGCGATGGCAAGAGTAACTCTACCAATTTCACCAATGAGACATCGCAACAATAATCACATGACTCCATCATACCAATCAAACGCAAGCTTGCCATTCAATGCTCATGTCAGCCAGTTCAATCACCTGGTGTCGATAAAGCACCTTAATTTCATAATAGTAGCTACGAAGTAACTAATAACAATTCAAACTGGGGACTATTTTGTTCCACTAGAGGGCACTCCTGCTATTTGGACGAATAATGCTTCATTTCTGTAATTTTCTTCTCTCGACAGAAGTCCATGATTTTTTTTTTTTTTTTTTTTTGTACTTCGTTTTAATGTGGTTATGTAATGGGCTATTTTACAGTATCATTATAACAGTTCATATACATATCTTAGGTTTGAAAAAAAAAAACTACCATTGTTTAAAAAAAAAAAAAAATGTAAGCAGTTACTCACAATGTCACTCATTACTTGAGTATTCTTTTCACCAAATACTTTTTTAGTTGTACTTGAGTACATTTTTGGATGACTATTTTTAGTTGAGTAATATATTTGGAAGTAACGCCACTCTTACTTAAGTACGTTTTTTGGCTACTCTACCCACCTCTGTCTTGGACTGCTAACTTAAAGAACTAACAACACCTAGTATAAATGACCTTCATGTGAAAAATGGTTGCTCAAATTTAAAGTGCAATTCCACAGGATAAAAGTCTTGAATAGCATTATTATGTGAATTAGAATCATATTTTAAGATGATTCGACAATATATCACAATTTGGCAAAGCGCAGATGACGAAAGGTTAGTCTTTCAATCTGCCATTTAGCCACGCCTACCATTATAGGGCTCTAGCGTCCCCAACAGGAGGATGATGTCGGCAGGTTCATGGTTTCATCTGATTTAGAATTATGACCATTGAGGGGTAATTATTCAGAATGAGGAAAATGCGACGAAGAGAGCAGCAAAATGTCATTGTTTTAATTTCTCTACTCCAATATTTTTACAGGTTATTCTTTTTATCCAAGTATTTTTCTCCAATTGCTAAAGAAATGGTATGGTGATGATAAATAACAGTCTTGTACTAAATGGAATTTGAAAAATTGATTTATTCAGTACGACATTGCAAAATTACTTAAAATTACATAATGGTCAAAACGGTCGATTTCACCTTTACTGTTGCACCTCCCGAACGATATTTTATGCCGCCGTAGTTAGTTCGGCTTTTGTCATTTCCCTGCCCCGGCTTTGGAGAATGTAAACAAACCAAAAGGCGTGACAGCTAACCCAAACCGAGTGACGTCTCAAAGTCTTATTTTCGCTTTTCACAAAAAACTAGCCCGGACATGTCACACGGCAGTGGGGTTGTCGTTTGTCTTCACCGATCGGCAACCCAAATGGCGGCGAGCAAGTTAGAGCTCGTCGTTCCCTTGCTGCGGGCAGGGGACTCGTTTGCAGGGTAAGCTGGACAATGACTGCCGGACAAACCAGCCGAAGTTGGAGGAGCACGAAGCTGCCACATGGTCAACACAAATATGGAGTAAAATGATCCTTTAATACACTGCGACGACATAAACGTGAGGGAGTCATACGAGAGCGACTTGCAGTTGTTGTACAGCTAACATGGTAGGATGTGTCTGAGGAGAACTTTTCTACATGTCCGTCCATTATCAAATGTAAGTAGTCGTTTATTTAAAGAAAGTTTGTAATGTGTACTTTGTAATCGCTGTATTCACGGCCATTTTTAACGCAAAGTTGCAATTTCAATGAAAATTGAAAATTTGAAAGAACACCGCGCACACGAAGAGGGCAATAAGCCGAGTATAGAGGGGGGTGTGCGACAAGTCGCTGGTCATTGGCCGAGTGGCATTCTTGGTGGACAATCAGTCACAAAATGCAAGCCACCTCCGTATTAAAACGTGTGCCATGATCCCAGTATTTGACATAATACAAAATACAATGTTTACTCACTTCCTCGTAAGTCCAATGATCCCACAGTAATAGGGCTTGTTTTGGCCAATATCCGCGGTGAATGGGAACCTTTTGAAACCCAAAAAGGCTCACATGCCTCTCCCTGGTGCAGCAACAATTTTCTGCAGCATATTTGGCTGGCGTGTTACGAAAAATAAACAATCCGCAAAATCAGATCAATCCGCAGTCCATCTGCATGCTATAAAGCAATGCTGTATTGTGAGATGCTGACCCGGGTGACGTCACCTTCACATTCCTCCTCAAAACAGGAAGTTATTCTTTTTCATGGCGCAGGATTCAGAAAATTGAAGAACTAAAACGATAGCTTCCACACACATCCAAGCGGTCCATTTCATTCAGAAGCATAAAATACCACGTGAAATATAAAATAAACATGCTTTTTGGTGTCATACGCACTTTAAGTATGCAAATCTGGAATTTCTTAGTCCTGTGATAATAAAGAAGATGTTTTAACCAAAAATGATACCACTTTTGAGCGCAGCCATTTTTTGACGTCAGTTATACCCACGCACATCCACACTGAAAAACTCCAACAAATGTGCATTGAATTAGAGTAGTAATGATGTCACAAGGAAGATAGGCCAATCTGGAATACTTACATTTGATTAGGTAATTACCCGCAAAAAATGTGGCCACTTAATGGACATTCTTGCTTGTATTTGTCATTTTGCCACTATTATATATTATGAAAAGGAAATTGTAAGTCTTTTAAATTTATTAAACATGATTCTAGTGATGGCAGCTTGAAACTGAACCTTCAAAACGTGCTCCAAACCGATGACGTATATTTCCATTGAACCACTGTTCCAGAGTGTGCCTCAAATCATGTGACATATAACGTATGAAACAGTATGCTTCCCATAAAACAGGAACTGTTTTGCATGAGGGGCCGTACATTGGGCATTGGCAGTGTATCAAATACTTGTTCTCCCCACTGTATATATTCACTCTCCCACACGTATATTCTCCTCTCACATTCATATATTTTCACTCTCGCATTCATATATTTTTACTTTCGCATTCATACATTTTAACTCTCACATTCATACATTTTTACTTTCACATTCATTCATTTTCACACTCATATTCATATATTTTCACTCTCATCCTCACATTCATACATTTCCACTCTGTCATTCATACATTTTTCACGTTCATTCATTTTCACTCTCATATTCATACGTTTACTCTCACATTCATACAATTTCAATCTGTGTGTATAGGCATGTAGAAAGAAAATATATGTAAAATGAGAGAAGACTATATCGGTATAAGAGTTAATATATATCTGTGTGAGGGGAGAATATATGCATGTGTGAGTGAAAGTAAATGTATGTGTGAGTGAAAGTATAGTGGAAACGGAAGGAGTATAGTGTAAATCAGACATGTCCAAAGTCCGGACCGGGGGCCAAATGTGGCCTGTGGTCAAAATTCATCCGGCCCCCAGCCTCTGTCATAAAATCAATAACGTCTGGCCCACACACAGACTTTATGAATTGGTCAGCAATTCTGCTACCAGCATATGAAGTAGCTTACACACTAAATGCTGCTCCTTGTTTACCCACTAAAAGGCAGCAGCACTCTGAGCAACATTGCCCCGTGTGACCCTTTACTTCAGACATGTTCAAAGTCCGGCCCGGGGGCCAAATGCGGCACGTTGTCAAATTTCATTCGGCCCCCAGCCTCTGTCATAAAATCAATAACGTCTGGCCCGCACACAGACTTGATAAATTGGTCAGCAGTACTGCTACCAGCATATGAAGTAGCTTACACACTAAATGCTGCTCCTCGTTTACCCACTAAAAGGCAGCAGCACTCTGAGCAACATCACCCCGTGTGACCCTCTACTTCCAATTTTCTGAAATGGCGACAATCAACATGAAAAAGAAAGTCGACTGCGACGGCCGACGCTACAAGGACAGGTAGAAATTGGACTATTTCTTCAATAAAATACACAACAACTGTGTCCGCCTCATTTGCAAAAAAGGCAGTCGCTGTTTTTAAAGAGTTCAATGTGAGGCGATATTACCAAACAAGACACGCTGACATGCACGACAAGATTATAGGGAAGATACGCAAAGAAAAATTGAAGCAACTTGAAGCTAGTTTAACTTCACAACAGCAGTTTTGCAAGAGCCCGAGAGTCGAAAGAGAACGCCACAAAGGCTAGTTGCGAGATTGTTAAAATTTTTAATAAATATAAATAATAAAGCAAATGTAACAACCAGAATGGCTTGCTAAAATTTGCTTAAATATATTGTTCTACGTAAAGGACGTCAGCCAAGGTCGGCCCCCCACATTTTTACCGCACCAAATCTGGCCCCCTTTGCAAAAAGTTTGGACACCCCTGGTGTAAATGGAAGGCAGCTCTGATTGGCTAGCTCTGATTGGCTCAGAAGCTAAAGCAATTCATGTTGAGGCGGGTCAACATGGAAGAGGAGACATAAGCACTTCGGCAAGCAGTTGGGCTATTACGAAATATTTTGTCGACCTCTGAAACAGTCACTTCTTTGTCATGCTGTCTCAAGCGGCAGAGGACAGGATCAGCTGCACCCATTTTCACTCATAATAAGGTGGTTGAAAGTGAGATGAGTGATATTTTCCAATCAAGCAACTCCAAAATCCTTTTAGCACTCCAAGAGGGAGCTAACGTGACATGTGCCCAAACTGGAGGATCGTCACGGCAGTTATTGCGATATCAGACGCACCATTTTGACAACTGGAACTCCCGTTCCATTGACAAATGGAAACACTGCAGTGAACTGAGCTCCGTTTTGTAATTCGAAAATAATGGATCGGACGTCACACGGTAGAATAGTCCAGTGGTAAAAAAGGTCGTCTGTGGCTCGGACAACCGGATTCGCGTCCCGCTGGAGACCTACAATTACTTGTATTTTTCTCAATAAAAAGTTAATGATGGCTGGCTGACTAACCAAGACAATATTGTAAAATCAAGCATGCACTTTCTATAATTGTGTCAATTACTTTGAAAGATCATATTCCATTCGTGCTATGATTTACAGCAACAAATGTGTAGCTGTCTTAATGATAAAAATATGTTCCACAAACAGCAAGGAGAGTTTATGAATGTGCACTGTTAAAAAAAGGTCACTAGACTAATTTTTGTATTCAAGTGAAAATGTAGTAAAAAAAAATAAATGAATGAATAGAGCTAAATTGGAAAACTAAGAGGTGTGCTCCAACCTATAAGAAGAGTATGTCTACGCTGCACTGGTTTTGGGTCAAAAAGTCAAATGGTCTAGGAGCTATTGAAGTTACTAATTAAATTTTAAAAATCATTAAAAAAAATTATGAATAGGTAAATTGGAAAAGTAAGAGGTGTGCCTTGATCTCCAAATAAAATAATTCAACCCTGCACTGGTTTGGGGTTAAAACGTCAAAAGACCTCAAAGCTACTGAAGTTTGAAGCTAGTCAGTATGCCAGATGTGTGTGTGAGAATTAAAATATATGTCGTGAGCAGTGTTGTTAATCTTACTGAAAAAAAGTAATTAATTATAGTTACAAATTACTTCTCCCAAAAAGTAATTGCGTTAGTAACTCAATTACCTGAATGTAAGAGTAATTAGTTACTTGGCAACGTAATTGGTGATAATTACTTTTAAAAAAATAAATAAATAAAATAAAAAAAAACATTGGCCACACTATGTGAAGTTTTTTGTGAAGGTTTTTGGTACAATTGGCCCGAGCCCAATTCTTTACCCTAATTTACCCTTTACCCTGAATCAACTGTTAAAAGTTGTTAAAATTGCTCCCATTATTGCATTAGTTCCCTTCTCTCTACTTTCGACAAATGAAAGTTTTAAAACTGTTTCATTATTTAAAGATAGATTCAAGTCAAGATTTTGCCGATTTATAAGTATTTTAGATAAAAAGTTACTTAGGTTCGCCAGGAAGGTTCTCTACAACAGAGCCGTCCTAAAAAGTCTACTGCTTTAAGATGGCGGCTGTCTACTAACTCATTTAGTGCCATGTCTGTCATTTTGCATCTAGTTATATCTATGTACAGTACATGTGATATCTACCATGTCTACCATAGCTACCATAACATGCGGGCGTAGTTTGTAGCGTTTGATGCTCGGCGTCACAACATACTTGCCTCCTCCCTACTCCTGCTCTGCTCTGTTGTCTCGGTGAGTCCGTCTCCCTCAGACTTTTCGACCAATATAGTAACGCATAGTAACGCATGCCTTTCCGTCCTCAGTAACGGTAACGACGTTGCCAAGATGAGAAAAGTAATTAATTAGATTACCCACTACAGAAAAAAATAACGCCGTTAGTAACGCCGTTATATTGTAACGCCGTTATTAACAACACTGGTCATGAGAGGAGAGAATATGTGTGCGTGTGAGTGAAATGTATATGTATATGAGAGGAGAATGTATGGATGTGAGAGGAGAATATATGTGTGTGTGAGTGAAAATATGTGTGAATGTTAGAGGAGAATGTATGTACAGTATGTGTATGAGTAAAATGTATATGAATATGAGAGGAGAATGTATGGATATGAGAGGAGAACATATGTGTGGCTGAGAGAGAGAATATATATGTGAGAGGAGAATGTATGGATGTGAGAGGAGAATATGTGTGTGTGAGAGTGAATATATATGTATGTGAGAGGAGAATGTATGGATGTGAGAGAATATATGTGTGTGTGAGAGGAGAATGTATGAGTGTGAGAGTGAATATATGTATGTGAGAGGAGAATATATGTGCGTGAGAGTGAATATATATGTATGTGAGAGGAGTATGTGTGTGTGTGAGAGGGCCAGAATGACAAATGTCTTGTACGGCCCCTCATAGTTTTGTTTTCTGAATGACACCCCCATTGATTCATGGTCCAATCAGGTAAATCACTGACAGTGGCAGTCTCAATTCTGACAGATGACTGGCTGAAACTATTTGAATTTGGGTGCTTCATTACTTCATAGCTACGCCAACAGATGTAAAATTTGTGGGCCGTTGTCGCCGTGATTCGTGTGCGTTGTTGCAGTTGAGTTGCTAAGAAATCTACTTTGCTTAATCTTTAAGGAGCAAGGAAGAGAGGTCGTTCTGAAATATCGCTCCTGATAAGGTATGTGCACTTTTTGTAAACACATAACATAGAAAATGTATTTTTTTAAAAGTTCATAGCTAACAAAAGTAAAGTTCATTGGAGATACTCTGAGCAGAAACACTTCTGATGCCAGGAGGTCAAGGAATGCCTCAGCAGATGCAACAATGGAGGTGCAGCAATACATAATTGATCTGGGGAGAGCAGAAAACACACTGACAGAAACACCAAACTGTGTACCATCATCTGTTGGTGAGCAAAACTTAAAAAAAAAATTTTTTTGCACGCCAGCATCATCTGTATCTTGTGAGCTAGTATTTTCCTAAAAAAGAAATCAACTCGGTCCCAAAAGTGTTCAGATATTAATACACTTCAATAACAATATCTTTTAGTCTCCCCCATCCAACATAATGGCCATAGTTACACAAGCACACCTTTAACACCCCGCCCCACATAATGCTAATCAGTAACAAAAAACACATTCATAAGTCTTTATTTGTAATTCATTAATCTATACTTATAAATAGTTACCCTCTTGAAATATCATTCGACGAAAATGTACATTTTCCTTAAACATTTTCTCAGGAAGCTGGCCAACTCTGCTAAAATTGGTCACATCTTTACTTAAAGGGATGACTGAATTCTGCCCATGAAATGAAATTATTAGAGCTGTCCTGACTAGTCGACAACATCGATGACGTACAGTGCCTTGCAAAAGTATTCGGCCCCCTTGAACCTTGCAACCTTTCGCCACATTTCAGGCTTCAAACATAAAGATATAAAATTTTAATTTTTTGTCAAGAATCAACAACAAGTGGGACACAATCGTGAAGTGGAACAAAATTTATTGGATAATTTAAACTTTTTTAACAAATAAAAAACTGAAAAGTGGGGCGTGCAATATTATTCGGCCCCCTTGCGTTAATACTTTGTAGCGCCACCTTTTGCTCCAATTACAGATGCAAGTCGCTTGGGGTATGTTTCTATCAGTTTTGCACATCGAGAGACTGACATTCTTGCCCATTCTTCCTAGCAAAACAGCTCGAGCTCAGTGAGGTTGGATGGAGAGTGTTTGTGAACAGCAGTCTTCAGCTCTTTCCACAGATTCTCGATTGGATTCAGGTCTGGACTTTGACTTGGCCATTCTAACACCTGGATACGTTTATTTTTGAACCATTCCATTGTAGATTTGGCTTTATGTTTTGGATCATTGTCCTGTTGGAAGATAAATCTCCGTCCCAGTCTCAGGTCTTCTGCAGATACCAACAGGTTTTCTTCCAGAACGTTCCTGTATTTGGCTGCATCCATCTTCCCGTCAATTTAACCATCTTCCCTGTCCCTGCTGAAGAAAAGCAGGCCCAAACCATGATGCTGCCACCACCATGTTTGACAGTGGGGATGGTGTGTTCAGGGTGATGAGCTGTGTTGCTTTTACGCCAAACATATCGTTTTGCAATGTGGCCAAAAAGTTCCATTTAGGATTCATCTGACCAGAGCACCTTCTTCCACATGTTTGGTGTGTCTCCCAGGTGGCTTGTGGCAAACTTTAAACGAGACTTTTTATGGATATCTTTGAGAAATGGCTTTCTTCTTGCCACTCTTCCATAAAGGCCAGATTTGTGCAGTGTACGACTGATTGTTGTCCTATGGACAGACTCTCCCACTTCAGCTGTAGATCTCTGCAGTTCATCCAGAGGGATCATGGGCCTCTTGGCTGCATCTCTGATCAGTTTTCTCCTTGTTTGAGAAGAAAGTTTGGAAGGACGGCCGGGTCTTGGTAGATATGCAGTGGTCTGATGCTCCTTCCATTTCAATATGATGGCTTGCACAGTGCTCCTTGAGATGTTTAAAGCTTGGGAAATCTTTTTGTATCCAAATCCGGCTTTAAACTTCTCCACAACAGTATCTCGGACCTGCCTGGTGTGTTCCTTGGTTTTCATAATGCTCTCTGCACTTTAAACAGAACCCTGAGACTATCACAGAGCAGGTGCATTTATACGGAGACTTGATTACACACAGGTGGATTCTATTTATCATCATCGGTCATTTAGGACAACATTGGATCATTCAGAGATCCTCACTGAACTTCTGGAGTGAGTTTGCTGCACTGAAAGTAAAGGGGCCGAATAATATTGCACGCCCCACTTTTCAGTTTTTTATTTGTTAAAAAAGTTTAAATTATCCAATAAATGTTGTTCCACTTCACGATTGTGTCCCACTTGTTGTTGATTCTTGACAAAAAAATTAAATTTCATATCTTTTATGTTGGAAGCCTGAAATGTGGCGAAAGGTTGCAAGATTCAAGGGGGCCGAATACTTTTGCAAGGCACTGTAAATGCGTCAGCGAGCACTCCATCTTGTTGACGGTTAATAAAGGGTTAAAAAATATATATGCATGGAAAATTGAGAATGGCGGATGCTCGGGATTCAAGCAAGCAAAGCGGCACAAAGCCAAAAAAGCGCACCAGAGTGACCAAAGCAAAGACTTACTTCAACGAAACAAAGAAGGGTACACTGTCGTGTGCCACGCTCGCATACCACGGCAGTACGTCACAGTGAATGAATACCTGAAGCGCTGTCACCCAGGTAAAATTCTGGAAGGCAACAGGAGACAACAAGCTGGCGGATCGTAAGTCCTTATAACGGCGTTTTTTATTGAAGTTGCCTTTATGTGGGTTGTACAACAGAGTATTAGGGGCTAATGTCGGGCTAATATAGCTGAATAAGTTGCTATGTACTTTACGTAGCGTGTTGGCGCCTCCATCAAAATCAACAATATAAAAGCATCTTCTGTTTTAGAATCGGTTTTACAAAAGAGGAACACCTAATTATTTTGCTTCATTAACATAAAAATCAATCAGTCAATAGAAGCATTTGTACTAATGCTTCGTCGTAGCTCCCAGCTAGGGCACATGTATAGTGCGTAGCGCTCACAACTACAGTACCCCTATGTAATGATTTTTTTTCCCACTGCAATAGCACGACTTTAATCTCCTAGTCCTTTTTAAAAATGTATTTATTTGGCCCTAATACTCCGTCGTAGCGTCGCATCAACGTGCATCATTAAGTTTTTTTTCATGTACTTCACTTCAGTGATACGTGACATTTATTTATCTACTCTGCTGGTGCTCACTCTAATGCTGAGAGCAATATAGACATACCACAAAAAGAGAATGTAAGAATTTTTTAAATCATGTTGGAAAAGTGAAGTCACAGTGTTCTGAATCTGTTTACATTCCATCCTTTTGCAATAGTTAATACCATCAGCATTTGACCTCATTGTTTGTTTGTGATTTAGTATTTATTTGTTTGTACTTTAATAAAGAATTTAAATGTTCCAAAATGTTTTTGTGAATTAATAATCGTCAACAAAAATGTAATTGCCAGATAAGTAAAAAAAAAAAAAAAATCATGAAAAAAATGATCAGACTAACTAATCGTGAGAAAAATAATTGTTTGGGGCAGCCTTAGAAATTATCATTTAATACAATGTAATGAGACTGTGTTTTAGTATTTAATGTTTTCGAGACAAACAAACAAAGTGACTTAGGAGATTATTTTAAGTGGATGATGAAATAGCACATAGAAACAAAATCAGCTTTCCTGTGTGCATCAAACTTCAAAAGAAAGATGCATTGCGAGCCACTGCATTTTTAGTTTTTGCCAGGAGAGGTCACTGGTTCAAGTACTGAAACGATTTTTGAAGCAGTTTGCCAAGTAGTTCGGAGCTTCTCAAAAGCTTCAATGGCCATCACTACATGATTCTTTCTGCTGCGATGCACAAATAGGGAAACTGTGAGGCAATCGTTAGGCAGCTGTGCTAACTATTTAGGCTCCTTGCACTAAAATATTACATTTTTAACTCATTCACTCCCAGCCATTTTCACCGTAGAAACCCCCTTTGCTCCCGGCCGTTTTACTGGATTTTGACTGATTTTGCAAGGCCCACAGAAAATTATGTTCTATTGCTATAGAAACATGGAACCCGCTAAAAGAAAGATTAGACTCTCTTCTTTCAGCAGGAAAAAAATTAAGTTCATATCTTTTTCCATTCTTGAGAAATCAGCATTAGAAATTAGCTTAGTTTGAGCCATTTTCCAAATTCTGATGAAAAAACAGACAAATTGAGCTTGTTGTGAAAGCATACATTTGAAACATAACTTTGACTTTAACACAGCTATTTTTAGCTTTAGTTACATCCCAAACATCTGAATGTTTTTCTTTTAAAAAATAACATAAACAACAAGACAAATAGAGCTTTTGATAGCAAAGTAACAATTTATTTACAAATAACTAACTGAGAGATGACGCTGTTGTGGCGCAACAGCCGGGTAAACTTTTCCCTCATCGCCGCCTGTCTCATAAAGATGGATTTTTTTTTTTAGTCTCTGCGGGATCTGTTCGGTGAGCAGCACGGAATCAACGGCATCGTCCGCTGCACTGGTGGTCCCAGTCGTTCTGCTCGGTCGTCCAGCGCCTGGCATCCCGGGCGTCCTCTAGGTTGTTCTGCTCGGTCGTCCGCCTCCTGGACCTCCATTTGGTTGTCCTCCGCTGGTGCTCCGGCCTGGCCGTTCGTTGCCGTTGAATCGGGTTGTGTGTCTTACCAAATGCGCTACTGCCCTCCAGTGGCCAGTTTTATTGCTTTAAAATGGAATTTCAGCTTTGTGCTTTGGAGCTAAATTGAATCAAAACCCAGAGATGTCGCTTGTATAAAAAAAAAAAAAAAAAAAAAAAAAAAAAAAAACGTAAAAGACGTATAAATACGTCTTTGGGACACTGACACAATTAAAAATAGAACGTATATATACATTTTTGGGAGCAAATGAGTTAATTGACAATGCAGAGAAACCACTTTTGAGAAAGAATTTCATTTTTTTATTCATATGCATTCAGACTCGCAGTCACACTGTCACTGAGTGGGAACATAACCCACACTGCCTGCCGCACCATCAGTGACTAGCTACATCAATAAATATGATTATTAAATAATACATCAGAGTGTGTTTTTATTCCACAAGTTTGTACACGCAAACATATGAACACAATATTACTGGTTTGCAGAAAAGTTGTGAAAAAGTTGCAGTATGCGTTATGCAATCCCATTGGGAAGTGTCAGCGAAAGATTCAAATTCAGTTCTCGTCACGATTCCCCCGCTTGCCTTTGCAATCTACATTTTCTCATGAATAATGTCTCAAGAAAATCATCTATTCATGTGTTTGCAGAGTCTTTGTTTTTGTTTGATTTTTCGATTCAAACTTGCAGGCAGCCCAAAATGCACTTAATTCTTACTTCCCACCCATGGGTCTCACTCACTCACGTTTAACACTTATGAATTGTTGTTGCTGAATTAATCAGAAGTCAACAGTGTCTGTAAAGCTTCCAGAAATAGCACAATGCGTTTAAGTACCTCTATTTCCAGATTGTTAAACCGTACTACTACTAAAAATTTAAACAAAAAATAAAATACATGAAATAAATACAGGGTGATTGTAAAGTAACTCCAAATTTCAAAATACTTATAATTTGGGCTGCAGCTATCGAATATTTTAGTAATCGACTGAAAATTCTATCGATTAATCGCGTAATCGGATAAAACATTTTTTTTTTTAGGTAAAAAGCAATTATAAATATACATGAGAAAAAAAGACATTTAATCCAATATTGAACCATTTTCAGTCAATTAATGTATTTATTTTCAATGTACATTGTTGAAAACAGCCAACAATTGCATCTAAGATGTGATTAGAAAACAAAAAAATCACTGCTTTTACACAAAAAACTTCTAGATCTTATAAAAAAAAAAAAACATCTTACCTAAAAATGTAATTACGCTTGATAACACACATCACTTGAAAGCTACGTGTTTTTCCCACGTGTTTCAATTGAATTTCCATTTGTGTCAAGCTATTTTTGAGTTCTAGTTAAGTTTTAAGTTAGTCTAAACTGTAAGTACTGATAGGATTTTGAGTTTTTGCAGTGTTCAAAATAAATGTATGATACCTGCTGTATTGGAGCACATTAGGGACCAGTGCTACTTGGTGTTTTATTCAGCAATAACTACTGAGCTAAAACTGACAGTTAGCTTTAGTATGTTTTAATTTTACACCCTTATCACTCTACAGCGCTGTGTTTTTACAGATTAAATACAGCCTGTATGTAAGAAACGTTAGCCACGCATTGACAGTGGTCATAATCAATAGAAACCTAGCCCTCCGAAGAGCTAACGTTACGTGAGCGAGTGACAGTGACGTTATATTTTTTAGCGATGAGAAGTCTACTGCTTAAAGATGTTGTCATCGAGTCTGTCATTTCGCATCTAGTCCTAAATGCATGCGATATCTGAGACTGATCGGACACTCCCTGCTACCACACTAGCATCATGCGGGCATAGTTTTTAGCAACGTCGGCGTAGTTTGTAGCGTTAAAAAAATTTTTTTTTTTTTTTTATTGCTTCTTCCTTTACGCACGTGACGTCAGCGCGTTGTCTTGCATTAAAAGTAGTCCGGGCAAAACGTGATGCTTAGAGCTGGCAAAATGAAACGATTCCTCGAGGTGAATAAAATTACTCAGATCAGTTTTTAAACTCGAGTTACTCGAGTTGCTCGAGTATTCGTTTCAGCTCTACTTATAATTAGGAGTGGGAACCTCTTGGTACCTCACGATACGATGCGATTTGCGATACAAAGCTCACGATAACGATGATCTGACGATATGGCGATACAACGATTATCGATACATTTCTCAGGAAATCATTCTAGGACATTCTACAAACAACTAATAAACAGAAAAACAAGCTTCTGCTGTGAATTGGAATGAGTTTTTCACTGGTAGACGTCCAATCCATTTGAACTGGGAGGGTGGCAGCGAATGAACGCTGCCATCCCTCCCAACGGATTGAATGTCTATGGCCATCAGTGGCAGCCAACGCCAGGCAACGAGGTAATTTTTGGCCATTTAACTCTTTAATGCCTGCAATATGACGCATGTGTGAGAGAATCACAAAATTTAAAAAACAAGGTCTTAATGAAACCTTTTTTTCAAATTTATAAAAAAGAAAAAAATATGTGTAATAAGCAATCTAATATCTATAATCCTTGCTAAATCCTGTTTTTTTTTTTTTTGTCATGGAACCTGCAGATGCATGACTTGACTTGCATCCATCATTATTATTTTTTTTTTGAGGAAAGATATCTCAAAATTCTGAATTAGTCTCAAAATCAGGAAATTCTAAGTGTATCAAATGTGATACATTTGGCAAGAAGGGGTTAAGGTCATTTACCTGTTGATTTTCAGTTATTTCCTGTTGATTTTGTGGTACTTTGTGGGTCACTTCCTGTTCTGTAACTAAAAATAAACATGAAATAACCCATAAAATACCCAAATGAATAGGCAGTGACTCAAACTCAACAGGAAATGACCAATAAATGCCCTAAAATGAACAGCAAGTGACCTGTAAATGCCCTGAAAATCAGACGGAATGACTGTGAATGCTTTGGTTTCGAAAGAACGAACGTTCCCTGTCTAAATGGAATGGAGTGTCGAGCACCGTCAATGCAGCCTTAGAGTTAACTGAGACACTATTAAGATGGAAGATTTTGGTAGCAACTTGTTGGTTCCTTTTTAATTTTTTTTTAGACATTGACACCTTTTTAAAACGATATCTCGATTCTTGGCAGGAGCATATCGATAACCTTTTGGGAAACAAAGTATCACGATATATCAACCTTTCGATATTTTGTCACACCCCTACTTATAATGTATTTAAATGTTATAATGTTTTTCTCAATTTCTTGGTGTAAGCTCTTTGATGTAGGGCAATTAAATCTACGTATGTTCTCGTTTTCTTTACAGATCCGTTCATTTTTTTCAGAGCCCTACAAAAACGGTTGGCCTTCTTATTCCATGTGACCATTCCCACTTAGCTTTTTGTACCCGAGATCGGTTGTTCAAGTGCAAAGATGCTGGAGAACCATTAAAAGAAGACATGCTCAAGTTGACGCTCGGGGCGCTGTCGCATTAGACCAAGAGGACCAGGGTCCGGTTGGAGAGATACCTCGCAACAACACTTGCAAATGACTTGTTGAAAAGGTTCAGCATTCACACTGCACCAACCGAACTTTCCGAGTAGCATCACGTGGACGAAAGGCGCACTCATTTATTGGACAAATAGAAGAAGAAATACCTTCCTCCTGGGAGGGGAGGGAGCGTAGAGCGTCACCGCGTGGTGCTGTGATGCTGCACGTTATGTAGCATAGCAATATTTTTACATGTTAAACTGTATAAAGTTTTTTTAAATTAGTCTTTTATTTTTCAATCTTAATATAACCTTGCGCCTGAATGTGTCATTTTTTGTCAACTGCCTGTTTTGTGCAGCAGATGTTTGGATCCATGTAAGTTCAAATTAAAAAAACAAAAAAACAAAAAAAAAACTAATGTAGCATAGCCTAGCAAGTCACAGCTCGTCCGGCGGCATGGTTGTTCCCTCCCGACTTGAACGAACTGGAGTATATTCAAAATACATCAGGGATAATTAAACCACAAAAGGGAACCACGTGGTATACCAAGTCATCCAGGCGTACAATCGCTCTCGCTTTTGTGACTTTTTGGACTGTCACATTGTCGCCTCTTCCAGGAAAGCGAGACTCCCCAAACAGCCACTCCGAGAGGCTACGCCTGTCTCAGCGCCTGTCCCTCTTACACCGTACGTTTAGCAACAGCATGCAAAACACATCCACCACATTAGAACCCGATCCTGTGTATCAAATGCAACTGCTTAGCGCAGCACAACAACATTTGGCCAAGGTTCAGCTGTCATCTTGCCATTGTTAATTTTGAATAGCGTGCGCGCTGTACTTCCGCTTCCAAGGATGCCCTGCATCTGCCGTCACAGTTCAGAGCATCACAGTCCCATGCTGTAACGCTGCACATAGAGTAGAAGTAAACCCTGCTCCGGTTGGATTCACGAGCGAAATGAGGTGCGCTTAAAGTGAACCGAGACCCACGAATTTTGAGCGGACCAGAGGTCGTTTGTTTGGTCGGAATTACACTTCGGATGCGCGTTCACATTTACAAAACGAAGCGGACTATTTGGTCGGAATTACACTTCGGATGCGCGTTCACATTTACAAAACGAAGCGGACTATCTGAGAAAAAGAACTCTGGTCTGTCCAAAATGGACCAAACAGTACTAGTGTGAAACCGCCCTAATACAATCACGAATTGTCATGAAAAACCACAGGATCTGTGGCTGATACTCAAAGAGGCGATCACCCTTCTACTTCCAGGGACCCGAGGGCAGTGCAAGTTGTTCAAGAAATGTTTACCCGTACTTGGAAAAAGTCGATTTGACAAGCAACAAAAGAAAATTGGCTCTCCTTTCAGTCTGGACAAAATGTGCTCAAAAATGAACTTAAATGGCGCACTTGAAACTGGTAAGCACTCTCTGCTGAAGAACGTGACATTCATCTGGAGTTTGGAGAGATGATGTTCGCTTTGTATAATGATTGGTCTGGTTTCTTTATCTGTGAAATTATGGGGGGAAAACATTGAGAAAAATATACAACATTTGAATTATATTTTTAATCTGTGGTTAATGGTGCATTGGTGTGTTGAATTTCCTACTAAAGGTATGGCAAATTAAAGACGCTCAAAGCACTGAAGGGTTCCAAGTTCCATAGATTTCATAAAGTCGCAGTAATTATAACTGTCCAACGTTGGAAAGTGTGTGAACCAAAGTCACAGTCAGACTTCTGATGAAACGCTTTCTTTTCCATTATGAGCCCTTTGTGTTTTAATGATGTAGCCTGTGCCTTCCCTTCCTTTCGTTGCAGCTCTCCAGTCTTTCTACCTATAGTCAGATAACTTTTTGCCACCAGGGAGAATTTAATTGGGATTCCTGCTGCATGTGGATTCCACCACAAAAGCTACAGATATTATTTGAGGTCTGTACAAAAAGTCTGAATGTGGGGGGAAAACCACTGTTACAACCACATCAGCTGCAGAGCTTCAGTTTAGCAGCTTAAGCAGCAGCAACATACTCCCTGATCTCTGTGAAAGACCCTCTGAAGATGTCAGCCTTCTGCCTTTAGCACTCTGCTTGCTTGTGAAAATGCAGGCACAAGCACTCAAGTATTTTAGCCATATTAACCTGGGTTACTGCCAGCTATTCCTTAGTCATCACACTATCTGATTGCACATGAGCCATTGCACACATTTAGTTCATTGTGTGTTCTTGCATGACAGCTCTTGCCATCATTCCATGTTTGCAATAGATTTCAATTAATCACTGTCAAAAATTTGGTTTTATCAGTAGCATAGAGTAAATTATTGTGTTGGCAAGGTCATTTAAAGTGTGGCAGTACTACTGGTGATGACATTTTGATCATACAGTATTCCTTTTATCATATAAAACAAGTAGTGTAGAGTCAGAGCACAGCAGATTGTTGGCCATAGAAAACAATAGTTAACAAGCAAGAAATCCATAGATTCTCTCGACTTTAAAAGACTATAGTAATAACTGTCAACTATCATTTCTTCAGTATAACACAATCCTGTCGAGACTGGCAAGCCAGGAGGGCTCGTCTGGGTTTTACATGTTTTTGAAACTATAGTATTATAATTTTTTTTTTGGGTGTTTATTCATGACAGTGAGTATTACTTACATGCTGTTGCCACCGTCCCAGTGTTTTTTATTTATTCATATATTATATCTTTTTTTTTTTTTTTTTCAGATGCATCCTGACGTGGGCAGGCTAAAAAAAACATGCAGCTCCGCCCGCTAATGCGAGTCTGTATTGAGTCAAATTAGCTACTAGCTTGGTGCTGTGCTGGATCATGGATAAAAAGAGCAAGGGTGGAACCGAAAAAATAAGAACTAAAATGAGAAAAGCGCTTTTAAAAGAATTGGCAAAATGTGCAAAAATAGCAAATATTTTTACTGTAATACAACGAGCTCGCGGCCTCAAACGACAGAGGATTGCAATGAAAGTGGTAAGGCAAGATGGTGAATACACTGCATTTTGCAACGTGTGATTAGACAACACCACATAACTGAGGAAATTTAGGCTTGTAGCACCTCGCAAGGGAGATGCAGCAGCAAGCACTAGCCATAATGAACCCAAAACAGGTGCAGAGCAGGTAGGTAGGATTGCAATGTTCAGTGAGTGAATATTAGAATTAACATCATAAATTTCGTGGGGTCTTCAAAGTGCCAAAATGTTGACCTTGGAAATGATATGTCTGTAAGTACAGTGGTACCTCTACATACGAAGTTAATTCGTTCTAGGACCTTGTTTGTAAGTCGAAATGGCCGTATGTGAAGTAGGATTTTCCCATAAGAATACATTATAATTCCATTAATTCATTCCACAGCCCCAAAACCTTCACTAAATCCTTAATAAATACTACTGGTACTATTACAAATGGCAGTTACACATAGCAAAATGGATAAATTATAAATAATAATCGTAATAATAATGTAGTAATAATTATTAATAATTCCTGTAATAATGTAACGAATAGGGTTCTAATGTGGCGGACATTTTTTTGCTGTACCTGAACATATTGCATGGGTGACATGACAGAGAGAGGGAGCGGTAAAGTTTAGAGCTTACGTTCACTTTCAATGTTTTCTTGAGAACTACGTCAACTGCGGCGGACAGTAGGCGTTTTGTGTTGGATAAGTTCTGAAATAAATGATAAAAACCTACGAAGCTGGCGATTTATTTGGAGATGTTACCACAATAATAGTCACCTTAAAGTGCGTACGACAGGAGAAAGAAAGTCTTAAATAGCATTATTACGTGAATTAGAATCATATTTTGAGACGATTCGACTACATAAACACATTGGCCATTTTTAATCTGCCGGTTAGCCATGCCTAACATTATAGGGCTCTAGCGTCCCCAACAGGAGGATGACGTTGGTAGGAGAATGGTTTCATCTGTTTTACTATTCAGTTCATTGAGGATGAATTATTCAGAACAAGGAAAATGTGACGAAAAGAGCCGCAAAATGTCATTGTTTCAGTCTCTGTACTCCAATATTTTTACAGGATATTCTTTATATCCAAGTATTTTTCCCCATTAGCTAAATAAATGGTATGGTCATGACAAATAACAGTCATGTGCTAAATGGAAAATGAAATAATAAGAATGCATTTATTCAGTACGACATGGCAAAATGACTCCATAATGGTCAAAACTGTCGACTTCACCTTTACTCTCGCACCTCCCGAACGATATTTTATGCCACCTTAGTGAGTGGTGCTTTTGTCATTTCCCTGCTCCGGCTTCGGAGAATGTAAACAAACCAAGACAGCTAGCCGACATGCTAACCCAAACCGAGTAATGTTTCAAAGTCTTCGAAGCGAAAAATCACACATAACTAGCCCTGATCATTTCACACGGCAGCAGGGTTGTCAATTGTCTTTGCCAATCGGCAACCCGCCCGGCAGCGTGCAAGTTAGAGCTTGTCGTTCCCCTGCTGAGGACAGAGGGCTCGTTTGCGGGGAAGCAGTTGAACAATGACCGCCGGACAAACCAGCCAGCGTCTGAGGAGCGCGCAGCTGCCACATGGTCACCACGAATATGGCAAAATAATGCTTTACTACACGGCGAAGACGCAAACAGCGTCATAGGAGAGCGGCTGCAGTTGTTGTGCAGCTAACATGGCAGATTGTCTCTGAGGAGAGCTTTTCTTCATGCCCATCCATGATCAAACGTAAGTAATTGGTCCTTTATTTAAAGAAAGTTTGTAGTGTTTACTTTGAAATCGCTGTTTTCGCGGCCGTTTTTAACACAAAGTTGCAAATTCTGATAGGGTGGAAAATTTGACAGAACACCGGGCACAGGAAAAGGGCAATAAGCTGAGTATAGTGCTCTCCCGGCAGGGGGATGTGCGACAAGCCACCGGTTGTCGGCCGAGTGGACAAGGAGCATGTCAGCCACAAAATGCAAGTCACCTCTGTTTTATAATGATCCCAGTATTTGACAAAGTACAAAACACGATGTTTACTCACTTTTTCGTAACTCCAATGGTCCGACAGTAGTAGGGCTTGTTTTGGCCAATATCCGCCAGTGAATAGGAACCTTTTGAAACCACAAAAAGCCTCACACGCCTCTCTCTGGTGCAGCAACATTTCTCTGCAGTCGTTTGGCTGGCGTGATGCGAAAAATAAACAAATTAATCTGCAAAATCAGCTGAATCTGCAGTCCATCTGTATGCTATAAAGCAATGCTGTATTGCTGACCCGGGTGACATCACATTTGTATTCGTTCTAAACCCGAAACTGGAGCCGGAAGTAACTAATTTTCATGGCGCAGGATTCATAAATTGAATACATAAAACGATCGCTTCCACACACATCCAAGCAGGGGGAACGGTGGTCGGAGGAGGACCGTGGAGATGTATTGTAGAGCCAGTTCTTGGATGCGCACCCCACGCTCATATCTTTCTATAATTTGCATCAACATTTCAATGGTAAGCATCACCTTTTTCCTTGTTTCAACACCTGTACTAACCCTTTTGAAAATTTCTCTCACAAGAAAATCCGCCGTGCGTTTGTCTGCAGTGCTATCATGTAGTCGTGTTTCGAGTATGTCTTTGGATGTAGAAACAAATGGCAAATCAAATTTTACGTCAGATGTCGAAAAGATCATATATCAAAGTCAACGTATGTCGAGGTACCACTGTATTTTACATCAATACCAACCTGTTAAAATGCAGTATATGTGTGTTTATGGAGAAAACTATATGAACGAAATTTGTAGGTCTTGTTGTATGGAAGTTACTTACTAAACTTATAGCTTGTAGCTCAAGTGAAGTGTGGTGTCTACATGGTATTTTTGTACCGGTGTAGATTGTGCAGTTTTGTTGAATGCATGCATGCATGTTTCTTTGTTTCTTTCACAAACTTAAACAAATCACTTTGCATCATACAAGAAAAGACCAAGCTTTGTGTTTTATTGGAGGACATTCAATGTTAGCTGGCTGTCGGGCTGTGTACAAGAAAACACCCTGTTTTGGGCAGTACACTTATATAAATTATTAAATTTATTTATTTATTTATTTTTTAAGAGCTAACAACTAACAAATAATCCAGATATAAAATGGCCTTGCCAAAAGGACAAAAATATATAGCAACAATTGGTAACTTTTCAATTTTGGTCGATTTTAGCGACGCCGGTGGACAAAAGCGGTAGTGTTTTGCCTTAGGGAAGATTGCGTTATCCATGAAGACCAGCGCTGTGTTTCTCATGAGGACCAGCGCACACCCGCATAGTGTCGTAAAATCATAATGGTTGGCTGCAGATTGATTAAACAACATTTCTGATTCCAGTAGCTGTGTGAAGGAGGAAAAGAAATAAGGAAATGAATCCAGTTGTGGATAAACAATAGCATATTACGGTTAGCATATTACGTGTTGCTTAGTGTGGCTAACCCCCATCCCATTCGAACTCGTCAGCGCTGACGAGTTTGTTTGGGGGGAGGCGCCAGCGAGTTTTTTTTGTTGTTGTTTTTTTTTAAACTTACTCAATCACCAAATAGGCTTGCAGACAAAATTTTGTTCAACTCTCCTTTGTACACCACAAAAGGCAAGTACAAGTGAGCACAAATGAATTCAACTACAATCTCAAGAAGGGAGACTGCTTGATTTGTTTGGCCGACTTTTTGGCAATTTGAGCCTCTCCGGAAAGTTCTGAAATTGTGTAGTCTGTATTATACATTTTATACATGTTCTTGTCTTTTAAGCAGCCTTTTGAAAAGCTAGCAGAGCATCCGCCAATCACACAACACACTCAACTTTCTTTTCATCACCAACTTTGTAATTACAACCCTGCAGAAGATTGGAAAGGCAGTCGACTCGTCAACATCCACAAGACAATTCTGCTTCCCATGCCGACGTTAGAGACAAAAAAAACGGTTAGTTAAATTTAACGAGAACAGGAGCTATAAGAGAGGTGGACTGTTTGAAAATTCAGGATGGTGTCTTGCCACTGAAGTGTTGAGATTCAGCTAGCATCATCTAAACTTGGCCAACAAAGCTGGTTGGTTTGCCAAGAAAGCAAAAAAGATCACTGCAGCCAAATCATTATCACAGACTGAAAAACCAGCAATGAGTTGTTGAAAGAACTGAATACTGTGGAAGAGCTCAAGGATGTCAGGCAGAAAATCAGTTGTTAAACATAGCACATTGAACACAAACTAATAAAAATTAGGGATGTCTAAACAGATTCATGCATCATCATAAATTGACCATAAACCTTTTGAGCAATTGCTTAAATTAAAGAAGAAAAAAAAGAGAAAAAACATAAGTGATACTGTAAATCTCATTACAACCCCAAAAATAAACTTTTTTTTTTTCTAGGCCAACATTTATTGCATAACCCTTTATTCTTTATTAATGAAAAAAAAGTTATTTGTTGCGTTATAAAGTACAGTTTATGAAGGACATGGGATCCAACATTTCGAGGTTAGGAATTGTACGCAATGCACTCTTTATAAGAATACATCACGTAACACGAGAATGTTCCCACATACCTCAGTGTTTTTCCTTTCATTGGTTATATGTGTAGCATTGACAGCACAATTATCTTAAGTACATAAAATTTGAAAAGGGAGCATTCACATCCCTCAGCCACTATTGGATGCTGCTTCGATCTCCAATGACATTTTTTCCCCGTAACACCAGCAAAGCCAAGACTGTGTTTGCACACCTCACTTTAAAAGAATGGTTAAATTACAGTTTATATCAGTAAAACTTGTTCTTGGACTTAGCCCTGTGTCTTAAAATATTACATTATGCATTGCATCACTGCATTTTAAACAGTCACACTTAGAAGGCACAGCAACTTTCATTAAAAAAATCTGTAATGGTGTACCGCACGCAACATGTCACTTTTGCTCACTAATATTCATGACGTTAGTAATTTTTGCTAGGCGGGTCAAGCTCGCGTTTGTCCTAATGCTAAATGCATGTAAATAGTGTACAAACGAGATGTTCACTGAACTTAACCTACCAACTCTGTCCGAAAATGATGTCCCTGGTGCCAAATTCATGGTAAAGATGCGGAAGAACATACAAATGTTCAATTCAAGAGATGGCTTGAGTGTCGAGGGCTAAAAAGACGGGAAAAAGATTCAAAGGTAGCTTTTTTTTAAATCTTCACCTCTTTCTTGTGTGCATTGCCTTACGCCACTGACAATGACTGTGGGGACTATTTTTCCAGAAATAACCACCGAGAGGCTTAGCAGGCTATGGGTTTCTTGACTCGTTGAATCCTTTCAAATAAACTGAACGTAAACTTAAAGGTGTTTATTCCAACTCAAATTCAACCAATGTTACTTGTGGGTTTCAAAATCAAATAAACAGAACCAAACAATAACGTACAGTAAGGAAACAATGGTCAACAGAAAATATGCCTTGAGCCAGCTAAACCCCTAGCTCTGTGTGTCCAACTGACTTAGGTCCTTCTGACAGCCCCATTTCAGCAGGCATAAACAACATAAAGGTGTCAAAGGCTGATTACCTAAAACCACACCCACACATACCATTTAAGGAACCTAAGTAGACAGACAAACACTAAGCAAGGAAAGATAACCAGGCTCCTGAACAAAAGAAATAGTATAACATAATCAAAATCACCACTAATAGACACTATGGCTCATACAATGACATTCTCCTGCTCCAACAATCTATCCTTTACCACCATATGCCCTGTCTTTCTTATATATTATATCCTCTGGTTGCCTTACGCCTCTGACCGTTCTAGGGAGTAATTTACGTCGCTATTTTGTGTAGCGATGGCAAATGCTACTCAGTGACAGCGAACGAACACTTTTAATTATTTAAATAACAAATCTTGATTCTATAATTTATTTACACTTCCCCCTTACTAAAGTTGTTTTTTTTACAACAGAAAGATAACAACAGTGGCAGTCAGATACCATTTTAATTTTTTTCAGTTTATTCATTGTCAGACAGAAGCAGCACGGCGAAGTGCCACGCTAAAAAAAATACAGTAAGTAAAAATATCAAAATGGCTTACCTCTTCGTTCTCTGTAGGACTATGGCCCCCAACAAAATGTTTACTGCATATGAAGGTGAATGGCTTCACCTTGCTGGCATTAAACTGGTCTTTTGGAAGTCCACACAATTTGATCCATTGTTCACATTTTTTCCCTATTTTTTGGCTTTGGGAAACGTTTGAAGAAAACATCCTTCATATGTCTTAATGTCTAGAGTTGTTTCTACAAGTTCCATAGCAGCAGTGTTTACTCGGCATGTTCTTTTGTGAAAGATTACCGGCAGAAAACAAGCAGTAACAACATGAGTTGAATGCGAGGACGTGTCTATGTTGACCCACTTCAGGGTTACGATGGTCACGGTCTAAAAATAGCATTAGTCCGCTACG
The DNA here is from genome assembly GCF_030265065.1 of Corythoichthys intestinalis. Lineage (NCBI taxonomy): Eukaryota > Metazoa > Chordata > Actinopteri > Syngnathiformes > Syngnathidae > Corythoichthys > Corythoichthys intestinalis. Next base: position 35,081,085 of record NC_080397.1, read on the forward strand.
CTATTGTTTCCTCACAAAACATTATTTCAACCTATGCCTACATCATGGTCAAGAAGGCACGACAAACTATTATTGACGACCATGTCACCAGGAACCAGTGGTAAAAATGTAGTTTAGCAAATCTTTCTTGATTTCTTCCTGATCACTTGATGTGCAGATTTGCTGTGTCACCTCCTGAGTAATACCAACCTTCCAAACGCTTGCACGTCACTAATGTATTGCTGTGTGCTCACCCGCCAGCGTTGAAATTCATACATTATCACTTTGACCCTTGGGCTAACAGCTAAGCCCCAGTTCTGTCTGCCTAAACTTAGCTCATTCACATTGCACCTCTGGCCACTTGGCCCCACTACACTGCTGCAGGAGCTGTGGATTTGCTTAATACCTTAACTAAATGAGAATAATAACCCTGCGGACTAGAATATTTAGTGTGCAACTCAAGGGAAATGTTAAAATAGATTATTATAATTTATTCGTTTAAAATATTGCAGTTTCGTTCCTCACAGTGTTGTTTTGAATGGCGAATGTGATTAAGTGTAAAGAGTATTCACGAACGAAAATATTACATCTCTTACTTTTGGAGTAAATACTACTTAAAAATAAGATCTTGTCACCCTAACGATATTCATGCAAGAAACGGAAAATACAGTATTTACTAGATCTTAATTGATGGCCAAAGGAAATTAAATATGAATAGTCAGAATGAAGGTTTTTTTTTTTTTTTTAATCGATGTGATTGTTGCCTTATGTGTTGTTATAACAGTGCACGAGCACTATATTTTTCTTGATATTTGGCAGAAGCAATTATACAGTATATGGCTAGTGTACGCATGGTTGATTTGTGAGCTTCTGTAGGTAATTACAAATAATGATGAAAATCGGAACCAAGAAAACGTATCCTGGCATTAAAAAATCTAATCAGAGATAACAAAGTATCCATATGAGAGTCTAGATGCCAGCAAGACTATTAAAAAAAAAAAACTATCAGCTACGGAGTCTTTCCTTACAAAAGCCATTACTCTACTGACACCTCTTACTTGTTTACAGACTGATTGATATTCCGTGGCTCGTACGCCGTCATTCAATTTGCGTTTTCAATTTCTTCGCAAGACAAAGGATGCAAGGATTTCTTAAAGACAAAAGCAGCTACTGATACGTTTGGAATAAGGCATAGGAATCCAAATGTGCTTACAAAAAATGCTCATTACAGTTCAGACATGGAAAAAGGCACATACACACACCTACACAAATGAAATGAACAAAAGTGTGTAATGGCAAAACATAAAATCTTCCTGGCATAACAAATGCATAAAAGGCCCGCTACCTTATTGAGATTACCTCATTAGAATTCAATATTGAAATTTCTGAAAGGATTTCTATTCTGGGACACCAAAAGCATTTAAAGTGGAAACAGCTCCAATTCCAATCAAATCTCGTGCTTACTGCTGCTAAAATACAAAAAAGAAAAACATAATCCATGCTTTACTAGATATAGAATAAAAATTTAATTTACACTGCTTTCATTGTTATGGCTGAAAATGTATGTAATAATCTAATTATTGCTATGGGTTCGTAGACAGGAGGTAAGATGTGGGTATTAGCTTTGCTGTTTGTACTGCTGTAGTATTCTTAAAGCAAACATCAGATAGTATTACTTTCAGATTGTGTCTTTACAGTGTATCAAAAAAGTGAGTACACCCCTCGCATTTCTGCAGATATTTAACTACCGTAATTTCCCGAATATAAGGCGCACCCGTGTATAACGTGCACCCCAATTTTACTTGTAAAATCTAGGGGAAATTATTGTACCCATGTGTAACGCGCACCCTAATTTTAGCACCAATAAAAAGAATACAAGACAACAGAGCGCTTATACAGATACAGAAATGTCATTTTACTGACCGGTGAAACACAGCACAAGCATAGCACATTGGTAGTTCAAAACATTACCGTAAACTCACAATAAGTACGGTAATAATATGATTTGACAGCTTCTCCAATTTGACAGAATCCAGGAGAAAACAAAACAGATATGACTTTTCTTTTAAAGGCTGCTGTATAACTTGCTGGTTTCATCATGATGAATAAATGTTTCTTCCATGGATTGATATGGTAAAATAAAAGTGAGGACTGAAGTCAGAAATCGGAAAGAGCGCATCGCTGTAGATTGTAACAATAGGAACTATTGTTATTTAGGTTTGAGTTTCCCAAGGGACAGATATAGTTGACGGACACAGGAAGTCTGTGTTGTGTTACGTTTGTTATGGTCCGAGTTGCAATAAATGTTGGCTCAAATGAGTTCAAGAAACTAAATTCTGTGCTTTATGAAGAGTGAAAAAAAGCAGAATTTAACACAGACGAAATCATTCGACCAATCAGAGTGAAGTATTACCGAAACAAAATGGTGACGTTATGTACCGTAATGGTCCGCAACAGATCGCCGCACACGTTTTCTTCAACACAACATGGCCGTGTCAATAAAAAAAATTTAAAAAATATTTTAAAAATCTGTTTTTATATATATATATGTATTTCTGTCTCCATCCTTGTACACATGTATAATGCGCACCCATGATTGACATGTAGTCAGTACAAAGGGTTAATGTCAGAGAGAACGCGCGGGGGAAGTGTCAGCCGAGCGGCACTTGTTTTGGCTGTCGCTGTTCCCGAATGCGTCTTGGCCGGGGGGGGGGGGATTTCAACACTGCGGAGATTGAAGAGGTGGAGGGTCAGCCTTTTAGTGCTCAGACTATGCTGCACTCTACATCAATTTGGTGTGCATGGCTGTCACCCCAGGAGGAAGCCTCTTCTGAAGACGGTACACAAGAAAGCCCGTTCGTCTCATCAGACCATAGGACATGGTTCCAGTAATCTATGTGCTTTGTTGACATGTCTCCAGCAAACTGTTTGCGGGCTTTCATGTGTACCATCTTCAGAAGAGGCTTCCTCCTGGGGTGACAGCCATGCACACCAAATTTATGTAGAGTGTGCCGTTTGGTCTGAGCACTAACATGCTGACCCCCCACCTCTTCAATCTCTGCAGCAATGCTGACAGCACTACTGTAACGAGTCACATGATATTTTGGAAGAAAAATGACAAACAGTACTCAATTTGGACATTTAGGGATGTACATAGTTTCTAAGGGGTGTACTCACTTTTGTTGCCAGGGGTTTAGAAATTAATGTCTATATTTTGAGGGGAAAATAAATTAACTATTATATAAGCTGCATACAGACTACTTTTCATTGTGTCAAAGTGTCATTTTGTCTGTGTTGTCCCATGAAAAGATATACAGTAATTTCTGGACTATTGGGCGCCCCTGATTACAAGCCTCACCCAGTACATTTTTAAAGGAAAAACCATTTTGTACATACAGGGTGACCCAAAAAAAAGTTTACACTGCCATAATACAACTTAAATGCCATGTTTATTCAGTTTAGAATTAGAATTTAATCACAAATTATACATTATTGTAAAGAACATGTACAGTACACTCTAGTTTTCAATGTGTCCTCCCTTAAGTGTCACAAAAGCCTCCAGGCGCCTGCGGAACGCTTCTTTATGTAGGATGCTGTCATCTTTTCCCAAGATCTAACAATGGACCTCTCCAAGGCTGCCACAGAAGTTTGTGGCTTCTTACAGGCACTGTCCTCCACAGTTGCCCATATGCTATAATCCAGGGGATTGAGATCTGGACTCTGGGGTGGCCACATATCACCTTGTCAGTCAACTTTTTGGTCCGCACAGATCGGCACTTCCAGACCCAGGTTTTCGTGAGGCTGTTCCAGTATCTTTCAGTTTCTTTTTAACTTTGTAGACTGCACATCTGGATATTCTCAGATTTGCTGCAATCTCAGTAGGTGTCACACCGGCATGCAGCAATTCAGGTACAGCTAAAGTTTTCTTCATTTTCAGCAGAAGCACAGGAATTGTAGAGACGAGAGATTACCAGCTGCATTGAGTGACCATAATGCATCACTTAAGCATGACAACCTATTTAGATATGTTTCAATGGCTTTTAAACAAGCAGTCAACTGAGTGTAAACTTTTTTTTGGGTCACCCTGTACATAAGTCTCTCCTGCCTATAAACCGTGTGTGCCCACTTAGTAACAAGAGACATTGACAAAGAAATAAACAGTTTTCAAAATTTTTAATTACACACCTTAACTTTTCGTTCCAAACAGCGCCGGCAAACACGGCAGTTATATAGCAGCGGCACGGAAGTTACATAGCATCAGCATGGCGGTGCAGCACTAATTGTGCTGGTTAATAAAAACATAAGTCTTTGTTAGCAATCTTCATCTTCCTCCTGTGCATTCAAACCATGGAAGTCTTCATTCTCAATGTCGGATATTAAGACGCTCAGATGCACTTTGCCACGCACCTACTCAGTCTCTCCTTCGCTGTTGCCTTCAATGTCTCCCATAATGAGGCAAATTCACTCCCAGCCTGTGCCGTCCTCCTCGTCACGCAGCAGACTGGCCCCTCGAAACCCGTTGGTGATGGCGGACTCTTTCACAGCGCTTCACGCTGCCAGGCTCCCCCAGCAAACTTTTGCAAAAGCTGCTCTTCGCATGCGGTGAGTCTTGGCAAACGATCTCTCGCCGCTCGTCATCAAAGCTTCCCATACAACTCGGATGGCCAATTTAATTTCTTCTAGCATTTTCCATGATGCAGGTCTTCCAATTCTACTCATGCACAAAGACGAGGGTCCGCCACCTCTATTCATGCACAACGCACAAAGTTAAACTACCGGTAATAGTGCAAAGTAGCGTCTTCCTCGACACATATATTCCACGTGTCTCACTCCCACATTCCATGCTAGAGCGCCCCTAGCGGCCGTCAGAAAAATACACAAATTGGCCGCATCATTGCACACCCCGCAGGATCCAAAATAAGGGAAAAAAGTAGCGGCTTGTAGTCTGGAAATTACGGTACTTAAATATCTGCAGAAATGCGAGGGGTGTACTCACTTTTGTGATACACTGTAAAAGAAGTATATATATTTTGAATTGATAACAGGCTTGTAAAAACAATGCTAGGTCCATTACAAAGGATTGTCTCACCCATTTTTGTTTGTATGAATTAAGAAACATGGATAAATGGATGAATTGGTAAAATATGAAGACTGTGTTTGTCCTCAAATACTGATCACACACTTTCAGCCAATCGGCTTTTTTGCCAAAAGAAGAGTAGATTCTGCTCATTGTCTCTCAAATGTCACTGCTCCCAAACCAGCCTCAAATCCGAGCCTTCTTTATCTTCTTTGTACAAAGATATAATGATGACATCCCATCACTGCCAGAGAGATGATTACAATGTTTGGTCAACATTATATTGGAGCTTTGCCATTTTGCTGGGGAAGGAAAATGCAGGGCCAAGAGCAGACCACATCAAAGCAAAGTGTGTGCTGCCTGGAGTCAGAAAACCCCTTTTGCACGATTGTAATTAAAGATAGAGGGCCACACGAATCTGTCTTGCAAAGGAAATAATTACATAGGTCTGCAAGGGAAGGGAGAATGTGGGTGGGAGCAGAGAGAAAAGGAAGGTGGAAGGGAGGAGGGCCTGTTGGACTGAGCGGTGGATAAGGTGTGCATGGAGGGAGGCTGAATGGTGTAGGGAATTGCGACGGCTGAGGTCAAAGCTGGTTCAGAGAACTGCAGGTCATTTGCACCGCTTCACATTCGTAATCCTACGACACACACACACGCGCGCACAGAATCACAGGCTGATTAGAGGGCAGTGAGGGGCTAGGTGTAGAACTGCGGGGTGTGTGGTTGTTAAGGGCAATCTTAACCTCAGCTGTGAAGCAGAATTCAACAAATTTATTTCCTTCTGGTTGGTGAACAGGAAATATCATTTAAAGTGATCAATAAGAACCCAAGTGAAAGCTAATTCAATACATTTGTGACTTTGGGTTTTTATTGATTTTTTTCCCCCCTCCAAACATAACAAGACTCTGGTCGCTGAAATTACCCATAATGAGAACACTTGCTCGACTGTGATCCATACTGGCTACCAGTGGACCTGGTGGTGTGGAACAGAATTCTATCAACCAAATAATGGGTGCAAAATAAAATGGTGGGCAGGTAGTAGTTGGGCTTTTCAGGTTGCCTGCTTCTCTGGCTACATGGATTATCCTTCCTTCAAGATGTGCTTTCTGAGAGGAAAAAACAAAATAACAAAAAATATATACATATATTTCCAGTCAAATTTGGCCTCCTTGTATTCTTAAGCCCTTTGGCTTGAAACATCATTGCGGTAAAGTTTAATATTGAAAAAGGGACTTTCAAAAAGCTATCAAAATAACTATTTCCAGAGATAAGTGGGCGTGTTGCAAGCAAGAAGTGGGTGGGTACATAAACAATATTGTGAATATCCTACATTACTTAACAGATGCAATTTTATATACAGTATAATCGATCCAATTTCATCATTTATCTTTGTCCGGGTTGCGTGGTGGTCTACAACTAACTGGTCGCCAGTTAGGCATTTAGGCAGTTAGTGTAGGGCACGCACAGAGACGGATGAGGAACCGATGGTATTATTGTTGTTGGACAATGTGGTGTATAAAACGTGCACACCCTTTTAGAAATTATTTTTAAAATTTATTTTTCTTGTGTTACAAAACATGTGAATATTATATACAGAAGTTCACAGTGATGTACTGGTAGCTATAAAGATAGGAATTATTAAAATTCACTCAGGCCCCTGAGACAGCAACAGGTTCCTCAAAAATCTGGAAAAGAGGTCCTGCACACATCAGTTGACAATGTACGGTTTTCCACGTAATCCGTAGCTGTATTAGTCGCTGATCTGCTGTGTGTTGCAGGTGAGACAAAGTGCTAAAGTGATAATCACAAACTGTAAAACTGTTGGGAGTGTCAAATGTCTTCTCACGATGTCAAGATATTACATGATTTAGGTTTCGAGCACTTTTGTGTGTGTATATGTGTGGAAAAAGTGACGTAGTATAATTCGCAAACAAGTACGGCAGCCATTTCTGTCTTTCGTAGCCTGTAACGGTCACTTCTGTGATTCTCTTTGTTCCTTAGGACATCCACCACACGGTGGCGCCTCTTTATGTTGTATGTTCACTTTCTTTTTCAGTTGCTACCTACTTTTTGGGGAGTCAAGTGTGATCATGTGTGCGTGGTCCGTTGTACTCCCAAGTGACGAGTGGTTGAGCTGGATTTATTTATTTTTGTCTATTAAAAGTGCATAAGTGGACGTCTACTCCCTTTTTTACCTTTTATGCACTCATCCTGCCCTGCCACGCGTTACAAGCCACAAGTATATACGTATATTGTTTGCGCGTATGTTGTATATTTTAGGAACATGTTGCGTTAGTACATCAAGCGATCTGATGTTTATTTGCAAGTGAGAGAAGACTGAATGTAGTTTCATGCCTTGTAATCAGTTGACAATGTGCAGTTTTCCTCATAATGCAAGACTGTAACGGTCGCTGATGTGCTTTGTGTTGCAGTAAAGAAAACCTTTGGAAAAACAATCCCTTCACACTTGGATTGTTTGTGTCCATGTGTGCGACACATACAACAATTAGCACTCAGCGACTTCTTGTAATGAATAAATGATCATGTAAACATTATAACATAACATATAAAATCAAATATAATATTTTGACTATTTGGTGGCCTCAAAAATGCATCTCTGCTTTTTGCATATGATGTATTTCTGTCAGCTTTATTAAGCCATGACCTTGATCTCGCACTGGACCGGTTCACAGCCGAGTGTGAATTTGTGGGGATAAGAATCAACACCTCCAAATCTGAGACCGTGGTCCTTAGTCAGGAAAAGGTATTCCACCTTTTCAGTCAGGAACATGGATTAAGGATGCTCTCTCCGTGTCAGGGATTAGGTCCTTCCTCAAGTGGAGGAAATCAAATATCTCAGGGCCTATTCACAAGTGACGGAAAAACTCAAAGGTAGATCAACAGGCGAATCGGTGTGATGTCAGCAGTGTTGCGGACTCTGCATCGGTCCATCGTGGTGAAGAGGGAGCTGAGCCGAAAGGTGAAGCTCTCTATTTACCGGTCGATCTATGGTCCTAACTTCAACTATGGTCTCGATATGTGGGTGGTGACCGAAAGAGCAAGATCCCGTGGCCAAAATGAGTTTCCTCCGCAAAGTGTCCGGGCCCTCCCTTAGAAATAACGTGAGAAGCTTGGTCTTCTCCGCATCGAAAGAAGCCAGATGAGGTGGCTCGGGCATCTGATTGTGATGCCTCTGGAGCACCTCCCTCGTGAAGTGTTCCGGGCGAGTCACACAAAGAGGAGGCTGCTGGGCTGACCCTGGACACTCTGGGGAAACTATACCTCCCGGCTGGCCTGGGAACACCTTGGGATCCCCAAAGAAGAGCTAGATGAAGTGGCTGGGGAGAGGAAAGTCGGGGCTTCCCTGGTGAAGCTGCTGCTCCCGCAACCCAATCTCAGATAAGTGGGAGAAAATAGATGGATGGATATTTTTACCGGTTATGCATAAAAGAGTGGTCGAGCCAAGAATGAAAGGTGGTATTTGGTATGTGGCAAAATGGATTTTTGTATGTGGCGTTTTTTTTTTTTTTTTTTTTTTTTTTTTTTTTGGTATGTGTCAAAATAGATTTTGGTATGTGGTATTTTTTTGGTATGTGGCTTAATGGATTTTGCGATGTGGCAATTTTATTAGGCGTGTGGCATTTTCTTTTTATTTGTGGTATTTTTTTGGTGTTTGGTAAAAAGGATTTTGGTATGTGTCATTTTTATTTGGTATGTGGTGTGTTATTTGAAAATGAGCATGACCAAAAACACGAACATGGCTTCCGCTATAAATCCGTCAATACATCTTCAACCGCTTTGAATATTTTTATTTGGGATATATGTATAAAGTAAAATATGCCAGCGCCGCGATGGTGTGTCAGCGTGACTTTCCTATTGGTGCGTTCGTTGGTTGTAAATAGTGGTGTCAGTGAACACACAGAATGCCTGCGAAACCAACCAATGGGAACATTGCGTTGGCACATCAAATGCACAAATAGGAAAGTCGCGCTGATACGCCATCGCGACGCCGGCATATTTACTTCATATGTATGAATGGATTAGTTGGATTTGCAGGCGCAAAGACGTGTGTTAACTGACACCACGATTGAAAACCCCAAGCATTAACAGCTGGAATTTGCTTCTCTGAACTGAACACAAGAGTCGAGCTTTATTTAAACTTTAAACTTAAAATTTAAACTTTATTTACACCGCACTCAACCATCATCAATCATCAATCAACAACTATTTACAATCAATGCGAGTGTCGCGTTGGCACATCGAATGCACTAATAGGAAAGTCGCTGACACACCATTGCGGTGCCGACTTATTTTACTTCATACATATGTCCCAAATAAAAATATTCAAAGCAGTTGAAGATGTATGGATGGATTTATAGCAGAAGCCACTTTCGCGTCTTTGGTAAGACTAATTTTCAAAATACCACACCACATACAATTAAAAATGCCACATACCAAAATCCTTTTTGTTACATACAAAAACATGCCATACACCAAAATCCATTTTGCCACATACCAAAAAAATTCCACACACCAAGATCCATTTTGCCACATACCAAAAAATATATGCTACATACCAAAATCCATTTTGCCACATACCAAATACCATTTTTCGTTTGCACCATTGAAAGTGTGTGAGAACAACCAGATACTTTTAGATTCAGACCGTCAAACTGCTGATGGTCAACCAGCCGAACATATGGTACAGGATGAGCCTCTAAAGACAGCTGTTGTGAGAACCCTAAAACATGTAAAGGTATAGTCACAGCATCAAAAATCAAAGACACTTCATCCTGGTCTCTGAATCATTTATTATGCAGTCTACTGTGAAAAATCAGTGAAATAAAAGGACTGCTGGTGCTTAAAATTGCCTGTTACTTTTAAAACCGAATAGGAATGAAAGTATTTCTTTTTTAAACAAGTGTGACAAACTATGTTAGAACCATAGGTTGCTTGCACAATTTTTCAGCTGTGGCATCAGCTTTAATACGGAAGAGTACGAAAGTCAATTGAAAGTTAATTCCAATGTGTTTGATTAATGGGCACTGGAGGATGCTCTGTAAAGTCTGCTCTGTTCAACTGTTTCACATCAAGACACACAGAGGTAATTATTCTTGCCGTTCTCCTGGAGTAAATGTTTGTGCTGCGTTACCTTCTATGAGCACCACGGCATCTTAATTAACATCCTCATAGAAAGATATGCTGGTATGTTTTTAGTAAGCGGAACAAATTTGAAGGAATAAAATGGAGAACTAAATTATCCTTAAAAAAAAAATGAAAAAAAGCCAGTTTATGTTCTTGCAAATGAGCTGTTTTGCTTTGGTGCCTCCATTTTAAAGATGATAAACAATTTATTTTGACTATTAAATAACAGTGGTGAAAGTTTGTTTGCTTTTCACTTTATCAATTTTTTCCATTAATTGCTCACCTGTATTTTACATTTTATTTTGTTGCATAAGTTTTTGTTTGTTAAATAAAGATTTGAATAATATATCCACACTGTTGCCACATTGGAGTCCCATCCGTCATAGTCTGTTGAACATTACTTTAAAAAGGCAGTGAACAATTTCTCTTACCATCTTGTCACCAATCTGTGTGGTATTTCATGCAATTCTATGGTACCATCGTTAAATGATTGTCTTTGAGTGGTGGATTTCACGAAAAATTATACACACACACCCATAATGACGTTATAGATCCATCACAAAATGCATTCATCAAGATGGGAAAGCTAGAAAGGTGGCAATAAGAACCCTTTAAGGCTCCCAACTGTGTACTCTGTGCTTTATTTCTTGTTTATATTACTCTTATTTTCATTTATGGTGTGCTTAATTGTACTGAATCTCTGCCAAGAAGGAAAAAGTAGATGATGTTAAGAATAATTAGTTGCTAAGCATTTATTATGGCTGAGTTTGAAGGAATTGTATCGAACACTTGCTTTTAATTGGTTGTTTACTATTATTTGGGGATTTGAAAAGAACGCCCATCAAATGTCAAATTAAACAACCAAGTACATCTTTTGTTCTTGGTCTGTCTCTGAAAATGTGTAAGTAAAGCCCAACCACATGAGTCATAAGCTTGTCATCTGACATCTTAAAATATCTGTCGTTCTCTGATTTTGCACTCTTTAAGTTTGACTTTCTCGTCAGACTTTGCTGTATATGAAACATGCACGCTCAGAACTGAATCACTTCAAGAAGAGCATTACAAGTGGATGCTACGTGAGCTGAATTATTTTCCCTTTTGTGTCTTTTACCAAAGAATACCAGGAACATTTGAGGAAGACAGCTGTGGACAACTTGAAATACTAAAAAGAAAATGTACAAGGTCTATCATTTAAAGGTCTTATTGAGATTGTCTGTCTGGAAAAAAAACATGTAAATGCACAGAGGACAACAAACTAAGGCCTTGTTCAGACTGCCAGATTGAAACTGAAGGTCTGTTTTGCATGAGTGAAACTGGCTAGAATTTCTTGCTGGAACTCCCTGACATGAAGGTCGTCACAGAGACAGAATTGTTTTTTTTTTTAAATATTATTTTATATATTTTTTTTCTTTTTGGATGGGGGTTTGGTCAAACCTCCTAAAACCACTGAAATGCAGAAAAAATAGCTTTTGGCACATACCTATAACCAGGGGTGAAAGTGGGCAGGAACGATCAGGAACGCAGTTCCAGTATAAGATTGAGGGCTGGAACGCAGTTCCGGTATAAGATTCAGGGCCGGTATACGGTGCTTTGATTCCGAAAATATGACGGCAACTGTCAAAACGCTATGTAAAAAAAAAAAAAAAAAAAGCTGCCACACATGCATTTCATCTCCAAGAAGAAAACAATCGACCAACATCAGATTTACATACACAAGTGTTAACAACAAGCATAATATGTGCTTGTGTAGCGTAATCCATTTCCACCGATATTTATTATTTGTTTTATTCCACGGACGGCATGGAGGTTTCCCCAGCTTCTGCAGTTATCGGAGTCTGACGATGACGAGTCACGTCAATGTGTGAATCCATGCAGCCTGGACTCATTTATCCGTTCATTTGGCTGACATACTGACATGTGATCAACAGAGATAGTTAGCTCTGATTGGTTCAAATGTGCATGTTTTCTGAAACAGCAAAAAAAGGGCAATGCAACAGAAAATGGATCAACTCTTTAAGAGCTAGGAAAGAGTTAAGGTAGCTTATTTATCATATTTAATTTTATTTGCTCTTATGGGGAGGTTCAGAACATCTTAGCTGTCAATGTGAACTTTGGACTTATATTTGTTCATTTATGTTAGGCTACTTATTCATTTCTTTATGATTTAAAAAGAGTCAATGTTTGCGCGATCTTCAAAATATATTCCTTTTCACTCGGCATAAGTCATGTGTACTTATTTTTCTGAATGTATGTTACTTATATTTTTATTATAAAAAAAACACAACAAAAAGTAAATGTTTACATTATATTCAATTTTAATATACATCCTATGTTATTAAGTAGTTAAAATTTAGATCTGGCATTTAGTATGTGAGGAAATGAGGGAAAATAAAAATTAGGAGATAGAGGTTGGGGTTATAGCTGTTTTTGTTAACTTTTATTTTGCAAATCATTGAAAAAAATACAATTTTGAATGAAAATCAGTTTAAATATGTGTTATAGAAATAACTGACCAAAACAGTTTTCTTTGCATTTCAGTAGTTTTGACCCCCCCCCCCCCCCCAAAAAAAAAAAACAAAAACTAATAAATAATAAAATTTCTGGCTCCGTGGCGAACTTCTAGGGTTGCCACCCGTCCCTTGAAATATGGAACCGTCCGAAATGGGGAATTAAATGTTGCGTTCCGTATTGAATTTCTACGGAAAATAAATGAATAGATACATTTCTATGCATTTTAGGAGTTTTGGGGATGTCCCTTTTTTTCTCTGCCTGCACAGCTTTGGGCGCGTGGGGGGCGTCCCATATTTCTTATTTATATACCACATAACACATAACACATAAACACAAAAAAACTGGCTTTACACGTGCATTAGGCTACTGCATTGCACATACTATCAAAAGGCAAACATGAGAAATTGATTTTCAAAACCTCAATTTTAACTACTTAAGAACATAGGATGTACATTAAAATGAAAGATAATGTAAACATTTTTTTTTTTTTTAACAATGATGATATAAGTCACATACATCCTTCTCAAAAAATTAGCGTATTATGATAAAGTTCATTATTTTCTGTAATGTACTGATAAACATTAGTCCTTCATATATTTGAGATTCATTACACACAACTGAAGTAGTTCAAGGCTTTTATTGTTTTAATATTAATGATTTTGGCAAAAAAGTCAAGAAAAACCAAAAATCCCTATCTCAAAAAATTAGCATATCATGATATCATATGAATCAACAAATTAACTCAAAACCCCTGCGAAAGATTCCTGAGGCTTTTAAAAACTCCCAGCCTGGTTCATTACTCAAAACCGCGATCATGGGCAAGACTGCCGACCTGACTGCTGTCCAGAAGGCCATCATTATTACCCTCAAGCCAAAGGCTAAGACACAGAAAGAAATTTCTGAGCGAATAGGCTGTTCCCAGAGCGCTGTATCAAGGCACCTCAGTGGGAAGTCTGTGGGAAGGAAAACGTGTGGCAGGAAACGCTGCGTAACCAGAAGAAGTGACCGCACCCTGAGAAAGATTTTGGAGAAGGGCCGATTCCAGACCTTGGGGGACCTGCAGAAACCTGGAAATGGACTACAGGTGCTGAATTCCCCAGGTCAAGCCACTTTTGAACCTGAAACAGCGGCAGAAGCGCCTGGCCTGGGCTACAGAGAAGCAGCACTGGACTGTCGCTTAGTGGTCCAAAGTACTTTTTTCAGATGAAAGCAAATTTTGCATGTCATCCGGAAATCAAGGTGCCTGAGTTTGGAGGAAGACTGGGGAGAAGGGAATGCCAAAATGGCTGAAGTCCAGTGTCAAGTACCCACAGTCAGTGATGGTCTGGGGTGCCATGTCAGCTGCTGGTGTTGGTCTACTGTGTTTTATCAAGGGCAGGGTCAATGGAGCTAGCTATCAGCAGATTTTGGAGCACTACATGCTTCCGTCTGCTGAAAACCTTCATGGAGATGAAGATTTCATTTTTCAGCACAACCTGGCACCTGCTCACAGTGCCAAAACCACTGGTAAATGGTTTACTGACCATGACATTACTGTGCTCAATTGGCCTGCCAACTCTCCTGACCTGAACCCCGTAGAGAATATGTGGGATATTGTGAAGAGGAAGTTGAGAGACACCAGACCCAACAATGTGGATGAGCTTAAGGCCGCTATCGAAGCATCGTGGGCCTCCATAACACCTCAGCAGTGCCACAGGCTGATTGCCTCCATGCCACGCCGCATTGAAGCAGTCATTTCTGCAAAAGGATTCCCGACCAAGTATTGAGTGCATAGCTGATATAATTAATTGAAGGTTGACTTTTTTTTTTTGCATTAATAAACACTTTTTTGTATTGGTTGGATAAAATATGCTAATATTTTGAGATAGGGATTTTTGTTTTTTCTTGACTCTTTTGCCAAAATCATTAATATTAAAACACTAAAAGGCCTGAACTACTTCAGTTGTGTGTAATGAATTTAAAATATATGAAAGTCTAATCTTTATCAGTACATTACAGAAAATAATGAACTTTATCACAATATGCTAATTTTTTGAGAAGGAATAGTACATTCACAAAAATAAATACAAATGACTTACATTATGCACAGTGAAATGGAATATATTTTGAATATCACAAAAACATTGACTGTTTTAAATCATAAAGATAGAAATAAGTAGCCTAACATAAATGAACAAAAATAAGTCCAAAGTGCACATTGACATGGAAGATGTTCTGAACCTCCAAATCAAACAAATAAAATCAAATAAAATAAATAAGCCTCTTCAACTCTTTCCTTTCTTTCAAAGATCTGATCAATTTTCTGTTGCATTGCCCTTTTTTATCGCATTAATTCAACAATCTTGTTTATTTTTCTTATTTTGCTGTTCCCGATAACATGTGCATTTGAACCTATCATACGTACCGCACGAATGCTATTTTTAGACCGTGACGTCGCCATCGTAACCCGGAAATGGGACATTATAGGCACTCCCTCGCATACTACTTGTCATCGTTTAAAAAAGAAGATGCCAATTAAACACTGCTGCTATGGAACTTGTAGAAACGACTCTAGACATTATGACATATGAAGGATGTTTTCTTTATATGTTTCCCTAAACAAAAAAACCTCGGACGAAAAAATGTGAAGAATGGATCAACTTGCGCGTACATCCAAAAGACCATTTAACGCCAGCAAGGTGAAGCCATTCACATTTCATATGCTGTAAACATTTTGTTGGGGACAATGGTCCTTCAGAGAACGAAGAGGTAAGCCATTTTGATATTTTTACTCATTTTTTGGCGTGACTTTTTGCCATGCTGTTTCTGTCTGACAATAAATGACCTGAAAAAAAAAATTAAATGGTATTTGACTGCCACTGTAACCTTTTCTGTTGTTAAAAAAATATCTTTATTAAGGGGAAAGTGTAAATAAATTATAGAATTAAAAATTGTTATTAATGAAAAAATTAAAAGTTCGTTGACTGTCACTGAGTGGCATTTGAGATTGCTACGTAGCAATGTAAATTGCCCCCAAGATCGGTCAGAGACGTAAGACAACCAAAGGATATAATATATAAGAAAGACAGGGCATATGCTGGTAAAGGATAGATTGTTGAAAAAGGAGAATGTCATTGTCAGTGGCGTAAGGCAATGCACACAAGAAAAAGGTGTCGATAAAAAAGTCAACTCTGGATCAGGTCGGCTCGTCTTTTTCAGCCCTCGACACTCAAGCCATCTCTTTAACTGAATATTTGTATGTTCTTCCACATCTTTACCAGGGACTTTGACCCCAGGGACATAATTTTTGGACAGAATTGGTAGGTTTAGCTCAGTAAACATCTCGTTAGTACACTATTTCCATTCATTTACAATTGGGGACATACAGGAGGTTGACCCGCCTAGCCACAATTGCTAACGTCATGAATATTAATGAGCAAAAGTGACGTGTTGCTTGCGGTACGCCATTGAACGGACGACTCCAAGCACACATCGACTCGACTCCTCGTACCTGATCTCGTCAGACTCGATAAATGCTGCAGTTATGGAGAGCTATCTGCGGTCCGTGGAATAAATAAATAGTAAATATCGGTGGAAACAGATGACGCAACACAAACACTTTGGTATGCTTGTTGTTAACACTTGTGTATGTACATCTGACCTTAGTAGATAGATTTCCTCTTGGAAATTACTGTGTGGCAACCAGGCAGGTTGTTTTTAGCATGGGGTTTTGAGAGTTGTCGTATATTTTTGGGATCAAAGCACCATTCCGGCACCGAATCTCTTACCAGAACTGTTTTCTGAACTGTTCCAGCCCACTTTCACCCCTTCTCTTTTGTAGTCAGAAAGTCACAGTTCACACACATTCTTGTTTTTATGATCATTGTAATATTTCTAACAACAGACATAATGGTGGCTTTAAACTTCATAATGATGTATACTTAGCGGGATATACTAGTACAATAGGGAAAATAAGTATTGAACGCATCAACTGTTTTCTCATTACAGTTATTTCCAAAGATGCAATTCAAATAAAAATTTCTACCAGACATTGGTATTAACTCAAATAAACTGCGCACATGAAAATAATAATTGCATGATTATTTACAATAATGATTTTATGGAATTAAATGCAATAACACAGAAGGGAAAAAATACATATTGAACACACTGACTGAGATTGATTTATTTCTAAATGGAGAAATCTTTATTTGCAATGACTGCTTCCAAATGCTTCTGGTATTTTTAACTAATCGTCCACACTGCTCGGATGTGATTTTGGCCCACTTCTAGAGACATATTGTCTTTACATCTTTTTGGTAACATACAGGGAACCCTCTTCTTTGTTTTTTTCCCACAAATGTTCAATTGGATTCAAATCAGGAGATTGACTGAGCTACAGATTAATTATCTCTCTTTTGTTTTTCCTAAACTGGTTGAGAGTTAACTTGCTTTGGATCATTGTCCTGCTGAAAGGTCCAGCCAAGTCTTATGTTCATCATCCTGTTGGATGGCCGCAGTTTCATATCAAGAATTTTCGGATACAAATTAAATCTGAATTGCAGATTTGGAAATAACTAATGAGAAAGCTGTTGATTAAAGTGTTCAATACTTATTTTCCCCAATGCATCTGTGTATTTAAAAAAAAGAGGGAAAAAAAATCTTTCTCACTTTTCAAGAAAATCAACTGATTTTGAAGAAAAAACTGAATGAAGGAATTACCTGTTTTGACACAAATATGAACTGATTCCGAATGTGATATCAAAATGATTTGAATCTACTGGGGTTTTTTTGTCAGATCAAATAAATCAAAACGATTTGCCAGCAGTCAGTGTTAACAGTATACTGTATTATCATCAAAAGATTATTTTGTTGCATGTCAGCAATGTAACATAACAACAGCATATTTTGTCTCTCCTTGGTGTCATGCAAGGTCATATTGTGTGTTTCCCAGTGTTTTAACAGTCAAGATTATCTGTGGTCAAAACCACATTTTGAAAGTCTTGGTCTTGCATCAGACTTGACTTCCATAAAACCTTGGTTTAGTGAGTTCTGTTCCCAGGCAAGTCTTGATTCCGGATAGTGGGGTCTTAAGCATGACACTCATATTCTTTCTTTCTTTCTTTTTTTTTTTAATATGTGGCTGGTTCATAACCAAAGCTTAACACGAACTTTTTAAACAACGCCCTCCCCCCTGCTTTCAACAGTGCTTTTAATTAACATTTGAGTTGGTAGTTAACAGTATTGATTTAGTAATACTGTTTATCACAACCTTTTTTTGACATCTTTTAAACAATTCTATGGCAACAGCTTATCTCAGCCAGGCAGTAAATGGTTCTATCCTTTAGGGTCCTCAGGGTAGCTTCACTTGTTTTGTAGATGTCTTTCAATTAGCAACTAATGAAGACAGAGCAGAAATGGTTCCACTGATCAATTGTGCACATAATTAGATCAGGGTTTTTTTTTTTTTTTTTAATTAGATCTGCAAAGAAGGCTGCAACGATGGAGAGGACTTCAGAAACACTGCTGACATCATGCCTTCAAATGCTTGGCAGTCCAACTCAAACATTGAACTGTCAGGAACCTCGTCAACTGTTTTACTAGTGAGAATCGGATTTTGAAATACAAGGTTGCACAACAGTAAAAAGATAAACCTTCCACAGTCTGATACAAAGGAAAATACTGCCCTCTGCTGGTGTAAAATTGTTTTCTGTAGGACTATTTTTTTCTGTTACATTTTGTTTTTTGCAGTAAATCCACGCTAATTATAATATATTTTAATACTGTGAGATTAGACAGGAATGTCTGTTCTCGCACCAATATGAATGTCACATGAAAGTTTGGTTATTACGGTTTTAAACATGTATTAACCCTTAAATACCTGCAACATGAAGCAATTATCAGAGAATCCCAACATTTGAAAAATAAGGTCCTAATGAATTTTTTTTCAAATTTGTAAAAAGAAAAGTCTTAATGAATATGTGTAATAAGCGCTCTAATATCTTTTTTTTTTTTTTTTTCATGTGTTGACTTGCATCCATCATTTTTTTTCCCCAAAAAAGAAATGTCAAAATTCTGAATAGGTCTCAAAATCATAAAATTTTAGGTGTTTCAAATGTGATACATTTGGCAATAAAGTGTTAAGACCTATTTTCAAATCAATGAGTACGACCGCACAACCATATTTAAGTGTGTATGTGTGTGTATTTGGGTCAAAACTTTGAGAGTCAAACGGTCCAAATAGTAGAGCAACAACTGAATTTTGTAACCACCAGAGGCCACTGTTGTCTCGGAAATGTCCAACTCATTGGTAATAAACATACTGAACACGGCATGAATACGTTTTCAGTATAGATTTTTGTTTCTACTATTTTATCCATTTGATTTACTGTTCATTATTTCTTTAATATGTTAATATCCACTATTTGTTTATTGGTACTTGTCTGTGGGACCCATTGGGATATTTTTGAGGATTTAGAGCAATTATAAATTTGATATATAATGTAAAGTCAGTAGTGCACACAGTAAATTATTGTTTTATCCAATGTAAATGCCAGTCCAAAATATGATCATAATGAGTCTACCTATCAATGTTTTAGAGATACTGAACACTATTTGCAGAGGAATATTAATCAAAACCTCTGCCATTTGACTCAGGCAAAGCAATTTATGAAAACAATTTTAATAGCTTGAATGATTACCTTAGCCTTTTTCTTCAGTTCAGTTTGAAGGTTGATCAGTTAAAAATAAAATGCTGTGGAAGTGAGTTAGAACACCAAAAGTATTTTACGTTTCTATAGTGAAGTCTATTTGAAAACAGACATGGGAAAATTCAGACATAGTTAAACTGAGGACTGGCTAATGAAATTGCTCTTTGTGCTCGGATTAATGGCACACATGTATTTTTAGTGTTCTTAAAAAATGCAAATACAAGTTGTAGATTGCGCTCAAAGTCACTACTCATTACCAGGCATGAAAATGGGTCAGGGGTTAAAAAGGTGAGAAAAGTGTGGAGGAAATATGTTCCGGCGTTCTGCCAAAATGTCCGCCGTCGGCAAAACGTCCTACATGTGGCGAATTTGACCATTTTAATTTTTCACATAAGGCTTAATATTCGAGTTAACAGGGGTTTAATTAGTTGAAGGAGTTGATTTCAACCACCATTGACTCGCGCTAGCTTAGCCACTCCGGAGCCCTGAAACTAACAAATAACTGTCAAACTGCACAGAATTTGTTCAAATCATTTCCAACGACTAATTAAACCCCGGCTAACTCAAAGATTAAGCCTAATGTAAAAAATTCTGAACTTCCCCTTTAAAATAAAGACCATTGAATATGGCCCTTAAAATGTTGTCTATAAAAGTTTTAGAGCAATAAAACAAACAACACAAACGAATAAAATGAACAGGAATCATTCAAAGTATTTCATAATGGGTCCAAATTATTTTTCGAACAGATCATGTGACTATAGAACCTTAGAGACAGCCGTTTGCATTGCTTAGCCAAAACTACAGCTGAGGAGGCAAGATGGATATTTAGAATTTCTTTAAACCTAAGCTTTCAAAACCCTCAACAACAACTGAGCTTGAACCGAGGATTGAGCACGAGCAGTATCAAAAAGTCCTGGCTGTCGTGTTACCTGTTGTGCTGTAATTCCAAGTGGTGCTTGAATTGGATGCTTATAGCGGTGGACAGTCTTTTTGAGCCAGCGCAAAGTTTGCAGCGCACGGAGATATTTTTGTTATCTTTACTGGACAAAAATGTGAAGTAATGGCTGTGTTTCCAGTGTGCAAATGCAGCCGTTTGTAGTATATCTCCTGCCTATTTCATTGCATCCTGGCGAGGTAGCAAGGCTATGTTGTTTTGGCCGCAAACTCCCAGCGCTCACGCATCATGGTAATACACGTGACCCTTTTTGTTCCATCCCCGATTAAAAAATGTGACATGTGATGTCACTCCCATGACTACAGTATTCTTCATTCTACACACATTATGGGGCAATAACAAAATAGTAACGCACAGGCATCAAGGAAAGTAATTTTACTCAGATTACTGATTTAGAAAAATGAACGCGTTAGATTGTTCTTTACTGAAAGAAAGTAATCAGATTAGTTACGCATTACGATACCGCGTTATTGACAACACTGCTTTTATATTACCGTTAAATACACAAGCTTGACGCTACCTTAACGGGAGCTATTTTTTCACCGGACGCTCCGGCAGTGTTCAACGCAAGCTGCAACGAACGGCATTAACTTTGTCATACCACAAAATATGAAAACGAAAACCATTACTCACTAAATTCAATATGCTGGCAAATGCATTCATCTAAAAACAATTGGGAGTGATACTTTACCTCCTCCAGCGAATGTGAATTTGTGCTTAGTAAAAGATCATCTGTCGCAATTAGCGATCTTTGACGCTCCTTTTTTTTTTTTTTCTCCCCGCATACAAACTTGTTTCTCTCTCAGCGGCTGTGATTAACCTCAATGAAGTTGCTGTCCTAGCTAAGCCTTGCCTATCATTCGTCTTTGTAAGTTTTTAGTAACTTTGTGTATTGAATTTGAAAGGAAAATGTGTGTTTTGTTTCTGACGAACTTTTTCATGAAGCTAAACTGTTGAAGCTACTCACATGTGGAAAAATACGAGTGTACAACGTTTTAAATGTATTCATTTGGTATATTTCAGTTACCACGATTTGAGAGACCAATAAATTGAAGAATTTACGCCTTGCGTTTGGAGTGCTTGTTTTTGGGTTTGCTGGAATAGCGTCACTGACACACGCAGCATCAAACAGGGGAAGGGGTAAGAGCTGCCGCGCCAAGCTAATTCTGGCTGCATTTTCGACACATGAAAAATAACGAATACGTACTACTGTATGACGGAAAATTTTAGTGGTTTTGTAACCGCGACGTTTTCATAGCATGGTAATCCGTGAAGGTAACTGGCACATGCCTACAAACGACCCCCCCCCCCCCCTTAAAAATTGTTCTCCTCGGATCTACACGATTCACGTAGGTCATCCTTTTTGACTTCAAAACGGCGAATTTCGCCGAAAGTTGAGAGATTTTCATGCCTGCATTACTCAATGACAACAAACCAAACATTATGTACTACATACCAGTGGAAAAATGTCTACCACAAGCCAGATGATTGAGGTTTGGCTTCCAGCTCGTCCCATACTGCTTGTCAAAACTGAAGCAAATACATTTGTACTTACTCTATTCTACATGGATGCATAAAACAATCCATATTGAAATAAAATCCTAATACAGTAATAGGTTACGAACCTATATGGGACAACGTATAAATAGTTGAAATACTACAAAACAGGCATGCATGCTAATGATATCACATCATTCTTCATTGCTAAGAGTAAATATACAGTTGGGCAAATAAGTATTTAGTCAACCACCAATTGAGCAAGTTCTCCTACTTCAAAAAGTTAAGAGAGGCCTGTAATTGTCAACATGGGTAAACCTCAACCATGAGAGACAGAATGTGGGGAAAAAAAACAGAAAATCACATTGTTGATTTTTAAACAATTTATTTCCAAATTAGAGTGGAAAATAAGTATTTGGTCACCTACAAACAAGCAAGATTTCTGGCTGTCAAAGAGGTCTAACTTCATCTGACGAAGTCTAACAAGGCTCCACTCGTTACCTGTATTAATGGCACCTGTTTTAACTCATTATCGGTATAACCTGTCCACAATTTCAGTCAGTCACACTCCAAACTCCACTATGGCCAAGACCAAAAAGCTGTCAAGGACACCAGACACAAAATTGTAGACCTGCACCAGGCTGGGAAGACTGAATCTGCAATAGGTAAAACGCTTGGTGTAAAGAAATCAACTGTGGAAGCAATTATTAGAAAAATAGAAGACATACAAGATCACTGATAATCTCCCTCGATCTGGGGCTCCATGCAAGATTTCCCCCCGTGGCGTCAAAATGATAACAAGAACGGTAGGCAAAAATCCCAGAACCACATGGGGGGACCTAGTGAATGACCTACAAAGAGCTGGGACCACAGTAACAAAGGCTACTGTCAGTAACACAATGTGCCGCCAAGGACTCAAATCCTGCACTGACAGATGTGTCCCCCTACTGAAGAAAGTACACATCCAGGGCCGTCTGCGGTTCGCTAGAGAGCATTTGGATGATCCAGAAGAGGACTGGGAGAATGTGTTATGGTCAGATGAAACCAAAATAGAACTTTTTGGTAGACACACAGGATCTCATGTTTGGAGGAGAAAGAATGCTGAATTGCATCCGAAGAACATCATACCCACTGTGAAGCATGGGGGTGGAAACATCATGCTTTGGGGCTGTTTTTCTGCAAAGGGACCAGGACGACTGATCTGTGTAAAGGAAAGAATTAATGGGGCCTTGTATCGAGCGATTTGGAGTGAAAATCTCCTTCCATCAGCAAGGGCATTGAAGATGAGACGTGGCTGGATCTTTTAGCATGACAACGATCCCAAACACACAGCCAGGGCAACAAAGGAGTTGCTTCGTAAGAAGCATCTCAAGATCCCGGAGTGGCCTAGCCAGTCTCCAAATCTCAACCCCGTTGAAAATCTGTGGAGGGAGTTGAAAGTCCGTGTTGCCCAACGACAGCCCCAAAACATCATTGCTCGAGAGGAGATCTGCATGGAGGAATGGGCCAAAATACCAGCAACAGTGTGTGAAAAGCTTGTGAAGAGTTACAGAAAACGATTGGCCTCAGTTATTGCCAACAAAGGGTACATAACAAAGTATTGAGATGAACTTTTGGTATTGACCAAATACTTATTTTCCACCATGATTTACAAATAAATTCTTTAAAAATCAAACAATGTGATTTTCTGTTTTTTTCCCCCACATTCTGTCTCTCATGGTTGAGGTTTACCCATGTTGACAATTACAGGCCTCTCTAATATTTTCAAGTGGGAGAACTTGCACAATTAGTGGTTGACTAAATACTTATTTGTCCCACTGTAGTTAAACTGAGGACTGGCAAATGAAATTGCTCTTTGTTGCTCGGATTAAAGGCACACATGTGTTTTTAGTGTTCTTTAAAAATGCAAATACAAGTAGTAGATTGCGCTCAAAGTCACCACTCATTACTCAAAGACATCCAACCATACATTCTATACATACCTGTGGGAAAATGTCTACCACAAGCCAAATGATTGAGGTTTGGCTTCCAGCTCATCCTATACTGCTTGTCAAAACAGAAGCAAATACAGTTGTACATACTCTTTTCTACATGGATGCATAAAACAATCCACATTGAAATAAAATCCCAATACAGTAATAGGTTTCGAACCTATATGGGACAATGTATAAAGAGTTGAAATACTACAAAACAGGCACGCATGCTAATGATATCACATCATTCTTCATTGCTAAGAGTAAATATAGATTTACTTGAAGGAACAAATATATTAGATCTATCTAAAGACGAATATGCAAGCTTGAGTATGTGCGATCTTTAATCATAGCCCATTAAAATCCTTCTGGTACAACACGGGTCTCATTTACATGCAAGTATCACACAGCAGAAATGTTTTATTCAGTGTGCAAGCACAACAGATGAAAGATGTAGATTATTTTCAATACATTTGACTCTGCCATTTCTATAAGTCATTTTAAAATGATGTCAGGTGTCAGCTGTACCTTCCTCACTGCTACCTTTAATAGATATTTGTCACACTCTGGAGGGGGAAAAAAATCATTTCTTCACAAGCAATATACTAGTGCATTCCAGTGAATGAGCATGTCTTGGCGGAGATGTTGTTTACTTGCAATGCAATCATTTTGTGCTTCTTTGCACTCATAGCTAATCTAGAGTTCTATGTTTTTTCTGCCATCTTTTGCCATTTTATTTTAGTGGTTAGAAACTGTTCTATTTCTGCCAACTGCCTCTGATAGTTGTTGCTGATGTGACAAACCATTGCTGAGTTTTTTTTTTTTTTTTATATATATATTTTTAAATATCCTTCACTGCTTCCCAATTTTTTTGGCATCAAGATTTGCATTTTGTCTCTATTTATCCATTTTGGTGTCCCTTACCCAACAATGGATTCTTATCCTCAGAGTGGTTGTATGTGCCAAAGCTAATGTTTGTGCAGTGGCTTTATTGACTTCACAATTGTTCATTTTCATGTCATTGCTTATGCTGATTACACCTTTGACGAATGAGGAACAGAGCATAGACATTCAAACGTGCTGTATATTGTTTGAATAATCACTGTAATACATTAGGCTCTGTGTTATGTTGTCTCAATGGAGACCCTCCAACTCTGCGCTATGGCAATTTCCATAGAGACCTAAAGACAATGCACTGTCCAATCCACTACAGTCACATCAAATCACAATCAAACCAGATTAGGATCAATTAGACAAAGAATAGGTCATATTAAAACATTTTTTATTCCCTGGTGGTTCATTCGATCCATATGGAAATAAAAACTTTATTTTAACCAAATCTGAACCTTTTGAAATTTCTCATATTTCTGGATAAAATTGTCATCAAATGTGATCTGATTTTTGTCAAAATCACACAGATGAAAAAAAACAACAGTGACTGCTTTAACTAAAACCAACCAAACATTAATTGGTTTTCATATTTTAATAAGGATAGTATACAAACAATGAGAGAAGGGGGGAAATAAATAACTGAACCATCACATGTAATATTTTGTGGCCCCCATTTTGGCAGCAATAACTTCAACCATACGCTTCCTGTAGCTGCAGATCAGTCTGGCACATCGATCAGGACTAATCTTGGCCCACTCTTCTCTACAAAACTACTGTAGTTCAGTCAGATTCCTGGGATGTCTGGCATGAATCACTGTCTTGAGGTCATGCCATAGCTGCTCAGTGGGGTTCAAGTCTGGACTTTGACTTGGCCACTCCAAAATGTGTATTTTGTCATTCTGAAACCATTCTGAAGTTGATTTACTTTTGTGTTTTGGATCATTGTCTTTTTGCAGCATTGATCCTCTTTTTAGCTTCAACTGTCTGACAGATGGCCACAGGTTTTCCTGCAAAAAAATCCTGATAAAATTTTGAATTCATTCTTACATTAATGATTGCAAGTTATCCAGGGCCTGAGGCAGAAAAACAGCCCCAAATCATGATACTCCCTCCACCATGCTTCACGGTGGGAATGAGGTGTTTATGTTGGTGAGCTGTTTCATTTTTCCTTCACACATGACGTTGTGTGTGACCCCAATTCAACTTTGGTTTCATCAGTCCACAAAATATTTTGCCAAAACCTCTGTGGAGTGTCCAAGTGCCTTTCTGCGAACATTAAACAAGCAACATTTTTTTTTTTTTTTTAAACAGCAGTGGCTTCCTCCCATGAACACCATTCATGGCCATAGTTTTACATACAGTTGATGTGTGCACAGAGATATTGGACTGTGCCAGTGATTTTTGTAAGTCTTTAGCAGACACTGTAGGGTTCTTTTTTACCTCTGTGAGTATTCTGTGCTGAACTCTTGGATTCATCTTTGGTGGAGGGCTATTTCTTGGGAGAGAAGCAACAGTACCAAACTCTCTCCATTTGTAGACAACTTCTCTGACTGATAATTTATGAACATCCAGACTTTTAGAGATGGTTTTGTATCCTTTCCCAGCTTTATACAAATCAACAATCCTTGATCGCAGGTCTTTAGACAGCTCTTTTGACCAAGCCAGGATGCACATCAGACAATGCATTTCATCAAGACAATTCTTACCAGGTGTGTGTTTTATAGTGGGCAGGGCAGTATTAAACCACTCATCAGTGATTAGGCACACACGTGACTTAAATTTTTTGGTAAAAATTGGTTTCAATTGCTCTTTAAGTCTCCTTAGGCAGAATGTTCACTTACTTATTTCCCCCCCTTCTGTCATTTTTTGAATGCTATCCTCATTAAAATATGAAAACCTATAAATGTTTGGGTGGTTTTAGTTAAAGCAGACACTGTTTTTACATCTGTGGGATTTTGACAAAGATTAGATCACATTTGATGGTGATTTGATGCAGAAAGTCAGGAATTCCAAATGGTTCGGATACTTTTTCATACTACTGTAGCCTACCTGAAAGGTTGATTTACACAGGTGCTTACAATATATGAGCATTGAGCAATGCCTTTAAACAGACTGTGTCTGTGAATCAGGGTTCACACAGAAAACCACACACGCGATAGAATCAGGAAGTTGAACAGAGCTCCATGCCTCTCTTCTATCTCAAAGGGGAAGTGGTTCAGACATAAAATACAGACAGTTCAATGTGGCCACAAACAGTTTGCAACAGCTGCATTGTGTACAAGTTGCTCAAGATATTGCTCTTAACATCAATGCCCTATATTTTCAGATCATACAGAAAATAAAAATGTCTATTACAAGCTCATCATTCTTAAAGAGTACTCAAATAAGAAATTTCCCACGTGTGAAACTCCTGCTTTAATGTGTGAAATCATTACAGTAACACGGTTCATTCAAAATGGCTGAACACGATCAGCTCAGATAAATACATGATCATGTTTACCGCACCATAATTCTATTTACACTTTATTTTAATGCTTCTTACGACAGAGTCAGAAGACTGTCATAATCATGACATGAAACCTGAATATGAATGAGACATATTAATATAGTCATAATTGTCTACATTCCGAAAACGTTTCCTATTATTATTAACAGAATTATATTATTGGTATCGTGTTTTATCATTATTATACATTCAAGTTTAAAAATGTAGTAACGCACATTGTTTTAATTCAGTATTTATTCACAGCATTTTATTACCAAATTTTCTTTTTTTAGAGCTATTATACCACAAAATTTTAGGAAACATCCCAAGTAGTATACCTCAAGTTATTTTCAGCTATTACCACAAGTCAACCTCTCTTGAGAAAGGCACACTAGCTTTGATCAACTCCTATCTGTGACCGGCAGCCAATAATGAGATCATTCATATTTTGACACATAAAAAGAATGACACTTAAAGAGAGGGTTGATAGGATTGAACAACATGAAGGAGGTCTTACACCATTTTCCAATCCAAGCACCGTTAATAAAAGTTTATTATTATTTTTAAAATGAAGATACGACTGTACATACAATTGAGATTACGTATCGGCTCTGTCCTGTGAAAGACATCTGTCATAAGCATTCATTCATGTTCCTGACAGGTGTCATGTCATGATTTTTAAGTCTTAGAATACAGCCACAAAATGCATTCAAATAAAGTGTTACCGTAATTCCTGAATAACAGTCTACAATGCACATCAAGAGCCTAAATGAACTATATAGGAGAACTAATATTAGTGACTGTGTAAAGCATAAAATTGTATACGGACGGACAACTTCTGATCAGTCTAATCAAATCAAATTAAGTGGAAAATATATTCATTCAAGGCATTGTGACTTTGTTTATCGACATTGTGACTTTGTTTATCTACTCTCAACCTGTCGAGCTTTTTGTTTGGTGTTAGCCTTCACTAACTTTGCAGCCAGTGCTTATTGTAAAAACCTAGCGCCATTCTTTCTGACCGGGGTCTGCTTGTGCATCTGAAATAATAGTTTTTCTTCAACGTGTGGCTTCCGCAAAACAACCTGCTTCAAAGTGCACCGATAATAATAAAGGGAAAGCCCATTTCGAGGTACCTTTCCACACTTGTAATTTCTGCACGGTCTGTCGAACATTACTGCATTCTCCAGCGACACAAAATCTAGCAATAATCTCAAAAAATAATTGAATGCATTTACCAACCCTCAATGAAAAAAAAGAAATTTAGATACCCTTTTAAGTATCCGATGGAGAAAAAGATAAAAATTCAAGAGTCATCAAAACACACAGATTTATTCTTGCCTCAGCCAGCGCCCTATACATCTAACGTATCCTTTTACCTTTCAACAGTAATTTAGCCACAAAGAGGATTAAAACTAATGTCGTTTGACACCAACAGGTTCAGTATATTTAATTTATTGGTTTTCATTGTGCTGACATTTCAAAAGATTGCTTAGCGTGTGGGCAAGCAGGTCTACAGGGAATGCAATTGACCCAAGGGACCCAGACTTTAGAGATACCGTACATCCTGCCCCACCTCCACCCTCCATGCACATCATCTTTGCCTGCTCCCCAAATTATTCCATTACAGTTTTTTAGTAAGGCAAAAAATGATAAAAATAATACCAAATCATGATCACAAAATTGTATGTTTTCTACGAGGTTGCATCGCGTATTTAATAATTTTCTTACTTTCCCAACTGTATCTCAAATCGGTGATGGAATCCGTGCTTAATCTACTCCATTCCAGTAAATTAAAACAGAAAAGTATGTTTATCTCCTTGCCGTTTATTTTAAATTTGTCAAACCAAGACTCTTCAAGGTCAGTAAATGAAAGTACCGAGTTTGGAATGTAAATGGAGTTGGTTGCCTCTGGGATTCTACACTATTAAAATGTGCTCATCTTCAGCAGAGTACTCTACTTGACCTGAATAACAATTTGAAAATGGCCTGAGTGCTTGTTACATGTCATCCTGTTAACATTTGACAATGTTATCTGTTTATTTCAGTTGTTAAACAAGAACAATGAAAACAAAAAAATGTTCATTAATGCATTCATGGGAGCTGGTAATTTCAAAGAATAGCCTTTATTTTTGCTGAACTGTGTTTTTCTTCACACTTGGTGTGTCTACATGAAATCCATCACCTCACTTCAACATATCAGCACCGATATGTCCCAGGTTAAGTACCAATATGAAGTGTTGTTAATAACGATGTTAAGGGTATAAAGGCGTTATTTTTTTCTGTAGTGAGGTATCTAATGAATGACTTTTCCAAACTTTGCAACGCTGTTACTGTTACTGAGGATGTGAACAAGCGTGTTGCAGCGTTACTACACACAGCTCACAACTGCCTGGGAGAGAAAAGCAGTGCAGGAGGAGGAGAAGGGAAGTGGGTGATGATGATTGCCTCGGAGCATTAACATAGCATTCGCCTTGGCATTAGCATTTAGCGTGGCGAGCGTCATCTTAAACTTTCGGGCAACTTTTATGTATTCATTTATTTATTTTTGACATACAGTTTGTGGCGTCCAGGTGAGTACAATTAATTGAAAATAAAGTACTGTTTTCCTGCTGATTGTGCATTATCATCACATTGGTGTTGTCCTTGTAGATGCTACAATATAATAATACTGTATATATACAGTGGGGAGAACAAGTGTTTGATACACTGCCGATTTTGCTGGTTTTCCTACTTGCAAGCTATGTAGAGGTCTGTAATTTGTATCATAAGTTCTCTTCAACTGTGAGGGACAGAATCTAATACAAAAATCCAGAATATCACATTGTATAATTTTTAAATAATACATTTGTATTTAACTGCATGAAATAAGTATTTGATACATTATCAACTAGTAAATATTTCGGCTCTTAGTACTTTTTTAAGAATCCCTCCTGTTCTCCACTCATTACCGGAAGTAACTGCACCTGTTTGAACTTGTTACCTGTATTAAATACACCTGTTCACATGCTCAAACAAACAAACTCCAACCTCTCCACAATGTCCAAGACCAAAGAGCTGTGTAAGGACATCACGGATGAAATAATAGACCTGCACAAGGCTGGGATGGGCTACAGGAAAATAAGCAGGCAGCTTGGTGAGAAGGTAACAACTGTTGAAGCGATTATTAGAAAATGGAAGAAGTTCAAGTTGACGGTCAATCTGCCTGGTTCTGGGGCTCCATGCAAGATCTCACCTCGTGGGGCATCACTGTTCATGAGGAAGGTGAGGGATCAGCCCAGAACCACACGGGAAGACCTGGTCAATGACCTGAAGAGAGCTGGAACCACAGTCTCGAAGAAAACCATCGGAAACACATTACGCCATCATGGATTAAAATCCTACAGCGCATGCAAGGTCCCGCTGCTGAAGCCAGTGCATGTCCAGACACGTCTGAAGTTTGCCACTGACCATCTGGATGACTCAGAGGAGCAATGGGAGAAGGTCATGTGGTCGGATGAGACCAAAATTGAACTTTTTGGTCTAAATTCGGCTCGTCGTGTTTGGAGGAAAAAGAAGGATGAGTACAACCCCAAGAAGACCATCCCAACCGTGAAACATGGAGGAGGAAACATCATTTTTTGGGGCTGCTTCTCTGCCAAGGGTACAGGACGACTGCACCGTATTGAGGGGAGGATGGATGGGGCTATGTATCGCCAGATCTTGGCTGACAACCTCCTTCCTTCAGTGAGAGCCCTGAAGCTGGGTCTTCTAGCATGACAACGACCCAAAGCACACAGCCAAGGCAACTAAAGAGTGGCTCCGTAAGAAGCATCTTAAGGTCCTGGAGTGGCCTAGCCAGTCACCAGATCTGAACCCGATAGAAAATCTATGGAGGGAGCTGAAAGTCCGTGTTGCCCGGCAGCAGCCCCGAAACCTGAAGGCTCTGGAGAAGATCTGCATGGAGGAGTGGGCCAAAATCCCTGCTGCAGTGTGTGCAAACCTTGTCAAGGACTACAGGAAACGTTTGGTATCTGTAATAGGAAACAAAGGTTTCTGTACCAAATATTAAGTTCGATTTTTGTGATGTATCAAATACTTATTTCATGCAATTAAATGCAAATTTATTATTTAAAAATCATACAACGTGATTTTCTGTTTTTTTGTATTAGATTCCGTCCTTCACAGTTGAAGAGAGCTTACTTACTAACTTTAGGAGAAGTAATTTGTAACTGTAACAAGGGTTGAAAGTGGGCCAGAACGGTCAGGAACGCAGTTCCGGTGTGAGATTCAGGGCCAGAACGCAGTTCCGGTATAAGATTCAGGGCCGGAATGCTGTTCCGGTATAAGATTCAGGGCTGGAATGCTGTTCTGGTACACGGTGGTTTGATTCCGAAAATATGACGGCAACTGTCAAAACGATATGTAAAGAAAAAAATGCTAAGCTGCCAAACATGCATTTCATCTCCAAGAAGAAAACAATCTACCAAAAGCAGATTTACATACACAAGTATTAATAGCAAGCATAATAAAGTGCTTGTGTAGCGTAATCCCTTTCCACCAATATTTATTATTTATTTTATTCCACGGATGGCATGGAGGTTTCCCCAGCTGCTGCAGTTATCTGATTCTGATGATGATGAGTCACGTCAATGTGCGAATGCACGCAGCAAAGCAAAATGCCTGGACTCATTTATCATTTCCATTGGCTGACATACTAACATGTGATCAGAAGAGATAGTTAGAACTGATTGATTCTAATGTGCATGTTTTCTGGAACAGCAAAAAAAAAAAAAAAAAAAAAAAAGGTTGTTGAATTAATACGACAAAAAAAGGGCAATGAAACAAAATGGATCAAATCTTTAAGAGCAACGAAAGAGTTGAGGAAGCGTATTTATCATATTTAGTTTTATTTGCTCTGATGGGGAAGTTCAGAACATCTTAGCTGTCAATGTGCACTTTGGACTTATATTTGTTCATTTATGTTAGGCGACTTATTCATTCCCTTATGATTTACAAAAGTCAATGTTTGCGCGATCTTCAAAATATATTCCATTTCACTCTCTCTGCATAATATAAGTCATTTGTACTTATTTATCTGAATATATGTTTGTTATCTGTTTATCATATAAAAAAGTAAATGTTTATATTAACTTAAATTTTTAATATACATCCTTTGTTCTTAAGTAGTTAAAATTGAGATTTGGCATTTCGTATGTGAGTAAATGAGGGAAAATAAAAATTAGGAGATGGAGGTTGGGGTTATTGCTGTTTTTGTTAACTTTTATTTTGCAAATCATTGAAAAAATACTATTTCAAATGAAAATCAGTTTTGTATGTGTTTGTGTGTGTGTAGAAATAACTTTGCTAAAAAAAGTTTTATTTGCATGTCAGTAGTTTAAGAGGTTTGACACCCCCCCCCCCCCACACACACACACACGCACACCCACACAAAATTAAAGACAAATAAATGAATAAATAAAATATAACTATTCTGGCTGCGTGGCGATGTTCACGTTGGGGAGTTCCGTCAAGAAATTCTTGCCACTTTCACCCCTGACTGTAATTGTTTACTTTTTTTTAACGATTTACAACACTGCCAATA
Source organism: Corythoichthys intestinalis (assembly GCF_030265065.1). Lineage (NCBI taxonomy): Eukaryota > Metazoa > Chordata > Actinopteri > Syngnathiformes > Syngnathidae > Corythoichthys > Corythoichthys intestinalis. The sequence goes on from NC_080397.1 coordinate 35,113,871, forward strand.
TGTAATAAAGAAAAACAGAAAATAGAGAAGCTTTTCAGTGAATAAACAAAGATATGTTCATTCATAAGTAAATTTGCTAATGTTAAACCGCAAATACGTGGGTGTTCACTGTATCTACCCTTAGCTATTTCAAAAGATAGCTGCCATTCTTCAGGTGATGGAAAAGCCAGTTGAATTCAATCCAAGTGAAATGACAAATTAAATTTGGCCATAAATGTCTGTATGATAACTTTAAAAAGTATTGATCTCTTGAGTGTGTATCACACACCTATCGCAGCGGGTATCCTACATTGACTCTGAGACATGACAGCAGACTTAAAAGCCTTTGAGTTAGTATTATTAAGAGGCTCTTTTGAGATGTAATGTTCTTTGTGTTATTGTATTTTCTGTTTGACTGCTTCAACACCAAGGGAAAGGATAAGTTGTGCTGCAAATACCTAACATTTTGCTCCAGAGAAGCTTCATACTTGAAGCTCTTTAGATGCTTTGACTTAAAAGAAGAGTCAAATTCTCCCCATAATGACAAAATATGCACTGAAAGGTGGGCTCTTTGTCACTGCAGATAAAAAAAAGAAACAACAGCTAAAATTGTGGTGAGGCATTGCTTTATACTAGAGAAAAGGAATACATTAGAAAGAATGGGGGTACTCATTTCTGTGTACACAAAAACATAGAGGGAGAACATTTTTTCTTCTGGTAGCTCATGCCATATGCTTCATATAATAAACGAGTTCTTAGTGAGCTTTCTGTCAATATTGGTGTTTCACATTAGTGGAAGGGTGTAGTTAAAAATATGCACATTAGGTGGCAGGCCAAGTCTTCACCTTCCACTTCCCCACCTTTTACCCAAACAATGATGTAATCCTTCGCAGAAAATTATAGCTCATGGCAAAGGCATCCCCCCATGTAGAGACACTAGTCATCGCTGTTAGCTCTGGTATGCTTCTCTTTTGCTCTGACATGGGTATCATACTCATAAGGAGCCTAGCTGTGTCTAAAGAAATCAAATTCATTTTCGATTTTGCGGCACAGCTCCAAAAAAAGCTTCTCCCATCTGGTCACATATCCACTTTCCTCCTCTCTCATGTATTTTAAATATGGCAGTGACCTTAACAGTAATAAAAGCAATTCTCGCTGCACTAATCCTCTGCCCTGGTCTCACAGGCTCTTAACCTTTTCTGCCACACATAAGTGTACTGAGCTGTAACGCCAAGCTCAACAACCATCAACCACCCCCACAATATCAACGCCTAATAACATTGGCTCAGTGGCAGACATATTATGGCAGGGGAGCATCTGCTGGCGGGAGAAACAATATGACGGCTTCTTTCCCATGGGTGCGGTGGCTGTAAAAGACAATCAGACCAAGTAAGATGGGGATAGAAACAACCAGCTTCCTCAGAAAACATGTACGCATTATGAATGAGGAAGAGAGCTCCATTTGTTATTTTGTTCTATAATTGTTTGTCTGACAGATGAAGTGTTAAAATTTAATTTGAAGACATTAAGAACCCCCACAAGGGCACACACCTCTACTGAAGCAAAACCACTTGACACATTATTTGTGACATACAGTACTTTCTTAGTGCCGCATGGGCATGACAGTTAGATTGCTAGAACAAAACACTCCTGAGACAAGTCCAGCTTCTTCAACTTGGGCTCAAAATGCATTTGATTCGGATACAGTAACTAATGATTACTTAATGCGTGAGCTTTTCATTTCACATCACATCACAGGGAACATGAACACAAACGCAGTGGTATTTACACAGTCATACACTTTCATGTTCCAAACATGTTTTACTAAAATGCTGTAATTTTCTGTCTGTTTGATAAATTGCTTAAATCATGCGCTCAAACATGTGAATACAAATATCCCATGTAGAAAACATTCCGACTAGACATGTGCCGATTACCGGTTTCAAGGTATACCGTGGTATGAAGACGTCAAGGTTTCAAAACCAAGAAAATTTTCTGTCATACCGTCCCTACAGTATTAGCTTTTTTTTTTTTTTTATGTCCCAAAAGTCCATGGAGAAATCCCTCACTTGCAGCTGCAAGGCTCAACCCTCCTCCAACGGTTGTTGCTCAGAGTCAGCGACTCAGCTCTGCTAAACGATGGCTGGAGAAGGTGAAACTCCCGAACTTTTCAGAGATTTATTTGTTATTGCTCTTGTTAGGTTTTGTGTTTGTTTTCTCCTAGTGTGACTGGTCCCTGTGATTGCCCATTGATTTCACCTGTTGTGCCTGCTCCAACTTGCATCCTCCTGTGCTCACCTGTTCCTCGTTGTGTCGTTACACCTTGTCTGTGTGTGTATATAAGCTTCCTGTTTCTTTTCACTGCTTGTTACGTCATTGTCAGTGTTGATGTCAAGTCCCGTCCAAGCCCTCGTGTACCAGTCCCTCCGATTAAGTAAGTTTTGTTTAAACATTGCCTTTTTGATCCCCAGTCCTTTTGGTTGTACTTTGTTTTTTTGGTAGTGATTATTAAAACATTTTCTGAGTTCACCGCCACCTGCCTTGCTGCATTTTTGTTTCCCTGCATTTGGGTCCAAACCACCTGCCTGCCCGTGTTATCCGTGACAGTTCTTTATTTCTTTATTTCCTTTTCAGGCGTGACAGATCCAAACATACAGCATTCATTTGTGTTTACATTCAGTTCGACCCAAAAAGAAAAGGGCTGAAGGGAGAAGCCGAAGCTTATTGAATCCTGCCCCCAGTATACCATAGGACGCAGAATTACCGAATAACAATTTTGACATTTTAGATTGTGTGATGATTACAAGGGTTTTTTTTCCCCCTGCCCTTGATTGTTCATCTTCCCAATAGTCATTGGCGATCGCAGCGATTAGTTCGTTATGTTGTTTAAATCCAGTAGATTAGTTCATAATTCAGTGTAAGGTTAGCTCATTCTGTTGATTGCATCCAGAAGATAGGGGATAGCTGAGGACCAATGGCGGGCCGTGTCCGCCACCTCCTTTCGTCGATTTAATCCTCGTCGCGGTCTTCATTCCATGCTGCATTCCGACAAATACGCATCTCCAAGTTGCGCAGCTCCGTGGTAATTTTCATTACCATTCTGGTTGTGGCAGTGTTGGATGCAGCTAGGTCGTACTACACCTGTGATATATCATCACAGGCCTCGTTGAGGCTGGCGTGCACTCCAGCGATAGCGCTCACAGCAGTAGTGGTCAATTCCACTGATCTCCTTTGGCTTTCCAGCACTTTCATGATGATCCGACGAATCAAGTGGGCTCCGAGCCCTTGCAGAAGAATCACAGCCAGCAGCGTTATGAACAGGTACACATCCTCGATGTCCTCAACTTCAAGTGTGGTCAGACACAGCGGCCGCCATATTCCCCAACTATCCTCCATGAATCCAGACTTAAAAGTGTTGCCCGGACATGGGCGTTGTCCAGGCTATGGTTGCATTGTAGAGAGGATCTTGTCCAGGGCACTCAGTGACCAATTGACCAGTTCTTTACAGATTTGGCACAGTACTTATTATCAACAGTCAGAGTTTGCCGTCTGTACAAGGGCCAAATGATTATCTGTCCTCCTTGTGACAGATGTCTAGTTGAGCCTCGTTTGCATTAGCGATGGGTTTCTTTTTTTTGACACCAGCTGTCACAAAATGACAACAGATGACAAAGAAATTCCATTCGATGAGTGACCATCGGGCCGCTGCAGACGTTCCGCGCCGCGAACTTCTCTCTCTTTTTTAGAAATTACATAGCAAGTTACAAGTAGACACACATATATCATACAACATAGCATATGACACAACGCAAGGGTCAGGTGCAGGGATTTTTTTGTACGACAAAAAGGAGAACTTCCAGTCATGGTAGGGGGTCAGTGATAGTAAGAAATAGGTGGTGGCGGACTGGAGGGGGGGAGGTTGTGTTCCAGTTTGTGTATGCACAAGTGTATCAGTATTTGTACGCGTCTGTAGACAAAATAAGAGTCACAGGGCCCTTGCGAAGAGATGAAGGGCAAGAGATAGGGCCATCTGCGCGGCTCTCTCCAGGAGAAGGGAGGGGTGGAGTATGGGTGTACGGGAAAGGAAAATTATAATCGAATTAAGCCGAATAAGTAATTCAATATGTCCAAATACGGTTGGTCTTCAGTCAAATTCCCGCTCCTCATGGCGTAGGCGAGACCTCAGGTCACTTAAGTCATTGCAAATAGTCGCGGTCTGCCGCGACAGTTCAGTCAACTGCCCCGACAGTTCAGTCACCTGGCGCAAGGTAGCATCCACTTTTCTCCATCCTTCCTCGGACCGAACCGTGATTCCACGGAGCCAGTTCTCGATCCGAGCCTCGTCGCGGTCTTCCAATGCCTGGAATCGCACTGTTTGATCCATGGTCAATTTGTTGATTGCCTTGAAAGCTGCCGTCTTGGAAACTTTCCGGTAGAGCAGGGCATCTCCTAAGCCAAGCAGAAGGAACCCCATGACCGTCTAGCCAAACAGCCAAATATCCTCGATATCTTCCACAGATAGGACAGTAAGACACGCTGGCTTCCAGTGATCCCATGAATCTCTCACATATCCAGTGATGAAGATACCATCTGGGCAAGATGGCTCTCCTGGTGCACCGTGACTTGTTGAAAAAAAAAAAAAAAAAAGCAGAAAATGAAATCGTTGGTATAGTAATACTTCGGCAACTGAAAAATTACAGACGGCCGCGGCTTAGAGGAGGAAGGCCAACCGACATGTAAAACATGTTTGCGGAGGGTGGCTGCCGAGGAGGCAATGCCATACCATTTACGATCCACCGATAGTGTTGTGCTTGGAAGTGTGAGTACGAATGATGAGGTGATTATTAAGATTTTTATTATATACCGTACTGGCCCGAATATCAGACGACCCTGATTATATGACAACCCCTGCTTTTTCAAGACTCAAGTTTAAAAAAAAACTTTTTGAACTCCAATTTTTATACAGAAAATAATTACAGTACATCTGAAACAAATAATTATAACAATATATTTGAGAGAAAAGCATGTTATTTTGCCTCATTCAAGTCTTAATATCTGAACATTTAAATATGTAAACTAAAGTGCAATCACATTCGTAAATGAATGGCTTCTGGTTTTTGAAATGTAAATAAACCAATCTATTGTGATAAAACAACAAAATTGCAATAACTGCATTAACCATCAAAGTGAAGTCTAACTGTAACTGTGGTCTTGAAACAAATCTGAATAAGGAAAAACATTGCAATATAATAATGCAAACTGGTTAAACTTGAGAGTAGCTGAGTTCTGTCATGACAGAACATCGCTTCAATGATATCTTGCGCCATCTAGCGTCGTGAATGGGTATAATGTCTAGACCCCAAATATAAGATGACCCCCATCTTTTTTAGTATTGTTTCAATGCAAAAAACACCGTCTTATATTCGAACCAATACGATATTTGCTTTAATCAATTGCTGCTCGCAATAAAATGCTTTGCTTATTATTACTCGCAATGAGAAAATGTTTTGTCTTGTTTTGTCAACCAGTATGCACAAGACGAGGACAGTCTCTCTAAGTCGGAATGCTTTGTCACATTTGTATTAATTTCACCTACATGCATACACATAGTCAAACAAGTTCACTGGGTGTCACCCTCAGCTTTGCTACCCAATCCCTTTGAAGGTTGACACCCTCCTTTGTTGCTAGGGCCAACCCAAATAAATACAAAGGGAATATATATATATCTTTTTTTTTATGGACAAGTGTGGAATCTGTATTGTGTAGTCTTAGTATTGCATCGTATAGCTTCCCTGTATATGACAACAAATGCTGTGTATTTGGTAACTTAATTAAGTGCGAACAATAATGAATAAACTAGCGCTGCTGCTGATGCTCTAGCAATCCTGATCAAATTGCGGCTAATGTCATATTTTGTCTTTAATTTAAGATAAAACTTGTTGCGTGATGTATCTGAACATGACTTGGTCCCTGCCATCCCAAAGAAATTCCCTCAATGATAGTAAGTGATGGAGGAACTCCAGCCAAGTCAACTTGTGGTCAAGACTTGGGTTCTGACACCCTCATAATACTTCCCGGCCTGCTGGACCCTAGCCACTGTCTTTGATGGAGATGATGCTTTCACCCAACAGAAATAACATCATAAGGCCTTTTCTGGGATGCTTTCTTTCAAAACAGCATCGAATCTTCAACTTGCCAAGCTGTGGTGGAAAATTCCCTCATGACTAATCCACATTCAATAAAAATATATATCCATGATGCAATGATGAATATTTTGGTCTGGCGAGAATTTCAAACTGAGGTTGAATATCCAAAATATATGTAAATTCAACGGGTTAGGATCTCAAGAAGCCAGTAAACTATATATTTTAATTTTTTTTTATTTCATACATTTTAAGGGTTGGAATGATGTACTTTTCTAGGTTTGGAATGATGCACTTTTCAGTTATAGCACATAGCATACCGTTTACGAGCACTGCACACAATGGGAACAGTAGCAATAACGGGGTTAATATTTTTAAATCATGCTGTGTAAATTATGTTCCGACACGTTCTAACTTTGTTTTATTAAACTGAGCAACGAAGAAGTTCACACTTATATTTCAGGAATTTCATTTTAAAACTGCAGCTGGTGTGAAGAGTATATTAAACTAAACCATTTTTTTCCTTAGTCTGTGTATCAATTACTTTCCCGCTTAGCGGGACTCACAACTCTTAAAGGTTAATGAGCTTAAACTCAGCTGACTGTGAGCTCATTAAAGCCACCATAGAGACTGAATAGAGATGGAGGACAACTGAGGTGAAAAGAAACATACTGTAAGTGGACTTTAAATAGAGTACATTATTCTGTTGGGGTACTGCCTCACTAATGTTCCCACAAAGACCTACCATATGTTTTAAGGAACTCTCCACATGTTACCAATGAAGTCACTATACATTTTTGATAAAGTTAGGGTTACATGAACAAGGTCCCAACACCAAGGAGCAGGATTGTAGAGCTGAAACAAATACTCGAGCAACTTGAGTAACTCGAGTTTAAAAACTGATCCGAGTAATTTTATTCACCTCAAGGAATCCTTTAATTTTGCCAGCTCTAAGCGTCACGTTTTGCCCGGACTACTTTTAATGCGGGACAACGCGCTGATGTCACATGCGTAGAGGAAGAAGCAATAAAAAAAATATAAAAAACCTTTCTGCAGCCGACAGCCGCTACAAACTACGCCGTGTTGCTAAAAACTAGCCCGCATGATGCGGTGGTAGCAGGTAGCATTTGATGCGTCTCATAGATATCACATGTATGTTGAACTAGATGCGAAATGACAGAGTCAGCAGTGTTAGTAAACAGCCGCCATCTTAAAGCAGTGCACTTCCCAGCGCTAATAAACAAGATAAATGTTACTGTCACTCGCTCACGTACGTGACGTTAGCCCTGCGGAGGGCTAGGTTTCTATTAAGACCGCTGTCGATGCGTGGCTAACGTGTCTTACATACAGGCTTTATTTAATCTGTGAAAACATAGTGCTGTAGAGTGATGAAGGTGTAAAATGAAAATATGATAAAGCTAACTGTCAATTTTAGTTGAGTAGTCATTGCTGGATAAAACACCAAGTAGCCCTGGTCCCTAATGTGCTCCAATACAGCAGGTATCATACTGTAACGATGACAAAGAGTCACCCGCTTCGTTAGGTTGCAATTATTTCTTTTTTGGGAACTTGTGGAATGACAACAACAACAGGAAGGCATGTCTCTCCCTCTCCCGCACCTCCCTCACCCCCGCACGTCACGCGGTGCATTCAGGAACGCATGCAAATATCCCCGCCATATTATAACCTGATATGTTACAATACATTTATTTTCAACACTGCAAAAACTCAAAATCCTATCAGGACTTACAGTTTAGACTAACTTAAAACTTTAACTAGAACTTAAAAATGGCTTGACAAATGGAAATTCAATTGAAACACGTGGGAAAAACACCTAACTTTTAAGTGATGTGTGTTATCAAGCGTAATGGCATTTTTAGGTACGACATATATATATATTTTTAGGGCTGTCAAATTATCGCGTTAACGGGCGGTAATTAATTTTTTAAATTAATCACGTTAAAATATTTGACGCAATTAATGCACTTGCCCCGCTCAGACAGATTTAAATGACAGTACAGTGAAATGCCCACTTGTTAATTGTGTTTTATGGAGTTTTGCTGCCCTCTGCTGGCGCTTGGGTGCGACTGATTTTATAGGCTTTAGCACCCATGAGCATTGTGTAAGTAGTTATTGACATCAACAGTGGCGGGCTACTAGTTTATTTTTTGATTGAAAATTTTACAAATTTTATTAAAACGAAAACATTAAGAGGGGTTATAGTATAAAATTTCTATAACTTTTACTAACATTTATCTTTTAAGAACTACAAGTCTTTCTATCCATGGATCGCTTTAACAGAATGTTAATAATGTTAATGCCATCTTGTTGATTTATTGTTATAATAAACAAATACAGTCCTTATGTACCGTATGTTGAATGCATATATCCATCTTGTGTCTTATCTTTCCATTCCAACAATTTATTTTACAGAATATATATATAATTTACAGAAAAATATGGCATATTTTATAGATGGTTTGAATTGCGATTAATTGCGATTAATTACGATTAATTAATTTTTAAGCTGTAATTAACTCGATTAAAAATTTTAATCGTTTGACAGCCCGCGTATATTTATAATTGCTCTTTACCTAAAAAAATATGTTTTATCTGATTACTCGATTAATCGATAGGATTTTTTTTTTTTTTTTTTTACTAAAATATTCGATAGCTGCAGCCCTACAGGGTTGGTTTCCATTGTGTTAGATTTTATTTTTCAATTTAATAAATCGGAATGAACATTTTCTATTACTCTGAAATTGAAAATGACGAGGATGATTAACAGTCATAATAATAACTAGGCCTGCAAGCAGGACTGAACGGGCCCTCGCAATCTAGCGCAACTCGGACGTCACGCAACTCGGACTGTGTGCAGGTCAGGGTGGTGGCAGATCCTCCTCTCTAATCATCTCATTAGAACCTAACATGCTCGAAAGTCGCCTAATTACATTCCCACACCCAAGAGATAAAAACCCCTATTGGAGAGAGTACTACAAAAAAGGAGCCACTACTGAGCTGTGCAGCCAAGCCCTTATTCAAAACCAAAATTAATCTTCTAACTTGGCCAATTCGACCAAGTGTGCCAAATATTGTGGCTCTATAAGCTGCCTGAGTCTCTGAAAAAAAATATTTCCTTTAAATGGCGAACAAAGGGTCGTCATGGCAACAGACAGAGACACGTGGACATGGGCCGTAAAAAAGTATTTTAATAGGTCTTGAAACTACAATGACCAACATGAAAAGAACTGGACATGTTTTGGAAAAACGAGTGACTTCCTATCGCCACTAGTTGGCGCTGTAGGGTTGATGCAAATGACCCCTACAAGTTCCTTCAGGGTATGACTCTCAACAAGCACGGGAAGTTTGGCGCAGATATGTTCTATATCTGCCGAGTTATGATTGTTCAAAGTTTTTGGAGAGAAAAATTGTTGACAGTCATTTTCACTTTCCTGTTTGGACCCCTCCGCTTCAACGAAACTTCAATATTTTTCATCAGGCACCTGAAGACTGGTCTTAAGGCTTCCCTTATGCAGGTTTGAGGTAGATTGGTTTTTTCCCTTTAGAGGAGGAGTGTGTCCCGTAAAAAAGGGCATTTCCTGTTTCCACTAGGAGGCGCCAGGCACAAATGGTAAATTTTCAATCCAGTCCTGCTCAGGCTGGTATACCTCACACACATGCCAGATTTAAAATAGATTTAACATTGTATGAGGGTGTTATCAGTCATTTTCCGAATTTGGTGTTTTGGCGAAAAAATGGAAGAATTTGGCGCCCCGCCCAGGTCAGGCCCGTGAATGAAAACACACCATTTTTATAACTTAAGATTTCATATGCCTCATGAACAGTCTCGCCAATTTTGAGAATGATCAAACTAATTCCCTAGGTGCCAAGGTGTAAAATGTGCACACTGTAAATCGATAAAAAGTTCACATTCAATCCAAAATACCCGATTTCCTGTAGGATTTGGAATGTGTGTGCAAGAGACTTTTTGGAGCAGTTTTGCACAAAGTTTTGACTCTCCAAATTTCATCACTCTATGTTAGAAAAACCTAAATGGAGAGGCCTTTTTGAAAATTTCAAGGGGGCGCCACTGAGCCATTTTCTTAAATTGTTTCGTAACGTTGCAAGATTATCGAACGTTATCCAAAGCCGCATGTATGTGCAAATTTTGGTGAGTTTTTATGCATATTCAAGCCTCCAAATGTAAACTCTTACTGTGAACCCATGAAAATTTCACATTCGATCCAAAATACCCGATTTCCTGTTGGATTTGGAATATGGGTGCAAGAGACTTTTTGGAGCAGTTTTGCATAAGGTATCTACTCCCCAAATTTCCTTGCTCTATGTTGAAAAAACCCAATAGGAAAGGCCTTTTTTAAAACTTCTTTCTGTCGCCACTAGTTGGCACTGTAGAGTTGATGCAAATGACCCCTACAAGAACCTTCAGGGTATGACTCTCAACAAACACGGAAAGTTTGGCGCAGATATGTTGCATATCTGCCGAGTTATGACTGTTCAAAATTTTTGGCGAGACAAATTGTTGACGGTCATTTTCACTTCCAGTTTGGACCTCTCCGCTTCAACGAAACCTCAATATTTTTCATCAGGGACCTGAACACATGTCTTGAGGCTCCCCTGAAACAGGTTTGAGGTCAATAGATTTTTTTCCCTTGGAGGAGGAGCCTGTCTCGTAAAGAAGGCCATTTCCTGTTCCCACTAGGGGGCGCCAGGCCTAATGGGTAATATTTCAATGCAGTCGTGTTCAGGCTGGGATATCTCATATACATGCTAGAAATGAAAAAGATTGAACGTTGTATCACGGAGTTTTTAATCATTTTCTGAATTTGGTATTTTGCCCAAAAATGGCCGACTTTGGGACCACGCCCAGGTCAGACCCTTGAGTGAAAACTCCCCATTTTGAAAACTTAAGATCTCATATGTCTCCTGAATAGTCTGACCAATTTTGAAGACTATCCAACTATTTTCTTCAGCGACAAGGTCTCAAATGTAAATCGATAAAATTTCACATTTGATCCAAAATTTCCGGCTTCCTGTTGGGTTTGGAATATGGGTGCAAGAGACTTTTTGGAGCAGTTTTGCACAAAGTATCGACTTGCCAAATTTCATCGTTCTACGTTGAAAAAACCTAATAGGAAAGGCCTTTTTGAAAATTTCAAGGGGGCGCCACTGAGCCATTTTGTTAAATTTTTTTGTAGATTATCAAAATTTACGCAAAGTTGCATGTATGTGCAAATTTTGGTGAGTTTTCGTGCATGTTCAGGCCTCCAAATGTAAACTCAAACTGTGAACCGATAAAAATTTCACATTTGATCCAAAATATCCGATTTCCTGTTGGATTTGGAATATGGGTGCAAGAGGCTTTTTTGAGCAGTTAGGCATAAGGTATCTACTCCCCAAATTTCATTGCTCTACGTTGAAAACCTGAGAGGAGAGGCCTTTTTGAAAATTTTAAGGGTCAAGGGGGCGCCACTGAGCCATTTTTTGACATTTTTTCAAAACGACACAAGATTATCGAAATTTACGCAAAGCCGCACGTTTGTGCAAATTTTGGTGACTTTTCGTGCATGTTCAGGCCTCCAAATTGGCCATTTTCATTTGCCCTGAAAAAAGAATAATAATAACTAGGCCTGCAAGCAGGACTGAACGGGCCCTCGCAATCTAGCGCAACTCGGACGTCACGCAACTCGGACTGTGTGCAGGTCAGGGTGGTGGCAGATCCTCCTCTCTAATCATCTCATTAGAACCTAACATGCTCGAAAGTCGCCTCTTACATTACCACACCCAAGAGATAAAAACCCCTATTGGAGAGATTACTACAAAAAAGGAGCCACTACTGAGCTGTGCAGCCAAGCCCTTATTCAAAACCAAAATTAATCTTCTAACTGGGCCAATTTGACCAAGTGTGCCAAATATTGTGGCTCTATAAGCTGCCTGACTCTCTGGAAAAAAATATTTCCTTTAAATGGCGAACAAAGGGTCGTCACGGCAACAGACAGACACGTGGACATGGGCCGTAAATAAGTATTTTAATAGGTCTTGAAACTACAATGACCAAACTGAAAAGAACTGGATATGTATTGGAAAAACGAGTGACTTTCTATTGCCACTAGTTGGCGCTGTAGGGTTGATGCAAATGACCCCTACAAGGCACTTCAGGGTATGACTCTCAACAAGCACGGGAAGTTTGTCGCAGATATGTTGTATATCTGCCGAGTTATGACTGTTCAAAGTTTTTAGCGAGACAAATTGTTGACGGTCATTTTCACTTTCCTGTTTGGACCCCTCCGCTTCAACGAAACCTCAATATTTTTCATCAGGCACCTGAACACAGGTCTTAAGGCTTCCCTTATACAGGTTTGAGGTAGATTGTTTTTTTCCCTTTAGAGGAGGTGTGTGTCCCGTAAAAAAAGGGCTTTTCCTGTTCCCACTAGGAGGCGCCAGGCACAAATGGTAAATTCTCAATCCAGTCCTGCTCAGGCAGGTATACCTCACACACATGCCAGATTTAAAATAGATTGAACGTTGTATGAGGGAGTTATCAGTCATTTTCTGAATTTGGTGTTTTGGCGAAAAAATGGCCGACTTTGGCACCCCGCCCAGCTCAGGCCCGTGAATGAAAACACACCATTTTGATAACTTAAGATTTCATATGCCTCATGAACAGTCTCGCCAATTTTGAGAATGATCAAACTAATTCCCTAGGTGCCAAGGTGTAAAATGTGCACACTGTAAATCGATAAAAATTTCACATTCAATCCAAAATACCCGATTTCCTGTTGGGTTTGGAATACGCATGCAAGAGACTTTTTGGAGCAGTTTTGTACAAGGTATCGACTCTCCGAATTTCATCCCTCTACGTTGAAAAAACCTAAATGGAGAGGCCTTTTTGAAAATTTCAAGGGGGCGCCACTGAGCCATTTTGTTACATGTTTTCGTAACGTTGCAAGATTATCGAACGTTATGCAAAGCCGCATGTATGTCCAAATTTTTGTGAGTTTTCGTGCATGTTCAAGCCTCCAAATGTGAACTCCTACTGTGAACCGATAAAAATTTCACATTCGATCCAAAATACCCGATTTCCTGTTGGATTTGGAATACGGGTGCAAGAGACTTTTTGGAGCAGTTTTGCACAAGGTATCGACTCCCCAAATTTCATCACTCTCTGTTAAAAAAACCTAATAGGAAACGCCTTTTTGAAAAATTCAAGGGGGCGCCACTGAGGCATTTTGCTACATTTTTTCGTAACATTGCAAGATTATCGAACGTTATCTAAAGCCGCATGTATGTGCAAATTTGTACAAGTTTTTGTGCATATTCAAGCCTCCAAATGTAAACTCCTACTGTGAACCCATGAAAATTTCACATTCGATCCAAAATACCCGATTTCCTGTTGGATTTGGAATATGGGTGCAAGAGACTTTTTGGAGCAGTTTTGCATAAGGTATCTACTCCCCAAATTTCCTTGCTCTATGTTGAAAAAACCCAATAGGAAAGGCCTTTTTTAAAACTTCTTTCTGTCGCCACTAGTTGGCACTGTAGAGTTGATGCAAATGACCCCTACAAGAACCTTCAGGGTATGACTCTCAACAAACACGGGAAGTTTGGCGCAGATATGTTGTATATCTGCCGAGTTATGACTGTTCAAAGTTTTTTGCGTGACAAATTGTTGACGTTCATTTTCACTTTCCTGTTTGGACCCCTCCGCCTCAACGAAACCTCAATATTTTTCATCAGGCACCTGAACACAGGTCTTAAGGCTCCCCTGATGCAGGTTTGAGGTCAACAGATTTTTTTCCCTTGGAGGAGGAACCTGTCTCGTAAAAAAAGGCATTTCCTGTTCTCACTAGGGGGCGCTAGACCTAATGGGTAATATTTCAATGCACTCGTGTTAAGGGTGGGATACCACACATACATGCCAAATATGAAAAAGATTGAACGTTGTGTCAAGGAACTATAAGTCATTTACTGAATTTGTCATTTTGCCGAAAAAATGGTCGACTTTGGCACCACGCCCAGGTCAGACCCGTGAATGAAAACGCACCATTTTCAAAACTTAAGATTTCATATGTCTCCTGAACAGTCTCACCAATTTTGAAGATGATCCAACTAACTCCCTCGGCGAAAAGGTCTCAAATGTGCACCCTGTAAATCGATAAAAATTTCATATTTGATCCAAAATAACCGATTTCCTGTTGGGTTTGGAATATGCGTGTAAATGCTTTTTTGGAGCGGTTTTGGACAAGGTATAGACCCCCCAAATTTCATTGCTCTACGCTGACAGACCCTAATGTTATAGGCCAATTTTAAAATTTCAAGGGGGCGCCACTGAGCCATTTTGTTATATTTTTTTGCAACGTTGCAAAATTATCGAAATTTACAATTTTCCGGACGTATGTGCAAATTTTGGTGACTTTTCGTGCATGTTCAGGCCTCCAAATTGGCCGTTTTCATTTGCCCTGAAAAAAAAAAAAAAAAAAAAAAATAAAAAAAAAAATAATCCTTTGCAAAACAATAGGGCCTTCGCACGCTTAGTGCTCGGGCCCTAACTAGGCCTGCAAGCAGGACTGAACGGGCCCTCGCAATCTAGCGCAACTCGGACGTCACGCAACTCGGACTGTGTGCAGGTCAGGGTGGTGGCAAATCCTCCTCTCTAATCATCTCATTAGAACCTAACATGCTCGAAAGTCGCCTATTTACATTCCCACACCCAAGAGATAAAAACCCCCTATTGGAGAGAGTACTACAAAAAAGGAGCCACTACTGAGCTGTGCAGCCAAGCCCTTATTCAAAACCAAAATTAATCTTCTAACTTGGCCATTTCGACCAAGTGTGCCAACTATTGTGGCTCTATAAGCTCCCTGAGTCTCTGAAAAAAAATATTTCCTTTAAATGGCGAACAAAGGGTCGTCACGGCAACAGACAGAGACACGTGGACATGGGCCGTAAAAAAGTATTTTAATAGGTCTTGAAACTACAATGACCAACATGAAAAGAACTGGACATGTTTTGGAAAAACGAGTGACTTTCTATCGCCACTAGTTGGCGCTGTAGGGTTGATGCAAATGACCGCTACAAGGCCCTTCAGGGTATGACTCTCAACAAGCACGGGAAGTTTGGCGCAGATATCTTGTATATCTGCCGAGTTATGACTGTTCAAAGTTTTTGGAGAGAAAAATTGTTGACAGTCATTTTCACTTTCCTGTTTGGACCCCTCCGCTTCAACGAAACTTCAATATTTTTCATCAGGCACCTGAAGACAGGTCTTAAGGTTTCCCTTATGCAAGTTTGAGGTAGATTGATTTTTTCCCTTTAGAGGAGGAGTGTGTCCCGTAAAAAAGGGCATTTCCTGTTCCCACTAGGAGGCGCCAGGCACAAATGGTAAATTTTCAATCCAGTCCTGCTCAGGCTGGTATACCTCACACACATGCCAGATTTAAAATAGATTGAACGTTGTATGAGGGAGTTATCAGTCATTTTCCGAATTCGGTGTTTTGGCGAAAAAATGGAAGAATTTGGCGCCCCGCCCAGGTCAGGCCCGTGAATGAAAACACACCATTTTTATAACTTAAGATTTCATATGCCTCATGAACAGTCTCACCAATTTTGAGAATGATCAAACTAATTCCCTAGGTGCCAAGGTGTAAAATGTGCACACTGTAAATCGATAAAAAGTTCACATTCAATCCAAAATACCTGATTTCCTGTAGGATTTGGAATGTGTGTGCAAGAGACTTTTTGGAGCAGTTTTGCACAAAGTTTTGACTCTCCAAATTTCATCACTCTATGTTAGAAAAACCTAAATGGAGAGGCCTTTTTGAAAATTTCAAGGGGGCGCCACTGAGCCATTTTGTTAAATTGTTTCGTAACGTTGCAAGATTATCGAACGTTATCCAAAGCCGCATGTATGTGCAAATTTTGGTGAGTTTTTATGCATATTCAAGCCTCCAAATGTAAACTCTTACTGTGAACCCATGAAAATTTCACATTCGATCCAAAATACCCGATTTCCTGTTGGATTTGGAATATGGGTGCAAGAGACTTTTTGGAGCAGTTTTGCATAAGGTATCTACTCCCCAAATTTCCTTGTTCTATGTTGAAAAAACCCAATAGGAAAGGCCTTTTTTAAAACTTCTTTCTGTCGCCACTAGTTGGCACTGTAGAGTTGATGCAAATGACCCCTACAAGAACCTTCAGGGTATGACTCTCAACAAACACGGAAAGTTTGGCGCACATATGTTGCATATCTGCCGAGTTATGACTGTTCAAAATTTTTGGCGAGACAAATTGTTGACGGTCATTTTCACTTCCAGTTTGGACCTCTCCGCTTCAACGAAACCTCAATATTTTTCATCAGGGACCTGAACACATGTCTTGAGGCTCCCCTGAAACAGGTTTGAGGTCAATAGATTTTTTTCCCTTGGAGGAGGAGCCTGTCTCGTAAAGAAGGCCATTTCCTGTTCCCACTAGGGGGCGCCAAGCCTAATGGGTAATATTTCAATGCAGTCGTGTTCAGGCTGGGATATCTCATATACTTGCTAGAAATGAAAAAGATTGAACGTTGTATCACGGATTTTTTAATCATTTTCTGAATTTGGTGTTTTGCCCAAAAATGGCCGACTTTGGGACCACGCCCAGGTCAGACCCTTGGATAAAAACTCACCATTTTGAAAACTTAAGATCTCATATGTCTCCTGAATAGTCTGACCAATTTTGAAGACGATCCAACTATTTTCTTCAGCGACAAGGTCTCAAATGTAAATCGATAAAATTTCACATTTGATCCAAAATTTCCGGCTTCCTGTTGGGTTTGGAATATGGGTGCAAGAGACTTTTTGGAGCAGTTTTGCACAATGTATCGACTCACCAAATTTCATTGTTCTACGTTGAAAAAACCTAATAGGAAAGGCCTTTTTGAAAATTTCAAGGGGGCGCCACTGAGCCATTTTGTTAAATTTTTTTGTAGATTATCAAAATTTACGCAAAGTTGCATGTATGTGCAAATTTTGGTGAGTTTTCGTGCATGTTCAGGCCTCCAAATGTAAACTCCAACTGTGAACCGATAAAAATTTCACATTTGATCCAAAATATCCGATTTCCTGTTGGATTTGGAATATGGGTGCAAGAGGCTTTTTTGAACAGTTAGGCATAAGGTATCTACTCCCCAAATTTCATTGCTCTACGTTGAAAACCTGAGAGGAGAGGCCTTTTTGAAAATTTTAAGGGTCAAGGGGGCGCCACTGAGCCATTTTTTGACATTTTTTCAAAACGACACAAGATTATCGAATTTTACGCAAAGCCGCACGTATGTGCAAATTTTGGTGACTTTTCGTGCATGTTCAGGCCTCCAAATTGGCCATTTTCATTTGCCCTGAAAAAAGAATAATAATAATAATAATAATAATAATAACTAGGCCTGCAAGCAGGACTGAACGGGCCCTCGTGATCTAGCGCAACTCGGACGTCACGCAACTCGGACTGTGTGCAGGTCAGGGCGGTGGCAGATCCTCCTCTCTAATCATCTCATTAGAACCTAACATGCTCGAAAGTCGCCTATTTACATTCCCACACCCAAGAGATAAAAACCCCTATTGGAGAGAGTACTACAAAAAAGGAGCCACTACTGAGCTGTGCAGCCAAGCCCTTATTCAAAACTAAAATTAATCTTCTAACTGGGCCAATTCGACCAAGTGTGCCAACTATTGTGGCTCTATAAGCTGCCTGAGTCTCTGAAAAAAAATATTTCCTTTAAATGGCGAACAAAGGGTCGTCACGGCAACAGACAGAGACACGTGGACATGGGCCGTAAATAAGTATTTTAATAGGTCTTGAAACTACAATGACCAACCTGAAAAGAACTGGACATGTATTGGAAAAACGAGTGACTTTCTATTGCCACTAGTTGGCGCTGTAGGGTTGATGCAAATGACCCCTACAAGGCCCTTCAGGGTATGACTCTCAACAAGCACGGGAAGTTTGGCGCAGATATGTTGTATATCTGCCGAGTTATGACTGTTCAAAGTTTTTGGAGAGAAAAATTGTTGACAGTCATTTTCACTTTCCTGTTTGGACCCCTCCGCTTCAACGAAACTTCAATATTTTTCATCAGGCACCTGAACACAGGTCTTAAGGCTTCCCTTTTGCAGGTTTGAGGTAGATTGATTTTTTCCCTTTAGAGGAGGAGTGTGTCCCGTAAAAAAGGGCATTTCCTGTTCCCACTAGGAGGCGCCAGGCACAAATGGTAAATTTTCAATCCAGTCCTGCTCAGGCTAGTATACCTCACACACATGCCAGATTTAAAATATATTGAACGTTGTATGAGGGAGTTATCAGTCATTTTCCGAATTCGGTGTTTTGGCGAAAAAATGGCCGACTTTGGCACCCCGCCCAGGTCAGGCCCGTGAATGAAAACACACCATTTTTATAACTTAAGATTTCATATGCCTCATGAACAGGCTCGCCAATTTTGAGAATGATCAAACTAATTCCCTAGGTGCCAAGGTGTAAAATGTGCACACTGTAAATCGATAAAAATTTCACATTCAATCCAAAATACCCGATTTCCTGTAGGATTTGGAATGTGTGTGCAAGAGACTTTTTGGAGCAGTTTTGCACAAAGTTTTGACTCTCCAAATTTCATCACTCTATGTTAGAAAAACCTAAATGGAGAGGCCTTTTTGAAAATTTCAAGGGGGCGCCACTGAGCCATTTTGTTAAATTTTTTCGTAACGTTGCAAGATTATCGAACGTTATCCAAAGCCGCATGTATGTGCAAATTTTGGTGAGTTTTTATGCATATTCAAGCCTCCAAATGTAAACTCTTACTGTGAACCCATGAAAATTTCACATTCGATCCAAAATACCCAATTTCCTGTTGGATTTGGAATATGGGTGCAAGAGACTTTTTGGAGCAGTTTTGCATAAGGTATCTACTCCCCAAATTTCCTTGCTCTATGTTGAAAAAACCCAATAGGAAAGGCCTTTTTTAAAACTTCTTTCTTTTGCCACTAGTTGGCACTGTAGAGTTGATGCAAATGACCCCTACAAGAACCTTCAGGGTATGACTCTCAACAAACACGGAAAGTTTGGCGCAGATATGTTGCATATCTGCCGAGTTATGACTGTTCAAAATTTTTGGCGAGACAAATTGTTGACGGTCATTTTCACTTCCAGTTTGGACCTCTCCGCTTCAACGAAACCTCAATATTTTTTATCAGGGACCTGAACACATGTCTTGAGGCTCCCCTGAAACAGGTTTGAGGTCAATAGTTTTTTTTCCCTTGGAGGAGGAGCCTGTCTCGTAAAGAAGGCCATTTCCTGTTCCCACTAGGGGGCGCCAGGCCTAATGGGTAATATTTCAATGCAGTCGTGTTCAGGCTGGGATATCTCATATACATGCTAGAAATGAAAAAGATTGAACGTTGTATCACGGAGTTTTTAATCATTTTCTGAATTTGGTATTTTGCCCAAAAATGGCCGACTTTGGGACCACGCCCAGGCCCGACCCTTGAGTGAAAACACACCATTTTGAAAACTTAAGATCTCATATGTCTCCTGAATACTCTGACCAATTTTGAAGACGATCCAACTATTTTCTTCAGCGACAAGGTCTCAAATGTAAATCGATAAAATTTCACATTTGATCCAAAATTTCCGACTTCCTGTTGGATTTGGAATATGGGTGCAAGAGACTTTTTGGAGCAGTTTTGCACAATGTATCGACTCGCCAAATTTCATCGTTCTACGTTGAAAAAACCTAATAGGAAAGGCCTTTTTGAAAATTTCAAGGGGGCGCCACTGAGCGATTTTGTTAAATTTTTTTGTAGATTATCAAAATTTACGCAAAGTTGCATGTATGTGCAAATTTTGGTGAGTTTTCGTGCATGTTCAGGCCTCCAAATGTAAACCCCAACTGTGAACCGATAAAAATTTCACATTTGATCCAAAATATCCGATTTCCTGTTGGATTTGGAATATGGGTGCAAGAGGCTTTTTTGAACAGTTAGGCATAAGGTATCTACTCCCCAAATTTCATTGCTCTACGTTGAAAACCTGAGAGGAGAGGCCTTTTTGAAAATTTTAAGGGTAAAGGGGGCGCCACTGAGCCATTTTTTGACATTTTTTCAAAACGACACAAGATTATCGAAATTTACGCGAAGCGGCACGTATGTGCAAATTTTGGTGACTTTTCGTGCATGTTCAGGCCTCCAAATTGGCCATTTTCATTTGCCCTGAAAAAAGAATAATAATAATAATAATAATAATAATAATAACTAGGCCTGCAAGCAGGACTGAACGGGCCCTCGCAATCTAGCGCAACTCGGACGTCACGCAACTCGGACTGTGTGCAGGTCAGGGTGGTGGCAGATCCTCCTCTCTAATCATCTCATTAGAACCTAACATGCTCGAAAATCGCCTATTTACATTCCCACACCCAAGAGATAAAAACTCCTATTGGAGAGAGTACTACAAAAAAGGAGCCACTACTGAGCTGTGCAGCCAAGCCCTTATTCAAAACCAAAATTAATCTTCTAACTGGGCCAATTCGACCAAGTGTGCCAAATATTGTGGCTCTATAAGCTGCCTGAGTCTCTGAAAAAAAAGATTTCCTTTAAATGGCGAACAAAGGGTCGTCACGGCAACAGACAAAGACACGTGGACATTGGCCGTAAATAAGTATTTTAATAGGTCTTGAAACTACAATGACCAACCTGAAAAGAACTGGACATGTTTTGGAAAAACGAGTGACTTTCTATCGCCACTAGTTGGCGCTGTAGGGTTGATGCAAATGACCCCTACAAGGCCCTTCAGGGTATGACTCTCAACAAGCACGGGAAGTTTGGCGCAGATATCTTGTATATCTGCCGAGTTATGACTGTTCAAAGTTTTTGGAGAGAAAAATTGTTAACAGTCATTTTCACTTTCCTGTTTGGACCCTTCCGCTTCAACGAAACTTCAATATTTTTCATCAGGCAGCTGAAGACAGGTCTTAAGGCTTCCCTTATGCAGGTTTGAGGTAGATTGATTTTTTCTTTTAGAGGAGGAGTGTGTCCCGTAAAAAAGGGCATTTCCTGTTCCCACTAGGAGGCGCCAGGCACAAATGGTAAATGTTCAATCCAGTCCTGCTCAGGCTGGTATACCTCACACACATGCCAGATTTAAAATAGATTGAACGTTGTATGAGGGAGTTATCAGTCATTTTCCGAATTTGGTGTTTTGGCGAAAAAATGGCCGACTTTGGCACCCCGCCCAGGTCAGGCCCGTGAATGAAAACACACCATTTTGATAACTTAAGATTTCATATGCCTCATGAACAGGCTCGCCAATTTTGAGAATGATCAAACTAATTCCCTAGGTGCCAAGGTGTAAAATGTGCACACTGTAAATCGATAAAAATTTCACATTCAATCCAAAATACCCGATTTCCTGTTGGGTTTGGAATATGCATGCAAGAGACTTTTTGGAGCAGTTTTGTACAAGGTATCGACTCTCCGAATTTCATCCCTCTACGTTGAAAAAACCTAAAAGGAGAGGCCTTTTTGAAAATTTCAAGGGGGCGCCACTGAGCCATTTTGTTACATGTGTTCGTAACGTTGCAAGATTATTGAACGTTATGCAAAGCCGCATGTATGTGCAAATTTTGGTGAGTTTTTATGCATATTCAAGCCTCAAAATGTAAACTCTTACTGTGAACCCATGAAAATTTCACATTCGATCCAAAATACCCGATTTCCTGTTGGATTTGGAATATGGGTGCAAGAGACTTTTTGGAGCAGTTTTGCATAAGGTATCTACTCCCCAAATTTCCTCGCTCTATGTTGAAAAAACCCAGTAGGAAAGGCCTTTTTTAAAACTTCTTTCTGTCGCCACTAGTTGGCACTGTAGAGTTGATGCAAATGACCCCTACAAGAACCTTCAGGGTATGACTCTCAACAAACACGGAAAGTTTGGCGCAGATATGTTGCATATCTGCCGAGTTATGACTGTTCAAAGTTTTTGGCGAGACAAATTGTTGACGGTCATTTTCACTTCCAGTTTGGACCTCTCCGCTTCAACGAAACCTCAATATTTTTCATCAGGCACCTGAACACATGTCTTGAGGCTCCCCTGAAACAGGTTTGAGGTCAATAGATTTTTTTCCCTTGGAGGAGGAGCCTGTCTCGTAAAGAAGGCCATTTCCTGTTTCCACTAGGGGCGCTAGGCCTAATGGGTAATATTTCAATGCAGTCATGTTCAGGCTGGGATATCTCATAAACATGGTAAAAATGAAAAAGATTGAACGTTGGATCACGGAGTTTTTAATCATTTTCTGAATTTGGTGTTTTGCCCAAAAATGGCCAACTTTGGGACTACGCCCAGGCCAGACCCTTGGATGAAAACTCACCATTTTGAAAACTTAAGATCTCATATGTCTCCTGTATAGTCTGACCAATTTTGAAGACGATCCAACTATTTTCTTCAGCGACAAGGTCTCAAATGTAAATCGATAAAATTTCACATTTGATCCAAAATTTCCGACTTCCTGTTGGATTTGGAATATAGGTGCAAGAGACTTTTTGGAGCAGTTTTACGCAATGTATCGACTCACCAAATTTCATCGTTCTACGTTGAAAAAACCTAATAGGAAAGGCCTTTTTGAAAATTTCAAGGGGGCGCCACTGAGCGATTTTGTTACATTTTTTTGTAGATTATCAAAATTTACGCAAAGTTGCATGTATGTGCAAATTTTGGTGAGTTTTCGTGCATGTTCAGGCCTCCAAACGTAAACTCCAACTGTGAACCGAAAAAATTTCACATTTGATCCAAAATATCCGATTTCCTGTCGGATTTGGAATATGGGTGCAAGAGGCTTTTTTGAACAGTTAGGCATAAGGTATCTACTCCCCAAATTTCATCGCTCTACGTTGAAAACCTGAGAGGAGAGGCCTTTTTGAAAATTTTAAGGGTCAAGGGGGCGCCACTGAGCCATTTTTTGAAATTTTTTCAAAACGACGCAAGATTATCAAATTTTACGCGAATCTGCACGTATGTGCAAATTTTGGTGACTTTTCGTGCATGTTCAGGCCTCCAAATTGGCCATTTTCATTTGCCCTGAAAAAAGAAGAATAATAATAACTAGCGCAACTCGGACGTCACGCAACTCGGACTGTGTGCAGGTCAGGGCGGTGGCAGATCCTCCTCTCTAATCATCTCATTAGAACCTAACATGCTCGAAAGTCGCCTATTTACATTCCCACACCCAAGAGATAAAAACCCCTATTGGAGAAAGTACTACAAAAAAGGAGCCACTACTGAGCTGTGCAGCCAAGCCCTTATTCAAAACTAAAATTAATCTTCTAACTGGGCCAATTCGACCAAGTGTGCCAACTATTGTGGCTCTATAAGCTGCCTGAGTCTCTGAAAAAAAATATTTCCTTTAAATGGCGAACAAAGGGTCGTCACGGCAACAGACAGAGACACGTGGACATGGGCCGTAAATAAGTATTTTAATAGGTCTTGAAACTACAATGACCAACCTGAAAAGAACTGGACATGTATTGGAAAAACGAGTGACTTTCTATTGCCACTAGTTGGCGCTGTAGGGTTGATGCAAATGACCCCTACAAGGCCCTTCAGGGTATGACTCTCAACAAGCACGGGAAGTTTGGCGCAGATATGTTGTATATCTGCCGAGTTATGACTGTTCAAAGTTTTTGGAGAGAAAAATTGTTGACAGTCATTTTCACTTTCCTGTTTGGACCCCTCCGCTTCAACGAAACTTCAATATTTTTCATCAGGCACCTGAACACAGGTCTTAAGGCTTCCCTTTTGCAGGTTTGAGGTAGATTGATTTTTTCCCTTTAGAGGAGGAGTGTGTCCCGTAAAAAAGGGCATTTCCTGTTCCCACTAGGAGGCGCCAGGCACAAATGGTAAATTTTCAATCCAGTCCTGCTCAGGCTAGTATACCTCACACACATGCCAGATTTAAAATAGATTGAACGTTGTATGAGGGAGTTATCAGTCATTTTCCGAATTCGGTGTTTTGGCGAAAAAATGGCCGACTTTGGCACCCCGCCCAGGTCAGGCCCGTGAATGAAAACACACCATTTTTATAACTTAAGATTTCATATGCCTCATGAACAGGCTCGCCAATTTTGAGAATGATCAAACTAATTCCCTAGGTGCCAAGGTGTAAAATGTGCACACTGTAAATCGATAAAAATTTCACATTCAATCCAAAATACCCGATTTCCTGTAGGATTTGGAATGTGTGTGCAAGAGACTTTTTGGAGCAGTTTTGCACAAAGTTTTGACTCTCCAAATTTCATCACTCTATGTTAGAAAAACCTAAATGGAGAGGCCTTTTTGAAAATTTCAAGGGGGCGCCACTGAGCCATTTTGTTAAATTTTTTCGTAACGTTGCAAGATTATCGAACGTTATCCAAAGCCGCATGTATGTGCAAATTTTGGTGAGTTTTTATGCATATTCAAGCCTCCAAATGTAAACTCTTACTGTGAACCCATGAAAATTTCACATTCGATCCAAAATACCCAATTTCCTGTTGGATTTGGAATATGGGTGCAAGAGACTTTTTGGAGCAGTTTTGCATAAGGTATCTACTCCCCAAATTTCCTTGCTCTATGTTGAAAAAACCCAATAGGAAAGGCCTTTTTTAAAACTTCTTTCTTTCGCCACTAGTTGGCACTGTAGAGTTGATGCAAATGACCCCTACAAGAACCTTCAGGGTATGACTCTCAACAAACACGGAAAGTTTGGCGCAGATATGTTGCATATCTGCCGAGTTATGACTGTTCAAAATTTTTGGCGAGACAAATTGTTGACGGTCATTTTCACTTCCAGTTTGGACCTCTCCGCTTCAACGAAACCTCAATATTTTTTATCAGGGACCTGAACACATGTCTTGAGGCTCCCCTGAAACAGGTTTGAGGTCAATAGATTTTTTTCCCTTGGAGGAGGAGCCTGTCTCGTAAAGAAGGCCATTTCCTGTTCCCACTAGGGGGCGCCAGGCCTAATGGGTAATATTTCAATGCAGTCGTGTTCAGGCTGGGATATCTCATATACATGCTAGAAATGAAAAAGATTGAACGTTGTATCACGGAGTTTTTAATCATTTTCTGAATTTGGTATTTTGCCCAAAAATGGTCGACTTTGGGACCACGCCCAGGCCCGACCCTTGAGTGAAAACACACCATTTTGAAAACTTAAGATCTCATATGTCTCCTGAATACTCTGACCAATTTTGAAGACGATCCAACTATTTTCTTCAGCGACAAGGTCTCAAATGTAAATCGATAAAATTTCACATTTGATCCAAAATTTCCGACTTCCTGTTGGATTTGGAATATGGGTGCAAGAGACTTTTTGGAGCAGGTTTGCACAATGTATCGACTCGCCAAATTTCATCGTTCTACGTTGAAAAAACCTAATAGGAAAGGCCTTTTTGAAAATTTCAAGGGGGCGCCACTGAGCGATTTTGTTAAATTTTTTTGTAGATTATCAAAATTTACGCAAAGTTGCATGTATGTGCAAATTTTGGTGAGTTTTCGTGCATGTTCAGGCCGCCAAATGTAAACCCCAACTGTGAACCGATAAAAATTTCACATTTGATCCAAAATATCCGATTTCCTGTTGGATTTGGAATATGGGTGCAAGAGGCTTTTTTGAACAGTTAGGCATAAGGTATCTACTCCCCAAATTTCATTGCTCTACGTTGAAAACCTGAGAGGAGAGGCCTTTTTGAAAATTTTAAGGGTAAAGGGGGCGCCACTGAGCCATTTTTTGACATTTTTTCAAAACGACACAAGATTATCGAAATTTACGCGAAGCGGCACGTATGTGCAAATTTTGGTGACTTTTCGTGCATGTTCAGGCCTCCAAATTGGCCATTTTCATTTGCCCTGAAAAAAGAAGAATAATAATAATAATAATAATAATAATAATAATAATAATCCTTTGCAAAACAATAGGGCCTTCGCACGTCTAGTGCTCGGGCCCTAATAATAATAATAATAATAATAATAATAATAATAATCCTTTGCAAAACAATAGGGCCTTCGCACGCTCAGTGCTCGGGCCCTAATAATAATAACTAGGCCTGCAAGCAGGACTGAACGGGCCCTCGCAATCTAGCGCAACTCGGACGTCACGCAACTCGGACTGTGTGCAGGTCAGGGTGGTGGCAGATCCTCCTCTCTAATCATCTCATTAGAACCTAACATGCTCGAAAGTCGCCTATATACAATCCCACACCCAAGAGATAAAAACCCCTATTGGAGCGAGTACTACAAAAAAGGAGCCACTACTGAGCTGTGCAGCCAAGCCCTTATTCAAAACCCAAAATTAATCTTCTAAGTGGGCCAATTCGACCAAGTGTGCCAAATATTGTGGCTCTATAAGCTGCCTGAGTCTCTGGAAAAAAATATTTCCTTTAAATGGCGAACAAAGGGTCGTCACGGCAACAGACAGAGACACTTGGACATGGGCCGTAAATAAGTATTTTAATAGCTGTTGAAACTACAATGACCAACCTGAAAAGAACTGAACATGTATTGGAAAAACGAGTGACTTTCAATTGCCACTAGTTGGCGCTGTAGGTTTGATGCAAATGACCCCTACAAGGCCCTTCAGGGTATGACTCTCAACAAGCACGGGAAGTTTGGCGCAGATATGTTGTATATCTGCCGAGTTATGACTGTTCAAAGTTTTTGGAGAGAAAAATTGTTGACAGTCATTTTCACTTTCCTGTTTGGACCCCTCCGCTTCAACGAAACTTCAATATTTTTCATCAGGCACCTGAAGACAGGTCTTAAGGCTTCCCTTATGCAGGTTTGAGGTAGATTGATTTTTTTCCCTTGGAGAAGGAGTGTGTCCTGTAAAAAAGGGCATTTCCTGTTCCCACTAGGAGGCGCCAGGCACAAATGGTAAAATTTCAATCCAGTCGTGCTCAGGCTTGTATACCTCACACACAGGCCAGATTTAAAATAGATTGAACGTTGTATGAGGGAGTTATCAGTCATTTTCCGAATTCGGTGTTTTGGCGAAAAAATGGCCGACTTTGGCACCCCGGCCAGGTCAGGCCCGTGAATGAAAACACACCATTTTGATAACTTAAGATTTCATATGCCTCATGAACAGTCTCGCCAATTTTGAGAATGATCAAACTAATTCCCTAGGTGCCAAGGTGTAAAATGTGCACACTGTAAATCGATAAAAAATTCACATTCAATCCAAAATACCCGATTTCCTGTTGGGTTTGGAATACGCATGCAAGAGACTTTTTGGAGCAGTTTTGTACAAGGTATTGACTCTCCGAATTTCATCCCTCTACGTTGAAAAAACCTAAATGGAGAGGCCTTTTTGAAAATTTCAAGGGGGCGCCACTGAGCCATTTTGTTACATGTTTTCGTAACGTTGCAAGATTATTGAACGTTATGCAAAGTCGCATGTATGTCGAAATTTTTGAGAGTTTTCGTGCATGTTCAAGCCTCCAAATGTAAACTCCTACTGTGAACCGATAAAAATATCACTTTTGATCCAAAATACCCGATTTCCTGTTGGATTTGGAATATGGGTGCAAGAGACTTTTTGGAGCAGTTTTGCATAAGGTATCTACTCCCCAAATTTCCTTGCTCTATGTTGAAAAAACCCAATAGGAAAGGCCTTTTTTAAAACTTCTTTCTGTCGCCACTAGTTGGCACTGTAGAGTTGATGCAAATGACCCCTACAAGAACCTTCAGAGTATGACTCTCAACAAACACGGAAAGTTTGGCGCAGATATGTTGCATATCTGCCGAGTTATGACTGTTCAAAGTTTTTGGCGAGACAAATTGTTGACGGTCATTTTCACTTCCAGTTTGGACCTCTCCGCTTCAACGAAACCTCAATATTTTTCATCAGGCACCTGAACACATGTCTTGAGGCTCCCCTGAAACAGGTTTGAGGTCAACAGATTTTTTTCCCTTGGAGGAGGAGCCTGTCTCGTAAAGAAGTCCATTTCCTGTTCCCACTAGGGGGCGCCAGGCCTAATGGGTAATATTTCAATGCAGTCGTGTTCAGGCTAGGATATCTCATATACATGCTAGAAATGAAAAAGATTGAACGTTGTATCACGGAGTTTTTAATCATTTTCTGAATTTGGTGTTTTGCCCAAAAATGGCCGACTTTGGAACCACGCCCAGGTCAGACCCTTGAGTGAAAACTCACCATTTTGAAAACTTAAGATCTCATATGTCTCCTGAATAGTCTGACCAATTTTGAAGATGATCCAACTATTTTCTTCAGCGACAAGGTCTCAAATGTAAATCGATAAAATTTCACATTTGATCCAAAATTTCCGGCTTCCTGTTTGGTTTGGAATATGGGTGCAAGAGACTTTTTGGAGCAGTTTTGCACAATGTATCGACTCGCCAAATTTCATTGTTCTACGTTGAAAAAACCTAATAGGAGAGGCCTTTTTGAAAATTTCAAGGGGGCGCCACTGAGCGATTTTGTTAAAATTTTTTGTAGATTATCAAAATTTACGCCAAGTTGCATGTATGTGCAAATTTTGGTGAGTTTTTATGCATGTTCAAGCCTCCAAATGTAAACTCCTACTGTGAACCGATAAAAATTTCACATTCGATCAAAAATACCCGATTTCCTGTTGGATTTGGAATACGGGTGCAAGAGACTTTTTGGAGCAGTTTTGCACAAGGTATCGACTCCCCAAATTTCATCACTCTCTGTTAAAAAAACCTAATAGGAAACGCCTTTTTGAAAAATTCAAGGGGGCGCCACTGAGGCATTTTGCTACATTTTTTCGTAACATTGCAAGATTATTGAACGTTATCTAAAGCCGCATGTATGTGCAAATTTTTAAGAGTTTTTGTGCATATTCAAGCCTCCAAATGTAAACTCCTACTGTGAACCCATGAAAATTTCACATTCGATCCAAAATACCCGATTTCCTGTTGGATTTGGAATATGGGTGCAAGAGACTTTTTGGAGCAGTTTTGCATAAGGTATCTACTCCCCAAATTTCCTTGCTCTATGTTGAAAAAACCCAATAGGAAAGGCCTTTTTTAAAACTTCTTTCTGTCGCCACTAGTTGGCACTGTAGAGTTGATGCAAATGACCCCTACAAGAACCTTCAGGGTATGACTCTCAACAAACACGGGAAGTTTGGCGCAGATATGTTGTATATCTGCCGAGTTATGACTGTTCAAAGTTTTTTGCGTGACAAATTGTTGACGTTCATTTTCACTTTCCTGTTTGGACCCCTCCGCCTCAACGAAACCTCAATATTTTTCATCAGGCATCTGAACACAGGTCTTAAGGCTCCCCTGATGCAGGTTTGAGGTCAACAGATTTTTTTCCCTTGGAGGAGGAACCTGTCTCGTAAAAAAAGGCATTTCCTGTTCTCACTAGGGGGCGCTAGACCTAATGGGTAATATTTCAATGCACTCGTGTTAAGGGTGGGATACCGCATATACATGGCAGATATGAAAAAGATTGAAAGTTGTGTCAAGGAATTATTAGCCATTTACTGAATTCGGTGTTTTGCCGAAAAAATGGCCGACTTTGGCACCACGCCCAGGTCAGACCCGTGAATGAAAACACACCATTTTAGAAACTTAAGATCTCATATGTCTCCTGAACAGTCTCACCAATTTTGAAGATGATCCAACTAACTCCCTCAGCGAAAAGGTCTCAAATGTGCACCCTGTAAATCGATAAAAATTTCATATTTGATCCAAAATAACCGATTTCCTGTTGGGTTTGGAATATGCGTGTCAATGCTTTTTTGGAGCGGTTTTGGACAAGGTATAGACCCCCCAAATTTCATTGCTCTACGCTGACAGACCCTAATGTTATAGGCCAATTTTAAAATTTCAAGGGGGCGCCACTGAGCCATTTTGTTATATTTTTTTGCAACGTTGCAAAATTATCGAAATTTACAATTTTCCGGACGTATGTGCAAATTTTGGTGACTTTTCGTGCATGTTCAGGCCTCCAAATTGGCCGTTTTCATTTGCCCTGAAAAAAAAAAAAAAAAAAAAAAAAAAAAAATAATCCTTTGCAAAACAATAGGGCCTTCGCACGCTTAGTGCTCGGGCCCTAATAATAATAATAATAATAATAATAATAATCCTTTGCAAAACAATAGGGCCTTCGCACGCTTAGTGCTCGGGCCCTAATAATGATGATCATTCACTCAGTGTCCTCCTTTTTAATGCTGCTGCGCCAACACACCACAACACAGACAATACAACTGGCAATGACAGAGAAGGAACACACCTGCTGCTGTTTATAACAAATGTTAAATGAGACCTGCTTCCTCAGGAAGTATAGACATGTCTTTCCTTTCCTGTGGATGGTGTCTGTGCTATCTGACCGGTGCAGTGTATTATTATCCTGCGGTATTATCTCCAGGGCCACTATAGTTGTTATTCATTCTTTTTTATCGTACTGTTTGCAGTGTCATGGATATTGAATCTAACTTTTGATCCAGATCACTTCATCCATTCTGTTCCAAAGGCAATTTGCAAGGAAACACTTGCTCTACAGGCACTACAAATTACCTTTGAACTACTTGAAGGGTTGGAAGCAGAGGAGACTTGGGATCTAATTATTGTACGCATCATGAATAGATACCGCAACACGCTTTGACCTTCCAAATAGGGAGAATGGCAACAATATTGCTGGCACAGTCAGTGAAATCTTTGCCAGTGGGCAAAAGGTCACTAATGTGTGAGAGAGGTAACGCGATGTTAACTAAGTGAGTCTCTGAAACAACAGTATCAAAATGAACTACAGCAGGGGTCCCCAACCTTTTTTGCACCACGGACCGGTGTGATTTGGGTCTTTTTTTCACGGACCGGTGTTCTGTCAAATTTTGCACCCTTATAAAATTTTGCTCCCAAAGCTTTTGTGGCGGTGAAAAAAGACCTCTTTTATATTCAGTTGAACTCTCAATGTTATCCAAAGGTGCTAAAAAACTATTTACTTCAAAAAAACTATTTACATCATATACATACACGTGCAACACGAAAATTGCCGTAAATTAATGCTTAACGACACGGCGAAGTCGTTAAGTGAGAGAGCTGCGTGCAGTTGTTGTGTGCCGCTATCAGGGCAAACGTAAGTTAATATCCTTTCTTTAAAGAAAGTTTGTAGCGTGTACTTTGGAATCGCTGCATTCGCGGTCATTTTTAACATTACGTGCATGCCAAATTTGTCAGAAGACTGGCAATGTGTGGCAGAAAAATACAGCAAATATAAAATAACATTTGTTTTTAGCCCCGTAAGAGCAGGGAAAATACAACTCACCCGCTGAATCAGTGGGAGGCCTGTGCTTGTTTCGTTACGACGAGATGGTCCCGAGATGGGAGAGTGAGCGAAGCCCGCTTCACAAAGATACGATGTTAGAAATTGTTGCACAGTTTGCAGTGCTCTCCTAGCGATGTCAGGATATTCTGAAATGACTTTAATCCAGAACCTCAGTAGAGTTGTTGTCTCAAATGTACGTTTAAGGTCGCCGTCATTTGCGATCTCTACAAGCTGATATTCCATTTGCACAGACATGCTCGAATCACTCATTTATTCACATACGGGTCACAAATCCACTCCTTCGCAGTTTGTGGGTCTTTAGTGATTGGGAAGTAGCATAGATTTTGTTTTCTTCGAGGTTGTAGGTTCATCTTCTGGCTCGTCAGGTTCCCTTTTCCACGTAAAAAATTTGTCCAAAGACGTGTTTTTCAGTCATTCTAGTGTGGGGGCTCATTATTTCCGGGAACAAATGTGATGGGCGACGACCTACGTCATACGTTATTATCGAGGCCAGGCGCACATAGGTATACAAAATAAGATGTACTGCTAACAGTCCAATCAATGCATTTCTACGACGACCTCTTATACTGTAGTTGTATATCTAGAGTAGACAGGGATATTGGTGTGTTACGCGCAATGTTGTCACAGATTACTTAAAAAAGTAATTTAATTACTGATTACTAATTACACCTCAAAAAAGTAATCTAGTTACTTTACCGATTACTTTATTATCAAAGTAACTAAGTTTTTTTAAGAGTAACTTATCAGTTACTTCTTACCAATTTTTCTCCTTTTGCTGCGTCAACATAAAAATGACAACATAAAAATGTCATCACGCTTATGGTTACAAACACTGACAATAAAATGTGCATAAAGGATGGTTACAAACTGTAGAAGTGCTGGCTGTCTTATGACCTGTAGGCTGTTTCGAGTTTTGTCGCGTTGTACTGTAATTCCAAGTGCTTCTTTGTTGATTTAGCGACCGACAGTCACTTTCAGCCAGCGTAAAGTTTGCAACGCACAGAGATATTTTTGTCATCTTTACTGGACAGAAATGTGAAGTAATGGCTGTATTTCCAGTGAGCAAAGGCATCCATTTGCGGTATATATCCTGCCTTTCACTGTTAACCTCGCTGCCTCGTCAGAATGCTATGTTGTTGACCACCGTGGCAGACAGCGCTCAGCCTCAGACAGCACCGTAAAACACGTGACACCCCCCGATGAGAAATGCTCTTCGTACATGACTACAGTATTCTTCATTCTTAACCGCCACGGACCGGTACCGGTGTTCTGCCAAAATCTGCTACATCGGTGAAACGACCTACATTAGTCGAATTTGACACCAAAAGTACTACAGCGCGCTCTAAACTTGTTTTGTTTAGATGCATACATGAATAACGTACTAAAAAAATGCCTGCAGAAAACACTTAAATGTAGTTATATCAAATAAGGACAGTTTAAATACGCTACATGACTAATGCGGTCAACTGCTTCAAAGCTAACACAAAAAACACAATGGTTAAAAGTATGAAAAGGGAATACTGTACATGCAAAAAGTATCTCTGAGGCAGTGAAAAGGTTCTAAATAACTAAATAAAAACAAAAATAGTGAGTACTCGCTGCTTCTAACCCATGTGCGCATGCGTGAGAATGCATGCGCAAGCGCACTGAGCATTGTGTAGGACGTTTCGCCGCGTAGTAAGGAATGGCCGAACACCGGTCCAGGGCCCGGTTGTTGGGGACCCCTGAACGACAGTATTGTGTTAGTGGGAAAGGTGAAGATATTTCCAGAACCGGTAGCAAAATGGCTGAATCTTTGTTTGATAGGATGTGAAAGTTATAGAGGGCATGTAGCAGTCTATGAAAGCAGTTTATAAAAGCGTGCAGATCTCTGCCAAGACTGAAAATTCCTTACAATCCACAATCAGACACTGAGTTCCCCTTGACTTTTATTCATTTAAATCAAACAAGTAGTTTTGTCTTGATGTGCTGGTAACACAACATACAGTACAAAAACAAGAAATTAATCTGGAGTGGAGGTAAAGATTTTAAAATAACCAGTACAGTGACACCGGGAAATCCAGGGAAATCTAGGGCAAAGATACTGTAATTCCATGTTGGTTGGTTGAGCTGTTCATCTTCCAAAAAATACTATATGTTCTTGACAACTTAGTTATGGAGAAATAAAAGAAGCTTTCTAAATTTTTAGGACTTTTGTTTATTATGACTGTGGCTGTAAATGGAGGAAATGCAACCAGGCTGAAATCAATAAGTCACAAACAACCAAATATGCGCGTCACTGTAGGTTATGATGCACCTTATATTTCTATAACATGATACAAAAAAATCGGGGCAAAGTCCAGGCATGAAAATTACAAACAGGAAAAGATGAGTAAGAAGATGATATAAAAACTGAAAGAAAGAAAATTGGAAACTGTTGCTATAGGTGAGTT
The DNA here is from genome assembly GCF_030265065.1 of Corythoichthys intestinalis. Taxonomy (NCBI): domain Eukaryota; kingdom Metazoa; phylum Chordata; class Actinopteri; order Syngnathiformes; family Syngnathidae; genus Corythoichthys; species Corythoichthys intestinalis. The sequence continues at coordinate 35,147,773 of NC_080397.1, forward strand.
CTACACAGACACAGAGACAGACAGAGTCCCCTTCAATAGCGCTACTGTATGAATTTCACAACACAAATGTGGTTTAAAAGGGGTTGCATATTACTGTGGCTGTAGAGGAAGCCATTAACTGCCCATGACATAATGAGCCACCCATTCATTGCTGGTATTTTTTTACCTCGTCGGTAAACAGCTCTATATGGAAGAGTGCATGTGCATATTTGGCATTCCCAGTTTATACTGTATAAAGTATGCCTTTAGCATGCATTTTAATATATTCATAGTTGTATTTTATGCTCATTCATAACACAATTCAGTTCCCCAGGACCTCCATTAATTAAGAATTGCTGATTACACATTTACACATGCAGTGACATGTTTTATAAAGTGCCAGCAGAGCCCAGAAGGTACAAAGAAAAGCTTGCTCTTCAATAAAGTGAAACACCAAAGCTGGCTTGCCATTTACTTTCTGTGATGCTGCAATGTTTAACTGGCATATGATCGTTATTATTTTTATGAAGAGTGCCTAATGTAGGAAGAAAAATATGTCAATTGGAACTCAGCTAAACCCCAAATATAAAAATAAAATAAAACAAAATAACAGCAGTTATGTTAAAATGATATTGCAATGAGAATACTTATGATCAATTGGTGCAGATTATTTTGTTTTGTTAGTTTAGGTTTAGGTAAGTTTAGTTTTAGTATTTTCCGCACTATAAGATACACCTAAAAGCCTTCAATGTTTACGATGCACCTTATATATACAGTGGTACCTCTACGTACGAAGTTAATTCATTCCAAGACCTTGTTTGTAAGTCGAAATAGTCGTATGTCGAGCAGGATTTTCCCATAAGAATACATTATAATTCCATTAATTCGTTACACAGCCCAAAACCTACACTAAATCTGTTAAAAATTCCAGGTTGTTTGAATGTTACATGTTTTGCATCCCCCTGGTGGCAAGTTGCAATTTGTTTTTTTTTTTCTGATCAGGCATATTTTGGCCACCTAAAGAGACCTACGTTCTCATAGAAAGAAAATAAAAAGGCAACTCGTTGATGAAGAGAAAGTTTTGGTCTGATTAATTCGGGAGGGGCATCATTATTGTTCTAATCGGACTATCTGCAGTGGTATCCATTCTTCTAGTCAGACCACCTTCGTGCTTTTTTACAAAATCCTTAATAACTACTGCTGTTACTACTGCTAAAAGCAATTACAAGAGCAAAACAAATACATTATGTATTTTGCGTAGCGTACCTGAACGCACCGCGGGGCTGACGGCAGAGTGAGAGAGTGCAGTTGACTTTCTCTTTTGACGTCCTGTTATTGCTATCATTTGGCGATGCGTGTTGTGTTCCACAAGTTCTGAAATAAATGATTAAAAACCTGACGAAGCTGGTGATCTCTTTGGCGATGGTACCAAAATAATAATTGTCACCTTAACGTATAAAGACAGAGATCGGAGGAGTATTGTCAAGCAGTTCATGACGGTGCACCCCACGCTCATATTTTTCTCTCATTCCATCTTCATTTCAATGGTAAACCTCACCTTTTTTTCTTTTTTCTTTCTTTAGTTAATCATGGCATGAAATTCCCTTTAGCGCAGCGCCATCTAATGGATACATAACGCAACCCCACCACTACTACTACTATTACTACTGTTCCTTATAATGCAGTGTGCCTTATATACTGTATGAAAACAGTTTTAAAATAGGCCATTCACTGATTGAGCGCCTTACTGTATGCTCCGATGTGACTTATATTGTGGAAAATACGGTACTAGGAAACAAGAATATGTTGGGCTGTAAATTAAACACTAATAAAATGCATTGAATATCAATTTCCTTAATTGTGAAATGTGTTGTTGTTAACTTTAAGGTCATACTATTCAAGTTTTTACATTCACCTTTAAAGGGTTGGTGGGAACTGCTTAAAATTATATTGGTGCTTTGCTTTGCTTCGAAGTTATTTCTGCACAATGACAGAGCTGATTGGCTGATGCTATAATGACAAGATTGAAAGCCATTGTCAGTATTTTCAGTGACTCATGCTCAGTCTGTGATATGCCAGCGTTTAGCTCGTAATCAACAAGCACCGATTTGTTGTGTAAGACAGTAAAGTATCTTGGCGTGGGTCACAGAGGGCTTCTGACCATCTGCACTTTGAGCACATAATAGAAATTGCATAGTGATACAAAAGGTGGAAGTCAAATACAGTATAAACTCTATATAAACTGTTTAAATAATGCTATGAAAAATAGCAATGGATGACTTTTGCATTCTCAAATCCACTCATCTGACTAAAATTGACAATGGTTTGATTCCTGGGTGTCTATTGAGAGTACCTTTAACTGATCAAAAGTAACAAAATTACTCAGATTATATATGTATGAAAAGTACATAAACTTGAACAAATGTATACTATAAAATAGAAATGCCAATCATAATACAGTACACATGTACGAAAAAAAGAAGAGTACAAATATAAAAAAAAAATAATTGTAGTACTGTACCTCTTTTAAAACTAACTTAGCAAAAATATAGAGCATGCAGGGGTTTTCCCGATATAGTAAATTATTTAATGCTTGTAGAAAAAGAAAAGAAATCACACTACATGTTTCATGTTTTGTTTTTTTTAGGAAGTGCTAGCCGGTTTGAGTTTAGACTAGATGACAACCTGTTCCCACAGGTTTGCTAATATCGTGAAATGACAAGCAAAAAAAGTGACTTGTGATGACTGAAAAAATATATCTTAACTGAACATGAATATCAAATGGGAAATTTGTAACATTAGATGCTCTGATTTGACTTTAAACTGGCACAAGACAATTAGTCCTTCCCACACAGCATCAGACACCTGAGGGCTCAAAAAAATGAAGAGACTTAAGGCCATACTCACAATAGGCAATTTGTAGCTGCCTTTTGCAGGTTTGACACTGGGGTTTCTTTGATTTGTGTGACCTGTCGGATTAAGCCAATTCTACTCTAATTCCAACAAAAGTTATAGAAATCCATTGCTCTGCTATTCGTATTGGGAAGGGTTGATAGTAGGCTATAGGTAGGAGAAGAAAGAAAGACCCCGAACCTGCAAAATATGATTCACCATTGATCCGGGAAAGACTGCCTGTAAAAGTAAATGCGCTCAGGCTGATTTGAAAGCCGAGACAGAGTTGTGCTGAAGATGAAGCACGGGGTGAGATGACTGGCTGTGACAAGAGAGAATGATAAAATACGATTCTGCAAAACAATCCACAGACAAAGATATTAATTCAAGCTGTGATAATAACCTAAAATGGAAAACCTAACAAATATTGAGTTCCATACAATTTCTAAAAAATCTCAATTAGAAATAGTAGCCTCCAAAAACATACAGTTGTATGAAAAAGTACAGTATCTAAAACTTTTGGAATTTCTCACATTTCTGCATAAAATCACCATCAAATGTGATCTAATATTTGTCAAAATCACGCAGATGAAAAAACTGTCTGCTTCAACTAAAACCACCCAAACATTTATAGGTTGTCATATTTTAATGAGCATAGTATGAAAACAATGACAGAAGGGGGAAAAATAAGCAAGTGAACCACTTTGTGGAGTCCTCCCATGAACACCATTCTTGGCAATACTTTTTACATATAGTTGATGTGTGCACCGAGACTTTGGACTGTGACAGTGATTTCTGTAAGTCTTTAGCAGACACTCTAGATTTGTCTTTTACACCTTTGAGTATTCTGTGCTGAGCTCTTGGCGTCATCTTTGGTGGACGGGCACTCCTTGGGAGAGAAGCAAAAGTGCCAAACTCTCCCCGTTTGTAGGCAACTTCTCTGACTGTCGATTGATGAACATCCAGAACTTTAGAGACGGATTTGTATCCTTTCCCAGCTTTATACAAATCAACAATCATCAGACAATGCTTCTCATCAAGACAATTCTTACCAGGTGTGTGTGTTTACAGTGGGCAGGGAAGCTTTAAACCACTCATCAGTGATTGGGCACACACCTGACTTAAATTGTTTGGTAAAAACTGGTTTCAATTGGTCTTTAAGTCTCCTCAGGCAGAGGGTTCACTTACTTATTTTCCCCTTTCTGTCATTGTTTGCTTGCCATCCTCATTAAAATATGAAAACCTATAAATGTTTGGGTGGTTTTAGTGAAAGCAGACACAGTTTTTACATCTGTGTGATTTTGACAAAGATCAGACTACATTTGATGGTGAGTTTATGCAGAAAAGTGAGAAATTCCAAAAAGTTCAGATAGTTTTTCATACCACTGTAACTCCCTGGTCTGACAAAGAGGCTATCAAACTTATTTCAGCTTTTCAGACTGTTCAGTGCAGCTCGACTTGCCACAATATGTGCGGCACCATCTGTTTGTGTTATTTCCGACATGTTTTTGTCCTCTGGGATCTTTGAAATTTTGGTTCCTAGTCCATAGCGATAATGTTTCCACATTTGTAAAAATGTGGGCATTTGTGTGATGCAGTGCTGTTTAATTTGTTAGTGTTCAATTATTCTATGATACACTTGCCTCATTTAAATCAGAATGTGGTGTCTCATCCTTTCCTGAAAATTGACTCAAATAGGATCACTTCTCCCTGCACTAATTAGCTGCAATATAATCTCTTATTGAGTTTAACGCTTTGGGAGATGATCTCACTGCTTTAAGGATTTTTCGTATTTTACAGCTGCCATTGGGAATTTAAAAGCAGCAACGGAATGCATATAGAGAACATTTATTTGCTCTCAAGTACTGTAATTAAAGTATGTATTTTCACCCTTGTCAGATCAATTAAAATGAATTAGTCCATGTGTTAGGCTTGTATTGTTTACATCAAATATTGTGTGTTTTGTTGTAAATAGGGATTTTTTTTCCCGATTGACTGGATTTATGTCCAAAATACACCATATTTAATTGAATGAAATTAATATTTTGTATATCATACTGAGTGTATTTAATTACTGAATTTTATTGAAACTAACCAGCTAACCTTAATGACTGGAATTTTACTACAATTATATACAACTATAATGCCTTGGTAATAAGTAATAATAATAATTACAGTTTCCATACACATTATACATATATTGCTGTTGTTGTTGTTATTGATTGTTCCTTGTTTTGGTTTCCTATGTTTCTTGTACTCGGCATCCAATTAGGTTTCATTTCCACTTGTTGTCTGCCCCAATATTATTAATCCTGTGTTACTGTCAGAGTTCTGAGGCCCTGTAGTTTTTTCTCCGCACACTTTTTGGGTCAGTGTTTTTGCTGTGTTACTTTGTACCTACATTTTCTTTTTTTTTTTCTATTCTTTTTTTAGTATTTAATATTTCCCCATAGTTTTTTTTTTTTTAATTCGGCCCGCCCGTGGCATTAAATTTGACATACATTATTACAAATTACCTATAGCGTATGTTATGTTTTCTTGTTTCAGTGGCAACACACCACCCAAAGTCAAGGATATGTTGGTAATGACATGCTGTGGTCACAGTCAAACTAGTGTTTTTTTGTAGTCTGCCTTTAGTAACCATCTGGAGGCTACATTGCTTTTGCTGTGACTGCTGCTGTGTAATGAGCCTCCAGCACTGAACTGCTGTCAATCTAGTGGGCACACGGGTTTTCACCCTGGTCATTGCTGCCTCATGCCATCTGTGTCCCTGCATCCAGTGAGTAGGAAGGGGACAACATGCTCAAGGCAACACATTGGGAAATGTTTATAGATTGTTTTGTTTTATCTACTCACTCCCAACCCTAATGTGGACAAGTTATACATGAAATAGATGAATGCAGGGTCTTAATCCATACATAACTTTTGACTATTTCCTCTCAGGGGTTGTCAAAATAAAACAGTTGATTTGCATGAAAGATTTGGTGCACAAGTTTTTACACTGGATGCCCTTCCTGACAACACACAAGTGGGAATCTACCCAGGCCTAAACAATAGCAGCAGAGTACTCATATCACTGAGCCACCACATACTGTAGGTAAAGGTAAAGGATATTAATCTTGAATCAATTAAATTTATTACAAATTTCAAAATGGCAATCATATCCACTTATTCCACAAAATGTTTTGGTGTGTGCTTTAAGCAGTCGAAAACCTTTTCAACCTTTTCTGATTAAGTAATGCTTTTCTACTTGAAACACCATCTGCAGAAATGTACAGTGGGGCAAATAAGTATTTAGTCAACCACTAATTATGCAAGTTCTTCAACTTGAAAATATTAGAGAGGCCTGTAATTGTCAACATGGGTACACCTCAACCATGGGAGACAGAATGTGGAAAAAAAAAAAAAAAACAGAAAATCACATTGTTTGATTTTTAAAGAATTTATTTGCAAATCATGGTGGAAAATAAGTATTTGGTCATTACCAAAAGTTCATCTCAATACTTTGTTATGTAGCCTTTATTGGCAATAACGGAAGCCAAACATTTTCTGTAAATCTTCACAAGCTTTTCACACACTGTTGCTGATTATTTTGGCCCTTTCCTCCATGCAGATCTCCTCTAGAGCAGTGATGTTTTGGGGCTGTCGTTGGGCAACACGGACTTTCAACTCCCTCCACAGATTTTCTATGGGGTTGAGATCTGGAGACTGGCTAGACCACTCCAGGACCTTGAAATGCTTCTTACGAAGCTGCTCCTTTGTTGCCCTGGCTGTGTGTTTGGGATCATTGTCATGCTGAAAGACCCAGCCTTGTCTCATCTTCAATGCCCTTGCTGATGGAAGGAGATTTTCACTCAAAATCTCTCGATACATGGCCCCATTCATTCTTTCCTTTACACAGATGAGTCGTCCTGGTCCCTTTGCAGAAAAACAGCCCCAAAGCATGATGTTTACACCCCCATGCTTCACAGTGGGTATGGTGTTCTTCAGATGCAATTCCATATTCTTTCTCCTCCAAACACGAGAACCTGTTTTTCTACCAAAAAGTTCTATTTTGGTTTCATCTGACCATAACACATTCTCCCAGTCCTCTTCTGGATCATCCAAATGCTCTCCAGCGAACCTCAGACGGGCCTGGACGTGTACTGGCTTCAGCAGGGGGACAGCAGGGGGTCCCCCCATGTGGTTCTGGGATTTTTGCTCACCGTACTTGTTATCATTTTGACGCCACGGGGTGAGATCTTGCATGGAGCCCCAGATTGAAGGAGATTATCAGTGGTCTTGTATGTCTTCCATTTACTAATAATTGCTCCCACAGTTGATTTCTTTATACCAAGCGTTTTACCTATTGCAGATTCAGTCTTCCCAGCCTGGTGCAGGTCAACAAATTTGTCTCTGGTGTCATTCAACAGCTCTTTGGTCATGGCCATAGTGGAGTTTGGAGTGTGACTGACTGAAATTGTGGACAGGTGTCTCTTATACCGATAATGAGTTAAAAAAGGTGCCATTAATACAGGTAACGAGTGGAGCCTCGCAAGACCTCGTTAGAAGAAGTTAGACCTCTTTGACAGCCAGAAATCTTGCTTGTTTGTCGGTGACCAAATACTTATTTTCCACTCTAATTTGGAAATAAATTCTTTAAAAATCAAACAACGTGATTTTCTGTTTTTTTTCCCACATTCTGTCTCATGGTTGAGGTTTACCCATGTTGACAATTACAGGCCTCTCTAATCTTTTCAAGTAGAACTTGTACAATTGGTGGTTGACTAAATACTTATTTGCTCCACTGAATATGTAAATGTCTAATAATACAAAACATATGGGGGCATTCATCTCTGTTGTACTCTATAACTACGTAGCTGTTTGATTAAAATATACCACAGCACTACATTTTAGGCTAACGCAAACACACATTCAAATTATCATCATGCACAACGGACTGTAGATGTAGACGGGTAAAAGTACACCCCAAATAGTTGTCAAGGCTGATTATTCCTTCCACATGACGAAAAAGAAGAAGACAACCAAAGAAACAATGAGGACGAAAAAAGAAACAAACACGAACATAGACATGGTTGAATATCAACAACAGATCTGCCTTTTAAAAAAAGACACTCCCCAAAAGTCCAACAACGCTCTTTGCTTAATTATGCATGATAACTGAGCTGTCAGTCTTCCTCCATAGCTGCTAAACACACTGCTTCTTTGAGCTTACAAGATTATTACATTGCGTTGGGATTCGGGTACTTTGAATTATTTAAATCGCTGTTAAAATCACAGTACATAAAGAATTGAAAGAAATGTATAAGGACAAGTTGTTACTCTGGCATTTCACCCTACCAGCCACTTCCATGAAAAAAAAACGACAAGCAAGCTATGTAAATCACGGAGGATTTTGGAGGAATTCAAAGTAAAATACTTTGAAGTTTTGCTTACTTTGGCGGGGATAAGATTATGATGTTGGATTATTGATTGTTCTTATTATGCAAAAATGTATTTCCAGATTGACTCGCTCTTGTCTGAGGCTAAGGGGTTTTCCTGTTCCCGAAAATACCTCAAACCACATTTCTAATATGCTAATAAATATAAAGCTTGCAGTCTAAAGGGACTGTATAAAAATAAAGTAGTTGGGTTGAAGACAAAGCTAAACATATGTTGCCTTGACAATGACTGTAATAGTCTCTCACGGGGATGCTTTCCGCAAATGTATGTTTGTAACTGACATTTTGTGGGGTGGAGTGTGTTGGTGTATAACTAGCATTTATTCAGCACATCGTAAGCTTACTTAAGGTTTAGCAGTTCTTTCCTTGTGCGGGCTTGTTTCATGTTGACAGCTGCACTTGAATGTCAAACCGAGGAGTAAAATTAGGTGTTCTTCCTGTCAGCTCATGCTGAATTACAGTTGGGGGGTAATACAACAGAGGAACTGTCTGTCAGCTGAGGACGAGAGAGAATGAGAGGCCAAAAGAGTGACACGCTCATCAAAGTGAGTGAGAGACTATAAGAAAAGCACTTAAATTCACTCTCATGGATCCTCAATTGCACCATTACTTGAAGAAGGGTTTCAGTGCTTTTTAAGCCACCAAGGGAAAGCAGAGGTGGATCTGGCTGCATTTCATGTATCCCTAAGTGTTTTGTAACGATGATGATAGTGACTGTAGTTTCTGTTGTATGATTATGCTCATCTTCTAAGTGACAGTATATGCCCTGTGCTACTTTTTCAGTATGCAGCAATCATTGCAGTCACGTTCAGATATGATTGCAAAGTTGTTTTTCTGATGTTAGAACTACCTTATATCGTCGTCGCTGATACGATTATAAACCCACTTCAGTCAAATGATGCAAGAAGTAGATATTCTGCAAAAGGCTTTTTTTCTGGGTTCTGCACTTGCCTCCAATAATCAGTAGAAATGAGAACATACAGCAGTCTGTCATCTCTATTGCTGCAATCAAATTCCAGCAAACAAAATACAGTTATTTCTCTGTATCTTATTTCTCCACCAGTGTTTTCTGCATAAAGCCTTTGACAGCTTGCTGTCCTTATCTGCCACCGACTCTACAGAGTGACAGGTGATCTATGTCTGCTTGAAGTCAGAAATCCAAATCTGAAATGAGCTTAGCAGCAGCAATGAGAATTGATAATCAAATGATGCTGAATGAGGAGGCCTGTCAGTACATTGTAAAGCAGCTGACGGATTTAGTTAAGGGAGAAGGAAAGCGTAGCAGATGAATTTTGGCAGGATAAAGAATTACTCAGTGCTGAGAGAAGAGCTGATCCCCGTGGAGCCATTCCTTATATTTTTGCAGGTTGTTAGTGTATGGGATGAATAACTGAAGCAGAAGGGAACATCAAATCTTCATTGCTTGAAACACAACAAAATTCCTACTATGTGAATCGGCTCTCAAGAATTAACACTGACATAAAGTTTGAAATGCTAACATTGATTGATTAGAAGACTCAAATGTAGCAGTTTTATTCACATTCTAGGATTACAGTTGTTGTTTTATTCTACAGTTCTTCTAGGCCAGACATGTCCAAAGTCCGGCTCACACAGCAGTAGTATTTCACAATAGCCCGAGAGTCAAAAGAGAACGCCACAAAGGCTAGTTGGGAGATTGTTGAAATTATTCATTTAAAAAGATAATAAAGCAAATGTGACACACTGAATTGCTAGCTAAATTTTTAGGGCTGTCAAACGATTAAAAATTTTAATCGAGTTAATTACAGCTTAAAAATTAATTAATCGTAATTAATCGCAATTAATCGCAATTCAAACCATCTCTAAAATATGCCATATTTTTATGTAAATTATTGTTGCAATGGAAAGATAAGACACACGACGGATATATACATACAACATACTGTACATAAGTACTGTATTTGTTTATTGTAACAATAAATCCACAAATGGCATTAACATTCTTTCTGTTAAAGTGATCCACGAATAGAAAGACTTGTAGTTCTTAAACGATAAATGTTATAGTTACAAGTTATAGTAATTTTATATTAAAACCCCTCTTCATTTTTTCGTTTTAATAAAATTTGTAAAATTTTCAATCAAAAGTAGAGTTAATATAATAATAAGAAGAATAAAAATAACAATAATAAAAATAGTGACCAAAGTTTTACGTGTATTTTGCATAGCTATTTTGATATGGAATGCCAGTTCATTTTGCATTGCTGTTTAAGAATAGGGCCTCATTACTATAGACCAGTACTTCTCAAATAGTGGGGCGCGCCCCCCTGGGGTGGCGCAGAGCGATGCCAGGGGGGGCGCATGTGTCCTCGGGGAACATGCTTTTTTTTTGTGGGTCGTGACCGAAAGAACACGATCAAGAGGCCGAAATGAGTTTCCTCCGCAAGGTGGCCGGGCTCTCCCTTGGAGATAGGGTTTAAAAGTTCGGTCATCCAGGAGGGACTCGGTGTCGAGCCGCTACTCCGCCACGTTGAGAGGAGCCAGTTGAGGTGAGCCAGTTGAGGTGGCTCGGGCATCTGAATCGGATGCCTCCTGGACGCCTCCCTAGAGAGGTGTTCCGGGCATGTGCCGCTGGCGGGATGCCCCGGGATGACCCAAGACACGCTGGAGAGTCTATGTTTCTCGGCTGGCCTGGGAACGTCTTGGGATCCCGCCAGAGGAGCTGGTTAAGCGGCTGGGGAGGGGGAAGTCTTCCCTGCTAAAGCTGTTGCCCCCGCGACCCGACCCCGATTGAGTGGTGGGTGGGTGGATGGATGGATGGATGGATGGGTTAAATTATTTTCATTTTCACAGTTGTATTGAATTGATATTCTTAACTACTATTGCACACTAAATTACTTGGCCAAAACCAGCTGACCTGTCACATGGGGTTTAGCATCTAGTGATTTTGGCCACTGGTTTGACTGCAATTCAAATACAGTATTTGAATCGCTGGTGAGCAGTGTCACAATGTTACAGGTGTAATGGTCATTCAAAAATACACTGCTTGTGGTTGAAAAAAAGAAGCATTATTTTGCAGGGGACAGTGAGAGTCAGATCAGGGTTTGTGAATTTTCTGCAATTGTTGATAGACACTCCTGCAAGTGAAATGAATGAATAATAATGATACGTATACAGTGTGATGCAAAAAAATTGACCATGTATTGCAGACAATCATCACTAGCTGATAGCAGTGACCAAAATGTTGTGTTAATTGCCTCACAGGTGCGTGTTAGTCACTAACTATATCTTTGCCAATTTTTCGGTTGCTATGGTTTTGTAACTAAATGTGTAGTGGGCTTAATGTGGCTGAATTGAGGAACTCTTGAGTGTACTCTTATTCAAAAGTAAGATGCAGTAACAGATTCTCAGATAAAATAAGTTCCTACATAACAGCTTGTGATAATCACTAACAAACTCTTTGTACCAATTATCACTGGTTATTGGTCATCAGCATTTCAATGGTATTATCCTCCCTATCTTTTGCCACCCTGAAGTTCCTGCCCTTATCTACAGGGTATATTCAGTCCTTCCATCTTCAGTGGGTTTCAACTGCACCAGTAAACCTAATCAATCCCGAGGGGCCAGGAAGCTATCCCTCCTTAGCAGGTTAATAAATGGTGTAATTACGACAGGTCAGTGCCGGCGCTCACACACAAGAGATGGACACTAATCGCTCTTTTAGATCATTAGATTTGATATGTGTCTGCCTTGTTACATTCTTAAATCTCTGAAAACCTTTCAGTGTCATTTAGACTGAATGGGTTGCATTATGTTTAATGACCCGTGATATTGTAGTATTAATGGTGAAGATAGGTGTTTGAATTCAATTAAGGGAACCCTCAAGTGGAATATGATGGAAAATAAGATTATTGTAATACATTTAAAGAGTAACAATTCAATTTAATGTATTTACAGTAAATGACCCCAAACATTAACAGAGGTTGTACAGAGCGAACAGAAAATTAAAATCACACTCCTCTATTTGGTAACCATAATCACTTCAGTACATATTCTACCATTTTAGAATGATTTTTTTTTTCTCTAGCGGTCACCTCGATCATGACATTGCACGTCATTCAAACTCCCATAATGGCATTATCCACTAATGTCAAACACAGCTAACAGTAGCACTACCTTGCCCGAAGGACCCCTGAAATAGACCCGCAGCTGTATTTTTAGACAGCTATTAATACCCCAAGCTAATTCATTTCATCTCTCCAGGCACCTCACATGGCCTCTCAATAATAAATGAGGGGAAAGTCATTTGATTCTCTGTGCTGGGAGGATGCTGACTTAAGCGACAGTGTCAGGGCACTCTACAGATAGAGGTAGAAAAAGGAAAGATGTCACGGACTAGATTAGAGAAGGCAATGAAACACCTAATGCTCTACCACGTCTCTAAATTGTATCATTTGTCTATAAAATTGCTCCAAGTAAGATTGTTAGCAATATTCGGCATGTTTTCACTGAACAAACTCAAGCATCTCATCTTGTTTGAATAGGGTTTAATGGCTGAAAGTGACACCTTCATCTATCTGACTACTTCATGCTGTCTCCTGCCAACGTTTTTAGACACAGTGATCATACCAGTCATTTTTCTGCTCCTGCCGAGAGTAAAATCTAGCGCCACAGACGCTTCGTGATATTTATTGGTCTTAACTTTCGAGCTTTCCTTTATCTCATTTTTAAAGCGGATGAGGTTGGTTTTTATCTATCTTATTTTTCATCCATTTCTCATATTGTCTCTTGAAGGTTCATCTGTGATTTGAGTGTGCATGCTTGATGTATAGAAATCCTATGCATAGACCGAATACCCGGTACACAACGTTATAATGAGATGAGAGCACCACTGCCATTTACTGTAGTGGAGGCACAATTGCATTTTAATTTAGTACATCAGACAAACAATGTTGCTGTAACTCAGGGGTCCCCAAACTTTTTCCTGTGAGGGCCACATAACTTTTCCCTTCTCTGATGAGGGTCCGGGTCAGTTTGTAACAGAAAAAGTGTGACGATTGAAGGAATGCCTTAATGTAAAAATTTATTCTTTTTCAGAAAGCCACAATCAAATAACCCTTTCTGGATTCTTCACGGAAGAAAAGTAAATAAAATAATAATATAATATAATATACCATATTGGCCCGAATATAAGACGGCCCTGATTGTAAGACGACCCCCTCTTTTTCATGACTCAAGTTTGAAAAAAGACTTTTTGAACACCAAATTAATTTTTATACAGAAAATAATTACAGTACATCCGAAACAAATGATCATAACAATATATTTGAGAGAAAAAGCATGTTATTTTGCCTCATTTAAATCTTAATATAAGAACATTTGAATATGTAAGCTAAAGTGCAATCACATTCGTAAATGAATGGCTTCTGGTTTTTGAAATGTAAATAAACCAATCTGTTGTGATAAAACCACAAAATTGCAACAACTGCATTAACCATCAAAGTGAAGTCTAACTGTAACTGTAGTCTTGAAACAAATCTGAAAAAAGGAAAAACTTTGCTAAAAATAATGCAAACTGGTTAAACTTGAGAGTAGCTGAGATCTGTCATGACTGAACATCGCTTCAATGATATCTGGCGCCATCTAGTGTCGTGAATGGGTATAACGTCTAGACCGCGAATTTAATGTCTTTTTCAGTCTAATTTCAATGCAATGTGTATGTATATATGTCTTATATTTGGGCCATAATATAATGTAATTTAATGTAATGTAATGTAATATAATATAATAACACTATTAATTAAATATATAATAACCAAATAACCCTGTCTGGGTTCTTCACAGAAAAAAGCCAGGAAATAAATAACACTATTGAAAATTGTTCAGGGGGCCGGACCAAATGTGGAGGCGGGCCGTATTCAGCCCGCGGGCCGTAGTTTGGGGACCCCTGCTGTAACATAGGTTTTGCATACACGATGAAGTGATTTTTAAGGGTACTAAATCACATAGTCCTGTCGGTACAGTTAGTATAGTTACGATCACAAACCAATTCATTAAAATTTAAAACAACAATGCACAGATGTTGTCACGTTCTGCTTTTGAATAATATTTGTGCCTCTAGACAGAATAGATTGTTTTCTCAGACTTCAAACCCAATCAGATGAGAGGATTGTGTTTGCTCAACGCTCACTTTTATCTCTTCTTTTTATGCGGGACACAAATTCTACAGCAAAGAGAAGCGCTAACTACAGAACAAAGCCACCAGTTTCCCTGGAAATGAATCAGTCCAAGGAGCACCATGTTACATTTATCACAAAGAAGAAATCCCTCTGAACTGCTTCTCAGATGGGTCTCTCTTGGTCTGCCACCAACGTGTTCATTACTCTTCTGAGCAACAAGGAGAGCATGTGGGTGAATTGGGTTTAGCTCCTGACCTTTTGGGTTTGATTAATGGGCACAGCACTCGGTCGCTGCAGCACAGGTCTGGGGAGCTCCTGAGTGTTGAGAAGTGACAGGCGAAGGAACATTACACAGCCATACATCCTCAGTCCAGTGATTCATCTCAAAGTAAAAGGGGTGGTACCAGTCGAAAGTTGATGTGGAGGAATGGTTCTGTTTTTAGAACTTCAAACCATCGAGCATGGCTTTGGTGCTTTATTATTTATTTAAATTTATTTATTCATTTTTGTAATTATTATTCCCATCTCATCAATCAATATGATGAGCTATTTGCCTGAAGATTATTTCCCTGTTTCTTCCACCTCTGACAAGGATAAAGATTATTTATAAATGCAGCTTGTCAGCGTAACACCATTTTGAATGTATTGTTTATGCCTAGCTTGTTGTTTTCTATTCTAGGGGTACTCAGGGACACAAACATCAAAGCTTGACTAGCGTAAAACTGATTATCAACGGTCCAAATTCCAAATTGAATCTAGCTGACAGCATAAAAAAGAAGAGGATGGTGGACCTCCTTAAATAACCCTGCGTGGCTTCAAATTGTTTCTATCACACGAGAGGAATCAGAGACCGAAAGCAAGATAATTAGGTTTGCTTTCTCTTTCCTCTTATTATGACAAATTAAAAACATCTGGACGCCACTTTTATTTTTACGAAACACTGACTCCTTTGTTTTTGTCAGTTAACAGACTGAAAAATGGATTAGCATTGATCTTAACCAAAGCTCTCTTACTGCCTTGTCTTGTCTGTGTTATTCTGTAAAGACCAGAGGAAAAAGTCACAATATATTGAGAGCTGACGGAGAAGGTTTGCCTGGCCTAAGGCCAAATCTTAAACAGTTTTAGTTCAGTCTTGTAAAAAACAGTGTATAGGAAACACATTAAAAAACATTGAAATCACATTACTATAGTAGGATTTATGCATAAATGCTGTCAACAAATACACTGACCATAGACCAAAATATTGACGGGGCGCGGGGTCTATTAATAGGGGGCCTATCTCCGTCAAAGCTGATCGAGTGGAAGCACAGACAAAGAGCTTTTTATGTTGAAAATTATTGTGAATAAATGCTTAAATCCCTGAATTCTTTATAGATATGGACGTAAAACAGTTTCGATTCTTGGTTAAAAGCAAAAAAATAAAATAAAAAATGGGCAGTTAGCATATATTTTACGTAAATATTGCAAATTATGATGCCAATGCTGTAGCGGTTAATTTCTCCCACTGATTATCTTCACAACATTTCAAAATGCATGCATGGTACAAAAAATAATAATCACCTTGAATCCTCGAACAAATCACTCCTGAGACAATCTTTCCTGTTTGTATGCAGTACAACTTTCGTACTTTTTCAACCTAAATCCGGCGTTGCATTGGTTTTTAAGAATTACTGCGACCGACTGCGAAGCATTACTTAGCCTTAAAGTGCGTACAACAGGAGAAAACAAGTCTTAAATAGCATTATTATGTGAATTAGAATCATATTTTAAGACGATTCGACTAACAATTTAGCAAAGCGCAGATGACGATAAATTAGTGTTTTAATCTGCCGTTTAGCCACGCCTACCATTATAGGGCTCTAGTGTCCCCAACAGGTGGATGACGTCAGCAGGAGAATGCCCTCATCGGTTTTACTATTCAGCCCATTGAGGGGGAATTAGTCAGAATGAGAAAAACGCAACAAAGAGAGCCACAAAATGTCATTGTTTCAGTCTCTCTACTAAATATTTTTACAGGATATTCGTCTTATCCAAGTATTTTTTTCACCAATAGCTAAATAAATGGCATGGTCATGACAAATAACAGTCTTGTGCAAAATGGAATATGAAATAATAAAAATGCATTTATTCAGGACGACACGGCAAAATTACTCCATAATGGTCAAAACTGTTGACTTCACCTTTACTGTCACACCTCCCGAACGATATTTTAAGCCACCTAAGTCGGGCTTATGCCATTTCAATTCCCCGGCTTCGGAGAATGTAAACAAACCAAGAGGCGTGACAGCTAGCTGACATGCTAACCCGAACCGAGTGATGTTTCAAAGTCTTCGAAGTGGAAAATCACACATAACTAGCCCGGACCATTTCACATGACGACTGGGTTGTTGACCGTTTTCGCCGATCGGCAACCCGCCCGGCGGCGAACAAGTTAGAGCTCGTCGTTCCCCTGCTGAGGGCAGAGGGCTTGTTTGTGGTGAAGCAGCTGGACAATGACCGTCGGACAAACCGGCTGACGTCGGAGGAGCGTGTAACTGCCAAATGGTTAACACAAACATGGCAAAATAATGCTTTACAACACGGCGAAGCCGTAATCAGAGAGAGACTCATAGGAGGGCGGCTGCAGGTTATGCAGCTAACATGACACTATGAGGAAAGCTTTTTACATGCCCATCCATGATCAAATGTAAGTAGTCCTTTATTTAAAGAAAGTTTGTAGTGTTTACTTTGTAATCGCTGTATTCGCGGCTATTTTTAATACAAAGTTGCAATTTCTGATCGGTTGGAAAATTTGACAGAACACCGGGCACATGAAGAGGGCAATAAGCCGTGTATAGTGCTCTCCCGGCGGGGGGATGTGCGACAAGCCACCGGTCGTCGGCCGAGGGGACAAGGAGCATGTCAGCCAAAAAATGCAAGCCACCTACATATGAAAATGATCCCAGTATTTGACATGATACAAAACATGATTTTTACTCACTTCCTCGTAAGTCCCATGGTCCCACAGTAGTAGGACTTGTTTTGGCCAATATCCACCGGTGAATGTGAACCTTTTGAAACCCCAAAAAGGCTCACACGCCTCTCCCTCGTATAGCAAGATTTTTCCACTGCTGTTTGACTGGCGTGATGCGAAAAATAAACAAATTAATCCGCAAAATCAGCTGAATCCTTAGTCCTTCTCATACAACAGTACAGCTGTATAGTGTAGAGGACTCCTTCTCTCGTACACTTCACAGCGCCCTCTTCCTCATTGCAAAACCGAAGCCGGAAAAAAATTGAATAAATACCTGTATATGGATAGCTTAGTCACACATCCAAGTGGTCCATTTCATTCAGGAGTATAAAATACCGCATTTATTATGAAATAAACATGCTTTTTCGTGTCACAGGCACTTTAACTGAAGATGAGTGTGGCCAGGCCCCCTACCGTTGGCATGGCGCAGGGTCTGGCGGAAGTGTCATGTCAATATATAATGAAGTCTATGCACTGACTCTGGAAAAACAAAAATATTAAGTACCCCTATGTTGTATCAGAGTTGGACATGAGTTCAACGTAGTGTACTGACACTTTCATTCATCGCCGTTCATTGCTTCAAATATTGGACTACAAGGGATATGTGTTATTGTTGTTCAGGTACAGCAATTTCACACGGCATTCAAAAGAGGATCAATAGCTATGCCTTCTGATTAGATAAACCTCTTCAAAAGGATTCCTTTGTAGCTTAACAATCAATACCACAATGACCCACAGCAGAAAACATCATGACTCACTGCACAATCCCTGCAGGTGCAGCTGATGATTATGTTTACTAGACAAGTTGGGGGGAAATAAGTGGAGAGTGATTTTTGACCAGACTTTCCGCTGGTTGTCATGGTAACAACAGCAGCAGCAGACCATTTTAGGATGCTGTGTACGATCAGCAAAACGTCTAAATGTCTTAATGCAAGGCTTGAAGCCATTAAAAAAATATATTTAGGTACATTATTAACAACGGGAAGCACAGTCAAAGCGAGATGAATAACGATAAACTGGTTGGGTGTGACCCAAAATATAATATATATACTGTATATATATATACATATATACATATATATACAAACCGGATTCGGTTGAAGTTGGGAAATTGTGTAAAATGTAAATAAAAACAAAATACAATGATTTGAAAATCCTTTTCAACCTATATTCAATTGAATGCACTGCAAAGACAACATATTTAATGCCCAAACTCATAAACTTTATTTTATTTTTCAAATAATAATTAACTTAGAATTTCATGGCTGCAACACGTGCAGAAGTTGGGAAAGGGCATGTACCACTTCGTTACATCACCTTTACTTTTAATAACACTCAATAAATGTTTTGAAAGAGAGGAGACTAATTCTCTTAGCTTCTCATGTGGAATTCTTTCCCATTCTTGCTTGATGAACTGCTTCAGTTGTTCAACAGTCCAGAGTCTTCTCTGTCGTATTTTACGCTTCATAATGCGCCACACATTTTCAATGGGAGACAGGTCTGGACTGCAAGCGGGCCAGGGGAAAACCTGGACTCTTTTACTTCGAAACCACGCTGTTGTAACATGTGCAGAATGTGGCTTGGCATTATCTTGCTGAAATAAGCAGCGGCGTCCATGAAAAAGACGTCGCTTGGATGGCAGTATATTTTGCTCCAAAATCTGTATGTACTTTTCAGCATTCATGTTGCCTTCACAGAAATGTAAGTCACCCATGCCATGGGAACTAATGCACCCCCATATCATCACAGATACTGGCTTTTGAACTTTGCGTTGATAACAGTCCGGATGGTCCGCTTCCGTTTTGGTCTGGAGGACACGACGTCCAGTGTTTCCAAAAACGATTTGAAAAGTGGACTCATCAGACCACAAAACACTTTTCCATTGTGCATCAGTCCATTTTACATGAGTTTGGGTCCAGAGAACCCGGCAGCGTTTCTGGATGTTGTTCATAAACGGCTTTTCCTTTGCATGGTAGAGTTTTAAACCGCACTTGCTGATGTAGTGATGAACTGTATTTACTGACAGTGGTTTTGTGAAGTTTTCCTGAGCCCATTTGGTGATATCCTTTACACACTCATGTTGGTTTTTAAGGCAGTGTCGTCTGAGGGATCGAAGATCACGGTCATTCAGTTTTGGTTTCCAGGCGTGGCGCTTACGTGCATTGATTTCACCAGATTCTCTGAACCTTTTGATGATATTATGGACCGTAGATGTTGAAATCCCTAAATTCATTCATTGTGGACAAAATGGTGAACCATTCTACTGGACGTGTTACAGCCATGAAATTCCAAGTTAATTATTATTTGGCAAAAAACAATTAAGTTTATCAGTTGGAACATTAAATATGTTGTCTTTGTAGTTATTCAACTGGGTTGAGAAGGATTTTAAAATCGTTGTATTTTGTTTTTATATATACTATATATTATATATATATATATATATATATATATATATATATATATAGTATACTATAATACATATATAGTATACTGTGTATATATAGTATACTATAATACATATATAGTATACTATATATAGTGTAAAATTTACACTACCAGTACACTAGTATACATGTACTTTTATTTTATCATTCAGCTACTTGTGGGAACTAAAGCCACAATGTATGTACCTGGCTTGGTGCAAACAATACCTGTAACAGCAAACAAGCAGTGTTACCACCATTAGCTTGAAAAAGTAACTTAATTAATGATAATTCATTCAATCATCATCCATACCGCTTATCCTGCTTAAACGATTGCCGCATTTTTCGTAATTAGTCTCTCTTGTCCAGAGATTTTATTAAACGGGCTAGAGGAGCGCATTATTTTTTGAACGGCACCTAAACCGCCTAGTGTAGCCCGGCTATCCGAATAATCATTGGATACAAAGGAAGTGACATCACAAAGCGTGCCATTGCCATTACGCATTACGGCATTGTAAACAATGGAGGCGAATGGTACAGACGCGACTTTCCTGCTCCTCTTTTTACAAATGAAAGAGCTTGTAAATTTTACGCTTGACTATGTCCAGAGAAGACATCGAACAACACCGAAAAATTATAAGCTTCCGGTTCATAGGTGACCCACTTTTACGATGACGTCACGCACAAAGCTGCTCTTTTTTGCGGAGGCGTCGTCCGCACAAATGCAGGCCTCCCTTGTAGGAGCGTGGCATTTATAAACGCACCTAAAACGCAGTGAGGGCAGGTATAATCTATTGTCGGAATTACACGGCAAAAACAATGTCTTAGTGTAGACATAGCGTAAGACACACAAGCAAAAAAATTACAAATAACACATTTTGAAAAACATAAGTCGCACCAGTGTGTAAGTCACATTTTTACATGGAAATGTATTAATAAATCCCACCCCAAGAATAGATATTTTATTTTGAGTGAATCTTTACTCAATATAATGTGGCATGTGATGTGGGGGACATAGGACAAGGAGACACTGACCTTTACTTTCACTGGCTGCTCTACACTGTACGACTCCAATAAACTGTTCGCTGGATTGAGCGAAGCACACAGGTAGTTTATTAGGCTAGGTTCATACTACAGGTCTTAATGCACGAATCCGATTTTTTCGTGTTTTTCCGACTCGAGTCAGGCATTATCTTGACGGTCTGAATGGGACAAGCCTCATAGAAGTGGACCAATTCAAATCCGATCTGAGTCACTTTCGTATGTGGTTCAAATCCGATCTGGGCCACATTTTTTCAGAACGTGACTGGCGGTCTGAATTGTCAAGACTCCCAAATCGGAATTCATGCAGCAATTACATCAGCAAAGAGCAAGAGGCACGGAGGACGGCAGCCATGTAGGCTTTAGCTTCTAGCTTGAACTCTGCTTTCAAGCACGAAGCAGGCTTGACCACAGTCATAAAAAAATAAAATGAAGAAAAGAATCAGCCTTACAATTTTCGATTTTCATTCTTTGCGCCGAATGAGCAATATTTCATTATTGCACACATGGCCGAGTCGGGGCAAACTGACGTACCCACGTCATTTCACGCACACACGTCAGGGCTCCTGTGTGCGTGTATGCGTTCTATCAGTCCATATAAACTTAGAATATAACACTAAACGGGGATTATTAATGTCTGTTATTTGTGTCCTCTTTTTGGAAATCAAAATATGATCACTCTGGAATGACATACAGCTAGCATGTGTATTTTGTTTTGATGCTTATGTGCATGCGGGTCTCTTTGCTGAGCGCATCTCGGACTGCAAATTAGTGCGCATGCGTAATACTTGAACGGTCTCAATGGACAAAGGCAGTCTGAACGGGGACGCCAAAAAAAACAGATATGACAAAAAATCGGATTTGTGCATTTAGACCTGTAGTATGAACCTAGTTTTAGTGAGCGAGACTAGTCTCAGTAACAGTGCCCAAACAAATTACTCATCAACCTTTGTGGGCAGAAAAAAAACAATAAGAACAGTCTCATACCTCCCAGCATACATTGTGGCGCTCAGGATGTTCATGTTCTATGCTAAATATTTATTCCGTTACTTTTCCAATTGTCTCATGATTTCCTACATAGTTATGCTATTTAGTTTGTTGTTTTGTGACAATTTCACTTTTGATATGGTTCAGTGACTGTGCATGACATTCGATGTTATGACCAGCTGTGATTTTTCATCGTCCGTGGAACTGAATGTAAGCCTGTGCTTCAAGTGCAAATTGTACCTCAGTGTCTCGTGAGCGATGCAACATAGAACCAACATGTCATTTCAATCGGGTCTTCACATACAAGTTGCTCCGGAGCAACTCGCATCCCTGGCCAAACTATGAAAAAAATGTGAGTTTTTGTTTAAAAAAAATAGTGTGCTTGATCTTAAAAGCAATATTTTTCTACACCTGTGTAATTCTTACGCAGTTAGATAGGCCACCTTTATGCAAACTTGCACTGCAAACTTTGACGATGAAGATTTTACCAAGCACTTGTGCCTTGATGCGCACCCAGATACTATATAGAGTATATTCCTTTTGGGTCACCATCTCACAGGTCAAATCAGAGAATAGGCAACTCAATTTCATGCAATGTGGACCCATTAGCATGAGTGAGTTATCCTTATGGTACTTGTTGTGACTGATGTCAGAGTGAATAGTTTTGTGTTCGTAAATTAACTTCAATCATAGACTTCATAACTCTAGGCTATAAAGCAGATATGTCCAAAGTCCGGCCCGGGGGCCAAATGCGGCCCGTGGTCAAATTTCATCTGGCCCCCCAGCCTCTGTCATAAAATCAATAACATCCGGCCCGCACACAGACTTAATAAATTGGTCAGCAGTACTGCATTTACCCACTAAAAGGCAGCAGCACTCTAAGCAACATTATCCCATGTGACCCTTTACTTCCAATTTTCTAAAATGGCGACAATCAGCAAAATAAGAAAGTTGACTGCGATGGCCGACGCTTCAAGGATGGGTGGAAATTGGACTATTTCTTCTCTAAAATATGCAACAACTGTGTCTGCCTCATTTGCAAAGAGACAGTCGCTGTTTTTAAAGAGTTCAATCTGAGGGAATATTACCAAACAAGACTCGCTGACATGTACGACAAGATTACAGGGAAGATATGCAGCGAGAAATTGAAGCAACTTGAAGGTAGTTTAATTTCGGAGCAGCAGTATTTCTCAAGAGCCCGAGAGTTGAAAGAGAACGCCACAAAGGCTAGTTGCGAGATTGCGAAATGTGACACAGAGAATGGCTTGCTAAAATTTGCTTAAATATATTGTTCTACGCAAAGGAAGTCCGGCCCCTCACATTTTTACCACACAAAATCTCGGACCCCTTTGCAAAAAGTTTGGACACCCCTGCTATAAAGGCTATTCTTAAATATTCATTGTAAGCTGTAAACATACACTATGATGTTTTCGTCAGCAATTTGAATACAAATAGTTAAAATACCATAACTGTTCTATAATTGCCAGTATCTGTTTTGATTATAACTAGTTTTTAGTTTTTTTTTATTCCACTATCATTCATGTTGTCTATTAATTGGGTGTAATTTCCGCCTGTTCTCATCAGCCTCTTCCATAATAACCAATTAGTTTCCCCAAGCCATTAGAGTTTGGTCCAGGGTTGTCTCATCTTGTCAATTTACTTGTATTTAGTTTTCTTGAATCCTTTTGTCCTTGTCGGCTTATTGCTGCATTGCTGTCTGGTCTTGTTCCCTGAGCCATGTTATATTTCACATCATAGTCAGCTTACTTTGTTACTTTTAGCCCTGCTTTTTGGACTTTTTTTTTTTTTTACAATTCCATGTGCCTTATTAGCCTTTACATATTTGTCTGTGTGAACAAATGTTTTGTATGACACTTAAGATTAACTGAGGTACATTCACCGTTAATTCGTTTTGTGATGGCACTAAATTCAAAAGTTGCATGTAGTCACACGGTTAAGCATGAATATATAAGGAAGAAAAGGCACTGATTCAAGATGCATTGACCCTGTTTTTGTATCTACGGTAGATTGAATTATAAGGTGGTGAGAGTTTCGAAACCGTTCTCCGAATAAGCCCTTCTCCGAATATTGTTGAAAGCAGCCCAAAAGTAGCAGCTCCTGTGCAGTGCAGCTGTGCTTCTTTCAGCTCCACTGAGGCACAGAAAAGAGACCGATAGAGTGAGAGATGCTGCTGACGCAGCTGGTGCCGAGAGTGCATGCTGGGTTTCTGTCAATGTTATCTTTTTATGATGGACAGCCACACTGGCTGCTCACACATTGACATTCTCTTTATCAGGTGTAAAACATTCAAGTGTTTACAAGACATACCACTCCTTTAAGATGTTACAAGAGGCATTCATCATTTACAGTATTATGTATGTAACGTATGAATGTACTGTATATAATGTATGTATAAACAGTATGTATATATGTAGTGTAGTCACTGACATGGTTATAAATTTTCTCACACTCTCACAATGTGAGTGTAGCCTCCAGCACCACAGTTAAAAAGCTAGGAGTTCTATTTGACCCAGACCTATCATTTAAGTCTCATATTAAACAATCCTGCTGAACAGCCTTTTTTCACCAAAGTAACATAGCCAAAATTAGAAATATTCTGTCTAAAAACGATGCAGAAAAATTAATTCACAATTCAATTCGTTACATTTAGATTGGATTACTGCAACTCCTTACTCGCAGCTTGTCCTAAAAGTTCCCTAAAAGGTCTTTAGCTAGTCCAGAACGCAGCAGCAACGTTTTTAACAGGAACTAATAGAAGAGAGCACATCACCCCTGTGCTCCAAGCCCTTCACTGGCTTCCAGTCGAGTTTAGAATTATATTTAAAATCCTCCTTCGTACATTTAAGACCATTAATGGCATGGGCCATCTTACCTCACTCATGCTCTGGTTCCATACCGCCCCAACAGAACACTTCGTTCTCAGAATGCAGGTCTACTGGTAGTTCCCAGGGTCTCTAAAAGTACAGTAGGAGCTAGAGCCTTTAGTTAGCAAGCTCCTGTCTTATGGAATCAGCTTGCAGCTAATATTAAAGAGGCCAACACAGTCTGTACATTTAAGATTAGACTAAAAATGTTCCGATTTGACAAAGCTTATGGTCAGGCTAGTTGAAAACTGACTGGATTCAGTCTTGACTAAGCTGCCCTCGGAGCTCTAATGCTGGGGGATGTACAGCCACTGAGTCCTATCCCCTGTTTTTCACTCTACTTACCACTTGTATTAACTTTATTTCTTTTCTAATTCAAAAATCTAGTTGACTATTCTCTTTATCACTAGTCACCCGGTGTCCCCTTTCCCCCCCGCTACTTTTTCAGATGCAGCCGCCTGACTATCCTGACCCCTGGCTGGATGGACGTCCTCGTTGACCCCCCCCTCCCCCCATGTCTCATCTGGCTAGATGGACCCCCTCATGTTCTCTCACCACATTGCCTCTCTATAAACTGGAACTCCTTCTGCTATCCATCACCAATCCTGGTGCATCTATAGCCTGTCCGTCCTGGGAGTGGATCTCGCCTGACTGTTGTTCTCCCCAAGGTTTCTCTTTTCCCACTGGGTTTTTGGAGTTTTTCCTTGCTGCCATGGAGGGTCTAAGGATGGAAGATGCCCAGGACATGAACTCATCTCATTCATCTGCTGTATCTGACTGTGTATCAAATTGACTCTGTAAAGCCCTCTGAGACAACCTTGTTGTAATATAGGGCTATACAAATAAAATGGAATTTAATTGAATACATTTTCTGTTCCTGAGTTTTATGGATTTTGGAAGGGTCTATACTTGACTAAATCTAAGATACTTTTTTAGATTTGGAAATACATATCAATGAAAATATGCACTACAGAATTTGAAAAACTATTTGAACTTTTTTTTAAAACTTTTTTTTTAACGATTAAAGGCAAATTACAATTGTGTTTGTGTTGGAGACAATATTCATTGTTTCATTTTCAAATTCAATTTTCCACACTCTACTGAAATGCTGTTATGAATACAAATTCTATTATTGCGTGGATATGGTCTCACAAATTATTTAATAAATGTGAATGTGTTTTGCTCCATTTCTGATCCTATATTCAATACACGATTAAATTTCTTGCATTTTTCATGTTAGACAATCAAGCAAGAAAATGTTCTATGAATGTGGGTAGATAAATATATTTTCATTTTGCCTTTTAAACTATAGTTCAGTGATTCAGCATGAATGCATTCTTGTTATCATATCTTTAGCTGATGTCATGGTATACTTACATTTATTCAGTGAATTCTGTAGAAACCCAGCTCACCTTTGTCTGCTGAGGGAGCAGCATGAGTGCCAAGGTTGTCATCGGGATTCTCATCCCCTCGATTACACTCTGCAGCAGCAGAAGCAGCAGCATTTCACCAGACTCATTCAGCTCTGCTGCCTTAAAGAGCATTTCAGGTCATCTTTTTTCTCTCCACCATATCATCAAATAAACAGTTTTCCACTGATATCAAGTTGAATTCTTTATTTTATTACATTCATCATTTTAAATTAACCACAGTTAGTGAAAATAATATGATCGTTGGTTTCTGAGGATTGCTGAAGTATCTTTTGAGCCAAGGATTTTTAAAAAAGAAAGAAAAAACAAGAATTCATGGGCATAACATCTTCAAACTGTTGTACCCTGAAAACCCAATGCTAATTAGCAGTTTGCATCTGTGTTATGTGAATGAAGGCAGTAATGTTAATTTATATAGCACTAAATCAAAGATCTCAAAGGGCTTCTCCGACACACAGTTGGAATTAAAGTATTCATTATTATTATATTATTGATAGAAATATGTACTCAGGTCAAGAATAGAATATTATAGAACATCCCTATAGTATAACTTTTAAATCCATTATTATTGTTTTGACATATAACACAACAATGTTGTTTTTCTATGGTAAGTTGTACCTCATTTTGCTTGCGCTCAAATGCCCTTCTACCATTTTTTCTTTAGTTTCTCATGCACATTTGATAAACTGAACCATAGACTTCATAATGATATTAGCGGGACACATTCCCCGGACATTGCGCCACGCCTTCAAGTAAGGGACCGTCCCACACTCCGCATCAGTCAGCCGAAGTCGATAGCAATTATTCTCAAACACATGCAGCGATCCAACGCCGGATTTCGGTTGAAAAAGTACGAAAACTGTACCGCATAGAAACAGGAAGGATTGTCTCAGGAGTGATTTGTTCGAGAATTCAAGGTAATTATTATATTTTTCATACCATGCATGCATTTTGAAATGTTGTGGAAAAAAACATTGGGCGAAATCAACCGCTGTGGCATTGGCGTCATAATTAGCAATATTTACGTAAAATAAATGCTAACTGCCCGTCTTTCTTTTTGCTTTGAACCGAGAATCGAGACTGTTTTACATCCATATCTATAAAGAATTCAGGGATTTAAGCATTTATTCACAAGAATTTTTAACATAAAAAGCTCTTTGGTGTTGTAAAGCAGCGCCACAGTGGCTTAAAGACTAGCAGCACATTCGACAAATTTACGTAAAATAAATGCTAAATGCCCGTTTTTTGTTTTTTTTTGTTGTTGGTTTTTTTTTTGCTTCTAACCAAGAATCGAGACTGTTTTATGTCCTTATCTATAAAGAACGTAGGGATTTAAGCATTTATTCAAAATAATTTTCAACGTAAAAAGCTCTTTGTCACTTTGTGTTTCCACGCGGTCAGCTTTGACGACCCCCGTGTCCCGTCAATATATTATGAAGTCTATGACAGTACAACAATCACTGCTGCTCAAGATGGTGGCTTCCAGCAATTTTTCAAAAAACATAATTTTTGTCATGCAGACGTAGAAAATGACAATCTAATACCCCTTTCCCACTGGCCAAAAAACCCGTGTCAACCCACTAACAATCGGCTTTTGGTGGCAGTGGGAAAGGTGCAGCGACCCGCCTCGACCCGTGTCAATCAACCCGCCAAGCGACCCGCGTTAAAATCACCTCGGCTCTGATCGTCATGCAGTGTGAAAGCAAAACCCCGGGTCAACAGTCAACACCCTAATCTACGTGGTGACGTAGGCTAGTACGTGATGCGTCATAACAAAAAACAAAAACCATGTGCTCCAGCCCCGATCCACATACGGCGAACAGTCGGTGTAGCAGCGTTAGCAATAGCCATAACAGATGAAAAAAAGGCTCTTCTCCTCCTTCTGTGACGTACACGACTCCTTTCAATTTCAAACCAAAATTCACGTCGCCTACGTTGCCTCAGCACAAGCACAGTGTTGATCCTTTGCTGCATTTCGACCATTTTGCGGGCAGTAAAAAGCATGAAAACAGAGAACACAAACAGAAAGGAGGCTTCGATGTTGCTTTGCATTGTTAACGTCCTTGAACTGAATGAATTCGGTCGCACTTGTCGAAGCGCATCTGAGCGTGGTGATGTCACGAACCTTACGCATGGCTGAGGAGGGGTGGGGGGTTAGACGGTTGAAAAGAAAAAAACAAAGACACGGCTTTTTTCGTCAGTGGGAAAGGTGCCAAATGCCAATTGCTAGTGGGTTGCATCGGCTTGGAAAAACACGCGTTGACCCACTAGTTTCAGTGGGAAAGGGGTATATGAAAATTGTTCAGGTACTTTACATCCAAGACAACAATGTCAGGTGTTTACATTCTGTAATATGTTACAGCTACCATGTTTCTTCAATAAATCAGATTTACTAACACAGAGAAACTAATGGTATTCATAGTTACAACGAAGGAGGACTAGTTGTGTTAATGTCTAGTCTTACAAAAGGACATCCATACTACTGTATCTATTGGTCTGGCAGATACCTTTTTACTTTTGCCATTTTAGATTATTTTGGCAGTGTTATCATCCTCAGAAATAATATTAAAATATGCAAAGGAAAGCTGTTAACTACTGTTACTACCCTAAAGGGAATGTGGTTGTTACTAAAGTAATTAAAATAGCATCAATTAGTTGTCTCTGCCACTGATCTGCAGCACAGATCTTCACCACATCACCACTAGTGCAATCGAGCAGGTAAATTGTGTCTGTTTGCACACAAAGCCCCTTTCATAAAACAACCCTTTCTATCGCTCTACTTTGCTACGCTAAGCTCCGTGAAACACTAACACATAGTGTGTCTGGTTTAATCCAAAACGGCACATCGACCCAAATGGCCGTGTTTTTGTTTCCCTGCGGCCTTCTTTGATGTTAACATCCCTGTGAATTATTTATCTGTGTATTCTCTTCGCCTTCTCCTCAAGTTCTCTGAAGGAATAAATCACAAGAGCGAGGCTCACAGAAGTGAACAGACAGGAGGGATTTATCACGGGGAGGATTGTTTACCATGGTGACCTCCAGGCCCTGCTATATACACATATCTGTGCAGTGCAATCAAACAACCTGCTCTCTTCATAAGGCTTCGGGAGAAACTATATACAACACAACGATGCTGTCTTGGTGATTAAAATGATCATATTTTGTTGTCTTGGCTGTTTTTTCAGCATGCATCACTCTCAGGACTCAATTGAAATACTGTACTGTTACTATTTGTTCTTTTGTGTGCAGCTGCCAGATTTTTGATAGACTCTCCATCAATATTATCTACGGCCATGGGTGAAGGTGGCTAGAATTTCTTGCTGGAACTCCCTGACATAAAGGTCAAAACTGATTTTACTCATGCATTAGGCTACTGCATTACACATACTGTCAAAAGGCGTACATAGTAAACTGATTGTCATTCAAAATTGTATTTTTTTTCCCAGTGATTTGCAAAATAATAGTTAACAAAAACACCAGTAACGCCAACCCCTTTCTCCTGATTTTTATTTTCCCTCAATTCCATACATCTAAATGCAAAACCTCAATTTTAACTACTTGAGCGCATATGATTTGCAAAATAACAGTTAACAAAAACACTTGTTATGCCAACCTCAATCTCCTGATTTTTATTTTCTCCTCAATTCCTGACATATAAATGCAAAACCTCAATTTCAACTACTTTAGCACATAGGATGTACATTAAAATGGAAGATAATATAAATCTTTACCTATCTTTTTGTTAAATAATAAAGATACACTCACCGGCCACTTTATTAGGCACACCTGTCCAACTGCTTGTTAACATTTAATTTCTAACCAGCCAATCATATGGCGGCAGCTCAGTGCATTTAGGCATGTAGACATGGTTTAAGACAATCTCCTGCAGTTCAAACCGTGCATCAGTATAGGGAAGAAAGGTGATTTGAGCTACTTTGAACGTGGCATGGTTGTTGGTGCCAGAAGGGCTGGTCTGAGTATTTCAGAAACTGCCGATCTACTGGGGATTTTCACGCACAACCATCTCTAGGGTTTACAGAGAATGGTCCGAAAAAGAAAAGATATTCAGTGAGCAGCAGTTCTGTGGGCGGAAATGCCTTGTTGATGCCAGAGGTCAGAGGAGAATGGCCAGACTGGTTTGAGCTGATAGAAAGGCAACAGTGACTCAAATAAGCACCCGTTACAACCAAGGTAGGCAGAAGAGCATCTCTGAACGCACAGTACGTCGAACTTTGAGGCAGCTGGGCTACAGCAGCAGAAGACCACGCCGGGTGCCACTCCTTTCAGCTAAGAACAGGAAACTGAGGCAACAATTTGCACAAGCTCATTGAAATTGGACAATAGAAGATTGGAAAAACGTTGCCTGGTCTGATGAGTCTCGGTTTCTGCTGCGACATTCGGATGGTAAGGTCAGAATTTGGCGTCAACAACATGAAAGCATGGATCCATCCTGCCTGCCTTGTATCAACGGTTCAGGCTGGTGGTGGTGTAATGGTGTGGGGAATATTTTCTTGGCACTCTTTGGGCCCCTTGGTACCAATTAAGCATCGTTGGAACGCCACAGCCTACCTGAGTATTGTTGCTGACCATGTCCATCCCTTTATGACCACAATGTACCCAACTTCTGATGGCTACTTTCAGCAGGATAATGCGCCATGTCATAAAGCTGGAATCATCTCAGACTGGTTTCTTGAACATGACAATGAGTTCACTGTACTCAAATGGCCTCCGCAGTCACCAGATCTCAATCCAATAGAGCATCTTTGGGATGTGGTGGAACGGGAGATTCGCATCATGGATGTGCAGCCGACAAATCTGCACCAACTGTGTGATGGCATCATGTCAATATGGACCAAACTCTCTGAGGAATGCTTCCAGCACCTTGTTGAATCTATGCCACGAAGAATTGAGGCAGTTCTAAAGGCAAAAGGGGATCCAACCCGTTACTAGCATGGTGTACCTAATAAAGTGGCCGGTGAGTGTATAATTACCATACATTAAAAGAAATAAGTACAAATTGTTAGGTATAGGGAATGGGACGTACTACGTCACTGTTTGGACGCGCCTCCATGCTGGCAATATGATTTACTTCCGGTTCGGCAGAGTCAATGCGGATTGTAACGTGTGGTAGTGCTAAGCTAACTCCTTCGGTGTTTTAGAAAGAAAATATGGGCGTTTATTGTTGCGTTACCGGGTGCAGCAGCGTCTCCCACAGACAAAAAGGGGTTAGGAAAAATGGACTCACTTTTCACCGTTTTCCTGCATGGAGGACCAAATATCAGATCACGAAGGTACTACGGATGGCTGGATTGCAGCGGTTCGTCGGAAAAGCATTTCTTATGATCATATTTCTGCTGGAATGAGAGTATTCCCCTCATCTCTACTCTTGTAAGTTGAAAGATTTATCCGTTTTGGTTTCAATACGGTTTTTTTTTTTGTTTTTTTACTGTTGTGTAAATCTGCCTCGGTAGCAATGCTAACCTACTCCTCCTCCTCACCTACCTGTTGTGTTACTAGGAAAACCTGCATATGAAATGCTGACAACACATCCCGATTGGTCACCATATCTCTTCTTGGGTTATTCTGAGGTCAAGCGCACCACATCGGAGCGTTATGAGAGGTTGGAAAGGCGAAGAGTGCACGCTGAAACTTCAGTTTGCTCAGCTCTTACAAACACGATCCCAAGTGTTGTTGTAAAAAGTCAATAAAATATGAATACCAAAACATGACTTAAACAACTTCTTGACAAACTGTAATTGCTTGTTGTTTACTTCAGGTCTTCATAATAAACAGGTGTAATAATTACAAAGTCAGGTGACTTAATTTTGTTATTCTATTTGGAATATGCATTGACAATGTGTGGACAGTGTTGTAGACAAGAACTGGGACTGATAAGTTGCAATAGATTTATTTCAAGTAATGCAACTTCTCCAATACAGTATTTGAGCTGACAGTTTAAAATCTTTAAATTAGTGCAAACAAGGCCCACCCTCTGACGGGGTCAGCAAATATTATATAATTATAAGTAATATATACAAGTTTAACATAAATGTGTCTTTGTCAAAGCAGTTTAAAAACTATTTACTGGCCTTGGGTAAATTGCCAGACAGAATAAATATGTGGTTTAAAGTTCTTGCATTTCCATTTTAAGTATTGCAAGTACTAGTCTCCAACACAGTATTTGAACTGACAGTTTAAAATCCTTTTAGTACAAAATGGCCCACACTCTGGCAGGGGGCAGCAAATATTATAATACATAATACATTATAATAAGCTATATACTATATAAATACAAGATCACAACAAAACCTGTATTTTTCAAAGCAGTTAAAAAACATCCAGTGGCCTTAGGTAAATAAACGTGTATAAATATGTACTTTACAGTTCTTGCATTTCTATTTTAGGTATTGCAACTTTTCCAACACTATTTGAATTGACAGTCTAAAGTCTACATTAGTGCAAATAAGAATATTATAAATTAAAAATAATAATAGAATATATAAATTCAACATTACAATGAAACGTGTCTTTGTCAAAGTGATTAAAAAAAACAACGTCACTGGCCATAGTTAAATAGCCAGGCAGAATAAATATGTGCATTACAGTTCTTGCATTTTCACAAGTTAAAAGCCCGCAGTTCATCGACGAGAAGGGCAGACCCAGATGGCGTCTGCAGCAGGGGCTTGTTTGAGTCCGACACAGGACAAATGGAACCACTCCATTGAACAAATTTTCTTTGTCAAATGATCCAAGAAGAGAGATGGTGACCAATCAGGATGTGTTGTCAGCAGGTTTACCTAGGAACACAACAGGTAGGTGAGTCGTAGTAGGCGAGCATTGCTACCGAGGCAGATTTACACAACGGTGTAAAAAAAGAAAAACGTATTGAAACCAAAAGTGGATAAATCGTTCAACTTACAAGAGTAGAGATGACAGGAACACACTCTCATTCGAGCAGAAATATGATCATAAGAAATGCTTTTCCGACGAACCGCTGCAATCCAGCCATTCGTCGTACCTTCGTGATCTGATATTTGGTCCTCCATGCAGGAAAACGGTGAAAAGTGAGTCCATTTTTCCTAACCCCTTTTTGTCTGTGGGAGACGCTGCTGCACCCGGTAACGCAACAATAAACGCCCATATTTTCTTTCTAAAACACCGAAGGAGTTAGCTTAGCACTACCACACGTTACAATCCGCATTGACTCTGCCGAACCGGAAGTAAATCATATTGCCAGCATGGAGGCGCGTCCAAACAGTGACGTAGTACGTCCCATTCCCTATTGTGTTTGTTTTCGTCTAGTGTGACCATTCCCTGTGAATGCCTATTGTATTGTGTATTGTGTACCATTCCCTCCGATTAAGTAAGTTTTGGTTTGAATATTGCTTTTTTTTGATCCCCAGTCATTTTGGTTGTACTTTGTGCTTTTGGTTAATTATTATTAAAACGTTTTTTGAGTTCACCGCCACCTGCCTTGCTGCTTTTTGTTTCCCTGCATTTGGGTCCACACCACCTGCCTGCCCGGTCTCCGTATCAGTGGAAACAGATTACACTACACAGGCACTTTATTATTCTTGTTGTTAACATTTGTGTATGTTGGTAGATTGACATTGGTAGATTGTTTTCTTCTAGGAGATGAGATGCATGTGTGGCTTTAACAGTTACCGTCATATTTTTGGGATCAAAGCACTGTTCCGTTCCGGCCTCAAATCATTTACCGGAACGGTGTTCCGTGCCGTTCCGGGCCGTTCCGGCCCACTTTCGCTTCTCTTTACGACAGAGTATTAGTGCCAAACCATAGACTTAAGTATGATATGGACGGGTCAGATTCGACGTTCACTGCGCCACGCCTTCAAGTAGGGGGCCATCCCACAATCCACTTCAGTTATTTGCAGTGGTCGCAGCGACCTATGCAGCGATCCAACACCGGATTTATGTTGAAAAAGTACACCACATTGTCTAACAGACTAGCATCACTCTTCGACATATTTGCGTAAAATAAATGCTAACTGCACGTTTTTTTTTTTTTTGCTTTTAACCAAGAATCGACACTGTTTTACATCAATATTTATAAAGAATTTAGGGATTTAAGCATTTATTCACAAGAATTTTCACTGGAAAAGCTGTTTAAATAAGGTGGCCACCACATTGACTGACATACCAGCATTGTTCTTTGACATATTTACATAAAATAAATGCTAACTGCACGTTTTTTTTTTTTTTTTTTTGCTATTAACCAAGATTTGTGACAGTTTAACGTCCATATCTATAAAGAACTCAGGGATGTTAGCATTTATTCACAAGAATTTTCATTGGAAAAACTGGTTATATTTCGCACACGCCACAGACTGACAGACTAGCATCGTACTTTGACATATTTGCGTAAAATTCATGCTCACGGCACGTTTTTTTTTTTTTTTTTTTTTTTGCTTTCAACCAAGAATCGAGACTGTTTTACGTCCATATCTATAAAGAATTCAGAATTTTAAGCATTTATTCACAAGAAATTTCAATGCTCTTTGTCTGCGATTCCACTCGGTCAGCTTTGACGGCCACGCAAACAATGCAGGCCCCCTATTAATCGGCTTCATGCCCCGTGTCATATCAAAATCATTATGAAGTCTATGGCCAAACAAGAAAAAAAAAACAAAAACAAAAAAGCCAAGACTACAACTACCTACAGTGGTACCTCGATCAGTGACGTGCGGTCAGGGTAGGCAGGTGAGGCTCATATGACAAAAAAATAATTATAGCATCAAATTTATATTAATATTTGTCCATTGCTCTTTATGTATGACTCATTTCAAACATTTTTTTATAGTCAAAATCGCTGAATATGCCTATTTCCTGTTCAAATAAAGAAATGAAACGAGAGGTGCGTCAGCAACGAGTAAAGCCTCACCTCTGAATGCGCAATCCATAACAAACTGGGTTGATACTTGGAATTGGAGTGTGCTGGTTGCCATACATCTGCATGTCGCCATTATAATGTTTCCAAATGCGTTTATTTGACCTGATTTTCCACAGTCTGGCTAATGTCTTTAACCCTTAAAGTTTAATGCTTGTTAGCGACATATTTAGTTTTGCTGATGGGAAATAAAACCGCAGTGAAAAGGCACAGGTTGCGGCAGATAGTACTCTGCCGCACTGAAAGGGGCGTACGTGAAACTGGACTTTCCGTTAAAAGTGGACGCGATTAACACAACACCGGAGCTAAAAGGTTTGCTTCAAAGTACGGGACAGAAGATAAGTCGCGCTTTTCAAACGGACTGGTACACCCGAAAAGACTGGCTATGTGACTGTCCTTCGAAAAATCGTCTTTGCTGCTTTCCCTGCCTTTTCTTCTCAACTTGTGCCAATGTCTGGAATAACACGAGATATTGTGACATTAAAAAACTACCACGAAGCCTCAGCAAACATGAGCTCTCGACCACTCACATTCAAAGCCTGATTGCTTTAAAAACTTTTGGAAGCTCAAGGATCGATTTGGCTTTGACGAACAGCGGAAGCTCAACGGTAGCATCCACAAAGCTAAGGTAAAGGAAAACCGAAAGAGTTTGAAATACCTCATTAATGCAACCTGCATCCTAGCTAAACAGGAGTTAACATTTCGTGGTAACGATGAGCGTGTAAGCTCTTCTAAACGTGTCATATATGTAGAACGATTGCATGGTTTTGCTGAGAAAGATGAAAGGTTAGCTAGACATTTGGACACATCCACTGTATTTTCTGGCTTGTCAAATAGAACACAGAACGATCTAATTGAAGCAATCCTCTCCATTGAGGCGGAGAGATTTTTTAAAGTAAAGGAAAATAAGGAGGACTTTTACAAAAAGGGCGTAGGTTTGCATAGGGACGGTAGGGACATAACACTACCAACTTTTCAGGATGCTAAAAATGTCCCCACCAACTTTCAAGCAACCTTACCTATTTTGCATGATATAATGTTCAGTTATATAGAGAATTTAGATCTTTCAATAGTTCCATATGTTGTAAAGATAGAATTGACCCTACCATTATTAAGTGAAATATTTTCATTATGTTTATGTTTGCTAATAAAAACTAGGAATTCAGGAAGTTTTCGAAATGTTTCTTTAGTATTTTTTGAAAAAGAAGGTTTGAATCGAACAGTGTATCATCTGAACCAATGCACGTAAAAGTTATTATCAGTAAATAAGGATTTATTTTGTATTGATCATTTTGCCTATTAATTAATTAGGTTCATATACATGAGAAATGTGGCCCTTTGCCCCCTTCATCCAATCTGTTTGGTCTTATTAATGTCTCGTCCCCAGCAAAAAGTGTACCTACATGCAGGTTATGCTGTTATATCGTCCCTACGAATGTTGAGACCAAAGCTATGCCCTTCCAAAGTAACGTCGGTTTTTGTGGTGAAGGACAGGTGCAAGACCACAAACAGTTTTCATTTCAATCTTATTAAAAAAAAAAAAAAAAAGAGCTTAGAGTAAGAAAAATACAATAGAATATTTAAAAACTAAATTTTGGCCTTAAATAAAATATTCTTTGTTTTTCTTTTCACACTTTTTGTTTAGCAATCTGTAATTAATTGATTAAAGTATCAGAATTAAAAGTTTTAAAAACAAGTGAATATTTCACTAAAGGTCAGAATTGAATTCTGTGGTTTTGTACACCACTCTTTACTCTCATTTATGTTGCATTAATTATAGAATTGCGACGGCCAACACATTGAGGGTGTAGAGCAAATGCATGTTATTTTCTTACTTTTACGTATCGATAATATGTACCGTGTGTGCGTGTTTTGTGAAGAATGCTGATGAGATATGAAATAACCAGTAGCCAATTGAATAAGCTACCCTTTTTGGTTTATATATTTGGAAATCTGACACTAAAGGAGTCAGTGCCTCACCAACCATGAACCTCATCGCACGTCACTGCTCGACATACAATCGCATGGATATATATGATCCTTTTCACATCCGACGCAAAATATGACTGGTCATTTGTCTAGATATATGACACCATGATTGAGATAGATACATGATTTGAATAATCCTTGTTGCATTTACCAGGCCTGACTATTACATTACTAGGGCTTTTTTAGAAACTACACATTATTTAATGACATATCTGGAGCAGGGCTCTGTGGGGTGGTGGAACTTCCAGGTCTGACGTTCTGATGTTACAGATCTGCCAGGCAGGCTTTGCCAGCAGTGTGGAAGAGAATAGCTGCTCATCATAGCATCTACTGGCCTCTTTTCCACCGCTCCAGCTCAGACCAGTCAATCCCAAAAGCCTGATTGGCCTACTTTAACACTTACCTTCCTGTGTTAGCCACTTTATTGCTATGATCACAGTTAAGCTCAACTTTTCGTAAAAGGGCTGCTAACACATTGATTTTTCGACATCCGACATAAAATTTTACTTGTCATCCGTCTCGACATAAAACAACATGCTTGAAATATGTCGATTTATGACAGTGTAACAAATTCATTTTCTCGCGAGACGGCAGCACAGCAAATTTTCTTCTGGGAGAAATCAAAATGGGTTCCAAGAAGGTTAGTGCAGGTGGTGAAAAAGGGAAAAAGGTGAAACTTCCCATTGAAATTAAAAAGGAAATACCGTAATTTCCTGAATATAAGGCGCACCCGTTTATAACGCGCACCCTAATTTTAGCACCAATAAATAGAAGAATACAAGAAAACAGAGCTCGTGTACAGATACAGAAATGTCATTTTACTGACTGGTGAAACACAGAACAAGCACAGCATATTGGTAGTTCAAAACATTACCATAAACTGACAATATTTATGGTAATAATATGATTTGACAACTTCTCCAACTTAACAGAATCTAGGAGAAAACAAAACAAATGTAACTTTTCTTATAAGGTTGCTGTGTAACTTGCTCGTTTCATCATGATGAATCAATGTTTCTTCCATGGATTGATACGGTAAAATGAAAGTGAGAACATAAGTCGGAAACCCAAGAGAGCTCATTGCAGTCGACACGACAGTAACAATAGGAACTATTGTTATTTGGGTTTGAGTTTTTCTCTGAGGGACAGATATAGTTGACGGACACACACAGGAAGTCTGTGTTGTTACGTTTGTTATGGTCCGAGTTGCGGAGCTGCAATAAACGTTGACTCAAATGAGTTCAAGAAACTAAATTCTGTGCTTTATGAAGAGTGAAAAAAAAGCAGAATTTAACAGACGAAATCATTCGGCCGATCAGAGTGAAGTATTACCGAAACAAAATGGTGATGTCACGTACCGTAATGGTCGGCAACGGATCGCAGCATACGTTTCTTCAACACAACCTGGCTGTGTCAATTAAAAAAAATCGTTATATATAGATATATATATAAATATATATACTGTATATATTTCTGTTTCTGTTTATAATGCGCACCATGATTTTACAAGTTGATTTTGGGGGAAAAAAAGTGCGCGATATATTCGGGAAATTACGGTAATAGAAAAATATGAGCAATGTGTGCGTGTCAGTAAACCGACTCGACAATACCGCCGGAATATGCCTACTATCTCGATGGTCCTCAAGCAGATGGAAGCCATAAAAATGGTCAAAGCATCCAAGGTGATGGCTGTTCTCTCTAAATGTCGTAGCGCTATTTCGGAGGAGATGGAACGCCTTTTGTTAATATGGATTAAGGATAAAGAGATCTACACCCGCCATCTCCTCCAACCTCCTTTCACCAGTCTCTTAAAGCTAAGGTTGTAGCACGGAACAAGGACGGAAGTTGAGGCGGTGTGTCAGAAAATGCAGCCAAACTGGGATGTTTTATTGACATTCCAGCAGCAAAGTTACACACAAGTCAACCAGCATAGACACGGGTAAAAACTAACAACCTCCGGCTTTTTCCTTAAACCTTAAACATTCCCCACCGGAACATCATAACTGTAACTTTAGTTCTGCGGGTGAATAATGTAAATACCACTACAAGGTGACAATAAAAACACGTGTTTATTTTTGGTTTATTGTTAATATTATTATTTCGATTTTTATTTGTTTGTTTTACTTTGTGTAATTACTATTTGTAATTGTACCTGCAGTTTTTATGAAGGATTTAGCGTAGGTTTTGTGGCTGTGGACCACATTAATAGAATAATAATGTATTTTTATAGGAAAATCCCAATTGACATATGACCATTTCGACTTACAAACCAGGTCCTGGAACAAAATTAATTTGTATACAGAGGTACCACTGAATTTATAAACACGATGTGTTACAGTTCTGGGTGAGCGGGGGACCCAGGCGCAGAGAAGGCAGGCAAGGTGGCAGGGGTTACAATAGTTTATTGTACAACATGACAGCAGTTTGTGTCCAAGTGATCAGGCAAGGCATTCGGCGATTGAGCAGGTGAGCTGACGAAGCAGGCGAGCAAGGCAGGATCTGTGAATGAAGACAAGGTCAAGTTGGATAGAAGAAATACCAATTTTGGATCAAAGTGAACTGAACGCAAGCGTCACGAACTCATGAAGTCATGCTGTTGATCTGGCGATGAAGTGAAGCCAGGGACTGGCTTAAGTAGGCTGTTAACGACGATTGACTGCACCTGGTCCCAGGCTCACCCATCTGTTCTGCAATCCTGCAATCAAGACACACACGCACACACACGGAGGAGGAGCAGGGCTCAGGGAGCAGGGCCCCTAACACGATGGACATCTGAGATTTTTAAGTCTTGTAAACATATAAAGTGTAAAATAAATGCTTCAAAAATTATGGCAACACATGAGATTACATTCAAATACCAAGATATTTGATTTTATTACTTGGATTGTACATGTATATACAGTATTGTATTGTAATACTTTATTGTAAGTGCTTGCAGGGGAAATCAGATTTTAGTGAGATCTTGACGGGTGAACCTATTAGGCTCGAGCGTTTACGTCACAGCAGCACGGGATCGTGCGAGATTTGCGACAACGCAGTCATTGCGGAAGCACGTCTGCATCACGGGACATTTAAACTTAACGGCAAATATAATTGAACTACGAGTGCCAAAGATGGAAAAATGTAGGAAAAACTTGCCAGTTCGTTACAGAGACAAACTTGTTACCACGGCGAAGGACAGATATGTGAGCAATTTTAAGGATGTGAACAATGTTGACCCTCACGAGCAAGCCGAACACAAATGGAATCAAGATGTCGACAAGCTTCCACCACTACGCGAAATGGACATCATGCTGTATTTAGTGTTTGGTGTATGTTACTACACTCATCAGCAATTCCGAAACTACAAATCGCTACAAAGCTACGAACAGTTTTGCTGCGGATGGGTGCAGGATCTTCACATTATGACCATAGCAAACGGCAACACCATCTTTCTAGCAAAGGTAGGCAATCTGTGTTTACATTAGTCTGTGACCACGGAGTTACAAATTTTTTGTTGCATAAAATGTAGCCTGTGTACAAATTCTTTGCCACTCTCTCACGTCAAAATATTACAGCTTTTTCATTTAGCAACAACAGGAATTATGTCTTATGAAGACAATGCACATGTATGCATGCTAGTTGTTTAGCTGTAGCTATAGCTAACAACAGGCCGACTTAGGGCGTAAAGTTACTGAAATTTGCGTAAACAAACGAAATTAACTTACGGGAGTGGAAGTGCATAGAGCAAACTCAGTGTGTAACTGGAGAATCAAACGTTATGCCCTTCCTTCTGATCGAGGAAACCCATGCCATTCTTCGACATTTGGTAAGTTCAGATATGAGCTTTCCCTCGCCTTTTCTCCACGTAGGGATCCGGAAGAAACTCAATGGTGTTCCGTCGAGCTGTACATTCTCCTTTCTATTCGATCGGTTGTTGCAATTCTTTACCGCACAATAATTTCCAACCATTTTTAAAGAGCGACCTGTATTGAAATGCCTCAGTTTATGTTTCTCGCTTCCATAATGGCGATAGCGGCGGAAACCTCGCGAGTGCCACGTCATACGCTCGAGCCTAATTATGGGTGAGTTTATTTTTCCATTACAAATACTTTTGATGCACTTGTGCGTCAACCTTTATTTGTTGCTCTTCAGAGATTTGAGTTTATCTGGGCAATGGTTGAGCACTAAAAAAGATGTGTTAAGCCGAATAACCTGCGGTTTGATAAAATATCAATTTGCTGAAGCTGTCGGAATGATTCTGAAGCAGTTCGGGGTGTACCCTGCCTCCTGCGTGTTGATAGCTGGAATAGACTTCAGCACCCCCACAACCCTCGTAAGGATATGTGGTTCAGAAAAGAAATAAATAAATATGTGTTAACACGAGAGTTATGTGGTTTGATAAGAAAGTGTTGCAATTACTCTATGTTAAGCAAGGCATTGAAATATGATCCAATATGGCAAAGGCATATGGCTTTTTTAAAATGCTTTCAGTTTAATGGGGGGAAAAAACTAATGGGGAAAATATAGTTATCTAGATGTAGCCATATAGCAAGACCTACATATTTGATGTTTATAACCGCTGTATGATAATCAGCTTTAAAAAAATATATAAATAAAAAATTGATGAAGAAAATAAATGGGTAATTATGGTGTATTTCCAAAAAGTCATTATGGCATATTTTGGAAACTGATAGATGCTGGCTTTAATGTTAGGAACTTTAGTATATAATTGCATTTTCACTTAACTTTACCGAATAGGAAATTGTCTAACCTGGCTATGGCTAAAGGAAATGTGCAATTCCCAAGTAAAAATCAAACCAATTCCCAAGTGGCATGAGCTTTACAAAACTTTGTTTGTTAATTTATGTCTTCTTAGATAAACAAATGATAATCAATGACCAGTCGATTTTAATAGTCAAATATTTACCACAATTTGACATGTTCTGTGTTAAAATTAATTTATAATTTGCAAGGGGCTTGTAGATCTTAAAAGCTGTGAAGAACAACATTTTGAAGGACAAATGCCAATTAAAAATTGCAAAGGTTCAGGAAGACACTTTGGTGCAGAGAGACAGTGAAAATTGGTTTAAATTATTCAGAGGACAGATTGTGCCACCCTGGGAACTAAAATCTTTCATATACTGTATACGGTATGTACTGCATAGTAGGGGTGGGACTTGATTAAAAAATTAATCAAATTAATTAGAGGCGTCGTAGTTAATCTTTATTAATCGCAGTTAAATACGTAACAATATTTGTCTTGCTTGCTTACTTGCTTGTTTCTAATTTAAAAGGGTTTTATTGTATGAAAAAACACATACAGGTAGATGTGAAATATGTTATGACCGATGGATACAGTTTTCATCAGCACCGTTCTACTTGCTTATTACTTTGACACCATGGAAGGAACCTTCCTTATTTCTTGTCGCTGCCACTGATATGAATGAATAGGATATGGTGGTGCTGAAGGAAACGTACTAGGAAATGAAAACTGGAAGCAATACTTAACAACAACACTCCCTCGGGACATCCTTACAACTACAGTTGTCGATAAAAGCATTTTAAAATGAAATCGGATAATATCGACATCGGTTTTTCATTATCAGTTTTGGGTCAACATGCATATGGCAGTGCTGTCAAGTCCACTGATTGCCTCCCTGTGTTTCTGGTGTTTTGACGCCCCCTGTCGGTGCTAGGTATAATTCATTTTTAAAAGGTCCAGCACTTTCTGCTGACGTCATCTCCGAGCACTCCT
Organism: Corythoichthys intestinalis; assembly: GCF_030265065.1. Taxonomy (NCBI): domain Eukaryota; kingdom Metazoa; phylum Chordata; class Actinopteri; order Syngnathiformes; family Syngnathidae; genus Corythoichthys; species Corythoichthys intestinalis. The sequence goes on from NC_080397.1 coordinate 35,190,653, forward strand.
CCACCCCCCACCCATCCAGCTACAGTATCCGGTCTGGGTGCATGTGTTTCTACACTGCTAGCTCTTCATGCCACGATTGTGACCACTTTAGTTGTGATTACTTAGCGATTATTAATGTCATCATTGAAGAAGGAAATGGGTAACAGGAGACTCAATACGATCGAATAGAAACTGTTAGTTGACATGCTAAAAGGTCTCTTTCCTCGATCAAGGTACACATGCAAATATGCTGAATTGTTTTTTTTGAGGATGTTCACTACTCCATTGAAAATTTCGTTCAAGATTTCCCATTTTCCATCCGAGATTCTCCACTTACTGGCACAGACAACCAATGTGTATTGCTTGAAAATACTAGCCTCACGATTAAGATAGGCGAATAGACCGGAAACGGAAAACTCAGGTCAGGAGGGGCGGGCTAAAGTTTCAGAAACAGGATGCCCCATTAAAGTTTGTAAATGAGAAACAGGCATTTCCCCCCCTGGGTGGAACGCCTGATATCGTGAGGCTACAAATAGAGAGAGCTAAATGGACGAGCTAATGTCTGCAGCTACCATAGCAGTTCTTGCCATTTCATCACTTTGTTTGTGCCTATTGGCACTTTGCACTTGCACTTGATCCCCCCAAAAAACTGATGTTTGTACAATTTTGATTTCAACAATAAATATAGTGGTGCAATATAGACACTTTTTCCATAACCTCAGTTGAAGGGGTTCTCTTATTTTTCACAGAATGTTTGTTTGGAAAGCCTTGAAGTTGTTACATTTATAATTGTTAAAGCATTCAGTGGGCATCACAGTACAATTAGCCATAATATGTTAAGTCCACGACCATATATATTGGTATCGGTTTGATATCTGTATCGGACTTTTGGAGTTGGACAATATCGGACTATCGGTTAAAAAGTCATTATCGGACAACTCTACTTTCCTGGGTTAGTTAAGTAAAGAACTGCACAAAAAATTGCACAAATCGACATTGTTTTTTTTTTTTAACAAGGTACTTTTTCTTCCTTTTAATAAAACGTGATTATTTAATCAGATTTTTCGATTAGGTAGTTGTTTAGCGAGTCTGCCTGAGTAATTGATGTACCAGAAAAGTGCGCAGTGCTCAGACAAAGGTTCTGTGTTGATTTAAGCTTCAACATTAAAAAAGCAACCTGCGATTAAAATGCTTTAATTGGTTCTTGCTTGCTTGTTAAGGTAAAAAATTAATCATACCTAACTTGTTAAAGTTAGGTATTAGTTATCTAATATATATATATATATATATATATATATATATATATACCATTTACGAAATCTCGACTATATAACCCCATAGTCTTAACCGCCATTTTGTCTCCAGTCTTTTTTTTTTTTGTTGCACAAACAATATCTAATTTTATCTCGCAGTATTCTATTTTCTACTTTATTTTATTAACATGACTTGTTCTGTCCTCATTAAACGTGAAGTTGTTCAGCTTGACAGACAGAAAACGAGCCAATTGTGCTTTTTGAAGCTTTTTGCTTCTTTCACTTTGTAAAACTTTAACACACATATGTACACGTCTGCTCAAAAGGACACGCATTTTAACAATAAAACACTTGACACAAAACGATTGGTGTTCAAACATCCATCTAGTCTGATCAATATGTAAATTAAGTAGATTAAATTAGCGTAATTTGCCTCAATAAATCTTATTTTAATTTTGGCAAAATTTCACATTCACTGTGTAAAATATGCAAATCAAAGACCAAATTTCCTTGTTTTTGGAAAAACGTTTTCTTTATATTTGGAAGATTTAAGTTCCTCTTTGAACCCCAAGGCTATAAGGATCCAAAGACATTGCAAACAATACAGCTTGTATTGAAAATAACCCCTACCCTTTTATTAATTTTTGTTGTTGTTGTTGCTGTTGTAAATTGTTGATTGTATGTGAATCGTCTCACCCTATGCTTGTATATTTGCATTTGTTGTTAATGAAGTTTGTAAAAAAAAAAAAAAAAAAAGTCTGCTAGCTTAAATGCTACGAATGCTAACGCACACTATTTACAATTCTCTTAGCAAGTTGCTCACACATAATTCCACAAACTTTAGCCCTAAACCTAATTACAAATGCACACGAAAACATATATATTAGCTGAAGAAACTTACAGCCTTACAGTATGAGGGCCAAGCCAGAGTGCAGCTATCCTTTATCAATGCGAGACATCTGAGTGCTCCTGCATGGAAGCATTATTGAACAACAGTCAAGCCAGACCCAACGCTGCCACCAGAGGGCAGTGTATCCTCCACCTTTAAACAAAATACAATAATTTTGGACTTTTTGGATAGTTATTTAACATTCTTAAAGGGTTCATTCTGATTTGCGTGGAAATTTGTGTTACGTCGCCAGCGTAGGAACCAAACTTGTTCGTAACCCGGGGACTACCTGTACTGCACATAGAAAAGGGATGTCCAACAGCCAAATGTTTTGTTATGTTAATATCTAAACTGCTGACTGAGAAAATAAATTCATTTTATACACCCCAGAGATTATTTTATGAGCTGTTGTATGAGGTACTTGTAAAATCTGGTGGGTTCTCAAACTTTAGTGGAGTTGTTAATCCAGTGAAGTCTTCCAATATTTATTCTTAGAGTGACTCAGAGGCTCAGAACATATATTCATGAAATATTACTGAGTTCACATCTTCAAGTAGGAACAGTACACTATTGACAAACTCCTACAGCAAACTAGATTAACTTCTTCTAGGCTTTGGTGGGAGTTGAGTTTTTAATTTGTTCTTTTTTCACTGTCTCTTTCCTTCAATTATATTCACTTGTATTTTCCCCTCTTACCTGCTGTCTCCTCATGTATTGATTCAACTCAAGTAAAGAGAAAATTAACAACTACTACTGGGTGTTTTTATTGGTTTGGCTGGAGACAAAGTAGAGTCTTCTTGTCCAGCTTCTTTGAGTTTTTAAATGTTGATTGCTATCCTTGGTCATTTTATTGAGTCTTCTTCCTCTAGTGGCAGTGCACTTGTGCTTGTTATCGAGATACAACAGCTTTCTCTCCTGTGTGTTGGAGTCCTTTAACACAAACCACATGCCATCCAGAAGGTAATGAAGCAGCAGTAATGCTTCCACACTGTTATTGTTGCACTGATAAACTGGAAGCAAATGAGACTTGTTAATTTCTTTTTCCCCACAAAACAATATTTTAGAAATGATTTGTAAAAAAGAAATCAATCTTTTCCATATATATGAATACAAATAAAAGGGACTTTCACAGGCTACAGGTTTAATTGCAAAACCCCTGAGATATACTTCTCCTATCAAGTTAATTACTGTAACTCCACAAAAATGTTTCACAATTCACGCTGCACACACAGAACATTTAAAATTCTGGAAGCATATTAAAGTAACTCTGAAAAGAAACAAGATACAGAACACACAAAAGACAAATTAGTGAGAAACTGACAGTGGTCCATCCAATGCAGTACTAAAATACTCTGGAGGATGCCTGCTTTAAATGAGGACTTTGGTGGGTGTGGAAAGGGACATTAATCCTCATTAGATCTTGACAGATCCTGTTAAAAAAAAGCTGGCAAGTATCACTAAATGTATTCAAAAATATTCGCTCAGAGGGCAACCTTCCAAAAAGATGGAAAAATCTAGAATGTTATCCGCTGCCTCAACTCTCAGAGAGCTGGCAGCCTGGGGAAAGAAAATTCATTAACAAACCTTGTATATGCACATGTATGAATGAAATCAACCAGCATGGCAGATTGACATATAATGATATAATATGGTTCATGAAAAATTAACAGAAGGAACTGACTGTCTCTCTTACAAAGCCACTCCAGCAATCAGCAGCATCTGTTTGGTCCTAACAAGATGGAGTCTCCACTTGAGGTCATATCCACTAATCCAAAATAATCTATGTCCCTCATAACATCGCCATTGACATAGATATTTCTCACACTTAATATCTAAAGCATAACAAACAGAAAATAGATGTAGTAGCTGACACGTTAATCAACATGGTTTTCATCAATATTACTAATTCAGAGCCCCTTGTCATCAGTTTTGTTTTACCGAGATGAATCATCAGCCACAAGAAGATTTATTCTTATCTTAATTAATTACAGCCAGCTAACATTGTTTGAAGCAAGCCGTGTTTTCCATGAATAAGTTTTTGATGATCTGAGATCAATGTTGAGTGCTGCATGTAGTGTTAATTAATTCAATCGTTATATATCCCAGATGCTTGACGAAGAATAAAAGGGAAAATGAAGTTTATTGATCCATCTCTGGCATTTAGCTTGAAAGCACACTGAGTGCACTCATATGACCAGAAAGCAAAAGAAAAACACACAATAATGACCCTTCTTAAACATTCCCTGGCTTGCTCTCTCTACTCCAAATGATGGAATGCATTGCATACTTCATAAGGAAAGGAACTTACCACAATGTGCAATGTGTCTTAAACTCCAATAAGGTCAATCGAATTGCATGCAAATTACTTTACAATCCAACGGCAGAAATATTTCTTTGAAAACATCCATTCTATTTGTTGCACGGTTACAAAAAAAAGGGTAGCTACACTGCTGGCCAAAAGTATTGGCACCCCTTCAGTTCGGTCAGATAATGCTCAATTTCTCCCAGAAAATGCTTTGTTAGTAATACCTTCATTTATTTTGCTTGCAATGAAAAGAGAATTTAAAAAAAAAATCATTATCATTGTACACAAAACTCCAAAAATGGGCTGGACAAAAGTATTGACACCCTTTGAAAAATCATGTAATTCTTCTCTAATTTGTGTAACTGAATGAAGTCTGAAGACTACCAACAAATTTTGCAGCATATTGTTGGGCCCAGTATGAGAAAGCTGGGTCTTCCTCAGAGGTCATGGGACTTCCAGCAGGACAATGACCCAAAACACACTTCAAAAAGCACTAGAAAATGGTTTGAGAGAAAGCACTGGAGACTTCTAAAGTGGCCAGCAATAAGTCCACACCTGAATCCCATAGAACACCTGTGGAGAGATCTGAAAATGGCAGTTTGGAGAAGGCACCCTTCAAATCTCAGAGACCTGGAGCAGTTGGCCAAAGAAGAATTGTCTGATATTCCAGCAGAGCATTGTAAGAAACTCATTGATGGATACCAGAAGCGGTTCTTCGCAGTTATTTTGACTAAACGTTGTGCTACCACGTATTAGGCTGAGGGTGCCAATACTTTTGTCTGGCCCATTTTTGGAGTTTTGTGTAAAATGATAATGATTTTTTTCTCCATTCCTTTTTCATTGCAAGCAAAATACTGTAAATGAAGATATTACTACCAAAGCATTTGTAATTGCAATCATTTTCTGGGAGAAAATGAGGGTTATCTGACAGGTTTGCAGGGGTGCCAAAAGTTTTGGCCAGCAGTGTATAATAGTTTGACATAATATGGCATGGTGTGACACCATACTGTCAGCAAATTGACACAAACCACATACAGTTGTGTTCAAAATTATTCAACCCCCATAGTGGATTAATGTTTTTGCAAGTTTGACATTCATTTTTCATCTTTTTTTAAAACATCAAATAATGACATGTCAAATAGACAAATAAAACTGAAATAACAAAAAAAAAATGTTGGAATATTCCAATTAATGGCTTATTTGTAATTACCTCATTGACAAAATTATTCAACCCCCCAAGTCCACCACTCTTAAGAACAAAGGTTTCCATCAGGTGTTGTCAAACAGCTGATGAAAACATCTGTAGATGTGAACGGAACCCTAATGAGCAGCAATTAAGCAGATTTAAAAGGACTGTGACACATGGCTCTTCTTGGCAATTAATGACATCTCTACAACATGGTGAAGTCCAAGGAATGGTTAAAAAAAGTTAAGAGAGGAGGTCATTTCAGTTCATAAGCAAGGATATGGATATAAAAAGATAGCAAAAGGACAAAAAATTTTAAGAGACACAAATGGGAGCATAGCTCGCAAGTTTAAAGCTAAAGGCATAGTGGAAACGCTACCAGGGCATGGTAGGAAGACTTTACTGTCTGCAACTACTGTGCGATACCTGAAGCGAAAGGTGGAGAAAAATCCCCAGGTGACACCTGAGGAACTACGTCATAGGAAGGTATTCAGGTTCCTAGACATTAAGACGAACACTGCAAAATGATAGCTTCCATTCAAAGAACTCCCAGGCAAACCCCTCAGCTGACTCCAAAGCATAAGAAGTATGCCAAAAACTATGTGGACAAACCACAAATGTTTTGGGATAGTGTTCTCTGGAGTGATGAGACTAAACTGGCACATTTTGGCCAATGGATCAACGGTACGTGTGGAGGAAAAAGAATGACGCCTGTAAAGAAAAGAACACCCTATCTACTGTGAAGCACAGTAGGGGGACAGTCATGCTCTGGGGTTGTTTTGCTTCTTCAGGTACAGGAAATCTTCAGCGTGTGCAACATATTATGAATTCAGTTCAATACCAGGAGATCCTGGATGCAAATGTCGTCCAGTCATTAACAAAGTCGGGGCTTGGGTGAGGCTGGACCATCCAACAGCACGATGATCCTAAGCATACCTCAATATCTACCACATCTTGGTTGCAAAAGAAGAGTTGGAAGATTCTGGAGTGGCCATCACAATCACCAGACTTAAATCCCATTGAAAATTTCTGGTGGAACTTGAAGTAGGCAGTTGCAGCACGCAAGCCCAAAAATGTTAATGAATTGGAGGCCTTTGCCCATGAGGAATGGGCAAAGATACTGCAAGAAACTTGTGTTAAGCTATGCTTCACATCTAAAGGATGCTATTGTTGCAATGGTGTTGTACTAAGTACTAAAGTTATACATACTTAAGGGGTTGAATAATTTTGTCAATGAAGTAATTACAGAACAGCCATAAATTGGAATACTGTATTCCCGAGAATATGTTTGTTATTTCAGTTGTATTTGCCTATTTGACATGTCATTATTTAATGTGATTATAAACAAGATGAAAAATATTGTAAATGTCAAACTTGCAAAAACGCTTATCTACTGTGGGGGTTGAATCATTTTGAACACAACTGTAGATGACAAACTTCAACCAGGTCACACACTCATTATGACCTACCATATGCACAAGGCAGTGGAAAAATTGGAATTAGACGCAAGGTTAACTTTAACAATTACTGATTTAGCCCATATTTCATGCTACTGATTCATATCATTCTAAATGAACCAGTATGGTCCTTGAAGCAGATTGGAAACCATGAATTGCGTGATATAAAACAAAGCATTATTAAACTTAATCATTACAGGCCAAGTTACGATTGTGAAGTACTTCATTAAGTTGCTATATAGACATCATGGCTCAATTTGAAGCTGTAAACTGAGTCATAAGGGAAATGATATGCTTAAAAGTATTGCGTACACGAACATCCGCCCACTTACCTTTTTAAAAGAGAATTTGCCGGGTGTATTGAAGCACATCAAAGCATGATTTTGCTTTGAATGAAGTGATACAGAAAATGGATAGATATTTTGAGCAATGGGACGTGACACCAAAGAAATAAGACTCTTGCTGACATCCTTTCCATCATGGATTATCAGTGAGTCAGGCAGTGAGGAGTTTGCTTTTTGGACTGCGCCTCTGGAAGTGAGCCAAGGTAAAATAATTTCATCAGCCCACACAGACACCTCCTTGCCTGAATGTTGAGCGACATAACATGAATGAACTATCATATCTGTGAGCTTTGGCTTTTTATATATGTTTTTTTGGAGGTTGTGAAAGTGACAACGAGAGCCACTTGAAAGGCTGGATAACATCCTGTCTCTTTGATATGACTAGCCTTTAATCTGCCAAGAAACCTAAAATAGAGCCGGTTACAAGTTTTGCAACCCAATGTCAGCTTTTAAAGGACCTACTGTGTCAAGATAATCCATATTTCACTAACAACATCATTTCATGTATTTCTGACTCTGGGAAATTAAATTGGAAGTAATTTTGAATGAGAACAAGCAGTTTATAATCACCAGAACTGAGACGAGTATTTCTTTTTTTTTTTTTTTTTGCAGCTTTTCACTATTCCTGAATAGCGAGGATTCACTGAAATTCATTCAGACGTGAGATAAAATGTCTACACACCTCGAGTACGTTTTTTTTTTTTTCTCTCAGCGTTTTCCTTTTCTTTCACAGTGAGCCACCAGTAAATAAGAAATGTGGAGGAGAAGGAAAAAAAGAGTGGGCGACACAAGGTTCTCAGCTGCGACATGTGTAAGGCCTTAAATTGAGATCTGATAATAGTCAGTGGCTGCTTTCATCCACTGCTGGTGCAAGAGTCATTTATCAGCGCAAAATAATGGAGGTGAAAGGGGAAGTGTGGGGCGCACTGCGGTATAAAAGGTTTTTGTAATCTTATTGTCTGGAGATAACTTATCACCATCTTTGTGACTCCTGGTATTTTGACACTTGCAGGGCTGGTAAAAGACAATAATTTGTCATAAAAGTTTAATGGCCTCCTCAGTTCACTTTGTGACTTCAGTCTAGTGGGACTCTGAGATTTTAGACAGATCACACATGAGTCACAAAGAAAATTCACAAAATCCAAAGCCTTTTATTCGTTGATTGCACATTCTTTTTGGACTGTGGAAAGGAAAATAGAGATACATACATATACAGGAAGATGCACATTCCAGACAAAGCCTGGATGCATGTTTGTGAAGATTTAAAACCAGAATCCATCAACTTTTTGATCACAATTTTCTCGCAAGGACTCAGCATATTATATCATGCATACAGAACAATCATAAATATTAAATATTTGGAGGCTAACAATTTTAGGCTAGGTTCATACGTCTTAATGCACAAATCTTTAGAATTTTTAGTGTTTTTCCGACTCGAGTCAGGCATTAACTTGAGGGTCTGAACAGGACAGGTAAAAGTGAGCCATTTCAAATTCGATCTGGGTCACTTTCATATGTGCTTAAAATCCGATCTGGGCCACATTTTTCCAGAATGTGGCTGCGGTCTGAACTGTCAAGTCCCCCAAATCAGGATTCATGCAGCAATTATGTCAGCAAAGACAGAGAGTGACAGGGCACTACATTAGTGATGGAGTTATGCATTAGCGTAAGCGCCTAGCTTGAACGCGGATTTTAAGGAAGAGGCGAACTTGACAACAGTCATTTTTTTAAAAATGGGGGGGTTAACTGTGCTTCAAATTAGCAATATTTCAAGATTGCTTACACGGCCGAGAGTCGGGGCAAACTGTCCGTATATGTGTGTGTCATACACGCACAGTGCGTGCATGCTATCAATCAATATAAACTTTGAAAAAATAAACGGGGATTACTTATGTCTTTTATTTGTGGACTCTTTTTTCCAGATCAAAATACACTGCTGGCCAAAACTATCGGCACCCCTGCAACTCTGTCAGATAATGCTCAATTTCTCCCAGAAAATGATTGCATTTACAAATGCTTTGGTAGTAATATCATGATTTATCTTGCTTGCAATGAAAAAACACATAAGAGAATGGAAAAAAAAAAAAAATCATCATTTTACTAGGGCTGTCAAAATTATCGCGTTAACGCGCGGTAATTATTTTTTTCAATTAATCACGTTAAAATATTTGACACAATTAACGCACATGTCCCGCTCAGACAGTATTCTGCCTTTTGGTAAGTTTTACAGCAAGGCTTTTTGTGCTGTCTAACAGCGAACTCTTGTGGTCGCTTTGCGACATGGTTTATTGTTTTCTTGCCAGTTCAATATGCTTGCACGACGTCTCGGGCTGACGCCTACGTTGTAATGTTGTGCTTATATGATCCTTGGACAAGATTTGTCCGTAAAGTATGGTTGTTGTAAAGAATGTACATATTATGTTAGTAAGCGAAATGTTATATTTTTTGTATGAGACACTTTTTGTTTATGTTTAGTGAACCTGTATCGCGTGCTAAGCTAACGTTGTTGCTAATGCAATGCTTGTGTACTTTTTTTTTGTAGTTTTACGACGGTCTAAAGAGGACAATGGTTTGAGGCCATTTTATTACTAAATCAGATGAAAAAGGAAGAAGTCTGATTATTAAGGCATCGTTCACTAGCTGTCTAGCTTTGGAAAAAGTAGACGCTTCGGAGTGAGTACAGCATAGGCAGATTTAAATGACAGTAGAGTCAAATGCCCACTACAGTCCTTATGTACCGTATGTTGAATGGATATATCCATCTTGTGTCTTATCTTTCCAGTCCAACAATTTATTTTACAGAATATAAATATAATTCATAGAAAAATATGGCATATTTTATAGATGGTTTGAATTGCGATTAATTACGATTAATTCATTTTTAAGCTGTAATTAACTCGATTAAAAATTTCAATCGTTTGACAGCCCAACATTTTACACAAAACTCCAAAAATGGGCCATACAAAAGTTTTGGCACCCTTTGAAAAATCATGTGATGCTTCTCTAATTTGCGTAATTAACAGCACCTGTTACTTACCTGTGGCACATAACAGGTGGTGGCAATAACTAAATCACACTTGCAGCCAATTAAAATGGATTTAGGTTGACTCAACCTCTGTCCTGTGTCCTTGTGTTTACCACATTTGTCGGGGTGCGGAAACGCAGAAACAAGGTTGGACCTCACAACAGACAACAAACAACTGAGGGAAGCGCACACTGGTTCATTACATACAAAACAAAAAACACACGAGATCGCAGTAAAAAGGAAATAACAAAACGGGTCCGTGACACGAGGTCGACGGGGATCAATATACAAACGCGGGGGTATACCTAGGTGGTAGGCAGAGAGCCAATAAAACAACTAAAATACACTCATGTACCTGCACAAGGTAGATGCATACAAAACTAAAGTGGCAAAAGACCAAAATCCAAAGCAGGGGCAAAATGACCAAAATAGCAAGCTACTCGAATGAGAAAGATGTTGAGTGGCTACCAGCAAGGAAAATATCTCGACGTTTTTCTCCCAGATGGCCTGCGTTTATATACTACTGCTGATTAGCAGGGATTAGCTGCAGGTGCAACGTCAGTGCGCCCCCACAGCCGGCTCTGGAACAAAAACAAAATCTGACCAGCAGCAGAACGCGACAACATTGAGCATGGGGAAAAGATAGAAGACCAAAGAATTGTCTGAAGACTTCAAAAGCAAAATTGTGAGGCAGCATAGGTAATCTCAAAGCTAAAAGTCCATCTCCAAAGACCTGAATGTTCCGGTGTCTACCGTGCGCAGTGTCATCAATAAGTGCCCATGGCACTGTGACTAACCTCCCTAGAAGATGTGGATGACAAAAAAAAAAAAATTGACGAGAGATTTCAACGAAAGATTGTGCGGATGGTCGATAAAGAACCTCAACTAACATCTAAACAAGTTCAAGCTGTCCTACAGTCCGAGGGTACAACAGTGTCAACCCGTACTATCCGTCGGCGTCTGAATGAAAAGGGACTCTATGATAGGATACTCAGGAAGACCCCACTCCTGACCCAGAAATATAAAAAAATCCAGGCTGGAGTTTGCCAAAACTTACCAGAGAAAGCCAAAAACGTTTTGGATGGTCAGATGAGACAAAAGTAGAGCTTTTTGGGAAAAGGCATCAACATAGAGTTTACAGGAAGAAAACAAGGCCTTCAAAGAAAAGAACACGGTCGCCATAGTCAAACATGGCGAAGGTTCCCTGATATTTTGGGGTTGCTTTGCTACCACTGGCATTGGACTGCTTGACCGTGTGCATGGCATTATGAAGTCTGAAGACTACCAACAAATTTTGCAGCATAATGTAAGGACCAGTGTGAGAAAGCTGGGTCTCCCTCAAAAGGTCATGGGTCTTTTAGCAGGACAATGACTCAAAACACACTTCAAAAAGCACTAGAGAATGGTTTGAGAGAAAGCACTGGAGACTTCTATAGTGGTCAGCAATGAGTCCAGACCTGAATGCCATAGAACACCTGTGGAGAGATCTGAAAGTGGCAGTTTGGAGAAGGCACCCTTCAAATCTCAAACTGCTCTGGAGCAGTTGGCCAAAGAAGAATGGTCTGGTTTAAAATTCCAGCAGAGCATACTTAGCAATACTTTTTTGGCCAGACAAAAGTAGGAGTTTTGTAGGAGTAGGAGTTTTGGAGTTTTGTGTAAAATGATAATGATTTTTTTTCATTCTCTTTTGTGTTTTTTCATTGCAAGCAAAATAAATGAAGATATTACTACCAAAGCATTTGTAATTGCAATCATTTTCTGGGAGAAATTCAGCATTATCTGACAGAATTGCAGGGATGCCAATACTTTTGGCCAGAACTGTATGATCACCCTAGAAGGATGTTGAGGCAACATTTGTTTTGATGCTCTTGCGCATGCTGGTCATCTGCACAGCATCTGCATCTGCACAGCACATCTTGGACTGCGAATTAGTGCGCATGTATGATACTTGAACAGGCTCAATGGACAAAGGCAGTCTGAACGGGCACGTAAAAAACTCCAGATATGACATAAATTCAGAATTGTGCATTAAGACCTGCTGTATGAAAACAAGCCAAATGAAAGAAAGAAAAATCGTAAAGGGAAGCCAGTCTATTGAAGTCAATACCACAATAAGTGTTTCTGATATGTAGGGCCTAGCTAAACACACTGAGTCCTGCAGTGTGATAATACAAACACATCTACAGATTGCAAAATGAGCACGAACAAAAGTGGGTACAGCAGCAAGAAAGTATGAGTATTTGTACTTCAAAACTGTATTACAAAAGTAAAAATAGTCATCCAAAAAAATTCACTCAAGTAAAAGTAAAAAAGGTGAAAAGAATACTCAAGTACTGAGTAGCTGCTTTTAATGTCTGATTTAATTTTAAAATAACGTTATTAGACCGACAAAAATGAAGTTATTTGCAAATTTGAGAATCTTTATGATAAATTTTGATAAATGAACGCACTGAGCAACAACAGGTTTGAGGAGGTGATCGGGCTGGAGATCTGGTGTAGTCGGGTCAAGCAGGACAGGCTGAGCAAGTTGATCGGGCTGGAGATCTGGCGTTGTAGGGTAAAGCAGGACAAGTTGAGCTGAGTGGGTCAGAAGCGGTGATCAGTCAATGAAGGACGGTGTTTACAAAGTTTCATCCTCGTCGCCAGTATTATAACTCCACTGTTTGATACATGAGAGGCTCGGATTTTACCTTTTTGACCGCTCACCGGCAAACTCCTTTTATTTACTTCCCCAAAACATTCACTCAGCAGTATATTTTGCAAAACTTTAGAAAACTGCCCTCTACAGGCACTCTAGAGGAATACACACCGTTATTACAAATCACTAGCCAGCAATCCCCTAAACATTAGTTTGATATCAAATATTTTAGGTAATACAGTATGAGTATGACTTAATTAACCTACCGGTTATAAATTGGTAGACATAAATCCCAATGTAAGTTGAAGAACAAGCACTGAAGGGCAGCATATGTCAACTAAAGTCATCCTTTGAAGAGTCTCCAACATCCAAATTATGGTTAATTAGGTCCTCCTGGATTTGATGGCGAATTATTTCCGGTGTCTAATTATCGTAATTGCAATTGGCAAAAACAGTCTTCATAGCCACAATGTAAAAGATGTCAGATTTCTGCGCATGCTCCAATTTTCCAGTCAGAACTCAGTTTCCAAAAAAATACTGTAGTGTCATGTAATTGAAACATTAACATACCATTTACAGCATTTGTCTTGTTACTTCAATGTTGGTAACCCACAATGCATTGCTAACTACCCACAATGCATTGCTAACTACACTACTAAACTGTTTAACACAAAAACGGTATTTTAGTGTTGAAAATTGGTCATAAATTTACAGCAACTTTTTACAGTGTATTTACCTTGTAAAAATCTTTAACATTCCCTAGGTATCTTGCCTGGTATATTTTTTCAGCACCACGGCATCTATATGAACTGTTATTATTACACTATAAACTCCTAAATTACCATATTTATGGTTACCACTATCATCGAATTCCAACTGGAAAACATGTACAGAAATGTGATGTCAGCCACGGACTCGTGCCAAGTGCAAGAGTGCCCTCTAGTGCACACTCATGCACAGATGCATATATTTTCTACCACCACATTAAAACGATCATATCTACGGTTTTCTGTGGTCTATCGTTGCCAAATTTAAAACTGTGTCTATGTAAAATATATATTTTTTAAATACGCTTAAAAGACGCCACGTGATTGATCATGCCAGCATGATCTTAAGACAGAAGGTGCTTTGCAACTGCAAGCTTGCCTGGTCAAGTTCATGTGACTGTATTGTTACTGTATGTCTGATTGGTCATGTGATTATTGTTGCTACGTTTCATTGGTGCAACTGGTAGAACCACTCTGGGCATTTCTGGCAAAGATGTATGAATGTAGAATAAAGAGGGGAAAAAGTAAAAACTCAAGTGTAGCTTAAAGAAGCGGAGTAAGAATAGCTTTTCTTCTTCACACATCTACTCAAGTAAAAGTATCAAGTATGGTGTGTTAAAACTACTCTTAGAAGCACATTTTCTCAAAAAGTTACTAAAGTAAATGTAACAGGACAAATGTAACTCATCACTGCCACCTCTAAACACGAGAGTAATGCGATGGGCACAACATGGATCAGAGTGCTTTGAGAAATCTAAAGCATCAGTCAGCAATGTTGAAACACAATCAAACAAAAAATAAGACACATTTTCTTTTAAACTTGTATTTAATAAACCCAATTCTCGCCATCGGTCTTTTGTCATCTTTAGTACAATAAGCTGTCACGCACAATTAGAGGAGTGAGCACACACCATGTTCCTTTTTTCCCCTAGTCGTGTGGTGTTCGCTCACACTTGAAAAATCTGTTAAGTTGTTAAAATGTGTTCTTTGTAAGCCTCTGTTCTCTGCCTATGAAAAAAAAAAAAGATTTCCACTGAAGCGGTTACACCAATACACAATCCTGGAGGAATACCGGTAGGATACTGTAAATATGCACGGTCCAGACTCACATGATCAAAATGGTCCATATTGAGATACCCCTCAGTGTATCCTAACCGATGCATGTAATTGCCAGAGCAACATTTAATGAAATTCCATCCTTAAAAAAAATTTGACAATATAGTACTCTGGTTTGCAATTATGGTTTGTAATTTTAAATCACAATTTACTCTCAGTACTTAGAAGGACTTTTGCATGTTAAAAAGCACAACATACCCAGTGGCGCCTCCAGAAATTTTTCATAGGGGTGGCCAGATGGGGCCACTTAAAATCTTGGGGTGGCACACCAAAACTAAAAGCCATAATTTCAGGTTTTCATTATATTATTGCAGTAAAAAGGTCAGGGGAAAACTATCAGAAAGACTTAAGGACACGGCTACTGATATACTTTGGTGTATTGTGTAATACTTGATGTTACTAATGATTTAATGTGCATAGTCCATAACTGTCCAGTCAACATTTTGACTTCCACAACAATTCTGTTTAATTGTGTTGTGTATATATTAGGCATAAGGTCTACATTTAACAAAACAAAATAATTACTGGGGAAAAGCAGGTGCTGGCAGATTTGCATCTGGGATGAAATGCATAACTAATGCTACAAGAATCTAATGATATACTGGCAAGCGGGGTGGCCAGTGGGGTCGGCCAACAAATTTATAGGGGTGGCCGTGGCCACCCCTGGCCACCCCCTGGGGGCGCCACTGAACATTTCATAAATTGATCTTAAGTTTATGTATGTATATATATATATATGTATATATATATGTATATAGGCGGTTGTGGCCAAACTTAGTGTGAGCGCTAAATTGCGTTATTTTTTTTTAATGCGTTAATATTTCCAGATTAATCATGGTCGTTAACGCGTTATTGTTGACAGGACTAATATATATATATATATATATATATATATATATATATATATATATATATATATATATATATATATATATATATATATATATATATATATATATATATATATATATATATATATATATATATATATTTATTTATTTATTTATTTATTTATTTATTTATATAATTATATATAAACCGCCTCCCGTAGTCCCACACGGTGGTGTTTACATTCTCCGCGCGGCAATGCAGGACAAAATGCAGCCAGCCACGATGAGTGAGGATGAGACCCAGGACTGCTTCATGGCAAATTCCGTTTTAAAAAGCTGCCTAATGGAAATCTGGATAAAAGAAAAGTTGTGTGCACATACTGCCGTGATGAACTATCCTTCCATCGAAGCACAACCAGCCTAAAGTACCACCTTCGGGCTAAGCATATCTTCGCTAGTGTTAGCAATGACGCTAACACCGCAAAAACAAGCCGCACTTATCAAACTACACTGGCAGAGTGCGGACTCGGACTTGTCAACAAAAGGACAACAAGTAGGTTGACCACCGCTATCGCTAGATGGGTAGCCAGAGACTGTTGAGACCCATTAACTTAGCCGAAGACAAGGGCCTTGAAAATCTCATCCAGATAGCATCGGGTGACCCAACATGCAGAACACCTTCACGAGCAACTATTTCCACAAAAATTCATGAGCTTTTTGAAAATGAAAAGGCAACGAAGGTGGAGCAACTAGCCAGAGTTACATTTGTTGCACCGACAGGAGACCACTGGACAAAAAAAGGGTATGACTGGCTAACTTAAGCAGTGTTTTTAAACACCTTTACACATATTTTAGTGTAATGTTTTTCAGTTAACTGTGTGAAAATTGACAAATTATTATTATTATATTTTTAAATATCACACACACCTTTAGGCCATTTAGTGTAAAACTGCAAATGCTTCATTTATTTGTGTGAAATGTTTTATTTAACAGAGAAGTTGTTTACACATTTTTTGAAACACTAGCTATTGTTACTGCATTGTGCTTGTCTGCTCTTTAAGTTGGCAGTTAATTTTGGGCAATATGCCAAACGGTACTTGAGCCACATTGTTAGTCTGAGGCGCTTTAATATGTTAAGGTCTTTTCTGTATAATACTGACAATTTATTTTATTTTATACGAGCTGAGTTGTTAAATAACATTTTAAAACTGTATTTGGTTAAGTACTAATTCATTCATACATCATACATTTCATCTGAAAACAAATTTTAAGTCAATTATAGTATTTTCCTAGTTTTTTTTTTTTTTTTCCTGAAGAGCAACTTTATTCATCCCGAGGGAAATGTAATTAATCATGATTAATCACACAGTTGCCATACGATTAACTAGATTAAATGTTTTAATCATTTGACAGCACTAATATATATATATATATATATATATATATGTGTGTGTGTGTATATATATAATATATATCACATCACAGCCGTAATTGCGGAATGCTTTTTCATGGCCTCAGTCCCTGCTGTGGCATAGCCTGATTGCCTTCAATTATCCCCGCCTGTTGTCAGTCTACCCCGTCATAGCCCAGCCAATAGCACTGCTTCACTCAATAATTAACCCGTGTATTTAAAGCATTGATTTTTCATTTCCACTCTGTCAGACCGTCTGCGAAGCTCTCTGAATCTGACTCTTGTTGCTGAATCTGAATCTGTCTGACTGCTGCCTTCTCTCCTGCCCAGGTAACTCGACTTGCCTTCTGTTTTTGGAACCCTGACTCCTGCTTAGCCCTTAGCTGCCGCCTTTTCACCTGCCCTGCGGTAGCGATGGGTCTGTGAGGCCTCATGAAGCATGTTAACACAATGACACACTGTGTTGATAATGTGTTGATACTGTGTCATTGGATACTGACACCTGCTGGACATCAAATTCTGGGCAGGCAACCCACTTGACAGATTGACACTGATTTGATGACCTAGCATGTAAAATAAAATTGTTTAAGTCTTTGCATTCATATTGCCTGCATTATTCCATATCTTTTAAATTATGTGAAAGGTATTCTAATATGAAAATCCAAGTAATGAATGAAGGAGTATGCTTGTGGACGTTTTGTTCTGATAAAATTTTATTTAAGTTTTTTTAATGTTTGAATTTAGTTGGTTCTTTTTTTAAACAAGCAGTTTCTCCTGCTGTACACAACACACGCGTGCATGGAACAGACCATGTCGGCATGCACAAGAATTCCTTAGCCAGTTGAAAGAGGTTTGTCTATTGACTCCTCCAGTATTGAAGATCTGTACTGCGTTGCATGTTCAGCTCAGCCATGTATCACTGCACTTCTGCAATTGCATTTACGTTGCGTTTATCCTGGGTGTATCAGAAACTTCATTTTTATTACTGGCCCAATAATGCCTCAGCATTGAGGAGGTGGCTACTGTTTGTGTATGACAGGTCGGAAGAATAAATGCGACATTTCACCTGCAAAACAATAATGTGAATAATAAAGTAAGACGAAAAGTCGAAAATCTGAGACAATGGATGAAGATTGAAATAAATACCTTATTCTCCGAGATAAAAATGGTCCTACACGGCTGACAACTTGCCTTTTCCCTGTGTTTAGTCCATTTTCCACAGCACAAAGATAACAAGGAAGGAACCGTGAGATATGGATTGTGCAGCTCCATCGCGTTGACCGATGCACTTCTTCTTAAACATAATTTGCCATGTCTTGGCTGCGTCGACGCAGATCGTGCATTGGTCACGTGATTTTCTCTAAGCGGTACGTGCTTCATGAGCTCTGTGCGTGTGAGCTTTAATAAACTGTTGAAAACATGGCACTTTTGTGGTCCTCTTTTGTCTGGTTACAACTGTTTTCATCACCATCCAGTCATAGTCCAGAAAAATGCAAGACGATCACTAATCTGCCAAATAAAATTTAAAAAATAATAAATAGGATAAAATTTACTCCACTGAAGAGAAAATAGAAGGAAATCTGTGTAAGGTAATACTTTGAAATATTAGATGGGGTGAATTCCTTACAGTCACTTAAGCTGTTGAAGAACTCACATATAGTACTGCATATTATCAGTCATCATTATCACTTTCATCACCACTCTCCTCAAGGGATTGGAGGAGGTTCTTCAGTGCTACTTTCCCCTCTCTTCCCTGTCAAAGCACAAGGCTGGAGCTCTAAAGCCTGCAAATGTACAGTGCATCAACCTCAGCACTTCTGTATAGTGATAAGACTGAAAAATGTTGTTACATGTTAAATAAATCAGTAGCTAAAAAGATTGCATGACCTTATGCTACATCAAACCATATTTTTTGATATTCATCATATTAATGCACAGTAGGTCTCTTTTCAGTCGTCCTCGCTAGTTTTCCGTCCCTATTGTTTTTTTCTCTACTTGAGAGTGACTGTCTCGACTGTGTTCCATGATACAGTATCTAATGCCTTGGAAATCCAAACCAGCCAAGGCAATACATCTTAGAGTAAAAAAGGATGTAGGAGGATGAGCGAAACACTGATCGCTGTTCTCTTGTTTTTGTAGAACAAGTGGAATCTCAAAGTGACCCGTTTCCCCCCTGCAGGCCCGGCATGGTTCTGTGAAGAGCTGCGAATATACAGCAGCGTATGAATAAAGAATTGGAAGATAAGGCGGGTAAGGTCTCTTTCACACACACTGAGGACTTATCTAAAAACTACAAGTCAGGCCCGCTCTCCATTTTTTTTCCAACTTTCATTAAATTGCTTCTCTTGCTGAATGAATAGTAATGTACTTGTCAGATTGCATTAAAAAAAATGGTTTCATTGCTCATGAAACTAAAAGTAATTTAAAGAATAATTTTCTTTTTCACATTTCTTCAGCCTAAAATGTGTATGGCGGAAAACACTCAGGTGACTTGAAGTTCCGCTCTGAGACCCCCAATTTGGCCAAATTTCAAAATTGTCCGATATGCATGTGTGATACATCATTGGAAAGCTTAAAATCTCAATTTTTTGGAAAAAGAAAACCCTATCTAGAGGTAAGAGAGCGCGAGAGCATAATTACAGACGGCATGACTTTAACGAGATATTATCGCGTATTTACCTCGCTTCAATCCAAAAACTCTATGTAGCATGCATCACTGAGTGCCAAGACACAGCTGTGAATGGCCAAACCTGGATTTTTGGGGGATTTTATGGGTGAAACGTGGTAATATAACAAGGGTCGCGATGCAGAAATCTAAACATCAAGGAGTGGTTGAGATTTTCGTTTTCATATGGCGGAAAACACTCAGGTGACTTGAAGTTCCTCTCTGAGACTCCCAATTTAGTCAACTTTCAAAATTGTCCGATATGCATGTGTGATACGTCATTGGAAAGCTTAAAATCTCAGTTTTCTGGTGGAAGAAAAATTTTGAACAGGAGGGTATTTAAAAAAAATAAAATAAAAAAATTCTCAAACAGCAAAACCCTATCTGGAGGTGAGAGCTCGCGAGAGCAGAATTACAGACGCCATGACTTTGAGATTTTATCGCGTACTTACCTTGTTTTGATCCAAAGACTCCATGTAGCATGTATCACTGAGTGTCAAGACACAGCTATGAATGGCCACAGCTGGATTTTTGGGGGATTTTATGGGTGAAACATGGTAATATAACCAGGGTCGCGATGCAGAAATCGCAGACATCAAGGAGTGGTTGAGAATTTCTTTTTCATATATTTACCCTTTTAAAAGGTTTTTTTTCAGTTTTTCTTTGTTTGGATTGATTATTTATCATCTAACATATCGGAGAAAATGCAACAGTAACAAAAAAATACAATTAAGCGATAGTTATGAGGTAGATATCCATGACTTTTTTACAGACACCATTTTTTCATTGTGATGTAATTTGTTTAAAAGTTTAGAATATGCGAGTGAATAATTTAAAGTGTTTTTTTATATATATATTTTTTAAACCAAATATTAGATGTCAATTAATGATTCTAAGCTAAAAACTACAGACATTTCGAATAATAAATACCATTACTTACCTTGTTTTTATGGCTAGGTTGAAACAAAAGCGGTTGCGCGACTGGGGGTAAAACGGACAAATTAAACATAGTTCGGGGACTTAATGCTCCATGAATCTGCTATGGCAGCATATAGACATATTGTTCTATCAAACACAACTGGTGTTTTTGGCTTAAAATACAGCAGTTTCTTTTAAAGAGGAGTGTAAGAGCAGAAACTGCTTTTTCAGTCTTTGTCTGTGCTTTCCGCCATATAGCAGTGTCGGACAAAAATACACTTTGCACTTAGACATTTGTAATCACTTTAAAGTACTGTATATACGGTACTTTACATAGGCTCATACATACCATTTGCATCAACAGGCAAGACAACAGTTCTCATCATACCAATCCACACAACAAATCCAGCAAGGCTCTGATTGATTTATTTTGTTTGTTATTATTTGATTTGTTTTGGTAGTGTTTTTTTCTGGTACTGGAATTTGGATTTCTTTGCAGGGTAGTTCTGAATGATGATGAATGAATTAGCCCTACCATTAATAAATGAATTATTCTCATTATCTTCAGACTTACATTTACCCCCTTTTTTTTTTTTTTTTTTTTTTTGCTGAATGTGCCGGTCCATTTTTTTTCCCTCAAACGCAAACAAAAAAAACATTTAAAGATATTTTTTTATTTTCTACATTATTAATTGATTTTTTTTTATTTTTATGCAGCCTATGCAGATATTGTTTTCAGATAATCATACATTAATCATAGCCGAGTTAAAAGTTTTCATTTTTTTGTTGCGTTTAGCTGTGTTTGTGGACAAAACAGTAGTGTTTTACCTGAATGAAGGCTCCATTATTATTATTATTTATTTACTATTTATTTTTTTCCCCATTATATTTATTTATTTAGACAATGTTGAGTGGTCTTAAGACAAATGTTTATTTTTCGCATTTCTGGATAGTTCAGAAATTATTAACAAGGGTGTATTTATTTTGACTGGTAATATAATTAAGTTCAAATATTACAATTTAAATTTGCTAATAAAATCCAGACATTTATTCTGGAAGTTTTCAAGATGTTTCTTTAGTAGTTTTTGATAACAAAGGTTCGAATCGAACTGTGAATCACCTGAACCAATACACATGAAATTTAGTACAAGTCGATACAGAGTTATTTTGGATTGACAGCCTGTCAATTAATTAGTAGGGCTGTCAAACGATTAACATTTTTAATCGAGTTAATCACAGCTGAAAAATTAATCGTAATTAATCGTAATTCCAACTATCTATAAAATATGCCATATTTTTCTGTAAATTATTGTTGGAATGGAAAGATAAGACACAAGACAGATATATAGTACATTCAACATACTGTACATAAGTACTTTATTTGTTTATTATAACAATAAATCAACAAGATGGCATTAACATTATTACCATTCTGTTAAAACGATCCATGGATAGAAAGACTTGTAGTTCTTAAAAGATAAATGTTAGTATAAGTTATAGACATTTTATATTAAAACCCCTCTTAATGTTTTCGTTTTGATAAAATTTGTAAGATTTTCAAACAAAAAATAAACTAGTAGCTAGCCATTGTTGATGTCAATAATTACACAATGCTTATGGATGGTGCTGAAACCCATTATATCAGTCACACCCAAGCAGCAGAAGGCGACAAAACACAAAAAAACCCAAGTAACAAATGGACATGACCCTGTCATTTTAATCTGTACAAGCAGGGCATGTGCGTTAATTGCGTCAAATATTTTAACGTGATTAATTTTGAAAATTAATTGCTTCCCGTTAACGCGATAATTTTGACAGCCCTATTAATTAGGTTCATATTTGTGAGAAACGTACCTCTGACTCCTGTTCACCCAATCTGTTTGGTCTTATTAATGTCCCGTCCCCAGCAAAAAGTGTGCATGCAGGTTATGTTGCTATATTCTCCCTACCAATGTTGAGACCAAACCTACGCCCTTGCATACAACCCTGATAAACAAGACATGATTTGACCAACCCCATACAAAATCAAACAAAATACTGTTTAAGTTATCATAGACGTTAATTAAATTAATTATGATCTGTTTCACTTAAGTGACTATTTAATGTGACTAGCTCCAGCGTTTGTGACCTATGTTTAAAGATTGTTTAATTGTTTTGTGGTCACATTTTCTAAGCACAGACATAGAATGTAAAAATGAATTGCAAAGTCAAGCCCTTGATGGCATTGCCCTTAGCATTAACCGACCTCCATTTGCTCCCCACTTCTCACTGATCAGTGGCCGCCATGAAAGGCGCCACATTTACCATCTGCATTTGTCAGGGTAATTACTGTATTTTTCAGACTATAAATCGCACCTGATTATAAGTCGGACCAGCCATATAATGCCATATAGTTAAACTAGAGGGTGGCCATTGTTTTTGACGTCGCAGGGCTGTGACGTCAAATTGGTTACGCTGCCGTTCTCCAGAGTATGACTCTTGCGACATAAACATGTCATCTGTTCAACCCTTTCAATTTGAACCTGAGAGCAACATTAATGAGCATGACAGCACTGTCCATTTTTCACAAAACGAGCAGCAAAAGCAAAATGAACAGGAAAGACGGCATGAGACGAGACAAGAGTGACAAAACCAGAGTTCTGCCAAATATGCTACACCGGCGAAACAACAAGAAGCCAATTTTAAACCCAAAGTACTGCTGTGCGCTTTCAGCTTGTTTTGTTTTGATGCATACAGACAGAACATGCTAAAGATACCTTAAGAAAAAAATAGTAATATCAAATAAGGGTGGTTTAAATATGCTACGTGACTAATGGGGTCAACAGAGCAACAATCTGCTTTAAAGCTACCACAAGAAAACACAATACTTAAAAGTATGAGAGGGAAACACATGCAAAAAGTATTTTAAGGCAATGAAAAATTAATAAAAGCCTCAATAAAAACACAAATTATAAGTACTCACCTCTTTTAACCGATGAGTGCATGTGTTCGACGTCTTGCCGCATAGAAGGAATTGCAGTATCCCGGTCGTATTCGTTGAGTGACAGTGACAATCTACGTCATCACCCTGAGCGTACATTACGCGCTTGAAACATGGCGCCCGCCGTAGGTCAAAACATGTACTAAATAGTATAGGTATTTAAAGCAATGGCAATATTTTATGTGTTTCTAATAACATATTTTAGTAAAAGAAAACAATTGTGGCTTATTAGAGCCTACACGCCTTTAAGTCAGAGGTTCCCTTTTACATCTGTGGCCATTGTAGGAATTGAACAATCCCCAACAAGGTAGAATGTTAAGACCATTCACCAGACATTTTCAAGCAATCGTATGTTCATCTGATTAACACAAATTTATATGTACCACTAAGTTCAAAACATTAAATTAATGTAGTTAGTTATTTTAGTTTCCAAAGGTTTGCCACTTTGCATGCCTGTTACATGTGAAAATCTGCCATATTTTTCTGAAAAATCCTTTATTTTTTTTTCAAAACATTTCGAGTGTGCCTTATAATACAGTGTGCTTTATGTATGAATTCTTGTTTTGCTCACTGACCAACAACATATTTTTGGGGAGTATAACTGTATTGTAATGCTCCAGTAAAATGCTCAAGACATGCATGTACCACTCATCAAATCCATACATAAAGCAACAAAAAAAATTAAGAAATAAAGGAATAAATTCAATGTTTAATGATAAAGAAAACATGCAGTTTTTTATGCACTAATCAGCCTTAAAATCAGGTGTACCTTGTTTGAAAATAAAGTCGTTCATTGGTGGTGCGCCTTATAGTCCGATGGTCTATGGTAGTACCATATTGTTTGTAGTCACACAATGATTGCAATTAGATGGCGCCACTATAAACACAATTATAACTTTATGTGGCAAGGCCAAGCTATATGTTTCGATGGCATTTGCATTTATTATAAACTGTTGTAGATAACGACCCGTCGATGATTTTCCTTTTCTTTTCAATAGGATTTTACAATATTCAGTCGTTTTGTTTCAAAATAGAAACAAATAATGATTTTATTTTATAAATACGCGATGCAGAATGCATATGAATGAATTGTGTTTGTATAGGGGGTCCCTCTAGCCTCTGTCAAGAAAGAGAGCCGTACAGAGAAGCTCAGAGTGGAAAAAGTCCATCATGTCAGCATTTTATCTCAGCAAAGGAGTTGGAGGTTCAAAGGTCAAACCCATTGCGCGTTCGCCAGCAATCACCTCAATGCAGTGACAGAGCTATCTGCAGCAAAATTGACTGGATCAGCCATCAGCTAACAACATAGACACTCTTAAATGGCTAATGGAACTCCCTGAGCCAATGGGAAAACAAACTGATGGATTTATTGAGCCCCCTGTTAATAGCACTGCCAGCAATACAAACTTAGAAATACAGTAGAAGCTCCTTGTCTGTATTTGGAAATACTTGACTACCGCACCATTGCATTATTACCATGTTATATTGGTGTAATAAATATTTTCATTTCATTGGCTTTGGAAATGAGAACCTAATCATGCATGTAAGAATCTAAGTAGCGTTGTCATCTGTCTAGCTTTTAATATATTAATAAATCACGTAGTATGGAAACATTACACTTTTCACATAAGCAAGTAAACAAAAAACAAAAAAAAACAAAGGTGAACCTCTGCTGAGCTACAAAAAATGTTTGGTGGGTCTAATGTGATGTAACAAATGGAAAAACTGCATGATGTGAATTCAATTATGACTGCGGTCCTTGACGCATGAATAGCCTTTCCCTCTGATTGAATTGTCTGGGTTGTCCTTTACTGAATAGGATGTCCTCTGAAAGTGCCTGTCCTGTCAGGACCATGCATGAGGGAAACCTAAAGGCTGTCACAGCAGGTTCACTCTGTAGAGAGGGTCAGAGAGAAACATACTCATACGAGATGACTTTCATTTTAAATTAATATTTATCATGAAGTTCATGTATTTACCGTAATTTTTGGACTATAAGGTGCACCTGACTATAAGCTGCCACTCACCAAATTTGACACGAAAATGGCATGTGTTCATATACTGTTATAAACCCCACTGGACTATAAGCCGCAGTTGTCCTCACTGTATTATGGGATATTTATACCAAAAGATATTAACTGGTAAAACTTCATTTGACAGCGGCGTCATAAGACTAGGACCAAATGAACCACCATGAAGCTTTGAACCAATTGGCTACAAAGCTTCATTGCTTCAAGAAACTTTATTTGCCCAACACTGCTCCCTTGGGGGTGACAGTCAACCTTTGCTGCCACTCTCTGTTAAACTGTTGTCATCCAACATGCCTCCTAGCATGCATTATAGCGCGACAGAGGTAAATAACAATCAAAATGTTTGTTTTGCGCTAATTATTTCTTCAGTTACTGTTCCAGTCGTTCATTAATTGCTAGCTATGGTATTTGGTAACACTTTATTTGACCATCATAATTATGACATGACACTGCCATGAGAATTAACAAATGCTTATGACAGATATCATTTTGTGTAATCCGGCAAATTATTACACTTTTGAATGGATGTAAAAGATCCGAGCCGGACATAAATGGAGTTAGTGACATAATTTGCTG
Organism: Corythoichthys intestinalis; assembly: GCF_030265065.1. Taxonomy (NCBI): domain Eukaryota; kingdom Metazoa; phylum Chordata; class Actinopteri; order Syngnathiformes; family Syngnathidae; genus Corythoichthys; species Corythoichthys intestinalis. The sequence continues at coordinate 35,217,022 of NC_080397.1, forward strand.
GATGATACTTAATGACATCTGTCATAAGCATTCATTAATGCCCATGATAGTGTCATGTGTTAATTATGATGGTCTTTTGGCAGTTTGATGACACCGCCGTCAAATAAAGTGTTACCTATTAACACAAATTAATCAACAAATAAGCCGCACTGGATTTTAAGCCGCAGGATTCAAAATGAGGGGAAAAATGTAACGGCTTATAGTCCGAAAATTATGGTATACCAGCAATTTATGTTGTATTTCAAGTTTTTTTTTTTTTCATATACAGTGCACATAAAAAATTTAACATGTATATGCCCAAAATCGAAACACAGTACTATGATTAATTCTGTATTTTGTGGAATAATAAAAAAAAAAAAACTAATCAATCTCACTTTGTCACATGATAGGAGGGATTGCCGTTGTACAACTGAACAAAGTGATGCACTGAAGATGTACATAATGTTGGAAATCTTACTTAAAATGTTTTATGTCACTGTCTGTATTTTTGTATAAAGGGATGTTTTATGTTCCTTGATTTGTCTCGTTTCTCTGTGTTTTAGTTCCTTTTTTGTCTGATTTAGGTTTTCATTTCCACCTGTCCCCATTGAAACCCTTCTGTGTGTCAGCCAATCAGCTTGGCTCTAACACCTGTGTCATGTTGAGGTCTTCCTGGTTGTCTTATCTATCATCTTGTTTATTATCACACTGCTTTCTTTCTGTCCTTGTCGGTTCATTGTTGATGTCACATCCTGATCCATACCTGTCCATGCAGTTCATGTTCACAATCCTAGTAAGTATTTACTCCCTACGATTTATTTGGTACCATTCCTTCTTTAACCCATATTTAGTTTGTGCTTTGTTTTGATATTGTTGCACTTGGGTGTGCTCTGTCATACTTGACAGTTTATTGATATTGTTACCTGTGCCAGTGTAGTTGAGGCTGACATGTTTGACAAATCATTTCAAGAGTTTTATTATTATGTAGTAACTTTGAACAAGAGTCACTTGAATATACCAAGTGACTATAAAGTAGCTGTCGCCATACTGAATCTAAGCACAGATTTCAAAACTTAGTGGATTGAAAGTGTTCCTTTAAACAATGTGTCTATAATTCATAACTGATAGTTTGTTTTAATGAGTCATTTCCAGCACACAAGGGCGAAATTAGTTTTGCAGATGTCTTGTTCTTTACTTCAGTTTGCATGCAGGAGGATAAATATGACTTTCAAGCCTTTTTTTTTAATGCAATCCAATTAAAAGAGTGAAGTTAAAAAGGTCAATTACATGATTTTCAAATTCCAAACAGAAATTAAATGTGTGCCATTTATTAATAAGAGTTTGAAAAATCTTCTGAATGGAGGCAAGGATACCATAGAGAATGTTGAAGGAAGTATGACTGCATGAACATTTTAACCCTCTAAAAATGATTAAAGATACGAAATGTTTATTTTTAATCAATTATTGCACCAGTTACTCTCACAGCAAATTAGGAGTCTAAAAAAAGTATCCCTAGAACTATTTATTTTAATTTACAATGGCAGTTTTGTTAAATAAACTGTTACACACTCACCAAACATGAATAAGACGAACAATTTGAATTACTTAGAGCTTAAAACGAAGGCACTAATTTACAATTTTATATCATTCTGTCTATTAATGGGTGTATTGTACATGAAATACTATGACTGCAATCTTTCATTGAGATTCCAAATACATGTTGCTAACTGCCATGTTTGTTCACTGTAAAAAAAAAAAAAAAAAAATGTGCATGTTGTTTTCAAAAGGTGTAAAAGTGGAAACGACAAACATATCAAAAGAGGTTTGCTCTTTAGGTACATACAGTACACCCACCTTATGTTTCTCTTGTCATTCCTTGTCAGTTTTCGCCCCAGGAGCTTTTTTACACGCCTCTGTTTTCCTGTTGGGCCCCTCACATACCATCCTGTCTAGCCACTTAAACAACTGTGACCAGTTGGCAGCTACACACTGTAGGATTTGAACCTGTCATTTTTAGGTGTGGAAAGTAACAAATTACATTTTGCGTACTGTCATGACTGTAACTTTTTTGTTTGTTTTTTTGTTTGTTTGTTTTTTTAAATGAAGGTACAGTATTTTATTTACCTTGATGTGATATCAAAGTCAATCAGGTAGTTTTGTTGTTGTTGTTGTTTTTAAATCAAGGTAAGTTACAACATTAATGTGACACTGTCTTCAAATGACGATAGCAACCAGCAGCGAGTCAGTGTGACTAGCATTGGTGAAGAAAATGCTATGGATATAGAGAGTATATGGATTTGAGTAAAATGTCATAAATATAACAATATATTCTTTTGGTACTTGTTCAACCCCTGTTCATTTCATTCTGGTTTCTCCCAGACTGCTATATGGGGTTCAACTTTCTCATAACCCGAGGTCTGATCTATATCAGTTACTTGAAGAGCACTATTTGCCTGTTATTTTGCTCTTAGTTTCTTGTCTTATTGACTATACTTTTGAGTAAATGGTCAGAGCATTCAATAAAAGATAAATAAATGGCTGTTATGTTATGGTCTTCTAAAGAATGGACGTCCCTGGAACATGCATTAGTCATTGTAAAGGAAGAATCACTGAGCTATTTCAGCTCTAGCATTAGTTTGAATAAGTGTTTCCAATTAACTCGTTTTACATGAAAAGAAAACTACTACTTATGTCATCATAATCCTATTCCAATTCACTCACAAATAAACTTACTATGTGAAAAGGGCTGCGTGCCGAATTGCACAGAAAGGTGATATACCCACAGGGAGGCATGAAGAGCAAAACCTGATAAATTACCGTTGAGTGTCATTTTATTATTAGTTGAGGCACCCTGATGATCTCTCATGCACATTACTATGCCACAGGTTGAGAATCGCCTGATTTTACATTTACTGTATGTTATTTTATTCATCTGTGTACAGTACAGTAGTTCTGTTGGGTGAACATGCAGTATGGTTTTACTCCTGTCTAAATCGACTCTGGAATGAAGGGTTATTCAACTCTGGAATGAAGGGTCATCTTAGGGCAGAGCACAGAGCAGACCTTATCTCTTTCCTGCACTGAGCCAAAAGCAGGACAAGAGCCAAAACAATCATCGACATTGCCGAGTGCTGAGACATTTTTGTTTAGCTTTTACTCGTGGTTGCTCAGAAATTGCTCTTCAAATTAGTATATACATAAAATGTGTTTTATTGCACTATTTAGAATACAGTTATAACGTCGGATAAAATATTTAACTTTTTAAGTGATCTCTCAATGGGTTCCATAATCTGAGCATACTTGTGCTGCATTTATATAGAATATATGTAGTTTCATTTATGTAGTCAATGTAGCAACAAAAGCGGAGAAAAACAAAGCCGTTGCAATGCATATGTGGAAACTGGATTTCTACATGTAGAGTGAAGCAGAGCTTCTTAATAGAAATGTGACCGAAAATTTGGCACTGGAAACTTTTGGCTGAAAATAGCTAAAATTGCATTTTTTTTTTTGTTTTTTTGTTAAAAGACTGAAAGTTTACCACCGAATTGTGTGACGAACGTAGACCTCTTGTAATGACGCAATCAAAACTCTGTGAGAAGCAACGTTGCTTCTCGTCCCACGTCCATCATATACAGTGCATTTGAGCCCGTGTATGAGTAGTTTGGAGTTTAAATAAATGAGCAGTATACAAATGGTAGTAGTATATAATACATACATACATGTACATTTGCTGTGTTTTTAGGACAATAATTTTATGGCACGACCATGTCCTCTTTTTTTCCGCGACTTCCACACCCCCTCTGCCATTCCCTGTTTCATCCGGCCTGGAGCGACTTTGTTCGGCTCCGTCACCGCTAGGCCTCGGCCCCCTCGATCGATTCCACTTGTTGCACAAAAACCACCGAGTCCTATTTTAAGGAGTAGGAGAGATTGTAATAGCCTTGTAAAGAGCTTTCGGTGAGAACGGAATAGTTTTTTGTTGCTGTTGTAAACTACAGGTCCACACAAATGTACATCGAGATCTCATTTAGCTTAGCAACTGGAGGCGTGAGACCCATTTTTCGAGTGTTCTTCAAGAAAGCGCATTCATCAAGGTTTCATTAGCCATGACGTCCAACGTCCAACAGATTGCTACGACACCGCCGGCACCTCTGCTATAGGAAACTTTCAGCGTTTACCACAAAATGCTTAATGCCGCCGGGAACGCACAATGCCAAGGGGTTTTAAATCTGCACCTGTCAAAATAAATTTCTCGAGCCTCGGGGGTAGTAGAACATTTTGGAAGATGTTTGCGTACTTGTGAGAAGGGAACATATTTCTGCCGGATCGTTAATAAAAAAAAACAACAACAACAACAACGGCAAAGGGCATTGATTGGAAAATAATGAAATACAGTGGTACCTTGACATACGATCACTTCAACACAAGATCTTTTCGACATCCGACGTACAGTTCAACTCGCTGTTTCTACATCCGACGACATGCTCGAAATACGACGATTGATCACAGCGCCGCAGTTTCTTTGTAACAGACGCACGGCAGATTTTCTTGTGAGAGAAATCATCACGGGTTCCAAGAAATTTAGTGCAGGTGGTGAAAAAAGGAAAAATGTGACACTGACCACTGAAATGAAGATGGAAATGATAGAAAAATATGAGCGTGGTGGGTGCATCCATGAACTGGCTCGACAATACGGCCGTAGAATGTCTGCGATCCAGACCTCCGTTCGCCAGTCTTTATAAGTTAAGCCTAAACTAAAGACTCTGGAAGAGTGAAACATTATGTCTGTAACGTTAAATACAATTAGAAAACAATTTAATTAAAAAAAAAATAAAAATTAAAAGAAGGCATGGCCGATATTTTGTTGGCGATTCCGATACTTTGAAAATGATGTGATCGGCATCCCGATCGATCGGGACATCTCTACTTACAATGCATGAGTGACATCTCAGACCGAGTCACCTATTACATGTGTGACTGTTTCTCTCTGATACAAGCAAGCACATTTTGGTGAACCAGATCAATTCAAACAGATAACATTAAAGAACAGCAAGCTTGTGAACTGTCACATGTGTCACAAGGTTTAATAATATTGCAAAAAACAGAAGACTTAAAGGTAACATCTGTTAACAAATTTGGCAACTCTTAAGAAAGATGTCTTTTGTGCAACAGTCAACTTGATTAATCCACCCACTGCTACCAATAAAGGGATCATACTGCCGATCATGCGTGAGCAGTTCTGCTTGGGCATGTCAGTATCTTTCTCCTTCATCTGTGCTCCTGAGGGATTGCGCATCCAACAAAGCTACTCATTAATCACAGCTCCATCTGGCTACAGCTATGCTTTTAATCTAGGTTACAACATTGGCACCGCCAACTCGCCAAACCATGGTTGGACTTTTATTGGGCAAAAAACATGTTTTTGGACATCTAAAATACAACCTTACATCCGATGGAATTTCTTAAAGTGATCCTCTGATTTAAATACATGTAGGCTCTAATAAACCACAATTGTTCTCTTGTACTAAAATATGTTGGTAGAAACACATAAAATGTTAAATCAATGGCAATATTTTATAATATTTAGTCCATATTTTGACCGTTAGTTGGCGCCATGGTTTGCGGGCTCGCAGTGATGACGTAATTGGTATCTTTCCAAATGTGTAGCGTGTTCAACAATTGCTTATTGCTGCCTAAACTCGCGAAGTAAAATGCCACGATGTGCTGCTTTTGGATGCAATTTCCAGTCAAATGGAAAAAAGGGGAGTGAAGTGAGCGGTCAAGGTGGAATTATTATTTTTAGTGAATAAATGTGCATAAGTGGAAGCTTCTCCCCCTTTTTGGTCCTTGTATGCATGTATCCTACCCACCACGCGTTACAACTGGCGCCGAACATTTTTCCTGGATCCTCAGACAAGTAAGGGTCACATCGCGTCTGCAATAATGGTTTTGGATCTGTCCATTTATTTTTATTCGTCGGTCCCACAGCGGCTTTTTGGATCAGTCTATTTTGTGGAATCGACGGCCTAATCGCGGTTGCGATATTGCCATGGGATCGGTCTAATTCCTGGATCTTCGAGTGAGTAAAAAACGCGGATTTAGATTAGTATTGCTATCTTTTTTGTTGACTATTCTTCGTGGGAGTTTTCCCCAAATCATACTAAATAATTAAAGCACTATGGCACGCTACAGTGACGACAGTGACTCTGACGTGGACCTTACAACAATGTTGGAGTTCGTCAGGGAATGCGTGTTTGCGTACTGCTGAGCTCCCGAGTGAAGAGTGGTCAAGGTGGAGATATTATTTTTTCTGAATAAATGTGCATAAGTGGAAGCTTCTCCCCTTTCTGGTACTTTTATACACGTACGTATCCTAGCTACCACGCGTTACAATGTACAAGACCTGGATTACACAAGGTGTGCTCTTTGGCCTGTACTGTATGTAAAGCACACGACAGCTCTGGATGCTAACAATCTACATAATTATATTGGGAAAACGTTTGAAAATGCAATATGCTTACCTTGAATATCTGCTAATCGAACCGGAGTTCCTGAATCCCAACAGCATGCACTCTCGCTCCCAACCGGAGTTCCTAACAGCGCACTCTCGCATCACCAGTTTTGCCCAACTTTTGTCTTATCAGGTATTTGCTGCACGCATTTTTCCCTGAAGCTCGTCTTGTGAACGACCGACAGTCCTGTCCTGCTCTTCACTTTTCAGATCTGGTTCAAATAGGAAGGGTAGAACTGACGACATGTTGGGAAAGCTAACGAGTGACAAGCTTGAATTTCGGCATTCGGGGCCAGTGACGTCACACACTGCGACGTAACAATAATGGCGACCTATCACTTAAAATAATTTTACAAACTTTATTAAAACTAAAACATTAAGAGGGGTTTTAATATCAAATTATTATAACTCATACTAACATTTATGTTTTAAGAATTACTTGTCTTAAAAATAGAGGATCCCTTTAAGCAAAAAGCAAAAACCAAAGAAGCGCAAGATATTTTAAAATGGCGTGATGCTTCATAGTATTCCATAGGTGGGTACTGTATGTCAGACCTCAATGAACCATGATGCTACTTTCCATACTGTAACCATCAACTCTTTTCATCATCCTCTGTCTGATGCAGATGCCGTAGTGAAATGGATTTTACGAAATCTCCCACTGATATCCCTCCCCGTTGTTTTAATACCTTTTTAGTATGCAGCTGCAGGCTTTTGTATTTGTAAGGTTTATTATCACAAAAACACTCCAGGCTTTGTCTGATCATTCTATCTGTGACTATTTGCAAAAACTTTCACAACATTATTTGTATCATCAAATCTTTACTGCTTGGCGTCACCATACAGGCAAACTTCAGACTGTCCAACAGTAGTACAAATTATCACATGTAACATCTGTTCTCTGTGTAGAGGGAGTGAGTGATTGCTGTCTCTCCACACCTGAACCTATCTCGAGAGCAGCCATCTGGCTAAATAGTGATTTTTCCCCTCCTACAAAATAAACCACACACACAATCAGCCAACCAGTAAAAAAATGAATGGAAAAACATGAATTTTTATATCATTAAGAAGTAGGGATGAGCTGACAGCAAACTTCTTGGCCGAAACCGAACAACCGAATATTGAAAACACTTGTCCGAAAAAACGAAAAATTCATTTTTGATTTTACTGATTTTTCTTTTTCTTTTTTTTTTATTACAGTGGTACCTCTATATACAAAATTAATTCGTTCCAGGACCTTGATTGGAAGTCGAAATGGTCGTATGTCGAGCAGGATTTTCCCATAAGAATACATTATAAGAGTCTGAACCTTTGGAATGTCTCACATTTCTGCATAAAATTACCATCAAATGTGAGCTGATGTTTTTCAAAATCACACAGATGAAAAAACAGTGCTTTAACTATAACCACCCAAACATTTACTGTATAGGTTTTCATATTTCAATGAGGATAGTATGCAAAAAATGACAGAATGGGGAAAAATAAGTAAGTGAACCATCGTGTTTAATATATTGTGCTCCCCCTTTGGCAGCAATAACTTCAACCAGACACTTCCTGTAGCTCCAGATCAGTCTGGCACATCAATCAGGACAAATCTTGGCCCGTTCTTTTCTACAAAACTGCTGTAGTTCAGTCAGAATCCTGGGATGTCATACCACAGCATCTCAATGAGGTTGAAGTCTGGACTTTGACTTGGCCACTCCAGAACGTGTATTTTGTTCTTATAAAACCATTCTGAGGTTGATTTACATCTGTGAATTGGATCATTGTCTTGTTGCAACATCTATCTTCTTTTTAGCTTCAGATGTCTGACAGACAGCCTCAAGTTTTCTTGCAAAACATCCTGATAAACTTTTGAATTCATTCTTCCACTAATGATTGCAAGTTGTCCCGGCCCTGAGGCAGCAAAACGGTCCCAAATCATGATTCTCATCCACCGTGCTTCATGGTGGGGATGAGGTGTTGATGTTGGTGAGCTGTTCCATTTTTCCTCCACACATGGCGTTGTGTGTGACTCCCAAACAATTCAACTTTGGTTTTATCAGTCCACAAAATATTTTTATAAAACCTCTGTGGAGTGTCCAAGTGCCTTTTTGCAAACATTAAACCAACAACAATGTTTATTTATTTATTTATTTATTTTTAGACAGCAGTGGCTTCCTCCGTGGAGTCTCCCCATTAACACTGTTCTTGGCCATATTTTTACATATAGTTGATGTGTGCACAGAGACATTGGACTGCGACAGTGATTTCTGTAAGTCTTTAGCAGACACTCTAAAGTTTGCTTTTACACCTCTGAGTATTCTGCGCTGAGCTCTTGGCGTCATCATTGGTGGACGGGCACTCCTTGGAAGAGAAGCAAAAGTGCCAAACTCTCTCAATTTGTAGACAACATCTCTGACTGTTGATTGATGAACATCCAGACTTAACATCTCTGACTGTTGATTGATGAACATCCAGACTTTTAAAGATGGTTTTGTATCCTTTCCTAGCCTTATACAAACCAACAATCCTTGATCGCAGGTCTTCAAACTGCTCTTTTGACCAAGCCATAATGCACATCAGACAACGCTTCTCATCAAGACAATTCTTACTAAGTGTGTGTTTTATAGTGGGAATGGCAGCTTTAAACCACTCATCAGTGAATGGGCACACACCTGACTTTGATTGTTTGGTAAAAAATTGGTTTCAATTGCTCTTTAAGTCTCCTTAGGCAGAGGGTTCACTTACTTATTTTTCCCTCTTCTGTCATTGTTTGTATGCTATCCTCATTAAAATATGAAAACCTGTAAATGTTTGGGTGGTTTTAGGTAAAGAAGAAACTGTTTTTACATCTGTGTGATTTTGACAAAGATCAGATGACATTTGATGGTGATTTTATGCAGAAATGTGAGCAATTCCAAAAGATTCAAATACTTTTTCATACCACTGTAATGCCATTATTTCGTTTCACAGCCCGAAAACCTAAACTAAATCCTTAATAAATATTTCTGGTATTATTATAGATGGCAATTACACATAGCAAAACAAAAACATATAAATACAAATCGGAATAATAAAAATAATAATCATTCCTTTAACAATGTAACGAATCAGTTTCTAATGTGTCGGATGGGTTTTGCGTGCTTTACCAGAACGCACCACGCGGCTAACTTGACAGAAAGGTGCAGTTCAGATTTTATTTTCTCTTTTAATGGTTTGTTGTTGGCGTCAACTGCAGAGGACAGTAGGTGTGTTGTGTTGCACAAGTTCCGAATTAAATGATTAAAAACTTGACAAAGCTGGTGATTTCTTTAGCCATGTTACCACAATAATAATTGTCACCTTAAAGAGCATATGACACGAGAAAAAAAAGTCTTAAATGGCATTATTATGTGAATTAGAATCATATTTTGAGACGATTCGACTATATACAACAACTTAGCAAAGCACAGATGACGAGAAATTAGTCTTTTAATCTGCCGATTAGCCACGCCTACCATTATAGGGCTTTAGCGTCCCCAACAGGTGGATGACGTCAGCGGTAGACTGGGCTCATCGGTTTTACTATTCAGCCCATTGAGGGGGAATTATTCAGAACAAGGAAAACGCGATGAAGAGAGCCGCAAAATGTCATTGTTTCAGTCTCTCTACTCCAATATTTTAACATGATATTCTTTTTATCCAAGTATTTTTCCCCAATAGCTATATAAATGGCTTGAGAAGGACCAGTCAGCCCGTCGAGGGGGAACTATTCACAACGAGGAAAACGCGACGAAGAGAGCGGCAAAATGTCAGTGTTTCTGTCTCTTTACTTCAATATTTTTACAGGATATTTTTTTTATCCAAGTATTTTCCCCAATTGCTAAATAAATGGGATGGTCATGACAAATAACAGTCTTCTGCTGATTGGAATATGAAATAATAAAAATGCATTTATTCAGGACGACATGGCAAAATTACTCCATAATGGTCAAAACTGTCGACTTCACCTTTACTGTCGCACCTCCCGAACGATATTTTATGACACCTAAATCGGACATATCTCATTTCCCTTCCCCGGCTTCGGAGAATGTAAACAAACCAGAAGGCGTGACAGCTGGCCGACATGCTAACCCGGACCGAGTGATGTTTCAAAGTCTTCGAAGCGGAAAATCACACATAACTAGCCTGGATTATTTGACATGACGACCCGGTTGTCGATTGTCTTCGCGGATCGGCAAACCACCCGGCGGAGAGCAATTTACAGTTCATTCCCGGAATTGGGTGGCTGGAGTTGTTGTGCAGCTAACGTGCTGCTGCTAATGAGCATTAGGAGAGCTTTTTACATGCCTATCAATGATCAAACGTAAGTAGTGCTTTATTTAAAGGAAGTTTGTAGTGTTTACTTTGTAATCGCTGTATTCGTATTTGACATAATACAAAACAAGATGTTTACTCACTTCCTCGTAAATCCAATGGTCCCACAGTAAATATCCATGGTGAATGGGAACCTTTTGAAACTCCAAAAAGGTGCATACGCCTCTCCCTCATACAGAATGATTTTTCTGCAGCCGTTTGGCTGGCGTGATGCGAAAAATAAACAGCTGAATCCTTTGTCCTCATACACAACAGTACACTGTAGCGTGAAGAGGACGTCATCTACCGTACACGCCACAGCGCCCTCCTCCTCAATGCAAGACCGAAGCCGGAAGTCACTCATTTTCATGGCGCGGGATTAAAAAAAACCAAATAAAAATAGAGATCGCTTCCACACACATCCAAGCGGTCCATATCATTCAGGGGCATAAAATACCGCGTGTATTATGAAATAAACATGCTTTTTCGTGTCACAGGCACTTTAAAGAGCATATGACACGAGAAAAAAAGTCTTAAATGGCATTATTATGTGAATTAGAATCATATTTTGAGACGATTCGACTATATACAACAATTTATTAAAGCACAGATGACGAGAAATTAGTCTTTTAATCTGCCGGTTAGCCACGCCTACCATTATAGGGCTTTAGCGTCCCCAACAGGTGGATGACGTCAGCGGTAGACTGGGCTCATCGGTTTTACTATTCAGCCCACTGAGGGGGAATTATTCAGAACGAGAAAACCGCGACGAAGAGAGCCGCAAAATGTCATTGTTTCAGTCTCTCTGCTCCAATATTTTTTACAGGATATTCTTTTTATCCAAGTGTTTTTCCCCAATAGCTATATAAATGGCTTGAGAAGGACCAGTCAGCCCGTCGAGGGGGAACTATTCACAACGAGGAAAACGCGACGAAGAAAGCTGCAAAATGTCATTGTTTCTGTCTCTTTACTTCAATATTTTTACAGGATATTCTTTTTATCCAAGTATTTTCCCCAATTGCTAAATAAATGGCATGGTCATGACAAATAACAGTCTTGTGCTGAATGGAATATGAAATAATAAAAATGCATTTATTCAGGACGACATGGCAAAATTACTCCATAATGGTCAAAACTGTCGACTTCACCTTTACTGTCGCACCTCCCGAACGATATTTTATGACACCTAAATCGGACATATGTCATTTCCCTTCCCTGGCTTCGGAGAATGTAAAATAACCAGAAGGCGTGACAGCTAGCCGACATGCTAACCCGAACCGAGTGATGTTTCAAAGTCTTCGAAGCGGTAAATCACACATAACTATCCTGGATTATTTGACATGACGACCTGGTTGTCGATTGTCTTTGCGGATCGGCAAACCGCCCGGCGGAGAGCAATTTACAGTTCGTTCCCCGGAGGAGGGTGGCTGGAGTTGTTGTGCAGCTAACGTGCTGCTGCTAATGAGCATTAGGAGAGCTTTTTACATGCCTATCAATGATCAAACGTAAGTAGTCCTTCATTTAAAGGAAGTTTGTAGTGTTTACTTTGTAATCACTGTATTCGTATTTGACATAATACAAAACAAGATGTTTACTCACTTCCTCGTAAGTCCAATGGTCCCACAGTAAATATCCACGGTGAATGGGAACCTTTTGAAACTCCAAAAAGGCGCATACGCCTCTCCCTCATACAGAATGATTTTTCTGCAGCCGTTTGGCTGGCGTGATGCGAAAAATAAATGTATTAATCCGCAAAATCAGATGAATCCTTCGTCCTCATACACAACAGTACACTGTAGCGTGAAGAGGACGTCTTCTACCGTACACGTCACAGCGCCCTCCTCCTCAATGCAAGACCGAAGCCGGAAGTCACTCATTTTCATGGCGCGGGATTCAAAAAACTAAATAAAAATAGCGATCGCTTCCACACTCATCCAAGCGGCCCATATCATTCAGGAGCATAAAATACCGCGTGTATTCTGAAATAAACATGCTTTTTCGTGTCACATGCACTTTAAGGTAGGGTTATCAAATTTATCCTAATAACGGCGGTAATTAATTTTTTAAAAAATGTATCACGTTAAAATATTTAATGCAATTAATGCATGCGCTGCACGACCCACTCACGCATTGTCGCGCTCAGTCTGTAATGGCACCGTTTTACCTATATAGAGAGATAAAAGGCAGCGTAAAATGAGTACAGTGAATTTTGGCAGCCTTTGGAGCCTTTTTTTAATTGGCTAAAACCTTACAATCCCTCTCTCTACGATTAGAAATATCATGGGAAGCAATGTGGGGAAGCAAGGTAGCAATTGATCTTTATCTTAACACCTTATGTTATTTGCCAACGCAGAGAAGATATATCAATTGGTAGCACTACGCACAGTCATTGTTCCACTTCCCATCATGCATTTGGGCATGACTACAGTATCATTTACTGAAAGCTCAACAAATACACTAGATGGCAATATTTAGTCACAATATACAAAATCACAAGTCTTTCTATCCGTGGATCCTTCTCACAGAAAGAATGTTAATAATGTAAATGCCATCTTGAGGATTTATTGTCATTATAAACAAATACAGTACTCATGTACTGTATGTTGAATGTATATATTCGTCCGAGTTTTATTCATTTGTTTCTTAATGCATTGCCAAAATTTATATGATCGGGAAAAATTATCAGGAATGATTGGAATTGAATCGGGAGCAAAAAAAAAGCAATCGAATCGGGAAATATCGGGATCGGCAGATACTCAAACTAAAACGATCGGGATCGGATCGGGAGCAAAAACACATGATCAGAACAACCGTAATTGTAAATATAATGTTCCAGTTCTCACTCACTCTTGGGCTTTCAAATCCAGCTCTGATGGACATTCTAGCCCTGCTAAAGAATCTATATTTAATTACCTAGAACTCCAAACATATTTCTATGTGTACACTCCCATTAGAGAGTCAGAGTAGAGGATCAATAGTATGGCAAAGCCCAGAGAAAGGTTCATGTAGCTGGATGTAAATTCATTATGCGGAAAAGCTGACCCAAAGTGAAAATGTGAGTCATCGAGAGCAATAAAAATGGATTCTGACAATAACAACCCTGCTTCAATTGGGTCATTACTCTCCCAATGTGATTGTGTTGCTAATCTTTTGAGATATGGGTATACTCATCATTTATGTTATGTGTAATTGTGCTGATACACGCTTTGGTTTATTGCCTATGTAGGATCTCACTTATGCTGCTTTTAGTCTCAGTAGTCTTTATTTACCGTATATTCACATGACAAAGTCACAGCCTGAAACTGACCACCTTATGTGTTTTTGAATCAGCAAAGTGTCATTTTTGCTTGTAGTGTTTGTGGTTTTAGTTCTGTGGTCCCTGTTGACATATGCCTCCACTGTCAGACGTGTTTTTTTTTTTTTTGCCATCCTCTTGAGTGAAAATAGATCTCCTGCTGCTGAGGCACAGGGACAATGTCCACAGAAGACATTGAGGTTACTCTAAATCAGACTGAGACTGCAGTTCAAAGCACCTGACCTGCTGTATCGACTACTGAAGTGGCACAAATCCAATCCAGAAAAAGATGACTTCCAAGCAGTCAATGGTGTTTCCAGAAAAAGACATCCAAAAGCTTTACCATTGTACAAACAGATCTTTAATGCAGGTTTGTCCTTGCAGGCAGGGATTGTAGCGACATTTTTTTTTTCATCTTGTCATTACCAAGCACTACAATTCCAAACTGAAGTTTCTAGTATGAAAAATAATGAATTGTACTGAATAAAGATGGATGTGCTTTGGAACAGCATAGCGACATGGTTCAGTTAATTTTGTTTGGAAATACATTTCATGTCCTATTGTCATGACTCCACATTTCCTTTTAACCATTTCTTGAGTTCTTCTTCCATTAGATGGTCACTGAGATGGAGTCTCATAAGAGTTTGCTGACATCTCGCAACAATTTATTTCAGAGATTTTAAAAACTATTGTATTTGAAAATAATTTTATCTTATTATCTTCCATTAATGATTAATCCATTTAAGTTGTCCAGGCCCAGAGGCAGCAAAACAGCCCCAAATCATGATGCTCCCTCCACCACCAACAGTGGGGATGAGGTGTTGATGTTGGTGAGCTGTTCCATTTTTCCTCTGCACATGACATTGTGTGTTATTCCCAAACAATTCAACTTTGGTTTCATCAGTGCACAAAAAATATAATTTGTTCCGACTGAAAGTGGGATGCCTAAGTAGCCATAAAAACAATGCATCTGATCATAATTTTATGATAAAATTTTGTACATGTACACATAGCCACTCGATCACAGTTGCATGAGATAATGGGTATTAATGATCTCACAAGGAAGGGCAGGCGATCTAGAAAACTTGTTGCTGATTGGCTAAAATGATATGTCTACCTGCACTATGTATGCCCATTTCCTGGAAATACTGGCTTTTATTTAAGTTTTTCTCATGGGTACACCTCCAAAAATGGAACTCTGTGTTTTTTCCATTTATTTAAGAAGATTCTTTTATTCGGAAATATGATAAGAGTGTTGAATGAGCCTTTAACTTCACCAAAAAGTTTCAATTTCTCTCTTCTCATAATCATTTAATATTGAAAGGTCAATGTCTAAACTATCAACATATTCATATCAAGTGAAATGTGTATTTAAAAAAACAGAAACCTAATTTTAATATTTTTTTAAGAACATTCTAAAAACTGACAGCATCCTGTATTGCAACTACATACTAAATCTACTGGTGCATTTGTTTAAATAGTATGCATTTGCAATAGGTGCATTTGTTTAAACCATGAGGTGGCTGAAAAGAGAACAGAATTAAGTGAATTGGTTCACATCCTCACTTGTGGATATATTGGCATATTGTAGGCAAAGTGAAAGTCAATTTAACCTTCCACCCGCATGGCTGCTGGTAATTTTGATGACAAATGGATTGTTCACCTTCAGCCATGTAGTGTAAAACAGAAAGAGCTTTAACAGAATTAAATCCATAGTGAATGAATCCTGAATGAAATTTGAGTGAAGTGATGTTGTGGGAGGACCAAAGCAAAAAGATTAATTTACCTGGCAAAAAAATAAAACAGACACAAGCAGAAGCTGATAGTGACTGAAATATCAAAGCCAGTTGTCTGCTGGGTAGGCTGGGAAGTAGCTCCGGCTGCTGTTTGATCCATCACACTAAAAGCTTTGGAAGAAGCCTCTGGGTGCTAGGCAGAAGTGAAGTGAAGTGAGGTGGAGAATACATTCAGCCTCTCTCCCTCGCTCTGTCAGTTTATCTCCTTCTCTGCTTCTCAACGTCTACAAATTGTGAGAACTCCTTTAGGCACAGCGGGAAAGTAAGCATCTCTGAGACGGCACACTCGAGTATATTCTGAATAAAACTCTCCTCTCAAACTCATGTTTCGCTTCCGTTAATAAAAGTTTGAAACCAGCAGCTGAAAAACTGGAAAGATTCATCTTCCTTTTCTATTATGGTAGAACTTCCATTTTAGGAGGTGAAGAGGTTCCTGAAAATGAGGGCATACGTGAGCGGAACCTGCACCGGGAAATCTCAACACTGTTCACCACCTGGAAGACCACGAAATGAAGAAATCAACGGAACTATTAGCTGCTCTCTATTTACTCATTTCCTGTATGTGAGTGGCCAGAAATCAACAGTCTTTCAGGGAAGCTAACTCATTATTGATTTTGGTGTTTAAGTCCATTTGAGCTGCAAGTCTCAAGGCGAAGGGTCCATGGATTCAGCAATTACTTAAATTTTGTTGACTTTTCTCTGCTTTCAATTAGTCAGATTTAATGAAACCTATTCACACCCTAGGCTCTCTGGTGGAGGAACGTGAGAAAAGCTTCAAGTGTTTTACAGTTCAAGAGTAAAGACTGAACATGAGCACACACTATAACCATAACCTCTTGATTCAAGGAAGATCCATGAATGGTTTTGGATATAAAACTGCTCCGTGGAGAGCCTTTGCTCTGAAAAGCTCATCAGTCTGCAGTGGAGAGTAATTCTGTTTCTCTCTTCGTCATTTCCTCCCACAAGGGACCTCGATGAGATTAACTAGAGATCAGATGAGAAACAGCAAACTCACTGAACCTACAGTAAACATACATAATGTAGGAGTGTATTGTATCAGTCAACAATTTGGTATCATGCTTGAAAAAGTTTTTGTTAGCATTGTTAATTGGCAAAAGCAGATATGTTTTTAGTTGTGTGATTTTGTCTTTTTTTGTTTGTTTTGCTTGTATAAATTGTGCACACTAAGTGCACTGATTTTGTTCAGTGCTGCTTATCCGGTAACTCCGAAGATTTGAGAGGATAGAAAGAAAATAACAAATAAGATAGCATAAATACAGCAGATTCAAATTTTTAAAAATAATTAATAATAGGGTTTTATTGAAGTTTATTTTTTGCCATTTCCAGCATGTTCTATACAGTAAATGTTTGTGAATGCTTACAGTTCCTATTCATCAGATCCGAACTGTATTTGTGTTGTGTTGTAAGATTTGGACATATCAAAAAGTTTTTTTGTGCTGAACCTGTAATCTGATCTTGGATAAGCGAGAGAGGATGGACGGACGGATGGATGTTGGTTTTTTTGTTGGATTAATTGGGTCAGAGCCCCAATAATGTGTGTGGAGTTATACTCTAGTCCAGGGGTGGGCAAACCGGTCCTCGAGGGCCGCAGTGGGTCCTGGTCTTTGTTCAAACTTATTCAGCACAGACAGTTTAGCCAACGAGGTATCAGTGGAAACAAGAAGCACCTGACTGAAATATACTGGTTGCACTTGTAAGAAACCGGATTGGTGAAAGGCTGTCCTCATGATGGGTATGAACAAAAACCCGCACCCACTGCGGCCCTTTGTGGAATAGTTTGCCCACCCCTGCTCTAGTCTATACGTTTGTATGCATCTATTTTTGTATCGTTAAACTGCTCCATCACAGTAATTACATTCGAAACTCTGAGATAAATGAAGCTGGCATGTTTCTTTCTTCTCTAAAGTGTGTTGATTAAAAGGTTAGATGCACAAATTCTAAGGTAATTAATCATTTGTTAGTGATTGATGATACAGATTAAAAATAAATGCAGTTTAATAAATTGACCCATAAGGGCAAATATGTTATTAAAGAAGCGTTAAAACTGTAATAGAAAGCATCATGTTCCTTTATTTGCTGGAGTAGATATCCTACATTATATGAAAAGCTCAGTCTCTTTACATGCAAATCCAGCCTGTGTCTATGAGTGTGTTTTATCACTGGGCTGCTGTTGGATAATCAAGAGCCTTGTGAAAGCCAGGGGAGCTTTACAAAGAAGCTCAGTACAACGATCCTTCTCATAACTTCTCGTTCTATTTCAATACAAACTCATTTTTATGGCATTTTAGCTTTCAGTCAGCCCATTGTTGATTCTCTAGTCATTTGTTTGGTTTTCTCAAAGCCTCTCTGTTGCTGTTTGACTCTTGACTACTCACTGAGATAATGTGTGCCAATGTTGCACAAAAGCAAAGTGCACTATCTTGTGTGGTGCATTGTATCATAAGTGTACTGTCGTGCAGAGTATTTTCTTCTCTTTGTAAAGCACATTTGATGGTCTACACTCTGTTAATTTAAAATTTTCAAGCCTTACAGTATGTATTAATTAATTAACATTACCTTAGAAATGGTGACATCACAGCCATGTGCTTAGAACATCTGCATTACAGCTCTGATGTTGGGGGATTTGAATCTGTGCTCTGGCATGTTCCCCAGTGCTTATATGTTTTTATTTCAGGAAGTCTGGCTTCCTCTTGTATTTCAAAAACATGCTTCTCAGATAAATTGAAGACTAAATACTATAGTCTTTAAGTGTAAACAGTGTGACGTAAATAGCTTTAAAAACATTAGTTTTAAAAACCCCAAATGAAAAACTATCCAATATAAAACATAACTAAAAATATTATACTCTACAATGATTCACAAATCTGTTTCTGCCTAATACTGTACAATGATTTAAAATCTACTTCAGCCTATACTTTACTGAGGGGGACTATTGTATGTGTAAAACTGACTTTTAATTCTTGATGCTTGGGGACTTTTTGACAAAGCATGCACTCCATTTTATTGGCCTTCTGCTCTACCGTTGCCAGAAATGACCCCCCCACACCCCACCCAGCCCCCCAACCCACACATTTCAACATCATTAGATGATCCTACACTGGCAGATATTCTTTTCAGAGACAATTTCCACACATACTGTCTGCGCGTGTAATTGTTTTTTATGTTAGTTGTTATATTGTAACATAGACTTCATAATGTATTGACGGGAGACGGGGTGCAGGGCCGATTCATAGGGGGCCTATCTCCGTCTAAGCTGACAGAAAGGAAATACAGACAAAGAGCTTTTTTATTTGAAAATTCTTGTGAATAAATGCTTAAATCCCTGAATTTTTTTTATAGATATGGAGGTAAAACGGTCTCGATTCTTGGTTGAAAGCAAAAAAAAAACACCAAAAAAAAAAAAAAAACATGCAGCTAGCATTTATTTTAACATAAATATTGCGAACTATGAGGCTAGTCAGTAAGGAAATTAGTGGCAGCCATATGTAAAGAAAGAGCTTTTTCTTTTGAAAGTTCTTGGAATAAATGCTTAAATCCCTGAATTCTTTAAAGATATGGACATGAAATGGTCTCGGTTCTTGGTTACAAGCAAAAAAAAAAAAAAACGTGCAGGTAGCATAATTTTTTTTAAATATTACGAACTGTGAGACTAATCAGTAAGGAAATTAGCTGCCGCCATATGTAACCAATGAGCTTTTTCTGTGGAAAATTCTTGTGAATAAATGCTTAAATCCCTGAATTCCTTATAGATATGGACGTAAAACAGTTTTGATTTTTGGTTGAAAGCAACAACAACAACAAAACTGCAGGTAGCATTTATTTTACGTAAATATTGCGAACTATGAGGCTAGTCAGTAAGGAAATTAGCGGCCGCCATATGTAAACAAAGCTTTTTCTGCTGAAAATTCTTGTGAATGAATAATTAAACCCCTGAATTCTTTATAGATATGGACATAAGAGTGTTGAATCTTGGTTAAAAGCAAAAAAAAAAATATGCAGGTAACATTTATTTTACGTAAATATTGTGAATTAGAATGCCAATGCTGTAGCGGCTAATTTATCCCATTGATGTTCGGACACTTTACTCCAGAGACAATCCTTCTTGCTTGTTTGCAGTACAGCTTTCGAACTTTTTCAACCTAAATCCGGTGTTCGATCGCTGCATGTGACCGACTGCTAATAAATGAAGTGCAGAGTGAGACGGCGTGACGCAGTAAATGGCGAATGTGTCACGTCAATACATTATGAAGTCAATGATTGTAAATTTGTCCGGTATTGAGATATTCTTACTATGCTTAACTGTCATACACTGCATCATTATTGTGAGCAAGACAAGATGTAGATGCTTGACAGCTCCAACTCACTGAATGTTTTACTATCTGTATAAATCTGAAAACCAGGGTCCCCCAACTGTGTAATGTTACATTCATACTGTTTCCATTGCCCAAAGCAGCAGTAGGAGTTTGACACTATTTTTGATAAATGTAATTGATAAGCAACATAGAGACAATCAGATTACAAAAACAAATGAATCCAATTTCACTTAAATTGCTGTGGAATGCGAGTCAATAAGAAAGGATCTAAAGAATGAAGAGAGCCTACAGGAGGTAGCCAAGTAGTGAGTAATCATTCTAAGAAACAACTGCTTTATATCGTGACATTTAACATGACATTTAGCCACATCAATTTCTGTGCTCAAGTATTTCACTAAAATAGCAGGTCACACCGCTAATTTCAGCTGAATGATGCCTGCAATAAAAAGCCCACAGCTTGTCCGATGGCTGCCAATAAATTCAGCACTCTCATCCTCGCAGCTCTAGAGTCAATCCTTCTGTTTGATTAAACTTTGCACCCAAGTGGTTAGAAATATCTAAAGGCACTTAGATTTACAACTCTACGTCTTCAATTATTGACACCTCACTACTTTGCAATTACCAGTTTCCTTACTCACCTCTTCTTGCTTCCTCTTTTTCAATTGATCACTTTTGGTGAGCTACTCATTGGCCACTGACATGTTTATGTTAGTCAAGTTAATTTATTTTTGCAGTGCCAATTCACCACAAAATTTATCTCAAGCCACTTTACACATTGAGCAGGTCAATAAACACACTCATACACTTTATAAACTTGCAAATGAGAAAAGCAAATGCAGCCCACATGAGCAAGCACTCTAACGACATGTAATCTTAAACCTTAGAAGTGTAGAATTCTACTCGGTTGATGAGGCAAAACAATTTATTTAAGGCACTATAGTGCTTGACCATGAAGTGCTATGTACTGTATATTAAAAGGATTTCAAATGAACTTATTGGATGCTACTGATGGTGATGGACATCCCATTTATTAGAAATGAGAGGGGCTAAAATGACATGAGATGTGGACGTTAGCGTGGTCCAACCATAAATACAGGTAGTCCCTAAGTCACGACATACCCGACTTTTGCAATTTCGACTTTACGACACTAAAATCTCGTACGCCCTTCTGTCTCCAGTCGTGTTTTTTTATTTTTTTAGTTGTGTAAACAGGATGTAGTTCTTGCCATGCCTCCTTCCCCAGCAGCGTCACCACCGTCCTGCAGTTCTTGACGGTGTCAGGTCCCACCCGCTGCCATCTCCGGTTCCCATGTGTCCGCCCGAGATGTCCCCCTTTCGGCTTGGGGGCGTCATAACGCCCGCCCCAACCTCCGATTCTCCTCTGACCGACGACAAAGTGCCTTTTTCGGACTGGGCTCAAGCAGCCACCCGCTGTCATCTCCGGTTTAATTGTGTCCGCCCAAGAAGCGGCCTTTTCGGCTCGGGGGAGTCATGACCCTCCCCTCAACCTCCGGTTCTTCCCTGGCCGCAGACAATGCGCCTTTTTCAGGCTTCCCCCTTCCTTGTTCTCATGTTGTTGCTGCCGCTGCCGCTGCTGCTTCTCCCCCAGTGCCGACCTCCCTGCGAGTCCCGAGCCAGTCTTTTTGAGTTCGGACGGCAGGCTCGCTTTAAGAGAGGCGACCTGAGAGGTCACGATATTCCCCCTGTCTCGCCTCACTACTCTTTCCACAGCCCCTTTTTCTCTCCGCAAACCGACTTACTCGTGAGTAGAAGAGTGTACCTCACAACGTACCTCACAGTATCTTATTTTTTACTTGATCTCATCAATATGATGTATACTACATTTTTTTGGACAGTTATTTTGTATTTAGAGTTACTCAAAGGGTTAAATCTGATTTACACGGAAATTCGGGTTACATCGGCAGCCTAGCACTTGACCTCGTTCGTAACCCGGCGACTACCTGTACGTAACTACCATTTATCAAACCCTTTGAATCATGCATTAACCCTTTAAAATCGAACGTGTCGGCAGCGACGCGTTTACGCATATCATCTTTGAAGCTTCGTCACGCTGTAATTACGTCACACACATGCTGCTGGCTGGTCTCATTTGAAAGTGCGGAAGTTGATGTCTACACCAGTTTTTATTTGAAGTCAATTGACCAAGTATAACGGGAGATAATGTCATTTGAGTTTTATAGTTTTATTGAACTCATAAATGGACCATTTGTTTATGTCCATAGTTCCATCATTTCTTGTCCTTTTTCAAAACCAAAAAGCACCACTAAAGACTACATATCCCAGGATCCAGCCGTTGTGAGGTCAAAAAGGAGGAACCTAATGTGAATATTTTTAATAAATTGCAGAGCGAGGCGCCATCTAAGGAAAGGGAGGCATGCAAAGCGAGCACAGCCGTTTGGATTGAGCGAGCGACTTTGAAACGTGTGGAATGAATCGAAAACTAAATTTAGCGCAAGGAAGACGATCAGCCGTATTCGTCGTTGTTTTCTTCGGATGAGTTGGCGAGTTAGAAAAGCGACAGGCTGACAGCAGTGCGCATGCGGCAGAAGAGTAGGCTGTGTGACGTTGTGTGTGACGAAGACGTAGCTCTGTGTCCTGTTCAAGAGGAAACTTTGTGTTGCAGACCCAAAAAAAACTGAACTAACTAGTTTTTTGTCAATATTTTTGAAAAGAATTTTTTCAATGTTATATTGAATTTTTTTTCTTCACTATCTTTTCCATTTGTATATAGATGTGTGTTCGAGAAGCTTCATTTCATGTACATGTTTTTATAAGGTGATGGGTACAATACCTAAACTCACAGAGATATCCTCCAAACCATTTTTGTGTTAGATGATATATATACGTATACCTTTTTTTGTTGTTGTTTTTTTTTTCATTTTGCACTGTATATAACCTGTTTTGACCATAGTATGTGTAAAGGCCAAAAACGCCTATGACCACACCTGCTGTTTGTGATGAACTGTCAAACATAAAACTATTGTCTTATTTTTTTTCTATTGAATGTTTATCCTAACAAGTCGAATAAATATTATCAAGCTTCAAAACAGTGGGTTGAGCATGTTTGGTTGTCAATGGGACATCAACATTACACATTTTGAAAAACGATTTTGGGATTTTTTTTATGTCTTTTTGGGTCCAAAATGTTGATTACAATTGGTCAGTGAGGAAAACAACAGTTTGGACATGAAGGTTATGGTGTCCTGAAAAAAGGGACCCAACCGGGCCATTGTGAACAATTTTTTCTTTGAAATATATAGGCAACATCTAAGGCATGCAAATTCGGCCAAGATAGGCTTAGGTGTTAAAGGGTTCAATCAATATGTTTAATGCATATTTGTTACCTTAAACATATTTCACATATTATCCCACTGGCCGAGGTGGATTAGGGTGTGGGGGTGACCACACAAGTGCCTATTCACTGTGCAGATTTCCTAGTTTTCAAATAAAGCATTGCTTCATGAAAAGTAACTCTTCGGCAACCATTATCTTAAGAATCCAAGACCAAAAAGGAGGTTGGATATTGGTCTATAATTAACTTCAACGTCTAATTTAAAATGATCATTTTTTTAAGAAGAGGTTGAAATATAGACACTTTTATTGATCGTGGTACAGAGTCTGTTAATAAAGACTAATTGATCATTTGAGTATAGCACTACCAGCCAATGGCAGAGCATCTTTAAGCAAATGAGTAAAAAAAAAGCTCGAAAATTGAAACAAATAAACTACTGGTAGGTTCATTCTTATCCAGAACATATATAAAAGATTAAATTTAACATTTAACAAACAACTCTGGGTTTTGAAGAGTACATCAACAGCATTGACTCGTTTACATATAAACATAACACAGCTGATGTACGTAGGGAGTGGGAATACAAGATTGAAAAAGGAATCGTTAGAAAGGCTGATAAAAAGATGTAGAAGGAGCAAAAGCAAGATGAAGAGAGTGTTCGAGAAGGCTGTCAGGTAGGAAGGATATGTGAGGCCGTTCTGTGGAGTGAGCAGGTTAATTTTTCATGCTGTGGTTTGCAGTACCCAGACTGGGCAATGCTAAGGCTGGCTGCAGCTTCCTGAGAGAGCACTTGTTGTTTGAGGCCCCAGGCAGGTTTCTTGTTGGGTCTCTCCATAAATTGCTACCATACAAGTGAATTACTCCATGATGTGTTGAGGAGACAGCCAACAGCCCTATAGGCATCAATCCACACACTTATTTTCTTTTCCACTCTTATAGTAACTCATCCAAGATAGCTAGTGAAATGAACTAAGATATCTGAGCCAAACAGTATGTTTATCTAAACTGGAGTATTTTAGTGCATAAATCTAACACAACTATGCACTGCTAAAATGTGTGTATCCAAAATTTTGAAGGCCAAACTAAATGCCAAAAATGAAGCCGACCAAAGTATTGCGACAATGAGGGGAAAAAAAATCTTAATTTTTGCGGAGAATTTAAAAGATGAGTTATTTACAGATGTTTATAGAGCACATCTGTGATCTGCCCATTGCGGATGGCACGGAGACGGGCGTTAGAGACTTGGCTTTCCGAGACTCCGAAATGTTTAGCGAGAATGCCTGTTTGCCTCCACACACTTACCCAGCGGCGGACTGGCGGCTGGCCCCTCCCAGCTCAATGCTGTGCAAATTGGAGTTATTGAAAAAGTGCAGGGAATTAAAATCATGAAAATGCAGTCACGAAACAACTGTACGGGAGGCTCCATGTGTGTCGGCTACTGTTACGCACACGTCCCCATGGTTTTGGTCTCTGCTTCCAGCAAATATGCGTGACGCCACACCATGAATGTATTTACTAGAGTTATCGGCTAAATACTTTTTAACCGATATCCCGATATTGTCCGACTCCAAAAATCCAATACCGATATCAAACCGATACCGATATATGCAATCGTGGGCTTAACATATTATGGCTAATTACATAATGCGATGCCCGAATGGATGCTTTAGTTATGATAAATGTAACAACTTCAAGGTTTACCAAATAAACATTCCAAATAAACATTCTGAGAAAAATAAGAGAACAACTTCAACTGAAGTAATGGAAAAAAGTGCGTATACTGCACCACTATATTAAGTTTACAATTCTTTATCATTTAATTTTTGCACTATGAAAATAAATGATCTTCTCACATAACAAATCCCAAGCGTCTTAATTTGGAGACATCTAATGGTCAATAAGCATAACTGCTCTGCTAAGATGTGACCAGCCCTTATACAAAGGCAGAAGGCTTCTACATTCATTTTGAAGGCAACATGCATATTGGTCAAAACCGATCATGAAAAACAGATGCCGATATCCGATATCATTTAAAATGCTTTTATCAGTCGATCTATCACCACTTATGATCAAGTGGTAAGTGCACAACGCAAAAACTGATTCTAAATGAGTGACACTTTTTTAAAATCACTAATTCAAGACATTTCCCTTCTTGGTGGTTAACTCAATTTAGAAAAGCTACGGTGAGACTCAACTGCTTTTGTGTGCGCGAAACCATGAGCAGCAACGATATTGAAATGTCCCAAGTAATGACATTAGGCTTTTGTTGTTGCTTTCGAAAAATTTATTTCAATCATAAAAGTGGCAACAGCTCACAAAGCAAGCAGCCAAGCACTGTCTCTCTCTCTCTCGCACATGTGTGCTGAGTGAAGTATTCAAAAACAACACGGAAATAATAGTGCTCACAAAACAGATTCAGACAGCCGCTTACCCTCACGAGGGTCACAGGTTTCTGGAGCCTATCTCCGCTAACTATGGGCATTAGATGGGGTAAACCCTGAATTTGTTACCAGCCAATTGCAGCTCGTACACTATACTGGGTGATTGTGTGTGTATCCATGTACACATCTACACTGTAATCTAATTTTAAAAATGCATGTTTTTTTGGCTCTCTCATTTAAAAGGTTCCCGGCCCCTGGCTTAGCCTTTCCTTCTTGTTACGAGCAGTGTTGTTAATCTTACTGAAAAAAAGTAATTAATTATAGTTACAAATTACTTCTCCCAAAAAGTAATTGCGTTACTAACTCAATTACCTGAATGTAAGAGTAATCAGTTACTTGGCAAAGTAATTGGTGATAATTACTTTTTTTTTTTTTTTTTTTTTTCCAAAAAAAAAAAAAAAAAAAAAAACATTGGCCACACTATGTGAAGTTTTTTGTGGAGGTTTTTGGTACAATTGGCCCGAGCCCAATTCTTTACCCTAATTTACCCTTTACCCTGAATCAACTGTTAAAAGTTGTTAAAATTGCTCCCATTATTGCATTAGTTCCCTTCTCTCTACTTTCGACATATGAAAGTTTTAAAACTGTTTCATCATTTAAAGATAGATTCAAGTCAAGATTTTGCCGATTTAGAAGTATTTTAGATAAAAAATTACTTAGGTTCGCGAGGAAGGTTCTCTACAACAGAGCCGTCCTAAAAAGCCTACTGCTTTAAGATGGCGGCTGTCATTTTGCATCTAGTTATATCTATATACAGCACACGGGATATCTACCATGTCTACCATATCTACCATAACATGCGGGCGTAGTTTGTACTAGCTATCGGCTACAACATGTATTATTGGAGCTACTTAGCATCGCGTTTGCTCGGCGTCACAAGTTTCTTGCCTCCTCCCTACTCCTGCTCTGCTCTGTCGTCTCGGTGAGTCCGTCTCCCTCAGACTTTTCGACCAATATAGTAACGCATAGTAACGCATGCCTTTCCGTCCTCAGTAACGGTAACGGCGTTGCCAAGATGAGAAAAGTAATTAATTAGATTACCCACTACTGAAAAAAATAACGCCGTTAGTAACGCCGTTATATTGTAACGCCGTTATTAACAACACTGGTTACAGTACCCCTGGTGGTCAGGGGCCGCGAGCGTAACATAAGACGGCAGGTGTGCAAGGAGGAGGCAGTGATAAATCAAAATTGCAAATAAAAAGTTTATTTAACAGAAAATTAAAAAAAAGGCAATGGACACAGAGCATACAAACATTTACCCAACCCCCTGCACTATGCAGCAAACACCAAATAAACAGTTTCAAAACCCCCAACTAAAACTAGAACCCATAACAACCCCCAAACTAGAACACTACCATGACAGGCACCTATAGGGAATGGGACGTACTACGTCATTGTTTGGACCCGCCTCCATGCTGGCAATATAATTCACTTCCGGGCCGGCAGAGTCAATGCGGATTGTAACGTGTGGTAGTGCTAAGCTAACTCTTTCGGTGTTTTAGAAAGAAAATATGGGTGCTTATTGTTGCGTTACCGGGTGCAACAGCGTCTCCTACGACAAAAAAAGGGGTTAGGAAAAATGGACTCACTTTTCACCGTTTTCCTGCATGGAGGACCAAATATCAGATCACGAAGGTACGACGGATGGCTGGATTGCAGCGGTTCGTCGGAAAAGCATTTCTTATGATCATATTTCTGCTGGAATGAGAGTGTATTCCCCTCATCTCTACTCTTGTAAGTTGAACGATTTATCCGTTTTGGTTTCAATACGTTTTTTGTTTTTGTTTTTTTCTTTACTGTTGTGTAAATCTGCCTCGGTAGCAATGCTAACCTACTCCTCCTCATCACCTACCTGTTGTGTTACTAGGAAAACCTGCATATGAAATGCTGACAACACATCCCGATTGGTCACCATATCTCTTCTTGGGTTATTCTGAGGTCAAGCGCACCACATCGGAGCGTTGAGAGGTTGGAAAGGCGAAGAGTGCACGCTGAAACTTCAGTTTGCTCTGCTCTTACAAACACGATCCCAAGTGTTATGAAAAGTCAATAAAATATGAATACCAAAACATGACTTGAACAACTTCTTGACAAACTGTAACTGCTTGTTGTTTACTTCAGGTCTTCATAATAAACAGGTGTAATAATTACAAAGTCAGGTGACTTAATTTTGTTATTCTATTTGGAATATGCATTGACAATTTTTGGACAGTGTTGTAGACAAGAACTGGGACTGATAAGTTGCAATAGATTTATTTCAATTAATGCAATTTCTCCAATACGATATTTGAATTGACAGTTTAAAATCTTTAAATTAGTGCAAACAAGGCCCACCCTCTGACGGTGGCAGCAAATATTATATAATTATAATACACAAATACAAGATCACAATAAACGTGTCTTTGTCAAAGCAGTTTAAAACACTATTTACTGGCCTTGGGTAAATTGCCAGACAGGATAAATATGTGCTTTAAAGTTCTTGCATTTCCATTTTAAGTATTGCAAGTACTAGTCTCCAACACAGTATTTGAACTGACAGTTTAAAATCATTTTAGTACAAAATGGCCCACACTCTGGCAGGGGGCAGCAAATATTATAATACATAATACATTATAAAAAGCTATATACTATATAAATACAAGATCACAACAAAACCTGTATTTTTCAAAGCAGTTAAAAAACATCCAGTCGCCTTAGGTAAATAAAGGTGTATAAATATGTACTTTACAGTTCTTGCATTTCTATTTTAGGTATTGCAACTTTTCCAACACTATTTGAATTGACAGTCTAAAGTCTACATAAGTGCAAATAAGAATATTATAATTTAAAAATAATAATAGAATATATAAATTCAACATTACAATGAAAGGTGTCTTTGTCAAAGTGGTTAAAAAAAAAAAAAAAAAACGTCACTGGCCATAGTTAAATAGCCAGGCAGAATAAATATGTGCATTAAAGTTCTTGCATTTTCACAAGTTAAAAGCCCGCAGTTCATCGACGAGAAGGGCAGACCCAGATGGCGTCTGCTGCAGGGGCTTGTTTGAGTCCGACACAGGACAAATGGAACCACTCCATTGAACAAATTTTCTTTGTCAAATGATCCAAGAAGAGAGATGGTGACCAATCGGGATGTGTTGTCAGCAGGTTTACCTAGGAACACAACAGGTAGGGGAGTCGTAGTAGGCGAGCATTGCTACCGAGGCAGATTTACACAACGGTGTAAAAAAACAAAAACGTATTGAAACCAAAAGTGGATAAATCGTTCAACTTACAAGAGTAGAGATGACAGGAACACACTCTCATTCCAGCAGAAATATGATCATAAGAAATGCTTTTCCGACGAACCGCTGCAATCCAGCCATCCGTCGTACCTTCGTGATCTGATATTTGGTCCTCCATGCAGGAAAACGGTGAAAAGTGAGTCCATTTTTCCTCACCCCTTTTTTTGTCGTAGGAGACGCTGTTGCACCCGGTAACGCAACAATAAAGCACCCATATTTTCTTTCTAAAACACCGAAAGAGTTAGCTTAGCACTATCACACGTTACAATCCGCATTGACTCTGCCGGCCCGGAAGTGAATTATATTGCCAGCATGGAGGCGGGTCCAAACAATGACGTAGTACGTCCCATTCCCTATTGTGCCCCAAAATACATGGATGGTGTTGCCGCTCTATCTAATGGACTAATACAGAGAGACACGATGTATACCTGCAGGTGTATAGCTAAAGTCCCTACCTCTGTGCTCTGCGCCAACCTAAAGAAAAAAGACAAAAGAGATCATTAATAAACAAGTGGCAGAAAGCAAACTGAAACAAATAGAATCAAAGTCAAAACATAACAGGCTTCAACAAACCAATACAACCAAATTGAGAGCTGCCACCACCTCTCCTGAACCAAGCAAACAATTCAACTTATATAGTGGCAGGACGAACAGATGATTGGGTGATTAACTAACGAGGAAGTGGTTCCAGCTGTGGAGCCCTTCTGTGATCACACAGGTGGAGACTACTGAACAAAAGGAAAAATGCAGGTGAAAACCAACATAAACCAGTATAAAGTGAAAGGAAAAACATACATACCTGAACAAAAGGAAAAATTACTCCCCATCCGTAACACTTCTGCTAACCCTTTGAGCATTAGATTTAACACAAAAAGTGCAAAATAGGTGTTTATAAAGTGAGATTTTGGATGTGTATTTCTGCATGGAGCATTTTTCAATTTGGCCATTAAAGAGTTCACATAAGGCCATGTTTTTCTAAACTGCAATTTTTCCTAATCCTGCAGAATACTTTTAGTTACTGAACCTCGTAATTTATTTCTCGCAGTCATTCTGTAGTTGGCAGACAATATCACAATTAGTGCCTGGTGAAAGCTCTGCTCAGTAGACTAAAACCCACTAGTTTACACTATAAGTGAATTGTGGATTTTTGGCCTTTATATGCTGCTTTCTAACTGTGTACAAATTACTGTACAAGGCAGCCAACTCGGTGACTTATTGCGACAATGTCTTGCTTTAGTTTACTTGTGTTTTCCTGCTGAATTGTGTGTAACGTGATGGCCATGTTTATAGATTTATATAAGGAGGGTTGGGAGAAGGATAACACTTGCTTGAGGTCCCTCAATATCAGTCCTAAATCTACAAATCATAATTTTGCAACTATCTTTCGTATCGTAACTGTTTTAGCATCAAGCAAATTGGCCATGCAGTGATAAAAAACCCTGGGAATGGGAAAGCCTATTCTAATGCTTTAATTTCATACAAGCATGACAGGCTTCCTCCTCTCAGTTTGCAGCACAACCAAGTCTAAGCATTTCAAAGAGACTAGTGTTTTGAATGGCTGCAATGTGGGAGCTCAGAGTCTCTAGCTATGGATTAAGCTCAAAGCAAATAGTTGCATTGAAGAAACAGAGGTAATCTCTTCCTTCTCCTCCATGGCCCACTCACCATACCTGTTCCCTCATTTCTTAAATCCCCTTACCGAATTAGTTTTTACAAAGCTGTTCGGGGTAAGGTTTGATTCACAGTGGTTACAGAGGTTAGCGTAACATGAGAACTATCTTGTCTGTTTCCCTAAAAGTCCATTTGCTAAAAGATTGATACACTATTCATGTGGCTATTGTTCTCTAAAGTAACATCATGGAAGATTACAGAGCATACGGGTATTTTGATAAACGTGGCAGATCTTGTGCCGGAGCCAGCAGGCAAGAACATCAAAGCACGGACAAGTAGCATTTGGAGATGCGCACTCTTTGACCTGACTCAGCGGTGTATCAGAACCTCTTCATCATATTCACTCACTAACTGTCAAATCTAGTTTAATCACCTACAGTGCTGGGGATAATTTACCCCACAGCAATCTGTATTAGCATAAAAGTAGTTTCGTTTTGCATCTTGATGTGTTTCTCTGCTGTTTTACAGAGGATTCAATCCATAAAAGAAATTTCCCTCTCAGGAACCAGCACACTAACTGCCTAAATATGTCATCGCTGTTCTCATTATTTTGCTTCCCTCCTTTCAGTACTGTGATAATGAAATAATGATTAACTTGACTAAAACGATTATTTCCTGTTGCTTGCAACGATTTTAGAAAGATAATTAAAAACATCCATCCTGTGTACCACTTATACTCACTACAATCGTGATAAACATTTTTATATGAGCTCTTTAGGCTTATCAACTGTCACACCAGCTGGACTCTGAGACAAATGAGGATTTGAAAGTAGGGTTGCTAAGATTGGACAATGAGTCTTGACGATCAAATTCATCGACAATGAGGCAGGCCGATGTCCACTTAAGAGAGAGGATGAATCATTGACCGAACATTCTCAAAATAGGCAACAACGATATCCACCATCTGACGTGTGTATTTATTGAACCCATGTTAAGCTCAAGCGATGTTAGAGGCTTCATTACTGCAAAGTAGGGATGTAAATCACCAATTTCATGATAGTAAATGAAGAGTACTTATATAGCGCATTTAACTACATGGTTACTATGCCCAAACTGCTTTACATTAGCACACATTTACCCTTTCAGCCACACATTCACACACCAATGGTGCTGCTGCCATGCAAGGCGCTGCCAACCCATTGGGGACAGATTAGGGTTCAGTGCCTTGCCCAAAGCCACTCCGACAGTGGGCAGTCGTAGCCGGGAATCAAACCGCTGACTAGGGTTGTTCCAATCATGTTTTTTTGCTCCCGATCCGATCCTGATCGTTTTAGTCTGAGTATCTGCTGATCCAGATATTTCTCGATCCGATTGCTTTTTTCTTTGCTCCCGATTCAATTCCAATCATTCCCGATGATTTTTCCCGATCATATACATTTTGGCAATGCATTAAGAAAAAAATGAATAAAACTCGGACGAATATATACATTCAACATACAGTACATAAGTACTGTATTTGTTTATTATGACAATAAATCCTCAAGATGGCATTTACATTATTAACATTCTTTCTGTGAGAGGGATCCACGGATAGAAAGACTTGTAATTCTTAAAGGATAAATGTAACTTTGTATATTGTGACTAAATATTGCCATCTAGTGTATTTGTTGAGCTTTCAGTAAATGATACTGTAGCCATTTAACTTCTGTCCAAATGCATGATGGGAAGTGCAACCATGACTGTGCGCCGTGGTACCAATTGATATATCTTCTCTGCGTTGGGAAATAACATAGGGTGTTAAGAAAAAGATCAACTACTACCTTTCTTCCCCACATTGCTTACCACGATTATTGTAATCGTTGGGAGAGGAATTGTAAGGCTTTAACCATTTAAAAAAAGGCTCCAAAGGCTGCCAAAATCCACTCTACTCATTTTACGCTGCCTTTTAGCACTATATACTGCATGGGTAAAACGGCGCCTTTATAGATTGAACGCGACAATGCGTGAGTGGGTCGTGCAGCGCATCCGTTAATTGCGTTAAATATTGTGACATGATAAATGTAAAAAATATTAATTCTCGCCGTTAACGCGATAAATGTGATAACCCTACCTTAAACTTAAACTAAAGACTCTGGAAGAGTGTAACACATTATGTCTGTAATGTTAAATAAAATTAGAAAACGATTTTATTAAAAAATATACTAAAAAAAGACATGTCAGATATTTTTTTGCCAATTCCAATACTTTGAAAATGACGTGATCGGACATCTTTACCGCTGACCCTTCGGTCCCAGAACAACTCTAGCTACCAACTGCGCCACGGCCGCAGTTTGTTTGTTTGCCGTTGTTTTGTGTGAAAGAATACAATATTTGCCGATCTTACAAAGTCTGCCATGATTAGACTCAAGTGCATCAGCTCGATTTAAGGCAAGACTTGGTAACTCTTCAGTTTGGGTCCATTTTAGCGATACCGGTGGACAAACGCGGTAATGTTTAGCCTTAAGGAAGAATGCGTTTCCCATTAGGACCAGCGCACACCTGCATCGTGTCATAAAATCATGATGGTCGCCTGCAGGTGGATTAAATAACATTTCTGTTTCCATCGGCTGTGTGAAGGACGAAAAGTACCGTATTTTCCCGAATATAAGGCGCACCCGTGTATAATGTGCACCCCAAATTTACTTGTAAAATCTAGGGAAAATTATTGTACCCGTTTATAAAGCGCACCCTACTTTTAGCACCAATAAATACTGTAGAAGAATACAACAAAACAGCTTATGTACAGATACAGAAATGTCATTTTACTGACTGGTGAAACACAGCACAAGCATAGCATATTGGTAGTTCAAAACATTACCATAAACTGACAATATTTACGGTAATAATATGATTTGACAACTTCTCCAACTTACCAGAATCTAGGAGAAAACAAAACAGATGTGACTTGTCTTTTAAAGGCTGCTGTATAACTTGCTCATTTCATCACGATGAATAAATGTTTCTTCCATAGATTGATACAGTAAAATGAAAGTGAGAACGTAAGTCGGAAATCTGAGAGAGCTCATCACTGTCGACACGACAGTAACAATAGGAACTATTGTTATTTGGGTTTGAGTTTCCCGAGGGACAGATATAGTTGACGGACACACACAGGAAGTCTGTGTTGTTACGTTTGTTATGGTCCGAGTTGCGGAGCTGCAATAAACGTTGACTCAAATGAGTTCGAGAAACTAAATTCTGTGCTTTATGAAGAGTGAAAAAAGCAGAATTTAACACAGACGAAATCATTCGGCCGATCAGAGTGAAGTATTACCGAAACAAAATGATGACGTCACGTACCGTAATGGTCGGCAACGGATCGCCGCATATGTTTCTTCAACACAACGTGGTCGTGTCAATAAAAAAAAAAAAAAAAAAAAAATCCGTTTTTATATATATACATATATATATATATATATATATATATTTTTTTTTTTCTGTCTTCATCCATGTACCTGTTTATAATGCGCACCATGATTTTATAAGTTGATTTTGGGGAAAAAAAAGTGCGCGTTATATTCGGGAAATTATGGTAATAAGGTAATGAATCCAGTTGTGGCTAAACAATAGAAAATGACGGTTAGCAACTATGTGGCTTAGTGTGACTATAGCCCCCAACCCCCACCACACCCCACCCAAACTCGTCAGCGCTGACGCCAGCGAGTGATAGCCGGGCCAATGTTTATTCTGTATATTCTGGTAAACTCCCTTTCTTTTTTTCTCTTCGGACAAAACTTTTTGTCTCTTGTTGCTCTGCCATCGTTGGAGAATTCCCGCGAAAGTGTTAGCATCGACTTCCGTCTTTGAAATGATTGGGGAAAGAGGGAAGTGACATATACGATCAAGCAGTCAGCACATTCGTAGCTTTTTTGTGTGGCAGGTTTCCTGCTATCCTTCTCAAAGTTAATTAGTGCCAGTGAAAGCGATACATACCCCTTCAAGATATAAAAGAGGTGTCATTCAACTAGTTTTGAGTCGACATATCATCACAAATATTATGAAAATATTTTATAAATGTTGAAAAGTTACCTAGTGTTGCTTTAATACGATATCCACATATTTAACATTATCCGTTCCATTTCAGCTAAATCAATGAAATACATAAATGAAATACAAAGCAGTTTTGATGTTTCGGACATATTTGTTGCTGGAACATTTCAAACATTAAATTATAACCACTCATTTTAACAAAATGGTATATCTAAAAGATCACAGTATAAATCGAAGTTTTGCGTTTTGTTCGATTACAATCCTGTTGTGCTAAACAAATCTAAAACTCGATCCAGATCGATTGTTTTACCCTTACAGGACACATTTAGTCTTCTAATTCGGTAAACTACAAGCAGTTGGCAAACAGTTGCATATACTAATCTATTAATTATGCCAAGGAAATATGGCTCAACAAAAAACACACATACACACACAGGGTCTAATAGGTCATAGTTTGATACGCAAATACGCTGGACACATTTACCTCTGGTGCTCTCTTGGGGTTCTTAGCACCAGAGGTGGGTAGTTCCACGTTACATGTACTTGTAAGAGTAGTTTTACCAAGCCATACTTTTTACTTTTACTTGAGTAAATTTGTGAAGAAAAAAACATTACTCTTACTCTGCTACTTTGGGCTACACAGAAGTCGTTACATTTTTCCTCTTTATTCAACATTTTTTTTTCTCAGCGATGCCAAGAGTAGCTCAACCAATTTCACCAATGAGACGCTGCAACAATAATCACATGACTACAACATACCAATCAGACGCAACCTTGCCGTTGATCACGTCAGCTAATTCAATCACGTAAAGCACCGTAAAAAATGAAGTATACGACATAGAGCGCTGGCCTCAACATGACTCGAAAGCGTCAATTTTAACCTCTCTCCTAGTCTTTATTTGGCACCCATTGACCACGGAAAACCGGTGATATGATCCTTTTAAATTCATAATAGTAACCTTTAAGGAAGTACAGCATTCACTGTTCGAACTAGGAGCTATTTTCTCCACTAGAGGGCACTCGTGCTCTTTCGACGAATAATGCTTCATTTCCGTCATTTTTTTTTTCTCCCGCCGGAATTCAATGATTTTTTATTTATTTATTTATTTTTTTATTTATTTGGCTAAATGTGGTTATGGAATGGGTTTTTGTACAGTATCATTATAACAACAGTTACAATGCATAACGTTGTGCTGAGAAAAAATACCGTTGTTTAAAAAAAAAAAAAAAAAACACATGAGTACCTGCAAATCACACCACTCTATAGGTTAAAGTTCCATTGCAGTGTCTAGCCCCCACTACAAGTATGTTGAACCTGTTACAGAGGTCAGTTAAATGTTTAATGGAAAGGAATTTACATCATCTCTGCTATAATTAATAGGTTGCACTAGGGACTTGCACCCACCAGCAAAAGAAATGTCATTCTCATGGCAGGAGAAAGTGTCACATTTTGACATTATATTTTTTTCTCCTTTCTTTAAATCTGACAATGAGATGCCACTTTTCATTTTCTGATGTCTGCCTGGGAACAAGCTCAGAGGATGGGATAATGGCCAACATGCCAACCATTATAAAGAGAGCTTGTCAAAACCTGATAGGTGTGTGCGTACAATACGTGTGTACTACACAAGAGGAAATACAAGACATGCCATCACTCCTGACTGACGGACTAAAATAATGCCATGTGTAAGAATTACCCGCGGGCGACGGATCCAAATGTTGTTTTAATTGTTTTTGTTTTTTGTTTTTTTTTTTTTTTTATCTTCCGTTTTACGGTAATTTGTGATCCAGAAGTGTCGGAAATATATTTTTCATTTCGGATCAGAGGATGCTAAGAGGACAGAAGAGATTTTAATCACTCCTGTCGCTTTAAGGACTCTTATCAAACGCTTATTATGCGAATAGAGAGCACTGCGAGCCACTGAGCAACCAAGGGACGGACTAGAGTGGATTTGTGGGGGAAGCCAACATTATCGAAGCAGGAATGGACCGCTTCTGAGCCGTATGGAGTTTGATTTCGCACTGGACCGCTGTTTGACGCTTCGGATCGTTTGGGATAAACTGCGCACAAGTAGCACGCCACACTTGAACCACAGCGAGGAATAATGGTTTAAAACTCAACAAACGCGGGATTACTGAAGGACCTCCCCACTTCTCGGTTGCCCACCAGGCGTTCGGTCTCGACTAAATAGTATCTCGAGCTGTTTCTGACATTGGATCATGGATCGGGGAGGTGGGGAAACAACAACGGTCAGCGACATGATTTTTCTGCACAGTTTGCGCCCCGCAGCGAGGTTCGGCATTGGCGCTGTCTGTCAGTGTTCCGATGCAACAAAAGTTAGTAAGCGAGTGTAATGCGTGGATTTGGAACTATTCTTGCTAATTTGCACCTGCTTTAGCGAATAGCTCCTCGACACGGTGCAGATTCGAGACCAAAACGTGTGGTTTTTGCCTTCCTCTCACCCACCCGTGTGTTGATACTTGCACATTTGCTCGTCGTAATGGAGATTAGAGAGGTATTTTACTCAAGGTCATTGAGTGTTTAAGGCTAGATTTCCACACACGGTCGGCTGTAGCCGGTGCAGCACATCCTAGGATTGCCTACTGTGTCTTGTTTGTGATTCCACAGCGCAGACAGACAGCGTCTCCCGTGGAGTTCTGTTTGCATTGGGTTTGACACTCCACCCCCTCTACCTCTTTCACACCCCGCCCCCCCCCCCCCCTCCTCAAACATGGATGGGAAATTGAAGAAGGGTCGTAGATGCCGGCCCAAACGAGAAAGGGTGCGGAGGTTGCGGGAGCCAGGGAGCAGGGACCCCCTTAGCCCTGACCCCAACTCCCCGTTCTCTGACAGGGAGGGACACAGTCCCAGGAGGGACGCTAAGAGGGGTCCGCACTCAGCAGCGGCTGCCAGAGCCCCGCGCACCCCCCGGCGGAAGAGACGGGAGTCCAGCTCACAGGAAGAGGATATCATTGATGGATTTGCTATCGCCAGTTTCATCAGTCTGGACTGTCTGGAGGTAAGCAGGAAACGCATCATTACCTCCTGTCTGTTGATGTGTGCACTCACAAAAAAGTACATTATTGCTCTCTTGGGGGTAGAATGCCTTCTCCACTACTATAAGGGGATGTCCAAAGTTTTTCTAGTGAAGGACACGTACAGGAAATGGAAGGAAGATTAGGCCCACTACACATTCTCTTTGTTTAACATTTAAAAATAAACACAATATACTTTAATGTATGTATGAATGTATGTGTGAAGCAATTAGATGTGCTGAAATTAAAGAGAACAATTATGTGACTTATTAGTATTTAGGAGTGTGACAAACAATCAAAATGGTGATATATCGTGATACTTTGCATCCCAAAGGGTTATCGATATGCTCCTGCCAAGAATCGAGATATCGTTTTGAAAAGGTGTCGGTGTCTAAAAAAAAAAAAAAAATAATAAAAATGAACCAACAAAATGCTACCAAAATTTTCCACCATAATAGTGTCTCAGTTAATTCTAAGGCTGCATTGACATACGATCGCTTCGAAACGCGATCTTTTCGGCATCTGATGTAAAATTTGACTCGCCATTTGTTTCTACAGCTGACGACATGCCAATCTTCATAAGTTAAGGTAAAAATTATTATTATTGTAACATCGCCAAAAAATCCCCAGCTTCGTCAGGTTTTTAATAATTTATTTCAGAACTTGTGCAACACAACATGCCTACTGTCCGCCGCAGCTGAACATGAAAAGTGAAAGTGAAAAGTCCTCTCTCTCTGTTAGCCACACGGTGCAGTCAAGTACACAACCCAAAACGCATTCTCAACATTAGAACCCGATTCGTTACATTATACAGGTATTATTATTATTATTATTACAATTATTGTTATTATTCCTATTTTTATTCATAATTTATTTTTTTTCTGTGTAATTTGTATTTGCAATCGTACCAGCAGTATTTATTAAGGATTTAGTGTAGGTTTTCGGGCTGTGGAACAAATTAATGGAATTATAATGTATTCTTATGGGAAAATTCTGCTCGACATACGACCATTTCTGGCTCAGCTACGGAGTTTCAGGCAAAAACTTTTATTGAGAAAACAGAGGTTCTTCCGCTGGCATGTGGGGATGAGGAAAAATACCAACAAAAAGCGCTCCATACGGAGGAAAATTACAAACATAAAACGCTCCAAATGGAGGAAAAAGCCAAGATAACTATGATCAAAAGTTCAAACCAAAAGCACTCCAAATGGAGGATAAAATCTGAACAACTATGATTGCTGTGAAACCAGGCCGGCGTGACTAACATGGGTAGTAAGACAATTTGGCACAAGACCAGGGAGATGCAGACTATTTATACCAGGGGTCTCAAACCGATTCCACAAAGGGCCGCAGTGGGTCCTGGTCTTTGTTCCAACAGATCCAAAACAGACAGTTCAACCAATGAGGTTTCTGCTAAAGTAAGCAGCACCTGACTGCAATTAACTGATTACACTTGTTAGACACCAGATTGGTGAAAAGGGATTGTTCTCGTTTGGTTGGAATGAAATCCAGTACCCACTGCGGCCCTTTGAGGACCGGTTTGAGACCCCTGATTTATACACATGAGGTAATGGGGAACAGGTGGAAACAATAGGTGATTAGGTGACTCGAGGAAGGGCAAGTGTACAGACACAAGGAGGGTGAAGCCTTCAAAATAAAACAGGAAATGACGTGACACAACTCCCCCATGACGTGACAATTTTGACTTACAAAAAAGGTCCTGGAACGAATTAACTTCGTATGTAGAGGTACCACTGTATACTTCAATGGCAATGTGTTTAAGCAATTAGATGTGCTGAAATTAAATAGAAAACAAGTATCTGACTTAAAATGTTGTTGGTATTGGTGGGATACCTTGAAAATTTTCAGAATTCCCAGAAAATATGTTTGCCTTTAATTTATTTCATTGAAAATATGAAAATCTTGTCAAATGTTAGTTTGAACATGTACATTGATGTCACAAATTAAAATGTGGTAAATTAGTGATTTGCAAAGACAAAAGTAACATTTAAAAATAAAGTGCATTACATCATGTGCAATATAAATGTTCACTTTACGAAGACCTTGGACTGTAGTTCACGGTTTAAAGAAAAATACAGTAGTTGTGTTTTCTGTTTAGCTGCCAAAACACCATTGAATTTACAAGTTGAGTACCTCATGAATGAGTTGTTTCCTACTGGCAGCATACGGGCCATTAAGGGAAACAAACAGGTGCTGTCGCGTCTCAAATGACTTGTGTTGAATTGTATTCACTTTCGCCCAGAGTTGTAAGGGCAAGTCTGACATTTTGCTGGGTGATGGACTCCCTTCTGCAACAGTTATCTATTACAGGCTGATGGACGTGTTGCTGATAACTGTTCATGCCATTACTTCCTTGTGTTTTTAATGTGGGCAAATGCTTTCAAGAAGGAAAGACATTCTCCTGTGACATTCTCTTATTATCTCATTAAGTGGCAAATGAAAAATAAATCTTTTCTCCCAGTGGGGCACAAGTCTGACTGACGAGGCAGATATGTAACTGTTTTAGTTTGTATGGCATTAAGTCTTGCCTCATTTGAAAAGAAAAAAACAAAAACAACAGATACATTCTAGGTCTTTAATAAAGAAAGCGAGAATGTCCTCAGAGGTCTATATTTCAAAATGATGACCTAATTTACAAGCCCACTAATGATACCACAAGGCACCTAATTTCAGCAACTGCCACCCAGCAAGCCTCAAAACAAGGAATTAATCAGTCATGTCTCTTTACTCCCACACAGCGCTTAGTATGATATAGTTAAATGTAGATTTGCTGCAGAATATTCTAATGGAATTTCAGCCTGGAGTGCACAAGAAATCTAAAACTGAATAGTACAAATAGCTTATGATTATTATCAGCTAGCCATTTGTTAACAAGTCTACTTGTGTCTACAATAGGTCATGGGTATAATTCCATTACTCTTGCATATGCTTAAGGAGGATTAAAACGGGTAAGGTCTTGGCAAAGGGAAGGTGCTTGAACTCTAACCACCAACAACTATTGAAACGCTTTTTGAGGAAGCAGCTGCCCGAGATCAAATACTGTATATACTGTATATTATACCTCATTAAATTTGAGCATAAGATTACCATTAAACAGGATGATCTTACTATTTAGTGTCATAGATGTCACTGCCGTGATTACATGGTGACATGTTTATGAAGCAAACGCAAGAAGGAAGATTCCCACGTGTGCTATGATCTCGTATCTGTGATTATCTCTGCCCTCGTGAGCTCTCACAGCTGTGGTCTACTTCGAGGATGTCACAGCAGCTAAGTGCTTTTAACTGGCTTCTCTTCTTCCTGCATGCAGGTGTCTGTCCACACTGCGCTAAGTGACTGACTTGTTGCAAG
Organism: Corythoichthys intestinalis; assembly: GCF_030265065.1. Lineage (NCBI taxonomy): Eukaryota > Metazoa > Chordata > Actinopteri > Syngnathiformes > Syngnathidae > Corythoichthys > Corythoichthys intestinalis. The sequence goes on from NC_080397.1 coordinate 35,258,340, forward strand.
ATTCTCTTGAGTGATGATATATTCACATCTGCTATTCTAGTTGCGTGTGTCGTAAATTATTATGTTGAATGCATTACTTATAGATAGAGCACTTACTGTATATATAACAAACCACAGTAAATATAATGTATTCTCTTTGAACTGCCGAATACATACTGAATGAGAATAGGAATCAGTGCACCCTATTGTGCATACATGCTTTCTATTTCAAGACTTAGTAAATGAAGCATTATATGGTTAATACTTAACCAGCTACTTGTTGGTAATTGTTCAGATTATAATGCAAATGGGCCCACATTATCAAATGATGTACCGTATTTTTCGGACTACAAGTCGCAACTGAGTATAAGTCGCACCAGCCATAAAATGCCTAACGAAGAGAAAAAAAAAACCTATACAAGTCGCACTGGAGTATAAGTCGCATTTTTGGGGGAAATTTACTTGATAAAATCCAACACATGGAAGAGACATGTCATCTTCAAAGGTAATTTAATATAAAAATTAGGGCAGTCAAACGATTACAAATTTTAATCGAGTTAATTACAGCTTAAAGAATAATCGTAATTAATCGCAATTAATCACAATTCAAACCATCCCTAAAATATGCCATATTTTTCTGTAAATTATTGTTGGAATGGAAAGATAAGACACAAGACGGATATATACATTCAACATACGGTACATAAGGACTGTATTTGTTTATTATAACAATAAATCAACAAGATGGCATTAACATTATTAACACTCTGTTAAAGCGATCCACAGATAGAAAGACTTGTAGTCCTTAAAAGAAAAATGTTAGTACAAGGTATAGAAATTTTATATTAAAACCCTCTTAATGTTTTCGTTTGAATAAAATTTGTAAAATTTTCAATCAATAAATAAACTAGTAGCCCGCCACTGTTGATGTCAATAATTACTTACACAATGCTCATTGGTGCTGAAGCCTATAAAATCAGTCGCACCCAAGCACCAGCAGAGGGCGGCAAAACTCCATAAAACACAATTAACAAGTGAACGTTTCACTGTACCGTCATTTAAATGTGTCTGAGCGGGGCATCTGCGTTAATTGCGTCAAATATTTCAACGTGATTAATTTAAAAAATTAATTAACGCCCGTCAACGTAATAATTTTGACAGCCCTAATAAAAATACAATAGAGAACAACTTGCTGAATAAGTGTACAGTGTACAGTGCATGAACAACGAAATGCAAATATACTGTCCTCACCAGGACGCTACGGCTCGGTCCTGGCTATTCAGCGGGCTAAACTCCCAAATGACGATGCTGGACGTCTGTATAATTTGCTGAATCAATTTCGTCCTCGATACCAAACTGGTTCGCATCAACGTAAATGAATGATAATTAGGTGCTTTTACAGCAATGACAAAAACGGTTAGCATGCGTTCGCTAGCATTAGCACATCGTTCAAACAATCACACAACTGGCTCCAAGTGTCCGATCGCGGGTGGAAAACACACAACAACCACAGAAAAGATACTCTCACAGGCGTTGCCTCTGTAGAGATATTTTACAAGCATAAACAATGAACGTAGGTTCGCAGCCGTGTTTCTTTCTCGCTAACTCGCCCACTCACTCAGAGCTACGTAGCTGTCGGTCTTCTTCTGGCGTGTAAGCGCTCTTCTTCACGTTAACAAGTGCGAGTGCGGCCCCACGTGGGTGTGAAAGCGCCACAGACTAAAAGCATGCATACAGTATAAAAAAAGTCAATAATACAATTGAACACACATTGCTAAAAGCAGAACGCAAACGTGGCCAGAGCTATTAAGAGTTATTCAGATAACTACAGCATAAAGAACATGCTAACAAGTTTACCAAACCATCAGTGTCACTCCAAAACACCAAAATAACATGTGAAATGATATCATAATTAATAATTTCACACATAAGTCGCTCCTGAGTATAAGTCGCACCCCCAGCCAAACTATGGGAAAAAAACTGCGATATATAGTCCGAAAAATACGGTATTTGGATTGGGGAAATTATGTATTAATTTGTTATTTCTGCTTTCCCTTGATTACCCCTGAAATATCATGTTTGAATAATTATATATTTTTAATGCTTTACTGGACACTAATCACCATTTGTTTTCTGCTATAAACTGCAGTAATGCACACGGAAACAATGCGAAATGTAAAGGTATGAGGATCTTGCCATGATTCATCCTTTCACCTTTTTACTGGATGCTCGAGCCGAGCACATGACTCTCAGTACCTGTGCTTACTGCTCATCAATTATAAGGAGGCTGGCACTTGCAGAAACTTACCAGGGAATAATGCTGACCTATAATTTGATGCTCTGATAGGCTTGCCCCTCATTGGTGGTAGGACTGTTTGGTCTTTTTCGACCCTGAAGATGATTGATGGCAAGTGAACACATATTCCCGTGCGTTTTTTTCTAATTCCCAGACAATCACTAAGTGCTCTTTACTGAGAACCTACTCCATCTTTTCATCAATGCCACTATACTTCATCGTCCAAATATAGCCTGTAAAGATGTTTCTAAATGCGTGCAAAAAGGAAGTGTTTTTTTCTTCTTCACCCATTGTGCTTTTTGCTTTTAATATTCCAGTTGCCAGTTGAAAAGATCCATGTCCCTAGATGATGGCTTAGGCCATAGCATGGCCATGCCAGATCTCATAACCCATTTCATTACAGCTGAAAACCATTCGCTGCCATGGCTACATATGATCAGGCCACAAATGTTTGCTTTGACTGTCCTATCTCTGTACTTGGGAGCCATGATTATACAGACATAACCATCATGTTTTGACATTGGTGCAGGTTAGTGAGCGTTTTTTTATGATTATTTTTTTTAACCTTCATTATTTTTTTGTGTAATATACATAATATTTGTTTCTGTTCAATAAATATTTTATATATGTAATGCTATAGAATTATACAGTGTACATAAATAATCTATAAATAATAATGATAATAACATTTATACTTAATATATTTACTGTAGATATGTAATTATAAAATAAACACTTTTAAAAGTTGTATAATGTATTCAAATGTATTTCTGGTCTAGCTGCTGAAAAAACAGTACAACTAAAAAATGCAATCCGGAATTTAAAGAGGTACTAAAGTAATTTTCCAATATTTTAATGTAGGGATGTCCCCAATCCGATCATTTGATCGGAAATCGGGCCAATCGGGCCATTTTTCATAGGATTGGAATGAGGTAAAAAGGATCGGGTTTTTAATTAAAAATATTTTCTGGGGTTGTTTTTTTTTTTCAATTTTAAGGGCTAAAAAGTAACAAAATAATCCAGAAATACAATGGCATTGCCAAATGAAAAAAAAAAGTTTTATACTCCATTCTCAGAAAAAGCGGAAGAAGAACTACAGTAAACACTACATTACTGTACAGGTTTTGTTGAAATAAAAATCATTATTATATTTTTTTTCTGGAATGGGATCAGGACTCGTCAGGTTCTCAAAATCAGGTGACTCAGATTTGGGTACAAAAATATGCGATCGAAACATCCCTATTTTGAACTGTTTCATGCATAAGGGAGGGTGCCCTGGTTGAAGTGTTATCTATGTATTTTGTCTTAATTTGATTATAATCAAATATCAAATAATTTTGCAAAATTAATTGCTGCACCTTTTATGCAAGTACCTGCACTCCTCATTCTTCTTCCATGCCCACTAATATAAGGAGCACCAAGGACCTGGGAAAGCTCGTCTGTATGGTCTCAATTCGAGTTGGCCACTTCCTGGTTCTCAACTAAGCTCCACTAAGCATACAATTTATACATATATAATGTGATATTTTTTATATCCATACATTTGCATGTGCTGTGGTTAAGTGCAATACCTTTGTCGCAGTTCCTGTCTTTGTCGCTTTTTTTTCCTCCGCGACCTCTACTATCCGTTGCCGCCGTTGTCCTCTGTCTAGCCACCGAGAGGCACTTTGATCGGCTTGGTCTCTGGCAGGAGCTGGCCTCCTCGCCTGGTTCACAATAGACCCCCCCAATCTCCAACATTTTATTTTTTGTATAATTGTGAAATAATGAAGCTTGGTTTAATTGAAACACTTTGTAGTCCGCATCTCCGCGTTGTGCCAAAGTCACTACACACATTTCCAATGTCAACGAGCTTCCCATCCATGAATCCATTCCACCAACGGCCAATCAGAGCAAAGAGTATTCAAATTAGATCTAGTCAGCTGCATACTTATGAGAAACATGATTTTTTCAGAAATGCAAAATAACATTCAGTGTGCTTTCAAAGCAAATTCGTGTGCAAAGCTAGTAAAATAGCATCCAAAATCATGAACAATTACATGTTTAAAAAAACAAAAAAACTTTGGTGCCACTTTAAGAATCTGCTGTTTGAGAATTTAATGTTTTATTGTTTGAAAATACTTTGAATAAATGTGCTTTTACGGACTCTCAAGAGGTTTTTCAAACGCTTGGGATTGTACTCCCCTAGATGAATGATTTTTACCTTACTGTGTTGTGTTCTAAAAGAATTATTCTCTGTGGCTTCACTGTGGGTATTGAATAAGTGAGCAGATAAACTGACACAATTATCTCTGTCACACCATTAATAAGATGTTTGATTTTCTCTGTTTGGTCTCTGAGTGACTTTGGCTGCACAAATCCCTTCTTATTAATCTAAAATCCTTCTTTTTTTATCTGCTTTTAACATGAATTTACAGATTTGCTCAGATGTTTTGTTCTGCACAATGAGTTGTGAAAATCACTATAATGAGGATTTAGTTTTATTTAATTTCATTATAGTTCAGTGTCAAGGGGCAGTATACTGACTGTGAAGCAGACAGTTTTATTAAGAGTGTCATGTTTTGCTTGAAACCTTGGCCTTTTGTAGATCATTCTGTTTTATCAATCCAGACAAGAGCAGCTAAGTGGGATTTTTCTTTTTTTGCTCAAGGTCCTGTTTTACACAGATCATCATCTGTTGTTGCGCCGTGCAGCGCTGTAGAGTATCATGGGGAAATCAAGTCCTCCGCCCGCAGGGATCCTGACAGTAATGGTTAGGAAAGCTGCGAATTGCTGCTTCGCTTTCCAAACCCATATTTTCCCATCTGGTCCTAAGATTTAAGTCAGCAGCATTCCAGTTACAATTGATTGTCTTTGAATGTAATGAAGTGGTAAATTGAAAGTCCCTGTCTGAAATGTTGGAAAAAAAATAAAAACTGTGTGCACTTACTGCAAACATGGTCGATACATGTCATATATATTTACCACAGTCTAAGGCAGGGGTTGGGAACCTATGGCTCACGAGCCAAATTTGGCTCTTTTGATGACTGCATCTGGCTCTCAGACAAATCTTTAATTATTTAAAAAAAAATAAAAAATGTTATACTCCTTTGCGCTGTTACCAGCATTCCCAAGAGGCCGCTGTCCAGTTTCAACATGACCAGCATTGCCAATTTAGTGGAGAAGAAGAAGGAGTGGGCGAGCGTAAGGAGAGAGAGAGACAGGTGTAGAAAGAGAGCTGCGCAGGAGCGCTGTGTTGAGTGACTGGGTGTCGCTCACTGGTTTTCGTTTGTGTTAATAAAGTCTCCGATAAAAAGCCATCCGACACGTCTATGTGTTTTTATAAACTATGCCACCTCCCCGAAGGAAGAACCGGACGTAGGATCGATGACGAACGAGACAAGGAAATTGCCGGTCCACTCCAGACTACGGTTCGGTGTTGATAGCACGGCATTACCAAACAGTACAGATTGGTAACAGCGCATTGCGCGAAACGGCGACAGTCACTGGTGACTAAAATGCTGGCTCGCAGTCATTGTCGTGGGAAAGTGGCAAACATACATGTCGTTGTGTCTATCTTATCTATCAAGCAGATGAGGCAGAGACACTGTTCAAGTAGGGTTGCCGTATTTTGCTGTCAAAAATAGCGACCGATGTGCGCATGTGCGTGAGACCAGGACATAATCTTCCCTCGTTTTCAGTTTCGTTTTCCCGTTGTGAGAAACCCTTATGAGAAGATGGCAAAAAGAAAAAAAGATGAGAAGTATCATACTTTTCAGCAGGACATAAGGACATAAATGCGGCAACGTTTATTTCTCTCTTTGGATGAGTCTACAGACTTAAGTTATTTATCCCAGTTCAGCGTGATTGCAAGGTTTTGACAATGAAAGAGACACCAAAAGGGAGGATTTGAAAATCTACTGATAAAAAAAACCTGTTTCGGTGTGCTCCATGCATAAGTTTCCAATGTCTGGATGAAGCTTAACCCCACCAAGTATCAACCAGACTTTAAAGCTATCAGCAAAACCATGCAGCACCAGAAGTTGCATTAATTGTAAGAAATACTCATCATTGATTAGCAACAGCATAACAATGTTATTGCAAAGAATTCAGAGTCTTATTGTACTTTAAAAGTGTTGAAATTACATAAAATGCACACATTACCTGTATTTTTACTTTTAAACATATCGTATGGCTCTCACAGAATTACATTTAAAAACAAATAGTGTTCATGGCTCTCTCAGCCAAAAAAGTTCCCTACCTCTGGTCTAAGGAATGGAGTTTTTCCTGTGTCATTGAAAGTGCCAAACCACATAAGGTCCGTTATGTAAAACTAGGTGGTCTGATTTTAGATGACCACATTGACATTATTGTAGTGATTAAAACGAATTGTTATTTATTTATTATTTTTTTTTACAAAGGGTTGTACCTGTGTCTCTGTCTTAAATAAACAGTCAGTGGCTTGGGTTACAAATGCTGAGGTATCTTAATTCTTGCTCAATAGTCTGGTGTTATGATATTAAAAAGCTTCAACATGCACGAAATAGAGCAGCTGAAAATTTTTCGTGCAAGCAGTATATTTAGTGGACTTCACTGGTTGAGTAGAGGATGAGGTAATCTTTAATCTTGTTTTTATTGTTACATTTAAAAAAAATCTCAACTAAGCTTTTATGTTTGTTTTAATTTATCTGTCAGCAATGAACAATGACACACACAAAAAATGGTCTTCTACTAGAGGCCCGAAAGTATAGTTAATGTGTACCTGTTAGTGTTGTGAGATTGGGGCGAGCTCCCACCTCAAATGGGGTATTTTCAAAGACTGAATGGTAGAGAGCTGCATTGGGCGGGTTGATAAATTAGGACTACTTCTGACAAGACTTGGCGGTCTCGGAAGGATCTGTTTTGATTGGTTTTAACGGTTAAACTTATATCGCTATATACTAGGGGTGCAACGGTTCAGTTAGCCCACGGTTCGGTTTGAACCTCGGTTTTGGGATCACGGTTTCGGTTTGGTTTCGGTTTGTGTTTTGCATTTTGCTTTTTTTTTTTTTTTTTTAATTTTAAAACTGCCTTTAGTTTGCTTTTAAAAAAATGAAATAAACACTTAAAATGTAAACATTTTGGACTGTTAAAATGCCTCTTAGCTCTTTGGCTAGTGTAGTGACTGACTCTTGAAATACACACACAGTAGTAAAAAAAGTTACTTGGCAAGTAACTGGTGATACCTTTCATGTTTTTTTTTTCCATTAAAAAAACAAAACAAAACCAAACCAAAAACATAGTAACCTTTGCTATGTTTGGAGGTCATTTAATGTTGTGAATCAACCGTTAAAATTGATAAAATTGCTCCCGTTTTTGCATTAGTTCCCTTATGTCTCATTTCGACATGTGAAAATTTTAAAACTGTTTCATCCTTTAAAGATAGACTCAAGTAAAGATTTTGCCGATTTAGGAGTATTTTAGATAAAAATTTGCTTAGGTTCGCTCGGAAGGTTTTCTACAACAGGGCCTTTCTGAGTTTACTGCTCTAAAATGGCAGCTGTTTACTAACACTACCGAGTCTGTCATTTCGCATTCTATATGCATGATGTTTCTAGGCGTAGATTGTATGATGTCGGCTACAGTCAGGAAAAATTGGAGCCACCTAGCCTAGCATTGCGTTTGCTACAGCGTCTCAACACGCTTCCCTCTCCGTGTCTTTGATTTATCTAACGTCATTCAACCAACGTATAAACGAACATTGTCTCGTTGCAGAAACGGTGACCAAATCCGAACGGATGAAAAAAAAAAAAAAACGTAATGCACGAAAAACGTGCAGATTTTGAACGTAACGTATGGCGTACACATTTAAAAATGAGTGCTCACTTGTCCAATTTACGACGGGACCGTATGGATTATAGTGGACCGTCACAGTTAGGTAGTAGCACTCTGTAGCACGGGACGTCCAACTATCAGTGGTCAGGGCGAAACTATGTGCTTTAGCGAAATCATCTTCGATGGCTTTGCGTGCCATTTCATAAATGTCAGGGATTACGTTGTTGGAGAAATATGTCCGCGAGGGAACAATGGAACGCGGGTCAAGCGTTGCAAATAAATTAATGAAGCCCGCCGTGTGTTTTCACTGGTGTCATCTTCGGGGTTGTCCTACCCTGAGAAAGTGATATCTGTGGGTGATGCCGGCTGAGGTGCCGCAGTCATGTTATAACAGTGTTGCCATTAGCATGGGGAACAAGCGCTGAGCAATGCTTGCAATTTTTTTTTTCTCAATATTTTCTCTCCCTCCGCATTGTAGTCCACGGGGAAACCAAAATGTTGCCACACCGCAGATTTGAAAGAAGCCGGTGCTTCCTCAAAATTCGGTCTCGCCACTCCTCCGCTCGCTCATAGCTATTTGTTTTCTTTCTTGTTTCACTTTCACTTCGCTTGTAAGCGAGAGAGGGCGTTACTCGGCTTCTATTACACAGGTGCTTGACAGCGATCCGACATTTACTTGCGGGGCAGGAATTTCTCCACAGCAGTGCTTCGCGTCACACACAGGCACACAGAGCTCGATCAATTCTTTTCACAAGCGTTAGGAATACATTAATTGCAAAACCGAAAAGGCGCGGTTCATAAAGACGTATTGAACCGTACAGGGCGAACTGTACAGTTCGGCTTTGAACCGCAAACCGTTGCACCGCTACTATACACCTGCTACCAACTACCCAGGTTTAGGCATGTGCCGGTATGAGATTTTGACGGTACGATAACCGTGAGCAAAAATACCGCGGTTTCACGGTATCACGGTATTACAATTATAGCTCCAAAATGTGTTATTTTGAGATGTATGGGTTAAAAAACAAACAAACTTTTTTTCCATTGAACAGGTTTTTTTTTTCAGAACATAGTTGCAAATTTGAATATGAATGTATTGTTAAAATAAATAAATTATCAATTTAAAAAAAAAACAAATATTTTAAATAAAATTAAAATATAACGTAGACTATACCCACAGCCACAGCTCAAGTTGCTCAAGTTTAGAGCAAGAACAAAATAATTTCTATAAAAAAACTAAAAACTCTTCTGAATGAATTTTTTTTAAAAATATACTGCATAATTTTTTTGAGGATTAAAAATTTATACTGCATAATTTTTTTTGAGGATTGAAAAGCTCAAGTGAAGTTTCGCCATTTTCAGCCACTGTGTCAACTCTAGTCTACATGATGTCATGCCTTTGTGTTAGAAAGAACAAAGAATTCAAAAGTTCATAAGTTAGTTAAAAATGTATAAGTTAGTTAAAATGTAAATATTGTTGTGGAAAGGTTTCATCTAAAAAAATATTAATAATAATAATTGGGAGTGAGACCTCTCCTTGACCCAGCGAACGTGGATTTGTGCTTAGGGCAAAATCATCTTTCCTCAATTAACAATCTTTGATGCTATGCCTTGTTTTCTCCCTTTATTCAAGCGAATCAAGCTTGTTTTCTCACTCTGCGGCTGTAACACTCGACGAAGTTGCTCTCCCAGCTAAGCCTAGGCTAACATTCGTCTTATAAGCTTTTAGTTAGTTTGTACATCGTATTTCAAAGGAAAATATGTGTTTTGTTTTTGGCAAACTTTTTCATAGTGCTAATCTGTTTAGCTACTCACACGGAAAAATACAATTGTACAACATTTTAAATGTATTCATTTTGTATATACACTTACCACGATTTGAGAGCTCAATAAATTGAAGAAAAGAACGCCTTATGTTTGGAGTATTTGTTTAGGGTTCGCTGGCTGTTTAGCTGATAGTCACTTTCACACACAGCAACAAACGGGAGGGGGTGAGCGCTGCCGCGCCACGCCACGCCACTTCTGGCTGCATTTTTGACACATGAAAAATGGCGAATACCGTACTACGGTCTGACGGAAAATTTTAGTGGTTTTGAAACCGCGACGTTTTCACACCACGGTAAACCGGTAACCGGCACATGTCTACCCAGGTTCAGCTACCTTGCTTGCTTACAGCAGTGTCTTTGCTCGAATTACCGTATTGGCCCGAATATACCACGGCCCTGATTATAAGACGACCTCCTCTTTTTCAAGACTCAAGTTTGAAAAAACTCTTTGAACACCAAATTCATTTTTATACAGAAAATAATTACAGTACATCTGAAACAAATGATTATAACAATACACGGTATTTGAGAGATTTTGCCTCATTCAAATCTTAATATCTGAACATTTAAATATGTGAACTAAAGTGCAATCACATTCGTAAATGAATGGCTTCTGGTTTTTGAAATGTAAATAAACCAATCTATAGGTATATGATAAATGATAAAACAACAAAATTGCAATAACTGCATTAACCATCAAAGTGAGGTCTAACTGTAACTGTAGTCTTGAAACAAATCTGAATAAGGAAAAACATTGCAATAAAATAATGCAAACTGGTTAAACTTGAGAGTAGCTGAGATCTATCATGACAGAACATTACTCCTCAAGTTCAGCATTCGCTTCAATGATATCTGGCGCCATCTAGCGTCGTGAATGGGTATAATGTATAGACCCTGAATATAAGACGACTCCCACTTTTTCAGTCTTATTTCAATGCAAAAAAAACAGTCCTATATACGGGCCAATACAGTATAAAGTATTGAGACTACTGAACTGGAATTTTAGCGCTTCACAATGTTTGAACTGAGAACTGCTTGCAATTTTGAAATTGTTGATAAAGTCAAATTCAACAAAATATTCCAAAAATGACATAACATTAAAATATGTTCGATGCACTATAAATTTATTTAGGTTTTGTTGTGTATTCTGGGGTGGTGACTGCACATTCCCAAAATGACATGTTGCGTGTGGTGATGTCATCGCAGGAAGAGAATTTGCCATGGTTTCTTTTTATACGGTGGTGGAGCAAGCCTCACAATTAAATCGTCCCATTTTGGAGCCCACAATTGGAAGCTCCCGTCTTTGCTGTGGGGATTCACCGTTGCCACTAAATGAGAGACCAATCCGCAACAGTCGTTATCACAGTGTCTCCATGTAAATGGTTCTGAAGAAACGCAACTCTATTATTCAATTACCTTTCCACTTCATGGTTACAATTTGCCCACTTTCCTCAGGAAAAGTAAATAGGTGAAGTCCATCAGTGTTACTTGCTGGATATACAGGACTCAGTCCCGTCACCAGACGTTAGTCTTTCAAAGGGGGCATATGAAATGCATGGAAGTGCACAATAATTATGACCTTGTTTCTATATTTTGAATAAGCCTACAGTATACACATATTCATCATGTTAATCCTCATGCCCGAGTCAGTTTTGCTACTGTGGATAAGCTGCATAAAAAAGAAAACTTAAAAAAAAAAATATGGCGTGTGTCAACAGCGGGATTCAAACCCGCCCAGGCTCAAAAGTTAGCATGCTTCAACCTCGTTGTATTCTCTTAACCACATGACCTCAAAGTCACCGTGGAAGATTACAATTTTGTCAATTTGAAAGGCCTGGCAACAATGTGTATCAATTTGCACTTGAGCGGTTGCGAGTTGATGATTCCGCCCACCCGGGTGACGGGTCTGACAATACTCTACAATCCATCCATTTTCAACACCATTTATCCATGTCAGGATCACGGAATGCTGGAGCCTATCCCAGCTGACTTTGGGCAAAAAGTGGACTACACCCTAAACCGGTTGCCAGTCAGTCGTAGGGCACAAACAGAGACAGACAGCTGCTCCAACTCACAATCACGCTAAGTGGGAATCGATCTCGCATTGCCTGCACCGAAGTCAGACGAATGTACCACTACACCATCAGCGACCTGTTTTAAACTTGAACGGTCAAACAGGATGGTGGGTCATTTTTTTATACATCAATTTATGTGGTCTGCTGTGCACTTTAGTGAAGATAAATGGTGTACTGAAAAAACTATTGGAGCTACTTCAGTCACTGTTGGCGGTCATGGTCAGACAGCACATTTGCTCCACCAATCATACATGATGTTGTCTCTTTTCCTGGTGGTGATAGCAGTGATAAACAACTGGGCTTTAATTAAAAAGGTACCCCTGAGATGTTGCTTGTCATTGGGTAAGTAGAGATTGGTCTTAATGCTGTTGGGATCTCCCCCAACTGTCGCATACTGATGCCGCAATGCTGCTGATAAATGCACGGTCATATACACAGGATTTCTCGTGGAATAGACTCAGTCATTCAACAATGACCTAAATACACGCCACAATTGTTCCAGTGCACTGTAGATGCACAACAGGAGTTGAATCGCATGCTTGACTTCTTGCACCACTTTCGGTCTGGACTATCAATAAGAGGTAATTATATTAAAATGAAATAAAGTGGGGAAAAAAATTAAGAAAATGAAATGTGAAAAGTCGCTATAGTAGGTTTTAAAAGAGTGCCCTTAAAATGCTGTTGGTTGTGTCCTTAATAAAAAATCCAAACACCTAAGTACTGTATATTATTACTTAATTGCTTATTTACGATAAAACACACATTTTTTTTAAATGTGTTTTATTGGTAGTGCATTTGTTAATAAATAATGAGGCTGTGATGTCTCTGGAGGGTAAGCGTGTTCATTGTCTGACTGGGTGGCAAACCTAACCACTTTCAGGTAGGGGTGGGAACCTCTGGATAGCTCACAATACGATACGATACGATTTGCGATACAAGGCTCACGATAACGATGATCTCACGATATGGCGATCCAAAAATGATCTGGAAATCATTCTACAATATAATGTTTTTTTTTGTCATTTCCTGTTTATTTTGGGGCATTTCTGTGTCATTTCCTGTTGATTCTGGCCATTTACGGATCACTTTCTGTTGATTTGGATTACAGAACAGGAAGTGGCCCGGAAATCTCCCCAAATGAATAGGCAGTGACTCAAATTCAACTTGGGCTGCAGCTATCGATTATTTTAGTAGACAATCAATCAATAAACTAGTTAGTTCAAATAATCGAGTAATCTGATAAGGAACATAAAAAATTAAAATACCTGAGCTGAGCCTCAAACGGTATTAAAAAAATAAATAATTGAGGATATAAGTACAACAAAAGAACATTTGGCTAACTTACATAACAAAAGTCCGCTAACTTAAATGCTATAAAATGCTTACATTTTTTTTACAATCCTGTTAACAAAGGGTTCAAACAAATATTTCCAACGGCTAAATATACCTATAAACTAATTTACGCTTGCATTAAAAAATATTAGCTCAAACAAAAACTTATGCTTATGTCGGTCTTAACAGGGAGTAGCTGGATTCAGCCATGTGAAATTAGTTATGTCATATTCACTGTTGCCACTAGAGGGCAGTGTATCCACGCAAATATCAATAAAAACACCTTCAAAACAAACATTACAACGCCACTTTAATTAAACGAATACCTAAAAAAGCAAAATTTAATCCGAATCTTTTTAACGAATTACTGGAGTTAATCGATTAATCGTTGCAGCACTAAACTCAACAGGAAGTGACCTGTGAATCCCTCTTTAAATTCCTGTTTATTGGTTCTTCCATTTGATTTTTTTTTTTTTGGGGGGGGGGGTTCAAGGTACCTTACCATTGATTTTGGGTCACTTCTTGTAAGTTTCGGGTGATTTTTGGGTCACTTTCTGTACATTTTGTGGTATCTTAATGTCACTTCCCTTTTGGATCATTTCCTTTTGATTTTAGGATTTTAGCCACTTGTTGTTCATTCATCACTTCCTGTTGATTTTGGGGCAGTTACGGCTCGCTTTCTATTGAATTTGGTTTACTGAACAGCAAGTGACTCGAGAATGTCCCTAAAGTGACTCAAAATCAACAGGAAGGGACCTGTAAATGCTCTAAAATTAAGATGAAGTGACATATAAATCCTCCCCAAAACCAGGAAGACTGGCTGTGAATGTTGTTTCCTTGGCATTGACGGCACTAGATGTCCAATCCAGTCAAAATGGATTGAACGTCTAGCGCCGTCAATGGAAGTCAATGAGCTAACAGACTCTATTCTAGTGGAAGATTTTAGTAGCAACCTGTTGGCTCCTTTTTTTCATACAATGAAACATTTTTAATGCGGTATATCGATAATTGGCAGCAGCATATCGATAACCTTGGGGATACAAAGTATTGCGATACATCACCGGTTTGATATATTGTGACACACCTACCTGTAAATGCCCTGAAAATCGGAAAGACTGGCTGCTAATGCTCTGGTTTCATTCGCTCCCCCAGTCTAAATGGATTGGAGCTCTAGCGCCATCAGTGGCAGACACTGAGCTAAAAAAGACACTATTTTAATTGAAGATTTTGGTAGCAACTTTTTTTTTTTTTTTTTTAAACAGTTACACCTTTTTAAAACGATATATTGATTCTTACTTGGGTGCATATCGATATTCTTTTGGGATACAAAGTATCACGATTTCGATATTTTGTCCCACTCCCTACTTTCATGATCTACTGGTAATTTTAAAAATCTAGTTAAAGTGCTCTTCTGCCTCTACAATAAAATTAATGCTCAGAGGCTGATGCATACTGACATATTAATACGTCAATTGTTGTGCTTGTCATTTCCAATGGTATAAAACTGCACTTAATGAACACCTCAAACTATATATTTTTTTTGGTGTAGGATGATTTTTCAAAACTGTTTGTTTTATATCTACAGTGAGATTAACAAGTAGTGTTTCTGGTGGTGTTCCACTGTTTTTCCTTCTGTAAATTCTCTGTATTGACTGATTTAGTAAGTCATTATTTATAATTTATTGACTTTTGACACCTCGGTTATGTGGGAATTTCTTTACTTTTTTAATCACTCTTGATCTTTTATTTGATGAGAAATTAAAGATTTACCCCTGGGATAATCGCCAATGTTTAGAGGGAAGTGGATCTATTTTTTGAAATCCTATTCGTCTATTTTTAAGATTTATTCACAAGGCATTAAGACCTCAAAGTAATACCATCTTTGTTTTCAGCCAGCACACCCGGTGAAGAATTTCTGAAGAGTACAAAGTCGACAACATAGCTGACACGTATTAAGTGGCGCATAAAATCATGTGGGCAGCTTGTTGTGAGCATATACTGTATATTTATATCCATTTCCTGCTTGTCATCCTGGGCTGCCTTACATCTTCCTGTCGCTGTTTTCATTGTGGTGAATGGCAGGATGTAATTACGCTGTGATTAAGATGCTGTTTCCAAGACTAGCTTTGCAGCCGGGCTGTTTGAGGGTTGCCTTGTGATTCACTGTTAATTTGCTCCCTTTTTGCTCTTAATATCTTCGCTACCATTTCATGTGTTTTATTAAACAACTTTGACAAATAGGTTTTATCAGCTCAGTTGTGGAAGGGATTAATGGCATATGGCTTTTATAATGAAATCACATTTGTCACGTAGCTGCTGTAATTTCCACCTCTTTGATATATATATAATGACTTCTTATTTCTCATACTAAAGGCCTACCAGACAAGTCCTGTTGATGATTTGTAGTAAAAATAATGACTCTTTAAAAGAAAGGCTACCCGCTATGCCGTTCATGGACTAATGTCTGTTTTCCTATTCAGTCAAGGCTTACATCGACATAGCAGAGAGATGTGACTTAAAACAACCTTCAACCTCACTTGAATTCCTTTTCAACATTCAGTGTAATTGCAGTGTCAGTGACTTTTTCCAGCCTTGCTGTCTTGATCAGTACAAAGACCTGTCAACTGATTTGTGAGCTGTGGTTAGGAAGTGGGTGTTGATGTGAGATATTTGAAAACTAACCACATTTAAATGAAGACTCAGGTTGTGAATGTGTTAGGTTTACTGTAGTGCTGTCAGGTAGAATGAGATATATATATAGCAAGGCACAAAGAGTTTAACTATAAACATGTATATACAGTGGGGCAAATAAGTTCTCCCACTTGAAAATATTAGTAATATTAGTAAATATTGTAATTGTCAATAGACCCTACCCACGTGACGTCACAACTCCTTCCTCCTGACTGGTGCCGCCCAATTGTCCGTCAACACATCATGTTTCCCTGTTACGGCTACGTACATTCCTCCTATTTACGACGTGTTTTTCTGCTCGTTAACATTAATAATCAAAATGGTGAAGGCGTGTGTGGCGGTCGGTTGCAATAACAGAGAAGATAGACGGAGAAGACGGAGAGACTTGAAGTTCTACCGGATTCCGAGAGACCCGGAGAGAAGAGAGCGAGATGGGCTGCTGCAATTCGACGAGAAAACTGGGCTCCAAACGATTACCACAGATTATGTAGTAGTCATTTTATATCTGGTAAGACGCATTTAATATATATTTAGAGGGTTTTGGGCTGACAACCACAATTAAGATCATTGCTAGGCTAATCGCCAACAACATACACGTATGTATGTAGTGAGAGTGCTATCGCTAAACCATATAAACATTAAAAGCCCTAACTCCATTGACAAACGACATGAAATACATTAGACTTGACAGTGGATGTTAGCAATAACAAAAGATTTTGAATTGAAAATTTCGTAACTCACCTTTCCAAGCACAAGATAGATTCCTGCCGAATTTTCGTGGACGAGGACCTGTTTCACCCAACCAGCAACGAAGTATTTATAAGCCTCCAAGCTCTTAAAGTTTTTCAAACTTTCGTGAGAATAGGCTGATTTTGTGTGGACAAGATAGTTGTACAGTTCAGGGTAGCTAGCAGATGTCAGGCAAATACGGCGGAGACAGCGGGTCGAAAAACATCCATTTAGGCATCAAATATGGATCTGGCGAATGGATAAACTGAAGCTTTTCCACATAACGCCTTTTATGCAACGCATCAAGTGAGTTTACGGCATCCGAAAGCACCGGGTCTTCCATGAAATGCATTATAAATTGCTCGATCAATTGAGACCATTGATAATACAGACACAAAATGACGGACAAGTGGGCGGAACCATACAGCGAGCACGTGATTTTGTGACATCGGTGGGTAGGGTCTATATGGGTAAACCTTAACCATGAGAGACAGAATGTGGAAAAAAACCCAGAAAATCACATTGTTTGATTTTTAAAGAATTTATTTGCAAATCATGGTGGAAAATAAGTATTTGGTCAATACCAAAAGTTCATCTCAATACTTTGTTATGTACCCTATGTTGGCAATAACGGAGGCCAAACGTTTTCTGTAACTCTTCACAAGCTTTTCATACACTGTTGCTGGTATTTTGGCCCACTCCTCCATGCAGATCTCCTCTAGAGCAGTGATGTTTTGGGGCTGTCGTTGGGTAACACGGACTTTCAACTCCCTCCACAGATTTTCTATGGGGTTGCGATCTGGAGACTGGCTAGGCCACTCCAGGACCTTGAAATGCTTCTTACCAAGCCACTCCTTTGTTGCCCTGGCTGTGTGTTTGGGATCATTGTCATGCTGAAACAGCCAGCCATGTCTCATCTTCAATGCCCTTGCTGACGGAAGGAGATTTTCACTCAAAATCTCTCAATACATGGCCCCATTCATTCTTTCCTTTACACAGATCAGTCGTCCTGGTCCCTTTGCAGAAAAACAGCCCCAAAGCATGATGTTTCCACCCCCATGCTTCACGGTGGGTATGGTTTTCTTCGGATGCAATTCAGTATTCTTTCTCCTTCAAACATGAGAACCAATATTTCTACCAAAAAATTCTATTTTGGTTTCATCTGACCATAACACATTCTCCCAGTCCTATTCTGGATCATCCAAATGCTCTCTAGCGAACCTCAGACGGGCCTGGACGTGTACTTTCTTCAGCAGGGGGGCACGTCTGGCAGTGCAGGATTTGAGTCTCTGTGTTACTGATAGTAGCCTTTTTTACTGTGGTCCCAGCTTTCTGTAGGTCATTCACTAGGTCCCCCCGTGTGGTTCTGGGATTTTTGCTCACTGTTCTTATCATTTTGACGCCACGGGGTGAGATCTTGCATGGAGCCCCAGATCGAGGGAGATTATCAGTGGTCTTGTGTGTCTTCCATTTTCTAATAATTGCTCCCACAGTTGATTTCTTTACATCAAGTGTTTTACCTACTGCAGATTCAGTCTTCCCAGCCCGGTGCAGGTCTACAATTTTGTCTCTGGTGTCCTTCGACAGCTCTTTGGTCTTGGCCATAGTGGAGTTTGGAGTGTGACTGACTGAAATTGTGGACAGGTGTCTTTTATACCGATAATAAGTTAAAAAAGGTGCCATTAATACATGTAACAAGTGGAGCCTCGTTAGACCTCGTCAGAAGAAGTTAGACCTCTTTGACAGTCAGAAATCTTGCTTGTTTGTAGGTGACCAAATACTTATTTTCCACTCTAATTTGGAAATAAATTCTTTAAAAATCAAACAATGTGATTTTCTGTTTTTTATTTTTCCACATTCTGTCTCTCATGGTTGAAGTTTACCCATGTTGACAATTACAGGCCTCTCTAATATTTTCAAGTAGGAGACACGTCTGGCAGTGCAGGATTTGAGTCCCTGGTGGCGCATTGTGTTACTGATAGGAGCCTTTGTTACTGTGGTCCCAGCTCTCTGTAGGTCATTCACTAGGTCGCCCCGTGTGGTTCTGGGATTTTTGCTCTTTGGTGTTGGCCATAGTGGAGTTTGGAGTGTGACTGACTGATGTTGTGGACAGGTGTCTTTTATACCGATAGAGTTAAAACAGGTGCCATTAATATAGGTAACGAGTGGAACCTCGTTAGACCTCGTTAAAAGAAGTTAGACCTCTTTGACAGCCAGAAATCTTGCTTGTTTGTAGGATACCAAATACTTATTTTCCACTCTAATTTGGAAATAAATTCTTTAAAAATCAAACAATGTGATTTTCAGTTTTTTTTTTTCCCACATTCTGTCTCTCATGGGTTGAGGTTTACCCTTTTTTCAATTACAGGCCTCTCTAATCTTTTCAAGTAGGAGAACTTGCACAATTGGTGGTTGACTAAATACTTACTTTCCCCACTGTATATATCTAGTGGTTTTGTTTGTTTGTTTCTTTAAATCTTTTTTAGTCCCAGATTATGGAAATTTTCATTTTTTTCTGTAACTTGGTACACTAACAAAATATTTCAAGTCGCAAATGAGCCTCCAGTACATGTACTGAGCTTTATCCTCATTGTTATTGAGAATTGGTTCGCAATTAACCTACTTGGTTTAATACTGTAAATGAGATGAATTATGTTTTAACGAAGACTTCAACTTCAATAGTGTGACTCACACATTCACAACTCTTGGGTCTTGTGTCATGATTGACTGAAGTAAAATCATGCACAGTATTGTAATGCGGCAATAGAATTGACAGATGTTGACAGTTGCTTTTTTTTTTTAATGAGTCCCAATTATTTACTGTATTTATCAATTTGCCATGGCTTTTATTACATCCCTGTATTTCCTTAAGTGTTTGATCTGGAAGCTGCAAACCGATTGCCCATATCTTGATCGAGTGAAATGATACTGTAGTTTTTTTTCCGTCTGTAATCTTATTACAACTCATAGTTATTTAATGATCTGTTTTACATCGTAGACTGGTCACCAGTCACACTTGGGACGTCACTGAGTGGGAAATAAATCCAAACGACACAGTCTGCACTACAGTCAGGCAAATCTACCACTACCCCATCCGTGATGTTATGATTACAATTAAAGAGATTTCTGTCATCTTTAGGGATGGGAATTGATAAGATTTTTACGATTCCGATTTCATTATTGATATTGCTTAACAATTTGATTCTTTATCGAATCTCTTATCGATTCTAATTTGGACTAATGGACTGTATGAGGTTCTGGGTCCAATATGTTTTATGGTTCATTCGCCTCGGGATGTCGGTTAGAACACAAGGAGCGGAGAGTGGAGTTGGTCTTTGGCATTTTTAATCCAATTTAGCAACAGGCACAACTATATACAGGCAATGGCACTTGATATGAGAATCACTCAATGTGCAGATGAGAGCATGCGTGGAAAGATATTAATGTATTTGTATGTGTTTGGAAGAAGACTGGAATGTGTGGGTATATGTGTGGTTCTGAAAGGAAAGAAAATTACAACATATTAGTGCTGATGCAATAAACAATGCAAATTGACCGTAAAGCAGTCAATGACACACATACATGATTCGCACTGTATAATGAATACAACGGCGGGGGGTACGAGTGCGCGCGCACACAACAGGGAAGCACGGTGCGTGCACGTACGGTCATCTTGGCAATAAAAGTGGTGAAAACTAAGCACTTTACACTCATATGGATGTACAACATCATCTTAAGATGCTAAACTAACACACTCCCTCTTAACACAAATGTGTAACGCGGATATAATGTAAACAAAGCTCTCCTAGATGCAGCGAGGACGAGCGGGAGCAACCAGCCGACGTAACAGTAAAAACACGAAACGGTCGCGCTGATAACTGCTCTAATTTATTAGAAGAACTTTATGACATGAAGAGGAAATACTTACATTCGTTCATCGACGCACACAGTTTACTCTCTGCCCGAAATGCGCACCTTACGCCTATTCTCGGCCCCAGAATACGCAGCACTTGACGTCAGACAATAACAGGAAGTAATTGACTGGTTGCTATGGGAACGAACGCATACCCAATGAACCTTTCTAACAGGAGTATTAAAATTGTTAATAAAATCGTTTAGGATTATTTTAGATGCATATGTTATATTTTTCTTATAGGGTATTTGACAAGGAATACGATAGACCCATTAATAGACTTTTTTTGAAAAAAAAAAAAAAATCTCCATTTCTTTAAGTAGTGTCATGAATAATGACCTGGCCTGTGAAACTCAATGCAACGTCTCTCGGTGGCGACTCTTCAGATTATACTTGGTGAGTGGTCACTCTTTGAGAAATTATACAGTCATACTTGCGAATTTGACTGGATGTAATATGCATCAATTACGTGACGTAATTTGTGCTGGTTGGAATCGATAAGAGAATCATTAAATAAATTGCCAAACGATTCCATTGAATTGAAACACACAGAACCGGTTCTCTGTAACAGGGGTCGCCAACCGCCGGGCCGCGTGGCGCATTTGCTACCGGGATTCACAGAAATAATAATTTATTAACGACTGCATTCTGGCCAAATTAACTTTGGCGTGTGCCCCTTAATACACCAATATCTCTGTCTACTCTAGATATAATACTACAGGATAGAATGTCGTCATAGAAATCCATTGATTGGACTGCTAGCAGTACATCTTGTTTTGTATATATTGTGCGCTTGTCCTCGATAATGATGTATGACGTAGGGCGGGCGCATCACATTTTTCCCTGGAAATAATTAGCCCCCACACTAGAATGTATGAAAAGCAGACATATTTGGACATTTTTTGTCGGGGAAAAGGGCACCTGACGAGCCAGAAAATGAGCCTACAACCTCGAAGAAAACAAAATCTATGCTACTTCCTAATCACTGGATTTGTGACCCGTATGTGAATAAACCGAGTGATTCGAGCATGTCTGTGCAACAGGAATATCAGCTTGTAGAGATTGCAAATCACGGCGACCTTAAATGTACATGTGAGACAACAACTCTACCGAGGTTCTGGATTAAAGTCATTCCGGAATGTCCTGACATCCCTAGGAGAGCACTGAAAACTGTGCTACAATTTCCAACATCGTATCTTTGTGAAGCGGGCTTCGCTCACTCTCCCATCTCGGGACCATCTCGTCTCAACGAAACAAGCTCAGGCCTCCCACTGATTCAGCGGGTGAGTTGTATTTTCCCTGCGCACTTAACACGACAGGGCTAAAAACAAATGTTATTTTATATTTGCTGTATTTTTCTGACGCACATTGCCGGTGTTCTGACAAATTTGGCATGCGCGTTAAAAATGACCGCGAATGGAGCGATTCCAAAGTACACACTACAAACTTTCTTTAAAGAAAGGAATATTAACTTAACGTTTGCCATGTGAGCTGTACACAACAACTGCATGCAGCTCTCTCACTTAACGACTTCACCGTGCCGTTAAGCATTAATTTACGCCATTTTCGTGTTGCAGATGTATGTTTATGATGTAAATAGTTTTTTAGCACCGTTGGATAACATTGAAATCACACTAATCACACTGGTCCGTGGTGCAAAAAAGGTTGGGGACCCCTGCTCTATAGGAACCGGTTCTCAATTCCCATCCTTAGTCATCTTCAGTGTGTGTGCCAGCTTAGCCAAGTAAGAACTGTTGCTTCCGTGTTTTGTGTGACAGCTTTGGCAGCTGTATCAGACACTGTGGCCAAGATAATAGAACACAAAGGAGGTAGTTATGCAATGTGGAATTTCTTCCTTTTCCATTGCCACTTCTGTTCCATTTACTGTCTTGATGACATTTGCTTGACAACTCAAGGAGAGACTGCCACATTCTATTTTCTTGCTGAAATGAAAAAAAAAGAATGTTGTGAATCTCCTTTTCACATCAGATCTAAATGTTTTTGTGGTTTTTAACGTGTCCATTTTGGCTGCTTGGACATGCAGGTATGTGCTGAATGGGTCACTGCCGTGTGGCTATTTTGGTATTGTCGTGTCTATGAAACAGAAAAATGCAGCTGGGTGGAAATGATTTAAGGGGGCTGACCGATAGACTAAACATGGAGAATAGGGATGCAGTAACATAACTGAATATATATGATACCTGACAAGTTGTAGTGTTAGAAATAGTTACGGTTTCATTTACCGAAGGAACACTTTGTGAGGGAGGGTTTCACAAGAGGATGAGAACAAGGAGTGCTATAGATAGGCAGCAAGAAACCCACATTAGGACTAAACACGTGTTGGCATTGGGGCACTGACATACTACTCTACACGGTGTAATTGTTAGTCCCGCCGCTAAACAGCTATACACTGCTGGCCAAAAGTATTGGCACCCGTGCAATTCTGTCAGATAATGCTAAATTTCTCCTAGAAAATGATTGCAATTAGAAATGCGTTGGTAGTATCTTCATTTGAAAAAACACAGAAGAGAATGGAGAAAAAAATCATAATTTTACTAGGGGTGTCAAACGATTGAAATTTTTAATCGAGTTAATTACAGCTTAAAAATTAATTAATCGTAATTAATCGCAATTCAAACCATCTCTAAAGTATGCCATATTTTTCTGTAAATTATTGTTGGAATGGAAAGATAAGACACAAGACTGATATATACATACAACATACTGTACATAAGTGCTGTATTTGTTTATTATAACAATAAATCCACAAATGGCATTATAAACATTCTTTCTGTTTAAGTGATCCATGGATAGTAAGACTTGTATTTCATAAAATATAAATGTTGTAGTTACAAGTTATTGTAATTTTATATTAAAATCCCTCTTCATATTTTCGTTTTAATAAAAGTTGTACAATTTTCAATCAAAAGTAGAGTTAATATAATAATAATAAGAATAAAAATAACAATAATAAGAATTGAGTGACCAAACTCTGAGTAATGCCAGTTCTCTTTGCATTGTTGTTTAGCTGTGTGAGAATAGGGCCTCATTACTACAGACTGAAGTGCTTTTCTTTTTGTGAACATTATTTTTTTTTGAGAGATAGCAATATTATTTTTGTTGTGCTTTCACTAAATGATACTTCTGTTTGTTGTGAAGGAGTTGCAGAAGCGTATGCCAATAAACGGCGCAGCCCAAAGAACGCCTGTGTCCATTCGCCTTTATAACAGATATATCTCTGAGCATATCTTACCCAAAATACAACAAGAGACACATAATTACCACTAAAAGAAAGCAAACTTACCGAAATATGTGTGGAGCACAAAGAAACAGCATAAACGTCTCACAATTACTAATTCTCCCACTATTAGAGGGAATAACATTAGTATGGAACGGCGCCGCGCTGCCCCCAAGCGGCCGGTGGCATTTTCTTCTCTCTTAATGTCCATAAACGGCCTCATTGACATCTGTTTGAGGCAATGCGAGAGCGGCTCATTGCGGCCATGCGTTAATTGCATCAAATATTTTAACGTGATTAATTAAAAAAATTAATTAACGCCCGTTAACGCGATAATTTTGACAGCCCTAAATTTTACACGAAACTCCAAAAATGGGCCAGACCAAAGTATTGGCACCCTTTGAAAAATCATGTGAGGCCGCTCTAATTTGTGTAAATAACAGCACCTGTTATTGGCACATAACAGGTGGTGGCAATAACTAAATCACACTTGCAGCCAGTTAAAATGGATTAAAGTTGACTCAACCTCTTTCATGTGTCCTTTTGTGTACCACATTGAGCATGGAGAAGAGAAAGAACACCAAAGAACTGTCTGAGGACTTGAGAAGCAAAATTGTGTGGAAGCATGGGCAATCTCAAGGCTACAAGTCCATCTCCAAAGACCTGAATGTTCCTGTGTCTACTGTGCACCGTGTCATCAATAAGTGTAAAGCCCATGGCACTGTGGCTAACCTCCCTAGATGTGGACGGAAAAGAAAAATTGACGAGCGATTTCAACGAAAGATTGTGCTTACGGTGGATAAAGAACCTCGACTAACATCCAAACAAATTCAAGCTGTCTTGCAGTCCGAGAGTACTACAGTGTCAACCCGTACTATCTGTCGGCGTCTGAATGAAAAGAACCTCTATGGTAGGATACTCAGGAAGACCCCACTTCTGACCCAGAGACATAAAAAAGCCAGGCTGGAGCTTGCCAAATCTTACCTGAGACAGCCAAAAACGTTGTGGAAGAATGTTCTCTGGTCAGATGACACAAAAGTAGAGCTTTTTGGGAAAAGGCACCAACATACTGCAGAGTTTACAGGAAAAAAACGAGGCCTTCAAAGAAAAGAACATGGTCCCCACAGTCAAACATGGCGGAGGTTCCCTGATGTTTTGCTTTGCTGTCTCTGACACTGGACTGCTTGACCGTGTGTATGGCATTATGAAGTCTGAAGACTACCCACAAATTTTCAGCATAATGTAGGACCCAGTGTGAGAAAGCTGTGTCTACCTCAGAATTCACGGGTCTTCCAGAAGAACAATGACCCAAAACAGACTTCAAAAAGCTCTAGAAAATGGTTTAAGAGAAAACACTGGAGACTTCTATAGTGGTCAGCAATGAGTACAGACCTGAACCAGATCTGAAAATGGCAGTTTGGAGAAGGCACCCTTCAAATCTGAGACCTGGACCATTTGGCCAAAGAAGAATGGTCTGAAATTCCAGCAGAGCATTGTAAGAAACTCATTGATGGATACCGGAAGCGGTTATTCGCAGTTATTTTGTCTAAAGGTTGTGCTACCAAGTATTAGGCTGAGGGTGCCAATCCTTTTGTCCGGCCCATTTTTGGAGTTTTGTGTAAAATGATAATGATAATGATTTTTAAATTCATTTTCATTTGGATCTTTTCATTGCAAGAAAAATACATGAAGATATTGCTACCAAAGCATTTGTAATTGCAATCATTTTCTGAGAGAAATTGAGCATTATCTGACAGAATTGCAGGGTGCCAATACTTTTGGCCAGCAGTGTATATCCTTAGTAATGCCTATTCATAAGTGCACATGCTAGAAATGGTTATAAAGCTTGCAGTTCTAGAACAACATGAGAATATATTTTACAGCACCATCAAATACCTTGTACCAGTACTCCCACTGGCAGACAGCCTACTCTGCCGTTGTCTGATGTGTTTCATGTGATGCAAATCTCTCTCTGTTCTTTTCTATGTTGTGTCAACAATGTGTAACTCAACCAGCAATGACAAAATGGAGTGTCATTTTACTTGCAGGCATGGGCCAACATAGCCATAGCTCAGTGTTCTCTGAGTATGCGGAATGCCATCAACACAGGTCAGGTCCAATTTGTAAGAATTCAAATCACAATTCGTTTAATTTAATATGTGGCTTGTGGATGAACGTCGTTGCAACATTTGAGTTTCAGTAAAACAAAAGCGTAGAGAGTGATTGTAGCAATGCACAAGTGTAGTCAATAAAGAGTGCTATGAGGTCTGCTGCATCTCATATACAGTATGTACACTCTGGCCTCTGCTCTTGCTTATTTTCTCACTTTTTAGAATGTGGCAATGGCAATCCGCTTCCTCCTTTACATCCCCATCGCTTTATTTGTGTGTGGAATAAAATTGTACTCTATATGTGGCACATCAAAAGTCGAGATCTGATAACAACACAAAGGCTATTTCCTTTGTAGCCATTTGGTGAGTGACTAGTGTAATTTGTTCACAGTGTGTGGTGGGCTTTATATTCCCTCTCCAGGTATGGCGCCCCTAAATTCAGTTTCTTGATACCTTATGTACCAAACATTGGGGGAATAAAAAGAATCCATGCAAGGTCACTGTTACAAAGCGGATTTTAAGGGGGGGCCAGGTGTCATTGCATGTAATTGACTTTCCTATATTCCTTCATTCATATGATTTTAAAATTAAAAATTTTCTGGTAGAATAGTGTCTATAAAAGTTGTAAAGCAATAAAATAAACAACAAAAATGAATTAAATAAACAAAACAAAAACAGTTATAATGGGTCAAAATTATTTTTCGAACGGATCATATGACTATTGTAATGATATGAGCAAATCGTATCTCCATGTTTCGATTAGTAATGTCTGCTCATCACAGCACATGGAAGTCAGACATACGCAGCGAGCTCGAAACAGCTGATAAAAAGCCTGCGAGTGGACAGTTAATGTTGATGATGCCTCTCTTCTGTTCTGTAACTAAAGATCTGTAAATCAGTAAAAAAATGTCGTCAACCCTTTCAGTAAGTTGTTTTATTCAAGAAACCCACAAATACAAAGTAACACAACTAGTACCTTAGACCATGGGTGTCCAAACCTGTCCTCAAGGGCCGCTGTGGGTCCTGGTTTTTGTTCCTACCAATCGAGCACAGACAGTTTAACCAATGAAGTTTGTGCTAAAACAAGCAGCACCTGATTGCAATCAACTGATTACACTGGTTTGAACAAAAACCTGCACCCACTGCGGCCCTATGTGGAATAGTTTGGACACCACTGCCTTAGACGGTCATTTGCTTTGCTTAGCCAAAACCACCTGAGGAACGAAGAGGCAAGATAGATATACGTAATTTTTTCAAACCTAATCTTTCAAAAGTGACAAGAACTACTGAGCAAGAACCAAGGATTGAAAATGCGGACCATGAAAAGCCAGAGAACACCGCCAAAATGGTGAGCAGAGTTTCAATTTGCCCCACTAAAGACGCTAATTGTACAACAAATTTTGCACCTTTATAATATTTAGCTCCCAAAGCTGTTGTGGCGGTGAATAACCCGTCTTTTACATTCAATTGGATTCTCAATCTTATTCACAGGTGCTAAATAAACAAGTAACATTGTAAACATACATGTTCCACACGAATATGGCGTAAATTAATGCTTTAACTACACGGCGAAGACGTAAACAGTGAGAGAGCGGCGTGCAGTTGTTGTGTGCAGCTAACATGGCGGAATGTGTCTGAACTTTTCTACATGTCCGTCCATGATCAAATATAAGCAAATAGGCCTTTCTTTAAAAAAAGTTTGTAGGGTTTACTTTGAAACCGCTGTTTTCACAGCCATTTTAACACAGAGTTGCAATTTCCGATGGGGTGCAAAATTTGACAGAAAACCTGTTAACACCGGCAGGCATACCATATTCAATGAATAGCGATCTTGGCGAAAAGTATAGCTGTCCTAAGCAGCCTGATTTAGAATTCCCCTCAAAAATGATGGGAAACAACAACAAAAAAACGCTTATTGCCAACTTATTCTTCTAGGAAGTTAATTTTATCGCTGAAACTGCGTTTCAGGTCATCAACATGTTTTGCCCCCCCTGCCCCAAAACTCAAACTCCGCCTACAAACAAATGATAAATAAAGACAAATGATGTTTCATGCAACATACTGAATTGAATGACCAACCTACAATAATGTTTTTGTATAAGAAAAAAACAAATTGACATAATCCCTACCTGGCTCCGTAGATACTTTGTAGGAGTGTACTTATTCCGGGAGTCTGATAAAGTAATAATTAAGTTGCATATTAATGCAACCCTTCAGGGAATTCAAGCTTTGGGCGCTTTTACAACATATTTTTAACAGGCTTGAACTCTTGCCAGCTCTAATAGTAGCCTACTCACTTTATGAGTCATTTAATCATCTGTGAAAATCAGTGTTGCGTCCCTGCGCTCAACAGAAGGAGTATGTACTAGAAATATAATAGGCTATATATCGTGATGCGACATATGTAAGATAGCCTCTGCAATAAAATCTGCAAAGACATGACAAGCACTGTCACCCACAGTTAAATCTAGCATATAAAATCATGCATTCTTTGGGAATGTCAATCCTTTTACTCACTGCATTGCTTATCCTCTCTAGCCAGCAATGACTGTTTTTAATCTGGTGCTGGTTGCTCATGCATATATCAAAGAGTAAACTGCATCTGCTTCCCTCCTGCAAACAGGCCACAGCTTATTTCAGAGCGGCCACTTTGTCAGTGTGTCTGAAATGAGGGCACACACCCCAGCGCCAGCAGGATTTAAACCAAGCTGTGGAACGAGATCAAAATTACACACAAACACACACACGCACACAGCACAAGGCCGGTTGCTGAGTCAATAAAGAAAACAGACAGTGAATGAGAGAACATAAACAGAAGTCTGTGCTAAGCTACTGTTTGCATTCTGGATTTCAAAGCCTGCAAACTCATCATCTGCTTTACCGGCGTGTATTTTAAATGGCATGCTCTTTATAGACTTGTTTTGCTGGCTTTATGTGTTGTAATTGAATAAAGCCGTCATAGTGTACCAATGCGACGCTCTTATAGGTGTGTTCGCAGGTGCAAAGACTCTTTGGTACACTGCCCCAAGTGTCACCACCATCACTGTAAATAGCTGTTGCATGACATTACCAGTAGGCTAGGTAACATTAGAGTTTGTCAATAAAGTGTGTCTAAAAGGTGAGCCTGACTTGTGTGCTTACTTAAGGGGCGTTAAATCCCGCTTTTATTCTCGCAAGTACCATAATATTGTACATTATTATTATGCTCAGTGTTACATCAGCAAAGTAAAGGCTTGCCAACACTGGGCCCAGAGCCAAACCTTGATTCCATCCATATCTAGTGGAGGACATTCACTGGATGTCTGACTGTCCTTAAATATTTACATTTGGAAGCCTACAACAGCTGCTTTGTATTCTAGTCACAGTATAGCAGCATAGTGTGAGACTTGAGAAAATATTGATTATTGTCTGAAACATCCATTACAAGACAATCAGCTCAACAAGTAGAAAAATCAACTGCAGAGCTCAGTGTCTCTTGCTGAGAGCAATAGGGATAACACACTTTCCATCAACAGTTGCTGCTTTTGCTCCTTGCACAGTGATAAAGCTGCTATTTGGTTACTATCTCTAAAGGGGCCTCCCTTGTTTACAGGCTTGCAGATTAGTTTGATGATCTTAAGCAGTGGCAGATTTTATCATGTGTATATTGGTCCTAAAAAAATGATCCGCCCATGGTCTTCTGGTAGGGTATTGCTGAACAATAGTTCAGCACCAGTGTCGTTTTTGTCAGCTATTTTAATTTTCGTCTTAGTTTTCGTCTTTTGGACGATAATACTTATTAGTCTTAGTCATATCGTAGTCTTTTCAAAATGTGTTTGTCTTCATCTAGTTTTCGTTGACAAAAACTCAGACTAATTTCGTCTTGTTTTAGTCGACGTTAACTCAAAATTCTCGCCTGTAAAATTCGAGCATTTCACTCCAAAAATAAAAGATTTCCAATGAACATTGACAGACGAACACATATTGTAGCATCTACAAATCTATCACGTGATAATACACACTCAGCAAGAAAACAGTAGGCTACACTATTTTCAATTAGTTATACCTGGACGCCATGAATTGTACAGTATGTAAAAAAAAAAAAAATAAAAAAAAAAGTTGTCCGAGAGTTTAGGAAGACGCTCGCCGTTAGAAATAGCCTAATGCTAACGTGAACGTGAATGCTATGCTAACACTATGAGTTACATTTAGCACTCAGCACAGACCTTTAAAGGCTAAAACAACATTGCATATTGTCTCTTGACGGGATAAAAAGACAAATCTTACTGTGTGTGTCTCAAAACAAGCAATGGGAAGACTGGAGAGGACACTAGACTAGTTGGTGGGTTGGAGGGTCGCAGCACGTCACTTGAGTGATACAACCAGGCAGGCTAACTTGTAAAACTACACATAAATGTCACACATTGTGAACATGTGACAAAAACTATGGCGCATTGTCTCGTTCTCCTCTCGTCAGACGAAAACTGGCATTCGTGTCGTTAAGTTTTAGTCTCCCAAGTTCCGTTTTTAGCTTGTTATCGTCTCGTCATCGTCATTAAAAAAAATTTCATCGACGAAATATTTTCGCTGTAGTCATTGTTGACGAAAACAACACTGAGCAGCACACTTGCTTTTCTGAAGGACCTCAAAAAATGTGTTCAGTCATATGAACAGCAATCTGATTGCCGTAATTTTTGGACTATAAGGCGCACCTAACTATAAATATAAGCTGCCACCCACCAAATTTCAAACAATAACGGCATTTGTTCATAGATAAGCCGCAGCTATCCTCACTTTATTATGGGATATATACACTAAACGATATAAACTGGTAACACTTTATTTGACAGCGGCGTCATTAGACTGTCATAAGATCGTCGTACTTATGACATGACACTGTCATGAGCATTAATGCTTATGATAGATGTCATTTAGTGTCATCTGGCAAATTATTTCACTTTTGAATGGATGTAAAAGATCCGAGCTGGACATAAATGGAGTAAGTGACAAAATTTTCTGGATGACACTTAATGACATCTGTCATAAGAATTTATTAATGCCCATGACAGTGTCATGTCTTAATTATGACGGTCTTATGAAAATCTTATGACGCCTATGTCCATTAAAGTGTTACCTTTTAACCCAAATAACAACAAATAAGTCGCGATGGACTATAAACTGCAGGATGCAAAATGAGCAGAAAAAAGTATTGGGTTATACTCCAAAAATTACGGTAAATGACTTTTAATGGATTTATTTCATATAGAAATTAAAATAAAAACATGCTCCTTGACAATGCTGTTTGACAAGAGGTCCCACTGGTGATTGTTGTGTTACTTGTTTTGTTTTCTGTTTTTGTATTTTTTTTTTTTTCTCTTACGTTCTTGTTGTGCCTTATTTTGTTTTCTTTTTTTTTTTTTTTTTTTTACAGTTCGTGGTTCTAAATTACTGATGACTATGTGTTTTCACTATTTTGCCAAAATTAATATGAATACTGTGGAACTCTACTGAAAATCTGTGCTGCAGAATTGGCACAGAGGTATCCATTGTCTTCATCATAATCATCATCATAATTATTTAATGGAAGGAGAGACCTTTCATATAATTATTTTGCATCTTAAAAACAAAACAAAACTTTTTTCACCATAAAAATCTCATTTTTAGCGCTCAAATACCAGACAACATTTGCACAATGATAAATTACTGGTAGATTTTTTTCTCTTCTGTTGCCTGTCCTTTCAGAAAAAGTGGAGCAACAGGCAGAAGAGGCAAGGTACATGTTGTTAAATCTTTATTCTACCATTAAGTATGTAATCCATATATGATGAGAGTTGAACTTTGGGACCCATTTCCCCAGCAAAACGTCAAATTGTACAGTGCAAAATTTGCGCCATTAGATCTTCACTGTACTTAAAAGTCAAATGCCACCTACAGTATCTTGAGTACATACTGTAAATCCTATTGGATAAAAACACGGACATTATTTTTGGTGATAGTAGATCAAAGTATACAAGGTAGTGTCCCAGCTCCCTGCTTAATTGCTTCCTGGCATCTTGTTCAGTTCACAAATCCTCCTATTTTCTTTTATCTGGTTCAGGTGTTGATAAAACAATTCCCCTCCTGGATAATCATATTTCCCCTCTTTGACTGCCAAGACACCCAGGGGAAGAGGGTTCCTCTCCCCTTCCCCCCACTGCTGGGAAGTGTGTCTGCTCAGGGGAGCATGTATTGTGAACAGTGTTCCTTGCCGTTGCAATTTGCACAATAATGCAGTGGTGTAAAACTGCTGCACACGCTGGCAGGCTACACAGGTTCAGTGACCATGATGTACACTGTATGTTTGTATGTGTGCAATATGTGCAATATCCAGAGTAGGTCAAGCATGTTACCCTGCCCATCGATTTCAACTTTGTTTAAATGTGAAGTAAACACATTTCAACGTCATTAGAATACAGCATGTGCATATGATTCAAAATTACTGGATTCATACACGCGACATATTACAAAAAATGATAACTGCTTATAATATGAATCTTTACTGCATTTACTGCATGTTTCTTCCCATTATTAATGGCAAAGATTATGTAACGGAGGAAATACTGCGAAACCTTGAGCTTAACCAAGATAAGTCGTGAAGTCATCAGTTTCGTTTCTTGTGTTGACTGATGAAATGAAATGTTTTACGACTGTTAGAACAAGCTCTTTTAGTGTCTGACAGTCATTATATAGCCTTTGGCATTGTCTTTATTGGCTCGAGAGCCCATAAATGTAGCTCACGGTCAAAGGCCTTTCTAAGCCTCTGTATCACTGTGCAGGATTGTTATAACATGTTATATTTACGGGTGCCAAATATGTCAATCAAATATGACTGCTCGGCGGCATGTTTTGTTGGTAGATCGCATGGCAATTAAACAGTGTTGTTTTCGTCAACAATGACGATAACGAAATTATTGCGACGAATAATTTTTTCATGACGATGACGTCACAATAACAAGTTAAAAACATAGCTTGGAAGACTAGTACATAACGAGACAAATGCTAGTTTTCATCTGACAAGATGACAACGAGACGAAAATGCAACAATTTCTGTCATATGTTCACAATGTTTGACATTTTCATATAGTACATGGAGTACGTCAGCTTGCATCGTAGCAGTGTTTGGGTTGTGTCACTTATGTGAGATGTGCTGCGCCTCTCTCTCACTCTGCTCACCGGAGTTTAGGATGTGTCTAAAGCTAGGCTGCGCTCCATCTTGCTTGTTTGGAAACACGGTATAATTTGTTTTCTTATCTTGGCAAGAGAGAATATGCAATGCTGATTTAGCCTTTAAAGGTTTGTGCTTAGCAGTGTTGTTAATAACGGCGTTACAATATAACGGCGTTCCTAACGGCGTTATTTTTTTCAGTAGTGAGTAATCTAATTAATTACTTTTCTCATCTTGGCAACGCCGTTACCGTTACTGAGGCGGGAAAGGCGTGCGTTACTATGGTTTACTAAGTTGGTTGAATAAAAAAAGTCAGACGGACTCATGGAGACGAGAGAGCAGAGCAGGAGTGGGGAAGACGCCGTTGCAAACGCGATGCTAGGTGGCTCCAATAATACCTGACTGTAGGCTACAAACTACGCCCACATGATACGGTAGATATCACATATTATAGAACTAGATGCAAATGTTAGACACGGCTGCATTGGCAACATGTTTAAGGACTACATACGTTGGTAAATAGCCGCCATCTTAAAGCAGTAGACCTCTCAGGAAGGCTCTGTTGTAGAGATCCTTCCTAGCGAAACCATAAATTTTTTTTTTTTTTTTTAATCTAAATGGTCCTAAATCGGCAAAATCTTGACTTAAATTTATTTTTAAATGATGAAACAGTTTTAAAACTTACACATGTTGAAAGTAGACAGACGGGAACTAATGCAATAGCGGGAGCAATTTTAACAACTTTAACGGTTGATTCACAACTTTAAATGACTTCCACACATAGCAAAGGTTACTATCTAGTTATCGCAATACCCTTGTGTCTAGTTAAGTGGAGGGTAAAGAATTGGGCTAGGGCCAATTTTCCCAAAAACTCTTTAAACTTCACATTGTGTGACTTTTTTTTTGTTTTTTTTGAGAAAAACAAAACAAAACATGAAAATTATCACTAGTTACTTTGCCAAGTAACTAATTACTCTTAAATTCAGGTAACTGAGTTACTAACGCAATTACTTTTTGGGAGAAGTAATTTGTAACTGTAATTAATTACTTTTTTAAAGTAAAATTAACAACACCGGTGCTGAGTGATGTACATGTAACTCCTAGCGTTAGCGTTAGCATTAGCTTCAAAATGGCGAGCGTCCTGAAAATACAGGACAGTCTATAATGCCCCTTTCACACTGAAACTAGTGGGTTAACGCGCATTTTTTCCAAGCCGATGCAACCCACTAGCAATTAGCATTTGGCACCTTTCCCATTGACAAAAAAAAGCCATGTCTTTTTTTTTTTTCACCTGTCTAATCCCCCCCACCCCTCCTCAGCCGTGTGTAAGGTTACGTAACGTCACCACGCTAAGATGTGCGTCGACAAGTGCGACCGAATTCATTCAGTTCAAGGAAGTAAACAATGCAGAGCAACATGGAAGCCTCCTTTCTCCACGGATGGAAAGGAGTTGGCAGGTCTCATCATCTTTCCAGCGCTGGGACATGTTGTTCAATGTGGTGTGCTACTGGTTCCTTCTTTTTCTACTAGCTTTGTTGTGAGCATCTACGTAACTACGGTTGTGGGACGTGTTAAATGGGAGGGGACTGGAACGTTGTTATGACGTATCACGTAAGAGCCTACGTCACCACGTAGATTAGAGTGTTGACTGTTGACCCGGGGTTTTGCTTTCACACTGCATGACGATCAGAGCCGAGGTGATTTTTACGCGGGTCGCTTGGTGGATTGATTGACACGGGTCGAGGCTGGTCGCTGCACCTTTCCCACTGCCACCATAAGCCAATTATTAGTGGGTTGACATGGGTTTTTTGGCCAGTGGGAAAGGGGTAAAACAGAGCCACTTGGCCTTTCTGGTCAATAAATCTAGAGGTGAGCCAGTTGGTGAAATTTAGCTAATTAGCATTTGCTAATAGCCCACTTCAGCTGTTTTGTTTGGTAAATGAGCAATTACTGGGGAATACTGATTGCTTGGCTAGACTCCAAGAATAGCAAAAAAAAAAAAAAAAAGATTTCCCTGTGTTAAACCCCTCGGACAACATCTTTTTTTAACATACAGTTTGTGGCTTCCAGGTGGGTTTAATTGAAAATAATGTACGGCTTTTCCTGAGTGTGTATTATCATCACCAAGTTGGCGTTATCCTTGTAGACGCTACTATACGTGCTTGCCTTTCTATGTTCATTTGAAATAGTTGGAAACCTTTATTTTTGGACTAAAACTTTTGAATGTTACAGACGAAAACATTTTGAGTAACTGTCGACCTAAACTAGACGAAATTTCAATGATATTTTTTTCAACTAAAACTAGATGAAGACGAACATATTTTTAAATGACTAAAATGTGACTAAGACTATAAAGGATTTTCATCCAAAAGACTGACTAAAACAAAAACTAAAAGGCCTGCCAAAAACAATACTGCAATGAAACTAATTTTATCATCCACCCTGAATACAGTATTTAATACATGATTGATATAGGGGCATCCAGTCTGAATTTTCTAGCACAATTATAGGGCACATAGAAAAAACTCATTCACACTCATATTCCCACCAACGCATGGACAATTTTGAGTCGCCGTATGTTTGGAAGTAACACCACAATTAAACATGATAACGTGAAAGGTTCACAACATACCCAATTAAAGTGACACTGTGTTCAATCAGACAAGCCAAGGCCTCACTTATTTGATTTAAAGCCAGAGCTACGGCATAATTGACAGCAGGCCAAAGGTTTTATTGTATGTGTTTTGAGTGTGCTGGTAAAACACCAGCCATTGTTTGTATCATCCAGAGAGCACAATGTTTCTTCTGTTCCGAGCCAGCACAAGTGGAAGCCTGTCAGAAATGGTGAAAGTGATTGAGGAGTGCTGTCGCCCCCACTCGACTTTTTGAGTTAAATACTTGAGCTCTAATTGTTTTTGTTGTACACATGTGTATCTAAATATTCAAACAGAAAGCAGATCATTTGGTTTCACATAGCTCAATTGGAAAATGAGAAACAATTCCCATAGATGCACCCACGGTGGTCACAGAAATTAAGTTTATTTAAAGAAATGACAATAATGATCAAGGAAATTGACCAGTTAAACTCAGACATTGATATTCAATTTACTTTCAAAAGATTTACTCAAAAGAAAATAAAACAAAAAAACAACTCACAAGACAGGCTTTGGGTAGAATGATCGTACCTTTAACCAAATTTTATTGCTTTTTGTGGCAATTATTAGGGATGTCCTGATTGCATATTTTTGCACCCGAGTTCGAGTCACCTGATTTTGAGAATCTGCCGATACCGAGTCCCGATTTCGATACCAAAAAACGTTTTTTTGTTTTGTTTTTGTCTTTATGTGAACAAATATTCCAAATATGTTACAGTACTTTACTTTTTACATCACTTCCTCTTTTTCTGGGAGTGTTGCAGGTTATAAAATGTATATATTTTCGTATCTTTTGGCAATGCCATTGTATTTCTGGATTATTTTGTTACTTTTTAACCCTTAAAAAGTAAAAATAATATATAAATTAGGCCTGAACAATATTACAAAAAAAAAATATTACGATATACATTGCCTTGGCTCCTCATTTACTTTTTGCATTGGTTGCACTGGTGTGTCTAACTTTTTTCTTAAGGTGCACAAAATGTAAGCGCACCCACATTTTTATTGTATCACCTTTAACGCCATACTTTTAATCACTCTCCAAAACATTCATATAATTCATTCATCTTACGAGCCGCTTATCCTCACGAGGGTCGCGGGGTGCTGGAGCCTATCACAGCTAACTGTGAAGAAGGCGGGATACACCCAGAACAAGTTGCCAGCCAGTAGCAGGGCACATATAGACACACGACCATTCACGCACACACTCACACCTACGGTCAATTTGGAGTGTTCTTTTTTGGGGATGTGGTAGGCCCCCGGAGAAAACCCACTCAGGCACGGGAAGAACATGCAAACTCCACACAGGAAGACCAGAGCCAGCATTGAACCGTGGACGTGCTAACCACTGTCCCACCGTGCCACCTTCATAATATAAATTATTTTAAAACAAGAACAAAGTAGAAAAAAAATCTTCATTGAGTGAATCCACTCAGATTCACTCACACTTTGACACTCACGCGGCCAAGAACAGCCTCTCGACAATGAAGATTGACTAAATGATGATTAACATATTTGTGCCTTTGATAGTAGAGCTACCGAGCCTTCGCTCGCCAGATCAAAGCTACAAACCTGTTAATCATCATTAACTAACTCATTCAATCCCAGCCGTTTTCACCAGAGCAAGGCCGTTCGCTCCCGGCCGTTTTACTGGCTTTTGACTGATTTTGCAAGGCCCACAGAAATTCTGTTCTATAGCTATATAAACATGGAACCCACCAAAAGTGGGTTCCATGATTCCTGAATATTTTTCTTCACTTCCTTTGTTGGACCGAGATGAGTTCTTACCAAATGCGCTACTGACCTCCAGTGGCCAGTTTTACTGCTTTAAAAAGGGTTTTGAGCTTTGTGCATTGTATCTTAGATGCAGTTGAACCTATAGATGCCTTTTATCAAAATAAAAAAAAAGGCCAAAGACGTATAAATACGTTTTTGGGACACCGAAGCAATTAAAAATAGAACATATTTACACGTTTTTGGGAGCAAATGAGTTAAGTACCAAATGCAAGCTGCACTATTGTCCAAGAAAAGCAGCAGGAGGGAGGGTGAGAGGCTGTACGAGCATTAAGCAGAAAAACGGAAATAATATTTTTAAATTAAAAACCCGATCCTTTCCGTCTGATTCCGATCCTTTGAAAAATGGCGCGATCTGCCCAATTTCCGATCACGTGATCAGATCGGGCCATCCCTAACAATTATTGTAAAGTTTTATAACTTTCAATGACCGTTCTGCACTTTTCAGAATATATTTTTACCTACTTTTCTGTTTCTGACCAACTGTTTCAGTTGTCTCGTACGCGCTCCAGATTGCATGTTTCAGCTCATTCCTCAGATGTTTAAAAGGA
The DNA here is from genome assembly GCF_030265065.1 of Corythoichthys intestinalis. Lineage (NCBI taxonomy): Eukaryota > Metazoa > Chordata > Actinopteri > Syngnathiformes > Syngnathidae > Corythoichthys > Corythoichthys intestinalis. The sequence goes on from NC_080397.1 coordinate 35,296,505, forward strand.
TTTAGATCAGAGTTAATTGAAGGCCACTTCAAACTAGTCCAATTTAGTTCACTTCAGAGACTTTAAAAGATGATTTATTTGTTGGTACTCTGTGTTATAAGCACAGGCTTCTCTATCAAGAGAATTCCTTGTGTCTAAATGAGACCCACCGAGTTATAAAAGCAAATAAATAACTAAAAATGTTTAATAAGGCTTGACACAGGAACAGAAAATACAAGTAAAAACTAGTGAGCGCACCATTCAATGACTTGTGGAAGTGCAAACATTTTCAAAAATGTATTTTGCGTGATAATTGTCTTAATTCTTGGAGATAATATAGTGCGCTTCACTTCATCCACAATCATGCATCTCCACTGTAGATAGAATAAAAAATAATCACGCAGATTCAATCAAACTGGATAATAGCCATGGAGATTTGCTGGGAGTGTTGTTCTGTTGTGGCTTACATTTTCATCCTGGGTTGTGTAGGTGGAATGGTGATGGCAGTATAAGTTATGTAAAAAATGCAGAGGTGGGTAGATTTGCAATAAATATCTTTTACTATAATCATACTCAAATAAAACTAAGAAAATATCCCAAAATTACATGAATAAGAAAATGAATTCAGTTAAAAAAAGAAACCTCCCCAGTTCTGACTAAATGATGAGTCACCTCTTATTAATCAGATGCATCATGAGTCTGAAGCTTTTTGTTTAGTGCTATAAATGAAATTTTAGCCTCCCACCTCCCGCCCAAAATCCTGCTCTGGACAAAATACTGGTGCTAGAATCATTTATATTTATTGTCTACTGTATATAAATTGATCCTAGTTTAAACACAAATCTGTTTCCTGAATCACTTTTGTAATTGCGATATGATTTTTATTTATTTATTTATTTATTTTGTGAATCTTTATAGAAGTAAGCCTGCATGGGCAGACTGTCCTGCGGTTGAAATACTGGTTTTCCTACTGCTTGTGTTGTGGTGGGTCTAAGAGGCAGCCTGTCAAAGTTAATCAGCCCACAACTGTTGGCTAAAAGCAGACATCCTGACTGCATTGCAGTTCTTTCTCATGCACACATGCACGCACACGCCCATACGCGCACACACACACATGGATTAACACACACACACATACAGAAAAAACATAATGCTCATTTACTGCATGCACAAAGTCAGGGAAAAATGGCTGTGTGAACAGATTAGTACTCTGCCACTGCCGGCTAGTCATTAGTTGATGGTTGGTTGATTACTGAACCTTCAAAGATAGAATGATTCACTTTAGTCCTTCAAGCTAGAAACCGGGTGGTCTGGAAGGATTGCAGGCATGTATTCATACAGGGTGAACTGATTGTTACCCCTCTTAATGTCTTAGTTTAGTTTCATTTACCAGAACAGCGCCAGGAAATGTACTACAGTGAAAAACATAGCTTCACATTTGTAGATAAGTGTGCATGTACAATTTTCTAAGCATTTCACTACATATCATTCAGCATCTAAGTACTGCTAGCGCATGAATATCACAGCAACTGTAATGATTAGTCATTTAGAATGTTAAATTGAATGCAATAATCTGATAATAATTGGGGCACTGTGTGCAGCACAGTGGCGTCATGATAACGGTGAATCACTCACACACCTGGAATTGGCTAATCAGCACATTCCCTGGATTTACCTTTGCACAATTGACACGATTCCAATTTCATGCTTTCAAGTGGCAGAATGTAGCTATTCCTCATGGCAGCGTGAAAAAAAGCATGTGTGGTATTATGCAGATACACTGATTTTAATCAGGCCTTCACCAAATTTGGAACAAAACTGATATGAATCGAATATTTTCTGAGGAGAAAAAGTCGAGGCAAGATATTCGGAGTCGATGTTATATTTTTACAGGTTTTTGAATTCCCTTAAATCAACAAAAAATGACAAGACACAATTCAAAACAAGTTAAAAATTGGAATTATGAAAACTTGAACAAAGTATCAAATTAAATGACAAAAAATAGACAGGAAAGAATCAATTTCAGAAAGTCCAATTGTAAATCAGCCCTGGCCTTGCCCCCCCGTCACTGATGGAACAAGAGGAAATGGCTTCTCCTCCATGTGACGGGCTCGAGCAATGAGCGGGGGTAGAGTTTTATTTTGTCCCTGTTCAAATGAGCAGTTCATCAGAGGCTTAAACATGGAAACATACACAATGGAAAAATACAAACTGTAAACAATACATGACTATGTCCCTCTTATCATATTTTTGAGGAGAATAGTTCAAATCTTTACAGAAAGGAGTACAGGCATTTTGCGTTCAAATCTGAAGACAGTAAGGCTAGGTTCATGCTGCAGGTCTTAATGCTCAGTTCCGATTTTTTGTCATATGTGTTTTTTTGGCGTGCTCGTTCACACTGCCATTGTCTAATGAACCCGTTCAAGTATCACGCATGTGCACTAATTCACAGTCTGATATGCGCTGAGCAAACTGACCTGCATGCGCAGGAACATCACAACAAATGACTACATACGATGGCTCAACGTCATTCAAGGGTGATCATATTTTGATTTCCAAAAAGAGGACACAAATAACATATAAATAATCCCTGTTAAGTCTTATATTCAAAGTTTATATGGATTGATACCATGCACGCACTGTGCTTGCATGAGTAACACACACACATATACAGACGTTTGCCCCAATTCTCGGCTATGTAAGCAATCTTGAAATATTGCTCATTTGGAGCACAGAGAGAAAACCGAGCTTCTTAGGCTTATCCCATTTTATGTTTTTTATTACTGTTGTCAAGCCCGCCTCTTCCTTAAAAGCCACGTTCAAGCTAGGCGCTAACGCTACAGCTCCATTGCTACCATAGCGCCCTGTCTCTCTTGCGCTTTGCTGACATAATTGCTGCATGTAGTCCGATTTGGGGGACTTGAAAGTTCGGACCGCAGTCATATTCTGGCAAAATGTGGCCCAAATCAGATTTTAACCACATACGAAACTGACCGAGATCGGATTTGAAATTGTCCACTTTTATGTGACTTTTCCCGTTCAGACCGTCAAGTTATAATGCCTGACTCAAGTCGGAAAAACACGAAAAAATCAGATTCGTGCATTAAGACCTGCGGTATGAACCTAGCCTAACAGAACAGCAATGAATGAGTGTATAATGTATAATTATATACTATATATTATATATGTATTATTAAAAATGATTATATGAAAACGTATTCCTTCATTTGAAGCGGATTTCTTGACACAACATCAAAGGTTCCCAATACATAGCTCAAGCTCAAAGATAGTGTCAGTAGATTACTATGGTAGCCCATCCTTCCTTGCTATTGGATTTCGCTTTTCATGAGATTGACGTATAAGTAAACCAGTCAAGCTTTAGTGGACGAACCAATGTTAGACTTCTGTGCTTGTTAGTCCCATCTGTAGAATCGATTTTGAAATCCAGCCCAAACCACAACATACTAGACTGACTTGCCATACATTTTGTACATGGCGAAAGTCAAGCTTGCTCACCAGGCTATGGAAAAAACGGCCATCTTTAAAATACTAGAGCGAGTGGCGGGTTAAGTAAAGTTCAGGAAACTGAAATGAAACAAAATGACTTTTTTTTTTCTCCCCACTGTATCACATTGGGGCACTTCTGAACTTTTCATAACACTATGACATTAACAGCTAAGCGGGCACTGAGACAGAACGGTGAAGGAATGGAAAATACTAGTTCGGAGAGCAGTCAATATCTTTTTACGAGGCCGGCTCGTTTTAGGTCAATGCAAACTATCAGTCAATGCAAGGTAATAACTAAAATATTATTTAATTTTCCTATCCATAAGGGCCCAGTTTGCCAAAATTCAGTATACTGTATGACTGTGTTTTATTAGGAGAACAATATATTAGTACTATCAGAGCTAACATTATGCTAGTGCATGATGAACAGCAAGAGAGTGGCGAGTTCTCCCGCTTGTACTGTGTGAAATTGAAACAACGAGCGACTTTAACCTGAGGCTGAGCATGCATGTGTATCTGTATGTAGTGCACACACTTCATCAGGTCACCCTCCGCTTTGGATAGGGGGAAGAAAAAACATCCCCCAGTGTCCTTCCAAAACATCTTATTGTGTTGCTGTGAGTCAGTCTCTAATTAAAATGCAAGTCAGGGAACACTGGCATTATAGGAGATTACTCATCTATCTAAATATCACCAGAGGAAGTAGGGTGAGCATGTACTGTATATAATATGCAGATATGCTGACAGAAATATGAATATGGATTTATTGGGCATGTCAGTAATATCAATAATTAGAGTATCTATTATGAAACATATGGCAATTCTGAATACCGGTAATTGTTTTTCTGTTTGCTTGTCATGATGTTTGCCAAATGATTACACCTTCACACACTTTTTTCTTTTACAATGATCAAATATTACCCATAATGAACTGATTTAGAATCATCCGTTTTCAAGACATTTAAGAATATATTGTTAATCTAATCTCTAATAGAAGGAAAAATTATTAATTTTTATTTTTAATATTTTACTTAGCCTCTAATTGATTTAATACACTGGTGTTTCCAGTCTAAGACTATTAATTTAGAACAACATTTGTCAGCAATTTTCAGCACTAACTGAAATGTTCTGTTATCTATTAAACATAATTACAACATATTGTGAAACGGTTCGCTAACAATATTGTCTCTCATATTACATTGTCTCATTGTGATGCACAGGGAATTAAATGGAAAAAAAAAATAAAAGTCCATTAGACTAAATGCATTTTTAATGATCTTGTGGTGAAACTGGGTCATCACTGTAGCAGCAGTGAGGATAATGCTGTAGACAAGAACAAGACAAGTATTTATTTAACAAACCATGAAAGTAAATTGCACACATCGACGAGTCAACTGCATCATCATCCCCCAAAGAATTTAAATGCCAGGGGAGATACGGGCAAATCTAGTAAAAAATAATAAAACAAAAGAGACAGGTAGTAGCGGTGTAATAAACTGGTCTTATATTGCTTTATGCTGTTACGATGATTGCCTTCTCAGATATGTGAAAGATGAAGCGCAGTGCTGATAGTGCAGAACAGCTAGCAGTAAATCCTTATTATCCCTGAAGGGATATTTGTTTTACAGCAACCAGTCTTCACAACAGCTGAAAAAAAGTAACATTTGCAAAGTTGCATTAAATATGCGCATCAAGTATTTCCCATTGCTGCAGACATCTTCATTAGTCACACCAAGAATGAATTCATTAGTTTAATTGGTGAAATTGTGAAAGCTAAATTACACTTAATTGCTCTCTGCTTTTCTGAAACCAAGCTAACATAAAGCTTTTCACTTCATTTCCCTTTTTAGATTCACTACTTGCACAATAACTATAATTTGTATAATTATGAAATCTCACTTCTACCACGCTTTGCAAGTAATATGACAACATGAGCTACACTGGCTGAACACAGTTAATTGTCTTAAGTACCTCATGATTCATCACTTGAAGGTCAATTTAGAATTTGATGATGTGTGTCTGTATGTATGCATTATTTGAAGGCGTATACTGTATTCCCTTAAAGGTTTTTCTGTTATACACGGACAGTCATGCGTAAAGTACATGGAAGACTATTTACAGTACAGCAATGATGGTTGCATCATGCATTGTTTTGGCGTGTTCACCCCTACCATTGGTGCTGCAGCACATAAGGTGTCAAGAAAAAAAGAAGAAAAAGAAAAGAATGCCATAAATTGAGTCAATATAATAAATACAATATAAGGCAAATATTAAGGTCCATCTTGTTGTTATTCGTCTTTGAACACGTTAAATCGTAAACATGCACATATGCTTGCTCTCTTGGTCCCATCTTACATTCCATCCTTGAGTGTCCTTGTCAGTGTCAGATTCAGCTGGTGCTATGGAGAAATGAAGCAAGGTCAACAGTTTATCTCCCATCCTTATAAATAATGTGACTCTCAAGCTACTAGAATTGTGGTTTGAGGGGTAAAATTGCAAGGAAAGCATATTTGCCTTTCACCCTTCATTAGCTTTACTTGTTGTCTTGTGTTGTACAGTTTTAGTCCTGTATTTTTTTGTCACATCTTGCTTTAACTGAGAAAAAAAATGTTTTGTCGAATAGCTGTGTAATCTCATTACTCTTCCACAGGTGTTTTGTTTGCATATCAAATTTCATAGTTGGAGTATTACACATAATTACAGATCACTGCTCTTAAGTTGTGTTGCATACTTGAAGCCAGAAGATGGTACATATTTTGTGGCGTGCACCAGTAGATAGGCAAAAGGGGTGCACTCAGTGCAGTGCACTAGGGTGCGAACAACACATTTTCATTCCCATCTTGATGCTGTCGTCATCTTCAAAACTGGTTGCTTTGAGATTGACGTCCAATTTAAAGTCTCAATTTTTGTTTACAGTTCAGTTGCACTGTAGGGTCTTGGTTTTTGCGCAGGCACAAGACATCCTCACCAAAGGAGGGTGCAGAAATTGACACACAATAGTAATAACTAGGGTTGGGGATCGAGCATTGATGAGATCCGGGACTAATACTCCGGTTCTCCCAGAACAGTTTGAATTTTTTTGTTATGATTCCAAGTTTCGATGCCCTGACCACAGACTGGAATAAATAGCTGCAGAACACCACAAAGAAGAAGCCATGTGAAGATTAGCTCTTTTATAAGCATATCATATGAAGTTGCTAATTTAGCTTCACACAAAATTGTGTTGTATCGCTTCACATACTGTAAATGACAACAAAGTAACAGAATAAACACACCGAAATGATATCAGACCCTCTGTTAAAATGTTCAAACGTACAGATTTTGTTTTGTCTAGGGTTCCCAACGATGTGTAGTGCAGGTTTGTAGCGTCTGTACACCTCAAGGATTCTTTTCCAACTAAAATAAAAGTTCTTTTTGCCTGCTGCTTCCAATAAGTCACCACTAGGGGAAGCCAAGCGCACATAGAAAAACCAAAGAAAAACTGTAGAGTCCGGAGTTACAAGAGTGACATCTTGTGGACGGATGAACAACATATGAGTTTAAAAAAAAAATCAAATTAAAAAAGTAGTCAACTTGAGATCAAGGGACAGAACACTCCCCGCCTGACATCTGCATGATGTCAGCCCTTAACTAACTTGTAGAAATACCACCCTAAACAAACGATGCAATACAATAAATGCCTGCAGCATAAGACACTCTAAAACATAGGCAAAACAATATGTGTAAACCTTTTCTCCGTGAGCTTTTGAAAAATAAACATCTTTGTAAAAGTGCACTCCTGTGGAAAGAAACTTCATCATATTCAAGTTCAAAGACTGATATGTAGCCTGTGAGAAATTCATAGCAAAGTTAATTGAAAGTTCATATAATTTTAAAAAATAATGGCGAAATTAAGAAATTAATATAAACGATGCAATTTTTTTGACCCTGCTTTTTAAAAGAATCGGAATCGAGGATCGCTCGGAAACGTAATCGAAACGTGGAATCGGAACCGTTCAAATTCAAACGATGCCCAACCCTATTAGTAACGCATTAGTGTTGTTGTTTTCTTTTTTTTTTTTTTTTTTAATGAAATTTATACACAACAGGTTAATTTAGAATTTTCATAACTGTCAGTCAAAAAGAGGTCAATTCTCCCAACTTATTGATAACATAAAGAAAAAAAATATTTTACAAATTCCTCCAGCTAACATAATCATGAAGTCATGTTTCACTTGACAGGAAAACACAACCTACTTTGCATGACATATACACTCATAAATATAACATTACAACACACACTGTCTATACATTAGTATATACATACCGATGAGTAGAACACAAGAACCCTTTCACAAAAGTAAATAAATGAACACATGCTAATGTAGCTTTTACAAACACTCGCTTTCTATTCGGACACGGAAGCAACGGTTCCACAGGTCTGCTCATTTTCATTTCTTGAAATGAATGAGGAGCCGGCTTCATGAAATCATACTCCTGACCCAAAGTGACACTGACAGGCTGTCATTCAGCATTGCTGCAAGGCAATTTAAGGGGGTTGGGGTGTTTGTACTATGTGCCGTTTATTACCATCAATTTGTTTCCTAAAATAATTGCTTTTGTCTTTAAGGTAAATTACCTGTATTTTACAGATTAAATCTCTAGCAATTGGTAAAGATTCCTCCAGAACTTCCAGATTCCTCTCCATAATTTTGATAATGTCCCTTGTTTTATGAGTAATAGATGTTCTTGTGGCAAATGTGGAGATAAAGGTGTTGCAGTTTCCAGTTGTCAATAATTTTTCAATATTTCTCTAATACGTTTTGAGATATTTTTATGTGTTTTAACATTTTACATCACTGCTTGTTTTGCATGTGAAATGCTTCAGCCAAATTTCATACGCGTCACTTGAGACTGAGTCGTATGCTTTTTAGTTGTTGGCAGTGTTGTCTGTCACATTTGAACTTGCTGCACTCAGGTTGATGTATTTTTCTTAGATTCATCCAAACCCAGTGGCTTTTGTGATGCTTTCAAATTGTTAGCATCAACCGTGTCATGTATTCACAGCAGGATTGGTGTAACACATCCCACAATTTGTCACTGTGAATTTGCAACAGCTCACTCAAAGTTGCATTTTAAAGTGTCTGATCCAGTTTGTCTTATCTGATGCTTATGATGAAGAAACATTTTAAAGCTCAATTAATTAAGACTGACAGTTGTAAAACTTGATTGCTTTTTGATTCAGTTATCCATCCATCCATCCATCCATACTCACACCAACATCCTAAAGCCATCTGATTTAAGGCGAAAGGTGGACTACGCCTTAAACTGGTCGCCTCAGTCAGTTATTGCTTGCTAGATTTACCACTTGGTTGATTCTTTACCGACTGTATCGTTTTGACAGCTAACAAAATGTATCATCCAAATGTCTGGAGATATTTTTCCTGCGGCTGAAATACATCACATCCATAGAGCACACCGAGAGCTAAGAGACGGAAATCAAAGTGGTTTTATTTGCCAGGCTGATCAGCCTATTTTTCATCTGAACCTGCGATAATCTCACAGTAATTACTGTAAGTCATATGTGACTAGGCATTGAATGGTTCATCGAAAAACTGTAACAACATTTGAAATATTTAGTATTTTTATTTGAAATTGAATTAGTCATTGCTGCTCTGTTGCTTGCCTTGCAGCCCAACATCTGCTGAGAGCAGGAAGCATTTGAAGGATAATTAAAAGGACTAGCTTCAAACTCATTTCCAGACTCCCATGGCTAAGCTGAAACATGCTGTTCAACAACAAGAACTGCAATTATTAGGAGAGTGCACTAATGCCAATTTTGAAAGTGAGCAAGCTGATCATAATTCACCTTCTTCAACACTGAAAAGGGTTTGATTATTTCATTTCAGTGGGACTTAATCTGTGAGGAAACCATATGGTGTCCATGCTCATTTATATGACAGGATAACATTATCCGGCAGGGTTTGATGTTTTAACAGAACATATACAGTGGGGCAAATAAGTATTTAGTCAACCACCAATTGTGCAGGTTTTCCTACTTGAAAAGATTAGAGAGGCCTGTAATTGCCAATATAGGTAAACCTCAACCATGAGAGATAGAATGTGGAAAAAAAACAGAAAATCACATTGTTTGATTTTTAAAGAATTTATTTCCAAATTAGAGTGGAAAATAAGTATTTGGTCACTTACAAACAAGCAATATTTCTGGCTGTCAAAGAGGTCTAACTTCTTCTAACGAGGTCTAACGAGGCTCCACTCGTTACCTGTATTAATGGCACCTGTTTTAACTCATTATCGGTATAAAAGACACCTGTCCACAAGCTCAGTCAGTCAAGCTCCAAACTCCACTATGACCAAGACTAAAGAGCTGTCGAAGGACACCAGAGAAAAAAATTGTAGACCTGCACCAGGCTGGGAAGACTGAATCTGCAATAGGTAAAGCGCTTGGTGTAAAGCACAGGTGTCAAACCAATTCCAGTAAGGGCCAAGTGGGTGCTGGATTTTGTTCCAACCGATACAACGCAGAGAGTTTAACCAATGAAGTTCCTGCTGAAACAAGCAGCACCTGGAAAAGTTTAACTGATTACACATGTAAAAGATCTAATTAGTGAAAAGATGTCCTCTTCATTGGTTGGAAAGCAAACCTGCACCCATTTGGCCCTTTCTGGAATCGGTTTGACACCTGTGGTGTAAAGAAATCAACTGTGGGAGCAATTATTAGAAAATGGACGACATACAAGACTAGGCCTGTCGCGATAACAAACTTTAGTGTGCGATAATTTATCTCATAAATTATTGCGATATGCGATATTATTGCGCCCCCCCAATCGTTTTTTTAAACCAATTTACAATAACACAGTTATAAAACAGTATATATTAATAGATCAAGTACACCCATTTAAACGCGATAAGAAATCACAACAAAAAACAATAGACCATGCCTCTTAAGTAAAAGACAACAATATTAATACCGCACAGAAACACAGAATAAATAAAATGTGTTTTTCAAGAAAAAAAAAATACAATTGCAGTTAATAACTTAAGCATTTAGGCAAATGAAAACTTTCCCCCTCATAGCTTCTGCAATGGTGTTCCATAGGGATGCAACGATAGTTAAGTCACTGTTCGGTATGATTTTTGATATGGGGAAAAGATTTTCAATTTCATTCAATACATTTAATGCTCTGGAAAAAAAAATAACAACTGTATTCTTATTTTTTTTTTTTTTTTTTTTTTCTTTTTTTGCGAACGGGCAAAAATTAAATTGCCATCATATAAACATCCATTTTAGTGCATAATATCTATGTGCTTACTTCTTACTGATCTGAAGAAATTTAGTATAAAAGTGCTGAGAATCTTTACTGTTTGTAAAGTGAGGCAGGGCACACTGTTGATTGCTACAACTCTCTTAGCAGCTAGGTTTACTACATGAGCAAGACATCCTATTTGTAGTCCGAATCCATCTGTGTGCACGTACTGAATTAACAATATTTGCAGCATCATCTATAGTCACTGGTATGGATTGATTTGGCCTTCTTAATTTCCATTCAGTCATGGCGGTTTATAATTCATCGATGTAGTATATGGACTACGTGTCCCATAATCACTCTGTATGTAGTACATCTAGTTTGCTATTTCATGATATCTAGTGTGTGCGCGCATTAAAAAAGTTAGCAAAAGCCACAGAAGTCACATCTGCTCATTACTGCACAACACCAGCATATGACAATCGACTATCATAAACGGGACGAGTTTGAAGCACAGCGCTCTTAATTTGCCACTCAAATATCCGGTGTTGTGCCGAAAATTAGCCGCCCCGCGTGAAATGTCACCCCTGACGGGAGCGCCCACACGTCAACAACACCGGCACGTCGAAGATGGTCCGCAGTCAATCCGGAGCACTGGCGCGGCCGGTATACATTGAACAATAGGATATAATGGGAACGATTGGCTTTGGCGCTATTTTTTGCCGGAGCTGGAACGAATATGCATTTTGCGCAGTTGGTAACAAGAAATCCAAACTTTAACAGCACGTCTGCCGCACGCGCACACGCACGGGCACGCGAGGCGATAAATCGCAGCGGAAAAATTACCGCCTTCATTTTTATTTATCGTGCGATAAATGGAATTATTGCATATTGCGACTAGCGGTGCAATGGTTTGCGGTTCAAAGCCGAACCGTTCGGTTGGCCCTGCACGGTTCAATACGCCTTTATGAACCGCGCCTTTTCGGTTTTGCAATTAATGTATTCCGAACGCTTATGGAATGAATTGTTCGAGCTGTGTGTGACGTGAAGCACCGCTGCGGAGAAATCCCCGCCCCGCAAGTAAATGTCGGATCGCTGTCAAGCACCTGTGTAATAGAAGCCGAGTAACGCCCTCTCTCGCTTACGACTCACGAGCGAAGTGAAAGTGAAACAAGAAAGAAAACAAATAGCTTGGCGAGCGGAGGAGTGGAGAGACCTAATTTTGAGGAAGCACCGGCTTCTTTCAAATCTGCGGTGTGGCAACATTTTGGTTTCCCCGTGGATTACAATGCGGAGGGAGAGAAAATATTGAAGAAGAAAAAAAATTGCAAGCATTGCTCAGCGCTTGTTCCCCATGCTAATGGCAACACTTTTATAACATGACTCCGGCACCTCAGCCAGCATCACCCACAGATATCAATTTTTCCCCGAAGATGACACCAGTGAAAACACACGGTTGGCTACGTTAATTCATTTTCAACGCTTGGTCCTCGTTACATTGTTCCCTCGCGGACATATTTCTCGCAACAACGTAATCCCCGACATTTGTGAAATGGCACGCAAAGCCATCGAAGATGATTTCGCTAAAGCACATAGTTTCGTCCTGACCACTGATAGTTGGAAGTTGGACGTCCCGTGCTACAGAGTGCTACTACCTAACTGTGACGGTCTACTATAATTCATACCTGTCAAATTGTACGGTCTCGTCGTAATTTGTACAAGTGAGCACTCATTTTTTAATGTGTACGCCGTACATTACATTCAAAATCTGCACGTTTTTCGTGCATTACGTTTTTATTTCATCAGTTCGGATTTGGTCACCGTTTCTGCAACGAGACAATGCGTTGCTTGAATGACGCGAGAAAAGTCAGAGACTCAGAGAGGGAAGAGTGCTTGTTGAGACGCTGTAGCAAACGCGATGCTAGGCTAAGTGGCTCCAATATTACCTGACTTAGCCGACAACATACAATCTACGCCTAGATGTCTGATGCATATAGAACTACATGCGAAATAACAGACTCGGTAGCGATAGTAAACAGCCGCCATTTTAGAGCAGTAAACTTCTCAGAAAGGCTCTTGTAGTAAACCTTACAAGCGAACCTAAGCAAATTTAAATCTAAAATACTCCTAAATCGGCAAAATCTTGACTTGAGTCTACCTTTAAAGGATGAAACAGTTTTAAAATTTTCACATGTCGAAAGTAGACAGAACGGAACTAATGCAAAAACGGGAGCAATTTTATCAACTTTAACGGTTGATTCACAACATTAAATGACCTCCAAACATAGCAAAGGTTACTATGTTGTTGTTGTTTTTTTTATGAAAAAAAAAAAAAACCATGAAAAGTATCACCAGTTACTTTGCTAAGTAACTTTTTTACTACTGTGTGTGTATTTCAGTAGTCAGTCACTACACTAGCCAAAGAGCTAAGAGGCATTTTAACAGTCGAAAATGTTTACATTTTAAGTGTTTATTTCATATTTTAAAAAGCAAAATAAAGGCAGTTTAAAAAAAAACAAAAAAAAAAAACGTGGGCTAACTGAACCGTTGCACCCCTAATTGCGACAGTCTTTTACAAGACCACTGTTAATCTCATTTGATCTGGGGCTCCATGCAAGAGCTCACCCCGTGGCGTCAAAATGATAACAAGAACAGTGAGCAAAAATCCCAGAACCACACGGGGGACCTAGTGAATGACCTGCAGAGAGCTGGGACCACAGTAACAAAGGCTACTATCAGTAACACAATGCGCCGAAAATCTGTGGAGGGAGTTGAAAGTTCGTGTTGCCCAATGATAGCCCCACAACATCACTGCTCTAGAGGAGATCTGCATGGAGGAATGGGCCAAAATACCAGCAACAGTGTGTGAAAAGCTTGTGAAGAGTTACAGAAAACGTTTGGCCTCCGTTATTGCCAACAAAGGGTACATAACAAAGTATTGAGATGGACCTTTGGTATTGACCAAATACTTATTTTCCACCATGATTTGCAAATAATTCCTTTGAAACTCGAACAATGTGATTTTCTGTTTTTTTTCCCCCCACATTCTGTCTCTCATGGTTGAGGTTTACCCATGTTGACAATTACAGGCCTCTCTAATATTTTCATGTGGGAGAACTTGCACGTTTAGTGGTTGACTAAATACTTATTTGCCCCACTGTATGTAGATGTAGTATATCGTGTTGTATAGCCCACTGTAAGTAGATTTTGCCTCAGACTGAGAAGATAATAAATGGAGCCTAGACACTAAAGCTTCAAAAGTAATTTTTCCCCCTCTAAGCATTTGCGGTAAAGGGAAGTAGAGGATAAAACTACATTTCATTATTAGAATGTTGAGAGGTCGATATTACTTCCTTTAACACTTGAAAGCTGAAACCATTTATTGGAATTTCCTGTTGAAATGTATTGAATTGAAGAGGTGGTTATTTTTTCTTTGTTGGTCTTGGCATAACTACAGACATTTTACTTGTTCATTCTTGGAACACAGTTAGGCTAAGATTATCAGATTTCATTAGCCCTGCAGTGCCTGTGTGTGAACAAAGTCTAGCCGGCCTGCAGCTCTTCAGCTTGCCTGCTTTGTAGGACACCAATCATGTGAATGGTACCCAGAATGGAGGGCCAGCTGTCCTTTTCACGCCAAGTCATGTGCAAGTCACAAAGCAGCAGCAGTAGCAGCACTTGGAAGAGAAAGCAATAATCAATTTTACAGAGTTTCCCTCCGAAAGCATTGTTTTGTTTTCTAGTCCCAACAATTTAAACTGAAGTGGCCAGTAGTGTTTGCTGTTTTAATGAAATAGACTGTGTTTAGCATAAAAGTCAGTTGTGGGATTTCTGTATCATTCCATCTCATTTTAAGAGCCCTAAAATCACATTTTATTTCTTGTTAACAGCTATTATTCAAGGATGAAGGTCTAACGAGGATACTGTCCTCAGCTTGAATATACCACAGTAGAACTGCAGTAAATAAATTTCCAGTGGTGTAATAAACAGAATCCAAATGATTTTTTCTTTAGTTCATATAAGTGTTTACAGTTTCTACAACTTGCTTTTGTTGGAGGAAACTACCGTATTTTCCGGACTATAAGTCGTACCTGACTATAAGTCGCACCAGCCATAAAATGCCCAATGAAGAAGGAAAAAAACCTATATAAGTCGCACCGGAGTATAAGTCACATTTTGGGGGGAAATTTATTTGATAAAATCCAGCACATAGAAAGATATTTAATCTTGAAAGGCAATTTAAAATAAAAATACAAGATAGAACACCATGCTGAATAAGTGTACAGCATGGGTGTCCAAACCTGTCCGTAAGGGCCGCTGTGGGTCCTGGTTTTTGTTCCTACCAACCAAGCACAGACAGTTTAACCAATGAAGTTTGTGCGAAAACAAGCAGCACCTGACTGCAATTGACTGATTATACTTGTGAGACACCAGATTGGTGAAAAGATGTCGTCTTGTTTTGAATGATGAAATCCAGCACCCACTGCGGCCCTACATGGAATAGTTTGGACACCACTGGTGTACAGTATGACAATGTTATATGATGCATGAACAACAAAATGCGAACGTGGCCGGTATGTAAAAGTAACATAGCTATTAAGAGTTATTCAGATAACTATAGCATAAAGAACATGCCAACAATTTACCAAACCATCAGTGTCACTCCAAAACACAAAAATAACATGTGAAATGATATGATAATGTATTAATAATTAAGTATAAGTATAAGTCACACCCCCAGCCAAACTATGAAAAAAAAACTGCGACTTATAGTCCGAAAAATACGGTAGTATATTTACTCGCAAAATCTTAAGTATTTTATTCAAGCCAGCAAGTATGATTAAAGTACAGTGGTGCCTCAAGATGTGATATATTCGTTCTGGTGTGGCTTTGTATTACGCATATTGATTTTTTTTTGCATAATAAACCGTGTTTTACATGTAAATTGCCTAATTTGTCCCAAGCACTACTAAAACACCACATTAAATGTTATAATAAAGGTAAAACCAGATTGAAATAAGAGCCAAGTACATTCAAAAAATTCAATTTATCATCCATTCATTCATTCATTTTCCATGCCGCCTTTCCTCACGAGGGTCGCGGAGGTGCTGGAGCCTATCCCAGCTAACTATAGGCAGTAGGCTGGGTGCACCCTGAACTGGTTGCCAGACATTCAATATACTAAACCATAATAACTGCAATGAAGTAGATAATAGAACATAATGCCATAACAAAGTGGAAAAAAAAATCTAACATGCATTTATTTTGGCGCAAGCAACTTTGAGCAGGTAGACTTCAGACATTTACATACATACTCGAAGAAGAACTCATTTATGCACGTGAAGAAGTGACTAAGCCTAGTAAAAGAGAAAGAGAAAAAATATCACTTCAGCACTCCTTTGATGCTTGTAAAACATCTAGTGAAGCAGCGGCTTTATGTAGACTATCATGCTTTATATTGTTTTCAATTGGAATGGGACACTTAAAGCGAGTTATGTAGTTTTTTTGGATGATATGCGGAAGCTATTCATGGTAACTGTTTGTATAGGGGTTATTGTTGTATTTGCAGCTAATTATAATCGGCGATTCGCATTGCTGTGTCTGTCATTGAGGACGAGAGTGATATATTTCATTTTCATTTTTAGTTTCAATCTACAAAGCGTTGATGTCAGGAGCATCTCAATGAAGGCAACAAAACACACTGACTTCTGGCATCATCTTTTGGGAGTTTAGCTTACTGTCTAGCTTAGACTGAGCGCCAATGTCTAAGCCAGCCCAGGCCATTTATGGCGCGACTATTAAAATTTTCCGAGAATTCCGTATCTTTTATCGTATGTATTTTCTTTCTTAAGCTGAATAATTTTTCGTAATACGAAGCGAAGAAAAACGTTTCGTAAAATGAATTTTTCGTCTTCTGAAGCTCTCATATCTACTACTAAACTACTATAGCTTTGTGTAAGACGGGCAATGGCACTGTCTACTTTCTAGGAAAATTGTCTCCCTGATACATACCAAAGAGAAGCCTTTGCTTATTTAACTTCTTCTATATAAGCCAAATAGGTTGTCATTCAATTGTTTTAAGCTGTTGGTGCGGTGCATACCTCCTTCTAAAATGATTGTTAAACCAGTCGCTACCTGACAATAATAAGTCAAACCTACCCTTACGGCGTACTCTTGCTTGTAGCATTTAAATGTGTTATTTAGTTACCTATTAAAATGTATCCCATTTTACAAAAAAAAAAAAAAAAAAATAGAAAATATAAGTTTATTTCCAATTGTGCAATCACAACAGTCGTAGATAAATTGTGAGGTTTTTAAAAAGTTACCCGAGTTCATGACATCTCCAGTGATCCATGACCAGTTGCTTTCATTTAATTACTTTGATCACGAATGGAGTGTCAGCGAGATGACACAGTGTTTAACAGGAAGGAGGTTACGGATCACATAGGTCTCATTAGCTGCATTTCCATTACCCATAGTAATTTGCAAAAACAAAATTTCTCAATAAAAATCAGTAATGTAAATGTCAGAATTTTGAAAACAACATGCAAACATTGCAAATATACTGTGTAATCCTCTCCATTGCTTTTGTCTATTGTTCAATGTGAAGAGATAAAGGACATTACGTCCTAGTTCTGCACCATAAAGAGGAATAACAATGAGGCAGTCATTTAGACAGAGCCAGAGAGAGAGATGAAGAGAAGAAAGTTTAGAGCGTCACAGAGAGTGTGCCAGAGGACTTGGAAGACAGTTATTTTTTCAAATTCTATTTTTTTCTAGAGCAAGGACATAGAGCACAGAAACGGAGACATAAAAAGATCCTGAGAGTGAGGTACAAGCAGCGTGTAAGAAGGATATAACGAACAAAAAGATACAGTACAATTTGTGTATCCACAAGCCATCTGTTTTGAGATGTAGAAACGATACAACCGGAGCGTGACATTGACAGGCGGATTGGGGCGGTGTCCGCATTGTTGCTGGCGCTTAACCAGTCTGTCGTGGTGAAGAGGGAGCTGAGCCGGAAGGCGATGCTTTCGATTTACCGGTCAATCTACGTTCCTACCCTCACCTATGGCCATGAACTTTGGGTAATGACCGAAAGAACAAGATCGCGGATACAAGCGGCTGAAATGCGTTTCCTTCGCAGAGTGGCCGAGCTGAGCCTTCGAGATAAGGTGAGGAGCTCAGTCATCTGGAAGGGGCTCGGAGTAGAGCCGCTGCTCCTCCATGTCGAGAGGAGCCAGTTGAGGTGGTTTTGACATCTGGTTAGGATGCCCCCTGGACGCCGCCCTCGGGAGGTGTTTCAGGTATGTCCAACTGGGAGGAGACCCTGGGGTCGATCCAGACGATGCTGGAGAGACTATATCTCTTGGCTGGCCTGGGAACCCCTAAGGATTCTCCCAGATGAACTGGTGGAAGTGGCTGGGGAGAGGGCTGTCTGGGCTCTTTGCTGAAGCTGCTACCCCCGCGACCCGGATTCGGATAAGAGGGAGACAACGATGACGACGAAACAATTCAAGCCCCCCACCCCAAATCCCTGCATTGTGCTTTAATTTGATTTATATACAAAAAGCAAAGAGGGTTTGTCAATTTGTGATCGACCCAGATACCCCACTGGTGCTGCCACTGCCATGAAGATTGACTATGAGTGAAGGAGAATACACTAGGGAATACACTAGGGATTTCCTAATCCCATATTTTTGCACTCGAGTCACCGGATTTTGGGAGTCCCGATCCGTCACCGGAAAAAAAAGAAATCGGAACAAAAGTTCTGAACATGTTACAGTAGTGTATTGTTTACAGTACGCTGGATGTGGGGCGAAGGGAGGGTCGCTCGGGCGGGTGTCCAAGGCGCCAGACGTGATGCGACCAAATGGGTCACTTGGGCGGACATCCGGGGCTCCAGACGTGAGGCGACCGAATGGGTCGCTCGGCCGGGTGTCCGGGGCGCCAGATGTGAGGCGACCGAATGAATCGCCTGGCCGGACGTCCAGGGCGCCAGACGTGAGGCGACCGAATGGGTCGTTCGGGCGGGCGTCTGGGACGATGCCGGCTGGCGCGGCGGTCTGTGCCGCTCAGCCGTGGCAGGAGATGTGTTGTAGCAGGTGCGATGTTGTCAAGGCAAGGAGCAGGAGCGGGTGCCGTTATCGCCATCTGGAGGCTGCTGCCGGAGAAGGCGCAGCAACGGAGTGGGAGGGACGTTGCCGCCATTGGGAGGCACCTGCCGGAGAAGGCCTGGTACCAGAACTTGAGCTGTGTCACCGTCGTAAAAACCAGGAGCCGGAACTAGAGCTGCGTCGCCGTCGGGTTTATCACACAGTTTTTTGCATTGACGAAAGTAAAGGCTGTTTTGGCGAATGTTGTCAGGGAAGATTGTGATATGGAAAACTGAGATTTGTTGTTTCTTAGCGTATTTAACAAACGATAGAAGTTCTATTTCATCCCTGCTGACCGCCAGAGGCGGTGCTGTAAGCACAGAATGATGCCTTCGCAGCAATCATTTTGTGCTTACAGCACGGCCTATGGCGGTTATTCGAGATTCAGAGAACCGTAGTTGCCTACATAATTTTTATTTTCGGTGCTGTTGTGTTGATGTGAGCTTGCAACAATGTATGCTTGTGACCAGCGGCAGCACGGACAAAGCAGTGCCAACATGAACCAAGCAGTTTTTTGGTGGATTTGAAAAAAAAACACAAGCTAATCAGTGTCCTAAGTGTTGTCATTTTGAGGATGGGTGATCCAGCTCAGACTGCTCACTAGCCAGCAATGACAGCAGGACAGTTGAGGTAAACAGGGCTCTTAGTGTAAGATTACATTTTGTAGAAAAGGAGGGTAGATTGGTTGTTGTTGAAATTGGCATACACAACATTCTGGCCAATTTTGTGCATATGTAACATTTATAAATGAGATGGATGTCTGTTGGGTGCAAAGAAAGAAGTAATTTGTGATGACTCTGGGTGATCCTGGAATTCTTTGTCTACATTTCTTAACAGATCATGCAGTGCAACCGTTTTAAAGTTTGCCTCCTACATTTATCCACAGCTTTTATCATCATAACTCAATTATGCAGCACATTTTCTTCCTAATTGCATTATACAACCAGGATTGAAGTAGGATCCCGCAGCTGTCTACCGCACAAAAATGTCAATAACTGACATTTAAATGGGGTCACTGTTGTTACACAGCATAGCATTGGCATTGGCAACAGTTGGAAGTTGATTTCAAACTGTTTCCATGCATAACTTGTTGTAGTTGTGTGTATTTAGTTCTCTTACAAACATACAATAGTTTACATGACTTGTTTGGAGTTTACAAGACTCTGACATTGCTTTAACAATTGCAATATCATTGTAGTATTATAAAATTATATCAGGTTCTGTTTTAGTCTCCTAATAGATGATAATTGTCAGGATTGATAGATTACTGCTACCATTAAGCTGCGCACGTACGAAAATAGGGGTTGCTTCAACAAGTTTAAGAAGAAACCAATCAAAATTATATGACTTGGGCCGGGCAATGTTTAAAAAACAAATAATTGGAACATGAATACAGGGTAGAAAGTGTAAGAACAAACAAAAACAAACACTTTTGTGGTTCTTTTAGTACCCATTACAAATGCAACCTTTTAAAGTGACGCACAGCCGTGAAGGAGTCACTTTAAAAAATGTAACAAACAAACGAGATGTTAAAAATCATGTTTCAGTGTAAGAGCTAGACCCAATCAACTTGAGGCTTGACTTAATATTGGTTTGATGTGCCGTCAGAGATGGTTTCTTCACTGTACGCCATATCTTTTAAAACCACCACATTAAATTTCATCCATGACTGCCTACATCTTGAAGGCTTTCATCTCCTTTAGCAAAGATGCATTAGCTGAGCTGTTCTGTGGTTCCGTGTGAATAGGATATGATTTTGCTGTGGCTTGTGGAAATGAAGGCCATAGATGTGGATTAGATGGTTGAGTTCAATTCAGTTAAGATAAAGCTATCACATGAGAAAATGTGATTTGATGTTCTTAAGACATCATTTAAACCAGCTCGAAAAATATTTTTACAGGCCTATAACTGTAGACATTATCATGCATATAGTCGTGTCATGATATTGAAACATGAAATTAATTACGAATTGTAATTGATTTAATTCAATTAATGTTTTTAATTATCACTAAATATTATGTGTTAACAGACAACATTGTCAATGCTGATGGTGGATCTTTTCTTTTCAATGCTCCAGTCATTTGTCACCTCACAACAACTGTTTTGCACATTTATCAGTAAAGTGCATTTGCTGATGACTGAATATGACTGATGACTTTTTCTGAAGTGGACTTGATAACCTATCCAGCCATAACATCTCCCTCAGAGTCGGTCCGTTTTCCGGTGGCTCACAGGATGCTGCCTCTGTACCCTAGTGAGTGAGTCTGGAAGTGACCATTAATCCATTTTTCACTCTGCTCTGTTGGCTGAATCTTGTTTTTGAATGGTACTTTCCCCTTGCTGCAAGCCATCAAAATGCTCTAATGATAGGTATTAGCATGGAACCAATGCAAAGTGACATTTGGAAGATCAACATGACATGTGTAGCTTTCTTTTATGGTTCATACTGGCATGTTGCCATGACAGAAGCTTCACTCTGCACAGATGAGGACCAAATTGAATTAGCTGTGGGTGGAATAGAGAGCAGTCTTCAGTGGTTTGTGAGGCAAAAGCGTACATGTGTTAAGGGTTAGACATTTGAATGCAGAATGAAACAAAACACTTTACAGTGTTTTAAAGAGCCCTCAGTGTCTTCTGCAAAGCACACCCCCCATCATTGCCCCATTGTCCAGTCTACAACAAAGACAGGAAACTTTGTCTAATATTTTGATACTAATGAGAGTAAACTTTGTTTTGCTGTAACGCACAACAGCTGGAGATGCTCTTTTTTTATTAGTTTTATTGAATATGGTTGTTACGTGTACACCTGGTGGTCAGAGGCCGCAAGCGTACCTTGAGACGGCATGTGTGAATGGAGGAGGCAGTGACAATCAAAATTGCAAATTAAAAAGTTTATTTAACAACAGAAAAAAACAAACTTTAGGCAGTGGACACAGAGCACACAAACATATACCCAACTCCCTGCACTATGCAGCAAACACCAAATAAAAAGTCCCAAAAATCCCCAATTAAGACGAGCACCCAAAACAACCCCCAAATTAAATCCCTAATGTGACAGGCACTTGTAGTGCCCTAAAATACATGGGCGGTGTTGCCGCTCTATCTAATGAACTAATACAGAGAGTTTCCTACGAGAGGTGGGAGACAAAGTGTATACCCGCAGGTGTATACCTTATGTCCCTACCTCTGTGCTCTGCGTCAACCTAAAGGAAAAAAGACAAAAAAGAGATCATGAATAAACCCTGTGGCAGAAAGCAAACTTCAAAAACTGAACAACTCAAGTCAAAAACGTAAGTCTCAACAGACCAGCACAACCAAATGGAGAGCTCCCACCACTTCCCCTGAACAAAGCAAACAATTCAACTTATATAGCAGAAGGAAGAACACAGGATTTGATGATAACTCATTTGCTCCCCAAAATGTATAAATACGTTCTATTTTTAATTGCTTCAGTGTCCCAAAAACAAATTCATGTCTTTTGCGGGTTTTTTTTTTTCTTTTTCTTTTTTTTTGTCTTTTTCTTTATGAAAGGCATCTATAGGTTCCGATGTATCTAGGATACAATGCACAAAGCTCAAAACCCATTTTAAAGCAATAAAACTGGCCACTGGAGGTCAGAAGTGCATTTGGTGAGAACTCATTTCAGGCCAAGACAGGAAGTGAAGCAAAATTGTCAGGAAACGGAAGTTGAAGGGATCTTGTGAAGACGCTTGTGAATTTGAGAAAAATGTGGCGATTGGGAAAAAAGGCAAACGACACTGGAGGAGTGTTTTGAAAAGAAAACAAAACCATCGTCAAAGAAGGATTTAAAATAATCTATCTTGATGACACAGACACTGACGTCCACAACAGCGACAGGTTCCACACGCGTTCTGCGGAGCTCATGTTGCGTCACTCCTTTGCCCAAGGTTGAAACCAACGATGAAGATGATGAAAAAAGTGACACCGATCTTGATCCGGACTCATCAGATTACTAAGCCTTCCCCGTTGTTATGTGTGCAAATAGTTCAACAGTTCAATAGTTTAGTTATGTGTAAGAGAATTGTTACTTTGTGTTCAAAAGCTCTATTTGTCTTGTTGTTTGTTATTTAGTAGAACGAAAACATTATTCAGATGTTTGGGATGTCACATAAGCGAAAAATAGCTGTGTTAAAGTCAAAGTTATGTTTGAAATGTATGCTTTCTCAAAAAGCTCAATTTCTCTGTTTTTTCATAAGAAATGGGAAAATTGCTCAAACTAAGCTATTTTCTAATGCTGATGTCTAAAGAATGGAAAAAGATATGAGCTAACTTTTTTTCTGTTTAAAGAAGAGAGTCTAATTTTTCTTTTGGTGGGTTCCATGTTTATATAGCAATAGAACAGAATTTTCTGTGGGCCTTGCAAAATCAGTCAAAATCCAGTAAAACGGCCGGGAGCGAAGGTCCTTGCTCCGGTGAAAATGGCTGGGAGTGAATGAGTTAACTGATGATGACGTGGTTCCAGCTTTAAAGGAAAAAACCAGGTGAAACAACATAAACCAATACAAAGTAAAAGGAAAGCAAACATACCTGAACAGAAGCATGAATTACTCCCCATCTGTAACAATGGTTATAAGAAGAGTACCGGTAGTCCCTTTCTGTTTTTGCTTTTACTCTTTTATTCTTAGTCTTTTTATTTTTTTCATGGTAATGTGCACTTTGAGATTTCTTTTTCAAATGTAAAGTGCGTTATAGATAAAATGTATTATTATTATTATAAAGTCGTAGTGGTACCTGACGTACGTGCAGGATGCATGGTTTGGTTCCCACTCAGTCACGGTGTCAAGTTGAATCTGAATGGTTGTCTGTCTCTCTGTCTATGTACGCTGCGACTGACTGGTGTCCAGAATAGGGTGTAGTCAACCTTTTGCCAAGTCAACTAGGATAGGCTCCACTACCCCACATACCTCAACAGGATAAGCGTTGTTTAGAACGGCTGGATAGATGGATGAATGAATCCTAATAAGCACAGGCTATCATTTTCAATTGAAATTGAATTTAAAATTTTGTTTCCCAAATTTGCAATTACCCCCCACCCCCAACAGTGTCTCCAAATAGCTCAGTTTGACAATTGACGTGGAGCAGCTGGAACTGATTTCTCCTACATAATCCATGTTCTTTCCTTCAGTATGTTCTCATACTTGGAAGTTACAGCCTCGTTGGCACAGAAACACTCTGGCTCCCTCCTGTAATAAATATTGCAGTCTTTTGCCTGCCTAGGCCAGACATAGCCAGGATATTGTACTGCTTTTAGCACGGGAAAGGCTGCTGCTCCCCGGCTTTTTGTAGTGCAGTAGACAAGCAACAAGGGTGCAATTGCAAAGGACAAAAATCTGTTATGTGAAAACTCATGGAACAGTCCTTCATATTATAAGAAGTGTGTTGTTTGGGTGAAGACTATGGTTGGGCATTGTTTGAATTTCAACGGTTCCGATTCTGATCCACGTTTCGATTCCGGTTCCAAACAATTCTCGATTAAGATTCTTTTAATAGGCGGGTTAAAAAAAAATTCATAGTTTATATCAATTTTTTAACATCTCGATAATTTTTTTTTAATTATATGAACTTTCAATTAACTTTGCTATGAATTTCTCACAGAGCTATTTTTATCTTGTGTATAAATATTGGTCTTTGAACTTGAATATGATGAAGTTTCTTTCCACAGGAGTGCACGTTCACGAAGATGTTTATTTTTCAAAAGTTCATGGAGAAAAGATTTCACATATTCTTTTGCCTATATTTTAGAGTGTCTTATGCTGCAGGCATTTATTGCATTGCATTGTTTGTTTTAGGTGGAATTTCTACGAGTTGGTGAAGAGCGGACATCATGCAGATGTCAGGCGGGGAGTGTTTTGTCCCTTGATCATAAGTTGACTACTTTTTAAGTGTGATTTTTTTTTTTCTAAACTGATATATTGTTCATCCGTCCACAAGATGTCACATTGTAACTCCAGACTCTACAGTTTTTCTGTGGTTTTGCTATGTGCGCTTGGCTTCCTGTAGTGGTGACATACTGGAAGCAGCAGGTAAAAAGAACTTACCTCTTTAGTTGAAAAAGAATCCTTGAGTGTTCAGCAGCAATTTTTTCCGGTCGTCCGTCAAGACATTAAAACTTGGAATCGGAATTTAAAAATTTGAACGGTTCCGGAAGAACCGCAGTGTTAGTCCAGGATCTCATCGATGCACGATGCCCAACTGTAGTGAAGACAACTTTTGGCAAGCCGACTTTTGACAGTTTGCTATTTTTACAAAGCTTGTTGAAATATTTTAACCGTGAGATACACTGCACAAAGTGTTCACCAACAGCTCATGGTACTGTTAAAATAATGCTGCTGGTCAGTGGCAGTCCTTGACTTTTCTGTGTTTCTTGTGCCGCAACAATTAATCGATTAACTCGAGTAATTTGATTAGAAAAAAGCTTAGAATCAAATTTTGCTGCTTCGATGTTTAATTAGGAATACATTGTAATGGTTTGTTTTGTAAAGTGTTTGCATTTAGTTTTATTGCTTTGGGTGGATACACTGCCTTCTAGTGGCAACACTATATGAAAAAAAAACTCATTTAACATCTAGCTGCTACCTGTTAAGACCAACGTAAGAAAAGTTTTTGTTTGTGCTAATATGTTCTTTATGCATTCGTAATTTAGTTTACAGGTATATTTAGTTTTTTTGTTTTTTTGTTTTTAGTGGGAAACTTTGTTAAACGGTTTGTTAAAACCACTGTAAAAAAAGTTAGCATTTTATTGCATTTGAGCGAGTACACTTTTGCTATGCAAGTTAGCCAGTTGCTCTTTTGTTGTACTTATATCCTACTTATATCGTCATTTATTTATTTATTTTTATGCCGTAAATGTTCCTAATCCGGTTACTTGATTATTTGAAGTAACTTGTTGATAGATTAATCAATTATTAGAGAGAGAGAGAGAGAGAGAGAGAGAGAGAGAGAGAGAGAGAGAGAGAGAGAGAGAGAGAGAGAGAGAGAGAGAGAGAGAGAGAGAGAGGTGAATTAGAACAGCAGTGGAATTTACAAACATAACTAACCTCTAGCCTGTTGCAGACTCACATTGCCCAAGGAAACGGGAATTGTTAAGTCTGTACAGAAACCTCAACCAAAAGGTGGAGCAGATTATGTGTGAGATGAATTTTTGGGGGCTATTTTTCCCTTTTATTGTACGGTATTAGAATTTAAAATACAGTGCCAAATAATATATTTAAAAAATTGACTATTTCTGCCTCATATACTGTACTGTCTTCTTTTAGCACTTCCTGTAGTTGTGCATATCTTGAAATCACTCTCACTCCCTATGTGGCTGAATGAATTCACATGTCAGGAAAGACAAGTTGATGCTCTTTTCTAATGACTTAATGAGATTTTGTAGAAATGTTGCAAAAATCTTTTTTAACCAGTAAAATTGTGCTTTTATTACTCGTTGTTACATACTATTGTGCTGATGCAATTGTATGAGATCGTTTTCTTTTTTTCTCCATAATTCCTGTTTTAACCTCACGCAATCTTCAGTACGGTAGTTATAAAATATCTATCTGTGCCCCGTGCTGTGTTTAATTTATACATCTTTAATGAGGCCGTAAGATCACTTGACCCACCTTGTTTTGCCCGCCCACCACAAAATGCGATCAGTCCACATGCAGGCCTCAATACTGCAATTAGTATGTACCTGATGTAAAGTGTGCGATTAGTTTTTGAGACATAAGCAGTTGGCTAAATGAGAACAGACTGCTATATTGGATACGCAGCTGGAAGCATTGCGATTCTCTCATTGATAGTGTGATGATGGGACCGTAAACAACAGTATGAGCTCTCCAACTGCAGTGATGTAATCAGTGGTAAAAAGTCTGATTAAGCCTGCATTGCTGATGCAATATGGCTTGTTTCAACGATAGCGCGGATGTTGTCAAGCTCACTTGCAGTATTTGGCTTTGTCATTATTGTGTCATCAGTGCCACAAAGGGTGTATTAACTTTTTTCATCCAGGACTTCATACAGAAAGAAACAAGTGGGTGCTACATGGATGCTACGCTATTCTTGTTTATTTGATTAAACACACTAAAAAAGGAAATTGGGTGACTAAATGGATTATTACATCACAAAAACTGAATAGTCAGAACAGTGTCAAATGATATCACACAAAGGCCACTTTATTGAAAGGTTATGCAGTTGAAAACATGAGGTTCCGTTTTATAGATATTAATGCTGTGTTTATTTTTGTGATTGTAGTTTTCCCTTCAATAGTGTTTAGCTGCAAAACATTATACGTACATATAGTTGTTTGAAAATATTTGGAGTTCGTCATGTAGGTGCGAGAACTAACATATTAGAAACAACTCTCTGGGAATGTTGTACAGTTGTGCTCCAACCACAATCATAAACAGTGTTGAAAACGATTGTCAATCAGTGAGATCAGAATTAAGCGTTGTTACACTGTTTAAGATAAAACCTTTAATATATCTTTAGATTATGCATATATATAATAGGGGTGGTACCTCACGATATCATACGATTTGCGATGCAAAGCTCTCGATAACAATGATCTCACTTTATGGCGATTTAACGGTTATCGATCCATTGGTCAGGAAACCCTTCTAGGACAGTCTACAAAACAACTAATAAACAGAAAAACAAGCTATTTTCCTTCTTCTGCTGTAAGTTTATCTATAGTAGGCGTCCAATCCATTTGAACTGGGAGAGTGGCAGCAAATGAACCCCTCCCACTTCAAACGGCCCTTCCCACTTCTACGGCCATTAGTGGCAGCCAATGCCAGGCAACAAGGTAATTTTGGGCCATTTCAGGTTATTACCTCTTGATTTTGGGGCATTTTTATGGGTCACGTCCTGTTAATTTTGTGGCATTTTATGGGTTACTTCCTGTTGATTATGGGGCTTTTTATGGGTCACCACTAGTGCTGCAACGATTAATCGATTAACTCAAGTAATTCGATTAGAAAAAAAGATTCAAACTAAATTTTGTTGCTTCGAGTATTCGTTTAATTAAAGTGGAGTTATAAAGGTTTGTTTTAAAAGTGTTTGCATTTAGTTTTATTGATTTGGGTGGATACACTGTCCTCTAGTGGCAACAGTGAATATGACATACCGTATTTTTTCGGACTATAAATCGCACCTGAGTATAAGTCGCACCAGCCATAAAATGCCCAATGAAGAGAAATATGTCGCACCGGAGTATAAGTCGCATTTTGGGGGGAAATTTAATTGATAAAATCCAACACATAGAACAGATATGTCATCTCAAAAGGCAATTTAAAATAAAAATACAATAGGGATCAACATGCTGAATAAGTGTTCAGTATGATAATGTTACATGATGAACAACAAAACGTGAACGTGGCCAGTATGTTAACGTAACCTAGCTATTAAGGGTTATTCAGATAACTGTAGCATAAAGAACATGCTAACAAGTTTACCAAACCATCAGTGTCACTCCAAAACACCAAAATAACATGTGGAATGATATAACAATATGTTAATAATTTCACACATAAGTCGCTCCAGAATATAAGTCGCACCCCCAGCCAAACAATGAAAAATACTGCTACTTGTAGTCCGAAAAATACGGTAACTCATTTCACATGGCTGAATCCAGCTGCTCCCTGTTAAGACCAACATAAGCTAGGTTTTTGTTTGAGCTAATGTTTTTTTTAATGCATTCACAATTTAGTTTATATGTATATTTAGACATTTTTTGTGGGCATATGTGTTTAAACTATTTGTTAAGAGCATTGTAAAAGAAAAAAAAGTTTGCATTTTATTGCATTTAAGCTAGCGGACTTTTGCTATGTAAGTTGGCCATTTGTTCATTTGTTGTACTTAGATCCTCATTTATATATTTTTCATCCAGTTTTAGGCTCAGCTCAGGTATTTAAATTTTTTATGTTCCTTATCTTATTACTTGATTATTCGAACTAACTAGTTCATCAATTAATCGACCACTAAAATAATCGATAGCTGCAGCCCTAGTCATTTCCTTTTGATTTTGGGTTACAGAACAGGAAGTGACCGGGGAATGAAATTGCAGTGACTCAAACGCAACAGAAAGTCACCTGAAAATCGGAAAGAGTGACTGTAAATGCTCTGGTTTTGATTAACTAACGTTCTTTTAAACATGGACACCTTTTTAAAACGATATCTCGATTCTTAGCATGAGATTATTGATAAATTTTTAGGATGCAAAGTATTATGATGTATCACCATTTCGATATTTTGTCACACTCCTAATACATTATTATAGGAGATTGGCTGCATGGCCTTGGCTGGACAACTTGTGATTGACAAGGGAAAAATTAGCAGTGTGGACAAACAACCAAGCCTCTGATTAATGGGGGCACATTGAGGTCTGTAGGCTAGTTACTGAACACATCGCCCTAATAGAGCCCCTCAACACTGATGAAAAATTTGACTGCGAAAAGAAAAAGATCAATAAATGTTAAAATTGAATTGCATCTTCACATATTATCATGTCGATACTGAACTTTCTTATGTAGATAAAGTCTTGTGCATTACAAAAAATGCATCGAGCCTTATCTCACATTTCTATGACGGTGGATTGCAAAGGTTAGGAAGATCGCGGCAGAGATAAGTGCTACTTACCAGTCATTTGAGCAAGGTAATTAAATTCACCCAGAGACATTTCTCCTCCACATACCCAATAAATCTTCTCTTTCTGTTTCTTCACGGCTGGTTTAAGCTTTGGTGTTGAGCTTTTAACAAGGCCGCTTTTGTCCTAGATAAAGCTTTCAGACAGTAACCATCAGTGCTATGTAAGCTCGCTGCCTGCCTGAGCACAGAATGCTGCCCCAGGGGCATTTTATCACTCCGCTGGCAATCACAAATACCCACAGAGATGGATGGTTTTCTCACTCTTTCTGTGGGATGGCGCTCACCTGAAATAGGTACAGTGCTGCTCGAAAGTTTGTGAACCCCACAGCGATGGTCAGATTTTTTGTAAAAAAAACTAAAATAACCTTATTAAATGTTGAGTTATACCCAAATCCACAATACTGACATTCCAAATAATGGACTGAAACAAAAGAAATAGTTATATTGTCATTCTTTATTTAACAAAAGTGGTTGATTTAAGAAAAACTCAGATATCATGTGTGCAAAAGTATGTGAACCCCTTCAGTTAATAGGATATTGCGCCTCCTTTTGCAGAGATTACCTCAACCAAACGGTTTCTGTAGTGACTAATCAGCCTCTCACATCTACTTTGGGGGATTTTTGCCCATTCTTCCTTGCAGAACGCAGTCAGTTGAGAGAGGTTTGATGGGCGTCTGGCATGAACTGCTCGCTTCAGGTCCCGCCACAGCATTTCAATGGGATTTAGGTCAGGACTTTGACTGGGCCAGTCCAGAACACGAATCTTCTTCTTTTTCAGCCATTCCTTGGTTGTATTGCTGGAATGCTTTGGATCATTATCATGTTGCATGATCCACCTTCTGCCAAGCTTTAACTTCAAAACAGATGGCGTCAGGTTATGTTCTAGGATTTGACAATATTCCTCAGAATTCATGATTCCCTGGACTATGTGGAGTTGTCCAGGTCCTGAGGATGAAAAGCAAGCCCAGATCTTGACATTCCCACCTCCATGCTTCACTGTTGGGAGAAGGTTCTTTTGGTGGTATGCAGTGTTGACTTTTCGCCAGACATGGCGGTTTTGGTTGTGACCAAACAGTTCAATTTTGCACCTACATCAGTTGATGAAAACTCTTTTTAATTTAGTCTCGACAACACAACTGTTAAAAAAACAAAAACAAAAAAAACTACTGAATTGATTGATTAGGAAATCAGGTTGAAATAATAGAAAATTCCAAAATGTTGAGGGGGTTCACAAACTTTTGAGCAGCACTGTAGGTTTTGTCTTCTGATTGGCATACTGACATACTAACAAACCAAAAAATAAGCAAAATAGCCTGACAGAGATTTACCTGCAATAGACATCCCACATTTCAAAATCTATAATTGACAGGATAGAGTCAAAAGCTGACAGAACACAGGTACATACGAAGCATACATACTCAAACATACAGTACAGTATACCAAATATATATCAAATTGCTATTTTTAGAACAAATTGTCTTTGGAAACCAACAGAGAGATTTCGTCTAATAAATATACAGTATAGGTTTCCATGTCCTTAAAGCAATAGAAAACAATTAGTATACAGTGGGGCAAATAAGTATTTATTCAAACTCTAATTGTGCAAGTTCTCCCACTTGAAAATATAAGAAAATATAAGAGAGGCCTGTAATTGTCAACATGGGTAAACCTCAACTATGAGAGACAGAATGTGGGAAAAAACCCCAGAAAATCACATTGTTTGATTTTTAAAGAATTTATTTATTTATTTATTTATTTATTTATTTATTTATTTATTTATTTATTTATCATGGTGGAAAATAAGTATTTGGTCAATACCAAAAGTTCATCTCAATACTTTGTTATGTACCCTTTGTTGGCAATAACGGAGGCCAAACGTTTTCTGTAACTCTTTACACACTGTTGCTGGTATTTTGGCCCATTCCTCCATGCAGATCTCCTCTAGAGCATTGATGTTTTGGGGCTGTCGTTGGGCAACACGGACTTTCAACTCCCTCCACAGATTTTCGATGGGGTTGAGATCTGGAGACTGGCTAGGCCACTCCAGGACCTTGAAATGCTTTTTACGAAGCCACTCCTTTGTTGCCCTGGCTGTGTGTTTGGGATCATTGTCATGCTGAAAGACCCAACCACGTCTCATCTTCAATGCCCTTGCTGATGGAAGGAGATTTTCACTCAGTCTCTCAATACATGGCCCCACTTTCCTTTACACAGATAAGTCATCCTGGTTCCTTCGCAGAAAAACAGCCCCAAAGCATGATGTTTCCACCCCCACACTTCGCAGTGGGTATGGTGTTCTTCGAATGCAATTCTCTTTCTCCTCAAACATGAGAACCTGTGTTTCTACCAAAAAGTTCTATTTTGGTTTCATCAGACCATAACACATTCTCCCAGTCCTCTTCTGGATCATCTAAATGCTCTCTAGCGAACCGCAGACGGGCCTGGACGTGTACTGGCTTCAGCAGGGGGACACGTCTGGCAGTGCAGGATTTGAGTCCCTGGCGGCGCATTGTGTTACTGATAGTAGCCGTTGTTACTGTGGTCCCAGCTCTCTGTAGGTCATTCACTAGGTCCCACTGTGTGGTTCTGGGATTTTTGCTCACTGTTCTTATTATCATTTTGACGCCACAGGGTGAGATCTTTCATGGAGCCCCAGATCGAGGTTGATTATCAGTGGTCTTGTATATCTTCCATTTTATAATAATTGCTCCCACAGTTGATTTCTTTACACCAAGCATTTTACCTATTGCAGATTCAGTCTTCCAGCCTGGTGCAGGTCTACAATTTTGTCTCTGGTGTCATTCGACAGCTTTTTGGTCTTGGCCATAGTGGAGTTTGGAGTGTGACTGACTGAGATTGTGGACAGGTGTCTTTTATACCGATAATGAGTTAAAACAGGTGCCATTAATACAGGTAACGAGTGAAGCCTCGTTAGACCTCGTTCGAAGAAGTTAGACCTCTTTGACAACCAGAAATCTTGCTTGTTTGTAGGTGACCAAATATTTATTTTCCACTCTAATTTGGAAATAAATTATTTTAAAATCAAACAATGTCATTTTCTGTTTTTTTTTCCACATTCTGTCTCTCATGGTTGAGGTTTACCCGTGTTGACAATTACAGGCCTCTCTAATCTTTTCGAGTAGGAGAACTTGCACAATTGGTGGTTGACTAAATACTTATTTGCCCCACTGTAAATGACCTTCATGTGAACATCATGCTAGCACAAAGACAATCCATTTGTCATCATGTTGTCAGGTTGCGATGCTTTGAAAGAGTAATCACCTTTTAACAGGATAGGCAAATAACAACTGCATTTGGGAATCCACCCATGGAAATATAATCCCACAACACGCACAGAACATAGTCGTACGCATGATGTTATCTAGGTTCATATTAACCTTTAACCACTCTTTACACGATTATTGATTCTCTAGCCTCATCCTATGACAGGGTGTATATCGAGTTCCACTCCATTCTACTCACCTGCCTATCAATTCATCTTTAATCTCTACCGTTGCACACTTACACATTAAGTATAATTATCGTCTAACAAATCACATTATTCCTTTAGTAGGAACACTTTATAAACTCACTAAGCAAATAATATTGCAGTTTGCAGTGGTACAGAACTACTGCACATGATTGATTATTGTTTTTGTTTTTTTTCATTCTTTTTTACTGCTGTCCATTTTACGGATGTATTGGGAGGATTTGCATATTTGCAACCCCTTCATCACTGTTCTACTTCTGCAAATCATAAGGCTAATAATTGTTAAATGTCCATTAAAACCAAAGAGTATACAATTTCCCCCCTTCAATTTTAGTCTTTATTTTATAAGTCAATGATGTCTGTTACCTTCAGAAGTATGTGGGACTAGCACTCTCACAACACTAGTGAGTCTTGCTGGCATCTGACTGGATTTAATGTATGTTTTGTATGACCTATGCTCAGCCCAATGCAATCAAGGCAGACACTTAAGCTTCCACTGATGCAGGCTTTTTGTACATCAATACTCCAAGGAAAAGATGAAAAGAGATTGCGTGTGTGTGTGTGTATCACTTCCCCGGTAAAAAGAAGATAACATTTAAAGGGAATGAGCCTGGAGGGTAGAGGAATGGTTGCTTAAAGGACAGTCAAGATGCAGCAGTGTTATGACTAGAGGTAAATGCCACACTAATGTCAACTGCTTCTCAACTTTTCTCTACTTCTAAAAAACAGACATTATTATACAAACTGACAAGGCAATTTGTTTTGTGATATATTTGTGCTATTAATTATAGACATGATGATCAAAAACGTTCACTTTACTTCATATTTGATAAATGGCAAAGACAGCATTTCTACTCACTCAGTCCAATGATTTTCAGTACAACAGTCATCCATTTTCAACACCGCTTATGTCATGGACTGCTTGTTGTGAGGGCATTTTTACATGCTCAAAAATAAATGTACTGATTGGCCAAGAGGTCATTGTTACTGGCAATCAACTGTTTTTCCAAAAATACATGGATATGTATAACTGCAAAGTTGAAATTGAATTTAGCAATCTGAATTATAATGGTGAGACTTTAATGTAAAAAATGGATTGGATTGCATTTTTAGACTAGCAATTTTAAACTAGGGATGTCCCGATCCAGGTTTTTGCACTTCCGATCCGATACCGATATTGTTTTGCACTTCCGATCCGATATCGATACTGGCCGATACTGATACCGGCCTATCTGAGCATGTATTAAAGTTTAAAGTTATTTAGCCTCCTTACTTAGTTGTCAGACACAAGTTGAAAAGGGTTTTAGTACTCTTGATAACAACTAGCCAGCTGAATTAGGTGAGTTTGAATAACACACAATGGTTGGTAACAAGAAACTCACCTGTTTATTCAGTGACAAACACAAAACATTATAAATAACAAACAGAAATGGCATAGTCAGTCAGTAAAACGTGCAAATAATATTGTAAACTGTCTTAAAAAGCAAAACACACAAACAACCGCTTTAAACTACATTCAATTAATTTAATTTTGCGAATCAACTGTTAAAGTTGTTAAAATTGCTCCCGTTATTCCATAATTTCCCTTCAGTCTACTTTCGACATGTGAAAGTTTTAAAACTGTTTTGAAGATAGATTCAAGTCAAGATTTTGCCGAGTTAGGAGTATTTTAGATAAAAAGTTAATTAGGTTCGCTCGGAAGGTTCACTACAACAGTCTTCTGCTTTAAGATGGCGGCTGTTTACCAACGCATCTAGTTTTCGATACTTCAATGTTGCTAACGCCATCGAGTCTGTCATCTTGCATCTAGTTCTATATGTATATGATATCTATTATCTACAGTAAAACGATGTTGACGTAATTTGTAGCAGCTGTCAGCAGCAGTCAGGTATTGTTGTGTTTTTTATCTAGCGGCATGAGTTGAGCTAAAGCCGTGAGTTGAGCATTGGCATTACCCGGGTCTACGACAAGCATGATGTTTACTCTCGGGACGCAATGCGGTCCGTTTCTCATTGCGTCCCGAAGACAGCGCTGTGTATTAGTTCCGCTTTACTTGACAAATTTCAATAATCGGAATTTGGATGTTTGTGAATCGTTCTCGAATCTTCCACAGCCGAATCACTGAAGGATGTAATGACCAGTGTTGTTAATAACGGCGTTACAATATAACGGCGTTACTAACGGCACTATTTTTTTCAGTAATGAGTAATCTAATTAATTACTTTTCTCATCTTGGCAACGCCGTTACCGTTACTGAGGCGGGAAAGGCGTGCGTTACTATGCGTTACTAAGTTGGTTAAATTTAAAAAAGTCTGAGAGAAACGGACTCACGGGGACGAGAGCAGAGCAGGAGTGGGGAAGACGCCGTTGCAACCGCGATGCTAGGTGGCTCCAATAATACCTGACTGCAGCCATAGCCGACAAACTACACCCACATGACACGGTAGATATCATATTATAGAACTAGATGCAAATGACAGACACTGCTGCATTGCCAACATGTTTTAAGGACTACATGCGTTTGTAAACAGCCGCCATCTTAAAGCAGTAGACCTCTCAGGAAGGCCCTGATGTAGAGATCCTTCCTAGCGAACCTAAGTAATTTTTTTTAAAAAATCTAAAATGGTCCTAAATCGGCAAAATCTTAACTTAAATCTATCTTTAAATGATGAAACAGTTTTAAAACTTACACATGTTTAAAGTAGACAGAAGGGAACTAATGCAATAACGGGAGAAATTTTAACAACTTTAACGATTGATTCACAACTTTAAATGACTTCCACACATAGCAAAGGTTACTAGCTAGTTATCGCAATACCCTTGTGTCTAGTTAAGTGGAGGGTAAAGAATTGGGCTAGGGCCAATTGTCCCCCAAACCCTTTAAGCTTCACATTGTGTGACCTGTGTGTTTTTTTTTTTTTTTTTGAGAAAAAAAAATATATATCACTAGTTACTTTGCCAAGTAACTAATTACTCTTACATTCAGGTAACTGAGTTACTAACGCAATTACTTTTTGGGAGAAGTAATTTGTTCCTGTAATTAATTACTTTTTAAAAGTAAAATTAACAACACTGGTAATGACGGCTGGGCGTGTTGTACCGTGGTTCTAAGTGTTGGATGGTGCGTCTTTACTCACGAGAGATAATGGCTCGTCATCCAGAATTAATTCTTCATCAATGACTCTTGTTATTCCCTGGGGTTTGGGATTGTCGAGTGCCAGTTTGTTACGCATAGCAAAAGTTTCTGCCAGTGTTATTTGAGTAGGACCTTTCTTTTTGTCTTCGGTTTTCTTAACATACTCCTCATATTGTATGTGGTGGTATTTCGCTAGATGTTTGATTAGGTTGGTTGTATTAAACTTTACCACCACGCTTGACTTTATTGTGGCATATGTTGCACTCTGCCTCTTTGTCTTTGCCGTCCTTTAAGGTGAAATGATCCCACACTGCTGACATTTTTACTGATAAAGTCTCTTGGTAAATTGGGAGCTGGTAATGTCGTGTGTTGAAGGTGTGCCGTAAAATGCGGACTGGATTTTAGGGGAACCGAAGCAAAAACTGGAATGGATTATGTAAAAACCCGACCGGATTAATAAAAAAACTGGATCGGAATTTTTCCGATACCGATGCGCATTTTTTTGCCCATATCGGTGTTCGATCCGATTCAAATATCGGATCGGGACACCTCTATTTCAAACGACACATTTCATATTCAGTTGTTCGATGGAATGTTTCAAACTGAACAATAAAATTTAAAAATTTCAAATTCAGTTTGGTGGCAAACATTTCATCTTAAAATCCCCATTGATGTTACTGCATCCGTGGTAAATCACAGGCTAAAAATGTTGCACTTTTGGACTTTTGCAACCTAATCTCCACACATCAAAGATATAGTTTAGGGCTGTTCAATTTGGCCTAAAAAGAAAATCCCGATTATTTTCTCTCAAACCCAATTTCCCGATATCTATTACGATTTCTTGGCAAAATAAAAATAATGACAAATAAAGTATTTGGAATGTCTTCTATTTAAAATTATTTATTATTTTTTTAAACTGAAAGTGCCAGTGAATTTAACCTGTTAATAAACATAGAACAATCCCTTGGGATTTAGAACATATTATTTATACAACAGACTTCAGCTCTGTTCTTAATTCATGTGATAATGAAAGAAGAAAGTGCATATATCATTTGAAACAAAATCAAACATGACAAAAGGTAGTCAATCAGTCAGCATATAGTCCAAATAGTCAGTCGGCAAGTCAGCCTGCCAACCAGCTAGCTAGCTAGCCAGTCATTCAGGTCAGTCAGGTGAAGTAGATAGGCAGCCAGGTTCAGGGTGATGTGCTGTCACATGGCCGGTAGCCATGGTTGTTGTTGTTCTGGTTGTTTAAGACGGCGCGCTCTCGTGGGAGGAAGCTGAAATGCAGAGGAAACTATGGCGGCTTAGATAAACTAAAATGGTGTGGTTTTGAAAATCGTACGTACCGATTTGAACGTTTTAAACATCGTTTTAACCAGAAAAGTCAGTTGTTCAGTTGTCAGATGTTCTATTGGATTCAGCTCTGGACTCATTGCTGGGCACTTTAGAAGTCTCCTGTGCTTTCTGTCAAAGCATTTTCTAGTGCTTTTTGAAGTGTTTTTTGGCCATTGCCCTGATGGAAGACCCATGACCTCTGAAGGAGACCCAACTTTCTCACACTAGGCCCTACATTATGCTGCAAAATTTAGTGGTAGTCTTCAGACTTCATAATTCCATGCACACGGTCAAGCAGTCCAGTGCCAGAGGTAGCAAAGCAACCCCAAAACATCAGGGAACCTGCGCCATGTTTGACTGTGGGGACCATGTTCTTTTCTTTGAAGGCCTCGTTTTTTTTCCCTGTAAACTCTATGTTGATGTCTTTTCCCTAAAAGCTCACGTTTACTACTACATTTTTCTAGTGCTGCAACGATTAATCGATTAACTCAAGTATTCGATTAGAAAAAAAATATTCGAATAAAATTTTATTGCTTCGATTATTTGTTTGATTAATTAAATTAATTCATTCAATTAAAGTGCCGTTGTAAGGGTTTTTTGAAAGTGTTTGCATTTAATTTTATTGATTAGGGTGGATACACTGCCCTCTGGTCTGCCTCATTTCACATGGCTGAATCCAACTGCTCCCTGTTAAGACCAACATAAGCTAAGTTTTTGTTTGAGCTAATGTATTTTAATACATTCATAATTTCGTTTATTAATATATTTTGCCGTTTTTTTTATTTATTTTTTTTGTGGGAATGTGTGTTTGAACCATTTGTTAGGAACATTATAAAAAAATAAATTAAAAAAAAAAAAAAAAAACGTGAGCAATTTATAGCATTTAAGCTAGCAGACCTTTGCTATGTAAGTTAGCCAATTTTTCTTTTGTTGTACATAGATC
The DNA here is from genome assembly GCF_030265065.1 of Corythoichthys intestinalis. Lineage (NCBI taxonomy): Eukaryota > Metazoa > Chordata > Actinopteri > Syngnathiformes > Syngnathidae > Corythoichthys > Corythoichthys intestinalis. The sequence goes on from NC_080397.1 coordinate 35,334,948, forward strand.
CTCATTTTATTTTTTCTAATACAGTTTGAGGCTCAGCTCAGGTATTTTAAATTTTCATGTTCCTTATCTGATCTGCGATTGGCTGGTAACCAGTTCAGGGTGTCCCCTGCCTACTGCCCGCAGTTAGCTGCGATAGGCTCCAGCACCTCCGCGACCCTCGTGAGGAAAAACGCGGCATGGAAAATGAATGAATGAATGAATGTTCCTTATCTGATTACTCGATTATTCAAACTAACTAGTTCATCGATTAATCGACTACTAAAATAATCGATAGCTGCAGCCCTACATTCTTCCAAAACATTTTTGGCTTTGTCAGGTAGGTTTTGGCAAATTCCAGCCTGGCTTTTATATGTCTCTGTGTCAGAATTTGGTTCTTCCTGGGTATCGTATTAGAAATTTTGACCAAAAAAAAAAAAAATGTAGTTTTGGGTTAATCGAGTTATTGGCCGTGATTAAACTACCTCAAAATCCCATGTTTCAGTGCGTTCCTGGCGTATGTGCCTTAAACATGGTCGGAAAATTGCTGGAGAAGCTTTTTATTTATTTATTTATTTCCCCTCAGCATCAATAAGTCTTATTCCTACATAACTGTCTATCTAAGATTAAGTTGTAATTTCTGTGCTTGCTCCATGTGAGGCAAAACGCATCTAAACTGCACAAAATACTGCTAAGGAAAATGTAATAATGAAAATGTAGTGCTACATTCAATGATGCTCAGGCTGATTTATTCCCAGCTGGTTTCCATTGATTTGTGGCTTGACTATCCCACAGCCAGTCTTTTGAGACTTAGTTATATAGATATTAATGATGCAAGAAGATTTCCATGAATGGATTGAATTCCCTCACTGTGACAGGGGCTTTGAGATTGGTGGGTGGAGTTAAATTCCTCTAGCGGGGAAAAAATGGGAATACAATGAGGTGCTTCTGGGCTAAAAATGAGAATGGAATTGGTGTTTTTAATTACAAAACCTCTGGTTATTAGGGGAGTATACCTTTTTAGGTGCATGCTACAATGTTAAAACGTCTGCGTCATGCCTGCTGGGATCGCAGTGGATGCAGGTCAGTGCAGTACCCAAGAGAGCAAGTCAAGATATATGGTTCACCGTATTTTATTCTCTTTGAACGAGAATGTTTGTATGTGTGTAGTGTAGTGTTCATAGCGGCTGTAAATATTGAGTCAAGAGACACAAATCCAGTTCAGCTGAGAAGGGGTTTGTTTTGGCAGGCCGTGACACATGGCAGCTTCAAGCTTTCACTGTGCATATGTAAACAATTGGTCCTCAGTGTGCTGATGTACTGCTCTGTAGCATATTTTTTGAGTCTGTGGGAATTTACCTACCTTGTTCCAGAACATTTATTTGGTCTGAGGTCAATAATGTTTGATCTCAAGTTCATTCACATCAAACCTGTCCAGTTATAGATCCCTCTCTTTACACTGGAATATACAGTAATTTAGATGGAACAGAAAAAAATGTTACTTGAAAAAAATGAGACTGAGAGAGAATTGTCCAAAGTAATTATGCAAGTTTTATCCTTCCCTCTACAGACATATGACATCTGTTTCTCAGTCAAGTGATTGTTTTTATGGTTACATACTTTTTTTTATTGATATACACCCTACTTTCAAAGATATTTCATTTACTCACCTTCATTTCTTCCAATTTCTCCAAGTAAACATACATTTCTGTATTCTCCCCTATTCTACACATTCCGATGCATCCAAATTATGATTTGTTTTTCTCCGTCAATTCACTCAGATATTCATTTCCACTTGCTCTCTTGGAGCTGCGGGGATGAGTCAGCTGTCAATTTCAGATTACAGCATCCTGTTGTTGAGTAGCAAAGGCATTGTGTTTATCTGCAGTGACAGCTGGCTGCAGGCAGCAGGGGAAATAGATCTGTCACTGTGCCCAGTTTGTCCATGATCTGGCATCTGATCACACCCGCTATAGTTGGGCTGACTCCTGCAAACATTCGCATTACCATGCTTCTTTTATCCTCGTACCTTTTTTTGCCTCCGCAGAATCTTTTGACACATTAGATATGACTTGCATTGACTGAAGTCAAGGAACATTTGTCTATACTAAGGTGATTCATGTACATGTATTCATTCATTCATCATTCATTCATCTTTTGAGGCACATATCTTCATGAGGATCGTGGGGAGGCCAGAGCCTATCTAAATATGGGTAGTAGGCAGGGTACACGCTGAATTGGTTGCCAGCCATTTGCAGGGCACAAGGAGATGAACAAACGTTCATGACACACTCAAACCTTTTAGAATGTTCAACCAGCCTTCCATGCATGTTCTTGGGATGTGGGAGGACACCGGAAAACCCAGGGAAAACACACGCAGGCACAGGGAGAACACTAAAGGTGTGTGAAATGTTCGATTCTTAGATTATTCGCGATTCGGAATATTCGAGAACGATTTACAAACATCCAAATCCCGATTATTTAAAAATGCCAAGTAAAGCAGAACTAAAACAGTCAGCGCGGTCTTCGGGACGCTATGGGGAACGGGCCAAGAGTAAACATCCCCAACTCACTGATAAAAAACAGCAACAAGCATGGCAGACCTAACTAACCAATCTTTCCGGGAGATCAGACCTGTTCCCAAAATTTTTTAAAGCAGACGTGTGGAATTATTTTTAGTTCTACGAGAAAATCTTCTTCTAAATTTCGAAGAATGTTGAAAGTAATAGAGCCGAGGTACGTCATCCCATCCCAACGCTATTTCACTGACACGGCAGTCTCGGTGTTCTGACGAATGGGTATCCCTTGTCTAAGTAGTATCCCCGCTGTTGTTTGCAGCTTAATGTTGAACAAATGTACTTTACGTTTTGACACGTCTATTTAGATATATTATAGATATATTATTATTAGAGATCGATCAGGTCCGATCACGTCATTTTCAAAGTATCGGAATCGGCAAAAAAATGTCGGCCATGCCTTTTTTAAATATATATATATATATTTTTTAAATTAAATGGTTTTCTAATTGTATTTAATGTTACAAACATAATATGTTACACTCATCCAGAGTCTTAAGTTTAGGCTTAAGGTAGGGTTATCAAATTTATCCCGATAAAGGCGGTAATTAATTTTTAAAAAAATTTATCTCGTTAAAATATTTAACGCAATTAATGCATTCGCTGCACGACCCACTCACGCATTGTCGCGCTCAATCTGTAATGACGCCGTTTTACCTAAAAAGGCAGCGTATAATGAGTAGAGTGAATTTTGGCAGCCTTTGGAGCCTTTTTTTAATTGGCTAAAGCCTTACAATCCCTCTCCTGATGATTAGAAATATCATGGGAAGCAATGTGGGGAAGCAAGGTAGCAACTGACCTTTTTCGTAACACCTTATGTTATTTCCCAACGCAGGGAAGATATATCAATTGGTAGCACTACGCACAGTCATGGTTCCACTTCCCATCATGCATTTGGCCATGGCTACAGTATCATTTACTGAAAGCTCAACAAATTCACTGGATCGCAATATTTAGTCACAATATACAAAGTCACAAGTCTTTCTATCCGTGGATCCCTCTCACAGAAAGAATGTTAATAATATAAATGCCATCTTGAGGATTTATTGTCATAATAAACAAATACAGTACTTATGTACAGTATGTTGAATGTATATATTCGTCCGAGTTTTATTCATTTTTTTCTTAATGCATTGCCAAAATGTATATGATCGGGAAAAATTATCGGGAATGAGTGGAATTGAATCGGGAGCAAAAAAAAGCAATCAGATCAGGAAATATCGGGATCGGCAGATACTCAAATTAAAACGATCGGGATCGGATCGGGAGCAAAAAAACATGATCGGAACAACCCTAATTATTATATTAAATGTTTAGATACTACCGCTATAATGTCAAAATTCTATCTTGACCAATAAACACTACTTAAACCCAGGCGACCCACATGTTTACTACTTATCAGACAACGTTAACGTCCTAACGCTATTATCTCGCAATATCATCAATATTCTATTCTTGTCTTTCATGGATATACGTAATTGCTTAGAGTTTAGTGGTCAAAAGGCACTATAAAATGGAGAAGCGTGGTTGTCTCGCACATGCTCGGTAGTGCTTTGGATATCAATTCGACCGGGATACCCATTCATCAGAACACCAGCTCTCTACAAGCAGTCGAAAGTAGAAATCATGTCAGCGCTGTCGAATGTTGACTGAGTCACCGTTCCGTGTGCTGTGCGAACATCTGCAGCAACCGAATCGTTTGTTACAGTAACTGCCCATTTCATAACCTTTGAGTGGGAGCTGAAAGCACACACGCTTCAAACAAGAGCAATGCATGAAAGCCACACCGTGCGAATATGGTTGAGTTACTAAGAGGTGCTATAAATGAATGGAACATCGCAAAAAATACATTTTTGTTGTTACAGACAACACAGCTAATATGGTTGTCGCTGCCCAGCTGGGTAACTTTAGCCATCTAACATGCTACGCCCACACGGCGAGCCTTGTTTTTCCGATTGCACAATTTCATCTGAGCACGTCGATCAACTCCTGTTCTTATACTAGAACATGTAATTTTCTCAGTTTTTTAACACACTTGACCTGTCCTGCATAGTGTAATGTTTACATGTTCATGTTTACACGACTTAAAAAGCAGAAAAGCACTTTTTTGAGCTATTTGTATTGGACACATTGTACCCATTGTCTTTAATTTATACCTGAGTTCACTTTTGGTTGGATAAAAATAATACATTTCTGCAAAATGATACGATTTATTCAGTTGAAGATTGAATGTAGTTTAAAGCTGCTGATACAGAATGAAGACTTGATTATCTAATTTACTGTTTTGAACTGTTAACTTGATACTGAAATAGTAGTTCATTTTAGCCTGAGAGGATTGAAGTGCTAACATTAAAAACAGCTAAAAGCACTATCATCCGTATGTGATGTTTGGATCTTCTCACTGTGAGGCTGGAGCACTAACCACTCCGCCACCCTAATGGCGAGGGGGTTGTGCATCAATAATCGATTTATAATCGAATTGTCGCCTCTAAATCGTAATCGTAATTGAATCGTGAGGTGCTCCAAGATTCCCACCTCTAGAGAACATGCAACTTTTTATATAGATAGAACAATATATCACTGAATACTGAATATCAAAGTCCGAAAGGTTTTTAAAAGTGTATTCTTAATACTCCACTGGACTGAAAATCGAACCTTGTAACAAATCTGCACTGGTCGCAGTAAATGTACACTTGCCTTTTTATTTTCTTTAATTTCTGTTCCTTGTGTTCCCCATGAATGAATGTGAATGTGGTTTTGCATGTGGCCTTCCTCTGGTGAAGAAAGATATCTTTTTTATGTTCACACACGATGGTGTTTTAAAGAAGGACATTTTTCTCATAATTTTTTTTTTTTTTTTGTAAGAACATTTTTTCATATCCAGAACTCTGTATTTCTTTTCTGATATGGCAAATGGGAAGAAGCGTGCAAAGCTGGCTTTTACTTGTTGAGTGCTTTTTAAAGCTAGTCATAGCGCTTTGACACCCATTCACCTACTGGTCAATTTAAAAAAAAAAAAAAAAAAAAAAAAAACATTTAACTCATTCACTCCCAGCCATTTTCACCGGAGCAAGGCCCTTCGCTCCCGGCCGTTTTACTGGATTTTGACTGATTTTGCAAGGCCCACAGAAAATTCTGTTCTATTGCTATATAAACATGGAACCCACTCTTCTTTCAGCAGAAAAAAAAGTTAGTTCATATCTTTTTCCATTCTTTAGAAATCAGCTTTAGAAAATAGCTTAGTTTGAGCAAATTTCCAATTTCTGATGAAAAAACGGAGAAATTGAGCTTTTTGTGAAAGCATACATTTCAAACATAACTTTGACTTATACACATCTATTTTTTGCTTTAGCTACATCCCAAACACCTGAATAATGTTTTCCTTTTGCAAAATAAGATAAACAACAAGACAAATAGAGCTTTTCATAGCAAAATAACAATTCTTTACACATAACTAACTGAAAGATGACGCTGTTCTGGCCGCGACAGTCTGGTTAACTTTTCCCTCATCGCCGTCTGTCTCATAAAGATGAATTTTTTTTTGTCTCTGCGGGCTCTGCTCGCAAGTAACACGGACTCAAAGACATCGTCCGCTGCACTAGTGGTCCCGGTCGTTCTGCTCTGTCGTCCAGCTCCTGGCATCCTGGGCATCCTACCAGTCGTTCTGCTCGGTCGTCCGCCGCCTGGCATCCATTCGGTCGTCTTGCGCCCGGCCGTGCAGCTTGGTCGTTCGTTGCCGTTGAATCGGGTTGTGGGTCTTACCAAATACGCTACTGCGCTCCAGTGGCCAGTTTTATTGCTTTTAAATGGATTTTCAGCTTTGTGCTTTGAAGCTAAATTGAATCACGACCCAGAGATGTCTTTTTTGAAAGAAAACATAAAAGACGTATAAATACGTCTTTGGGACACTGAAACAATTAAAAATAGAACGTATTTATACGTTTTTGGGAGCAAGTGAGTTGATTTTTTTTTTTTCAATCCAAGAGGTTTGGTGCAGCTATGTATCAAAAATAATTGTATTTTTGTCAGACGCAAGACCTCTTCTTTGCTTCTTAGTTAGTTAGTTATGGCTTCACGGGGACTGCACAATGCTGTCAGTGCTGGTTTTTTGTCTGTTCAGCAAGATGAGTCACAGTTAGCTCCCTGCTCTTAATTTTCCCAGATGGGGTGGGCTCTTGTAATGAATTGCTTCTCCTGCAACAAACCTACTGCCCTCAGGCAGCCACATGGTGATTTGGCATGTGGTAAGTCAATTTAACTCGATCCAGTACAGTAAAACACATTCAATCCACTCGAGGTTTTGCAAGGTCCACAAAAGAGGAAGTTCCTCTATGTGTAAACTCAAAGGTTTGTTTGCTTTTACCTGTTTCACTAAGCACTAGCCGTCTGCTCGCACTCTTGCAGCAGCGTTTGATGTGTGTCTCTACTTGTACAGCGTTGTGTTGACATTTGACCAGAGTGCCTCTGTAATCAGTTTTTCTCCTCTTGCTGCCTGTGAGCAGGAGCTGTATAAACATGTCTTTCCTCCACGGGCGGGGAATGGATCACTCCTCATTACGGGGAAGGCCAGGAGATGGGATCCGCACAGCTATATTATCCTGACTGGAAGCAGGCACATATGTGACATTTGAAACATAGAAAGAACCAGCAAGATTTTGTGCAGCAAATTGATGTCAGCAAAGATGAACCTCATGGTTGCTTTGTACAATTATTCACCCTAGATCAGGGGCCCCCATCCTCCACGCAAAGATGCATAGTTGCGTTGTACAATTTTTCACCCTAAATCAGGGGCCCCCACCCTCCACGCCAGGGACCGGTCGGTGGTGCATTTGCTACCGGGCCACACAGAAATAATAAATAATTTTTGATTCAATGATTTAATTATTGTCCAACACATTCTGGCCAAATTAACTTTGGCCTGTGGCTCCGGACACACCAATGTGCCTGTCTACTCTATTTAAAAATAAAACTGGATAGGATTTCATAGAAACCATCAGTGACGTCACTAACACGTTACTAAGTAACGCGTGACTGTAATCTGATTACTTTCATTCAGTAATGAATAATCTAACGTGTTTATTTTTCCAAACCAGTAATCTGATGAAAGTTAGGTTTCCTTTCTGTCTATGCGTTACAATTTTGTTATTGCCTCAAAATGTATGTAAACTGAAGAATATTGTAGTTATGTACGAAGAGCATTTTGAACAAAAAAATGCCAGAAAGGTTCCCGCTACGTGTTCGTTTCCATGGTAACCGCTCACAGTTACATCCTGTTTTTTTCTTGAGTTGCACATGCTTGTTGTGTGTTTTGGGACTGAGAAAGATGTGTGCCAGGCTGCCAGTATGGATGCACATTCGAGCCGAGTGCAGCCACCTGTTGAGATGTAAGAGGGAATGTTAATCCGTGTACGACCATGATGAGTATTTTTCCTTCATTCTGGAGGGTTGCAGCGATAGGTTGGACCCTTTACATGCGCGGCTGTTTCGTAGCTTTGCCGTTGCAAAGGCGGGTAATCATCGCTCCAAGTTGGCAATCGTTGTGTCATATTTGTGTTGCACATTTATGCCCTGAGGTGACGTGTTCGTTTAGCTTCTTTGGGATGTGTTTAAGTCCGACTGAGTGTAAAGTGCTGAGTTGCCTCCACGTTTTGTGGCCAAATTAACCGCGTGTATGTACGGCGTACATCTGGTTTGTGCTCCCGCATCCGCATCTGCCCCAACCTTTGTGTTTATTGCACTGTGCAATTCATTTGTGTGTTGTTGATTATTGTGCAGTCAATATGCATTGTTTTACATTGGTACTGATTTGCTGTTAACCCTAACCCCTAACCCGAAATTTACTCTAAACTTAGTTATTTGAATAAAAAAGTAATCAGTAAAGTAGATTAATTTTGGAGGCGTAATCAGTAATTTTAGTTATAATAATAAGTAATCTGTGACAACACTGGAAACAATCAGAGCTAGCAGTGCATTCATTTTTTTATATATATATATATCTACATGCGCTTCTCCTTGAAGCTCCTTCTAGTGAAGATGACTGGAAAAAAAGACATTTTTGGACAGCGTTTTACGGGGAAAAGGCCACCTGACGAGCAAGAAGAGGAGTTTATAACCTCAAAGAAAATAAAAACTTCTTTTAACAGATAATACCAAGAATCCTACCTAAAATATGGGTTTGTCGCAACAGATGACTTTGAGGCACCAAGTCCGCTCTGCGTAATATGTGGCCAAAAGCTATCAAATGAGACAGAGAAGCCTTCAAAGCTGCTTAAGCACATAGAGACTAAGCGCCCTGGAATATAAGATAAGCCTTTGGAATTTTTTTAAAAGAAAAAAAGCATGCGCCAAAAGGACAGAAACAATTACTGAGGGCCACCTCATCAACAAAAGTGAATGCACTGACAGCATCACTCCCCCCGGCAAATCGTATTGCTAAAGAAAAGAAACCTTTCACGATTAGAGAAGAACTTATTCTGCCTGCGACCAAGGACATTTGCTGTGAAGTTTTAGAGAGGCCGCTATTAAAAAGATTGATTCAGCATATTGTGAGTTACATTTTCCCTGCACTTTACATTCATTTTTAGCCTCATCTTGTTATTATATATTTACTGTATTTTTCTGTCACACATTGACAGTCTGTGAAAAAAGGCCCACATCACACCGATCCGTGGTGCAAAAAAGTTTGGGGACCCCTGTGCTAGAGTGATAAAGTAATAGAAATCAAGGTTATTTTATGTAGAACATATCCATAAATCCAGATGACATATGAACTTATTTACAAGTATTAGAAATTAATTTATGTTCATGTCTTTTGCTTTCTTGTACGTGTTAAATTCAAATATGTAAATATGAAGAATATTCAGACTTGCTGTTCCAGCTGCAAATAAATATTTAACTGGGGAAACTATGCAAAAAAAAAAATTAAGAAAAGGGCAAATATTTTTCACAGCGCTGTACTGTAAATCAGGCACGTTGTCTATACCTACACACTGCAGTAATTATTTAAATCCCCCTGGAATGAGTTGTCAGGTGTCATGGACTGCCAACCTTGACTGCTGGGAGATATTTTTCCTCTTAGTAGCATTCCCATATCTTCCCCCCAGTTAAATGGCAACATTCCAAGGCAGTGTGGTGCATGAACGGGTTCAGTGAACAATCGTTCATGACACGTTCATATTTTGGGCAAAAGTGAATTGAACGCATCGTATTTCTGTCTCAGGAACGTTACTGTGAACGTGCTCAATCTAGCGGTTGTGAGAGGCATTCATAACCTCATTTATGAGTTCAGAATTAGAGCCTTTCCAACAAAACTGCAGATAAACTCATTGGCTAAAAAACCACTATAAAAAACAAACATTGATAGTGGAAAACTATACAACCTGACAACCCAAGCTGCCTGTCACGTCTGTGTTGTTTTAGAAAATACGGCAGTAACCCGGTGTTCTGTCAAGATTTTGCTCCTGAAGCTTTTATGGTGGTGAATAAGCATTCTTTTACATTCAGTTGGACCCTCATTATTGCCCAAAGGTGCTAAATAAACAAGTTACATCATAAACATACATGTGCAACATGAATACAGCCTAAATAAATGCTTAACGGCACGAGGAAGACATTAGCGGTGAGAGAGCTGTGTGGAGCCGAGTTGAGCACAGCCACATGGTAGGATGTGTGTGAGGAGAACTTTCCTTTGTGCGGTCCATGACCAAACGTAAATACTAGGGCTGTCAAAATTATCGCGTTAACGGGTGGTAATTAATTTTTTAAATTAATCACGTTAAAACATTCGATGCAATGAACGCACATGCATGTCCCGCTCAAACAGATTAAAAAGACTGCACAGTGTCATGTCCACTTGTTACTTGTGTTTTTTGGTGTTTTGTCGCCCTCTGCTGGCACTTGGGTGCGACTGATTTTATGGGTTTAAGCACCATGAGCATTGTGTAATTACTGACATCAACAATGGCGAGCTGTTAGTTTATCTTTTGATTGAAAATTTTACAAATTTTATTAAAACGAAAACATTAAGAGGGGTTTTAATATAAAATTTCTATAACTTGTACTAACATTTATCTTTTAAGAACTACAAGTCTTTCTATCCATAACCCTAACCATATCCCATATCCTTATCCCTAACCCTTAACCCTTACATCCATGTCCCATATCCCTAACCCTTATCGCGTTAACGATAACCACAACCCTAACCATATCCCATAGCCATATCCCTAACCCTTACCGCGTTAACGGGCGGTAATTATTTTTTAAAATTAATCACGTTAAAATATTTGACGCAATTAACGCACATGCCCCGCTCAAACAGATTAAAATGACAGCACAGTGTCATGTCCACTTGTTACTTGTGATTTTTTGGTGTTTTGTCGCCCTCTGCTGGCGCTTGGGTGCGACTGATTTTATGGGTTTAAGCACCATGAGCATTGTGTAATTATTGACATCAACAATGGCGAGCTACTAGTTTGTCTTTTGATTGAAAATTTTACAAATTTTATTAAAACGAAAACATTAAGAGGGGTTTTAAAATAAAATTTCTATAACTTGTACTAACATTTATCTTTTAAGAGCTACAAGTCTTTCTATCCATGGATCCCTTTAACAGAATGTTAATGTTAATGCCATCTTGTTGATTTATTGTTATGATAAACAAATACAGTACTTACGTACAGTATGTTGAATGTATATGTCCGTCTTGTCTTTCAGTTCCTACAGTAATTTACAGAAAAATATGTCATATCTTACAGATGGTTTGAATTGCGATTAATTACGATTAATTAATTAATTAAAATTTAAAAAATGAAAAATTAAAAAAATTAATTAATTTTTAAGCTGTGATTAACTCGATTAAAAATTTAATCGTTTGACAGCCCTAGTAAATACATACATATACATAATTCCTTTATTTACAGAAAGTTTTTGGTGTTTACCTTAGAATCACTGCATTCGCAGCGGTTTTGTAACATGCTGAGAGCCACAAAGTTTCAAATTATGATGGGGTGAAAAATCTGACAGAACACTGGCCCAGTTCCAACGTTTAAGTGACTATTACAAATAGGTCAGTACTGACGCTGATTTGTAAATGAATAAGGAGATGATCTGACACAGTTTTAGTGCTAAAGTGGATAAAATAATTGCCATCTGTGGTTGTAGGATATCGACTCTGCCAATAAAAGCTTGTAGCAATTATTGGGGGGAAGAAAGAACAGAACTACAAAAGTTGATATTTTTGAAACATGAACTTAAGTTCAAAATTTTGAATAATGAACTATGGACTAAACAGTTCATTTTGAAATTTGTTAATTGCAATTCGAACTAGTTCATGTAGAAAATGAACTTTCCCAACACTGTTCCAAGAATTGCAACCGTCTGTCCGTCTTTCTGTCTCATTCTCTCCTCCATCTTTCTCTCTTGCTCTTTCCTCCTACTGTACCTGTTAAACACAGGATTAGAGTACACTCGGCAGGGTGCAAATATAACCCTTGTCACAACCAGAGTTTAACACAACACTTTGTCTCTGCTCACTCATCTGCTGCTGCCTGGAGGTAGTTATATTGTTGTCAGCCTCTAGTTGTTCAGTTGCCAGAATTGTTGTTTCACTGTTTGACCTGTAGTTATTATTACTATTTTTTTTTTTTGAAGCACTCTGGTCAAGGATCTCCACCAGCAACATGACATTTGAGACAATGTCTGCTCTATTATTCCTCTTGTGTATGTTTTCTAATACAGAATTAATATGATGGCCTGTACGAAATGGTAAATGGAGTTATATTTATATAGGGATTCACACTACCGGTATATCCTCATCCACTAACTGGTGACGCAGCAACGTGGGGTTCAGTATCTTGTTCAAGGATACTTACAACGGTTCATCATGAACCCACAACTTCTGGGTTTGGCAACAGCTACCTTACCACTGAGCCATGCCACCCACAAAACCACAAATCAAAGTTTTTTCATTATTTTATCCAAAATGAGCACATGATACCTGGAAAGAGCTTTGCCAGAGGTATAGTGGTAGTACTCCAACATTTCTTGCGCCATTGTTCTTTGATAGTAGGCCAGTATTAGTTGCCTTACAACTTTATTAGGAACATGATAGGCCCAAAGAATATGTCACAAAAGTATGTACAAAACATAAAATCAACAATAACATAAAATCTTAACTTTGATCCTGTGTTGTATTTCAAAAGGTCAGATATAACTAATAGTATTCTTAATAAACCCAACCAATATACAAATAATTCTGCACCCCAAGTGTCATATATGTGTCATAGACGTCACAATACTTAACATGACACGGGAAACCGATCCGTAGGGGGACTATTTAAAAAAAAAACTTCAAATTTAAATATTTTCAAAACAAAAGCTGCTACTGACCTAAAACTAAAACAGGCACCTACCTTAGCCATATATGAGTCTCCATGCGCAGCGGCATAAAAAAATTCAAAGTCGTTCCCTTATAAAATCCTGATTAATTATTTTGTATGCAAGTATAACAAAACTTAAAATTGCTATAAAATTCTCAGATTTTACACTAGATGCACAAAAATCACCAAATGCAGAGATAATCACCTATATTTTCACGATCAATAGCAATATTTAACATATATAGGTTTTTGCCCAAAATAGCAACTCATTTTTTTTTCTTTAATGCAAGTTTTCAACAGCTAGTAAATGACTCAATTTAACATCAGAAACTTAATACTTGAGGAAAACATGCAGAATCAATTATGAATATTATATAAATAGATTATTAATAGATTGTATATACCATCAGAAATTATTATAGAATAGTATAGCCCTTTATTATCATTATACAGTTGTACAATGAAATTGTGGAGCATCTCCCTTTACAGTGCAGGATGAGATAAGTTAAAATCTCAAAAGTGACGTGCAAGTATGAAATCTAAATAAACATAAATATAATCTAGTCTGTTAGCTCTTTGTTATGATAAGGGGTCTGCCACAACGGCTTTTTCCATTGAAAATTATTGTAAATAAATGCTTAAATCACTGAATTCTTTATAGATATGTACGTAAAACAGTCTCGATTCTTGGTTAAAAGCAAAAACCGGGCAGTTGGGAGTTATTTTACGTAAATATTACGAGGTATGGAGCAGCTAATTTCTCCAATTGATTTTTTTTCAAAATGCATGCATGGCACGAAAAATATAATAATTACCTTGAATCCTCGAACAAATCACTGCTGAGACAATCCTTCTTGTTAGTATGCGGTCCAGCTTTCGTACTTTTTGAATGTGAATCCAGCTTTGTGCTAAAATGCATGTGTAAATGGTAAATGGACAGTACTTATATAGCGCATTTATCTACATTGTTACCATGCCCAAAGCGCTTTACATTAGCACACATCTACCCTTTTACGCACACACTCATGGTGCTGCTGCCATGCAAGGCACTATCAACCCGTTAGAGGCAAATTAGGGTTCAGTGCCTTGCCCAAGGGCACTCCGACAATGCACAGTCATAACCGGGAATCGAACCGCTGACCCTTCGGTCCTAGGACAACTCCAGCTACCAACTGTACCACGGCCGTGAGACTTTCACTCCCACCTACTTCTAATAAATGAAGCTGAGTCACACTGCCCCCTACGGGCAGGCGGGGTGCAGTGAATAAAGGAGCTATCAGGTCAAGTATTTTGATGTCTATGTATATGTTCTAAAAGTGAGTCACTTTGAAGGGAGCCGAATTCTACGATATGTACATACTTTGGGATGCCCCTTTGCGACAGCTTTTGGAACATTTTGCAATAAAGCACGAGTACATTATTGAGTTGTAGGTTCTATAGTTGTACATTTTCTAATGTGCAAATATATGCCAGTCCGTTTGAAACCAAGCTGATTGTCATTTTAGTAAGAATGTATGTATTTTACATTTTTGTCATTCCATAATATTCTCCACAAGACTTTGGAGAGTTTACTGGACAAGGCAATTTGTTCCTTAACTGTTGATTCAGAGTCAGAATGTCAGATTCTACAACTCTTGGGGCCTGATTGGAGCACCTCAGTGGGAATGAGGGACCACCCTGGGTCCTGCGGCACAGCTGGTATCACCTTAACCCCTGTGGGTTCTGGTGTCGAGCCTGTCCCCACCACTGTTGCCCTGTCACTTTTTCCATTCACCACATGAGACATGAGTAACATGCATGACTAGGCACACTTAAAAATAGGCTCCATTAGACACATTTCGGTTACTTTTTTTTTCTGTGTCAATTCCTTGGACATGGTCATACAACTGATCTATTATAAGAAGTCCTCGCTCTGGTGGTCGTCATGCGTAAATGTAGGCTGATCAGACCATTTCTAGTATGCTGGCCTGTCACTAGTCAGTGGTTGGAATTCTTCATCTCTGCCTGACTGCCAGTCTGTGTGAATTAAGACCTTCTCACAGAGGTTCATCACACAGCATGACACACAGAGAATATCAGCAGAAAATAATCACACTTCTGTCATCTTTTGTAAAAGTTGACAAGGGAGCATTTTTTTTTTTTTTCCCATTCGGCGTTTTAGTGAAAAGAAATAAGACTGTCAAACGTTGATAGATTGTAAAATAAGAGAGCAAAAACTGAATTGCAGTTTTAATGAGATGTTACCCTCTTCCTGCCCTCCTCGTTTTATTTATTTCTAATCACAGTCAGTTGAAATATATGTGCGAGTGGTTCCTTTTATTGGTATGTACTGTATGTTAGTCTTCATCAGGAGGGTTAGTTGTTGCCAAGGCAACACCTCCTCTCCCTGGAGAGCATGTGCATGTGGAGAAACCCGTGGAAATGACACCCGACTGTATTTTGGGCTGTGGTGTGTGGGCTGAGCAGCAAGCAGGGGGCCTCTCGTGAAAACCTGTGGCAGGTTCAAAGGACATTGGTCACATCATCTTTCTACTCATAACAATATATTCCTAAGAGTGTTTGAAAGGCCTTGTTCAGAATGCGGGCAAAACAGATTCTTTGGATTAAATTGCATCTTGAAACTCTAGGTTCTGTGATGGTTACATTTGCAAATGACCATAACAGATTTGTTTGGGTCTAAACAGTACACAGTGTTCTGTTCTGATTTGTTATAGGTTGATCTTATAAAGATGGCAGTGTCACTGCTTAATACCAGTAGTGTTGGAAACAGACATACTAGCACATATCTGTTTATTTGATTTTTATTTTGATTTGCTGGGCCTGTGTGTTTACTGGTGACTGGTTTGATTGGCTTGTCATTGTATAAGTGTGTGCCAAGTTGCCAATATTAAACTTAATGAGATGGCTGAGATAATCTTAATAATTTTTTGCAATGTTATTAGTACAGGTGGTGCATATTATGACATCAAACCAGGGGCTAATTTGTGCCGGATCCTGCCGGAACAAGATCCGGCACCTCTTGATTTTTGCCTTCCTGTGTTCTGTGACTTATTTGGGCATATCTGGCACCTCTCATGTATATTTATATAAAATAATAATTTTAAAAAGTTAATTAAAAGATGTGTTGTAATTGCCCAAAATAGGGGGAAAGAAGGAGAGGAGTCGTTGATGGCTTTCTCAACTTTATTGTGGCAAGAATAAGAAAACAATAAACAAAAAACCAGCCACATTGGACTGCTAACTTTTGCTTCTCGCCTGTCTCCCCCTTGCTTCCTACTACCTCACAGCGCTCCAGTCCCAGCGTCTCTTAAAGGGACCATGCATAGTTACGGACATTTCAGTATAAAATAAAAATAATAATATGCATAAATTAATTTACAGAACAAATCCCAAGAATTGAATTGATACTTTCCTCACCAAGATGCTATGGCTCAGTCCTGGCTATACAGCGAGCTAAACTCCCAAATGACGATGCAGGACATCGGTATGATTTGTTGTCTTTATTTTGCCGTTGATCCTAACGTCATCACTTGAAGACTGAAACTAAAAATAGAAATGAAACAAATTAACTTCGTCCTCAATAACAAACATGTTCACATCAACGAAAATAAATTATAATTAGCTGTTAATACAGCAATGACGCAAACGGTTAGCATACGTTCGCTAGCATCCGCCCATCGTTCAAACAACTATACAACTGGCTTTAAGTGTCCGATCGTGAGTGGAAACACACAATACAAAAGATGATTTCAACATGCCAAAAGACAGTGGCATTTACTGTCTTTTTTTTCAAAAAGAAGGAAGATGGTTCAAAACGAGTCGGAAAAGCAAGAACAGGCAATGAGGACAGCTGCAGCGATCATGTTAAGGGAGCAGGCATGCTAACAGCAGGAGGCAAGCGCCGCAGCAGTTAGCCAGGTTCACGAGCAGCCAACTAAGCCGGGGCAGGAGGCTGCTACCATGGCGGTAACTGATCAGATTCAGCTCCACCCGGAGTGGGGGCCAGCTACTGCACCAGCAGTCAGCCAGAGCAACAGGCCAGTACCCTTATGGGAAATTTAGGTTTGGGCTGCACAATTTGTAAGGCAGTGGGAACTTTGGGGCCAGAGAAGCCGGGGGAGAATGGGTTTGTGTTATTTATTGTAATCTCAGATTTTTTTTTTTCTGTTTTACAAGTTAGCCTCGACGTTACTGCAAGTCCCACCTGTGGTTATGTGTGTTATATTGGCCGTGCTGTGCAGAATATAGCCTAAATAATTATAAATTGTTGTCATAACATTAACCCTTTAAGGTCTGGGCCTATTTTGTCTGATTTTGCATGCCTTTGAAGTTGCCTTTATATTTCAAAGAAAGAATTGTTTACGATGGCCTGGTTTGGTCCCTTTTTTTGCGACACCTTGAACTTCATGTCCAAATTGTTGTTTCCTTCACTGATCAATTATAAATCATCATTTTGGGCCCAAAAAGACCAAAAATTCCAAAATCGTTTTGTCAAAATTTTTAATATTGATGTCCAATTGACAACCAAACATGCGTAACGAACCGTTCTGAAACTTTGTAATATTTATTCAACATGTTAGGATGAACATTCAACCAAAAAAATTTAGAATAAATAGTCTTATATTTGACAATTCAACATAAACAACAGGTATAGCCATAGGCGTTTTTTGCCTTTATACATGCTCCAGTCAAAACAGGTTATATACAGCAGACCTAACAGTGAAGAACAGTGAAAAAATATATACCATCTAACACAAAAAGTGTTTAGAGGCCATCTCTTTATGAGTTTAGGTATTGCGGCCCATCGCCTGATGAAAACTATGTACACACAATCAAGCTTCTTGAACACACATTTATATACACAAATTGAGAAGATTGATGTGGGAAAAAATATATATATATATATATATATAACACTGGGGGGAAAAAAGCATTTTCAAAAATATTTACAATAAACAAGTTAAATTTTTTTCAGTCATGCCACTCCGAAAAGCAGTTTCGTCCTGGAATTAGACACGGCTACATCACACAGCTCACACTTCCATGGGGTGTCGGTCCTCTTTCCACCCTTCCATTTTCATTTCACTTTACTTTCATTGTCACTATAAATGTACATGAAAAAAAAGTCAGTATTTATGAAAATAATAAAGTATAAAATAAAAATATATACAGCAATAAATAATAATGGAAATCTATATGTATGACAATAGAAAGAATACCATAGCTGAATATGTGCTATATCCCTAATCTTCATATAGAAAGAAGAACACCACAAATTATAAATTCCTGCCTGGGATACCCACAGTGCACGTACGACTTTGATCTGATATGCACATTTTATTATTATATACACAAACACACACTTATATTGCATCAAAATTAACTTTGTCTTGCAATATCAAAAGAAACTTTCAAAAGAAACGTTTTCAGCATGAAAAAAAAGAGTGAGTTGGTTTACCTCTGCTCGTCGATGGCGTCACCCACGTGTTCAAATCCGTCACTTTCTTCACTCGAGGACTCTTCCGAAGAAGACGATGATGACGAATTTGGACCATCCTCTTCCTCAAGTTGATCAGAAGCACAATTGCTTGCGCTAAATTTAGTTTTCCGTTCATTGTCAAAGTCACACAAAGTCGCTGCTCGATCCAGCAGTATCCAACTGGCCGTCGCTCGCCACCTCGCTGCTTCAGAACACTCCTCCCTCTCGTTCGGTTGAACCTCGCACCGCAGTTATATTTATAAAAAAAAAAAAAAAACGCATTTTGTGCTTCCACTGTGACTTCGAAAGGGTTCGTTTGATTTGTGTTTTTTTCATGGAGCTTCCGTTTTGAAAAAGGACTAGAAATGATGGAAATATAGACATAAACAAATGATCCATGCAGCGTTTTAATGTTTTTTTGAGAGGACAATAAAACTATAAAACTTAAATGACAATATCTCACGTTCTAGTTGGTCGATTGACTTCAAATAATAACGAGAGTAAACCGCAACTTCCGCACTTTAAAACGAGACCAACCAACGGCATGTGGGTGACGTAATTAAAACGTGAGGGCGCTTCAAAGACGACGTGCGCTGAGGACGCGCCGGCGCGTCCTTCGACTCTCAAGGGTTAATACCATGGATATTATCTGAAATTCAGGCTTTTAGGTCCCGCAGCATGGCAAGTGGGCATTTCCGTGTTGTTTTCAGCACCATTTTCTGCGTATGTACAGGGCTCTGTGCCCGTCTTGTCATCCCTGCGCTGTTGTATGTACTTTGCGTTCTGCCACCTTATGATTTACAAATTAATCACTGCAGCAAACTGTTTTTGTTTTTTTTTCTCATTCACTCCATTTACGTTTTCTTTAGGTTATATTTAGCTCTTAGTGGGTTGTTAAGAGAAAATAGAATTGTTGGATTTGTTGTAAGAAGTAGAGTCTATGAGATAGACAATGTCTATATTGTAAGAATTTCTGGAATAGCACAATTTGAAAACTATTTCTTTGATAAGGAATTCTGAATTTATTTCGTGTCCCCCAGATCGTGGCAGATCAATAAACTATTACTCATCTTGTCTTAAATAAGTCAGCGAAATCATGTTGCTGGAGTGCTAAAAATTTAAATAACAAAATCTGACACTTATTTCCACATTTTCAAAATATACATTCTGTCCACTTAAAAAAAATGCTGCATAAAAACACCAAACTGCCCTCCTAGGAATGATGCCTGGCATTTTAACTTTTTTCCCATATTGCATTGCGTGCAGCTGCATTATTGACAAAACAAGCATCCTCTCACAAAGACTCTTAACTGTAAAGTCAAACAAACGGGAAAATACAATACTTCGATTAACAAAAGGTGAAAGGATGTAGTTCATTTAATCTGCTTGTGAGCCAATTATGCATCATCGATCACTGAAGAAATGTGTGCTTTCTCTCGTTCACAGGCTGATAAGCCTTTTGACACACAATGTGGTCTTTTTTTCTCTTGCTGTTGTAACCCACTGATTATACGCTTTGAGTGATAACGAGAGATAGGGTAATAAGTGTCTTAATCAAAGGGTTGTTTGATGTACCTGACAGTAGCATCCGCTGGTACAACTATGCTTTGCTGTCGATGTGCTGGTGTGCTTGGCCGGGTCTGCATGATAAAAATCAATCCTGTCTAAATCATGACAAGTCCCTGAGCTGCTGTAATGTGAACACAATCAGCATGACAAACAAGTAATAAATCTATGTACTTAGTCCCCAGACATCTAAAAAGTATGTCAGTAGAGATAGAATGCTAAAGACAGTTGCATTTTCTTTGGTATTAAATCACGCAAGGCTAAGAGCGCTGAGGTCTGTCCCATGAGACACTACTGCTGTTAGTATGGCTGTGTTGTGTCAGGGGAAAGAATAAATTAAAAACACTCATGTGACTGTAAACAACATTTTGCCTTTTATTGTGTAATTGAGTTATGCAAGGATGTTTTGCTGTCCTATTACTCCTAGCACTACATGCTGTCATTTCATATTGTTAGAAAACGTTTAAATATTCAATACTCATTGTGTATTGAATGCAATTTTTCGGTTGACATTTTGGAAATGATATGTGTCTAGAAACACAAGTTCATGTGAAATTAAGACTGCCTCGCTCCTGAAAAGTATTAATATCAGTGCACACATCTGAGCTGTGAAAAGACAAAAACAAAAAAGCATTGATCATGTGTTTGGAATCATGTGACCATTCAAGATGGCAACCGCTGCGTACTTGTTTGAAAGAAAGGCTTCCATAGCCTTGTCCCATTTGTGTTTGCCCTAATCTTACAGACCTGACATTGTAAAGGCAAATGTAAGCTGGCCATAAATCAAATAACTCATTCTCCATGTGCAGTGCAGTACGCAATCCATTCAAATGTACGCCCAACAAGTGTGCAATTTCTGAAAGGTATTATACTGACGTTTTAGTGTTAATTTAAAACACTATTCTACTCCAAGCATGCTCCACTAATGCCCTGATGAGTACACAGAGCCCTGACATTTTAACTGAGACTGCCCCCAAAAGCCCTTTTTTTTCCCTTCAAATGAAAGTGTTGGGGTTGTACACTCTGGGCGAACACGTGCCTTTGCACGCCCTTGCACGTACCTGCAGCAGCAGCACTGTTTCACTGAGCCGGAGTCTAGTCTCCGCATGGCAAAAACAATTTTCTAACCCACTTAAAACTTGCTACTAACTGTAAACAATCGTGTTGCTGTTTTTACGTTTCTGGTTCTCATTGAGATATATATTTTTTCTTTTCATAGAGATATGCTAATCTAAGCCTGTGCCCTATAAATAATAACCCCAATCAGAATATAAATTGTACACAGCATGTGTGTTGTGATGTTCCTCTTTGCTGAAAGCTCAAAGCTTATTTGGGGAGCTTTATATTCTGCATGGTGCACATGCTGTTGCCAGCAACAGTAAAACCACAAAAAGCCATGCAAACTTTTATTGGCTTGATGGACTTTTTTTTAAATCCTTTTTTAACATTCACCCTTCTGCCAGGGAGATCTCCTGTACTGTTGCTAGGGCAACATAATTAGGCCAAAGCAGTTGACAGGTCTTTTGTCTGGCTTTCTTATCTACTCTTCTACCTCATTCAAATCTAAATCCACTTTCTCTCAATTTTAGCAACTGGCACAGTTATGTCAGAAGCTTATCCCTTTTGTTACATTAAAGACGATTATTAAATGAAATGTTCAGCATTATGCCATCATTTTTGTCTGTGAAATACTGTAGTGACACTTCAGGCTGTGGTAAAAGTCAACCATACATGATGTCCTGTTCCCAAAAAAAAGAAAAAGTTTCAGTGAATTGTATGGCTTGCATCTCGACTACTCTGGCTTTTAAAACACCCAAAACAGTAAGATTGTGATTGATTAAAAGCCCTGAGAATAAAATAACTACCCAGGAATCAGTAAACAAAATTATATTACAGTGGGGCAAATAAGTATTTAGTCAACCACTAAATGTGCAAATTCTCCCACTTGAAAATATTAGAGTGGCCTGTAATTGTCAACATGGTAAACCTCAACCATGAGAGACAGAATGCGGAAAAAAAAAAAAAAACAGAAAATCACATTGTTTGATTTTTAAAGAATTTATTTGCAAATCATGGTGGAAAATAAGTATTTGGGCAATACCAAAAGTTCATCTCAATACTTTGTTATGTATCCTATGTTGGCAATAACGGAGGCCAAACGTTTTCTGTAACTCTTCACAAGCTTTTCACACACCGTTGCTGGTATTTAGGCCCATTCCTCCATGCAGATCTCCTCTAGAGCAGTGATGTTTTGGGACTGTCGTTGGGCAACACGGACTTTCAACTCCCTCCACAGATTTTCTATGGGGTTGAGATCTGGAGACTGGCTAGGCCACTCCAGGACCTTGAAATGCTTTTTACGAAGCCACTCCTTTGTTGCCCTGGCTGTGTGTTTGGGATCATTGTCATGCTGAAAGACCCAGCCACGTCTCATCTTCAATGCCCTTGCTGATGGAATGAGATTTTCACTCAAAATCTCTTGATACATGGCCCCATTCATTCTTTCCTTTACATAGATCAGTCATCCTGGTCCCTTTGCAGAAAAACAGCCCCAAAGCATGATGTTTCCACCCCCATGCTTCACAGTGGGTATGGTGTTCTTCGGATGCAATTCAGTATTCTTTCTCCTCCAAACACGAGAACCTGTTTTTCTACCAAAAAGTTCTATTTTGGTTTCATCTGACCATAACACATTCTCCCAGTTCTCTTCTGGATCATCCAAATGCTCTCTGGCGAACCACAGACGGGCCTGGACGTGTACTTTCTTCAGCAGGGGGACACGTCTGGCAGTGCAGGATTTGAGTCCCTGGCGGCGCATTGTGTTACTGATAGTAGCCTTTGTTACTCTGTTACATTTTGACGCCACAGGGTGAGCTCTTGCATGGAGCCCCAGATCGAGGGAGATTATCAGTGGTCTTGTATGTCTTCCATTTTCTAATAATTGCTCCCAGAGTTGATTTCTTTACACCAAGCGTTTTACCTATTACAGATTCAGTCTTCCCAGCCTGGTGCAGGTCTACAATTTTGTCTCTGATGTCCTTCGACAGCTCTTTGGTCTTGGCCATAGTGGAGTTTGGAGTGTGACTGACTGAGATTGTGGACAGGTGTCTTTTATACCGATAATGAGTTAAAACAGGTGCCATTAATACAGGTAACGAGTGGAGCCTCGTTAGACCTCGTTAGAAGAAGTTAGACCTCTTTGACAGCCAGAAATTTTTGCTTGTTTTTAGGTGACTCAATACTTATTTTCCACTCTAATCTGGAAATAAGTTCTTTAAAAATCAAACAATGTAATTTTCTGTTTTTTTTCCACATTCTGTCTCTCGTGGTTGAGGTTTACCCATGTTGACAATTACAGGCCTCTCTAATCTTTTCAAGTAGGAGAACTTGCACAATTGGTGGTTGACTAAATACTTATTTGCCCCACTGTATTATTTTAAGCACGGAGTCTTTGTGCATATCACTGTCGTGGATTAGCACATTACCATTATTTGTTGCAAATTCCTCTTTTGTAGAGATAATGTCCTTCAAACAGGGCCTTTTATGAAATAGTTGACTGATAGAAACGATTTCATTGCCATTGTTAGCTAGTTAATGAATGCAATTAACCCTGACCTTGTAAGTATGTGTAGTTTATTACCCTCTGCACATTTGGTTTGTGTCAATTATTCTCACCCGTCAAGTGGAATAGACTCCAGCTTTCCCGTGACCCTGAACAGGATTTGTTGTTTAAGCAATGGATGGATGGTGTCTAGTAATGTTGTGCTGAAGACCAAAACTTGCCCGAAACTTTTTGAGATTCCAGTCCAAGATGAAAACAAGCCCTTTAAAATGTGGTCTCAAGTGTACAGGACTTGTACCTGGTGTAATGCACTTCGTTTTAATGATGGAATAGTAACCCTCCTCGATCATAATATGCTCTTCTTACAGTATATTATATCTTCTGTATGGTTTTGTGCCAGGAAATGCACTGGAATGTTGTGTGCAGTGCAACATATAGACATGAGTAATGAAGAATATGTATGTCACAATGTGGACTACTTAAACATGCGGATGATGTAAATCTGGAAGCATTAGCGCATGACCAATTAAAATTACTATGGATATTTATGTCATTTTTTTCCCTAGAAAAACAATAATTGCTTGTGTTACAGCTTTATTACTTTGCTCCCAACATTTCTAAATGAATAATGTGGGCCATTATGCACGCAGCTAAGGTATAACATTTTTGTGTTATGAATTGGTTCCTCGTAGCTCTCTCTTTTAGCAGAGGACTCTGTAAAATCCAAATTATAATAATGGTGCTCTGACATTGGAGATGTACTGTAAGTTTAAATGTACAACAGGATCTGCAGTGATTAGGGCTGCAGCTATCGATTATTTTAATAGTCGATTAATCAAAGAACTAGTTAGTTCAAATAATCGAGTAATCAGATAAGGAACATAAAAAATTGAAATACATGAGCTACCTCAAAGGGTACAAAAAATATATAAATGAGGATCTACAGTAAGTACAACAAAATAACAATTGGCTAACTTACATAGCAAAGTCCGCTAGCTTAAATGGTATAAAATGCTAACATTTTTTTACAATGCCCTTAACAAATGGTTTCATCACATATTCCTACAAAAAAAAATGGCTAAATATACCTATAAACTAAATTATGAATGCATTAAAAAACATTACTTAACAGGGAGCAGTTGGATTCAGCCATGTGAAATTAGTTATGTCATATTCACTGTTGCCACTAGAGAGCAGTGTATCCACCCAAAATCAATAAAACTAAACGCAAACACTTTCAAAACAAACCATTACAATGCCACTTTAATTAAACAAAAACTTGAAGCAGCAAAATTTTATTTGGATCTTTTTTCTAATGGAATTACTCGAGTTAATCGATTATTTGTTGCAGCACTAGCAGTGATGATCCAGTTTGTAGTGATTTAAATGTGATTTTTATGTAAACCCTAATTTGGCTTGTTTTTAAAGACATGAGAGCCGAGGGCAATGTCTACAGTTCAAAGAAATCAGCTCTTTGTCATCGTCAGTGTTGGGAATAACGCTGTTATAAATAACGCCGTTACATAAAGGCGTTATTTTTTTCAGTAACGGGGTAATCTAACTAATTATTTTTTCCGCCGTTACAACGCCGTTATGGTTATTGACAGTCAAAAGTGGTGCGTTACTTACTTTGAATAAATTGAAGAAACTACCAGCCGTAGCGAGTCTACTCTGCTCTGTTTATTTGTCATCCAAAACTTGGGGTGCGTTCAGGTTCATGGCAATGAAAATAGTAAACACACATAGCCTACCTTTGCAAGAACAATGGAGTTGCCGTTTGATACAGTCATAATGTGCAGGTCCTGCACCCATCCGCAGCAAAACTGTTCGTAGCTTTGTAGCGATTTGTAATTTCGGAATCGCTGATGAGTTTAGTAACATACACCAAACAATAAATACAGCAGAATGTCCATTTCGCGTAATTGTGGAAGCCCGTCGACATGACATCTTTACTCCATTTGTCTTCAGCTTGCTCGTAAGGGTCAACATTGTTCACATCCTTAAGTTTGATCACATATTTGTTTTTTGCCTTAGTAACGAGTTTGTCTGTTTATCGAACTGGCAAATTAAAGTTTAATGTCCCGCGAGCCAGACCTGCTTCCAATATGGCTGCATTGTTGTCAAATCTCATGTGCATTCTGTGATGTAAACGCTCGAGCCTACTAGCGCACGTACTTCAGAACCGGTTGTTTATATGTGAATTGTCTCGCCCTATGTTTGTATATGTATATTTGTTGTTAATAAAGTTTTTTTTTTTTTTTTTCTTTTAACAAACTTCAGAGCGGGTGTTTTCACACTCAAACCGGAACAGCGCGTGTGGCAAACACACACACGCAAAACAGATGCAGAGGGATATGATGGCTGAGCATTCAGAGGAAAATGTGTCCTTTACGAGATGGAGATATAAACACAATTTCAAGTTGGTAGAATTTAAAGGAAAGAACGTGCATGTAAAGTGTAATTTATGTCCCGGGGCAAAGCTTTTGCCGACGTATGTGGTAAGCAATTCAAATCTGTTTATTTTTGTTGCACTTCAAGTGTAGGATAAATATGTTGCTGATGAGGTGCAATAAATATTACAAGGTTCTATAACACAACTACCTGTCTGTTCTTCTCTATTCAACTGACTCGAATACTGCTCAGAAAATTTCAAATTCTTTGACATACAACGACTTCTTTTTAAAGTAGTGGAAATAGTTACTTTCCCTGGTAACTAGTTACTTTTATTATAGGGTAATTCAGTTACTAACTCAGTTACTTTTTGGAAAAAGTAATGAGTAACTATAACTAATTACTTTTTTAAAGCAACGTGCCCAACAGTAGTCATCGTCCAATGTATGTTTTAAAATTATGCATTTATCTTAGTCTCGCTCCATCCAGTGGCAGTGAATAATCATTTTCAGTGACACTGATGATGAGAGACCTCCATTCTATTTGAACTGGGAAACACTAGCAGTCTATGATCAGTGTCAGCCTTTACAGTTTAACTGTTTAGAAGTCTGTTGCCATCAATGGCTGTGAATGAGTTAAAAGGACAGTGTATATAATGCCACACTGCCACACTAATACTGCTTGTGGACTGTACTACACATATAGTTCTGCTCGAGGGCGCTAACAAGTGTGTTGCTTTCACAATAAAATCAAAGTTCTACAGTTGTTGGAAATGGAGATTGTTTTCTGTGTGTCAGACTGTGGCAGTGCATCATTATACACACTCACTGAAACGATACGTTGCATGTATTATTACTCTAGTCTCTATCAAAGTATATACTCTTAGTTTGTAAATACACCGACTTCCAAAATATTAGAAAAAATGTAAGATGACAACAGGAGACACACAACAATAACAGCTTGACACATCACAGCTTCCTAGATGAAGCTACCGGACTAATCATTACTGACAGCACATTCAGGGGGTGAATTTGAGAGAATCAGTGAGGGAAAACTATTGTGTTAGACACCAACTGTTACAAATGGTGTTTGAATTTCAATAAACAAACAGCAGTTCCAAGCAGGCTGTGACTCAAGCGTGAAAGGAATGATTAGTTAGGGGAAATGTCTTGGTCACAGTATAAGTGTAGAGCGAGTGTACTTTTTGCAGTGTGTGTAAAGCAGCCGTTCAGTTCATATCATAAGCTCATTATATCAGAGCCATAAAGTGATTATGGCTCCAGTAAGGCATTGTTCTGCTGTTGACAGGATTAAATATGACTTTAGAGAGAGACTGATTATGCTTGCTCTCCGCTCAAGTGTTTGCTTGCTTTGTTAAAGCAAATACTGTATTAAACTGGACTGTTTGCAGTTAGCCTTTTTTCACTTGTGAACTTTATGGTTGCTGCTTGTGTTTGCTTTTTTTCTTATCTGAAAGTGCCCAACATATTTTTAGACACTGAGGTTTATTTTTATTATTATTATTGACATTGTTTTTTGCTGTTTTGAAATCCTTCGACTGGTCATAGTACATCTGATTTTTAGTTTTGCTCTCTCAAAACTATTAAAAATCAAAGATCTTGTCAACTATCATACATCTATAATGTTATATAAAGCAAAAAATAAATTACTGCCACATGATATACAAAACCTATTTAAGGTTCGTGAGAATATCTATAGTCTGCAAGGCTCTGGAAATTTTATGTTACCAAGATTTCGAACTTTTTGCAAAAGTTTTCGTGTGTCTGTATGTGGAGTGAAACTCTGGAACAATTTAGACAATAATTTCAAGCAGTGTCAAAATATCCAAAAATTTAGAATCGTTGTATAAAAATATGGTCTGGTCACAGTATAATGACATTTGCTGACAATATGTGTTGCTTTTTTGTCAATTGGTGTAAATATTGAAATTATTGTCAATGAGCATACTTTAGTTGGTTGTCTATTGGTTTAGTTGTGTTTGTCTGTTTTTCCTTTTTTCTTCATTTTCATTGTGTGGACAGGAGTATCCCACGAAGTAAAGATGCTGGACAATGAGATCAGGGGTGGGATAAAATACGTTTTTTCTTCTTCCCACTCCCTTTCGAGTGCAATTATTTTTGTTGAATTGTATGTTTTTTGGGTTTTTTTGTGTGTGCATGCTCGAAGTAAAAAAGCTTCATCAAAAAAAAAAAAAAAAATTGTATATTTTTTGGGTTTTTTGCGTGTGCATGCTCGAAATAAAAAAGCTTCATCGAGAAAAAAAAAAAAAAAGATTACAAATATGGACTTTCTTTTTTGCAGAAGAAATCAGGGCTACTGAAAACACAGGAGAAGGAGCGATGGAAGGAGAAGAGGGTTGTAAAACGGACAAAAACCGAAGATGAGGAGGTGGAAGAGGAAGAGGAGAATGTTCAGCCTTTTGTCGATCCACTGGAGAAAGGATTCTTTCATCATGCCCAGCGAGAACAGGAGAGGATGAACGAGAGGCTTCTCAAAAAAACATACTCCAAGAAGAACAAAATGGTTAGTGTCTTCTTCTTCAGCTCTTTAAGTGGGCAATTACATTTGCTTAGAAGTTATATATTAGTTACAAGGGGGAATGTATTTTTCATTTAAACTGAGATCGTGGCACCATATTGCCCCCAAGTCTTGTTTTAAATGCAAATCCTCTCAAAATTAGCTAATGCTATTAATACACGTCTTCAAGGAAAGACCCATGACACCACATTCCAGAGTCCATTTGGGGCCAGCTTTTCACAAACCTGTTAAGTTTTTAATGGGTCATTGATTGTCTCATAGTCAAGCAAATGGTCTTGGCATATCTTAGGCAAGGTCATTAATAATGAGTATTATTTTGCACTTCACGATTTTCATGTTTCCGTGTTCACGTAGCTGAAATCTGGGGGCTATGTGGCCTTAGCCCTGACATGAGGTGGTTTTAGTTTTGCTCCATATGATATAGTTGAAAGAGAAAATGTGCACCTGTCTAGCTGCATGTTTTTTAGTTACCCGAAGTTATATGGCGGAGCTGCATGTGTTGATGATCTAGGAATGCATTGTTACTTGTATTGATTACTGAAGTAGGCCTGCCAGTGTCCTAGGCTTTAAGCCCGACTCTGGTCCCGAAGTCTCTTTCCCTGCGAGACGGGCTGTCAATGTGTTAACAACTTGTTTAAATGGCACGATGTTTTCATGCTCATGTTTGATGCCAGTAGCCATCATAATGCAGTTGAAGAGTAAGTGAAATATAGCAGGGAAACCAACTAAGTAATGATTCTCATCCAGCCTGGAGGTGTTTTTCCTCAGATAAAAATATCTCATATATTTCCTGGAGATGTTGACATGACTGCAAATTAGTTTGGCAGTGTTATTTAGTTTGTAGCAACACAGACAGAACTGTGATACTCTGAAAAATGAATAGTCTGCAGCAACAGCAGCACATTTACATTTCAAACTACAAATAATGTCATGATGCAATATACCCTGAAAGCAGGAGCTGTTGCCATAAAGGACACGTGTTGCATTTGTTATTCTTGTATCAACTACATTGTTTTCTGTGTCAGCGAAGCACTTAGGATGAATGGGGGGTGTAAAAAAATCCACACAGTAACATTTTCAGAAAGGGTTCCCAGAAGAGTGGATGTTTTTCCACCACAGAAATTGGTAGAAAGAACTTCTTTCATTTTCAGTTAGGAAACAACAGGTCTATAGGTCTGATTGCCATTACGTAAATTGTACGTACATTACACGCCACCACTGAAATATTTTAAGGTAGGAAAAACATTCTCAATTGCTGCTTTATTCTCAAACAAAAG
The DNA here is from genome assembly GCF_030265065.1 of Corythoichthys intestinalis. Classification (NCBI taxonomy): domain Eukaryota; kingdom Metazoa; phylum Chordata; class Actinopteri; order Syngnathiformes; family Syngnathidae; genus Corythoichthys; species Corythoichthys intestinalis. Next base: position 35,364,710 of record NC_080397.1, read on the forward strand.
TTCAACAAATCACCATACTAGGTAAAACAGAGCAAAATGGAATAGTAAGCCAAGATTTTTGGTTGCAATTTTTTTATGCACACATTGCATAGAGAAGCCAATGAAAATCTTATTTTCTTTCTTTTTTTTTCTTTGCTATTTTCCATTATTTGAATGCAAGTATAAGGGTCTCATACATTTTAGAATGTCATACATTTTAATATAGCAGTAATCAAATATAAAAAAAAAAAATGTCCCTGCTCTCTATTGATAGGAGGTTCTTGGTTCATGACAGTCTCAATATATACAAAATATTTGCATTGCCTTAAAGTGCTTACGACAGGATTAAAAAAAAGTCTTAAATAGCATCATTATGTGAATTACAATCATATTTTGAGACAATTCGACGATATACAACAATTTGCCAAAGCGCAGATGACAAGAAATTAGTCTTTTAATCCGCCGTTTAGCCACACCTATACCATTATAGGGCTCTAGCGTCCCCAACAGGAGAATGATGTCGGCGGGGTCATGGTTTCATGTGATTTAGAATTCAGCCCACTGAGGGGGAATTATTCAGAACGAGGAAAATACGGCAAAGAGAGCCTTAAAATGTCATTGTTTCAGTTTCTCTACTCCAATATTTTTACAGGATATTCTTTTTATCGGAGTATTTTCCCCAATTGCTAAATAAATGGTATGGTCATGACAAATAACAGTCTATATGTCTTATATGAAATAATAAAAATGCATTTATTCAGTACAACATGGCAAAATTACTCCATAATGGTCAAAACTGTCGACTTCACCTTTATTGTCACACCTCCCGAAAGATTTTTTATGCAATCGTAGTTAGTGCTGCTTTTATCATTTACCTGCCCCGGCTTAGGAGAATGTAAAAAAATCAAGAGGCGTGACAGCTAGCTGAAATGCTAATCCGAACCTAGGGACATCTCAAAGTATTATTTTCGCTTTTCGGAGTGAAAAATCACACAAAACTAGCTTGGATCATGTCACACAGCGGCAGGGTTGTCGATTGTTTTCGCCGATCGGCAACCTGCCTGGCGGCGAGCAAGTTACAGCTCGTTCCCTTGCTGCGGACATGAGTGCTCGCCAGGGAAGCAGCTGGAGAGTACCACCTGACAAACCGGCCGACGTCAAGGAGCGCGTAGTTGCCACATGGTCAACACGAATATGGCGTAAAATAATGCTTTACTACACGGCGAAGACATAAACAGTGAGAGAGCGGCGTGCAGTCGTTGTGCAGCTAACATGGCAGGATGTGTTTGAGGAGAACTTTTCTACATGTCCGTCCATGATCAAACGTAAGTAAATAGTCCTTTATTCAAAGAAAGTTTTGATTGTTTACTTTGTCATCGCTGTATTCACGGCCATTTTTAACATAAAGTTGCAATTTCTGTTGGGGTTGAAACTTTGACAGAACACCGGGCACACGAAGAGGGCAATAAGCCGAGAATAGAGCGGTGTGTGCAAACAAGCCGCCAGTCGTCGGCCGAGTGGCATTCTCGGTTGACAGTCAGCCACAAAATGCAAGAAACCTCCGTATTAAAATGTGTGCCAGTATTTGACATAATTCAAAATACGATGTTTACTCACTTCCTCGTAAGTCCAATGGTCCCACAGTAGTAGGGCTTGTTTTGGCCCATATCTGCGGTGAACAGGAACCTTTTGAAACCTAAAAAGGCTCACACGCCCCTTCCTGGTGCAGCAACAATTTTCTGCACCCGTTTGGCTGGCGTGATGCGAAAAATAAACAAAATCAAAATCAGCTGAATCCGCAGTCTATCTGCATGCTAAAAAGCAATGCTGTATTGTGAGATACTGACCCGGCTGACGTCACGTCAAGTCCTAAACCCGAGAATGAAGGCGGAAGTCACTCATTTTCATGGCGAGGGATTCAAAAATTGAATATATTAAACGACCGCTTCCACACACATCCAATCCGTCCATTTCATTCAGGAACATAAAACACTGCGTGAAATATGAAATAAACATACTTTTTGGTGTCATACGCACTTTAAGTATGCATTGTCCATTTTAAGCACTGCCACTTGTTAATGTTCTAACACAACTCAGGAAAAGCATTATTTTTTATTTTATTATTTTATTATCATTTATTTATTTCATTGCTGCCCCCTTCCTTTGGAACTCACTCCCTAAACCCATCCACACCTGTTCAGACCTTCCTACATTCAAAAAATTGTTAAAAACTCACCTTTTCAAACTAGCTTTTAATTTATAATTCTTTTCTCTATTGTTTTTTTTTTCTGCTCAAGTTGTTCGCTGCTCTTCTTTTCGTTGTTTCAACTGTAAAGCGTTGAGCATCCGTAAAGGTGCTCTATAAATAAAATGTATTATTTTTATTACTATTATTAAAATAAATACATGTATTTAAATCTTGTAGTAGTTTATCATGTCACAGAAATGTTATTTGCATCCTTCCTCCCAAGCACCGTTTCTAATAAGAAAGATATGAATAGATATCATGGTATTTTTTTCCTAAGCTGTAAAAAGATGCTTGCAGGATACTCCGCATCATGCGGTTGACCTTCAACACGCTTCAAATGGGAGCTATGAATAACACATAACGCTGACTCGCAGATGGACTCACATACTCAACGTGCATACACACACACACACACACACACACACACACACACAACGCTGTTGTCCATTAGTACTATGTTATACACGCACTGCCCACCACTAACAATGTCACATATGAAACCCCTCCAGACAAGATACTCTATTATTCTGACCCTCCCTCAGGCAAGACTCTCTCTACAAGTTCATCCTGTGGACAAGAAGGGGTGGCTGGAGAGCTGAATTGAATGCGAGAGCACTGCTGGCAGTTAGGTAGAGTTATCAGGATGACTGATACTGCTCGGCATTCTGTTGTTTGGTGTAACCCCTAAGTGGTTGCAGCTCGGCCTCGGACTCTCAGGGCAAATTTCTAGCCACATTGCACACATTTTACAGATAGATCAAGTTACTCTGCACATGTCATGAGTCATCTTCACTTAAGTGTTGATTAACTGCATGTCACGCTTGTAGCGTACAGAGATTGCGGTTAAGTAATAGTGTATGCATTTAAATTAGTGAGGGTTGGGTAGGGTGTTCCTATAATAGAACAGCAGTGCAATTCCTTTTTTGATTTCGTTTAGTCAAGTGATTATTCATTGATTTTCTTAGGAATTCACTAACTTGAGCACATGCATTGTCATTCAATATACAGTGGTACCTCTACATACGAAGTTAATTTGTTCCAGGACCTTGTTTGTAAGTCAAAATAGTCAAATGACGAGCAAGATTTTCCCATAATAATACTTTATATTTCCATTAATTCGTTCATCAGCCCAAAAACCTACTCTAAATCCTTATTACAAATGGCAATTACACATAGCAAAACAAATAAAATATAAACAAATAATAATAATTCATGTAATAACGAATGAAACGAATCAGATTCAAATGTGGTGGATGTGTTATGCGTGCTGCACCTAAATGCACCGCGTGGCTGACGTGACAGAGTGAGAAAGGTGGGGTAGAGATTTTACTTTGTCTTTTAATGTTGTGTTCTTGGCATCAAATACGGTGGACAGTAGGTGTGCTTTGTTGCACAAGTTCTGAAATATATGATTAAACCTAAAAAAGCTGTTGATTTCTTAGGTAAGGTTACCACAATAATAATTGTCACCTTAACTTTTAAAGACTGCAAAACGGAGATCAGAGGAAGTCTGTTGAGATCGTAGATATTTTACGGCAGTATTGTCGAGCCAGTTCACGGATGCGCACACCACGGTCGTATTTTTCGATCTTTTCCATCTTCATTTCAATGGTAAGCGTCACCTTTTTCCTTTTTTCACCACCTGCATTAACCTTCCTGGAACCCGTGTTGATTTCTCTCACAAGAAAATCCACCGTGCGTCCGTCTGGCGGCAAAACAAAGACACGGCGTCGCTCTGATAAATCGTCGTATTTCGAGCATGTCGTCGGATGTAGAAACAAATAGCGAGTCAAATTTTACGCCGGATGTCGAAAAAATCGTGTGTCGACGCAATCGTATGTCAAGGTACCACTGTAATATTCTTCTTGTTTTATTGATACTTTAAGAGCAATAAGTTCTAACTTTAAAAGGATTTTTTTTAATCAATATGATTGAAATTATAAAACTTTAGGGAGTTTTAGCATTCATTAGTTCTCAATTTTAATCATCTTTTTAGACAAGCGTATGCTTTCAAATGTGGACACAGTTCAAGAAAGACCTCTCTTATTCATTTCTATGAATTTGCCCCTAAAACAAGGTCCATAAAGCCACTGTAGGAAATCTCAACCAAGTAGAAAACCTTTAGATAAAACTAGAAAATGGAATGTCAGTAATAAGGCTTATTTAATCTTAATTATAGCTATGGGGACTATTTTTTTCCTTTTAGTTTTTAGTTCTTTTTTAATCCCGAAAATGTAATATTACAGGAAATAATACTAAATGCTACTACACATGCTTGAATTAGTGTCAATTAATTTTATCACAGTATTCAACCCGCTGACTCACAAGAATATGAGAAACAGGAAGACAAAAAAGATGCGTTACCTTAAGTTGGAAGCAAATTATGGCAAAGTACAGTTGAAGCTACACACCTGTGCCTGCTGTGCTTTGCCAGGTGACTACACGGTACTGCGAGCTGTGATTAATGACAAACCATGCAAGGCTCTTTGTCCACACACACACGCTCACACACTCATATCTACAGGGTCACAGAGAACTAGCCATAATCATTGAGATGTAGCACAGCTATCTCAGAGCAAAAGCTCAGGGGATGAACGGGCTCGGGAACATTAAATTAGCAGAGATCCATTGTCTTGCTCGGTAGAGAGCACACTATGCTCGGATTAGACTGAGAGACAGAACTCCTCCAGGATATCTAATGAACAGACTACCAACATTGTTTTTATTGCAATGTGCAATCCTGTGCGTACATTGCATGCATTTGTGTGGTTATGAGACTTTTCCCTCAGGGGCGAGGAGAGATGTTAGCCATAATGTGTGTCGAGACATTATTTCTCTATTCCTGGCTGGCAGGCACCATGTGATTACTCTCTTTATTTACCTAATTTATTAAAACTGAAACCTCCCAGGCTACATTACATTCCATTTATGTATCTACTGCAAAATCTGTAACTATAGCAACAGATATATTGCCCCTGGTAGATATTTAACAAGAGAAGACAGCAGGGAAAGACACTTCATTAAAATCAAGGCTCATAATTTACATGATCATTGTGGTGCAACACAAAATTGTGTGCTTTGTGCAATGTTAAGTATCTGGGGTGCCTACAAAGGCATTTTCAAGAGCAGGTTATCGCAGTTCAAGCTGCAGTTCAAATGAGGTCAGATTTTATACTTAGAATATTTTTGTCAAACGCTTTGGTAACCACAATTCATTATAAATAAAGAATAAATAGATGGCATCATTCCAAACTCTGAGATTTTTATCAGTGCACAGCAATTTAAAAGAGAATGTCTTTTGTAACTGTAACATTTATTTAGCCACCAAAAAAAAAAAAAAAAAACGTTCCATTTTTCACAGTTTTACTTGCTGAATGTTGTACTATTAGGCAAACAAATTAGGTCATGATGTTAGACAAGAGGGTGTGGTCAAATTTCTATTATATGGGTTTAATGGAGTTGAGGTCAGAGCTGTTGAGTTTTTCTCACAACAAATTGATCAAACCATATTATATGGACATTGTTTAGTGTTCATGAGCCTCTAGCCACTGGGACATAAAACTCTTCTGGCTTGTACTGTCAGCACTTCGATTTGCTTGTATAATTTGTTAGGGCAATTTTTACACCTACCTCAGACAAGCCACCCTAGTTTTCCTTTAGTTTTTGCTATTGCAGAAGCTGTTACGGTGTTATGCTTTTTTTGTCCTGTCAGTAGCTGAGTATTTGGGTAATGGCCAGTAATTGTGAATCCAGCAACATGTACTCTACCTCTAAACCACAGTAGCCTACTTGAACATAAACATGGGTCTTCAGTCTTCAAGTCATATTGATTTACATAGCCATAAATCACAACAATGTCTTGCAGTAAACGATGTATGAGTGGTAACATTAACTCAGGCTACATCTATACAAGGATGGAAAATGGTCTTAAATGTGTAATTAGTTGGACTATACGGCATGTCGGCTACACTAGCATGCCTATTATCGGGATTAGTTGTTAGATGGATAATGTAGGCGGGTAATATTACCCACCGTTTAATATGGACTGCTATCTCCGTACAACAATCGGATACTAAGGAAGTGACGTCATGCCGTCGCCATTTGTAGTGCGGCATGACAGCATCGTAAACAATGAAGGCAGACGATCACGATGTGGCATTCCTGCTCTTTTCTTTTTAGGGCTGCAGCTATCTATTATTTTAGTAGTCAATTAATCGATGAGCCATTAGTTTGAATAATCGAGTAATTGGATAAGGAACATGAAAAATGAAATTACCTGAGCTGAGCCTCAAACGGTATAAAAAATAAATAAATAAATGAGGATCTCTGTACAACAAAAGAAGAATTGGCTAACTTACGTAGCAAAAGTCTGCTAGTTTAAATGCTATAAAATGCCAACTTTTTTACAATGCTCTTAACAAATGGTTCAGACACATATTCCCACAAAAATAGGCTAAATATAAAACTAAATCATGACTGTATTAAAAAAAAAAAAAAAAAACATTAGCTCAAACAAAATTTAGCTTATGTTGGTCTTAACAAGGAGCACCTGGATTCAGCCATGTGAAATGAGGCAGACTAGGCATTGTATCCATCCAAATTAATAAAACTAAATGCAAACACTATCAAAATAAACCATTACAACGCCACTTTAACTAAACGAATACGCAAAGCAGCAAATTTAATTCGACTTTTTTTTTAATCAAATACTCGAGTTAATTGATTAATCGTTGCAGCACTATTTCTTTTCCACACATTTTTCTTGAACCTTCAAACTACGTTTCAATAATATGCTTCAATTCAGTGCCCATTTGTGGTCCTCCCATCACGGATGACGCAGAGATGAGGGGTTTTACAGAGCTTGTCTCCCAAGTTGTCTCTGATCAGCCAGCTGCGGGGCTGGCCCCTCTCAACTCAATGCGACTGAACATGAGTTTATAAAAATGCATAGAGAAAAATTAAACCCAGAAAAGTGAACTGAGTTGTCCCCTCAGTCAAAGAGGTGTGCGATCACTTTTTTCCATGACATTTCTGCCTGTCAAAACTAGAGATGTCCCGATCCGATATTTGGATCGGATCGGACGCCAATATGGGCAAAAAATGCGCATCGGTATCGGATCGGTCGACACGGAAAAATTCCGATCCAGACTTCCGATCCAGTTTTTTTAAAAGTCCGGACCGGGTTTTCCAGCGCACCAATTTACATAATCCATTCCAGTTCTTGCTTCGGTTTCCCTAAAATCCGGTCTGCATTTTACGGCACACCTTCAACACACTACATTACCGTCTCCCAATTTACCGAGAGACTTCATCGATAAAAAGGTCAGCTTTGTGGGATCATTTCACCTTAAAGGACGACAAAGACGAAGAGGCAGAGCGAAACATATGCCACAATAAAGTCAAGCGTGGTGGTAAAGCTGTAAGAAGTTTTAATTCAACCAACCTAATCAAGCATTTAGCGAAATACCACCACAAACAATATAAGGAGTTTGCTAAGAAAACCGAAGACAAAAAGAAATGTCCTATGCAACTAACACTGGCAGAAACTATTGCTATGCGTGACAAACTGGCACTCGACAGCCCCAAAGCCGAGGGAATAACAAGAGTCGAAAAATTCATTCTGGATGACGAGCCATTATCTGTCGTGAGTAAAGACGCACCATCCAACACTTAGAACCACGGTACAACATGCCCAGCCGTCATTACATCCTTGAGTGATTCGACCGTGGAAGATTCGAGAACGATTCACAAAGATCCAAATTCCGATTATTGAAATATGTCGAGTAAAGTGGAACTAATACACAGCGCTGTCTTCGGGACGCAATGAGAAACGGACCGCATTGCGTCCCGAGAGTAAACATCATGCTTGTCATAGACCCGGGTAATGCTAATGCTCGACTCACGGCTTTAGCTCAACTCATGCCGCTGGATAAAAAACACAAGAATACCTGACTGCTGCTGACAGCCGCTACAAACTATGTCAACATCGTTTAACTGTACATAATAGATATCATATGTACTGTATATAGAACTAGATGCAAAATGACAGACTCGACGGCATTAGCAACATTGAAGTATGGAAAACTACATGCGTTAGTAAACGGCCGCCATCTTAAAGCAGGAGACTTCCCTAGTAGGCTGTTGTGAACCTTCCAAGCGAACCTATTTAACTTATTATCTAAAATACTCCTAAATCGGCAAAGTCTTGACTTGAATCTATCTTCAAAACAGTTTTAAAACTTTCACATGTCGAAAGTAGACTGAAGGGAAATTATGGAATAACGGGAGCAATTTTAACAACTTTAACAGTTGATTCGCAAAATTAAATGAATTGAATGTAGTTTAAAGCTGCTGATACAGAATGGGGTCTTGAATATTTTATTTACTGTTTTAAAATGTTAACTTGATACTGAAATAGTCATTTATTTAAACCTGAGAGGCTTTTTAAACAATTATTGTAACTAATGCACGAAACATTAAAAGCATCTAATAGCTTGGGGGGGTTTGTGGGATTTTCCACTGAGGTTGTTTGTGTGTTTTGCTTTTTTAAGACAGTTTACAATATTATTTGCACATTTTACTGACTGACTATGCCATTTCTGTTTGTTATTTATAATGTTTTGTGTTTGTCACTGAATAAACAGGTGAGTTTCTTGTTACCAACCATTGTGTGTTATTCAAACTCACCTAATTCAGCTGGCTAGTTGTTATCAAGAGTACTAAAACCCTTTTAAACATGAGTCTGACAACTAAGTAAGGAAGCTAAATAACTTTAAACTTTAATACATGCTCAGATAGGCCGGTATCAGTATCGGCCAGTATCGATATCGGATCGGAAGTGCAAAAACCTGGATGGGGACATCCCTAGTTTGAAATTTTTAGTCTAAAAATGCAATCCAATCCATTTTTTTAAATTAAAGTCTCGGGATCGGTTGTAAGATCACAAATCACAATGTCAGTCTTTCGTTTTTTTTTCGAAAGATTTTTTTCAGTCACAACTCGGCGACTGCTCGTAAAAGCCGAGCGTGCTCCCCCTTCACTCTCGCTCCTATGTGATGTGTTTAATTGCGTTCACGAAAAAAACAGTGATCACGTAATAATGACAGTCGAGAACAGGGGTCAGCAACCATGACTCCCTCCTTTAACACACCTGAATCAAATAATCAGGATCGTCATCAGGCTCCTTCAGTGCTTGCTGATCATTTGATTAGGGTGTGTTAAAGGAGGGAGACATGGAAAACAAGCTGCATAGCGGCTCTCAAGGACCAGAGTTGCAGACCCCAGGTCTAGAAGGTGTAGTCATTTCAAAATTTGCCGCCGGCGAGTAATGAGTTTCCGGTTCAGAGGTAAACCGCGCGGGCGATGATGTAACATATGAGACAGCTCCTTTCTATGCATGTGTAGTATGCGCAAATGCAGGCATACGTTGCATAAGGGGGGGGGGGGGTCTTAAACGCTCCTTAAGTGTATAAAAATAGTCGGCAAAATACCCTGGAGAAAATTATCTGTCCTAGTGTAGACGTAGCCTCAGACTGCAAGGTCTGACCTGATCTCCTATTAAAGTCGAAGGAGAGACATTATTACACCACACACCAACTTTATTAAATTTCCACCCACCACTGCAGTAGGCCTAAAATGAAAACAGATTTGACCAAGTTGTGTTAGCTGCCGTCAAAACAAAAAGCACACAAAATGAGATAATTGTATTCTCCTGATGGAAATACAACTAAGAAACATTTTTTGTGGGTGTGCATTCACCCAGGCCACATCCATGTAAAATGTACCAGCTGAGTTCATGTTTAATCATTATTACTGTATTGTTGAAAGCATGCCAGCCTACTGTGGCGTAAAAAGGGACTCTTAAAAAAAAACTAATTTTTTTTCAGCCCCTTTTACTTATTTAATTTTTAACGTTTTTGGAATGATTTCAGAATCTAGAGACATTTTTTGGTCTTGGTAAATACCCTAACTGTGATAAGTACCTTGTTTAGATGCAATTAATGGAGCAGATATGATACTTGCTGACCTGATACTTCACACTTGACGTGTTGATCTCCACCATCTGGGATGCTGTCCTTGTTAGAACTGCATCATTTTGTTTAAAGTAATTAGCACTTCAATTATCAGCTTTGTAACTCATTTTAATTGTCTTGGCTTGACAAATGTGCTGTGCTGTGCACAATATGTGTCTGCCATTTTACAATGTTTGAACATTTGTTTTGTGTCCCTCAGTAGTTTACATGCACATTCAATATGTGTTTAATCAAACATATTTAATTTATATGTGCCTGTGCATTTCTAATTGTGATGAAATTATTGACTATGTATAGAAACATCAAGCCATGGAAGTGTCATCTTTTTCACTTCAGCCAATTTGATCCCCACATTAATGGGATCTGCTGTGGCCCCTGCCCTTGTTTTTATAGCCCCGTGCTTGAGCGGCATTGTAACCAGTGAAACTCGACATTAACTCAGATGGACTAAATGGGATTAGTGTTGTCACAGAGACAGATGTGATCTTTTGCAGCTATTATGCTTCCAGTTTTAACGTCTGAATTGCTATGGTGCAACACTGACCCCTGCTGCATATAAACGGCAAAGCAAACGTTTACAAGGTGTTGCTAAATTGTGCTGCTTAGCTCGTTGCCATTTCGTCTGATATCATCCATTGGGGGTCACTGTTCCCATTCGAAAAAGATGGTAGGTACAACCATCAGCCACATTTCCCCCCACTTCTGCCATTTTGGCTGCCTCGCTAAAGCCTGCCTGCCTGTATTTGCAATATTGAGCCCAGGAGGGGTGGGTCTTTTGCCGGTTCCATCAGCATGTTTCCTGCAGTGCCTTGTAATCGAGGCGTAATGTGGCCATGGCCAACATATTGCCATGAAAATATCAGCTTCAGAGATAATGAAATCCCACTGGAAGATGTAGCTCGTGTGTGGGTAGTATATGCCGTTGCCATCACATTTACCGTCAATATCAGAGAGACAGCGAGAACCAAAAGTGGTAAAAAAAATAAAAAAATAAAAAAAAACAATATAGAATACATGCAGATATTTCCATCGTGTAGCAGCACTGCTTGATATTGCGCTCCCAGCAGGGCTGAAAACCAAAAGTGGTTTTTGCCATGTGGCAAAAAAAATTCCACATGGCAAAACATTTTTGCCACATGCAAAAAAAATGCCACATGGCAAAAGCATTTTGCCACATGGCAAAAAAAAAAATGCCATATGGCAAAACATTTTTGCTACATGGCAAAAAAATGCCACATGGCAAAACATTTTTGCCACATGCAAAAAAAAAAAAAAATGCCACATGGCAAAAACATTTTGCTACATGGCAAAAAAAATGCCATATGGCAAAACATTTTTGCCAAAAGGCAAAAAAATGCCACGTGGCAAAACATTTTTGCCACATGCAAAAAAAAAAAAAAAAAATGCCACATGGCAGAAAAAATTTGCCACATGGCAAAAAAAGCCATATGGCAAAACATTTTTGCCACATGGCAAACATTTTTTGCCATATGTCAAAAAAAAATGCTACATGGCAAAAAAAAAAAAATGCCACATGGCAAAAATATTTTGCCACATGGCAAAAAAATGCACCATGGCAAAAAAAAATGCCACATGGCAAAAAAAAAAAATGCCACATGGCAAAAAAAAAAAAATGCCACATAGCAAAAACATTTTGCCACATGGCAAAAAAAATGCCACATGGCAAAAACCACTTTTGGTTTTCGGCCCTGCTGGGAGCACAATATCAAGCAGTGCTGCTACACGATGTCAAATATCTGCATGTATTCTATCGCGTGCACATCAATATATATTAAGCAAACAGAAGATGGGTTAATTACGGCTTATTTATTTTATTTGATGAATAAGGAATTTAATAGCCTACCTGCTTATGATGTAGAGGAAATTTGCACTTTTACTTTTATGAATTGGGGGGGATGTTTTTGATACTTGCACCATTAAAAAAAAAAAAAAAAAATCACACGGCATTTGCAGCAAAGGGTATAATTGTGTTTTCATGTAGTATAGATCCTGCCATTAGGCCTCTGAGGTCTGCAGGCAGTTATACGATGACAACTGACAAGGGGGTGTGGCTCCTTTGAGGGAGAAGTGGTGTGTATATGCAGAGGAGGGACCACACGCACAAAAGCCACAATTACTTCCTGGAAGGTCCCCAGAGCTCAGTTGGAGTGTGTATGTAAAATGATGTGGGAGAGGCCATTTGTAAAACAAAGAGAGAGGAGGTGTACGCGTGAACAGGGGATAAGAATGATTGCTTTTGCACAATAGCGTATGTATAGCCTCAGGCAGGGGTCGGGGTGTGGGGCTGGCTTGATGTGTCAGACGTGGTTTTGACGTACCCCTTGGCAATACTTAAAGTGCATAACCAGATGGTGGTATGGTTCTTGCGGTTGACCCTTTCGAGAGAAGCGGGTTAGAGTTGGTCCTCAGAGCCCTGAAGGGAGAGGATGCCCCAAGGGTTTGGCCTATCAACACATCTGAGTCTGAAGCTCTGTGTGCTCCAGATGAAGGCATACGGTTAATGTGTTGTTGTTTTTGTTGTTAGCAGTACACTGTGCTCATGTGCTATTTAGAGGTGAGGTCATCCACTAAGCTAGAACGTTCACAGAGCACATTATTTGGGGTCGAAAAATGAAGATTAATCACAGGTCCAGGTTGGTAGTATAATTTGTCTTCAAGATAGGGTTCCTTGGAATGCTGGTCTAATTTTGGACCCTCACCTTAAGGGCTATGAGAATCTGTGCAGAAGAGTCTTGACGAACGATAGTAGACCTCTGACGTGAAATGTGACCGAAAATTTGGCTCCCAAAACTTCGGCCAATAATAACTAAATTTGCATTTTCGGAGTCCGGTTAAAAATACCAAAGTTTACCACCGAAAAGTGTGAAGAACCTTAGTCCTCTCTCACAGCGAGCTAACACTACCGGCTCAGGGCCAACATGTCTGCGGTCTGGAAGTATTTTGAGGTATAAAAAAAATTATTACATGAAGGAAAATAAAATAAATTTGCTTCATCGCTGCTACACGCTCGTTCAAGTTGCTTTTCATTGATTACCCACGTCACATCGAGTGCAGTGCATTTGAGCCCCCGTGCTTGAGTCGTTCGGAGTTTAATCGAGCAAACAGTATACAAATAGTATTTGAAGGCATACATGTGCATTTGCTGTGGTTTAGTACAATATGTTAATAGCAAGACCACATCCTATTTTTGCCTTTTTTATTACCGCGACTCCCACACCCCCTTTGCCAGTTGCCGTTTAATCCGCCTGGGAACGACTTCGCTCGGCTTGGTCACCGCGAGAACTCGGCCCACTCGCCTGGCTCTCGATCGATTCCACTTGTTGCGCAAGAAAACACCAAGTTTTATTTTAAGTAGTAGGAAAGATTGTTATAGCCTTGTGAAGAGCTTTACTAGTTGTGGCGAAAACGGAATAGTTTTTTGTTGTGAACTACAGTTCCACAAAAACGTACATCGACATCTGATTTAGCTTAGCAATTGGAGGCATGATACCCATTGTTCCGGTGTCCCATATTTGGCATGACGTGTGTGTCTATTTCCACCGAATAGAATTCTATGACGACGCCAGCGCTCTTGGCCCCTGAGGGTTACATGGGGCCTCTTCTTGGCCCCTGTTTCAGAAAAATCCCAGAGGGTGACCCTCCCATTGGGTTTCAGAATTAGCACCTTTCAAACTAAATTTCTTTAGCCTCCGGGGTTGTAGAACCGATGTCAAGTCAAAAGGCAGTAATCGGAAAATAATTAAATAAAAATAGTTTTTTAAAAAATGAAATAAAAAATGAATTATGTACAAGTATATTTTACGGCCTTTAGGTTTTCGGCCAAGTGTTTCCAATATTCGGTTTGAGCCAAGAATTTTGCTTTCGGTGCATCCCTACCGCTGACCCAAATATTTTACAGCAAATGTTCATCTGGTTCAGATGAAGATGTAATTCACATACGGAAAACATTCCAGCTGGCTGCACTCTAGAGATTTTTTATTTTTCAATGATCATGAAAAAATCAAAAGTACTGTACATTGATTTTAAACCTTTTTTCATTTATTCATTCATTTTTTGAGCAGCTTATCCTCACGAGGGTCACAGGGGCGCTGGATCCCAGCTAACTATGGGCAGTCGGCAGGGTACAACCTGAATCAGTTGCCAGGGCACAAGGAGACAAACGACCATTCGCACACACACTAATACCAAGGGACAAATTAGAATGTTCTATCAGCCAACCATGCATGTTTTTGGGATGTGGGGGATAACTGGAGTACATGGAGAAAACCCACGCAGGCACGGGAAGAACATGCAAACTCCACACAGGAAGGTTGGAGTCCGGGATTGAACCCTTGATCTCAGAAATGTGAGGCGAACGTGCTAACCACTCTGCCTCCGTGATTGTAAACCTATTAAAGTTGAGTGGATAACAATTAAGAATGAAATAAAATATAATATGTAGCTGTTATTCAGAAAAAATCAGTTGTTGCTTTTCTTTAACATTTTCGTTATATTGGGTTTTGCGTTATATCTACTAGTGTTCTACTAATAACATTGTTACACTAATAATACCTTTTTAAATACCCTGCATATGAGAGTAAAGTGATAGCACTAATATTAGAGCCAGATTTACACATTTAGCCAAACACTGTGGCATAACCATATCTTAAAAAGCAATAGGAATAATTAAAAATAAAATAAAGAAAAGAAAAAAAAGGGTTGCACTAGCTGAGGGTTTCTCTAGTGACAGTTCATGATTGGATATGTGCTCCCATTAGCCAAACCTTACCAACTAAATGGCTCTTCAACCTGATCCACTCAGTAAGGGGCTTCCCATCCACTGGTCAATGGTGGGAAGGTTTTGTGGGATGTCCACTGAAGCTGACACTTCCCGGTGAAAATGTTACTGTGGTGAACCAAAAAGGATGAGGCATATCAGACTTACACAAGTCTTTCTTTTAGATCTGTGTGCAACGATCATACACATAACAAGCACACACACAATGTTCATATTGCTTTTCCACTCACTCTCAGATGCAGTGAGCCTTGCAGAGGACCATACACTTGGTTGCACTGTTCATCTGTGTGGCTGCGCCCTTTAGACCTGACAGCAGGGTATTAAATATTAGTGACGTTTTACAGTGGGGTTTGTAACACGGTTATTCCAGTCAGTGGACTTGTCTTCCCAGTGTCTGCACCCATGTGGGGCTTTGGTTTCACAGCAGTGGAGCTTCAGGGGCTCTGCTTGCCACCTTAACACAAACATTTATGTTTACAATGTTAAAATGAAAGCATGAATGGGCACATAAAAAAAATAAAATGACCTGCTTCAATTTTTTTATGCAGCCTCAGCATGTAAACATACATATATGTCTGTATACTAAAATACATTTGGGTTTTTACTTTTGGAAAGTTACTTTGGAAAATAAAAATCCTGAAGATGGTAAATGTTGGAGGAAATGTGAATATTCATCTGTGGGCTACTTCCATATTTCCTGGGAGTGTTCCAAGATTTCCTCTTTCTGGGAAAATGTAGTGACGGTTGTTGAGAAGATTTTGTGTTTAAAATTAGAAGTGAGTTTTGATGTTTTACCTGGGTAACATCCCAACGGGGCTTACAAAATGAGGCAGGCACCTCCTACAGATATTGTAATCTGCAAGCAAGAAAACAATACCTCTAAAGTTAAATGAAGCACCAGCCACAGTCACTGAATAGATGAACGTAATGCACGAGATCTACATTATGGAGCGAATGACCTTATCCATAAGAAACTAAGCTAAAAATGTGAAAGATACTGGAAGAAATGGAAACTGTTTATTACTTTAGGGTTGTGATGCCTTTGTTTGCACATGGTGGAAAACACAGACAAGGCTGGAAAAGCAGTTTCTACTCTTGCAACACTCTAAAATAAACTGCTGTATTTTAAGCCAAGAAAACTGTTGTGTTTGATAGAACAATATGTCTAGATGCTGCCATAGCAGTTTCATGGCGCATTATGCACCCGAACTATTTTTAATTTGTTCGGTTTTCCCTGGAGACCCCCATTTACAGACACCGCACAACCGCTTTTGTTTCAACCCAGCCATAAAAAGAAGCTAAGTAATTATATTTATTGTGTCTATCATTTTTAGCTTAGTATCATTCATTGATGTCTAATATTACCTAAGTTAACAACTTTGAAAAAGGATTCACTCGCATATTTAAAAACTTTTAAACAAATTACGTCACAATGAAAAAAATAGTGTCTGTAAATAGGTCTTGGATATCTACCTCATAACTATCGCTTAATTGTATTTTTTTTTTACTGTCGCATTTTCCCCGATATTTTAGATGATAAATAATCGATCCTAACAATGAAACATTGAAAAAACACATTAAAAGTGTAAATATATGAAAAAGACAATCTCGACCACTGCTTGATGTCTGTGATTTCTGCATCGCGATCTACCGTGTTTCACCCATAAAATCCCCACAAAGTCCAGCTGTGGCCATTCACAGCTGTGTCTTGACACTCGGTGATACATGCTACACAGTTTTTGGATTGAAACAAGACAAGTACACGATAATATCTCGTTAAAATCATGGTGTCTTTAATTATGCTCTCTCATGCTCTCACCTCGAGTTACCGGAAAGCCACAAAAAGGCATACATTGCAGTCGAACTCTAGCACCAGCATTATGGGCACAGCATGCTAACCGACTAGCATGCTGACAATTATGTTTTGTACTCTTGTTGCCATTTGGATTGCTTATAATGGGATGATATCGATGTATTAGATACATTAGATGCTTAAATCATAAAGCCTAGATCCTAGGCTTCAAGACTTAATACAATAAATTGATAGTGTTATGTACTCACATTTATATATTCCCTTTATGCATACGAAGCATTTTATTCTTAGTATCCTGAATTCACATTCTTTAATCATAACTGAAAAAAATATTTTAAAAGCTCACTGCAAAAATTTAAATATTATAGTATTGGAATTTCAAATGCCAAATCAAAAACTGTATGCAGTAAAGTTATTATTAACTATACAGCTAACTCCCCGTTTAGCCATGTTTATTTACAAAATAAAACACAGGGCTAAATTAAATCTACATTTACTCACACACCAATTTCCTATACTTTTGTACATCCACCCACATGTTTTAGTGCATGCATACTGAAAGACTCGAGCGCAAGTGAGCCCCCTTTGTCTACTCAAAGACTTGAGTAGACAAAGGGGGCTCATTTTGAAGTGTTTGTTATTTATTATGTACCAGGATGGGTGTCCAAAACCTTTTTTTAAATGAGAAACTTTCAAATGTCTCAAAAATGTCTATTATTCACTTAACTGATTTGACCTACTTTTAACGTGTCAATGTAAAAAAAAAAATGCCTTCCTGTTCTTAATGTTTCTTCCCCCAGAAAACAAAGTTTTTAAGCTCTCAAATGACGTATCACACATTCATATAGGACAATTTTGAAATGTGGCCAAATTGGGGCTCTCAGAGCAGAACTTCAAGTCACCTGAGGGTTTTCCACTATATACATAACACTAACACTAGATGGCTTTTTCTTTTCTTTTTTTTTTTTTTTCTGTTATTTTTGACAACCCACACTGCTATTGCTGAAAACAAAAACCCTCGATAAAAACAAAGTTAAAAAAAAAATAATAATGGAAATGCCAATCCATTTAATGGTATTCAAATTAAAAGCATATGTATAATGTCAAACCAAGCACCCAACAATTACTGCCAAACTTTGGTCAAAAACATAAGACTTTCCCTCATTCTCCTCACATCTATCATTAATGTGTGATTTACTTTCCTCTTTCTGTTGCACATTGCTGTAGGTGTCATCCTCTGTGAGGAGATTCTGCACATCTTTAATCTTCATGCTCCTCTGTGATGCACGATAATACATTTTTCAATCGATACCGATAACCGATAATTTCCTCCTCGTTCCAGCTGATAACCGATAATGTCAAGCAGATAATTCTAATTAAAGATATATGTGAAATTTTAAAGTACGCTATACACAGGAGCAAATATTACTGTGCAAAAATAGAATATATTGCCCTTTTTTTCAGCATCAAACAAGTAGTAAATTCCAACATCTAAATAATGACAAATTGCCTGACATTATGTAATGGTAAACTTTTGGCAACAATTACTTACAGAGTAAATACCTAAATTGCACAAAAATGCCTTTAAAAGTAAGCCATTCCTAACATATATAACATTACTACACTGCAAAAACACACCTCCTTAAACTCCATTCTATTCTATTCTATTCTATTCTATTCTATTCTATTCTATTCTATTCTATTCTATTCTATTGGAAATGAAATTACCTGCCAGTGCTTCAAGTATATTTCACTCACTCAGATTTCTTGAAATAAGAAAAATAGCTAGCTGAAAATAAGCTTAACAGCCTTATTTTAAGCATAAATTATTATATTTAATACTAAAAAAAACTTGTTTGTCAGAAATGTTCTTTTTTTCAAAAATAAGTATGGTTCAAAACATTATTTGAAAGCAAATTTTTCTTAACTTAGGCGAAAAATGACCAATTTTTTAGATGTATGGACTTAATAAGAACAAATGGTATTATTTACCTCAAGTAAGTGGAATAATCTGGTGCATTCATCTGTTAACTAGTCTTTAACACTCAAAACAACTAGATTCAAGAAAAATGATCTGATTAAGACGTTATAAATTCACAGCATACTGAATGCATTACTGACTGACTGACTTCTTGGTAGTGTGGTATAGTAAATTGGTACATGTTGAAATGATCATCTAACCACTGTGCCGTCATGATAAGCATGCTTACTTGACTTCACTTGTCCAAATGTCCGTGGTGAAACTGATGTGATCGGCATGTTTTTTACGAAGAATGGTGGTCGTATAAACTGCATTATTTTTTCATCCGGGCTTTGGCTCTCGGGTCACTTCGTTAAAAAACGTCTCTCGTCCGACTGAGCCTGGCATCTACTCCCGCCTGTGCTCATTTTTTTTTTTTTTTTTAACCTGTCCTGTTCAGCTGTTTGACACGGAGAATGGAAGTCTAAGTGCCCGGATAGTCTGAACAGTTTTAATGTTTCACATTGAGAGTCTGACATACTCCCTTTGTGATCATTCAACATACCTAATTTATTATGACAAAACAGCGAACAGGAAGGGGTTATGGAGGAACAGAAGAAAAACACAAGAGAAGAAACACAAACAACAACAAGAAATACATTGAACGCCTAACTACACTAACTACCAATATGTTGGTGCTATCGTCAGCTAAATATATTTCTGGTTGACGCCATGTGGGGGGCCTGTTGACCAGGGAAAGAGGGGGAAGAAGGTGGGTGGGTCTATAAGCTAAGTGATAGAAAGGGGTAGAGTGTATACAAATCATCTCTGTGATCTAGAACCCAGTAATCGTGTGAATCCCTTGTGAGTGTAAGCCCGTTGGCGACCGACCCTACGCCACCCCATCGCCAATCCCGGCACTTGGACACCCCGCCCGAGCGCGCCCAATAACATCCAGCCGCACGCGAGCCCTGCCGGGCACGCAGCAGCCACGCAGACGAGCGGAGACGCCTGTGCTCTTCAGTCCGTCCAGCCACAAAGTGAGCACCCGCACCAGGCCTCAGTCTGGCTGTGGTGCTGAATGAGTTGAACCGGAGATGAGTGGCGGCAGCGCTGCCATTAAAAGCATCTCTGATCATCACAAGCCTCGTAACTTAACTCAGTTTATGTTTGTTTACATTAGCTTCAGCCTACGCGCTAGCAGCAGCCTCGTTTTCGTTCCAAAAATCTTTGTGATGCAGCTTTAAATGGCTGATCAGTTTAGTAATGTGGAATGAGGACGGTTTCTTTCCGCCTCGTGGAACTTCTGCAGTGCATGTTTTGCAGATGGTGAGAGCGTCCACTGTTTCTCACACGGAAAACCACGCTGGTGACAGAGCTGCCATGATATCCAACTTCCTCAACCATGTCGTGTAACGCGTCACTCATGAGACGGGGGCTTCAGAGGGAGGAGGGGTTGAGGTTGCGGCGGTGCAGAATTGGACAAAACTGCTTCGACTGGGCACATTTGGAGGCCAAATCAAGTATATAATTAGCGGATTGCCTTATCAGTTGAATTTTTTAAAATCTGGATTATCTGTGTGATGTCATAATTTTCATTATCGGCCGATAATTATCGGTAACCGATATTATCGTGCATCTTTAATGCTCCTTGTACCACGGTTTTAATTTCTGTACTCTGGTTTAAAACACGGTTTTGAGAAAAGGTTAGTAGAAAAGTAGAAAATAAAATATTTCGTCAAAACAAGTGGTGAACGTTATATCTACTTTTTCATACATTCAGTAGACTTGACAACCGAGTGAACATGTTTGTCTATTGTTTTTTCAGACTTTTTTTTTTGCTGTTAAGTTGGCAAACGGTCTCTCCAATGCCAGTGCCACTGCCACTCCTGACCAAATTGATCAGGCATAATTGGAGGGAATAAAAGCTCAGACAAGTGGCAGTAAATAAATCTGCCTTGTGTTAATTGCAGATTTTACTATGTCAGTGTGAGGCAGTCTAAGGAGTAGCAAAACACTTAGCCACCGGCTGACAATAGACGATTAATTGGATGCCTCCAATGAGCATAATTAGACTGATTATTCTGAGAGATAAAGAAAGGGTTTTATGTGTGCAGGAGCACGCGACCACCAAACACATGCACACTCAGTGATCAGGTCCCCGTGTGATATCATTCCTTGTATACAGTTAATGCTTTTTATTACCATTTTGACTGTAAGAAGGTTGCAACCTACACTCACAGCAGAAGAGATGATTTCAGACTTGTGGTTACTGATCCTTTTAGATAAGATGCGTATCTTCGGTCCAACAGTCCAGGTTTTAGACACGTTATAGCTAACATATTCACAATGCTTTGCCATTGTGAATGGCAAGAGATTTTTTCGCCTGAAATCTAAGTTAACTCAAGATGTCTTATTACTGTCAAGTCTGTGCAAAGACACTTATAGTCTGACATAAATCATTTCCCAAGTCCAAAATGTTTGGGAGCACCACAAAATTGTTAGGTTTTACTAGACCCATTATAAACCGCAGCCTTTCAGAAATGTTGGACCTCATTCTCCATTCCAAAAACTTGCCACTGGAAAACATAGCAGTCTGGCAGAAAGATCTTGAATAGTATCTAACCAGAGACAGTTCTTTATAGACTACTTCAAAAGAAAAGGAGTAGAAAAAGAAACAATTACATGATTCATGAACATATGGAGGTTAACCCCAAGTGACTGCATTGCAACTGTATTGTATGACATATTTGAAAAGGAAATGATAAAACGTCAAATAAAAGAATCAAATGACATATGAACTACTTTCATAATGTATGCCTTATACTCTTACTCTGGCCACAAATTGACAAGGTTGAAATTCCTTTGAGATGGGGTGATGAAAGAAATTGTTTGCAATCAAGGACTGTTATTCACTCAAAGGTTTCATTTATTGGTATGTGCTCAAATGCTTGCAATAAAGTATGCTGTTGTGTGAATGTATTTTGAACAATAAAAAGGGCAACTTCAATAAACATGTAGGCCAAAAATTCTTTAGTTAGGGATAAAAAACATTCAAAGCTACCTGCCCTGGCATGAAAAAGTAATTACCACCTCAACCTAACAACCATTTTGCGCAAAAAATAAACTAAAGTCAGTCATCTGCTATAACTGCAATGCATCTTTTATATCTCAGTGAAGACAGTATTTTTGCCCACTGTTCTTTGCAAAGTTGTTTTAATTCAGAAACACTAGAAGGTTATTGAACATTAACGACGTTTTTAAGGTGCCACAACATCCCAGTGGGATTCTCAAATTCTTCATTCCAGCCATTCAGAAGTTGACTTGCTGGTGTGTTTTCTATGACACCTTGCCTTGTAAACCAAGGCTATGTCTACACTACACCACGCAATTCACTTTTCAGGGTTTAACTTCCCTCTACGCATTTTTATATACTCCAGTTCGGGCGGCATTCAGTTGGAAAGGGCCAGCCCCGCTGCTGGCTGATCGCAGGAGATGAACGCTGTAATAAAACGCTGATTTCTGCGTAATCCGCGATGGGAGGACCACAAATGGGCACTGAATTGAAGCATATTATTGCGACGTACGTTTAAAGGTTTAAAAAAATATGTGAATGCATTATCAGCTCATCACAGCTCGTTTAAGTCCAGCGATCCGGCTGGTACCACATTTAAAATTATGGGTTGGTGGAGAGGCAGATGCACTCATCAAAAGAGCCAGAAGTACTCGCGAGGCATAGGTTCCTGACACCTGTTCAACACTCTAGATGATCAACTGTAAACAATGACTGTGGAAAAGAAAAGAGGAACAGGAATGCCACATTTTGATGGTCCGCCTTCATTATTTACAATGCCGTCATGCCACACTAAAAATGGTGATGGACATGACGTCACTTCCTTAGTACTCGATTGTAATACGAGACAGCAGTCTATATTAAGTGGTGGGTAATGTTACCCGCCTACATTTTTTGAGTAACAACTAATCCGGACAAGAGGCACATTACTGTAGCCGAAATGCCGTATAGTCTAACTAATTACACGTTTAAGGCCATTATCCGTCCCATTGTAGACGTAGCCCAAGTGCGCTTTATGTTGAGGTCAGAAATCGGGGGCCAAAAGTAGGGTTGTTCCAATCATGTTTTTTTGCTCCTGATCCAATCCCGATCGTTCTAGTTTGAGTATCTGCCGATCCTGATATTTCCCGATCCGATTGCTTTTTTTTGCTCCCGATTCAATTCCAATCATTCCCGATAAATTTTCCCGATCATATACATTTTGGCAATGCATTAAGAAAAAAATGAATAAAACTCGGACGAATATATATACATTCAACATACAGTACATACTGTAAGTACTGTATTTGTTATGACAATAAATCCTCAAGATGGCATTTACATTACTAACATTCTTTCTGTGAGAGGGATCCACGGATAGAAAGACTTGTGACTTTGTATATTGTGACTAAATATTGCCATCTAGTGTATTTGTTGAGCTTTCAGTAAATGATACTGCAGCCATTGAACCTAAATGCATGATGGGAAGTGGACCCATGACTGTGTGTAGTGCTACCAATGGATATATCTTCTCTGCATTGGGAAATAACATATGGTGTGATCAATTGCTACCTTGCTTCCCCACATTGCTTCCCATGATATTTCTAATCGTAGGGAGAGGGATTGTATGGCTTTAGCCTATTAAAATAAGGCTCCAAAGGCTGCCAAAATGCACTCTACTCATTTTACGCTGCCTTTTATCTCTCTAAATGGGTAAAACGGCGCCATTACAGATTGAGCGCGACAATGCGTGAGTGGGTCGTGCAACGCATGCATTAATTGCGTTAAATATTTACCGTTATACATTTTGAAAAAATGAATTACCGCCGTTATCGGTACCTTAAGCCTAAACTAAAGACTCTGGATGAGTGTAACATATTATGTCTGTAACGTTAAATACATTTCGAAAGTGATTTAATTAAAAATATATATTTATTAAAAAAAGGCATGGCCGATATTTTTTTGCCGATTCCGATACTTTGAAAATGACGTGATCAGACCCGATCGACCGGCCGATCGATCGGGACATCTCTAGCCAAAAGTTTCCTTCAGCTTTTTCATGTAAAGTGCAGAATTTATAATTCCATAATCAAAGCAAGTCTTCCGGGTCTTGAAATAGCGAAGCAGCACCAGACCATCACATTACAACTAGGGGTGTGCCAAAATATCGAAATGGTGATATATCGTGATACTTTGTATCACAAAAGGTTATCGATATGCTCCTGCCAAGGATCGAGATATCGTTTTAAAAAAGTGTCAATGTCTAAAAAAATAAAAAGGAACCAACAAGTTGCTACCAAAATCTTCCACCATAATAGTGTCTCAGTTAACTCCAAGGCTGCATTGACGGTGCACGACGCCGAATCCATTTAGACTGGGAACGTTCGTTCATTCGAAACCAGAGCATTCACAGTCATTCTGTCCGATTTTTAGGGCATTTACAGGTCATTTACTGTTGAGTTTGAGTCACTGCCTATTGATTTGGGTGACACCCAGGTCACTTCCTGTTCTCTAACGCAAAATAAACAGGAAGTGACCTGTAAAATAACCCAAAATCAACAGTAAGTACCTGAAAATCAACAGGTAAATAACCTTAAAGACCAAATGTGAAATAAGGTTGGCCAACCATGTTTTTGAATAATATCAATGGCTAAACAATTATGAGCATATTTTCGTTATTTTTTTTTTTTTTCAACGCAACCCTTCCAGATTCTTTGTTTAACCCATAGCAATGCCCTTGACAACGAAAATGCTTTTCTTCGACAATCTTCAGTAATCTTCGGAAATGACGTCACCCAGAGAACCGCGAGGGAAGTCCGCCATAGATTAGTATTGTTGCATTGCCACGATGCCACGGCGGTGTCTGGCGATATATTGTTTTCAATTTAAAGAGGGTGTATGAGTGGCCAAAGGATAGCAGGGCACGTAAATTGACATCTTTCGTTCGCACAAAGCGAATGAATTTCACGCCATCATCGAGTAGTGTTCTCTGCTACAAACACTTCAAAGATGCCTGGTTCCTCAACCAGTCTGCTTATGATCAAGGATTTGCAAAAAAGTGTGATTTTTGGATAGATGACTGATGACTTTGTCAAAGCAGAGCTGCCAATTGTTGTGGAATGAACAGTAGAAGGTAGAGACGCTGGCCGAATGGTAACTCGAGGCAAAACCCCGATCGTGTTGTGGAATGAACAGTAGAAGCTAACTCGTGGTAATCCCTGATCATAGTTGTATTGAGTTCATATTGCCTACACTTATAAATTCGTCTAAACTTTTCTTTTATCCCAGGCAATAGTAGGTGGTTTATTTACCTGACATGTTTCGGCGAACACTTCATATCAGGTAAATAAAAGCTAACGTCGCTAGCTTCTACTGTTCATTCCACAACATGATCAGGGATTCGTCAAAACTTTTCTTTTATCCCAGGCAATCGTAGGTGGTTTATTTACCTGACATGCTTCAAATCATAAAAATAATAACAGCCTACCAATCTTGTAATCGTGAAAGGCATATTGTTTGCATCCTGATTAGTGTCTGGCTAATACATGTACGGTCCAACATAAAATTCCAACCTCCTCTTCTTCCTCCAACTCTTCAAAGACTTGGATCTCCTCACTTGCGCTCGATCTATCGCTTATATCGCTGTTTGAATCACTGTTTGAAGGGCTTTGTATGGCGGCCTTATGGAGCGCTGCCATCGCTGTTCTCCGTGTGACGTGTCACTTCCGGGTTCGTCCCCTTTCAGGCTCGAACTTCGGAAACGCGATTATTTTGTCAAATATACAACAAATAAATTATTTTTTTCATGCTTTATTTGTTGGACCATGTTTAATTACTTTAATTGTGATCCTATTTGGCATTTTATGAAATTACTTCACATTTGGTCTTTAAATAGCCCAAAATTTCCTCATTGCCTGGCATTGGCTACCACTGACGGTCATAGACGTTCAATTCGTTTGAAGTGTGAGGGATTGTTCATTCGCTGCCACCCTCCCAGTTCAAATGGAATGGATGTCTACCAGTAATAAACTCATTCCAATTCACACCAGAAGCTTGTTTTTCGGTTTCTTAGGTGTTTGTAGAATATTCTAGAATGATTTCCTGACCAATGTATCGATAATCGTTGTATCGCCATACCGTCAGATCATTGTTATCGTGAGCTTTGTATCACAAATCGCATCGTATGGTGAGGTACCAAGAAGTTCCCACTACTAATTACTACATATTATATTTTTTCTGAAAACCTGTTACATTTACACAATGTGTAACATCGCACGCATCTTCAAGTTCAGCTTTAATCTTATCGCTACCCCATAAA
Source organism: Corythoichthys intestinalis (assembly GCF_030265065.1). NCBI lineage: Eukaryota > Metazoa > Chordata > Actinopteri > Syngnathiformes > Syngnathidae > Corythoichthys > Corythoichthys intestinalis. Next base: position 35,390,911 of record NC_080397.1, read on the forward strand.
ATATAGTTACATATTTCTTCCAAGAACGCCAGGGAAATTAAACATTCAATAAGTGGATAAACATATTCTGAGCAATATCCATTGTTTGACCTCTCTGGTCAAGTGAACAACATGCTTAAAAGAAATTCTGACTTCTTCAAATAACCTTTAGCTCGCTGCTGTTACCATGGGTACCTGTCATGTCTCGGCCTTTCTTCAAGTGTGAAAACAATGTTGGGTTTCTGACCTGAATGAAGAGACTTAAAAAGTCAGCGACCTTTACTGACTGATAAGCAGACAGCCTGGGGGAGGTTCGCTAAGCTGAGCAGGGCTGCTGAGTGCCGAGGGTGCCGAGGGTTGAAGACCTTGACTCCTGCACCTGTGGTATGATGGAGGGATTTGGCCTTACAGCAAAAAGAGACAGAGCCCTTTGCTCAGAGCCAAAAGCACCTTAGGGAGACATTTTGATCCATGATGGATGGAATGAAATACAATAAAATGGGATCAACCCGAGCAGCAGTTATTGGTGAAGAGGTGGTGGTAGCTGTAGCCTTTTGGCAATATTCCACCAAAGGCTGCCTTCTGTCTTTTACATTTTACTATATAGAATTCCCTGTGGTGCCTTGGGAGAAAACTGCCTGTTTCTGATGTTCTGAAATATAAGATCATTGACATTTCTGCTTTAACTCAGACGGGCATAAAACGGGGGAGGCATCTCCTTTGAGGAGTGCCCACTGACCTTGGAAAAATGTCTTGAATAAGAGAGCACAATTCATTACTTTTTTGTATGTACGAGGTTTTGTATACAGTGGGGAGAACAAGTATTTGATACACTGCCAATGATTGGCAGTGTATCAAATACTTGTTCTCCCCACTGTATGTGTTTGTATGTGTACAGTTGAGTGGACAGTTGGGACATTGACACCTGTTAAAACAAATAAATCTACGCTGTTACAGTAATCACTGTGACTTTATTTAGAGTAGATATGTCCCGAGCGCATATTTTTTTGCACCCGAGTCACCTGATTGTGAGGATCTGCTGATAAAAGTTCCAAACATGTTACAGCACTGTACTTTTTACTGTACTTCCTCTTCTGCTTGTTCCAGCAGTGTTGTGGAGTATAAATGTATATATTTTTTTATCTTTTGGCAATATTTCTGTATTAGTTTGTTAGTTTTTAGTCCTTAAAAAATAGAAAAAAAAAGTGCCTTATATTGGCATACGCTTTGGCAACTCTTTCACACAAACATAACTATTGTGGCAGCGATGTGGGGAAGAATGTCAGGTAGGCCTGTCGCGATAACAAATTTTAGTGTGCGATAATTTATCTAATAAATTATTGCTATATGCGATATTATTGCACCCCCTCATTTTTTAAAAAAAAACCAATTTACAATAACACAGTGAGAATACAGTATATATTAATAGATCAAGTACACCCATTTAAACGCAATAAATGTTTACTCTTAAATTCAAAAATACTTTTTAAGAAATCACAACTAAAAACAATAGACCATGCCTCCTAAGTAAAATACAACAATAGTAACGCCACACAGAAACACAGAAGAAATGTCTTTTTCAAGGGAAAAAAAAAATTGCACTTAATAACTTAAGCATTTAGGCAAATGAAAACTTTTCCCCTCATAGGTTCTGCTATGGCGTTCCATGTGTAATATTCTGATTGGATGTTTTCCGAGGCACCCAGAACGCAACGGTAATGTTGTTTTGTTCATGTGACGCGGCACAGCCTGGCGAGAGCTACGGGTTGAGGAAGTGTTAGCGCCGTGTGTAAATAAAAAAAACAAAGTTGTCAGCACGTCGTGAGTTTTATTTGATTGCCAGAAAAACACACATAATAGGACACCATGCTGTCTCCTTTTTAATGTTGTCCTTATAATGATGATCTGCTGCATCATAAATCACTTTGTGACTTTCCACCTCCAGGATGGAGCGTTCTTCGTCCATGATCACTGGTTAAACCGTGAATAAGCAACTGGGCTGTTGACTCCAGGCCCGGCTCCGCCTATTTTGACGGATGCGTCTCCTGCAAAAATAAAAAAATAGCCTTAACCATCCGGCGGGCTCCGGCACGCAGGAGATGGTCTGCAGTCAATCCGGAGCACTGACGCGGCCGGTATACGTTGAACAATTGGATATAATGGGAATGGATTGGCTCCGGCGCTATTTTTTGCCGGACCCAGAACGAAGATGCATTTCGCGTAGTTGGTAACAAGGAAGCTGAACTTTTAACAGCATGTCTGCCGTGCACGCGAGGCTATAAATCGCAGTGGAAAATTTACCGCCTTCATTTTCATTTACCGTGCGATAAATTGAATTATTGCATATTGCGACAGGCTTAATCTCAGGAGATGTTTTTTTTTTCTTAACATGCTGTGTTGAACACAACACAGAACATATAACATTTGCTGCCACCACTGACAGTCATGGTTGCCCAACTTCCCATCATGCATTTGGGCGGAACAGTTAAGTCGCTACAGTATTATTTAGTGAAAGCACAACAAAAATAATATTCCTATCTCTCAAAATAGTAATGTTCATAAAAAGAAAAGGGCTCAATGCAAAGAGCACTGGTATTCCCAATCAAAACATTCCATCCATCCATCCATTATCTTCTGCTTAGTCCGGGGTTGAGTCGTGGAGGCAGCAGCTTTAGCAGGGTAGCCCAGACTTCCCTCTCCCCAGCCACTTCAGCCAGCTCCTCCGGCGGGATTCCAAGGCGTTCCCAGGCCAGCCGAGTGACATAGTCTCTCCAGCGTGTCCTGGGTCGACCCCGGGGCCTCCCGCCGGTGGGACATGCCCGGAGTACCTCTCCAGGGATGCGTCCAGGAGTCATCCGAACCAGATGCCCGAGCCACCTCAACTGGCTCCTCTCAACGCGAAGGAGTAGCGGCTCGACACCAAGCCCTTCCGGGATGACCGGGCTTCTCACCCTATCTCTAAGGGAGAGCCCAGACACCCTGCGTAGGAAACTCATTTCGGCCGCTTGTATCCGGGATCTTGTTCTTTCGGTCACAACCCACAGCTCGTGACCATAGGGGAGGGTAGGAACGTAGATCGACCAGTAAATCGAGAGCTTCGCCTTTTGGCTTAGCTCCTTCTTCACCACAATGGACCGGTGCAGAGTCCGCATCACTGCAGACGCTGCATCGAACCGCCTGTCAATATCCCGCTCCCTCCTACACTCACTCGTGAGCAAGACCCCAAGATACTTGAACTCCTCCACTTGGGGTAGGATCTCATCCCCGACCTGGAGAGGGCATGCCACCCTTTTCCGGCTGAGGACCATGGTCTCAGATTTGGAGGTGCTGATCTTCAAATCAATCAAAATAGCTATGCAAAATACACATAAAACTTACCCAGACTTTGCCCTGGCTAGATCTCTAATTAATTTAAAACTCTCCACTGACACCTTGTGGTGTATTTCACCTCACGTAGTTAAAGACACTGTGGAAGAACAGCAGGGAGCCCAAGTGACGTCCTGCTCGACGACCTCAACTATGGCAAAATATTAATTTTTGGTTTTTTTGATTGAAAATTTTACAAATTTTATTAAAAAGAAAACATTAAGAGGGGTTTTAATATAACATGACCATAACTTGTCTTGTACTCTCATTTATCTTTTAAGAACTACAGGTCTTTCTATCTGTGTGTCCCTTTAACAGAAAGAATGTTAATAATTTTGATGCCATTTCGTGGATTTATTGTTATAATAAACAAATACAGCACTTATGTACAGTATGTTGAATGTATATGTCCGTCTTGTGCCTTATCTTTCCATTCCAACAATAATTTACAGAAAAATATGGCATATTTTAGAAGTGGTTTTTTTGCGATTAGTTACGATTAATTAATTTTTAAGCTGTGATTAACTTGATTAAAAATTTTAATCGTATGACAGCCCTAATATAGATTGTCCTGAATTAATATTGGGGAAAAAATAACATTGCGTTATATATTCCCAAGGCTCCACACTTAGTTTTTGCATTGGTTGCACTGGTGCCCCTAACTTTTTTCTTAAGGTGGACCAGCACAAAATGTAGGCGCACCCACATTTTTCATTATATCACCTTTAACACCATACTTTTAATAAATCCATAACATCCATATAATTCATACGAGTAAGTCCACACAAATACACTTGCGCTTTGACGCTCACACTGCCGAGAACAGCCTCTAGACAATGAAGTTGACTTCATTGACTAAACAATGATTAAAACATTTGCGCCTTTGATCGTAGAGCTACAGAGCCTTCACTTGGCAGATCAAAGCTACAAACCTGTCAATCATCAGTAACTTTAAGTGGCAAACTCCAGCTGCACTGCTGACCAAGAAAAGCAGCAGGAGTGAGCGTGAGAAGCTGTACGAACATGAAGCAGAAAAACATAAATACAGTGGTACCTCTGCATATGAAGTTAATTCATTCCAGGACCTTGTTTGTAAGTGGAAATGGTCGTATGTCGAGCAGGATTTTCCCATAAGAATACATTATAATCCCATTAATTTGTTCCACAGCCTAAAAAACCCACACTAAATACTTAATAATGCTGCTGGTACTACTGCAAAAAGCAATTACACAGAGAAAAACAAATAAATTAGGAATTAAAATCTGAATAATAATAGTAATAAGAATAATAATACCTGTAATAATGTAACGAATGGGGTTCTAATGTGGCGGATGTGTTTTGCGTGGTGTACCTGAACGCACCGCGTGGCCTACTTGACAGGGTGAGGGAAGGATGGAGGGAGGACTTCTGCTTACTTTCACTTTGTCCAGCTGCGTCGGACAGTACACATATTTTGTTGCACCAGTTCTGGAATAAAGTATTAAAAACCTGACAAAGCTGGAGACTTTCTGGCGACGTTACCACAATAATAATTGTAACCTTGACTTATAAAGACTGGCGAACGGAGGACGGAGGAGGACCGTCGAGGTTCTAGACATTCTACGGCGGTATTGTCAAGTCAGTTCACGGACGCGCCCACTATGCTCATATTTTTGTATTATTTCGATGGTAAGACTCACCTTTTTCCTTTTTTTGCCACCTGCACTAACATTCGTGGAACCCATGTTGATTTCTCTCCCAAGAAAATCCGGTGTGCGTCTGTCTTGCAGGTAAACAAAGTAACTGCAGTGCTGTCATAAATCGTTGTATTTCGAGCATGTCGTCGGATGTAGAAACAAATGGGGGGTCAAATTTTACGTCGGATGTCGAAAAGTTTGTGTGTCGAAGCGATCTTATCTAGAGGTACCACTGTATATTTTTTAAATTAAAAATCCAATCCTTTTCACCCGATTCCAATCCTCTGAAAAATGGCGCAATCGGCCCATTTCCGACCATGTGATCGGATCACGATATCCCTAATTTAAAGGACAGTTGGGACTTGCTATCTGCAGTGATTGGCAAAATTTCAGAGGGTATAACTGATCAAGTTTTTAGAAAACGCCTATCAAGGGTCTGGAAAGGCTTAGCCAGTCTCCAGGCCCAAACCCAATAGAAAATCTTTAACAAAATCATGCCAGTCGTCATACTAGCTTCACTTGCTAGCTAGCATAGCTTTTCTCCTAGTCCAAGCCAACCGCGTCATCACCCCCAGCGTGCATTGCGCGCCTGAAACATGGCACCCTCCGTAGGTAAAAACATGTACTAAATATTATAGATTTTTAAATCAATGGCAATAATAACATATTTTAGTAAAATAGAACAATTGTGGCTTATTAGAGCCGACAAGACTTTAAGTACAAGGATCCCTTTAAGTCACATGTAGAAAGGCTTTTGACTTAGTTGTAGTAACTTTACTTTTGATGACACTGAAAAGAAACGGAGGATTATTTTACAGTGCAGTTGGTGTCTTCAAATAATATAAGATTTAAGGAAATTGTAGTTTTGGCCAGAACTTTTCTGTTCAAAAGAATTCTACGCAACACCATAATCAAAGACGACCAACTCATAGTTTTGTCTCAAAGGTTATTTTACCTTGGACAGCGGGTGGCCCGCTTTGTGTCACGCTGTGATAGTGACTACTAAGGGTTGGCCAAGAAGTCACGGCCACAGATTAACTCTGCTATTTATGGCCTAAGATCGTCTAACTGCAGCTCCAGAGATGGGAAATATTGCTCACTTAGCAGGATTACTGGGTGCTGTAATGCCCCAAAGGCCTGCTTTATGGCAAGCCATAAATGTTCCCTAGGAGAGGCAGCGAGAGTCGGATTGATTAGTGCGACGGAGAAAAGTCGATCCGTTACCCACGCCCCACTAGGGAGCAATATGATGGATGCTTCTGGGATGTAGAGAGAGGCACTGAAAGCAAGGGGAGGGCACTTTGCTCAGCACCATGCCACTTTTGGACACCCCCACAGTGACACAAGATGGAGCGCCATCATTGAATGCAGGGCCGCAGGAGCTTGTCAGGCAGTCATAGAGCTACAATCCTGCTATGCGGCAACCTTTTACTATTCCACCAGTAGACAAATGGAGAGATGACCTTGCCACATGCTTCCATTTACAAAAGTCCCCCTCGACGCCTTGCATGCCTGTGTATGAGTCATTTTAAAACTCGAACCTAACGACATACTCATCCACTTCGAGGCGACATTATGCTACAGCAGAAGATTTCATCTACCATACAAACTAAAGCAGGCATTTTTTTCAGTTTTAGGATGTTAATATTCACTTAGGGCTTGATTATCTTGTTAAAACAGTTTCTGTTCTTAAGCGCTGAGACTTAAATGCTTTTTGTTTGTCCTTATTATGTTAATCAGGACTGCTGAAACAACCATCAAGCTCAAATTATGAATGAAGGCGGTCTATAAAAAAGGTGTTCTTCATTGACAATAGACAATCAGAGGGATTTCTTAGGCTTTGCGTCTAAACCTGTCGCAATATGCAATAATTCCATTTATCGCACGATAAATAAAAATGAAGGCGGTAATTTTTCCGCTGCGATTTATCGCCTCGCGTGCACGTGCGTGCGGCAGACGTGCTGTTAAAAGTTCGGATTCCTTGTTACCAACTGCGCAAAATGCTTATTCGTTTCAGGTCCCAAAAATAGCGCAGGAGCCAATTGTTCCCATTATATCCTATTGTTCAATGTTTACCGGCCGCGTCAGTGCTCCGGATTGACTGCAGACCATCTCCGGCGTGCCGGTGTTGTTGACGTGTGGGCGCTCCCGTCAGGGGTGACATTTCACGCGGGGCGGCTATTTTTCGGCCTAACACCGGATATTTACAACGAAGTCCGCCAAAACATTGTTACCGACTTGGCTGCTTCGAACAACCTCGCTTTGACAACGGAGAGCTGAAAGGACATGATGAACATTAAGTGGCAAATTAAGAGCGCTGCGCTTCAAACTCGTACTCCTTATGAAAGTCGACTGTCATATGCTGGTGTTGTGCAGTAATGAGCAGACGTGACTTCTGTGGCGTTTTATCATGAAATAGCAAACTAGATGTGCTACGTCCCATGCCACTGGCTACGTGGGCCCAGAGTGATTATGGGACACGTAGTGATTATGGGACACGTAGTCCATATACTGCATCGATGAATTATAAACCGCCATGACTGAATGGAAGTTAAGCTGGCCAAATCAATCCATACCAGTGACTATAGATAATGCTGCAAATATTGTTAATTCAGTACATGACACAGATGGATTCGGACCACAAATATGGTTAAATAAGTATGTTTTGCTCATGTAGTAAACCTAGCTGCTAAGAGCTGTAGCAATCAACATTGTGCCCCGCCTCACTTTACAAACAGTAAAGGTTGTTCTCAGCACTTTTATACAAAATTTCTTTAGATCAGTAAGAAGTAAGCACATAAATATTATGCACTAAAATGCATGTTTATATGATGGCAATTAAATTTTTGCTCGTTAGCAAAAAAAAAAAAAAAAAAAAAGAAAATTGTACCGAACCGTGACTTAACGTTTTCATTTGCTTAAATGTTTCAGTTATTAAGTGCAATTTTATTTTTTTTTTCTTGAAAAACCCATTTTAGTCATGTTGTGTTTCTGTGCGGTATTAATATTGTTGTCTTTTACTTAAGAGGCATGGTCTATTGTTTTTAGTTGTGATTTCTTAAAAAGGATTTTTAAATTTAAGAGTAAATATTTATCGCGTTTAAATGGGTGTACTTGATCTATTAATATATACGGTATTCTCACTGTGTTATTGTAAATTGGTTTTAAAAAATGGGGGGGGGGGCGCAATAATATCGCATATCGTAATAATTTATGAGATAAATTATCGCACACTAAAATTTGTTATCGCAACAGGCCTATTTGCGTCATGTCATTAAAATCTGTGGAAAAAAAGTTAATCGTGCCTTACATTTGAAAAGGCCTTAAAGCGATGTTCTGCTTCTGCGTTGGGGCGATACTGTAGCTACACCGTCAACGGCGTACTCTTATTGGACCCTACGCCGTTGCTAAGTGAGTGGCATGGACTGGTATTGGTCCACACAAAAAGTAATTTCCGTTATTTCTATTTCGGGTAAACATACATACCAGCAACAATCCTGCCACTTTTCAAACTGTGGTAGTAACAAAAAAGAAATGGACCAGGTCGAGGATAGAATCGTCGAGGAACTAAGGAAAGCTATTGAGTGTGGCCACCATTCAGCGGATACAATTTCCAGGGCGGAGCAAGCCACAGCAAACAGACAGCGGAGTGGACCAATCAGCGACGGGCAGACGTGATGTTAGTAAAGCGACGAGGGCAGGACGAGGGACTTGCGCGCGGAAGTAAACATACGAGGAGAGCGGCATTTATTCAACATGGCTAGCATGAGACAGACTGTTGTCAATGACTTGTGTCGATGTGTTTTTGGTAATTTAAAACTGATTTTACCGTTGATTGGAGCATATTCTCGGCTCTCCTGTTCGCCATCTGTGTTGTTGTGGTGACGACTTCCGACGCGGAAGAGTGACGTTGCTCGATAAGAACACGTCACGCAAATAAACGAGTCTGATTGGACGGTTGATTTTGTCCATGCTCGAGAGGCCGTTAATGGGCTGGGTCCCAGACTATTCTCACAATGTTTGAAAAATACAGGGAGAACAGTCTGGCCGTGCCAGGCAAAGGGAATATAACCATCTTTGCAATTCCACCTCGAAACACTACAAGGACTGCCAAATGGCAAACAATTCATGGTGAGAAATCGCTGAAAACATAAAAGTGCTTTGTGAAGCCCCGCAAAAGGCTGTAAAAGCTGGTGAAACCAGACAAAGATAAGGATAGACCACCCCAGTGACTGGGCGGCGCACTACAGCGCAAAGCGTCACTTCTACGCAGAGCTTCAAATGCTCATCGATGGCGTAGGGTCGACGTCAGAGCTACACCGTCAGCAGAGGTGGGTAAAGTAGCCAAACATTTTACGCAAAGGGTACCGTTACTTCAAAATAATATTACTCAATTAAAAGTAAAAGTAGTCGTCCAAAAAATATACTCAAGTACAAGTAAAAAAAATTTTTGTTGAAAAGAATACTCAAGTAATGAGTAACATTGTGAGTAACTGCTTATATTTTTGTTGTATTTGTTTTAGGGCTGTCAAAATTATCGCGTTAACGGGCGGTAATTAATTTTTTAAATGAATCACGTTAAAATATTTGACGCAATTAACGCACATGCCTCTCTCAAACAGATTAAAAGGACAGTACAGTGTCATGTGCACTTGTTACTTGTGTTTTTTGGAGTTTTGTCGCCCTCTGCTGGCGCTTGGGTGCGACTGACTTTCTGGGCTTCAGCACCATGAGAATTGTGTAATTATTGACATCAACAATGGCGAGTTACTAGTTTATTTTTTGATTGAAAATTTTACAAATTTGATTAAAACGAAAACATTAAGAGGGGTTTTAATATAAAATTTCTATAACTTGTACTAACATTTATCTTTTAAGAACTGTCTTTCTATCCATGGATCGCTCTAACAGAATGTTAATGTTAATGCCGTCTTGTTGATTTATTGTTATAATAAACAAATATAGTACTTATGTTGAATGTATATATCCGTCTTGTGTCTTATCTTTCCATTCAACAATAATTTACAGAAAAATATGGCATAGTTTATAGATGTTTGAATTGCGATTAATTACGATTAATTAATTTTTAAGCTGTGATTAACTCAATTAAAAATTTTAATCGTTTGACAGCACTAATTTGTTTGTTGTTGTTTTTTAAACAATGCAATTTTTTTTTCTGAGCACAAAGTTATCTATATGGACTATTGTTATTATGATACTGTACAATAAACCAATACATAACCACATTAAGCGAAAGAAATCCAAAAAATATTCGTCCAAAGAGCATGACTGCCCTCTGGTGGAGAAAATAGTTTGAATAGTGAAGAGTTCCTTTATAATTACTATTTTGAAATTAAAACGATCACATCTCCGGTTTTCCGTGGTCAATCGGTGCCAAATAAAATCTGCGCTTTTAAGTCATGTTGAAGGCAGTGCTCTATATTAAGTACTTCATTTTTTACGAGGCTTTAAAGACACCACATGATTGAACAGGCTGGCGTCAAGATACAACGGCAAGCTGGCATCTGATTGGTATAATGTATAAGTGGTATAATTGTTGCGACATCTCATTGGTGAAATAGTTGGAGCTACCCCAGTAATATATCAGGCACGTCCTTACTTTTAGCATCGCTGGCAAAAATAAATAAATAAATCAAATATGTTGAATGAAGAGGAAAAATATAATGACTCTTATATAGCCTAAAGTAGTGGAGTAAGAGTTGTGCTTTTTCTTCACAAATCTACTCAAGTAAAAAATATAGCTTCGTAAAACTACTCTTAGAAGTACATTTTTCTCAAAAAGTTACTTGAGTAAATGTAACGTAGTACATGAAAGGCGTTACTATCCACCTCGGCATGTATGGAAAATAAGTCTAATTTAAAGTGGTTCAAAAAGATAAATGTTGCTATCGTACAAAGGTAATTCAATAAATAAGGTGAATTTTTTGGTATAAGTACTTGTCATACAGAAGCTTCTATTTTTTTTCAGATTCACTTCTTTCTGACATAGATATAATTTCTTTTACAGATTAATAAAAAATTGAGAGTTTTGGCGATCAATAAAGATGGTCGACCAAGAAGCATGCCTGAACAGCGGTCAGTTATCAAGTTTTTGGTTGGTTGCTGAAGGTACAAACCAGTTGAAATTCATTGGAGAATGTCAACTGTGTATCGTGCCACATGTTTCAGCTGAAAACATGTCAGAAAAAAATGGCACAAAGTTTGAAAGAGACGATGAAGTTAAAAGTGTTGTGAGCGACTGGCAGAGACATCAGTAAAAAAAAGATTTTTTTTTTACGTGTCCTGTTCAGCTGCTTGACACGGAGAATGGAATTCTGAGTGTCCGATTGGTCTGAACAGTTTTAATGCATCACATGGGAGCTTGTCCAAAGATTTTATGCTAAGGGAATACGGAAGCTTGCACACCGATGGAAAGAGTGTGGGACAGTGCTGGGAGAATACGCTGGGGAAAAAAAGTAAGCTTCTATCTGTATTAGAAGTCCTGACACCGAAAAATTCACCTTATTTATTGAATGGCCCTCGTAGTTTAACTGGACACTTGTGTTTAAGGATTTCCTGTGTGTTTTTTTGTTTTTTTGCTCATCAAACAAAAATAGACCATAATTGTGCAAGGCTTTCTATTTCTGTTTATTTGCTCATTTGTGTAAAAAGGAAGAAAAAAGAAAAGAAGCATATTTACAGTTTAACATCATCAATAAATTAACTTTAGTGTTGAACATCAACCAGCTCAGTTAACATAGCTTCCGTAAGACCCGATTGCCAGAAGCAATAAATACTACAAAAATAACAGCATGAAAGCTAAGTGGCAGGACATAATATACCAGCTCTTTCCGGGATGTAGTGATTTCTTTTAACATGACGCGTGCTAGACCTCTCACCTTATCCGTCTGGCTTCATGCTGTTGTCCAGATCCTACAACAGTGGCCCCATTTCAATAGCTTAAATTCTTTACAGATGTGCTTGCCTCACATGTTTGCGGCACTTTCTTCTGTGTGTAAATTTTAGTTGAAAAAGGTAACACTACATCAAAGTAGAGCTGCAGCAATCGAATATATTAGTAATCATGTATTTGACGGACAATTCTATCGATTAATTGAGTAATCGGATAAAACTTTTTTTTTTTTTAGGTTAAAAGCAATTATAAATATACATGAGAAAAGACATTTCACCTCATATTGAACCATTTTCAGAAAATCAATGTCTTTCAAAAACAAGACAAAAAAACAAAAAACAAAGATTAATTGCTTTCACTCAAAAAAACTTCTAGATCTTATAAAAAATATATATATACCGTATTGGCCCGAATATAAGACGGTGTTTTTTGCATTGAAATAAGACTGAAAAAGTGGCGGTCATCTTATATTCGGGGTCTAGACATTATACCCATTCACGACGCTAGATGGCGCCAGATATTATTGAAGCTAATGTTGAACTTGACTCCCCAGGCCAAAGCGAACCCCTTTTGGTTAATGCAGTTATTGCAATTTTTCCGAATTCCGAAACATGGAAAACACACGTACAAGCTGCGTAGAAAGCACCATATTTTGCCAATAAATGCTTTTTGTTATTGTAGAGTGACCATATTTTGATTTCCAAAAAAGAGGACACTCGGCCCGGCCTCGAGATACCTAAATTATACTGGAGGTTCCCTTAAAAATGTCTTAGCATGTTTATATTTTTCAAGTATGCCTCTTCCATATGGATAGAAAACACAGTTTTATAACACAATAATAGCTACATTACCAAAGACACAATTTCAAATTCTCAGAGGTTACTCAAGAGGCTTTATTATTCCTAAAATAAGGCTCTCTGGGAACACGTCACTGGCAGTGCAGTTCTGTAGAATTCTGTGCAAGGTGTCAGTCAATTTCAACAAAGGCTAATTAGTCCTGTGAAAAAAATAATTAAAACCAGGCATTTTCATGAATTTATAAAACCCTGCCGGACACCCCGGACAGGATGTAAGAAGTGGATATGTCCGGGCAAAAGAGGTCGTTTTGGTCACGGCCAGACTGTTCTCCCTGTGTTCTTCAAACACTGAGAGTATAGTCTGGGACCCAGCCTCTCAAGCAAGTACAAAATCAATCGACAAATAAGATTAGTTTATTTTCGTGACGTGTTCTTAACGAGCAACGTCACTCTTCTGCGTCGGAAGTCGTCTCCACAACAACACAGATGGCGAACGGGAGAGCCGAGAATATGTTCCAATCCACGGTAAAATCAGTTTTAAATTACCAAAAACACATCGAAACAAGTCATTGACAACAGTCTGTCTCGCGCTAGCCATGTTGAATAAACTCCGCTCTCCTCGTATGTTTACTTCCGCGCGCAAGTCCCTTGTTCCGCCCATCGCTGATTGGTCCACTCCGCTGTCTGTTTGCTGTGGTTTGCTCCGCCCTGGAAATTGTATCCGCTGAATGGTGGCCAGACTCACTAGCTGGTGCGTCTGGAGTACCAGGCTAGTTTTGGTCACCTTATGTTATTGTGCGCCAAATTCTGTTTTCACTTGCAGGAAAAGTGAAGAAATGATCCTCAGCATGGTCTTTTCACTTATATTATTGTGCCTTATACAGTATTGCTTTATATTGTGCTGTTTTAAAGCTGATGAATTTTCAATTTTATTTAAGGCTGTGGAATTTCCTAGCGATGCTAAATCCATATGGGCTACATCTTTTTGGGATTGCCATCAAACTCATGTCAGCAGGTGTTTATTTATGTATTTTCTTTCAAGCCAAAAGTATCCATTTAATTTGTATTTGTTCTTCTGGCCTTTTGACTCGCACACCAGTACTGCACAAACACATAATTCGCTGAACATACTTTTTTCATTGCTGCTGTTAATTCCATAAGGTAGGATCCTCCTTTTGTCGATAACCAAAAATCCAAATGATTTTTATTTGATTTTCTGCTAAGTCCTTTTTCTTGTTTAACACCAAATCATTAGCCTGTCGCCCAGCTAAAGCTGATTACAATGCTTATCTGATACATGCAGATAAATATGGCCGTAATGCAAATAGGCCTGGAGGCAAGATAATATGGAGTCCATCCACCATCAAAAAGCCAAGCAGGGGATAAGAGATAGTCTATGATCAGCACATCTAATACGACAACCCATTATAGAGAGCTTATTGCTTTGTTTCGGTTATGTGACTAAAGCAAGATATTATTTTAAAATGTGCGAGAATGTATCTCTGGTTTTAAGGGTTGGAATTGAAACTATTAGTTACTTAAAGTGGAGAAAATCAGACAAATATCCTTTAGATATGTAACCATACATCCATCTGGATCGGTATATCGATTTGCTAAGCATAAATTAATAACTAGATAAACACATAAAACATCTATCAACATTATGGTCGTTTAGATATGCATTTTTGTTAAAACTCATGTTTCTCATTCAAATGTCGGACAAGTTTCAGCAAAAAAATTACAGAAACACCAACTTTTTTTTGTCTTTTTTAATTTTGTTATTCTTTTAGCAATGTTTATTTTTATTTATTTGTTGTTGTTTTTTTATATATTACGATAGGTTTTTTGTTTGTTTGTTTGTTTGTTTGTTTGTTTGTTTGTTTGTTTGTTTGGTTGGTTGGTTTTTTAAACTGTGACTTTTTCCCCAGCTTTGAAACCTGTGGCTAAAAGTCCAGTGTTGGTTGCTGATATATTTTTACATGCTAATGTCATCTGGTGTAACTATCCCATAGTACAATTAGAGCAGGGCGGTAAACCGAAAATTTACCGTCACCGAAATTCTTAACGATGACCGACGTAATTTTGACCATGTCGGTAAATTCGGTAAATTAATAAAACAAGAAAATATAGTCTTTTCATCCCGCTTTGATTCTGTGTTGTTCGTCTATATTCATTCCCCTTTAAGAAAGCAGTGAATGTGCTTACGTAGAGAGTCACGTGATCATCAGGAAGCCAATCAAACAAAAGCCCGGTAAGCTAACGCTAGCAGCTAACGCTACAAGCAAAACGTGATGGAGTGTGGCTTAAGGGAGGTTCACCAAACTTTAAACCGACATTTAGTAGACTCTTGGTGGCATCCAGACGGGCTTTCACCCGATGTCCTCCTTTGTTCTCACGATTTCCGGAGATGGTGCTTTCAGTGCTTTCTACTGATAGCCAGGCTAACGCTAGCTAGCGGCTAACGCTACAAATGAACGTTATGGAGTCGGATAGAGACTCTAACCTTGTCAAAACGGCTAAACTTAATGAGTGGATTGGGCACGGACTGCATCTAGCAATTACTATGTGGTGTTATTTTGTATCTGTCTGTGTGTGATTCCTCTGATAGCTTTTGTGATGGTAAAGAATTCCGCATAAAGTACAATCCAACGGCGAAACTTATAATGACCGAGAAATGGCCCCAGCTATTTTTATTGTGCGTGCATTTATTAAAAAATGCACTGGGGAGGGAGGGGGGGGGGGCCTTAAACCATAAAGTAAACACTTGTATTTAATAATTATATCACAGCAGCCATTAACAATAAATTGTCTTTTTGAAGTGTACTGTTCAAGCTGCAAGTCATTTGTGTTACAATTACATGTTTGCACAGTCATATTGATTTTGACAATGTACATTGTTCAAGTCATACACGCTGTTATAAATGTTCATACTTGAATTCTTATTGCTTACAATACATTTTTATAAACTTAATGTTTAGACTGCATGTACAATTATTAAATACAGTATATGAAATTGAATGCTGGTAAATAAATCAACAAGCTATAGTTAATCTGTATTTCATGCGTTGATTCAGATTTTCAAATTACCGTATTTTTCGGACTACAAGTCGCTCCTGAGTATAAGTCGATCCAGCCATAAAATGCCCAACGAAGAGAAAAAAAACATGTACAAGTCGCACCGGAGTATAAGTCGAATTTTGGGGGGAAATTTACTTGATAAAATCCAACACATAGAACAGACATGTCATCTTGAAAGGCAATTTAATATAAAAATACAATAGAGAACAACATGCTAAATAAATATACAGTGTACAGTGCATGAACAACGAAATGTGAATATACTGTCCTACGCTACAGCTCGGTCCTGGCTGTACAGCGAACTCCCAAAAGACAATACTGGACGTCCGTATAATTTGCTGAATCAATTTGGTCCTCGATAGAAAACAGGTTCGGATCAACGTAAATAAATGATAATTAGGTACTATTAGTAATAAGTAACAGGTTAGCATGCGTTCGCTATCATTAGCACATCGTTCAAACAACCACACAACTGGCTCTAAGTGTCCGATCGCGGGTGGAAAACACACAACAACAACAGAAAAGATGATACACGCAGGCGTTGCCTCTGTAGAGATGATTTTAAAGCATAAACAATGAAAGTAGGCTCGCAGCCGTCTATTCTCTCTCGCTGTAACTCGCCCACTCACTCAGAGCTACGTAGCTGTCCGTCTTCTTCTGGCGTGTGAGCACTCTTCTCCACGTAAACAAGTGCGAGTGCGCCCTCACGTGGGCATGAAAGCGCCACAAACTAAATGCATCCATTTCAAGATAAAAAAGTCAATAATACAATTGAACATACACTGCCAAAGGCAGAACGCGAAAGTGGCCATAGCTATAAAGAGTTATTCAGATAACTATAGCATAAGAACATGCTAACAACTTTACAAAACCATCAGTGTCACTGCAAAACACCAAAATAACATGTGAAATTATATCATAATGTGTTAATAATTCCACACATAAGTCGCTCCTGAGTATAAGTCGCACCCCCAGCCAAAATATGAAAAAAAAACGCGACTTGTAGTCCGAAAAATACGGTATATAACAGTCCGCTTGGGCGAATTTATCGTCATTTATCGTTATCGAGATAAATCTGCTCAATTTATCGTGATACATGTTTAAGGCCATATCGCCCAGCCCTAAGTACAATATAGAATTTATAGTCCAGTGTGGCTTATACAGTATTTTCCTTTTTTTTTTTTTTTCTATTGTGAAATCTGGAGCCTGCAGCTTAGAGATGGGCGATACCAGTGATTTTGGATTCGATGTGATACCAAGTAATACCAAGGCCAAATATTGCGATCCCGATCCGATATCGATACCGGAAGTTCATATATATATATATATATATATATATATATATATATATATATATATATAAAACAACCCTGCAGTGTTCTCAGCCATTCTGATGATATCTAATGTACAACAACATCAAGCACTCAAAAACTATTAAGTTTCTTTTTGTCAAATATGCTTTGCAATGGAAAACTGCTGCTTTTAATAACGAGCAAAGCTGCTTCCCTCAAACTCACAAACCAATCCATCAACAACAAACTCTGATAAGTCAGTCTCACTCTTTAACCATGACCCTTAAATTCATATGCACAGAACATTTCCCTGCTCCACGTTGTATTTGATCAAATTTTAATCTACCTAAATTCAATATTTTTGATCTAATTAAAGAACGAATTAATAGTAGCATGGTACCGCCCTCAAATGGTAGATCACTAAAAACAAATCCAATAATCAATAGTCACTTGCCGTTTTTGAATTTTATTTTACTAACACAATTTTCAAACAGATTTTGAAATTAAAAAAAATAAAATAAAAATAAATTAATTAATTAAAAAAAAACAGATCTTGAAATAATTGAAACAGACCTTTAAAAAAATAAAAATAAGTAGCAACAAAACATAAGAAATCAAGCATTTAATTGTTTGTAACATAAAAAAATATGGAAAAACATTTCATGAAAAAATAAAAATATGAAACATAAATTCACAAGAAATAATAATAAGGTTAAGTAAGAAATTAGGCGTGAGAGGGGCGGAGGAAAAGCATGCTGTTCGACACAGGATAGGGACGTGAATGGGGGCGGGAGCACACGCCGGTGCACTGCTTATGTGTGTGCACTGCTTACGTGTGTGTAGAATGCGAAAGGGAAAAGTAGTACAAAAAGTGTGCACAAAAATATACCGAAAAATTGACAAAGAAAATATAATATATTAATTCCAGATATGGATACTTTTGCTTGGGGATCGATACCTAAAATTTAACACGCTGGATCGAAATATCGATATTTTGGTATCGATCCGCCCATCCCTACTGCAGCTTATTATCACGTGTGCCTTGTTGTCCAAAGATTACAGTAATTAAAAAAGAAAACCTTGATTAATGCATAAGCTTTAGTAAGCACATTAGTTTGAGAAAGCCATGAAGCCATGAAGACATGTCAATAAAGCACATGGATTACTGGAACCTGGTCTGATGGTCTGATTAGACGGGCGGGCTTTCTTGTGTACAATTTTCAGAAGAGTCTTCCTTCTGGGGTGACAGCCATGCACACCAATTTGATGTGGAGTGCGGCGTATGGTCTGAGCACTAACAGGCCGACCCCCCACCTCTTCAATGTTTGCAGCAATGCTGACAGCACTCCTGTAACGAGTCACATGACATTTTGGAGGGAAAATGACAAGCAGTACTCAATTTGGACATTTAGGGATGTACTTTTTTTCCAAGGGGTGTACTCACTTTTGTGGCCAGGGGTTTAGATATTAATGGCTATATTTTGAGTTAAATAGAGGGGAAAATAAATTAACTCTATTATATAAGCTGCACACAGACTACTTTTCATTGTGTCAGTGTCATTTTGTAAGTGTTGTCCCATGAAAAGATATACATAAATATCTGCAGAAATGCGAGTGGTGTACTCACATTTGTAAAACTTGGGCAATTATCCTATTAGATTCACAATTTGCTGTGACTAACATTAAGCAAATTGTTGAGCAGCTATGAGGGTTTTGAGATGCCTGATCCAGGCTTGGCTTGATTGTTGACACAGCGCAGACCAAGTAAATGTCAAGCAGAATCAGACTTCCTCGTCTGCTGCTCCCTAGCTCGCTCCACTGGTTCATTTCTCCATTGCTTTGTTATTGATTTAGGGCCAAATGTGGTTTCTGTAGATAGAGCCTCGCATGGCAGGTGTGGCTAGCTGTGATTTGAATAAAAGACAATCCCAGTTCAAACACGGAGAGAAAAGCCCTGGAGCAGATCAATCATAATCCTGCATCCAAGACACAAATGCCTAAACATATTGCTGTACAAAGATGCATGTGTCTGTTGCCATTTCATAATGTCAGCATTTTAAAAGGCATTTACACATGACTTTTCTCTGGCCTTTAACGTACTTTAACTGGCGTTGTATGGCAGCAGGTTAATAGGAACTTTTTATTTTCTTTTGTGTTTGTGTTCCCATGTCTTTTAAATAATTTTCCGTCCTGGTTTTTTTTTTTTTTTTTTTCATTTTTAATGCTACACTTCTCAATAAAATCATATAAAACAGTAGTACATATTTGAAATGACGGAGCAGGCGAAAGATCGTGTGAAAAAGAACATGAATAAGTCTTTGGCCGTCCTTTGCGATCAGGTCACACTAGCTGTTTTGGTTCTTGTGCTGTTTTCTGACAGTCAGAGCTTTCCACTCAATCCTTCAGGGCTCCCCTCAGCTTTTGCGCCAGAGCTTTGACGGCTCGCTGTTGAGATTCAGTCGACAGACACCTGCTCTAGGGGGCTGACATCATTAGAGCGGAGAGCAGCTCCCAGCTCCTCATCAGTGTCAGTACGGGCGGAAGAGATCGAAAAGAGGAGAGGAAGTAAGAGTGGGCAGTGTTTTAGAGTAGTCAAGGTCAAGATGTGCCACAATTACCTTGGCAGAGCCATACCTTTGGAGGCCATATAGCTACTGACTTTTCACATTGCCAAGGCTGCTCACCTCAGACAATTACCTTTACAGTATCCTCCTGTCATTCCCAATGTTCAGCATGTACAAACATTTTAGGGGGTAGGCACTTGTCATACCAACTGGTACATACAACTCACACCAGCAAAGTTGTGTGGTCATTAAAGTATTGATCACATATGAAAGACAACATTCCATATTTTAGAAAATATTGAAAATTAATATATATATATTTTTTTTATTTGACTGGACGATGTACCATTTCAGAATTATATCATGGCATTTGTCAAAAATTTGCATTGATATTTATTGCAAACTCCGCTCTTAATCCTTACCAGTGCTCAACTAAACCACGATCAAGAAAGAAGCAGATACTATTCTCTTTAAATGACACTCATTTTTTTTTCTTTCAAGGATTGTAGTTTGACTAAATTACATTGTATTGTGCTAAATCCTGCGCAGATACTTGACAGCTATTTGTGTTTTTTTGACTGCAAAATCACTTGCACCCCAACTGGGTGCTCCATTTCCATGGAGGTAGATTTGTGTCTTTATAAGTCAATCAAAAGAAAAAAAGTTGCTTCAATCAAATAAAAAGTTGCTTCAATCAAAATATGTATTTTCAATTGAAGAAAAAGTCATTTCAATTTAAAAAAATGTGTTTGAATGCAAAAATAAATTTGAAACTCAAAAAAAATGTATTTGAAAACTATTTTTCTTTGATTGAATTTTTTTATTTATTTATTTAAGTCAAGTTTTTTTGATTGAAACAACTTTTTTGACTGAAGTAACGTAATTTTGCGTTTGGACCACATTTTGGCTAGGACATTTGTGTCTTTATTATTCAATCAAAAATAAGTTGCTTCAAACAAAAAAAATATGTATTTTCAAAAGAAAAATCACTTCAATCAAAAATTTAAAAAATTCAATCGTAGAAAAAAAGGTTTGAATGTGGAAAAAATACATGAGCCTCAGACTGGTACCGTTGCGGGTACTCCGGTGAGATACCGATGTCACACCCCATACCGGTGCCCTATTTTCGGCTTGGACTCGAGCAAAGTCCGATGGCTGGATGGAGCCCTGGTGGCCATTATTCTTGCTTCATACTTTTATGCCATTGGCGTAGTCACCTGCCACTCAAACATGTCGGAAGTAGCGTTGAAGTTGAATCTTTGTGTCAAAATGATTCAATCGAAAAAAAAGTGCCTTCAAAACTTTTTCCACTTCAAAAAAAAGAGTGCCTTCAAAACTTTTTCCACTTAAAAAAAAAAAGAGTTTAAAACTTTTTGCTTTTCAAAATAAATTGACACTTCAAAAAATATATATATATATTTCAAATAAAAAAAATATTTTCAAAAATATATACTTGCAAATGAGTTTTTTCTTTAATTAAAAACTTTTATTGGGATTGAATGATTTAGACACATGTCCTACCATAATATGGCTCAAACTCAAAAAGGATTGCTTCAATCAAAGAAAACAGTTTCAATGAAAAATGAAGTGTTCAAATGCAAATTTCTGAGTCTCAAATATTTTTTCATATTCAAACCTTTTTTTCTACGATTGAATTTTTTTTTGTTTGTTTGATTGAAGTGATTTTTCTTTTGAAAATATATTTTTTTTATTTGAAGGAACTTATTTTTTGATTGAATAATAAAGACACAAATGTCCTAGCCAAAATGTTTTCCAAATGCTAAATTAAATTACTTCAATCAAAAATGTTGTTTCAATTAAAAAAAAACAAAAAACGGCTTAAATAAAAAAAATTAAAAAAAATCAAAGAAAATTAGTTTTCAAATACATTTTTTTGAGTTTCAAATTTATTTTTGCATTCAAACACATTTTTTTTATTGAAGTAACATTTTCTTTGATTGAAAATAAATATTTTGATTGAAGCAACTTTTTTTTTTGATTGAATAATAAAGACACAAATCTACCTCCATACATTTCACACTGGTTGCTCCAAGATTCCATTACTGTTCCACACAATCATTTGAATCTAATAATTCAATGATTAAGACTGATTCTTTTATGGCAAGCTACTTTTAATTGTAAACTTATGCAATTATTATATACATTAATTATTCCTAAAAAATTAATGGAATATAGGTGTACACTTATGTACACTTCTTTCTTCTTAAGCATTCCTTCTTCCTCAAACATATCACTTCGTCCAAAAACCATTGGCAGTTTTTGCTGTGCATGCATACATAAGTTCTGAGATGGGTTCCAAGGGCAGGACGAGTACTCAGACATCAGAAGGAAGGAACGCCGAGCTGAAGCTGATTCATTACACGTGTTGCATCTGCCTTCTGTTAAAAGCCCTTAAGCACTCTGGCTGTCTCATCCGGTCTCCTTCTGTCACATTCTGACTGCTTACCACCTTCCCAATTCAAGCCCATACCATCTCCATTCCTTTAAAAATATGTATAAAATAATAAAAGAAAAAGAAAAAAATCCCTCAATCTGTCTTCTCTCCCTGACAGGCCTAATGCTTCCACTAAATCTTGAAGATTATTCGTTACATTTTGAAGTTGAACCAACAGTACTGTATATCTCTCAGGCTGATGCAAGTAATTTACTTTAAGTTCCGTTCCTACGCTGGTGACGTAACCCAAATTTCCGCGTAAGTCGGAATTAACCCTTTAAGTACCCCTAAATACCTCCCAAATCTCAAAATAACTATCCCAAAACATTATACTGTACGTCATTGTACTGTCCTGGTCAAGACATTGGAGCTAAGTCCTAGCTAGACAGCGAGCTAAGCTCCGAAATGACGATGACATATGTCCGTGTGGTTTGCTGACATCAACACTTGCAGAATGAAACTAAAATAGAAATGGAATTAAATCCCTTTCATCTTCAATAACAGCAATTCAAATCTGTGTTTATAACTAGCTGCTGATACAGCTAGCCTCTGCACATTATCAAAAACAATCACATAAACTCGCCCCAAGTATTTGACCACAATTGAAAACACACAATAAACAGTACAAAAGGTGTAAATATACAGGTGTTGCCTCCGTGGATGCTTCAACAAATGTGCGCGAAGGCTTGCAGGCTCTCCCCTCGCTCTCTCACTCGGCTGCGGGACTTCTTCGTTGAAACAAATGCGCTCTTCCTCGTGTGTGCATGTGCCCGTACGCTCTACCTCATGTGCGCAAATACCTTCTTCGTGTGTACTTGCGCTCTTACTCGCGTACCATTAGTACTATCTGCTCTATGCTTCCTGCACCAAGATAAAAGCATGCATAACAAAACATTAGTCAACATTATTAAATAAAAAAAAAAAAAAAAAAAAAAAAAGGTAACACTTTACAATGAGGGGCCCTTAATTAACATAAGTTAATGCATTTTTAGACAATAACTAATGTTTAAGTAACATTACAATAATTAATATAATTGCTTAAACATTTATTAATATATTAACTAACATGAGTTAATGCAATAGCTAATGCATTAGTCAATGCATTAGTTAATGCATAACCAGACAGTAACTAATGGTTTGGTAAAATTATTAATATATATTGGCCTATATAGGTTTAGGGTTTAGCGTTAGGGTTTGTTAACTTAACATTTATAATTTCTTAGTTAGGGCACAAATGTGCTACACAAAACAATTGTCAACATTATTAAATAAAAAAACAAAAACAAAAAAGGTGACACTTTACAATAAGGGTCCCTTAATTAACATTAGTTAATGCATTTTTAGACAATAACTAATGTTTAAGTAACATTACAATAATTAATATAATTGCTTAAACATTTATTAATATATTACTAACATGAGTTAATGCAATAGCTAATGCATTAGTTAATGCATAACCAGACAGTAACTAATGGTTTGGTAAAATTATTTAGATATATATTGGTCTATATAGGGTTAGGGTTTAGGGTTAGGGTTTGTTAACTTAGCATTTATAATTTCTTAGTTAGGGGACACATGTGCTACACTTTACAATAAGGGTCCAAAAAAGTGTCAGTAGTGGTTAATTAAGGTTAAGCAATACTTATAAGGTATGTTCACGTGAAGTAATACCACACTTAAGGTTAGGTTATGATATATAATATATATGTAATATATTACTTAACATTAATTCACATATACATTAGTGCATTAATAAATAGTTATTAATGTATACTTGTACTTGTGATTGTTATTTTAAAATGAGTAACATTGCTCTGTGAGTCCTTGGGTGCTGCTAACCTAACCTTAAGTATGGTATTATTTCACGTGAACGTACCTTATAAGTATTACTTAACCTTTATTAACCATTACTGAATGTTTTTGGACCCTTATTGTAAAGTGTAGCATATGTGTCCCTTACCTATGAAATGATAAATGCTTAAGTCCCCCCCCTTAACCTTTATTAGCCATTACTAAATACCTTTTGGTAAATGGTGTTATACTTATATAGCGCTTTTCCACCTTTCAAGGCGCTCAAAGCGCTTTACACTATCTCGCCATTCACTTACTGGTGACACAGCACCAGGAGCAACGTGGGGTTCAGTATCTTGCTCAAGGTTACTTAGGCGAGTTCATCAGGGCGAAGAATCTAACCCACAACCTCTGGGTTGGGGGACAACAACTCTACCACTGAGCCACGCCACCCCTTTTGGACCCTTATCGTAAAGTGTAGCACATGTGTCCCTTAACTAAGAAATTATAAATGCTTAAATTAACAAACCTTTACCTTAAACCCTAACCCTATATATATTTTTTTATTTTACCAAACTATTAGTTACTGTCTGGTTATGCATTAACTAATGCATTAACTCATGATAATTAATATATTAATAAATGTAGGATAAGCAATTATATTAATTATTGTAATGTTTCTTAAACATCAGTTTTTGTTTTAAAATGCATTAACTAATGCTTTAACTCATGTTAATTAATATATTAATAAATGTTAGATAAGGGATTAAATTAATTATTGTCATGTTACTTAAACATGAGTTATTGTCTAAAAATGCATTAACTAATGTTAATTAAGGGACCCTTATTGTAAAGTGTTACCAAAAAAAAAAAAGACTCCTGCGTCGTAAAGTCGAAATCACGTAAGTCAGGTATGTCATAACGTGTGGACAATCTGTATTACATCCAACAAAAGCACAAGTTTTCATAAGAAGGAAAATAATAGAAGCTATAAGTTAGCTAATTGTGTACTGTGTTTTTTCTTCTTGTCTTGAGTTGTTCTTGGGTCAACAATGGAGCGCTAACTTAGCCAATTTTCCCGAGATGTACTTTTAAAGAGCCATTTCCTGTGTAGATTGAAGATCACAGTTTGAAGTTAGGCTGATTAGACGTTTCAGACTGTTCTTCATCCATCCCATGCTAATTTCCTTTTCTCCACAATCTCATCTTCAGTGTGTAATGGTGTTTGGTTGAATTATTGCAAACTTCAAAGTGTCGGGGTGTGTGTATGTGTGTGTCACGTTGTGTGAATGTGTGGAATATGGACTTGTTAGAAGGGACCTTCTTTTGCCACGTTTGTGTCATTCTCAGCCGATAATTATTTCAGATTACATTTGAGGATATTAAAAATGTCTAAAAGAACGTGTGAAGGTGACAGTTGTCAGGTGAAAGTGCAGTAGCAGGAGCAAGTGTGAATGTTTCACTCCCAAATATTACTTTTTTTCTGCTGGCTGTTAATAGGAATCGTGTTTAAGTGCTAATAAAGTCATTAATGGTGTTAGGACTTCTGAATGTCACTTTTAAAACTCATGGTGAAATGGTACTTTGTGAAAGGGATATTGCCTCTTTTTAATTAATATTTTGATGTCCCTACACCGTAATTTTGAGTTTACTGTCCGGAATTGTTTTTCTGATCCACTCTGAAATAATGGTTCCTCCTCTTTTTGTACTGCCTGCAGGTTGTAGACTTTGATAGTGATGTAGAAGCATTTGAAACAAATTATTAGTAATGTAATAACTTCATTGCTGCTATTGTAAAAACCGTACTGGAGCCTTCATGATCAACAGTGAACCAGTATAGTAGCTCAATTTTACTCATGCTTTGCTTGTCTTGCTTCTTTACAGGAGACATATGTTGGGGATGATAGAGAGACCCCGTGTCCGCAGGGAATGCCCTTTTGCCTCAGTTTGTCAGTTCTAAATGGCATCCCATGGGACTTTAGGTTCTCATGGGGTCCGTGCTGCCAGAGATTGAGACTGGGAAGGTTGTCTCATTTTACAGGTTGACTGCTTTGTTACAGTTATGGTCACCAGCCACCTCAGTTAGCTTCACACTGTGCTTGACTGCCACCTCTTCTCTTGTAAACCTCAATTGTACTCACTTTAAAGTTGTAATGTTTGGGTTTTGTTGCTTGAATAGCAATGTCAACTTACTACATTTTCTCATGAGTTTGTGAATCATCCTGTAAATGCATTGCAGCTCTGGGTGTGCAAGGGAAGGGAGTTATAGAAGCATTTTAGGCCTTGTATAATATGTGTACCATTTTTATGTGGACATTTATTATAAGACAGGCTCCATGAATAATGCATGGTTAAAAGGCGTAATGGATGCACTGGGACTCGTCAAAATAAAAGCAAAAATCCATTTGCTCTCCTTGTAGTAAATCCACTAGCTTGTCCTTGGGCTAATTTCCAACTTGGGACTTGTGGGGGGGAGCAAGTGCACGCCTTGATAGCGATTTCAAGCGATGGAGGTGTTAGTGGTGCTGTAAAGTGAAAGGGAAGGGAGGGGGAAAGTGAAATGAGACATGGATGAGGAACAAAGCCAGGGATACCGCCTTCGCTTGATGCCCCCTCCTTCATCTCACTGTTCCTGCCTCTCTCCTTCCCACTCTCCCGTCTGTCTCTCGCCATAACTCCTTCCCACTGCCTCTGAGCAGCTGCCACTTCTGAGCCTGAAGAAAATGAAGGCAGATGAATCAATTTGGCCTGTGGCCCTAAAGTGCACTTGTCTGCACCCGGGCCTAGGCGGGGGGGATAATGAGCCAATAGATTGAGCCCAGCATCGAGGTGCCTCCGCCAGCCACACCGCCGGGCCTCTTCGCACACACAAAACTCATGCCTCCCTGAGTAGCGGTATCAGCCTGTCACTGGGTTAATGGGGGTGAGGGTCCTTTGCGCAGGACACTTTTCCGAACAAATTAAAGGAAGTATCCGTATCTGTTCTCTTCAGCCCATCCCCCATCCTTACTTGCCCCTTGAATCTGCAGCGCCAGTGCTTTCAAAGGCCGAAGCCCTGACTCGAGCGTGCTAGAGTTGTGGGTGGGGGGCAAAGTCCAAGATTCAAGGGTAATGAAGACTGACACAGACACAAGGGTGAAACACCACCTCCCTTAACACTGCTGACAGGTGATGGCTGACTAGGGAGTAAGAGATGGAAGAAGTAGGTAAAGTGAGGTTGCCGTAACTGTCTTTCATCCCTTGAGAGGCAGATACTGGAAGACTGCACAGGCTTCCAGTGTCCCCTCCAACCTCCTACAAGGTGAATGAGGCAGTAGGAGGAAAAGGGTGGGACAACAAAGAATCCCCCAGCAGCTTTGAGCCTACTTGTAAGGCTTTAGAGTGATTGGCACTGCCAAGACACAGTAAAACGTTTACCTAGCCTAAATTGAAGTGACATAGGACTCCAGTGTTGCTGTCATTGCCTTCACAAGTCCTTTCTAACCAGGAATTGTGACTTTACCCAGGGTATACATGAACAGATAAAGTCGGCACCACTCAACTTGGGCGTTGGTGAGGGGGGGATTAAGATGCTGGAGGGCCCTTTGAAGATAATTAAAGAGCACAGAGCAGCGGCCTCCAGAGAATGACTGGAGGCATGTTCAATACCGAGACTAATGGTGCTAATTTCTAGTACATTATTCATGTAAAACATGGGTTCTCACTAAGTTCGGCGTTTTTTTTTCCATTTTTTTTTTCATTTGCACTCCAAATAAATAAACTGATTATCTAGGCATCAACATTACTTCAGATGTAAACAAGAAAAGAAAATCCCATCACCTAAAGAAAAGTCTGGTTAAATTTAGAAATAACAACTGATTAAATACAACAAGGTGTTTATTTATTTATTTATTTTTGTTACAGTAGAGTAATTTGCAAAATGTATTTCTACAAGAACCTCAACTAAAATGTCCACCCTGTCCACACCAGTGTTATTTTTGGCAGCCCTTTTTAATTTTCGTCTTAGTCTTACTCTTTTGTACAATAACATTTATTAGTCTTAGTCATATTTTTGTCATCTCAAAATGTGTTCGTCTTCGTCTACTTTTAGTCGACGAAAACGCAGACAAATTTCGTCTACTTTTAGTCTACAATTCTTAAAATATTTTCATCTAACAACTTCAAAAGTTTTAGTCCACGAATAAATCAATAGATAAATAAAAGGTTTGACATTAACAGACGAGCACACAATTGTAGTTTGTAAGGACATCACCATCGTCATGACGCAAATACACATTCAGCAGAAAAACAGCACATTATTTGCAATTAATTAAACTCACTCGGACGCCACGAACTGTATCTAAAACGTTTTCCAGGAGTTTAGGAAGATACTCGCCACGCTAAATGCTAATGCTAACGCATAGGCTGTGCTATGCTAACACGAACGCTATGCAAAACATCATCATCTTCATCATGATAATACACATTCAGCAGGAAAACAGCACATTGTTTGCGATTGATTAATCTCCCCTGGACACCACAAACTGTATGTAAAACGTTTTCCGGGAGTTTAAGAAGACACTCACCTCACTAAATACTAGGGCAAACGCTATGCTAATGCTACAAGTTCATTTTGTGTGTGATGATCACTCATCACAGACCTTAAAAGGCTAAAGCAGGGGTCTCCAAACCGATCCTCAAAGGCCGCTGTGGGTCCTGGTTTTTGTTCATACCGATCAAGCACAGACCTTTTAACCAATGCGGTTTCTACTAAAACAAGCAGCACCTGACTGCAAATGATTACACTGATTACACTTAGAAAACACCAGATTGGTGAAAAGGTGTGGTCTTGTTTTGTTGGAGTGAAATCCTGCACCCGCTGCGGCCCTATGTGGAATAGTTTGGAGACCACTGGGCTAAAGCAACATGGCAGATCTAGCCAAGATAAAGCAAAACATAATAAGCAGCACCTGACATATGTTTCACAAAAGGAGCCTGGATTGGGCACACGCTTACTCACCAATGTTAGGCGCGGGGGCGGGGGGGCGCAGCACGTCACATGAGAAAATGCTTGCTCACCACACATACGATAAGAAAATGGCACACATTGTGAACTTATGATGGGGCGCAAGGTGAATTTTCAACTCGTTCTCGTTTTGTCAGACGGCAACTGGCATCCATCTGATCATGTATTAGTCTCCCAAAACAGGTTTTTAGTTGGTGAAATATTTTCGTTATCGTCATTTGTTGACAAAAACAACACTGGTCCACACTTTAACTTTGTCTAAGTGATCATTTTAGAAACAAGAACGTGTTGAAGGGTCAGGGTTAGGGTTGCTATTAGGCAACTAACAGGGATCAAACTACCCAAAAGTCACGTTCACAATAATGCATGCAGGCAACTTCAAAATAAAAAACTTGCAACCCCTGACATCGTACGAAAAGAATTACTCTCAAGGCCTGTTCTAGCGTAATTCAAGTTAGTAACCTACAATATCTTGTGTTGACCGTGGTAAAGCTTCCTATTGAAAATAAAAACAAAAAAACAAGCTAGCCGTGACAATTGCTCATTATGCATTACTGTAACACACAACCAATATGCTTTAAAACAAATTGGGCATAGGGCAAAAAAATCATTCCGATAAGGATTGTTTATTAAAAAATAGAATTGAATAGAATAGAATTAGGGCTGTCAAAATTATCGCGTTAACGAGCGGTAATTAATTTTTATAATTAATCTCGTTAAAATATTTGACGCAATTAATGCACAAATACCCCGTTCAAACAGATTAAAATGACAGCAGAGTGTAAGGTGTACTTGTTGTGTTTTTCGGAGTTTTGCCGCCCTCTGCTGGCGCTTGGGTGGGACTAATTTTATAGGCTTCAGCACCCATGAGCATTGTGTAAGTAATTATTGACATCAACAATGGTGGGCTACTAGTTTATTTTTTGATTGAAAATTTTACAAATTTCATTAAAACGAAAACATGAAGAGGGGTTTTAATATATCATTTAAGAACTACAAGTCTTTCTATCCATGGATCGCTTTAACAGAATGTTAATAATGGTAATGCCATCTTGTTGATTTATTGTTATAATAAAGAAATACAGTACTTATGTACCGTATGTTGAATGTATATATCCATCTTGTGTCTTATCTTTTCATTCCAACAATAATTTACAGAAAAATATGGCATATTTTATAGAAGGTTTGAATTGCGATTAATTATGATTAATAAATTTTTAAACTGTAATTAACTAGATTAAAAATTTTAATCGTTTGACACCCCTAAATAGAATAGAATAGAATAGAATAGAATAGAATAGAATAGAATAGAATAGAATAGAATAGAATAGAATAGAAAGCCTATAGTGTCATTGTACAGAGTACAAGATTAAGGTATTATAATTAATTTTAGTGTTTCAGTTTTTGACCTTGTTTTCCTCAATTTTCGTTTGCAATTTTGGCCAAAAATTTTTGTTTTGGTGCATCCTTACTAAAAACTCACTAATGAGTTATTCTATGATTGTTTGAAATAATACTGTTCGATAACAGTCGTCAGCCTTTAGGTGCTTGTGGCTAGCAGTGCCCACTTACTGATAGATGCACAAGTTGCATAATTTGCCGAACTACTCTTCAAAGACAGTTCGATAGCAAAACATCTGAGCACTTACCTTTGATGCTGACAGACTGACACAGTTGCAGTTCCTACAGATCTCAATTTAACAAACCAGGCTTACTCAAATTCGCTGTAAACATAGCAACACTTTACAACGCTATTGCGGCCATGGTATCACTACTGGATGGACATAAAGTATAATCTATTATTCTTTTTTATTCATTATTCAAC
The DNA here is from genome assembly GCF_030265065.1 of Corythoichthys intestinalis. NCBI lineage: Eukaryota > Metazoa > Chordata > Actinopteri > Syngnathiformes > Syngnathidae > Corythoichthys > Corythoichthys intestinalis. The sequence continues at coordinate 35,421,652 of NC_080397.1, forward strand.
AATTATGGTGTTTTGAATATTGCTAGCTCATACAATGTATTAAGGAAAAAAATGTATTTAGTTCCCATTTAAAGTTATGTATTTGGACAATAAAGGAGTTCTATACACAGCATGAGAGAGGGAATTAGTCTCAGTCTTAATCACAGGCAGTCAGAGGTTGTCAATCTTTTGTCAGAGATAAAGTCCTGCAAAGATCAATATCCCTGTGTACCCCTGAACAACAGCTCAAAGATGGTCCGTGAAAGCTGTATGATTAACTTGGATGGCTAATTAGATGCTTTGGTCTGATCAATAGTCAAGTTGATTGCTGATTGGGTCCTTTTGCTGCTTGCTACTGTAGCAGTAGAAACATTTCAGGCACCTTTAGTAAATTGTTAGTGACAGTGATGTTGGATAAACAAAATATCCATAGCTGTATGTAATGCTGTTAGGATGTACACTAAACAGTACCTTGACACTAACTCTGTCCGTTTCCTTCCTTGCTCACCATGCAAGATTGGTCCCTTTACAGATTTTCTGATGGAAGCAAATCAAAATCACCTGCACCATCTATTGTGAGTTTGTGTGATGAGGCTGACTGTATGTCCAAAGAAAGAAAGGATGAGATGAAGAATTCCAATTTGAATCTATTTACTTGCCAGCCCCCAACCCCTTTTCGCCACTTTCACACTGAATTCTTGTTAAATTGCGGCATCAGAAGCGTAACAGGAGAGCCTTACTTGATTCACCTGTCCGCTTGGCACAAATCTTGCTGAAGAAGGGCACTGGCACTCGAATTACATTTTCACATAGCCGATTGTTTTTCTGGGCTCTGTGGAATAATTGCTGCAATCTTTCAACTATCAGGCGCACGTGACTATAAATTAACCCACCAAGTTTGACACGAAAACTGCGTTTGTTCATATGTACAGTAAGTAGTGTGGGGAAAACGGCGTTATAAATAACGCCGTTACATAACGGCGTTATTTTTTTCACTAACAGGGTAATCTAACTAATTATTTTTTCCGCCGTTACAACGCCGTTACCGTTACTGACGGTCAAAAGTGGTGTGTTACTTACTTTGAATAAATTGAAGAAACTACCAGCCGTAGCGAGTCTACTCTGCTCTGTTTGTCATCCAAGACTTGGGGTGCGTTCAGGTCCATGGCAATGAAAATAGTAAACACACATAGCCTACCTTTGCAAGAACGATGGAGTTGCCATTTGGTATGGTCATAATGTGCAGGTCCTGCACCCATCCACAGCAAAACTGTTCATAGCTTTGTAGCAATTTGTAATTTCGGAATCGCTGATGAGTTTAGTAACATACACCAAACAATAAATACAGCAGAATGTCCATTTCGCGTAATTGTGGAAGCCATCTTTACTCCATTTGTCTTCGGCTTGCCCTTAAGGGTCAACATTGTTCACATCCATAAGTTTGATCACATACAGTATCTGTTCTTTGTCTTAGTAACACGTTTGTCTATTTATCGAACTGGCAAGTTAAAGTTTAATGTCCCACGAGCCAGACCTGCTTCCAATATGTCTGCGTTGTTGTCAAATCTCACATGATATCCCATTCTGTGACGTAAACACTCGAGCCTAAAAGCGCACGTACTCCAGAGCCGGCGTTTTCGCACACAAACCGGAACAGCGCGTGTGGCAAACACACACACGCAAAACAGATGCAGAGGGATATGATGGCAGAGCATTCAGAGGAAAATGTGTCCTTTACAAGGTAGAGATATAAACACTATTTCAAGTTGGTCGACATTAAAGGAAAGAACGTGCATATAAAGTGTATTTTATGTCCCGGGGCAAAGCTTTCGTCGACATCTGTGGTAAGCAATTCAAATCTATTTTATTTTTGTTGCACTTCAAATGTAGGATAAATCTGTCGCTGGTGCAATAAATATTACAAGGTTCTATAACACAACTACTTGTCTGTTCTGCTCTATTCAACTGACTCGAATACTGCTCAGAAAACTTCAAATTCTTTGACATACAACAACTTCTTTTTAAAGTAACGGAAATAGTTACTTTCCCTTGTAACTAGTTACTTTTACTATAGAGTAATTCACTTACTAACTCAGTTACTTTTTGAAAGAAGTAGTGAATAACTATAACTAATTACTTTTTTAAAGTAACGTGCCCAACACTGTATGTAAGTAACTTGAATATAAACTGCAGATGTATTTTCACTAAAAGACGCGTAGCTCATTACGCTCTAAAAATCTATAAATTAGACTCTCTGCACTATAAGACGCCGGGTTCTAAGATTAGGAAAAAAGTAGCAATTTATAGTCTGAAAAATTATGTCGTAGCTACTGCTTCACGTCACACCAAGGTCCTGGCTCGGGATTCACACACAAAAGCAAGTTGGAAAAGTTTTGTCTTGTCAAATGAGAAAGCTTGTTTTCTTGGGTAATTTTCTCTTCTCTGCCATACTCACTCCAAGCCCATCATGTTATTCCTGACCTCAGAGCGCTGTTCACACCCTGTGGCGAATCTTCATGCTTGCCCAGCGGCAGCATTGTAATTAAAAGGGAATCACTTCTACTTGGCATGTGAGCTGGCGGGCACAAGGGTAGACAAACACACTATCTCAGCTGCCTTCCCCCACCTGCCAGGTGGTAGCGTTCAGGACCTGTCAGATTAGCTGATGACCCTTTTAATTCTAGCCCAGCCGGGGGCCATAATTGATATTTACTGGGAAAGGTTAATTGTAGCAGTGATCAGCTTAAATTACAGTAGAGATCAGGAGACCAAAGCAGGTCGGCACGCATGTCACCTGGGGAGGTGCTACATGTAAATAGCTAGTTGAATGGAATACACCCCGCAGCCATCGCCATTTTATCTCCAAGGTGGGGACTTAGCGCGAGACACAGTGATCGGCTGGTGCTATCGTGACCCAGACACTTCTGCGTTTAGCTTGCCAACCTTCCATCTGTTTGGGAATTTGGATGCATGCCAGCTATGGGTCTGAGTGGCCTATTATAAAAAAAGCTGTCCATGATAGCATGTGGTATATCATCACAGACATGGCTAAACACTGCAATTTCGATTTTTGTCCATGAAAGCTAATAAGTGAGATTTTACACAAAAGGTTTTTGCTATGGTATCGGCAGATGTTGGATGAGTCACACACACAGCCCAGAGAAAATTGTTGGTAGCTTTCTGTTAAAAGAGCAAAGCCTGCAATGATCTCTGAAATGACTTGAAACTGATGAAACTGAAATCCACCCAATTCTGATGGGCCACACAGTTTAATTTTTTAAATAGAAAAGACAAAAGCTTACACATAGAGCTATGATGCCTGTAGCTCAGTGCTGACGCGCCTCTCCAACTCTGCCGCCACTGGAAATAGTATGTCTATAAAATGATTATCAGTAAACCTCTGCATAACATTGTCTGTTTTAATATTAAAGAAAAAAGTGATATAGATTAACTTTCAATAAAGTTTATTAAATCTGTTTTGTTAGTAACAGTAGAGACTTAACTCCTTCCGACCTGAGCATGCTGCTGAAGGATATGACGCGTTCGCGTCTGTAAACCAATAGATACACTAAATTTAGTTGCTATTGCCACTTCTGAGGGATGATTAGAATAAACTTTAACTATCGAAACCAAATCATGAGGTTTAGCATGCCCTCTTTGCTATTTTTGGCTCTTTGAAGATGGCTGACCAAACGCAACTTCAAAAAGCATAACATAAAGTGCTCATTCCTCACCAAAAACACATTAATATTAACACTAAAAGTAATCAATAAAAGCATGAAGTATCCCCGGCCAAAAAAATTGCACTTTGTGTTTGAAGGTGTTTGAGTAAATATCAGCAATTTTTTTTTTTTTTTTTTTGCTCAGCGGAAAAAATGCAAGTCTGAAGGGTTAAAGCGCATCAATTTGCCTGAATTAATTTTTTTTTAAAAAGTCACATCCAAGCTAAAATAGATTTTTTGAGCATTTGATACTGAAAAATAAAATTCAATAAAATCAATAAATAATAATTTCAAATTGATTAGCAACATTAACTTATGAGGGCAATATGCCAAACAATTTGACCAAAACAAAACAAACAATTCTAGAACAAAAACAACAGTGTCATTGGACAGATGGAGGGTTTTTATTTTTGTTAAAGACAGTATCCGCTCCTTTGCTATGGTGTATTGTTATTTTGCACTGAGCAACTTGGTATGCCACCTTATATGATGTTAACAGTGCTCACTGGTTTACTGATGTAACACTGACAAAGCGGGCCGATTAATGGCAATATTCGGCACGTTTTCAGTGAAAAAAAATCAAGCTGCTTATCAATCTAAATGTGGTCTAATGTCTTTAAACGACAACTTAATTGATTTGGTTTCCTGCTGTCCGCTGCAAACATTTTTAGACACAGTAAACAGACTGGTCTTTCCTCGTCTCCCACTCTATTAAAAGTCAAAGCCAAAAGCCAAGCGCTACATACGCTTTGCCCTAGTTCCTCGTCTTAGCTCTTCATATATCCAATGCTCTTTGCTGTGTGCTCATTTGGTTAAAAAATACTGCGCACACTCTGAAAATGAGAGCACCACTTCTACCCACTGAATGGATATGCATTTGCACTTAATTCTAGTAAGGCAAGAAAGTATGCTTCCCAAGGTCACATGCGCCACCCCCGGCATTTCTCTGCGCCCCCCTAGGGGGGGTACGCCTCACTATTTGAGAAGTACTGCTATAGCTGCACAAATTATGCACACAAAAATTTGACTGTAAAACATGAAGAAGGCTAAAAAGTGTTTGCAGTGGTATTAGAAAAGTATACTCTCCCCACTCTGAAAGACAGAAGAGGCTGTGTTATGATCTGGGATTACTTTTCTATCTGGCACATGATGTCTTAAATCTGTGAAAGCTATAATAAGATCATAAAAGTGAGGTATTCTGGATAGAAAAATGCTGCCCAGTGTCTGAATGGTTGGTCTCAGCTGCATGTCATAGGTCCTCAACACAATACCAAATAAGAAACACACAGAAGGCTAAGGAAAACATACACTATATAGAAAAGTCTTAGCCTACCAAAAACCCCATATTTACTTATCATTTCAACCAGTTTGTTGTTTTTAACGACTGTCCACAATGTCATTTGATGTCATTGTCGTTTTTCTGCGTTATAGTGCAATGTTGCCTACTGTAAAGCGTTTTAATAAAATGTGGTTTTCGTTTGTGTCCTACAGATCAAACCATTACTGCTCCGTCCAATCAAATTTGGTAAGGACGAGACAATGCCGGACTTCAGCCTACCTCACAGGAGCAACACCAAGGACCAGCTGAATGAGGTCAGAAGGCTTATCCATATTTTTTATTTAAATTAATATTCCACTTATAGCGGGAAATCGGGAATCTAGTTTGGCGGAATGAACCTAGAGGCAACAAAACAAGCAAATGCTGAAATCAGATGGAAGAGGTTTAACTAGCTCTTGTTTTTGTCAAAGAGAGCTATCACACTAGCACTGTTTGGTCCGTTTTAAACGGACCAGAGTTCTTTTTCTCAGATAGTCCGCTTCGTTTTGTAACTGTGAACGCGCACCCGAACGCAGTGTAAATGCTGAACTTTTTCAAAAAGTCACTTTTGTAAGTGTTGTTTTGAAGTAGCTCCCCAAAATGACCCTGGGCCTCTTGGACTAATGCAGTACTTCTCAAATAGTGGGGCGGGCCCCCCCTGAAGGGCGCAGAGTGATGCTGGGGGTGGCACATGTAACCTTGAGGAACATACTTTTTTGCCTTATTAGAATAAAGTGTAGTTGCACATCCACTGAGTGGGTGGCAGTGGCGCTCTCATTTTTAGCGTGTGCGCAGTATTTTTGAACGGAACAAGAGCACACAGCAAAGAGCACTGGAGATATGAAAAGCTAAGGCGAGGAAATATGACGAAGCGTATGTAGCATTTGGCTTTTGGCATTGACTTTTAGTACAGTGGGAGACGAGGAAAGACCAGTCTGTTTACTTTGTCTAAAAATGTTCTCAGCGGACAGGATTTTTTTTTTTTCCAGCGAAAACGTGCCGAATACTGCCAACAATCGTCCCGCTTTGTCAGTGTTACATCAGTAAACCAGCGAGCACTGTCAGCATCACATTAGGTGGCATAACAAATTGGTCAATGCAAAATAACCCTACACCACAGCAAAGGAGCTGATACTGCCTGCAGCAAAAATAAAAACTGTCTCTCTGTCCAATGACTCTGTCGTTTTTGTTCTATTAATTTTTGTTTTTTCAGTCTGGCACGTTTGGCATATTGTCCTCTCGAGTTAATGTTGCCAATCAATTTGAATTTATGATTATTTATTTATTTTATTTTATTTTATTTTATTCAGTGTGAAACGGTCAAAAAAATTATCTTGAGTCTATTTTTACAGTACGGATGTGTTCTTTTTACACTTTTTTTTTCTTCTTTAATATTAAAAAGGACACGATGTTATGCAGAGTTGTACTTATAATAATAAGAATCTTATAGACAAATGATACTACAGTATATTTACAGTGGCGGCACAGACTTGGGGGGGCGCGGAACGTTTGCGTGTTCCTAGGGGTGGCGTAACAGAATACTTGAGAGGCACTGGTCTAATGTAAAAGTGCCCTAACTCTCATCTCATCAAAATTGTATTTGCGAACGCACAATTAGACAGATGGTCAAACATTATTTAGTTCATCTGGTATTATTTCAATCATGGCACAGTTGAATGTAATCTAGACATGACCTAGCAGGTTTCAGCAACTGTGGGATGACCTTGGCAAGGAATGAGTTAAAGAACTGTTCCAATTATCACTGTGCCAGAATTCATATGCCAGCTCATTCAAAGGATGAGTAGGTGGCAAAGGAAAATTGAGGCATGCATTGGTTCAGCGTCAGGCTTGAAATAATGTAATTTAGATACTGGGAAAGTAATGAGAATTTATGCTAAATCCAGAGCAGCATTTTAAATTAATGTAGAAATATGCATCCTCACAAATGCCTGTCGAGCAGCACCCCAATACCCCCGAACTAAACTCAATCAGCTTGTTCATTTATCTGTCAAAAGCAGGAAGTGAGAGAGCAAACGCAGGCTTCCTTCCTTCCGCTGGTGAATCGATGGAAGCATAAAGATTTAATGAACTTGTTAAATACACTGTTTTAAGCTATTCAGTGTTCCAATTGAAAAACCCGCCCAATTAACAATCTCTATCTGTCACATTCTCGTACACGCCGTTTCTGTCTTGCAGCATCTGTTTCTCTCATACCCCATCCGCATCTCTCCCTCTGTCTAGTCACACTCTCTCTCTCCTTTTCTTTCTCTCTTTTGTTTGGTACAAAAGGATGTCTCTTAATAAAAAAGTCAGAAGCAAGAGGAGGGCTTGTCAGATGAAAACACGATGTTGGTTGACAGCTCTGACAGGGATCTATGACAAGCTTGAAGGAGGGGCCATGAATGAGTGATTGTGGTGGGGGCGGTGAAGGAGAGGATAGCTGAAAATTGCACGCTGCAATTGCTGACAATGTTAGATGTGGAATATCGCTGTAATACGCTGCCAAATGAATGGCGTGTAGACGCTGGTGGTTGTCACCATGCCATCCACATCTATCCATGTCCAACCATCTGGCTCTCTTGGTATTTCTCATGTCTGTCTCTCCATGTCTGAGCTGGAGTTTGTATTCCATTTAAGTAAGGCCATGAATCATAGACCTTGTGTCATTGCATTTCTAGCAATTTTTTTCAACAGCATAAAATCATTGGTACTCAACCAAGAACACTTCACATTTGCATAACACGTGCTCTGCCGGATCAAAGTAACAGCTTTTAAGAGCGTATAATGAATAATGCCATGATGACAGAAACTGAAATGGATTTCTCTTGTCGCATTGCCAAACGAAACATAGACAAATGTTATGTGATTGTTGTCGCCTGTCTGCTTTTAAAACCAGTCATGCATCAATTTTGGAGCCAAGGATTTTCATTGTTCATTGCCATGGTTGGCTGTTTATCTGTTTATTTTGACTAGATAATTGTGCTTGTGATGCAGATGTGCCTGTAAGCCACACGTGGACTTTGGAAATATGAGCGGTTATCTTGTGGAGGGAAAGTTGTGCTGCTGTTAGACTCCAACAACAAAATACCATCTTCAAAAACACCCACAACTGACTTGACATATTTACCAGATAATAGGGAGTCATGCATCACTTTCCTAGTCATTTTAACACCAGCTATGATTGCCCTTAAAACCTTCCGTCATGGTAGAAACAATGGTCTAGGATGGGAAAATGACTCTACAATTTTATTCTTTTTCCATTCCTTTTTTTCCCCTTGGTGAAGGAGGGTGCATGTAAATGTGGAGGGGATTAGGGGGCGGATTAAGCAACATTTCTCTGCTCTCGAGCTGTTAGTTAACCCTTCCATGCCGCTAGCATCCGCCTTGTCTCTTCTACTAGCCACAAACATCCTCCCTCTTTCCCTCATTCTTTCTGTCTCTCTCACTCTTTCTCTCACACACATATAAACATATACACACACATACACACATGTCCCTTCACCCTCCCTCAAACTCTCGCTCTCTAGGGCAGGTTCTTAAATCCTTTTGAAGTCCTAAGCACTGCAGAAATCCATTGAGAGCCATGTATAATGGCTTTTAAGAGAGAGTGTTTAGCTATATGCCGACCCTATGGCTTATGAACCGCTGGCGTTTTAATGGATCCCCCTGCTACCAGCCTCTTTCCCTCCTTTCACCAGTACTAAATCCAATGGATTGTCCCTCATTATCATTTAAATAAGCCCTTCTTTCTACCCAGAATGCGCAAAGTTGAATGAACTCTACATAGTTCAGCTAATTCCAAATGGCCTTGGACTCCTAACACCCAAGTCTTGTTGTCCTAAGAACATATTCATCGCAAACAACACTTTTATATGTATACATATCTATAAAAAAAGACATTCAAACACATGTACACAACCTGTTTAAACTCGGTGTATGGTCACACAGCCCATATGTAATTTTCACTGGAATATATTTTAGTTTTTGTGCACATAATTTTCCCTGTATCTATTTCTTCACCCCCCTCAAAACCCCCATCCCTTCCTGGTCTGATATTGAAGGGATCAGAGAGTTTGAGATGGACATGGAATAGCCTTTTGATTCCCGCAGAGCCTGCTTTCCGGTTCACGGCAGGACTTCTGCCTAATCATCACCGCAGGGGCTGTCCTGCAAATCAGGGGGGCACACAAGCGTTGATGAGTGCTGAAGCCAAGAGCAGGTGTGGAAGAATGGATGAGGGGCACCAGGAAAGGAAAAAGTCTTGGTGAATGTGTGTGGGGGTTGTTTGGATTGAAGGTAGACCCATGGATGAAATTGGTCTAGCAGAAAAGTTCCCTCCAGAGACCTGGGGGAGAAATTGCCTATCTAGACAGAAGAATAAAAGCAGTGAAAAATGGAAGTAGAGGGAGGGATTTTGAGATTGGTGCTCCTGCTGGGTGAAGACAGACCGTTATACGAAAAAAACAACAAAATTCAGGCGTTCCTGCTTGTTCGGCATTTAGAGAGCCACATATTAAATCACAGGAGAGGCTTGATGTCTCTTTGCAATTTTTAGCTCTGAATATTTATATTTGATATTTATATTCTCTACTCCTGTATTCCCATTCCTATGGGAGCTTTGTGAGCACTGTTTGAGCCTTCAATGAATGTTCAATTAAACCATTATTCTCATTGGAATTTGAATCAGTCATTTTTATTTTTGTTATCGATACTGTAGGTATGCCATATAGATTGATACTACTTGTCAGTGATTTTAAATGCTAATATGAGATAGAGCACGATGCTCAATTTCAAATGGCAATGGCTTTATTTAAAGATGACCTAGTGTGAAATGTTTTTCCCACTGTTTCATACATACTGTAAGTGATTCTAAAAAGAGTGTTTCACCTGGTTGAAGTTAGTCATCTATGTGGTTTGTGATTTGATTGCAAGCCTGCAAGTCAAACCACTCTGAAAATAAGCAGATTTATAACTGGCGGGTTTGACGTCACCCATACACACCCACTCACCAATGTCCACGTGAAATATTTTTATATAAACTTAACCACTGACATATCTACTCTCCAACGACCAATCAGATCGAAGTATTTAAATGTGAACATTCAATATTCAAATTCGATGCAGTCAGCCACACATCAATGCGGATCTGGCTGTTTGCAGATGAAAGCAAAAATTACCAACTAAAATACAGTGGTACCTCTACATACGAAGTTATTTCGTTCCAGGACCTTGTTGTAAGTCGAAATGGTCGTATGTCGGGCAGGATTTTGCCATAAGAATACATTATAATTTCATTGTCGTTCCACAGCCTGAAAACCTACATTAAATCCTTGATAAATACTGCTGGTACCGTTGCAAATGACAATAACACATAGCAAAACAAATAAAGTATAAATAAAAATCAGAATAATAATATACCGTATTGGCCCGAGTATAAGACGGCCCTGATTATAAGACAACCCTCTCTTTTTCAAGACTCAAGTTTGAAAAAATCTTTTTGAACACCAAATTAATTTTTATACAGAAAATAATTACAGTACATCTGAAACAAATGATTGTAACAATATATTTGACAGAAAAAGCATGTTATTTTGGCTCATTCAAATCTTAATATCTGAACATTTAAATATGTAAACTAAAGTTCAATCACATTCGTAAATGATTAGCTTCTGGTTTTTGAAACGTAAATAAACCAATCTATTGTGATAAAACAACAAAATTGCAATAACTGCATGAACCATCAAAGTGAAGTCTAACTGTAACTGTAGTCTTGAAACAAATCTGAATAAGGTTAAACATTACAATAAAATAATGCAAACTGGTTAAACTTGAGAGTAGCTGAGATTTGTCATGACAGAACATCGCTTCAATGATATCTGGCGCCATCTAGCGTCGTGAATGGGTATAACGTCTAGACCGCGAATATAAGACGACCCCCACTTTTTCAGTCTTATTTCAATGCAAAAAACGCCGTCTTATATTCGGACCAATAAGGTAATAATCATTCCTGTAATAATGCAAAAAAACAAGTTCTACTTTGGTGGATGTGTTTTTCGTGCTGTACCTGAACGCACCGTGTGGCTGACGTGACAGTGAATTAGAAAGAGCGGTAGAAATTTTACTCTCTCTTTTAATGTTCTGTTGTTTTTGGCGTCAACTGCGGCCGACAGTAGGCGGTGGTGTTGGTGTTCTGAAATAAATAATTAAAAACCTGACGAAGCTGGCGATGTTACCTCAATAATAATTGTCACCTTAACTTATAAAGACTGGTAAACGGAGGTCAGAGGCGGACCGTCGATACGGCCGTATTGTCGAGCCAGTTCACTGACACTCACATCATGCTCATATTTTTCTATCATTTCCATCTTCATTTCAATGGTAAGCGTCACTTTTTTCCCTTTTTCACCACCTGCACTAACATTCTTGGAAGCCATGTTGATTTCTCTCACAAGAAAATATGCCACGCGTCCGTCTTGCGGGAAAACAAAGAAAATGCGGAGCTGTCTTAAATTGTCGTATTTCGAGCATGTCGTCGGATGTAGAAACAAATGGCGAGTCAAATTTTACGTCAGATGTCGAAAAGATCGTGTGTCGAAGCGATTGTATGTCGAGGTACCACAGTACTGTTACTTCATAAATTACATTGCTGGCATTTTCAAACACAAATTGTCTTGACATCAAAGGGGGAAAAAATGACATTTTTTCCCCCAATATCCTCATCACATACATTATATAAAAATACTCTAAATTTTATGTCTTTGCATTTTGTGCTGCTGTTTTAAATTTGACCTTACTTCATGTTCTAAGACGACTAAATGATCGTAAATGTATATTTTAAATGTTCAGCAATTCACAATCATATGTGGTCAAATTCCATGACTTGGTTGGTGCATATGTCTGTTATCTGTTGTCTTACGGTCTTTTCACATTTAGAGTTGCACAGGTGTGGAAAGGGTCGTTGGCAAAATATTTGTGGTTTAGAAGTACTGTGCGTACTGTAACTTGGGTTACAAACTGCGATTACCTTGACCTGGGCTGCTAAGGGGGAAAATGGGAAAATGATTTACACTCATGTCCGTTTTTTAATGATGTGCTAAAATAAAACTGGCCAAAAAACAAAAATAAGGAAACAGGTCAAAAACCAACACACTGAAGGAAATTGTAATACCTTAAAAACAGTTAAAATTATATACATGTGTAAAAAAACAAAAATGGCCTGTATGTTCTAGGCAGATTAATTTTCTGCACTTCACCCAATTTATGTAAGCGCAAGCGCTCTTGTTGCTTCCGAGCAATTTGCACGCTTTTACAGTTAACCATAGTGCCAGTCCGTAGCGGCCAATCAGGCTTCTTGCCTTGGGCCAGCTGCTGTGGCGAGGGAATTGTAGGCTCATTTCCCTAACGCTCACCTTCGCTCTATTCAGCAGACCACCAGCGCTTGCAGTGTGGCACATTGCTATGCCAGGCTGGACGTAGTCGGTTTTTTTTTTTTTAATTCTATTTACTTCCTTTTATTTTCCCAATCGGACTCTGACCACAAGCTCCAGGGCAGTACCCCGCAACGTCCCAGTTGTCAGCCAGTAACTGGCCACACACACACACACACACACACACACAAAAAACAGCACTGGTCAACCCGCACTGAGTTCTTGCTTTATGTTTTTTTCTTTCACCACACAATTTGCTTTGGTGGCAAGTCATTTTTCTAATGAACAAAATTTCATTTTTGAACAGATTTTGGTGAAAAATTTGTGACTGGACTTTGTTTTTGTCTCACGTATAGTTTATAACTTACAACTGAAAACTGTCACAAAAGGCATCAGGAAAAGAATGAACAACCTCCTCTTGCTACCAGGTTTTTAGACCATCCAAATGAGGTCTCAAGTTCTCGCTTATTTTGTTCTTATTCTCGCTCTTCTGATTTGGGAGGACACCAACTAAAATTACTTACCCCTCTGTTATTCATGCATGAATGAGAAGGAAATTTGGTAGGAATGTTCAAGGCATGTATGCGCAATTGCGCATCAGTCCTCTGAGCCGGATTTTTTTTGTCCCTGGGCTGCTTATTCCGATTACCGTATTTTTTGGACTATAAGTCGCACCAGAGTATAAGTCACATTTTTGGTGGAAATTTACTTGATACAATCCAACACATAGAACAAATATCTCATCTTGTAAGACAATTTAAAATAAAAATACAATAGAGAACAGCATGCTGAATAAGTGTACAGTATGATAATGTTACATGATGCATGAACAACGTAATGCGAACGTGGCCGGTATGGTAACGTAACATAGCTATTAAGAGTTATTCAGACTATAACATAAAGAACATGCTAGTTTACCAAACCATGAGTGTCACTCCAAAACACCAAAATAACATGTGAAATTATATAATAATGTGTTAATAATTTCTCACATAAATCACTCCAGAGTATAAGTCGCACCTCCAGCCAAACTATTAAAAAAAAAAAAAAAAACTGTGACATATAGTCCGAAAAATACGGTAATTAATTGCCAATTTATGGATGGATCAGAATGAAATTTGCTAGGTATGTTCTAGGATTGTATCCTTGATTTTTTAAATTTTTATTTATTTTGTCTCGCAGCTACTTAAATTAATTGCGGGCTTATTTTTGTCCTGTAAATTCTAAGTTTGCCAGTACAGAACATGTGCTGTATTATGTTGTGCTTTTCATGACTCTGGGCGGACGAGATATTTAGGGAGTGAGCCGGTTGGTTGTAGTCCATTTTGAACTTGTTATTGTTCGCATTGCACTGCAGTTGTGCATCACTTCGAGCAACGGAAGTCACTTAAAAATGATTAAAAGTAGGGCTGTCAAACGATTAACATTTTTAATCGAGTTAATTACATCTTAAAAATTAATTAATCCCAATTCAAACCATCTATAAAATACGCCATATTTTTCTGTAAATTATTGTTGGAATGGAGAGATAAGACACAAGATGGATATATACATTCAACATACGGTACATAACTACTGTTTTTATTTATTATAACAATAAATCAACAAGATGGCATTAACATTATTAACATTCTGTTAAAGCGATCCATGGATAGAAAGACTTGTAGTTCTTAAAAGATAAATGTTAGTATAAGGCTACGTTCATACTACAGGTCTTAATGCACGAATCCGATTTTTTGTCATATCCGTTTTTTTGGCGTGCCCGTTCAGACTGCCTTTGTCCATTGAGACCGATCAAGTATTACGCATGCGCACTAATTCACAGTCCGACACGCGCTGAGCAAGAAGACCCGCATGCTCAGAAGCATCAAAACAAATGACACACGTCATCTGTCATTCCAGGGATATCATATTTTGCTTTTCAAAAGGAGGACACAAATAACAGACATAAATAATCCCCGTTTAGGCTTATATTCTTATATGGATCGATAGCATGCACGCACTGTCCTTGCATGTCACACACACATACGGGCAGTTTGCCCCGACTCTCGGCCGTGTACACAATGTTGAAATATTGTTCACTTGGAGCAGAGAGAAAACTGAGCATTCTGAGGCTTATCCTCAACCCATTTTTATTTTTTATGACCGTTGTCAAGCCCAGCCCTTCCCCAAAAGCCGTGTTCACTGCAAGGTAGGCACTAATAACGCACAGCTGCATCACTACGGTAGCGTCTCTCTCGCTATTTGATGACGTAATTGCTGCATGAAATCCGATTTGGGAGAGTGGACAGTACAGACCGCCGCGACAGTCTGGAAAAATGTGGCCCAGATCGGATTTGAACCACATACGAAAGTGACCCAGATCGGATTTGAAATGGTCCAGTTCTATGCGACTTGTCACGTTCAGACCGTCAAGTTAATGCCTCACTCGAGTCAGAAAAACACGAAAAAATCGGATTCGTGCATTAAGACCTGTAGTATGAACATAGCCTAAATTTTATATTAAAACCCCTCTTAATGTTTTCGTTTTAATAAAATTTGTAAAATAAACTAGTAGCCCGCCATTGTTGATGTCAATAATTACACAATGCTCATGGGTGCTTAAGCCCATAAATCAGTCGTACCCAAGCGCCAGCAGAGGGCGACAAAACTCCAAAAAACACAAGTAACAAGTTGGCATTGCACTGTAATGTCATTTTAATGTGTTTGAGCGGGGCACGTGTGTTAATTGCGTCAAATATTTTAACGTAATTAATTTTAAAAATTAATTACCGCCCGTTAACGCAATGATTTTGACAGCCCTAATTAAAAGTAAAAATAAATCCAGAGCTCAGCTATACCAGAGGATTTGAATTATGGAATATGTTTCCTTAATTCTATTGTGACATTATAAGTTAATACTATAGGTTCAAATAATTTTGGTCAATAATTAAATACTAAAACGTTTTAAAATATGAACTCCGCTATCATTGTGAATGAATGCTAGCATAGTGCCACATTGGAGTCCAGAATATAGGATAGCAGTCTGCGGCTGTAGCATACATGGTGAGCTGGGTAAAAGGTTAACGTGAATATTGATATTAAAGCGGCACTGCTTCATCATGTCTGTGTCAGGGAGTGAAATGCTCCTTAAAGGTCATTCTTGTTCCCCTCGCTCTCCCTACAGAGTTCCACTCACTCGTTGTCAGGCTGGGACTACTCGGTAAGTGACATTTTCATGCTTCATAGCTTTATGGCGGAATTACAATCTTCAACGACCCGCTTTATGGCCCCAGTGCTCTACAATTTAATTATATTAAATAGAGTAATGGAGAAATCATGATATTAGAAACATTAATTCTGTCTGACTGATTAAATCGTTGCAAGGTGTCCTGTACTACCTTGGCAAAATAAGTGTTGTGTAATTAGCATCTATCTCGGCTCAGCTTTTTCTTTTTTTTGTACTCAAAAAAACATATATATACATACAGTATACAGTGGGGCAAATAAGTATTTAGTCAACCACTAATTGTGCAAGTTCTCCCACTTGAAAATATTAGAGAGGCCTGTAATTGTCAACATGGGTAAACCTCAACCTTGAGAGACAGAATGTGGAAAAAAAACCTCAGAAAATCACATTGTTTGATTTTTAAAGAATTTATTTGCAAATCATGGTGGAGAATAAGTATTTGGTCTATTCCAAAAGTTCATCTCAATACTTTGTTACGTACCCTTTGTTGGCAATAACGGAGGCCAAATGCTTTCTGTAACTCTTCAGAAGCTTTTCACACACTGTTGCTGGTATTTTGGCCCATTCCTCCATGCAGATCTCCTCTAGAGCAGTGATGTTTTGGGGCTGTCGTTGGGCAACACGGACTTTCAACTCCCTCCTCACCCCGTGGCGTCGAAATGATAACTAGAACGGGGAGCAAAAATTCCAGAACCACACAGGGGGACCTAGTGAATGACCTACAGAGAGCTGGGACCACAGTAACAAAGGCTACTATCAGTAACACAATGCGCTGCCAGGGACTCAAATCCTGCACTGCCAGACGTGTCCCCCTGCTGAAGAAAGTACACGCCCAGGCCCGTCTGCGGTTCGCTAGAGAGCATTTGGATGATCCAGAAGAGGACTGGGAGAATATGTTATGGTCAGATGAAACCAAAATAGAACTTTTTGGTAGAAACACAGGTTCTCTTGTTTGGAGGAAAAAGATTACTGAATTGCACCATACCCTCTGTGAAGCATGGGGTTGGAAACATCATGCTTTGAGGCTGTATTTCTGCAAAGGGACCAGGAGGACTGATCTGTTTAAAGGAAAGAATGAATGGGCCATGTATCAAGAGATTTTGAGTGAAAATCTCCTTCCATTAACAAGGGCATTGAAGATGAGACGTGGCTGGGTCTTTCAGCATGACAATGATCCGAAACATACAGCCAGGGCAACAAAGGAGTGGCTTCGTAAGAAGCATTTCAAGGTGCTGGAGTGGCCTAGCCAGTCTCCAGGTCTCAACCCCATAGAAAATCTGTGGAGGGAGTTGAAAGTCCGTGTTGCCCAACGACAGCCACAAAACATCACTGCTCTAGAGGAGATCTGCATAGAGGAATGGGCCACAATACCAGCAACAGTGTGTGAAAAGCTTGTGAAGAGTTACAGAAAACGTTTGGCCTCCGTTATTGCTAACAAAGGGTACGTAACAAAGTATTGAGATGAACTTTTGGTATTGACCAAATACTTTCCACCATGATTTGCAAATAAATTCTTTAAAAATCAAACAGTGTTATTTTCTGTTTTTTTTTTTTTCCACATTCTGTCTCTCATGGTTGAGGTTTAACCATGTTGACAATTACAGGCCTCTCTAATATTTTCAAGTGGGAGAACTTGCACAATTAGTGGTTGACTAAATACTTATTTGCCACACTGTATGTGAAACTCACCAACATGTAACATTAGAACGTGTTGAACTTGTTTCCATCGATCTTGATAGATTTTGTTTAATGATGTTTTTCATCATACAACCAGAAAAACAAAAACAAAAAGACCCACCCACAAAACCATCAGATCATTTGTCACACAATGTGGGATTTGGATATTTTTATCCTCTTAAAGCATCTGTTGTCTCGCCCCTGTGAGTCTTCAAATCGTAGATTTGTTTTCTCATTTCGATGAAGTGTGTAATCTCTTGGTAATAGAGACAGCAGTTGTACTTTATGTCCTTTGCTTAAAGACGAGCTCATAAGAGGGATATTCTTTAAAGTGTGCTACTTTTAGCTGAGGAGTGGCATATGGCAATTGATATGTAGCCATCTAGACAAACAAACAACAACAATGGTTGACATGGTTTGTCATTGTTAATCGGCCTCAAAGGATTGTCATTAAAGCCCTTAACAAAGTGTAACTTCGGAAGACATTGATCTCCATTCTTCTTTTTTAATGTGTTGTTTTAATAGAACATGTCATATTCATATTCCCCGGTGGCTGAATATTCACTGATGAAAACAAGTGAAACCTTCCAAAAAAGCATGTGGAGGCCTTTGGCTCAAGCTGTCAGTTTGAGTCGACATAGAGCAGTGTTTTCTCTTTATCTAAAGCAGGAAGGGGGTCTAATATGGATGTGGTGAAAGCTTGGTGGGTGGTGATTTGCAGGCGGCATTGTGCTAGCAAAAGATAGACTAGTAAGGAGGGCAGGAAGTCTCATGTTGTCTGTCTTCACTATCCGGCTATCCAGCATTGCTATCTGCAATGTTTGTAGCCTCTGGGCATCTCCCGGGTACTGAGCTCTGACTCTCAATCTGCTCAGCTGCCGAGCCCACTTGATTTCTGCAGGCATCTTATCTGTAAGTGCTCCAGGCCTTACAGAGTGATGGTTTCAAAAAGGGAGGCAGAGGTTGTAGGGTCGGGGGGCTCCGGGGAGCTTCCAGGCAAAGGCTGAGTGGGTATGGGAGGAGGAGGTCTTGAACAAGGCCAGGGGCTGGACTGAGTGTTATGACTGGAGGAAAATGGAGAGGCTGTACATGTGGGTGGAGGGCTATATGTGAGGTGGGAGCATGGTGTAGGAGGGTCGGCCAGAAAGTATAGAGGTGGGGGCATGAATATTTGTGACATATGAGACATGTTGAGCCCTAGCCTAGCAAGCCAGCCTGACTTTCGCCATATACAAGATACAAGGCAAGTCAGTCTGGTCTTCTGTTTCCACTCCGGTCCAATCTGGACCAACAAATCACAGCACGCGAGGTGCGACTTTGTGATGCCCTATGAAGGGGAACAACAGCAAATCTTTTATACTCTCTTGGGAGTTTTGAAAGGTGTTTTGTGTTCTCTTCTTTTTTTCCCTGTGTACGCGATGAATAGTCTGGTGTAGGGGACTTTTTTTTTTTTTTTTTAAATTCTTTTTAGCATACTGCTATTGCTTGTACAACCTAAAGTCTCATTCAAAGTGTGAGAGAATATCAAAACAAACTTTGCACATATACTCCGACTTAATGTCAGACCAAGTCAAAGGCAGATGTAACTCTGCACATCTTTCGAATGAACTTTTAGCATTTTGTTTTCAAAACTAACTACTGTATAAGACAATATACCATGTACTAGGGCTGGGCGATATGGCCTTAAGTACGTATCACGGTAAATTGAGCAGATTTACCTTATAACGATAAAGATGATAAATTCGCCCAAGTGGACTGTTATATGATTTGAAAATCTGAATCAATGCATGAAATACAAATTAACCGTTTCTCATTGATTTATTTACTAGCAGTTAACAATTGTACATACAGTCTAAACATGAAGTATATGAAAAAATTATTGTAAACAATAAGAATTCAATTATTAACATTTATAACAGCTTGTATGGCTTGAACAATGTACAACATTATAAAAATCAATACGACGACTGTGCAAACATGTCATTGTAACACAAAAGTTTCAGGGTTTTTTTTTTTTACCCAGAGCATTTTTTTAATATATGCATGCACACATGCACCCCCACACAGACAGACAGACACACACCTTAAAGCTATATTTCTCTTATCTCAATGAAACATTTAAGATTTTATGATGGCAGTAATGACACAGAATGAAGCAAGCACATACAGAAAAATAGCTGTGGCTATTAAACTGTCATGTTATAGGTTTCACTGTTGGATTGTACTTTATGCTGAATGCTTTACCGTCATAAAAGCTATCAGAGAAACCACACACACACACACACACACACACACACACACAGATACAAAATATTGCGACATACTAATTGCTAGATGCAGTCCGTGCCCAATCCACTCATTAAGTTCAGCCGTTTCGATAAGGTTAGAGCCGCTATCCGACTCGATCACGTTCATTTTTAGCGTTTGCCGCTGGTGTTAGCCTGTGGCCTGGCTACCAGTAGAAAGCACTGAAACCACCCTCTGCTTAAATCATGAGAACCAGGAAAGACAGCAGGTGAAAGCCCGTGTGGATGCCGCCAAGAGTCTACTTAATGTCAGGTGAAAGTTTGGCGAAGCTCCCTTAAGCTACACTCCATCACCTTTGCTGTTAGCGTTAGCCACTAGTGTTAGCCTACCAGGCTTGTGATTGTTTGACTTCCTGAGAGATAACCATGTGACTTCATACGTAAGCACACTGACTGCTTTCTTAAAGGGGAATGAACATAGCCGAACAACACTCAAAGCGGGATAAAAAGACTACATTTTCTTGTTTTATTATATTACCGAATTTACCGACATGGTCAAAATGACGTCGGTCATTCTGAAGAATTTCGGTAACGATAAATTTTCGGTATACGGCCGGGCTCTACCATGTACTCTTGGAATTTTTTTTCTCAAAAAACAGCAGTCATAATTCACCGGTGCTTTCATACGACTACATGCAAAGATTGTTTGTGAACTACAAATTGACTACAACCGACAGCATTGTGTTTATATCACATCTGTCCTTCTATGATTAGTTCCCTTAGATTCAGTCTGTACTTGTTAGCTTCACCTCTAACATCGATTTTCAAATCCATCCCAAACCACAGGAGACCAGACAGACTAACCATGTATCTTGTACATGGCGAAAGCCGGGCTGGCACGTCAGGCGAGTTGAGCCCTGCCATTCATTGGCATCTACTGCTCTGCCTTGCTACTCATTAGCACACTTGTGGTTCAAAGCCTGTTTTTATTTATTTATTTATTTAACTAATTAGAGGGCAACTTAATTAATGATTTCCAGCCATATCACTTCTCTCAGAGGCTGCTTGAAATAAAAAATAAAATAAAAAAATCTCCTATTTGAGTTAAATTCCTGAAAAGCAAAGTTTGCATCCCAAAAAACAAACAAGGAGACTCAAACTGTTTTTTTTTTTTAAACGATTACACTAATTTGGAGAAATTAACATTGCATTCTTTGTGCGTGAATTGTTTCTTTGTGTGGGAAATACTATAAAAGAAAAAGATACAGCATGAAAGACAAAATTTCTCACCTGGGATTTATATAGTACCATTATTAAATTATTAAAACGTTATTCTGAACTATTGTTACGCATTACAACAGAATCAAACAACCAGTAACCTTTTTTTTTTTTTAAAATAGGAATACAATGTTTCAACAAGAACTTTCAATATTAAAATGTGTAAATGTATTTTAAAGGTTAAAGGTTTTAATAAATATCTTAATTTACCTATGCTACTACTGGTTGAAACGATGGATGACTGACTGACTAGCACCTCCGCCTCAGAGGTCGTGTAATCAAATCCTATTTAGAGTTTGTATTTTTGTCCCTATTTATCTGTGGGGGGTTTTCCAGGTACACCAAATTTTCGCTCACTTTCAATCCTAATGAGGATAACTAGATGGACGACTACTAGACTATTTCTAGCCACATACATTATACTGTATGTACATTTCCCAGTGGATATTCCTGTCCTAACCCGCAATCATTGTTGACTTGCTGAAAAGAAAATTACATATATTAAATGCACTCCATACCTGTCAAATCATCCTGAACATACTGCACAAAACACTTTGTGCTTCTTTTCCTAAAATATATATATATTAAATGCAGTAATTTACGAGAAAGCACAAAAATGGAGGACATATCTCCTTATGTTTATGTTTCTTCCAGTTAATGAAATTGCTAAGCCAGAGTATGTTTCCCCAACCCTATCCGTACCATTCATCTCTCTTTCTGGTGTTACTGCTAATAGCAGGTCTGTTCAGTCTAGCAGTGATATGTCACAGCAAGACTCACTCCCTATCTCACACAGCGTGAGGGACTGGATATGGAATTGTTTATCGGTAGGGCTCTAACCCGTCTGCTTCGTGCAGGCTTCGTTACATCCTTGGCTGTGTTTGGGAGACAATATATGTGCCTTGTTTCCTGCTCGGCTACGTGCTTGTTGTTTCAGTGCGGATAGTCCGAGACTCTAGCAAATTTATCACTCTCTCAGGGGCTTTTTGATAAAGAACCCAGCCCCCTCCTCTGCTTCTGTGAGATAGGACTTACAAGAAGCAGGGAAATTGTCAGAAAATCTCACTGCTACTATCTGCCCATTCTGTCACTACCCCTGGGCTGGATATATAGTACACAGGAGGAGACGGTTAAACTCTGCAAGAAAAGACAACACGCCACTGTCTCCTTTCAGATTAATTGAGTTAGTTTCCCACCCCCTCTCTTTTTACCACCCAAGGCCAAACTATGTCTGATGTTTTCATGCACAATGAAAGCATCAATCTTTGTCTGCACAATGTAATCTCACATGACTGTTTTAGTAGGGTTTATCTTTGTGCAGTCATGGATTTAAACCTTAGCCATGCGGTTTGGTTAAGTAAAGCTTCCCTAGAGCTGCCACACACCCATTCTTTACTTCCACTACTCGAGGTGTCATAATCACATTTAATGCTCGATGCGTCCAACATTTTTAGAGGTGTATGTGCCTTTTTAAATAGATTTGTAGAGCTTAAAATTCACTTCGCTGTTACGGTGACGATGTATTTTTCTAAGTCATATCTAACCATTATTTGCATGTATTCAAATTTATTCATTTTCTGTCACTGATTCCTTGTCAGTGGGGTGTGCCGGTGTCTCCTCAGCACAGGCTCCTCACACAGTGAAAATTAGTGCAAGAAACCGAGTGCTCAGCAGGGGTAGGTCAGGGCCCTGACATTGTGCTGCTCTTGAGGTGGGGCACTGCCTGTCAGTAGCCCTCTATGAGGGCTGTCTTCCATGAAAACCTATTTGTTTATCCCTGTGTGTGGTCCAGCTTCAGCTCCTAGACCCTGCTGCTCTCAACACATGAAGAACCTGGGCTGTTGCCGATAGCAACAGATAAAAATTGCTGTTAACCACAACAGGGCCCACAACACATCAATCAGTGGGTCTGCAGATAAAGGCTTCAGGCTTCTGGGGACCTAGGCTGAATGGCTTGACTGAAAATCTTTTTCCAGTGGCTGAGCTCACACAGCTCTGGTAGTAGTGCTCTGCAGTCATTCGGCGGTATGGAGACGTGTGATCTGGAGTTATGCATCTCAGGTTTTGTCTTAATGAAAATGCATTAGAAAGACACAAATGCAAAGGACACGCTGTGAAGGGTCATTTGAATAAAAGGTAACACTTTGAATTTAAGTTGAGTACATACCCCCAGTTGCTCTAAACTCTTAATGCTTTTGCCAATTGGAGTTTCTCATAAGGCTGCTCATGAGGTGGTCAGCGTCTTCTACATTACATGTCCTCTTCGTTAGAATGGACTTGAGATCAATGGCTAAAAATGATCAGAGTATTAAAATTCATGAAAAATATATTTTTGCTAAAAGTTTCTTTATTATTTCATTAAAATATTTTCAAATTTAATATCAGTATCTAATGTAAAAATATTTGCAGGGCTTTTTACCTGTCACGGAACACAGGCAGGCAGGTGGAGTGGAGCCAAATGCAGGGAAACAAAAACGCAACAAGGCAGGTGGCGGTGAACTCAAAAACTAGTGATGTCACGAGGTGCGCCAACCCTTCGAAGCGTGTGTCGAGTAATGAAGGGACTTTTCCGCTAAGCGCGTACCGATGCTCGCTTCATTTAGGGGAGGTTCCGAAAATGATGACGTCCGAAGCCTCGCTGCCCCGCTGTACCACGTGATTGCTTCAGGGAGTGCTTTAGATTTGCTGCGCGGTTTGACAGCTCGCTACAGTCAATCAACACCTCTGACTGCATTCAAAATGTGTGTGTTTGAAGGAGAGTTGTGATCAGGTGAGAGTCCGGCTAGTTTGTAGGTGGTTTGGAGAGTGAAATGTTTAAGTGAGTTGAGAGAACGGTACAGTAGTTCATACTTGGATGGAACCAGCAAGAAAGGACTTCCTTTCTGTGGAAAAAATTTTTTTTTAAAATAAGACAGAATGAAAATCCTCGCCATCCTGTAGCTACATCAATGTCCAAATTACACAAGCATAATTAGTACCCTTTTTTCATGTTACACAAACACGTTTACTGTTCTCTCCGTGATAACGTGTAACGGGTACGCGCAGGTCAGTCGGCTTCTGGCTTGGTGGTCTGAGCATCCGCCTGCCGTGCTGGATGCGTCGTATGTGTGGGTTCGAGTCCTATCCTGGGCACGTGGGGCGTCGTGCGGGGTGGGTCCATGCAGCACCTGCTACATAAGCGCATGTCATTTTGAGAGAAAAAAACCCACCTTGCCACAAGCTGCCACATGATAATGCCATTTATGGAATCATTTTCACATACACACCCACTACATTAAAAAAATATATATATTGTAAGTTTTACTACATGAGTGACGTATGACTGTGACTGTATGTCGCCACTCCTCTTACTGGACCCAAAAGTTCATACGTTGATATGTATAATTTGTTGTACGTTGATTTTTGGGGAGCGGCTTTGCACTGCTGACCTACAGGAGACATCGCCATATCATATATTTTTATGACTGTGAGGTACTGTTTATGTCTATGTGCGCGTTTTTGTTTCATATGTATATGTCCATTTTGTTTTTTGTTTTTTTGTTTTTTTATCTTTTTGGGGGGTATTGCCCCCCCCATACATTATGGTCTCTTAGGTTATGAGTTTGATCCCATTGCTGAAGATGTATGCCAAATTTAACTTCTGTGACAGAAAAACAAAGAAAAGAAAGTTGAAGAAAAAATTATATATACTTATGTGATAATCTATGTACATCGAGGATTTGGTGAGACAATATTTTGCTAAATAATACTTTCCCAACAGACACACACACACAAATTAACGAATCCCTCATGTGGTTGGGAGACAAATGACTGGGATTATACACTCAGCCAGTAGGTGGTTCCGTGGACACATGAAGCTCCGAGAAATGGACCCTTTCTCGAACCAATTGGCTCAAGTGGTGCAATGCCTCATGAGGCTTCATTTCATTATCACTACAAAAGAACGTTTTAATAATAACTAACAAAAACACACACTACACCCAAAAGGACTGGGGATCAAAAAGGCAATGTTCAAACAAAACTTACTTAATCTGAGGGACTGGTACTCGAGGTCTTGAACAGGACTTGACATCGACATTGACAATGACGCAACAAGGAGTGAACAGAAACTTAGAGTTTATATACACACAGAGACAAGTGGTAACGAGACAACGAGGAACAGATGGGTGACACAGGAGTATGCAGATAGGAGGATGCACAAGGAGCAGGCACAACAGGTGAAATCAATGGGCAATCACAACAGGTGAAATCAATGGGCAATCACAGGGACACACTAAGAGGGAATCTACACAAAACCTAACAGTACCATGTTTTCGAAAAAGAACAATTCTAATCTTATATTCTATTGGTGCTACTGAATTTGTTTCTTATACCCATGCTGAAGTTTGTCCAAATAATACACAATACACACCCCTTAAGTACAAACATTAGTTCTAACCTCTCAGATAGGCCTTGAATTCCATCAATCTTAGTTTCTCGTACTGTCCCCTAGCTCCCATTTGGCCCATTTATACAAAAGCACTACAATGCTGTTGTCCAACAATACTCTAAGGAATCTCTATCCTTTAGGCTTTCTGCCCATTAAGTTTCACTGACACTGTAGACAAATAAAGTGGTAATTCCGCTTTATCATATGTTACATATACCACAATCAAGCAGCAATTACATGCTTCTTCCATTCGTAAGAGCTCCCAATGCCGATGTAGATGTTTTAATGAGGGTTGTAATGAACGCTTAGGGTGTTTGGCAAGTCTCCGAGATTGCCGAGGCTTTTATGGCCTCCCATTATACGTACAATTTGCATCAGCAAATTACAATGCTTTATATCATTATCCTGCACCAAGGTTTGAACATAAATTACAACTCCAATTACAAACATCTATCTGGGAAAATAGACGCAAACCATAGCAGCCCACCATAGGTAAGCAGGAGGGAGCAAAAACCTCCTGTGATTTGAAATTTTATTAAGCTAAGATTGTCTTATATATATTTATATATTATGGATAATTGGCTTTCAAAAGGAAAAAAATATAAATATTTTGGAGAAAACAAGCATATGTTTGTTCTATTTTGGCTATCCTACATATCCTACCCGCATACTGCTAGAAAAGGGTAACAACAGCAAGAACATATACTGTACATTCTATATTACTGTACCCCAAGGTATAATCTACTCTTTAATTTCCCCTATGATGCTAACTATTGCAATCCTGTTGATCTGTTTGGTTTTACAGAATCATACCGTTAGGTTAACATGCCTTTTCATTGGAGTACACACTTTCATCTTTACCAAAGTGATGTAAAGGATGACTGTTTTGGAAAAGAAATCTTGAATGTTATGATTGTTAACATGGTGACGACTCTAAGCTCTTCAATACTTAGTGTATACATTGGTTAAATCGACCTTACTTTCGAACTTCTCCGGCATTGTTACTTTTTTTGGAACTTGCACAAATAAATTGTACTAAGTAGGTCATGTTCTAGCACTTGTCTCCTAATCACTCACAAAAAAGAACATCATTCCTTTCACCGGAGCCCCCGAGCTATGCTCCTGGGATTTTGGCGAACAACACATACGTTTTGATATTTTGTTGTGTATATCTTTTTTCTTTTACTTCTCTCAATGTATTCCTCTTCTTCCCTTGCCAACTTTGCCTCTGACGACACAAAAGCAAAATTTCAGTGTCTCCAAAAGCGGCGCACACACCCCTCATCCCCTGTAGTGCAAGTGTCTGACAGGAGCAGCAGGTAAGGTATAAGATTACAAGAGAAAGAGGAACAATTATACTTCTAGTTGATGCTGGGTATATTCATAAAGAGAGTAACTGTAAATGACATTGTTGTGGTAGTCCCTGAGTCGGGAATACAGTGAAAGGAGGCATGCTGTTTTTGTCATCCTATGGTTTTTCTATTTTGACATGTTTGCACATGAGGTTTGTGTTTGTTTTTATTTAATTTGCTGTTAGACGAGCATTGCCTCTGCTGTGATTATGTATTTTCAACAAACCAAGACGCTAATTACCGCAGCCACATTATGTGTATAAATAAGCTCTCTACATTGGGTAAACATGATATACACGCTTCAGTTTACAGAAGTTAAAATTATTTAAACCTACATTAATTCTCGATAAAGAAAGAATGTCCAAGACCTTCTATCCGTTCATGAAATACATGAGATGACAGCACGCACACACCCACGCACCCCATGCAAGCTTGATATGAATTGTATGTTTAAAAAATTTTACGCTCAAGAATTTTAACCTTCTAAAATATTTGATGCTACTGTGTTCAGTGTGTCAACTTTTGTTGTAATCATGTTTTGCATGAATGTCCTTCTTTATGTAATAAGTTGTTTAAGAATGGAAACATTTTTTTTGTCATGGCGAATGCTGCAACAAACACAACCACAAAAGTATTTATGTGCCTGATTTGTTAGCATGACAACCTCATGATTCAGTGATTGTGTTTGAAGTCCAAATTCAGTCTTCCTTGTGAGGAGTTTGCACCTTCTTAAGTTTGACTAACTATTTTATTCAATGAAAAAAGTACAAACTTGTTAATTAAATGCAAGAGAATAACTGATTAAAACTTTTAAGCTCACGTGGCTCTTCATCTTTAAAGGGCAGCTGAAGAGCTTTTCGGATTTCGGTGTAATTTTACGAATATAAACTTTGGACGAGTTCGTCAAAACACCCATGTCATTATTAACTCGTAACTACAAGGATAATTTGCGTTTTTTAGTTATAATTTTTTTGCACTCCGTTAATAGTCCCTTCCCAAACCCGGAAGTTTAACGTAAATTCCCGAACTCAACTATCCACAGCGAGCGTAGCAGCAGCAACAATATCAGTGATATTTCCTTTGAAAGTAACCATTCAGGATCGCTCTTTCTTGACACTAACGATGGCAAAGGCTCCCAGGAAATATGATCTACAATTAAAATCTACATGTTTGAACCTGAGGCGTCAGATGATGCCGATTTACTCAGCAGAGCAGACGTTGTGACGACGCCGATTGACAGCTTGACACTTCACGGACAGGAGAGTGGAAAGCCTATGTCCTCCATGTTTTTTCACCAGTCATTGTGTGATCTAATTAGCTCTTACCTGTCAAGTTGTACGGTTTCGGTGTAATTTGTACAAGTGAGCATTGATTTTTAAATGTGTACGCCGTACGTTCAAAATCTGTACGTTTTTCGTGCATTAAGTTTTGTTTTTTTTTTCTCCATTCGGATTTTGTCACCATGTCAGCAACGAGACAATGTGCGTTACTACATTGGTTAAATGACGTGAGAAAAGTCAGACATGGAGAAAGAAGAGTGGGAGTGGGAAAGGGGGAGTTGTGACGCCGTTGCAAACGCGATGCTAGGCTAGGTGGCTCCAATAATACCTGACTGAAGCCGATTGCCTACAAACTACGCCCACATGATACTACGCTACATATCACATGTATATGAACTAGATGCGAAATGATACACTTGCCGGTGTTGGTAAACGGCCGTCATCTTAAAGTAGTAGACTTCTCAGAAAGGCTCTGTTGTACCGAACCTTCCTAACGAACCTAAATAACCCTTTATCCAAAATACTCCTAAATTGGCAAAATCTAGACTTGAATCTATCTTTAAATGATGAAACAGTTTTAAAACTTTCACATGTCGAAATTGCCTGGTATACTAGACTCACCTCTGTTCCAGCGATTGAGTCTGGCGACCGTCCGGCGGATCAAATCCCAAGGGTGGAGCAAGCCACAGCAAACAGACAGCGGAGTGGCCCAATCAGCGACGGGCAGACGTGACGTTGTTAAACCGACAAGTAATTAGCGTGAGCGGAGAATGGAGAAGTTTATTCAACATGGCTAGCGCGAGCCATGTTGACTGTTTTCAATGACTTGTTTCGATGTGTTTTTGGTAATTTTAAACTGGTTTTACCGCGGATTGGCACATATTCTCGACTCTCCCGTTCGCCATCTGTGTTGTTGTAGACACGACTTTCGGCACGCAGGAGTGACGTTACTCGTTAAGAACACATCACGCAAATAAACGAATCTGATTTGACGATTGATTTTGTACCTTGCTCGAGAGGCCGTTAATGGGCTGGGTCCCAGACTTTCTCACAGTGTTTGAAAATTACAGGGAGAATAGTCTGGCTGTGCCAGGCAAATGTCGAAAGTAGACAGAAGGGAACTAATGCAAAATGGGAGCAATTTTACCAACTTTAACGGTATATTCACAACATTAAATGCCTTCCTTACATAGCAAAGGTGACTATGTTTGTTTGTTTTTTTTTTTTAAATGAAAAAAAAAAACATGAAAGGTAACACCAGTTACTTTGCCAAGTAACTACTTACTCTTACATTCAGGTAACTGAGTTACTAACTCAATTACTTTTTGGGAGAAGTAATTTTTAACTGTAATTAATTACTTTTTTAAAGTAAGATTACCAACACTGGTCATAAAGATGCAGTCTGCAGAATGAAAAGTGACGAAAGCGGAGATTCTGCCAATTTATTGCCGAACACAATTTGCCTCCAACTATTGCTGATCAAACATTGAATTGGTAAGTTGATTTTATCAACTTGACCTTTTTAATTTCTAATTGGACACACTAACAAACTACCTTCAAGTCAAACTGAATTGCGAGCTGAAGTTCAGCCATCAAAAGACATGATAGAAATTGCCAAAAGTGCTACATACAGTACAATTATAACAAAAGTCACTGTTAAATTTTAGTAATCATGATGTAGCTGAAGATCTTGATTGTTCTTTGATTGCACCAGGTTATATGTGACAATATTACCAATAAATTCATATTATTTAAAAAATTTATTTTTATTTTTGTTTCATAATTGGACACTATATAAAACATAAGATGAGTCACCAATTTGTAAGGTCATACGGCACTATTTGTAAGATTGCCAATGGCCTCAGGTTGACAGGTATGTTAGCTATAACTGCAAAAACATATGAATAGTTATGCCAGCCCAAAGCCCCAAATCATAACCAACTGAAGTAGTGACCAACTGATCAAGCTCAATACACATTTACTGCGATTAGAGATAATGCGACAACATGGTTGTATGTTTTTTCCATGCTCTTCACATTGCTGAAACTGGATATTAGGTTATGGGACAGCTCCTACCTATCTATTGTAAATGGTAAAGCTAGCCCAGACATGTTGCACTTCAACGAACAGGCAGTAGGATTTCCCCTCGTTTATCAAAAGAACTGCATCAAATTTTAGAATTACAAAAACCAGTAAGGGTCTACTTACGCCGTTGTAAAACCAAGGTTGTATTGTTGTAGGTTTTCAAAGCTGTCGTCGCTGAATGAAAACAAAGAGCCGATCAAGGAGCCGGAGTGCTGGATGCATGCTCACAAAAATGGTCTAAATCTTTGCAGAAGTTTTTTTGGGCCACTCATAGTCTCGAGCCTTCCTGTGAGCAATTCATCACTACACATTGAGATGGCATGACGAATCTCGAGAGTAAAACCCAGAAAATGTTTGCAATATATGGCAAGGATAGAATGGTGCTAGACTTCAGTGTTAAGAGTGCTGGCGAGGTCTTCGGGAATTGACGTCGTCAGGTAGCAGTCGGCAGCAAGGCGCGTCCCTCGTTTCTAAGGTGTTGCTATGGCAGTAACTCAAAAACTACGCGGTCAATTAATTTTATTTTTTAATATGATTTTTGAGACAGCGAATGATGCATTTAAATACAATTCACTGAGTAAAACGCTCAAGAACAAAATCCGAAAAGCTCTTCAGCTGCCCTTTAAGGTACTGCAATAGCATTTGTAAATTAATGAGTAACTGCGCTTATTGACTTGTCAAGAACATACATATGCATCCATACTTGTTAAAAAAACTTTTCACACTGGTGACACCAATTAGCCCCTTTCAGACCTATATCCTAAAAAAAAAATTCCCGTGTAAGGTGACACGGGATTTACCCGCGTCATTTCTTTCACACATGCAGAGATATCCTGGGAATAACGCGGGTTGGACACTTTCACAGACTTGTCCCATGGTGACGACTCGGCGCTCTTTGTGCGGTTAAGGCGGCTGGCGCGATTTTATAACCCGCACATTACGTCATATTTGGCCAGCATCGGCAACAAAATAAACCACATTTTTCAAAAGATGGACAATGGACTGTCTTCCTCGGCTCTACGATCCAGTAGCAATTGAATTTTGTTATGTTTTCAGTTTAATTTTGCTATTTCTAGTTTGCCATGTTAATAACCGCGATGTTTGCTTACCGCTTTTCGTCATACAGTGAAGAAAGAGGAAATGATGATTGGCCCACTTATAATATTTACGTCATCAGCAATCACGTTGTGACCC
Source organism: Corythoichthys intestinalis (assembly GCF_030265065.1). Taxonomy (NCBI): domain Eukaryota; kingdom Metazoa; phylum Chordata; class Actinopteri; order Syngnathiformes; family Syngnathidae; genus Corythoichthys; species Corythoichthys intestinalis. The sequence continues at coordinate 35,452,868 of NC_080397.1, forward strand.
GGGAATTTAATGCCTGCTTTCACACATACCGCTTACAGGGAAAGTCCCAGACATTATACTAGGACGTGACTCGACAAATGTCCGCGTCATCTCAGTTTCATTCGACCCAGGAAATTGCTTTCACACATAAGAGCTACCCGTTTAAATCTTGGAATTTTAATGGTATTTAGGTATGTGTGAAAGGGGCTTTTAGTTAGTCTGCTTCAAACAATTGTTACTGCATTTTAAAAAAAGCTCCACCCAGACATAAGAGTAATAAATAAACAGCAGACAAGCGCAAGGTAAATGTAAGCGATAATAAATTATATTCTTAGATTACACAGTGACAGCAGACTGGTGAAATTCAAGCAGTGGGCCAATCATCGTCTAAGGTAGTCCTGGTAGGATAATAGTTTCCCTCATGAGTAAAAAAGAAAGGTTCCTACATTTCACACAGTCCGTTTAAGAAGTCGTTGATCTACTATTACACTCTGACTGCCCCATTTGCCTGATGATAAGCAAATGAACAAATTAATTTAACCTTTCATTTACCTCAAGTTGCCAGCTGGATGCTTGCAATTTAAATAACTACATGGTGCAGGCTAACCCTCATGTCTTCAGCCTACAGCCATCCTCATTTTATCCCGCCGCCACTGTGCCCTCAGTATGTGGTTGGCCTTGTCCCCTCATCACACTTGGGCACATGGGAGATTAACTGGGTCGGTTTACTCACCCAGCAGGTACTGCGACTCCCTTCCACTCATCCTAACCCAATCTGCCAGCTAGTCTCCTGCTCCACCGAGCCATGGCAGCAGGGCACCACGAGCCTGGGCCGCCTTCATTACGCCTGCCAGATGGGCTGAGAATTAGATTTGAGCTCCCACCATGTGAGGAGGGAGAGGTGAAAGATTGAAGAGGGTGGAGCGGAGGGCGTGCGAAGGGGTGAAACAAGATGTATGGATCAGAAAGTAATGTTTTTGTTGTTTTTTTTTCATTCATGTTGCAAGTTATTACACTTTAATATAACATCCCTGGGACCTGGCAGCATTAAAAAGCCTGTCATTGAATAATCGACATGAACTACAAGCAAATGCTTGGGAGAAATGAAATTAGCGAGCGCAGCAATTTGGCACGGTGATTATCGTCTCCTTGGAGGCACTTCCTGATGATTTAAGAATGCTAACATTTAAGCAAGTCAGATCTGATTACTCTTCAAGGTTAAATCGAGCTGTATAGGAGGCAAAGCTTGATTGGAAATGTCTGTGTCTCCCTTCATCTGCCTCTCTTCGTGCCCATGTTTTTCATTTTTGCAACAGCTCTCTACAGGCGGAAAAAGAGCTCAGGGATGAAATCTGTTAGCTCCTGATGGCATCTTTTGCCAGCTCTTAATTAGATCAGCAATACTTGCTTTCCAAGGTGTAATTTCTCCTTTACTAAGTACCATCCCTGTGAAAGATCTAAACAGTGCTTTGCTAACTACCTCCGTCATGCTCCAATATGTGTATAGGCCTACAGTACCAAACTAACATCCTTAATTTTTAACCTCCCAGAATGGGTTTATTGATGGTACATTAGTTTCCTTTTGGGATTATGTAGAATTATTGTCATTTAGTGCACAACAAAATTGGAATGCTACTCATTGGCCTTATGCACAGCAAGTATAATGTGCGATAGGCTTGAACGATATTGGAAAAAACTATTGCTGCGATTTTTGGGGGGTTTGCGATATTATATTGCGATATTAAAAAAAAAAATATATATATATATATATATATATATATATATATATATATATATATATATATATATATACAGTACTGTGCAAAAGTCTTAGGCAGGACACCTGCCTAAAACTTTTGCACAGTACTGTATATATATTTTTTAAATTATTAAATTTATTAGGATCATGGAAGCTTCCACTTGGGGAAAATATATACATACAGTATATCCTGTATATACATAGTATAATAAAAATATACAGTACTGTGCAAAGGTTTTAGGCAGGTGCCCTGCCTAAAACTTTTGCACAGTACTGTATATATATATATATATATATATTTTTTTTTTTAAAGAAATTTTCACTAGATGACTTGAATAGCTGTTTGGAAAGACTTTGACTCTCAATGACCAGTGTACAGTGATCCTTCGTTTTTCGCGGTTAATGGGGACCAGAACCCGCCACGATAAGTGTAAAACCGCGAAGTTGCGCCCCCCGCCCCCCAAATTTTTATTTTTTTGCGTGTGTGCTCATTGTATTTATTCAGATTTAGCATTGGAAAAGGTTACATATAAGGCATGTTTTTTTCTCACCTTTTCCCAAAAGTATGATTTTAAAAAATGCATATATATTAATAAATGGTTTTAAGCACTTCAAATGTAATAATTATGATCAGTTTTAAACATAACTGTCCAACCAAATCATTTTTGAACAAGAATAAAGTACTGTAGTAGAAAAATGCTTGGCTTTATTAAATACTTCTGTTTATCTACCTTAGCTGTGACTCTTGGTGGACATGTAGAAATTACATACTCCTCATGATCACTTCTGGCATTTAATTTATATGTCTCAAACGTCTCCACACACACACACACATTCATTCCAAAGCGGCTTCCTTGCAGAAACTGTTTTACAAGTTAAACGATGATTGACAGCTGCTGCGCTGTGATGCCCGCTTCTTTGGCACGATCAAAGATACCAGCATCGTTAACTTTAATAAGCAAGTGCTGCAGTGACTGTGAGGTTCAAAGAGCGTGTGAGGCTCTGCACAGAGCAGAAAGCAGGGGGTATGTGGATTAAAAAAAAAAAAAAAACTATCGCACGTCCTTGCGATGGAACTATCGCGCACGCACACATCGCGATGGCGATGTTTAAACGATATATCGTTCAGGCTTAATGTGCGATGCTTAAATTTAGACATGTGCCGATTACCAGATTCACGGTATACAGCGGTATGAAAACGTCAAGGTTTTAAAACCGCAAAAATAGTCATACCATCCCTAAGGTATTAGCTATTTTTTTATGTCCCAAAAATGCATAGAGAAATCCCTCACTTGCAGCTGTAAGGCTCAACCCTCCCCCACCGTTGTTGCTCAGTGTCAGTGGGTCAGTTGTGCAACACGATGGCTGGAGGATGTGAAACTCCGTAACTTTTTCCCCCATCGATGAAAACGAAATCGCTGGTATGGGTATACTTCGGCTCCAGAAAAGTTACAGATGGCCACAGCTTAAAGGAGGAGGGCCAACCGACATGTAAAACTAATGCAGAGGGTGGCTGCCGAGGAGGCAATACCTCCAATATAATTTTGCATTCATAAAAATTAAAGGTTAGTAAACACTGTTATGAACGTTTCCCCACCAGCTACGAGAGTTATCTCCAGCGTGTTTAGTATGTCTGGTGGTAGTAAAACGCGTTTTGTCCTCTCTGGCAACAGTCTGTGTTGACAAAGTGTGTGTGTAATGTAAATGTACGAGTCATAGACACGTGCTTTTTATGGAAAATAATTCAAATAGTGTTGTTCTGATGGTAATAATGTTGAGCTGTGGCTGTGGGTAAGGCTCACCTGAAGGACGCATTTATTTTAATTTATATATATTTGTGTGTATATGTATGTTTTTTTTTTTTATTATTTATTTTAACTTAACATTATACTTATGTTCCAATTTGCTAATATGTTTTGAAAAATAGAAAAAAGTTTTTTTGTTTTTTTTTTAAACCCAGATATCTCAGAGTAACACATTTTAGAGCTGCAATTGCAATACCGTCATTCTGGCACATGCCGACTTACATTGTGCCGTATTTATCGTCCGCCTTGCTCATTTTATAGAAGGCAGTTTCAGCACTGGCATCTTCTGCTCCAGTGTTACCTCATTAAGGCATATACACACAAAAAATGGTGCTTTTCCTTCATTGGTGGCGCTATTAATGATATTACAGGTGTTTGTTGGTGTGCCAGTCTTGCTAAATCCTTTTTGACTGGCTCTACACGCCACAAAGTTAAGGGACAGGAGAGTTCCTCTTTTATCTGTGCATGCTAAAGTCCCGGTAAATCAAAACACTTATCACAACAGTGATGAAATGTGTTTAAAGTAAGACAGGAGCAACAATTTAACTTTGGGGAATATGTCTATTACTTTTTCCAAGCTGTTTTCTCACACGGGTGAAGGGAAATCATTGCAAGTCAAATGTAATCATCTTGTCGTCGGGTTATACACAGTCTGGAATAATAATATTAGCTTGGTCGTGCATCAGGCTTGCAATTTGAATTTCTGAGGTGCACGTAAGGAGGCTGATGCTCATCACAACCAATCACTGATGTTATCAGACTTGTTTTTCCTTGTTTATAACAGCTTGTATTTTCTGGGCGCATTTTGAAATTTGGCAGACTGAATTCATTAGCTGTTGTGTTTCATGTAGTCAACAAGGGTGTCTGGAGTGTGGGATTTTAATTTTTCCTATTTGCATGCTCGTTACTGTGTAATTTATTGTATCCTCATCACAGCCGAAACGTTCTCTGTATTGTGTAGCTACACTGTTATTCCAGAAATCTAAGGAAACCAAATTGTGACCAGGCTTTTTCCACATTAAGCACACATGCTTAAGTGTGATTAGAAGAGATTAAAGTGGGTTTGATTTCCCTATAAGAGGGTCTTGTGACAATTGCGTAATTGATTGAGAGCAGTTTTTGTGACAACACTTTTCTTAATCCCATATGTCAGCACTCACTGGCTAAATTATTCACATTAAAGTTTTTCCCATGAGCTTCAGAGGTTTGATGTCAAAGCCCTAGAAGTACCGAAAATGACTTTTAGACCTTTTGTGTAACATGAAATGTAATGAAAATGCCTTTGTAGTGCTAATCAATAAAGTATTATAGGACTAAGGATAAAGCATTGACTTTAGAGTCCCAGTGCCATTGATTGAGGAAGCAGTCGCTTGCACTTGCTATAGAAGGATCTTTTGTGACGTAATTGTTTACATTTATCATGTTGAATTGCCACCAAAAAGACTGTTAAAAGTGAAAAAAATGTGGGTTCTGTCAGATTAGCATACCTGTATGATTATATAGATCTTTTACCAGGGACGCTGGAAGTTACTCAGAGCGCGGGGTGCTAAGGATCTTTTTCTGTTTTTCCCATCCAAAAACAACCATTTCGGTCCAAATTTGTCATGCTCGCGCTTTTTCTCCATACAAGGGGTGCACAATGGCAGTACACACGCATGGCGGATAGTTGACGTACTACTACTATAGGCTACTACAAAAACAGCGAGGTCTAATTAAACAAGGATAGCTGGGTTTTCATTATCCACAGTAAGGGTAATGTCGTTGTGCACTTTTAACAGTGCTGACTCAGAGCTGTGTCTGGATCTGAAGCCTGATTGAAACTTGTCAAGACTGGAGTTTGTCTCTAAGACTGTTTGCAATTGGATAAAAACTTTTTCTAAAACTTTAGAAAGGAAAGTCAGGTGGGAGACGGGTCTAGAATAGAACATCACAGTGGGGTCGAAATGGGGTTTTTTCGAAAGGGGTCTGACGACAGCCGGTTTAAAGGCAGCTGTGACAGAACCGGAACTGAGAGAGGTATTAATAAGAGCAAGCAGACTTGATCCAAGGCAACTAAAGACTTTCTTCTCCTTCTCCTTTTTTTCTCCCCAACAAGAGGGGGTGCTAAAGCACCCTCAGCACCCCACTATCCGCGCTACTGTCTTTTACAGACATTAACTGTTGCTCAAAATGCTTTATATTACTTGATGCCTTCTTACACTTGCAGCAGTCCAGTGTGAAATGGTCCCACAGTAGCACACAGTACGACAGCAAAAGAAATGCGTGGTTCTGACGTAGCTGCGGCCAGAAAGTGTAGAGCAGCGTCTTTGTCAACCCTATAGTCCTAAGCATGATCGCATTTATTTTTCATTGTTACACAAGAAAGCCAATATTTTCTCAGTTTAACAAGGTAGAGGAGATTATAGCCATGAAAAGGGTTTTTTTCATTTCATGTCAAGATATCATCGAGCTTATCAAGGAGAGGTTTGAGAGCCACTTTTACAATGTCCCAAAGCTCAGGAAACTTCAAAAACTGCATATATCAAGGCTTCCTCTGCCATGACTTGTTTGTAACCCTCTGCCAAATTGGCAATATATAGACATGTTACTAGAGGTGCGCGATAATTATCGGTCCGAATATAGGAATTATGACATCATCCCAATAAATCCGATAACATTATTAATAGGCCTGATAATATATAATATTTTTGGCACAGTGTCAGTGGATTGGGATGTGTGTGTTTGTTTCCACTCCTGTTTTGCCAGTATGCAAAGTTTTGTTACTGTTCTAGAGGCTGTATTTTTCTATCACTGAGAGATAAACCTTAGTATGGCAATTTGCAAATGTTTGCATTTTACAGTGTTATGTTTACAAGTTCTTGAGAGACCTTTTTTGTTATTGATAGGCTTGCTGTCCTATAATTGCCAGGTTAAAAAAGGTGTTTCATGAACCAAGACCACAAAAGTCTCCTCCACCAAATGTTTTATCTGCTGACAAAGCACAATACCTGTTGGGTTATGTTTATTATAGTTCAGTGCTCATTGTTCAGGGGGAACACATCGTCAATGATAATGACTGATTGATTGTGATTGACTCAAATTATATTTGAAAAAATATATATGGGCACTTTATTTGAAGTCCAAACTGTTCTTGTCTTTGTTTTGTTCATTATAATAATTTTAATGTCATCATGAAAATTCCGGTTAGGTCAAAGGCAAATCTATGCTGAATCCACCATTAGTATTTTTGACCTACAGGTGTTCAAAAACTCAGGTGAATATACATTGAAAAAGTATGTATATATTATCGATTATCGTATCGGTATCGGCCTTAAGGAGCAGGAAGTTATCGGTATCGGTTTCAAAAAATGGATACTTTGGCCACTAACTTTTGGTCCCATCATCACGGCCCATTGTCCTTGACACTCAACCAACTGCGTATGTGCCGAAAATATGTCAATTGAGATAATACTATAGTTTAAGAGGATACTCAAAGTTCACTTGTGGTCTTTCCCCATTCAAGGATGTGAATCTAACCCCCTGGTCAAGCCATTTTGTGATCGTGTATTATATTTCCATATTATCTCCCTATCATGTAAAAAACTGGAGGCATCAATATTCTATTGAGTGATGTGAGTCACGCATCGCTTCATTCATATATAATAATAAAAGATGGTCTTGGACATGGCTAGTTATTTGACAATGATTGAAGTGCTACTGTGATAGATGGTGAAGAGGACTTCCTCCCTTCTCTCCTCCCATAACTTAACCATAGCTCCCTTCTTATGTTCATACCTTATTTATTTTCCCCGGTCCAGCTCAAGGTCTCGCCACGCTTTAAAAGAGAAATATCAAACAGAATTAAAATTGCTCGCTCACCCAAAACAGAAGCCCATGTGCCTTAAAAATCATACATCTGTTCCCACAACTCATGGAAGCAAAGCCAAAGCCTCTCTGTCTCCCACTGGCCATGGAGTAATGTGAATTATTCATGCCAGCAGGGCTGTGGTGTGCTTCATCATGTTAAAGTGCCCATGACATTACTGATGGTGCCACTGATGCCCTCGCACTGCTAGCTCTGCTAATACATTTGGAAGGCAGAGATAAAGGAGATGTATGGCCACGGAGGATTGCAAATAATGACTGCATATTAGTTTTTTGTTGCATTAGTATTTAGAATATTTTTATGATATACTGCTTCTATTTATGGTATATATTTTCTATCGACTTGTGTACATGTCTGTCTTTGGTAAGCATATACCAGTATGTTTTATTCATTCATTTTCCATGCTGCTTTTCCTCACGAGGGTCGCGGAGGTGCTGGAGCCTATCCCAGCTAACTATGGGCAGTAGGCAGGGGACACCCTGAACTGGTTGCCAGCCAATAACAGGGCACAAGGAGACATACAACCATTCACTCACACATTCATACCTACGGACAATTTAGTGTGTTCAATCAGCCTACCTTTTTTGGGGGGGCTTTGGGAGGAAACCGGAGTTCCCGGAGGAAACCCACGCAGGCACGAGAGAACATGCAAACTCCACACAGGAAGGCCAAAGGCCGGGATTGAATCCTTGATCTCAGAACTGTGAGGCGGACGTGCTAACCACTCAGCCACCGTGCCACCAGTACGTTTTAGCTCTTAAAAAAAAAAAAAAAAAAAAAGTATGTTTTAGCTCTAAAAAAAAAATCTACATTTGTAACTTTTTATTTTCTTGTTTGACTAGTACTGGAGGCCTGGACTGACCTCTAATAGGTCATCTCAATCAGAAGGTTTGGATGACACATTTTTATCTTGAAAGAAATCTCCAGTAATATGAGAGCCATACATTTTCACTCTTGGTTTTTCTCTTTTTGTCAGCAACACATTTACTGACTGACTGAATTCTTAGCAGTTTTTAATAGCCACATAGCTGTTCATCTGGATTATCTTTTTCTCTCACCGACAGAGAGGACATCTCAGAAGGACCTATAGGATTACTTATTTTCTTAGTGCCCATCCATGCTTTGGGAGCTCTAATGATGTCCCATATTCATCAGAACTCAAAGCCAAATTGTGAGTGTAAAGAAAAGACTCATGATTTGATATTTCAAGTTGTTAGAAGAATAATAAACTTCCACAGAGGAACTGCAAATATTGTAGTTCCACAATTGCAATTGGGACTGATTGATAGATATTTATAAGCTGGAAAAATACCATATTGCCTCTTTTCTTTACTCCTCCCCATCCCACCCTCAAAAAGAAGCTGTTTCAGAAAACATGGCCTTACTGCTGCTTATCTTAAATTGAGCCAATCAAGTCCTGCTACACCCTGAAAACAGGATGTGAAAATATGCCCACTGTTAGTAAGGTTTTGAATCAACCTCCAATATTCACTTGTGAGTCTTGTCTGACTTTTTTTTTTTTTTTTTTTTTTAAGAAACCGCCCACTCCCTTGTAAAAGAGCTGAGAGATGAGCACAATTGATACTGTGGTTCCCACACACTTAGCCTCCTGAAATTTCACAATTGCGATAGCGGGTACTGACAGAAGAGGTCGGATAAAATCTCACCTTTTATTGGAAAACAGAGAGCAAGACAGAACTAAAATGAGCAAAAACAAAAAGTGTTGGCTTTATAAGGATTTTGAGGTTTGTCTCGAATTCAGTTGGATGGCCTCATATAAACTTTCCACAGGTGGGCAGACAAAGATTATGTCAATTTTTTATGCATTGTTTTATTTTCTGCGATGAGTAAGGTATGATTATTTTGTTTTGTTTTTCAAACTAACAAAACTGGATATGCTTGTCTTGCAACGACTCATCCAAAAATTATGCATTTTACATTATTCATAAAATCTAATCACATTGTATTTGGTTGCAAAATGGTTAATAAGGACATGTTCTTCCCTGAAATATGGAGGATGAGCCAGGCACCACGTACGCATACCATTTGACCTGAAAATAGCAAGTGTTCGCCTCCTGGGAGCTCGTATTCTCTTACCCTAGAGATGCTATCAAAATGGACTGTCTGTTGTTGTTTGCAAACAAGAAGAAAGGGGGGAGTAGATGGCATCATCCTGTTTGTTCTTTTTCTGACTTGGTTATACCTGATTATTATTTTCTAACTTATGTTTCTTTGTTTTTATAATGCGGGTGGTATTTGACATGACATGAGTATTTTGTACGTTGTAGCAATTATTTCATGTTACAGTTTTAAACCCATATGAATGGTTCACTGGAGAGAAAAACATCGTGTAAACTAATACAGCCTGATTGGAAGGAAAAAATATGACTATTTCACAATTATTACCAAAACAATCCCAAATCTCTGAAATTACAATCAAAATTACAAGTCAAATATTAACAAAAACTTTACACACACTGATAGTGCTGTAACATGTTTTATTTTGTTTGTTGTTTTTTTGTTTAGTTTTTTAATACAAAAATTGCAAAATTAGCAGCCCCAGTTTTTTACATTACAAAGTTGAAAAACAGAACCACTATTGAATTTTTGATTATGCAAGACCGTACGATTAATTGAAAGCAAAAGACCAAAAACATGTTTGTTGGTTTTTTTAATTTTTTTTTTGTTGTTTTCATTTTTTGCTTGATATGAAAGCTTCAGTATACGAAAAATTCATTTTACGAAAGGTTTTTCAAAGGTTTTCTGTTTCATATTGCGAAAAATTATTCATCATATGAAAGATAATGCAAGCTGTAATAGATCAATCTTGCTCGCTGCAATGAAATAATGTAATTGTTTGACTATAAATGTAAACAGATAAAATATACACACCACAATGTGTTCCACAATGCTCATATATATATAAAACAAAAGAAGACTATATCTTACAAGTGATGCTGTATGAAGGCACAAACAGCGAGAGGAAATAACAAGAACTGCAGTTATACAATGGCTGCCAAAGTTACCTCATATTTTAGCAGTCTATGTTTGCTTTGAGCTTGAGTAGTCATGTGATAACATCTGTACAATGAGCTGGAACCTAAGAAACTAGATACATTCAAGCGCCGATGGGGAAGTAACAAAGCATTAAGGTGGAAAAGCGCTATATAAATATAACACCATTTACCGTTTTACAAATAAAGACAGGCAATCAGAGGACATGCCAGCAAATTTAAGATGGTGTTTGAGTAGAGCTTGGAATGAATTAGGCCATTTTCATGTAAAACACGATCCATTACATGAAAATATCATGATACGAAAGCCACTCTGGAACAAATTAATTTTGTGTATTGACGCACCACTGTATACACTATTTTGTCCAGTAAATTGACATACTGCATAACATGGACGACAGTAATTTTTATTAGGGCTGTCAAATTATTAAAATTTTTAATCGAGTTAATCATAGCTTAAAATTAATTCATCGTAATTAATCGCAATTGAAACCATCAATAAAATATGCCATATTTTTCTGTAAATTATTGTTGGAATGGAAAGATAAGACACAAGGCGGATATATACATTCAACATACATACGTAAGTACTGTATTTGTTTATTATAACAATAAATCAACAAGATGGCCTTAACATTATTAACATTCTGTTAAAGCGATTCATGGATAGAAAGACTTGTAGTTCTTAAAAGATAAATGTTAGTACAAGTTATAGAAATTTTATATTAATTATTATATATTATATTATATTATATATTATTAATATTTTATATTAATGTTTTCGTTCTAATAACATTTGTAAAATTTTCTTTCAAAAAATAAACTAGTAACTCGCCATTGCTGATGTCAATAATTACACAATGCTCATGGTGCTGAAACCCATAAAATCAGTCGCACCCAAGCGCCAGTAGAGGGCGACAAAACACCAAAAGACTCAAGTAACAAGTGGACATGACACTGTCCTGTCATTTTAATCTGTTTGAGCGGGGCATGTGCGTTATATGCGTCAAATATTTTAACTTGATTAATTAAAAAAATTAATTACCACCCGGTAATGCGATAATTTTGACAGCCCTTTTTATGTTTCTTTTTCATTTTTAACAAAGTACAAATATATGAATAACAATCATTTACAATCAAGCTTTTAAAGGACTTTTTGTGAATTGGAACTTTTTTTTCTCTCTTAAACAGGTCGACAACACAATAGAAATAAAGGCAAAACATAAAAGGTATCATTTGTGGTAACATGTTAATTTTGAACTTTGATTCCTTGGTCAAACAGCATCGACTGTAATTTGGATCCTTCACTGTCAACTTGACCATGTTGGTTGACGACCCAGATGCTTTGAATCAACACTGGGCCTAAACACTGCATGGAGCGAAGAAATATATTTTCCAATCAAGACAATTTGTATTTCCGCTAAGCCTGTCAAAATCTGGAAATTGTCACACAATAAATGGCCTCCCCAAACGCGCTTTTCTCCACCCATTAAAAATGCTTGTTAGCTGACCTGCCACAGGTTCTCATTGCTATGACGGCTCAGTAACAATCTATTACGCTGACTAGGGGCCCACGCATCTCATAACTGGCACCAAATATTGGTTTTGCTGATAAATTCTAAAAAAGTGCCACATTAATGAGGAAAATAAACCGGCAGGCATTTTGGCAGGATGTGGGTGGCTGTCCAATGGGAGAGGAATCTCTGGGATGTAAAAATAGTTACAGCATCACCCAACCGAAGTCCTGCCACCTCCCCCTTAAAATATTTCCTGTATTCACAGTGCCTTGCAGCTGTCTAGACACTTAGATGACTGCGAGACAATAAAGTTTAGCATCTCCACAGCCTCCACTCCAAAAGAAGCCTTTGGGGTATGTTAGATCGTTTCTACAGTTACACAGATGTAATTAGACCAATTAGTTGAATAGATACTAAGGTTTGTGTCCCTAGTTTCTGTATGTTGCCTAAATTTGTCATTAGCAATCAGTCACTGCTTTTAATTCACATATTGCAACAGAGATCTTGCATCCATAACCTGACAGCTACAGTAGGTAATGAAGGCTTCCACATCCTTCAGACTTTGCTCTTGTCTGTCGCCAGCCAAGTTTGTTGTTTTGTTTCATGCTGGGCTGCTGTGAAAAATACTGTTTATGCCTAAGTATTCTTTCTTCCGGGTTGTTCATGCAAGTCCTTTAGCATTGTGATTTAGATCAAATGAATGTTTTTTCCCCTCCTGAGAGGCATGCAGTTTCATTTTGGCCAATCACCTTTATGGCTCAATTCATTAGAGCAATGGCCTATCTGTCTAGGTATCTGGCTGTGAGTAGTACCTGGGGAGCAAGTGAACCCCTCCAATATTGCAAAAGATTCACTTTTAATGACATGCCAATGGTTATTTCCACCAAGCGCCCATTATTTATCGTGTAGGATAGAATCCCATTTGCATCACTTGAGGTCTTATCATCTTCTTCCAGTACAATTTCTGAAAGGTGTGTTCAGTTCAGATGGCCCTACTGCAGCAAACTCCAACATAATGCTTGCAACAACAGTGAGGACATTCAATACAACATGGACCCCGCTAACGAGAGCAAGAGTACTAAATTGGACATATTTGACATGTTCTTTCCTTATTTGGTTCATTAATCAATGGACAAATTGTGTTCTCTTAGAAAACTACATTTCTTTTTTTGCTTTGCTTTTAGCAGTCATGAGTGCCATTATGCATGCTGTGATAGTAAGCTTATGTACTTCTCTTTACGCAACATGCCGTCTTGCAACATGTTGCGTGCTGCCCAGCCGGGTGCGATGGAGCTTGAAAGTTGGTGCTTGTCGGACGGCTTGCGGGGTGCCCGTCTTCGACTGTCTCGGCTGGAAATACATGTCGGAGTTAATAATCTGTTTTTCAGAGCATAATTTGCAGCTGACTATAAGTATTATTCGTATCCTTTCTTGTGAAATGTGAGGCTGCTCATTTCACCCAAGTCTCATAATGCATATATTTTTACGTGCGTACAGTATCGGTACCAATATCACTACTCACCTAACCATAATGTACCAATATCCTGTTTTTTATTGGACATAGTTTTATGCCTCATTAATTTAGCACTTGACCAAAGTATAGTGGAGGTACTACTCACACAATGAATAGAAATAGTAATTTGACAGATTATATTGAAAGTTGAGTAGTATTGAAAGTATAAGTATTGAAAACATTTTCAAACAAGTTCTCCATTTATATTTGAAATCACTGGAACACAAAGCTACCCAAAGGATTGGAAAAAGAACAAAAAAAAGTGATACAAAATACAAAAGCTTTTAAAACTTAAGCAAACATATGGCAATTGCAAACATATGGCAATTGTGCTTACAGTATTTTGTAAACTTTTTTTTTCTCTAAATTTGATGTAACTTTTTGTCATTAGGCAAGCACCGTTCTATTTTTTGTTCTATATTTTATTTTTCCATTATTCATAGCATACTTACTATACTTACTATAGGATTGCAGTGATCCCTCATTTTTCGCGGTTAATAGGGACCAAAACCTGCCACAATAAGTGAAAAACCGTAAAGTCGCTCCCACAAAAATATGTGTGTGTGTTCAATGTACTGTATATATTCAGATTTAGCATTGGAAAGAGACATGTATAAGATCCATATACATATACAGTAGTTTTCTCATTTTTCTTTTCCAAAATATAATTTCAAAAAAACATATATAGGCCTACGGTGGTACCTCGACATACGATCGCATCGACACACGATCTTTTCGACATCCGACGTAAAATTTTACTCGCCATTTGTTTCTACATCCGACGACATGCTCGAAATTCGACGACATGACAGCACCGCAGACGAACGTACGGTGGATTTTCTTGTGTGAAAAATCAACGCAAAAGGTTTCAAAAGATGGGTAAAGGTGGTAAAACAAAGAAAAAGGTGACGCTTAGCTTTAAATGGATTTGCAAATTATAGAAAAATATGAGCGTGGGGTGCACGTGCGTGAACTGGCTCAAGAATGCATCTCCACGGTCCTCCTCCGACCACCGTTCGCCAATCAGCTGGCAATTATTATTGTGGTAACATCGCCAAAGAAATCGCCAGCTTCACCACAATTTTATCATTTATTTCAGGGTTCACTAAATCCAGACCTCGGTGCCACATTTCCTGTCGTGTTTTCCACGTCTCTCTCCCTTAACACACCTGAATCAAATGATTATGTCATCAGCAACCTCTCCAGAAGTCTGATAATGATCCTGATTATTTTGATTAAGGTGTGTTGGAGGAGGGAGACATGGAAAACACGACAGGAAAAGTGGCACCGAGGTCCGGATTTAGTGAACCCTGATTTATTTCACAACTTATTCAACACAAAACACCTACTGTCTGCCGCAATTGACGGTGTTCTCAAGAAAACATTGAAAGTGAAACTCTCAAGCTCGCAGCTCTGTCTCCGGCACGTCAGCCCCACGGTGCGTTCAGATACAGCAAAAAACGTCCGCCACATTAGAACCCGATTTGTTACGTTATTACAGGAATTATGATTATTATTGTTATTAGGGCCCGAGCACTAAGCGTGCGAAGGCCCTATTGTTTTGCAAAGGATTATTATTATTATTATTATTATTATTAGGGCCCGAGCACTAAGCGTGCGAAGGCCCTATTGTTTTGCAAAGGATTATTTTTATTTTTTTTATTTTTTATTTTTTTTTTCAGGGCAAATGAAAACGGCCAATTTGGAGGCCTGAACATGCACGAAAAGTCACCAAAATTTGCACATACGTCCGGAAAATTGTAAATTTCGATAATTTTGCAACGTTGCAAAAAAATATAACAAAATGGCTCAGTGGCGCCCCCTTGAAATTTTAAAATTGGCCTATAACATTAGGGTCTGTCGGCGTAGAGCAATGAAATTTGGGGGGTCTATACCTTGTCCAAAACCGCTCCAAAAAAGCATTTACACGCATATACCAAACCAAACAGGAAATCGGTTATTTTGGATCAAATATGAAATTTTTATCGATTTACAGGGTGCACATTTGAGACCTTTTCGCCGAGGGAGTTAGTTGGATCATCTTCAAAATTGGTGAGACTGTTCAGGAGACATATGAAATCTTAAGTTTTGAAAATGGTGCGTTTTCATTCACGGGTCTGACCTGGGCGTGGTGCCAAAGTCGACCATTTTTTCGGCAAAATGACAAATTCAGTAAATGACTTATAGTTCCTTGACACAACGTTCAATCTTTTTCATATTTGGCATGTATGTGTGGTATCCCACCCTTAACACGAGTGCATTGAAATATTACCCATTAGGTCTAGCGCCCCCTAGTGAGAACAGGAAATGCCTTTTTTTACGAGACAGGTTCCTCCTCCAAGGGAAAAAAATCTGTTGACCTCAAACCTGCATCAGGGGAGCCTTAAGACCTGTGTTCAGGTGCCTGATGAAAAATATTGAGGTTTCGTTGAGGCGGAGGGGTCCAAACAGGAAAGTGAAAATGAACGTCAACAATTTGTCACGCAAAAAACTTTGAACAGTCATAACTCGGCAGATATACAACATATCTGCGCCAAACTTCCCGTGTTTGTTGAGAGTCATACCCTGAAGGTTCTTGTAGGGGTCATTTGCATCAACTCTACAGTGCCAACTAGTGGCGACAGAAAGAAGTTTTAAAAAAGGCCTTTCCTATTGGGTTTTTTCAACATAGAGCAAGGAAATTTGGGGAGTAGATACCTTATGCAAAACTGCTCCAAAAAGTCTCTTGCACCCGTATTCCAAATCCAACAGGAAATCGGGTATTTTGGATCGAATGTGAAATTTTCATGGGTTCACAGTAGGAGTTTACATTTGGAGGCTTGAATATGCACAAAAACTCGTAAAAATTTGCACATACATGCGGCTTTGGATAACGTTCGATAATCTTGCAATGTTACGAAAAAATGTAACAAAATGCCTCAGTGGCGCCCCCTTGAATTTTTCAAAAAGGCGTTTCCTATTAGGTTTTTTTAACATAGAGTGATGAAATTTGGGGAGTCGATACCTTGTGCAAAACTGCTCCAAAAAGTCTCTTGCACCCGTATTCCAAATCCAACAGGAAATCGGGTATTTTGGATCGAATGTGAAATTTTTATCGGTTCACAGTAGGAGTTTACATTTGGAGGCTTGAACATGCACGAAAACTCACAAAAATTTGGACATACATGTGGCTTTGCATAACGTTCAATAATCTTGCAACGTTACGAAAACATGTAACAAAATGGCTCAGTGGCGCCCCCTTGAAATTTTTAAAAAGGCCTCTCCATTTAGGTTTTTTCAACGTAGAGGGATGAAATTCGGAGAGTCGATACCTTGTACAAAACTGCTCCAAAAAGTCTCTTGCATGCGTATTCCAAACCCAACAGGAAATCGGGTATTTTGGATTGAATGTGAAATTTTTATCGATTTACAGTGTGCACATTTTACACCTTGGCACCTAGGGAATTAGTTTGATCATTCTCAAAATTGGCGAGACTGTTCATGAGGCATATGAAATCTTAAGTTATCAAAATGGTGTGTTTTCATTCACGGGCCTGACCTGGGCGGGGTGCCAAAGTCGGCCATTTTTTCGCCAAAACACCGAATTCGGAAAATGACTGATAACTCCCTCATACAACGTTCAATCTATTTTAAATCTGGCATGTGTGTGAGGTATACCAGCCTGAGCAGGACTGGATTGAAAATTTACCATTTGTGCTTGGCGCCTCCTAGTGGGAACAGGAAATGCCCTTTTTTTACGGGACACACACCTCCTCTAAAGGGAAAAAATCAATCTACCTCAAACCTGCATAAGGGAAGCCTTAAGACCTGTGTTCAGGTGCCTGATGAAAAATATTGAGGTTTCGTTGAAGCGGAGGGGTCCAAACAGGAAAGTGAAAATGACCGTCAACAATTTGTCTCGCTAAAAACTTTGAACAGTCATAACTCGGCAGATATACAACATATCTGCGACAAACTTCCCGTGCTTGTTGAGAGTCATACCCTGAAGTGCCTTGTAGGGGTCATTTGCATCAACCCTACAGCGCCAACTAGTGGCAACAGAAAGTCACTCGTTTTTCCAATACATGTCCAGTTCTTTTCAGTTTTTTCATTGTAGTTTCAAGACCTATTAAAATACTTATTTACGGTCCATGTCCACGTGTCTGTCTGTTGCCGTGACGACCCTTTGTTTGCCATTTAAAGGAAATATTTTTTTTCCAGAGAGTCAGGCAGCTTATAAAGCCACAATATTTGGCACAATTGGTCGAATTGGCCCAGTTAGAAGATTAATTTTGGTTTTGAATAAGGGCTTGGCTGCACAGCTCAGTAGTGGCTCTTTTTTTGTAGTACTCTCTCCAATAGGGGTTTTTATCTCTTGGGTGTGGTAATGTAAGAGGCGACTTTCGAGCATGTTAGGTTCTAATGAGATGATTAGAGAGGAGGATCTGCCACCACCCTGACCTGCACACTGTCCGAGTTGCGTGACGTCCGAGTTGCGCTAGATTGCGAGGGCCCGTTCAGTCCTGCTTGCAGGCCTAGTTATTAGGGCCCGAGCACTAAGCGTGCGAAGGCCCTATTGTTTTGCAAAGGATTATTTTTTTTTTTATTTTTATTTATTTTTTTTTTTTTCAGGGCAAATGAAAACGGCCAATTTGGAGGCCTGAACATGCACGAAAAGTCACCAAAATTTGCACATACGTCCGAAAAATTGTAAATTTCGATAATTTTGCAACGTTGCAAAAAAATATAACAAAATGGCTCAGTGGCGCCCCCTTGAAATTTTAAAATTGGCCTATAACATTAGGGTCTGTCAGCGTAGAGCAATGAAATTTGGGGGGTCTATACCTTGTCCAAAACCGCTCCAAAAAAGCATTTACACGCATATTCCAAACCCAACAGGAAATCGGTTATTTTGGATCAAATATGAAATTTTTATCGATTTACAGGGTGCACATTTGAGACCTTTTCGCCGAGGGAGTTAGTTGGATCATCTTCAAAATTGGTGAGACTGTTCAGGAGACATATGAAATCTTAAGTTTTGAAAATGGTGCGTTTTCATTCACGGGTCTGACCTGGGCGTGGTGCCAAAGTCGACCATTTTTTCGGCAAAATGACAAATTCAGTAAATGACTTATAGTTCCTTGACACAACGTTCAATCTTTTTCATATTTGGCATGTATGTGTGGTATCCCACCCTTAACACGAGTGCATTGAAATATTACCCATTAGGTCTAGCGCCCCCTAGTGAGAACAGGAAATGCCTTTTTTTACGAGACAGGTTCCTCCTCCAAGGGAAAAAAATCTGTTGACCTCAAACCTGCATCAGGGGAGCCTTAAGACCTGTGTTCAGGTGCCTGATGAAAAATATTGAGGTTTCGTTGAGGCGGAGGGGTCCAAACAGGAAAGTGAAAATGAACGTCAACAATTTGTCACGCAAAAAACTTTGAACAGTCATAACTCGGCAGATATACAACATATCTGCGCCAAACTTCCCGTGTTTGTTGAGAGTCATACCCTGAAGGTTCTTGTAGGGGTCATTTGCATCAACTCTACAGTGCCAACTAGTGGCGACAGAAAGAAGTTTTAAAAAAGGCCTTTCCTATTGGGTTTTTTCAACATAGAGCAAGGAAATTTGGGGAGTAGATACCTTATGCAAAACTGATCCAAAAAGTCTCTTGCACCCATATTCCAAATCCAACAGGAAATCGGGTATTTTGGATCGAATGTGAAATTTTCATGGGTTCACAGTAGGAGTTTACATTTGGAGGCTTGAATATGCACAAAAACTTGTACAAATTTGCACATACATGCGGCTTTAGATAACGTTCGATAATCTTGCAATGTTACGAAAAAATGTAGCAAAATGCCTCAGTGGCGCCCCCTTGAATTTTTCAAAAAGGCGTTTCCTATTAGGTTTTTTTAACAGAGAGTGATGAAATTTGGGGAGTCGATACCTTGTGCAAAACTGCTCCAAAAAGTCTCTTGCACCCGTATTCCAAATCCAACAGGAAATCGGGTATTTTGGATCGAATGTGAAATTTTTATCGGTTCACAGTAGGAGTTTACATTTGGAGGCTTGAACATGCACGAAAACTCACAAAAATTTGGACATACATGTGGCTTTGCATAACGTTCAATAATCTTGCAACGTTACGAAAACATGTAACAAAATGGCTCAGTGGCGCCCCCTTGAAATTTTCAAAAAGGCCTCTCCATTTAGGTTTTTTCAACGTAGAGGGATGAAATTCGGAGAGTCGATACCTTGTACAAAACTGCTCCAAAAAGTCTCTTGCATGCATATTCCAAACCCAACAGGAAATCGGGTATTTTGGATTGAATGTGAAATTTTTATCGATTTACAGTGTGCACATTTTACACCTTGGCACCTAGGGAATTAGTTTGATCATTCTCAAAATTGGCGAGACTGTTCATGAGGCTTATGAAATCTTAAGTTATCAAAATGGTGTGTTTTCATTCACGGGCCTGACCTGGGCGGGGTGCCAAAGTCGGCCATTTTTTCGGCAAAATGACAAATTCAGTAAATGACTAATAGTTCCTTCACACAACGTTCCATCTTTTTCATATCTGGCATGTATGTGCGACATCCCACCCTTAACACGAGTGCATTGAAATATTACCCATTAGGCCTAGCGCCCCCTAGTGAGAACAGGAAATGCCTTTTTTTACGAGACAGGTTCCTCCTCCAAGGAAAAAAAATCTGTTGACCTCAAACCTGCATAAGGGAAGGCTTAAGACCTGTCTTCAGGTGCCTGATGAAAAATATTGAAGTTTCGTTGAAGCGGAGGGGTCCAAACAGGAAAGTGAAAATGACTGTCAACAATTTTTCTCTCCAAAAACTTTGAACAGTCATAACTCGGCAGATATACAACATATCTGCGCCAAACTTCCCGTGCTTGTTGAGAGTCATACCCTGAAGGGCCTTGTAGAGATCATTTGCATCAACCCTACAGCGCCAACTAGTGGCAATAGAAAGTCACTCGTTTTTCCAATACATGTCCAGTTCTTTTCAGGTTGGTCATTGTAATTTGAAGACCTATTGTAATACTTATTTACAGCCCATGTCCACGTGTCTCTGTCTGTTGCCGTGACGACCCTTTATTCGCCATTTAAAGGAAATATTTTTTTTCAAAGACTCAGGCAGCTTATATAGCCACAATATTTGGCACACTTCGTCGAATTGGCCCAGTTAGAAGATTAATTTTGGTTTTGAATAAGGGCTTGGCTGCACAGCTCAGTAGTGGCTCCTTTTTTGTAGTACTCTCTCCAATAGGGGTTTTTATCTCTTGGGTGTGGGAATGTAAATAGGCGACTTTCGAGCATGTTATGTTCTAATGAGATGATTAGAGAGGAGCATCTGCCAACACCCTGACCTGCACACAGTCCGAGTTGCGTGACGTCCGAGTTGCGCTAGATTGCGAGGGCCCGTTCAGTCCTGCTTGCAGGCCTAGTTATTATTATTCTTTTTTCAGGGCAAATGAAAATGGCCAATTTGGAGGCCTGAACATGCACGAAAAGTCACCAAAATTTGCACAAACGTGCGGCTTTGCGTAAATTTCGATAATCTTGTGTCGTTTTGAAAAAATGTCAAAAAATGGCTCAGTGGCGCCCCCTTGACCCTTAAAATTTTCAAAAAGGCCTCTCCTCTCAGGTTTTCAACGTAGAGCAATGAAATTTGGGGAGTAGATACCTTATGCCTAACTGTTCAAAAAAGCCTCTTGCACCCATATTCCAAATCCAACAGGAAATCGGATATTTTGGATCAAATGTGAAATTTTTATCGGTTCACAGTTTGAGTTTACATTTGGAGGCCTGAACATGCACGAAAACTCACCAAAATTTGCACATACATGCAACTTTGCGTAAATTTTGATAATCTACAAAAAAAATTAACAAAATGGCTCAGTGGCGCCCCCTTGAAATTTTCAAAAAGGCCTTTCCTATTAGGTTTTTTCAACGTAGAACGATGAAATTTGGCGAGTCGATACATTGTGCAAAACTGCTCCAAAAAGTCTCTTGCACCCATATTCCAAACCCAACTGGAAGCCAGAAATTTTGGATCAAATGTGAAATTTTATCGATTTACATTTGAGACCTTGTCGCTGAAGAAAATAGTTGGATCGTCTTCAAAATTGGTCAGACTATTCAGGAGACATATGAGATCTTAAGTTTTCAAAATGGTGAGTTTTCACTCAAGGGTCTGACCTGGGCGTGGTCCCAAAGTCGGCCATTTTTGGGCAAAATACCAAATTCAGAAAATGATTAAAAACTCCGTGATACAACGTTCAATCTTTTTCATTTCTAGCATGTATATGAGATATCCCAGCCTGAACACGACTGCATTGAAATATTACCCATTAGGCCTGGCGCCCCCTAGTGGGAACAGGAAATGGCCTTCTTTACGAGACAGGCTCCTCCTCCAAGGGAAAAAAATCTATTGACCTCAAACCTGTTTCAGGGGAGCCTCAAGACATGTGTTCAGGTCCCTGATGAAAAATATTGAGGTTTCGTTGAAGCGGAGAGGTCCAAACTGGAAGTGAAAATGACCGTCAACAATTTGTCTCGCCAAAAATTTTGAACAGTCATAACTCGGCAGATATGCAACATATCTGCGCCAAACTTTCCGTGTTTGTTGAGAGTCATACCCTGAAGGTTCTTGTAGGGGTCATTTGCATCAACTCTACAGTGCCAACTAGTGGCGACAGAAAGAAGTTTTAAAAAAGGCCTTTCCTATTGGGTTTTTTCAACATAGAGCAAGGAAATTTGGGGAGTAGATACCTTATGCAAAACTGCTCCAAAAAGTCTCTTGCACCCATATTCCAAATCCAACAGGAAATCGGGTATTTTGGGTCGAATGTGAAATTTTCATGGGTTCACAGTAAGAGTTTACATTTGGAGGCTTGAATATGCATAAAAACTCACCAAAATTTGCACATACATGCGGCTTTGGATAACGTTCGATAATCTTGCAACGTTACGAAACAATTTAACAAAATGGCTCAGTGGCGCCCCCTTGAAATTTTCAAAAAGGCCTCTCCATTTAGGTTTTTCTAACATAGAGTGATGAAATTTGGAGAGTCAAAACTTTGTGCAAAACTGCTCCAAAAAGTCTCTTGCACACACATTCCAAATCCTACAGGAAATCGGGTATTTTGGATTGAATGTGAACTTTTTATCGATTTACAGTGTGCACATTTTACACCTTGGCACCTAGGGAATTAGTTTGATCATTCTCAAAATTGGTGAGACTGTTCATGAGGCATATGAAATCTTAAGTTATAAAAATGGTGTGTTTTCATTCACGGGCCTGACCTGGGCGGGGCGCCAAATTCTTCCATTTTTTCGCCAAAACACTGAATTCGGAAAATGACTGATAACTCCCTCATACAACGTTCAATCTATTTTAAATCTGGCATGTGTGTGAGGTATACCAGCCTGAGCAGGACTGGATTGAAAATTTACCATTTGTGCCTGGCGCCTCCTAGTGGGAACAGGAAATGCCCTTTTTTACGGGACACACTCCTCCTCTAAAGGGAAAAAATCAATCTACCTCAAACCTGCATAAGGGAAACCTTAAGACCTGTCTTCAGGTGCCTGATGAAAAATATTGAAGTTTCGTTGAAGCGGAGGGGTCCAAACAGGAAAGTGAAAATGACTGTCAACAATTTTTCTCTCCAAAAACTTTGAACAGTCATAACTCGGCAGATATACAAGATATCTGCGCCAAACTTCCCGTGCTTGTTGAGAGTCATACCCTGAAGGGCCTTGTAGGGGTCATTTGCATCAACCCTACAGCGCCAACTAGTGGCGATAGAAAGTCACTCGTTTTTCCAAAACATGTCCAGTTCTTTTCATGTTGGTCATTGTAGTTTCAAGACCTATTAAAATACTTTTTTACGGCCCATGTCCACGTGTCTCTGTCTGTTGCCGTGACGACCCTTTGTTCGCCATTTAAAGGAAATTTTTTTTTTCAGAGACTCAGGGAGCTTATAGAGCCACAATAGTTGGCACACTTGGTCGAATTGGCCCAGTTAGAAGATTAATTTTGGTTTTGAATAAGGGCTTGGCTGCACAGCTCAGTAGTGGCTCCTTTTTTGTAGTACTCTCTCCAATTGGGGTTTTTATCTCTTGGGTGTGGGAATGTAAATAGGCGACTTTCGAGCATGTTAGGTTCTAATGAGAAGATTAGAGAGGAGGATCTGCCACCACCCTGACCTGCACACAGTCCGAGTTGCGTGACGTCCGAGTTGCGCTAGATTGCGAGGGCCCGTTCAGTCCTGCTTGCAGGCCTAGTTATTATTATTATTGTTATTCCGATTTTTATCTATAATTTATTTGTTTTGATATGTGTAATTGCCATTTGTAATAATACCAGCAGTATTTTTTAAGGATTTAGTGTAGGTTTTTGGGCTGTGGAACGAATTAATGGAATTATAATGTATTCCTATTGGAAAATCCTGCTCGACATATAACCATTTCGATTTACAAACAAGGTCCTGGAACGAATTAACTTCGTATGTAGAGGTACCACTGTATATATATACACATTAATAAATTGTTTTTAAGCACTTTACATGTAATAATTATGATAAGTTTTAAACATGTTACTGTCCCACCAAATTATTTCTTAACAAGAATAAAGTAGAAAAATGCTTGTTTTTGTTAAATGGTTCATTGAGTAAGTCCACTCAAATCCGCTCAAGCCGCTCACTTAAAGACAATGAGTTGCCACCGCAACTGTTTAACAAGTTAAACGATGATTGACGCATGCAGCGCTTTGAAATTTTGGCTTGCAAGCATCTCTGAAAAGATCAAACCTTAACGTCTGTCAATCATCGTTAACTTTAATAAGTAACTCCAGTGCACTGCCTGACCAAGAAAAACAGCAGGAGGGAGAGTGAGACTACGTGATCAGATCGGGAAACTCATCTGTATTTATTTATTTAATAATTTTTTAATTGAAAAAAAAAAAAATCATGGGCTGAGGGGCGCGAAATAGCGAGGGATCACTGTATGGTGAACCTTATAGTATTACGAGTTTCATTTATGCACTATATACAGTAAATGCTCCAGTGGGAACAAAAAAATTTGCAAGGGTACATCTGATTTCAATACACATCAAACAAATCCTTAACATTGCTTCGAATTTTACTTCAGTGCATTATGAACTTGCATGCCCTCAGGAAATTACTTTATATAATGATACACAGTAAAATGAATCATGGTGTTGCCACAATATTAAAAGCAAAATTTATATCACATTCTTTGAACTGTGAATTTTGGATAATTCATCCTCTATGATGCCTCGAGATGCTTTTTATGGAATTCTGCTGCGATTCGCTCATACGTACGTACAAGATACACATTAATACAATTGGTCTCTTAATGCTGGCTCTGCCTTTGGCATAAAACTTGCTAGATCATTTGATTCAAGCTAACAACCAGAGTTGGCCCCAAGAAAGACATAAATGAGTACTGTTCTTGCCAAATCTTCCTGCTGTTCTTTGAAGTGATGACTGGAGGCTCTTTGTTTGGGGTGAATCATATGGGCCTGATGGAGT
Organism: Corythoichthys intestinalis; assembly: GCF_030265065.1. Classification (NCBI taxonomy): domain Eukaryota; kingdom Metazoa; phylum Chordata; class Actinopteri; order Syngnathiformes; family Syngnathidae; genus Corythoichthys; species Corythoichthys intestinalis. The sequence continues at coordinate 35,477,878 of NC_080397.1, forward strand.
ATAAAGAGCATAACACCTTTATTCAGAAATCTGACATAAATATGTGAAAACAAGACTTTCAACTATCAACTCCAAAAGTTTTTTTGTTTTTAATACCAATATTTAAACTAGCTCAGGGTTGAGTGTAATCAATCAAGCTTCCAGTCAACCTCTAAAATTATTTTTTTCTGTTGAGGAATCTTTGGCTACTAGTTAATTCTGTTTAGAGTAAAAGTAGGTATTTTATTATTTCTGTATACTTTAAAGACTTCAGTCATCAAATCCATCAAAGTATTGTTGCAAAATAAGTATAAGCTGTTTAAGCTGGAAAAGACTGATTAATTGCTACATTTTATATATTCTTAATTTGGAATCATTTACAAGAAAGCATAAAACAATTGTTCTCACACTATACGTTGGTGAGAAGGATCGACACAAGTTGTCAAGCAAATCCACCAAACACAAATTAATTTACATTCACTTTTACATGTATTGTATCTGAGTGTATGGTTGTCAAAACCCCTACCTTCCTTTAAGCATTTATATATTTCCTGCTAAAAAAATGTACGTTGTATTTGACAAATTCAGATCGTGTGTCTTGTTGAGCGGGGAAACTGAACTGATAACCAATGTTGTTCATAATGGCATTAGTGTTAGGGGTGCATGAGCAAGGAGGGGATCCCAAAGCAGTCAGCCGGTTGTGAGGAATGATATTTTATTGGTGAACACAAAATAGTTGATGACTCGAGCGCCAAGACAGAAGGGGGGTGACGTTAGGCTTGGAGGGGTTAGCCGGGAGGCGAAGCGGAGGCTCGGAAAGAGGCAGGCGCACATAAGACAAGTCCTGAGGCAAGAGCAAAAATTGTAAACAACCAGTAATCAAAAATGAGAGTCAAGGAATGGCGAGATGCAACTGACGGAAGTAACCAGACGAGTTGATCGGGTGACGAGGTGGTGGCATCCACTGGCTTTTAAGGAAGGCTGATTGTTAGTTGCCCACACCTGTGGCCACTCCACCCGTTTCAACCTGTAATCAGATAAAAACACGTACACCTGCCCTTGGTGGGTTAGGTGCAGGGGTCGCGTTAACCGGATATTTTCCGTCGTTGACCGGTTTTTTAAAACGGTGACGGAAAAAACTGAAGTCCGTCCATCATTTTGACAGGTTGCAATTCACACCCAAGACCACAGGGTGGCGAGTTAGCATATTAATTAGCTATTGTCTCTCTTAATGCATGACGTCGTTGGCTCTTCTGTCAGAATATTGTAGCGTCACCGGGGTCTGGCGGCGGCACCGTGATTGACACATCAACGCGAGGTTCTTATTGGTGCACCCGGTGTGCCAGCGCGTCATCCAATTGATGGACAAGATTGCCGCCTGTGTATAGACCCCAATCACATGACGTCACAACTCCGCCCCACTGACCGGAGCCGCCATATTGTGTGTCAGCTCGTCATGTTTACACATTACCGCTACGTACATGCCTCCTATTACGGCGTGTTTTTCTGCTCGTTAATATTAATAATCAAAATGGTGAAGGCGTGTGTGGCGGTTGGTTGCTGTAACAGAGAAGATAGACGGAGAGACTAGAAGTTCTACCGTATTCTGAGAGACCCGAAGATGAGAGCGAGATGGACTGCTGTAATTCGACAAGAAATCTGGGCACCAAACGATCACCACAGACTATGTAGTAGTCTTTTTATATCTGGTAAGATGCATTTAATATATATTTAGAAGATTTTGGGCTGACAACCACAATTAAGATCATTGTGTGACGTTGGTGATTGGGGTCTATATTGTTGCCTCTTTTTCTTTGGGGGCGGAGTTGTTGGCGGTAAGCAGAGTAAAAAGGGTGAAAAATACCACGACTTCCGTGTCTAATTTTTCGCCGCCAAGCAAGCATTACAATATTAATTAAAAATGAATGAATACTAAATACTATTGAATATGACATCATTATCATTTTAAAAATTTAAGTGACGGGTAAAAATAGGCTATGACCGGATTTTTATGACCCTGTCAGTCAAAATGACAGACAACGGAAATGTCTAGCGCAACCTCTGGTTAGGTGTCAGGAGGGAGGGGTGGAAGCCCTAACAGTTAGAGTATAAAGGCGAGCCAGAGAGGAATCTTATAAATTACTTTACCCATCTTTGTAACGCCATTACTGATACTGAGGATGTGAAATCGTGCGTTACAACAATTTAGTTGAATGACGCCAGAAATGTCTGAGAGACACGGAGAGAGCAGAGCGGGAGGGGGAGGAAGGAAAGTGGCTCGGACCTCGGAGCATTCACATAGCATTCACATTCTTGCTAGCATTAGCATTTAGCGTGGCGATCGTCATCTTAAACTCTTGGGCAACTTTTTTTTTTTTAATTACATACAGTTCGTAGGGTTCAGGTAGGTACAATTAATTGAAAATAATAGACTGTTTTCCTGTGGAATATGCATTACCTACAGTAAGTAAGCGTTGTCTAAAGATGCTCCAATGTTACAATAATTTGTTTCTGTTTTTTATTACCAAAAATAGTCACTTGCTCCAAACTTTTCTTGAAAGAATCACACAAGGTTTATGTATACACATAAACCTTGTGTGATTGTTTCTTTGTTCAAAACAACTACAGTAATGATAGAAGAGGGAAGCTATTCAGAGCCTCACCTTCATATTAAAAAATATATCTATATATAGTAGGGATGTGACCATAAACACAAATCACGCTTCAGTACGTACCTCGGTACAGGGGTCACTATTTGGTGTGGGTTCAGTTCAACAGGAAAAACAAATAGGCTTTTTTTTTCTCACATCATTTGAAAGTTAAAGTTTGTATACCATCACACCTTAATATACTGTAGGTGACATTTTAAAAAATGTAAAAAGTGTGACCTGTTTTTCTCTGAGTGAAAAACACAGTTCAATTAAATCAGTTAATACAAGCATATTTGATATGAAAGATAGAATTGATAATGTAACTAATTACTCTTACGTTGAGGTAACTGAGTTATTAACTCAATTACTTTTTGGGAGAAGTAATTTGCAACTGTAACTAATTACTTTTTTAAAGTAAGATCAACAACACTGCTGGTAACATGCGTTTTCATTCTTTTTTTCATCCAAATTCAGCTCATTTACACATTAATCAAATAGCATAACAAAAGGCTTCAAAAGCCCAATTTCTTTAAGATGGACTTCATTTGCTGGTTTAAAGGCACCAACGAGACATGGAAAAACTTTTTGAATTAAAAAACGTTCATGTTTTTTTCAAGTGTTGAAAATGCCCAGAATGCCATTTTTAAACTGTTTTACATTTGCAGGTTTCTGTAAACAGCCAGTAGGCAAGAATTTAAATTAAAACCTTGCAATACCTATGGCGAGTGAGTGCATTGGGCAGATACTTGCTAACCTGTCAACCCGAGGCCATTGGCAATCTTACAAATAGTGACGTATGCCCTTACAAATTGGTGACTAATCTTACGTCGTATATAGCGTTCAATATGAAACAAAAATAGAACTCAATTTTTAAAATAATATGAATTTATTGGTAATATTGTAACATATAACCTGGTGCAATCAAAGAACAATCAATATCTTCAGCTACATCATGATTACTAAAATATAACAGTGACTTTTGTTATAATAATATGTAGCACTTTTGGCAATTTCTATCATGTCTTTTGATGGCTGCACTTCATGGCACTTCAGCTCACAATTCAGTTCGACTTGAAGTTAGTTTGTTAGTGTGTCAAATTATAAATTAAAAAAGGTCAATTGATAAAATTAACTAATTCTGAGCAGTGATCAGCAATAGTTGAAGGCAAATTGTGTTCGGCAACAAATTGGCAGAATAAAAACTCCGCTTTCGTCACTTTTCATTCAGCAGACTTCATCTTTATGACCAGTGTTGTTAATCTTACTTTTAAAAAGTAATTAATTACAGTCACAAATTACTTCTCCCAAAACGTAATTGAGTTAGTAACTCAGTTACCTGAATGTAAGAGTAATTTGTCACTTGGCAAAGTAACTGGTGTTACCCTTTAAGGTCGTCCCCCCCCCCCAAAAAAAAAAAAACATAGCAACCTTTGCTATTTTTGGAAGTCATTTAATCAATCATTATGTTTGTTAAAATTGCTTCCATTTTTGCATTAGTTCCATTCTGTCTACTTTCGACATGTGAAAGGTTTAAAACTGTTTCATCATTTAAAGATAGATTCAAGTCAAGATTTTGCCGATTTAGGAGTATTTTAGATAAAAAACTTACTTAGATTCGCTAGGAAAGTTCACTACAACAGAGCCATTCTGAGAAGTCTACTGCTTTAAAATGGTGGCTGTTTACTAACACCGCCGAGTCTGTCATTTCGCATCTAGTTCTATATGCATGTGATATCTAGCCGTAGATTGTAGGCTGTCGGCTACAGTCAGGAAATATTGGAGCCACCTAGCCTAGCATCGCATTTGCTAAAGTGTCACAACAAACACTCTTCTCTCTGTGTGTCTAAGATTTTCCTCGCGTCATTCGTCCAACATAGTAACGCATAGTAACGCACATTGTCTCACTGCGGAAACGGTGACAATATCCGAACAGAGAAAAAAAACGTAATGCATGAAAAACGTACAGATTTTGAACGTACGGCGTACACATTTAAAAATCAGTGACACTTGTACAAATTACGTTGAAACGGTACAACTTGACAGGTATGCATTAGACACAGTGTTACGTCAAACTGGCACTGGTTTATCTGTTTATTTGCAGAACATTTTGACAAAAAGCTATCACCATTAAATCACTAATGATCACTAGATGACAATTGTCAATCACGTTACACTCATTTTGACATATCTTATGCATGATAAAGTAGGGGGGAATGGAATTCCACACAAGGTCACCTTTAAATATCTTCTCAGAATAATATTTTTACCTGTAATGCAATATACAGTCGTTTACCTTCTTTAAGTCTAACTGTGTCGTTTGCATTTTGGAGTATTTTTTTGTTTAAAGCAGTAATGTGAAGTAATTTCTTCACATGCCAAATAGGGTCACAAGTAAAGTAATTAAACATTGTCCAACAAATAAAGCATGAAAAATAATTTATGTTGTATATTTGACAAAATAATCGCGTTTCGGAAGTTCGAGCCTGAAAGGGGATGAACCCGGAAGTGATACGTCACACCGGGAACGCGATGGCACCTCCATACATACGGTCGCCATACAAAGCCCTTCAAACAATGATTCAAACAGCTACAGTGCCTTGCAAAAGTATTCGGCCCCCTTGAATCTTGCAACCTTTCGCCACATTTCAGGCTTCAAACATAAAGATATGAAATTTAATTTTTTTGTCAAGAATCAACAACAAGTGGGACACAATCGTGAAGTGGAACAACATTTATTGGATAATTTAAACTTTTTTAACAAATAAAAAACTGAAAAGTGGGGCGTGCAATATTATTCGGCCCCTTTACTTTCAGTGCAGCAAACTCACTCCAGAAGTTCAGTGAGGATCTCTGAATGATCCAATGTTGTCCTAAATGACCGATGATGATAAATAGAATCCAAATGTGTGTAATCAAGTCTCCGTATAAATGCACCTGCTCTGTGATAGTCTCAGGGTTCTGTTTAAAGTGCAGAGAGCATTATGAAAACCAAGGAACACACCAGGCAGGTCCGAGATATTGTTGTGGAGAAGTTTAAAGCCGGATTTGGATACAAAAAGATTTCCCAAGCTTTAAACATCTCAAAGAGCACTGTGCAAGCCATCATATTGAAATGGAAGGAGCATCAGACCACTAAAAAATCTACCAAGACCCGGCCGTCCTTCCAAACTTTCTTCTCAAACAAGGAGAAAACTGATCAGAGATGCAGCCAAGAGGCCCATGATCACTCTGGATGAACTGCAGAGATCTACAGCTGAGGTGGGAGAGTCTGTCCATAGGACAACAATCAGTCGTACACTGCACAAATCTGGCCTTTATGGAAGAGTGGCAAGAAGAAAGCCATTTCTCAAAGATATCCATAAAAAGTCTCGTTTAAAGTTTGCCACAAGCCACCTGGGAGACACACCAAACATGTGGAAGAAGGTGCTCTGGTCAGATGAAACCAAAATTGAACTTTTTGGCCACAATGCAAAACGATATGTTTGGCGTAAAAGCAACACAGCTCATCACCCTGAACACACCATCCCACCTGTCAAACATGGTGGTGGCAGCATCATGGTTTGGGCCTGCTTTTCTTCAGCAGGGACAGGGAAGATGGTTAAAATTGACGGGAAGATGGATGCAGCCAAATACAGGAACATTCTGGAAGAAAACCTGTTGGTATCTGCACAAGACCTGAGACTGGGACGGAGATTTATCTTCCAACAGGACAATGATCCAAAACATAAAGCCAAATCTACAATGGGATGGTTCAAGAATAAACGTATCCAGGTGTTAGAATGGCCAAGTCAAAGTCCAGACCTGCATCCAATCGAGAATCTGTGGAAAGAGCTGAAGACTGCTGTTCACAAACACTCTCCATCCAACCTCACTGAGCTCGAGCTGTTTTGCAAGGAAGAATGGGCAAGAATGTCAGTCTCTCGATGTGCAAAACTGATAGAAACATACCCCAAGCGACTTGCAGCTGTAATTGGAGCAAAAGGTGGCGCTACAAAGTATTAACGCAAGGGGGCCGAATAATATTGCACGCCCCACTTTTCAGTTTTTTATTTGTTAAAAAAGTTTAAATTATCCAATAAATGTTGTTCCACTTCACAATTGTGTCCCACTTGTTGTTGATTCTTGACAAAAAATTAAAATTTTATATCTTTATGTTTGAAGTCTGAAATGTGTCGAAAGGTTGCAAGGTTCAAGGGGGCCGAATACTTTTGCAAGGCACTGTACATAAGCGATAGATCAAGCGCAAGGGAGGAGATCCAAGTTTTTGAAGAGTTGGAGGAAGAAGAGGAGATTGGAATTTTATGTTATTAGCCAGACGCTAATCAGGATGCAAACAATGTGCCTCGACTTCCTGACATGGAATGGATACAAGACCCATCGAGATTACAACATTGGTAAGATATAGGCCGTTATTATTTTCATGATTTGAAGATGCAGGCATTTGCACATAATTTTATGTTTTTGTCTATCTGATGACATTGTTAAAAAAAATAATAATCAGACTTGATGTTCATCTTGGCAGATCCGGCAGCTCTCGTGCATATAAAATAATAATATAAAAACGTTAGGGGGAAAGAAGGATATGAGTCGTTGTTATATCTTAACCAAGTGACCCACACGACTCCTTTATTGGCTTTTACAACTTTAATCAACGTCTTGCCAAGTGACTCTGAACAACAATGTTTCTCTCTTTTAGTGAAGGAGTAAGGCACAAACAATAACACATCTAAATGACATGCGTACACTCTACTGGTGAACTCCCGTATTACAACTTAATAATATCCACTATATCACAGTCGCCGATGGCTTTCTCCACTTTATTCTAGCAACAATAAGAAAACAAAGTGGCGTCTAATGGCGTGAGGAAATGTAGTTTTTTCACACAAGCGATTACAAAGTACCACTTCAGTGTTGTCCTGAGACTACATTTCCCATGATTCACTGCGTGGCCTGCGCGCTCGCTGATTCGCATTAAAAGCAACACTTGTCACCTGTCAGCGGCTCTTGCGAAGCAGCGAAACACAAACTAGAAGGCTATCTGCAACATGACCGTGAATTACCGCGACGCCGACCCGCTTATGTGCACATCCACACCCCTTTCCCGATTGACAGTTGATTAACCCTTTCGGACAAGATCGTAGATGACACACAATTTAAACGAACGCAACAACAACTATGATCGGGGATAGCCTCGGCTAACGTGGCTAGCTTATACTGTTCATTCCACAACAGTTGGCAGCTCTGCTTTGACAAAGTCATCCGTCATCTATCCAAAAATCACACTTACTTTTTGGCAAATCCTTGATCATAAGCAGACCGGTTAAGGAAGCAGGCATCTTCGAAGTGTTTGCAGCAGAGGACACTACTCGATGATGGCATGAAATTCATTCGCTTCGTGCGAACGATAGATGTCCATTTACGTGCCCTGCTATCCTTTGGCCACTCATACAACTTTTCGTTTGAGTGAGAACAAAACATCGCCACACACCGCCGTGGCATCTTACTGAGAAGCAATGCAACAAACAATACTGTTCTAAGGCGGACTTCCCTCGCACTTCCCGGTGTGACGTAATTTCCGAAGATTTCCGAAGAAAAGCATTTTCGTTGTCAAGGGCGTTGCTATGGGTTAAACAAAGAATCTGGAAGGGTTGCGTGAAAAAAAATAATGAAAATATGCTTATAATTGTTTAGCCATTGATATTATTCAAAAACATGTTTGGCCAACCTTAGTTCACATTTCCCCTTTAACAGAACGTTTAGTTAAAACTTCTTGTGAAAATAATGTCACATTTAGTCTCTTTCTTCTCTGTTAGAAAACTTTAACTGCTTTTCGTTTCCCTTGTGGACAAGGCTAGAAGATGTGGTGTGTAATGTGCATGACACTGTGTGTATCCATCTTTTGTCATTTTTAATACCGCAGTCTTATCGGAAGAAATGACAAGCTCAAATGAGCTGGCACGGCAATTACCGCAGTGTGAAATGTGTGTGTGCCAGTCAGGTGAAGGCTGGGTGCTAATGGGAAGATGTTCACCTCATCAATTCCTTTTTGTATGTTGTCTTCTCACAAACATCATACCAGCACACACCTTTGGTAGATACTGTAAGCAAAAAATATACTAACATATAATGAGAATTCAATCAGCAGTTCTGGAATTATTTTCAAAGCGCGTCGTTTTCTGTTAAAAACATTGTTTTCAACAATCGGAGTAGGGTTTTTGTTGCAGCATTTGTATGGGAAATCACTCCAGTACGTTATCTATCATTTGGGATTAAATAAAAATCTACACTGTAATACAAATTTAGAGTCAGTCATATTTACTGCAGTAGTGAAAATAATTTTTTAGAAATTAAAGATGGTTTCAAATGTGCACGCGAACATCTCAATAATAACAAACTCACAAAGAGCTGCCATCCTCTTAAAGGGCGCAATGGACACAGCAGGGGAAAAAATCCTGCAGAAGCCACAACAATCAGTGGATGTGGATGTGTCAAACGCGGAAGTGTCAAATAGTACCCACTCACCACCCCGACTGTGTGTGTATGTGCGTGTAAAAGGGCGGAATACACACAGTTTGAGTCCGTGGGCGGCTGTCACCTCTAAACAGCAAAGTTTCCACATGACAGGCCCAGGCGATGACAGTTGGGCTACTGCCACTGGGCAGGTTAGAGACTGCAGCCGCCCCCTCGCCACTCTCCTTCCTTCCCCCCAACAACTGCTTCCGCCTCCCACCCTGACTGTGTTGTGACCACTTGTGACAAGACTCCCAGGTTGTTGCTGCTTTCTCTCTATTTGTTTACCTCTCTGGATGATCACGTGTCAAAGCACGGTAGATGATTTATTAGTATGTTAGTGATTTATCAAGCTTATTTGGGGAAATGAGTTTGTTATTTGAAATTGACTACACTGGTTTGGATCAATATTTTAGGGTCATATTGTTAAATGGTTCAGCATAGTTGTGCGAGTGTAATACGCAATATTTTGCTAAAAATACTACTTATCGGGGGTGGGGTCACTAAATACTTTGGTAAACGCGAAGTTGAGAAAATCCATCTAGTTCCTTAGACGTTTTGTACCTTGGAATTTTGGAAAAAGCTGTACTTATTTGGCTTTTGCCTGGAAAAGGTGGATCTGTACCTAGTCACACTGCCAAATTATGGGTGGAGACACTCAGTGTGGGGGCTGGTATTATGTGAATTATACTAACAGTAGTGTCTCAATCGGACAAAATCAAAATGGATTGGACAATCAACATATTTTCAGCAGTAGACAGCCAATTGTGTTAATGTTTTTTTTTTTTAAATTTGCGATACGAGGCATACCTTCCATACCTACGGACCACTCTGACATTTTGACAAAATATAGTACTCTAAGATAAAATTATGTATTGCATTATTTTACCTTAGAAATTCCATAATTGGTGACTAGTGCAATTAAAATGTTCCGAATGGTCTAGTATGAGCAATATTTAGCTAAATAGTTGCAGCATATTACTTCCTAGGTATTTCAACATTCATTAGTGCAATGCTTGCTGCTGAATATTTGCATGTTTCAGCATGTTATTAAAGAGCAGCAATATTATGACCTGTGATAATCATCCACTTGAATGTGCATTTGTCACAAATTACCATACATTTGTATTTTCCTGTTTGGCATTACATTAAATGCCTTGTCAAACATCGTGATTACCACTTTTTGGTTATTTGTGGGTTTCAATGTCTCGAGAGAGCTCTAAATAAAAATAAAAAATGAACAACTGTTCAGCCAGTAGGATTAGAATCACAATAGAAATACACATACAGTGTCAAAGACAACCCTCCCACCCAAAAAAAAAATCATTAAAAATAATTACTGTAATAAATATATATTTCATTCATATATTATCTATTAAAATAAAGAACTAGGAAAATGTGCAAATTTTATGTGCTTTTGAAAACCGGTGGTTTTTAAATCCAATTCACTGTCCATTAAGCCAGTCTATTTGCCCTGTCTAATGGAATAAGGTATGAGTCAAATCTTCAAACACGTTTTTGTACTTTTGAAAAAGAAATGTTTGATATTGCATTCACATATAATACAACATTTTCTAATATCCTCAAACACAGCGGCACTTCATTATATGTAACAGTATCTCACTCAAAGCAAGTTACTTGTTTGTTAAAAAACAGTATTTGAATAATGCTAATTGCTGGGTTTCTGCATCAAAACTGATAAAAATTTAAGTAAACCAGGCTGAAAAGGGAAACTAATGGCTATGTAGCGGACGCTGTTGTCCTGCTTATGACCTCAGGCCATGTCCACACATAGGAGGGTATTTGGCAACTTTTTCTACAGTTTGGCCTATCATCCACACACACACGCACATTTAAACGAGGGTTCTTGAAAACGGCGTAAAAAGTGAAGATGTGCGAATTCTGCGTTTGTGGCGTCATCATGTGGACACTGATAACCGAAGATTTAACTGTGGAAACGTCACTGACTGCGACAAACTTTGTCCCTACGTCACACATGAGGCCAATGTTTACATTTGAAGTAAATTAGACAGGTGCTTTTTTGCTTACATTTATTTACAAACTCTTGCAGTGCGTCATATTGAAGAACACATGCGAAGGATGGGGGTATTATGGAATTTATTTTTTTCGCATTGTTATGAATGTACTTAAAAAATAAATGAATGCGGTTGGCTGTGGAAGCTTTTTTTTTCTACAAACGTGCTGCTGTGGACGTAATTTTTTCCCAACGTATCAGGGCAGGACCCTCGGTTTTAAAAAACCCTTTGAGGTTTTAAAATGGCCTCAGTGTTACTGAAGGAGAATTGACTTGACTGATTGGGAAAGTGTGTACCATATTTTCCGCAATACAAGGCACACCTAAAAGCCTTAAATTTTCTCAAAAGCCAACAGTGTGCCTTATAATGCTGTGCGCCTTATATATAAATCCTTATTGGGCCGCCACAGGTCCCACAGCAATGACGTAACTCCAGCCTCTACTGTAGCATCTATTCTATGCGCATTATAATACGGCGTACCTTATATATTAAAAAAAAGTTTTAAAATAGGCCATTCATTGAAAGTATGCCTTGTAATGCGGTGCACCTTATAGTGCGGAAAATACGGATCTTTGATTTCAGCTAGGCTCGTTCAATCCACTGAATATATGTGAAATGATGCCACACAAGAGGTGTCCTGCACTCTAACTGTAAATGCAATTTCTTTGATTGCCTTTGATGGATGGAAAGGCAACATGATGCACCTACTTTCTCGTTATGTGTTCTGTAGTAGAGATGGACAGTTCGTTATATATTATGTCATGTTGCTACAAGACGAGGGTCAGAGGAGTTTTTAAATGCATGGACATGAGCAGCACGTTTATAATTAGTAGAGTCTATGAAAATAAATGAGTTTAAAAAGCATTCAAAATGTAGATATCCGTTCATAATGCTCATTTTTTCTGTTTTTGCAATTTGGACAAATTATACACTTTGTAATATTGCCAACCAAGTATTTCTCATAGTGCTTCTTTTTGCAGAACATATGGCATAAACAAATCTGCAGCTACATAGTATCTTATCCTATATTTTATTTTTTCCTGTTCAATTTTTGTGGCTGTTTGGTTGTATGTTTGTGCTCCATTCATGATCAACTCATGATAATGTCGGGGTAGTTGGTAGCTTTGTTAGAAAGGATATAGTTTTCAGACTTTCAGATGCTATAAAACAAGGAATGCTACAACAGTACCAGTTTTGTTTTCGTTAAGATTGACGAAAACGAAAATATGTAATTTGAAGTTTGCAAGTATACCCCGGACGAGACGTGACAACACAAAAATGATAAGTATAGGGGTACCTCTGTTTACGAACATCTCTACAAGCTGAATTTTCAGGTTAAGACACACCTCAATAGGAAAATACAGTATGATGGTGCCCACCGCTCCCAGAGTTTACTGAACATAACATACGTATAGCTGCTCTGCCATTGACTAGTCCCTAGCATTACTGCCATCCATTTGGTTAAGAGGGACCTCTACCGTATGTGTGTATCCTAGCCTCCTCTTTATTTGCCCCCCGTGTTCTGACAGCTTTACATGAGTGTATTAACTTTTATTCTTTATTATTGGTTTTTACATGATGCACAACTCTGATTTTATGTTTATTGTGCAATAATCCAATTGTAACATGTATATGTTACATGTTTTGATGCATTTTTATGCATTATAAAAGATTTTTGGGGGGGGGGGGGGGTGCTTGGAACGGATTAGGGCATTTACATGGAAAATACATCCCTCAGAATTTTCAAGTTAGAAAATTACTTCCAGAATTATTTAATTTTGTAAGTAGAGGTAGCAATGTAGTCATTCTAGCCGTGTTTAGTTATGTGACATATCCGTAGGCTAGTTAAAGACTCTCTTGTTACAGGCTTTTTTTGTGGTCGAGCCAAAATAATGTGTTGAACCATATAATGTGCATAAAAATAGCACATAAAGAAGTGTGTTTTTTTTTTTTTAATACTGTAGATTGAAACTAGACTATAACCTTTGAATTTTTACTGAGTAAAAAAGTTTGATTAATCGTTCACACATTTAGAAATGACTAAAATATGACTAAGACTAAAAGGCCTGCCAAAAACAAAACTGAATGGGATAAAAGTGATGTTCTACCACATTTCACATTGTCATCTGGGGCTGGTTACTTGCCTATAAATTGCGGCTGTGACTTGGACTATCCATGAAATACACAACACGCTGTCAATGTGGATTGCTGGCCTGATCTGCCGTCAATGGAATATTACAAATTCTCATTTTTTTCAACTGAGCAACAAACTAACGAAAACATTTACTGCATGCACAGTGTCCTCCTAACCATGCAATTTAATTGCACTGTGAATTTAAAAGAGAATGGATAATAATGTTGTTGGTGCAGACAAGTGTCCTCGCCCTGACTTTTACAATGATAGGAAGGTTAAGTTAGCACTGTATTAGATTTATGCTGCCTTTCAAGCATCCTTCATTTCCACTTACTGGGTATGGCAATCCCCAGCCAGTCTATAAAATCCCACAGCTTACTTTTCTTTAATTAAATGCCACTCGTAATGCTCCCGATGCACCCTGTATATCTGTAGCCGTAGCCGATGTCTTTACCAGCAAAGAGCTACCTTTAATACAGTGCCGTCTAGCTTAGCAGCTCCAGGGGACAGACCAACCAGGCATTCATCTTAACAAGGTCACACCATTTGATTTTTAATATAACGGTCAGTGCTGAGGCCCCGCGTCCTCCTTTGAAATATTAGCACTCATTACTGATGTGGAGGCTGCCCCGCCTTGCTTCTCCATCAGCAATTCTAGGGTACGCGGGTGTATGCCGACTAATGTCTGTGCTAAGACCTGCTCCCACTCACTGCCAGAGGCAGTCCAGAAGTCTGCTTTATAGTCCCGCTTTATGGCATTCATTATGCTCACTTAACAGGCAGTGTAATTCTTTCCTGTGGGTCGGAGAAATGAGGCGATTAACTGTTAGATCTAAATGTGGCTTGCCTGAGAGTTTGGTCTTTTGTTTTGGATATAAAAGAAAATGTCCCCGGCTTCAATCCCTCCAAGGCTCGGTACATACTTAAATATAATCTGGCTGTTTTTGTGCCGATTTGTCCCTTCCTGACCAAAGCAGCGTGTCTTATAAGTTTATATTTATAAGTAAGGTGTAGATTTGTTACGATAAGAGGGTCCAAAATGGGTCAGGGCTAGTGACGATCTAAAATATCAAAACATGTTCATTATTTATAACAGAATATCTGCATATGTGGGGAAACCTGACTAATCCTGAGTCGTGATAACATAAATTGTGACTATTCCACTACCTTCTGACCTTTGCAATACACCTTCTTTCTCACTTTTCAAATCGACTCAAAGCCCATCTGTTCGAATTCTCTTATCCACCTTGATCCTTACCTCTATTTTCTTATGACTTTATGGTTCCTTGTTACTTTTATTTTGCTTTTGATCTGTGCTTTTGTTAATTTCAATTTGCTATTGTGTGTCCTTGAGTGTTTTGATAGGTAGTTCAAAATAAAATGACACACTACAACGCTTTTGGTCCCTTCAACAATACTTGGGAAATATTGGCTCTACATATCCATTAGCCTTGAAAAAAAAGCCACTAAAATTCCATACCGTAATTTACGCACTATACAGCGCTCCTGATTATAGGCCGCACGTCCCATATCTCACAAAATCTGAGGGGAAAAAAACACATACAGTATATCAACACTTGACTACAAGTCTCCGGTGTCCATGTCTCAAAATGGGATATTTACTTTAAGAAATGTTACACAGAAAAATTGTATTGATCAAAAGTATCTTTATGAACCAAATTAACATCAGCACACCGAGTTGCAACCTACTTATTCATAGGCAACGGCATGTCAGGAGAGCTGAACTTGAGGCGTTCTGAAACCATAAACATTTTTAATGAAGAATAAATTAACCTAAAACCTAATTTACCTTGACTTCTAAACTTCCAGCGGACAAAGTCGTCTCAAAATGTATTTGATGAACTCAGTGTTAACACCTGTCAGCACTAGTCCAAGCATAGCAGCTTTTTTGAAGCACATTGTGCCTATCCGTCCTCTTTTCAATATGTCCAACCACCAATGGCTAGTTTTAAACTTTACTTATGTAATGGCATTAGGCAATGGACAGAGCCTTTATCGGCAATAAAGTTATGTGAGTGCTGGTTAAAAGAACGGCTCCAAAATAGCGTCCTCCCATCATATAAAACAGTTGATAGCCAATCTTTGTAAATTTCTACACAGCAGCAGGTGGAACCCAATCAATTAATTCCACAGAATTTTTAATGAAGTCTGATAAACTTGCTGGGAAGTTTTGTCGGTACTAGCGTCCAAAAGCTATGTTGTGGCAAAACTGGGATACACATTCCTTTAAAATATGTCTAACCATACATTGTTATCCCTAAATGGTTCTTCTGTATTTGCACCCAGAGTCTTTTCTTGGCAGCAAGTGAGCATGTACATCGAAAAACTCACCTTGTCTCAAATTGAGTTTTTAGAAAGTGACCACTTGCTATGCACTTCATTATAAAAACCTAAGATTTCAAATGGAGAGAAAAAAAATTGTGGCTTAATAGTCCAAAAATTCGGGTCACCCACAAAAAGGGAGAATTAGCTATGGAAAACTAAAGAGTGATTACTTTAAGTATTTTCCTACTGGATTACTGGAAGTATTTCTAACAGGCATACTGTAGATGACATAAGTTCCTATCAATGTCATAACATCAAGAAACTTCCAGTGATAAAATTCAACTAATGTGTTATGTGCTGATTAGGGATGGGAATCGAAATCCGATTACAATTCGGAACCGGTTCCGAGTGTTTCGAGGCATCGACATCACAATGAAAAAGCCCTAACGATCCCTTTAACAATTACTAAAGACGCGTATTGCGTCGTGAAGTGTCTTGTTGTCCAGACGCATCAAACTAGCATGGCGCCAAGAACCACTCGGTCCAAAGTTTGACTACACTTCACCAGGAAAGAGTGTGAAAATGAAAGGTTACGACGGGTAAGCACGAGCATTGCAGCCATAAACATAACAATGACAGCACGTAGGTTCAAACGCTCGAAAGTGTGTCTTCACTTCACGAGGAAAAATTACAACAAAGCGACTTGCAGTCATTACAAGGTGGAGATAACTGCATCGGGAGGGAATACGACTGCGCTGTCCTCACAGAGAGGCTAAGGCTCAGTCCTGGCTATACAGCTAGCTAAACTCCCAAATGACGATGCAGAAGACGTTGGTATAATTTGCTGACTTTATTCAACCATCACTTGAAGAGTGAAACTAAAAATAGAAATGAAACAAATCAATTTCGTCCCCAATAACAAACAGGTTTGCATCAACATAAATCAGCGATGATAAGCTGCTAATAACAGTAATAACAAATGGTTAGCATTCGTTCGCTAGCATTAGCACATCGTTCAAACCACTACACAACTGGATTTAAGTGTCTGATCGCAAATGGAAACACAACAACAACAACACAAAAGATGATACATACAGAAGTTGCCTCTGTAGATATTAACATTAACAAGGAATGTAGGTTCGTAGAAGTGTTTCCCTCTCTCACTAACTCGCTCACTCGCTTGGATGCGGCATTTCTTCTTCGGGTGTAAGCGCGCTCTTCTTCACGTGAGCGCGTTCTTCTTCGCGTGAGGAAGCGCAAGGGCGCCCCCACTTGAGCGTGTAAGCGCCACAAAAACTAAAAGGCATGCATTTCAATGTAATGTTAAATAATACACGTTAACCCAGCAGTCCCCAAACTGCGGCCCGTGGCCCAAATACGGCCCGCCTCCACATTTGGGCCAGCCATTTTGATTTTTTTTTTTTTTTCTCAATCGTGTTATTTATTTCCTGGCCTTTTCCTTGAAGAATTCAGAGAGGGTTATTTGGTTATTATCTATTTAATTAATAGTGTTTTTATTACTAATTATTATTATTATATTATATTATTATTTTTATTTTATTTACTTTCATTCTGTGAAGAATCCAGAAAGGGTTATTTGATTGTGGCTTTCTGAAAAACAATAATTTTTTACATTTATGCACTTCTGCAATCGTCACACTTTTTCTGTTACAAACTGACCCCGGCCCCTCATCAGAGGAGGGAAAAGTTATGTGGCCCTCACAGGAAAAAGTTTGGGGACCCCTGCTTTAACACATATTGCCAAAGGCAGAACAACAACCTATCTGCCAATATATACCAATATTTTTTATTTCTATAAGATAAATGTTTCAATAAAATGTTACACATTCTTGTGTATTTGCCACTTATTGCCACAGTTAACATTGAGGCTTTGGGCCTCTTTTGATCTCGTTGTGAGTTTGTAAGGTTGTGACTTCTGATTAAACAAACTCGATGCCGATCAAAACGTTTGTTCTTCTTTTCCCCCAAATTAGAATCGATAAGAGAATCGATAAAGAATCGAATCGTTAAGCAATATCGATAATGGAATCGGAATCATAAAAATTCTATCAATTCCCATCCCTAGTGCTGATATGGGCAAATTAATTTTTTGGTTCTTTATTTTATCCTCTTTTGTCTTGACATTTTATATGTCATGAGATTGTGTCACTTACCATTATTTCCCGAATATAACGCACACTTTTTTTCCCCAAAATCAACTTGTAAACTCATGGTGCGCATTATAAATGGGTACATGGATGGAGACACAAATATATATGTATTACATATATATATAAAACGATTTTTTTTTCATTGACACGGCCACGTTGTGTTGAAGAAACGTATGCGGCGACCCGTTGCCGACCATTACGGTACGTGATGTCACCATTTTGTTTCGGTAATACTTCACTCTAATCGGCCGAATGATTTCATCTGTGTTAAATTCTGCTTTTTTCACTCTTCATAAAGCACAGAATTTAGTTTCTTGAACTCATTTGAGTCGACGTTTATTGCAGCTCCGCAATTCGGACCAGGTGGATGGCGAGATAGTGTAAAGCACTTTGAGCGCCTTGAAAGGTGGAAAAGCGCTATATAAATATAACACCAACACCAACCAACACCATAACAAATGTAAGGACACACACTTCCTGTGTCCATCAACTATATTGGTCCCTCGGGAAACTCAAACCCAAATAACAATAGTTCCTTTTGTTACTGTCGTGTCGACAGCGATGAGCTCTCACGGATTTCCGACTTACGTTCTCACTTTCATTTTACCGTATCAATCCATGGAAGAAACATTTATTCATCATGAGGAAACGAGCAAGTTATACAGCAGCCTTTAAAAGAAAAGTCACATCTGTTTTGTTTTCTCCTATATTCTGATAAGTTGGAGAAGTTGTCAAATCATATTATTACCGTAAATATTGTCAGTTTACGGTAAAGTTTTGAACTACCAATGTGCTATGCTTGTGCTGTGTTTCACCAGTCAGTAAAATGACATCTCTGTATCTGTACACGAGCTCTGTTTTCTTGTATTCTTCTATTTATTGGTGTTAAAATTAGGGTGCGCGTTATAAACGGGTACAATAATTTTCCCTAGATTTTACAAGTAAATTTGGGGTGCGCATTATACACGGGTGCGCCTTATATTCGGGAAATTACGGTATTTCTCAGCTCCCTGGTGCATTATGTGTATTTTTTAGCACTTAGGAATTATTTATGAGCTTGTCTAAGGAGGGACATTTACTGCTGTTTTTTTTTCTCCATGTGTAAACTGGCTTGATATCCATTGTTTCTGTTGTTTTATTAAATTAAGTGTACAGGAACAGTTTAAAATAATCATAACACAATGTGATAATATTGAAGGTAATACTCGTACACTCTTTTTTTAAAGAGTTATATTGTTGATTTAGAGCAACACTTTGCAACTTTTCAGTTTGGTCGAGTTTAGCGACGCCGGTGGGAGAAAGTGGTAATGTTTTGCTTTGAGAAAGACTGTTTCTCATGAGGCGCACACCTGAAAGTTGTAAAATCATCAATGGATCTAAAATCCATCTCCAGGACGCCTGCAGATGGATTAAACATTTCTGTTTTCAGCGGCTGTGTGAAGGACGAATAGTAACCAGGTAATGAATCCAGTTGTGGCTAAACAATAGCATTTGACGGTTAGCAACCGTGTGGCTTAGTGCGGCTAACCGCGAGGGGCGTGGTCACGCTAGCGAGTGAAAGCCAGGCCTATGTTTATTCTATATATCCTGGGAACCTTTTTTTTCTTCTTCAGACAAAATGTTTTGTCTCTTTTGTTGCTCTGCCATCTTTGCAGCATTTGCATCGACTTCCGTTTAAAGAATGGGGAAACGGGGAAGTGACATATGCCGTAAAGCACATTTGCCACCCTCTTCAAAGTTAATTAGAGCTGGTGAAAGTGATTCAGACCCCCTAAAGATATAAAAGAGGTGTTATTCAACTAGTTGTCAATTGACATGTTATCACAAATGTGATGAAAATATTTTATAGTGTGTTGCTTAGTGTCTTGCTATAGTGTTGCTTTAATTATTGTTGGACATTTTCAGACATGGTCCTTCTGGTTTTTGAAAACTATTTCTCACATTCATACAAAGACATAAAGCGCAAGTATTTTCTTAAAATTACACAGCTTTGCTTTTATGTTCCGAACCTGAAAAAAGGAAATAAACTATTACACAACCTAAATTCAATCTCTCCAGAAGAGATCCACTGCTGTTAAGATGACCAAATGCTGACTATTAAATCGGAAGAATTAAACTTCTTTCTTTTCAGAATGAATACCGGTACATAGATAAATAATGGCCTCTGTCATCTGAAACTTTGGTTGTAAATCAGGGTGCCATGACCTTATAAAATGTGCTTGACCTTTCAGACGAGGAAATAGAATGGGCCATGCACCATTAAGTCCACATATGCTATACAGATTTAGGTATTTGTATGTGGTCAAAGCCGTGTTTTAATTGGGGCTTGAATAATTTCATTATCAAGAACATGTAATAAATTGGGAGAAAATAATTTCCGATCTTCTAAATCTGCAAATATCCCCCATTACCTTACCTTAGGTTAAAACTTAAGTGTTAAAACAGATCATCCACCGTTGCCAGTTGTTGTTTTAAGAGGCCCACTTCAGGTCCCTTTTGTGACTCCAGATGTTTTGTGTTCCTATTTATTTAGCTAGTAAAAAGAAGGAGGCATAATGATGATGAGGGGGAGCTGTAGTGACATTGGAGCAATGTCTTACAAAAGGTATGCCACATGCTTAATGTGATTTAGAGGCTGGGTTGGGGTTAGGGACTTTGAGAGGGAGGTTACCAAATTGAAATGCAAATCTTAACATTTTTGGAATTCATTATGGTTGACAGAGTTCAATAGAAAAGCAACAACAAAATGAAATGACATTGTTGAAGTGCTGTGCGAGGGGTGATGGTGAGCGCTCATCTCTCTCAAATTCCTTTCCTGAAAGGTATCACGAAGAATGATTTTGACCTTCTGACTTTGTTGATTCTAATGCAAGGTCTTCATTCCTTTCTATAATTTCTCCATTAAACGATGCAGCGAAGCCAATTGTCACTACAAACGTAGGGAGAAAAAAAAATTTTTTTGCACAGACTCAGTTTTTTACACTTGTTAAATCGTTGAAGACCCTTTGATGTAGATCTAAATTATATTAAAACCCAGGCAAATGTACTAATACATTAAGGAATGACTTTAAGGAGGCCAAACAATGTTTATTTTCATCAAGAACTGATTTATATTCCCAGAGCATGTTTGACTTGAACAATATACTGTAGGTATCAATTTCAGATGGTAGTAGTTATAGGGCTTTAAGCCCAGGGCACACTGGCGCCTCACAATCTGTTGCTCGGTTGTGCATGGATACCATATTATGGAGGCTCTGAACCTGGATTAAATCCTAATCTCATTGTCGATTTTCTACTACAGTGCGTATCAACACCTTGAAGGAATGTCGGTAGATGAAACTGAGGGCCGGTTTACATAGTGACGCTCCGACGTCTCCATTGGAACGATGTCGCAATTCTGTGCGAAAACGATGTAGTATTAATGCCAGGCCTTAGTGAGCAGTACAGATTTACAAGGCGACAGCCAATGGCACTTCCTTGACACCAACAACCTCCTCAACCTGGAAAACAACGTACAGGCCCACTCCAAGCAATGGCATTTTTCTTTTGTTTCAAAAGGCACAAAATGAAAAAAATTCAATATATTTAAATTAAAATATTATGAAAACAGTGAATTAAAGCCGTTCCGCCATGTTTGCTGTTTTTAATGTTTAGTAGCAGCGCTGCACACGGCCAAAGTGATGCATGCGAGTGCTGACATCATCAGTGCGAGAGCTTTCCATTTACATGGTTGCAGAGCAAGCTCTGCCATCGAACCCTTCCACTTTGGAGTTCTGAATCAAAGTTTGCATCTTTGCCTTCCGTTTTCGCTGTCACCATATAAAGGCGAGGCGATTCCGGAACACAATTGTTGCGTCTTGGTGTTGCAGAATCACCATGTAAACTGCCCCTTAAAGTTTTCATGTTTGTGTGCCTTCTCAGTTCTTTTTTTTTCATTCCAGCACCTGATTCAGCTGGATGGGCGGGGCCATGCAACACACCTGTGGCGCATTAAGAGCGGTCAATTTTTAAAGACCCCTTTCACTATCTGCGAGTGTAGGACTATTGCTTATTTGCTTGATTACCGCTGTGTGCGTCATCTCGAGTCTCCTGCCTACTTACGTTTGTATTCGTGGTACACTTTGTTTTTGTTGGTAGCATTTTTGGTTGGACTTTGCTATTTTGTTTTTGACTTTTCTGGCCATCAACGCCTTTCCCTTGCTGACTCGGTTCGTGCCTCTTCTTGTTTGTATTTTTCTCGCGAGTAACGGCATGCTCCCATGGTTCTTTTTGTAATAAGTTTTACACATACTTCCTCTTCTGTGTTGGATCCACATTTAACGGCTCACGATTTCTTCACAAAAGACTTGTTCTGTCATAGTCAAGTCCGTTGGGTCCAAGAGGTTGGGCCCCGTGTTAGCCAAAATAAGAGCTTCAATATGTGGCACATGTATTTAGAGATGTCCCGAGCCGATATGGGCAAAAAAATGCGCATTGGTATCGGATCGGCCGACACGGAAAAATTCCGATCCAGACTTCCGATCCAGTTTTTTTTTTTTTGTTGAAAATCCGGTCCGGGTTTTCCAGCGCACCGATATACATAATCCATTCCAGTTTTTGCTTCGGTTTCCATAAAATCCGGTCCGCATTTTATGGCACTCCTTCAACACACTACATTACCGTCTCCCAATTTACCGAGAGACTTTATCGGTAAAAATGTCAGCTGTGTGGGATCATTTCACCTTAAAGGACGACAAAGACAAAGAGGCAGAGTGAAACATACGCCACAATAAAGTCAAGCATGGTGGTAAAGCTGTATGAAGTTTTAGTACAACCAACCTAATCAAGCATTTAGCGACATACCACCACAAACAATATAAGGAGTATGTTAAGAAAACAGAAGACAAAAAGAAAGGTCCTACGCAACTAACACTGGCAGAAACTTTTGCTATGCGTGACAAACTGGCACTCGACAGTCCCAAAGCCCAGGGAATAACAAGTCATTGCCGAAGAATTCATTCTGGATAACGAGCCATTATCTCTCGTGAGTAAAGACGCACCATCCAACACTTTTATGCTGCATTCCAGAGAAGTGGGAAGTCTGATTTATCCCACTCGGATGGTACCAGTTCCGACCTCAAAGCGTTCCAAGCAAATGTAAACAACAAAGATGGCTGATCGCGACGAGGTGTTTTTTATTTTGGCAATCCAAAGACATTTTGACCTCCAGCGAACCTGCCTTCCTATAAGCGATAAAATAGTAGAGAAAAAACGACGGCTGCGTTATTGCCCACACTGTAAACTGCCTTTTTTAGTTACATCCTTTGCTGATCGTCAATATAAAAACATAGCACAACAAAAATAATTCACTGTATGAGAAAAAAATACATGGCGTCTCAAATAAACTTGATTTACTTCATTATTGTGTTATCATTCAATACGTTTTCTTGAGCGCCATTTTGTCCAGTGACGTCAGATTGAAACAACTTGGAAGTCAGGGTAGTTATTTTTTTTCCGACTTCGCGACTTGGACCTCCCAGTTCAATTGGCGTTCCAATGATATTTTACTAGTCGGAGGCCGGAAAAGTCCGACATCATCTTTGTTGTGCTATGATTTTATATTGACGATCAGCAAAGGATGTAACTAAAAAAAGGCAGTTTACAGTGTGGGCTATAACGCAGCCGTCGTTTTTCCTCTACTTTTTGATCGCTTATAGGAAGGCAGGTTCGCTGGAGGTCAAAATGTCTTTGGATGGCCAAAATAAAAAAAAAACACCTCGTCGCGATCAGCCATCATTGTTGTTTACATTTGCTTGGAACGCTTTGAGGTCGGAACTGGTACCATCCGAGTGCGATAAATCCAACTTCCCACTTATCTGGAATGCAGCATAACCATCATACTTGTCTAATAGATATCATATGTATATAGAACTAGATGCAAAATGACAGACTCGACGCCGTTGGCAACACGTGCTTTGAAAACTTTGTGCGTTAGTAAACTGCCGCCATCTTAAAGCAGAAGACTTCCCTTGTAGGCTGTTGTAGTGAACCTTCCAAGCGAACCTAATTAACTTTTTATCTAAAATACTCCTAAATCGGCAAAATCTTGACTTGAATCTATCTTCAAAACAGTTTTAAAACTTTCACATGTCAAAAGTAGACAGAAGGGAAATTATGGAATAACGGGAGCAATTCTAACAACTTTAACAGTTGATTCGCAAAATTAAATTAATTCAATGTAGTTTAAAGCTGCTGATACAGAATGAGGACTTGAGTATTTTATTTACTGTTTTAAAATGTTAACGTCATACTGAAATAGTCGTTTATTTAAACCTGAGAGGCTTTTTATACAATTTTTGTAACTAATGCACGAAACATTAAACGCATCTAATAGCTTGGGAAGTTTGTGGGATTTTCCACTGACAGTTTACAATATTTGCACACATTTTACTGATTGACCATGCCATTTCTGTTTGTTATTTAGAATGTTTTTTGTTTGTCACTGAATAAACAGGTCAGTTTCTTGTTACCAACCTTTGTGTGTTATTCAAACTCACCTAATTCTGCTGGCTAGTTGTTATCAAGACTACTAAAACCTTTTTCTACACGAGTCTGACAACTTAGTAAGTTGGCTAAATAACTTTAAACTTTAACACATGCTCAGATAGGCCGGTATCGGATCGGAAGTGCAAAACATTATCGGTATCGGATCAGAAGTGCAAAAACCTGGATCGGGACATCCCTACATGTATTTGCCTGGTTTTCTCACTATTGTGGTACTTTGTATGTTAAATCTGATTTTCCGGATGTTTATGTTTAGTAAAATCTTCTATCTTATTCACTGAACATTGGACTTCAACATTTGTGTGTTCTCTTGCACTATTTACTTTCTGGTGGTTTTGAGGGGAAACAGGTTTAGCATTATCTGATTTTTTATCTTGTCCTTTTATCCTACTGTCCTCAGACTCTAGTTACTATTTGTACAGTCATACTAGTTTGCAGTAACCTTTCCGAGGAACTCAGAACTTTTGGAGCAATTTTACATCTTAGTTCCTCTGGAAATCATTTAGAAATACTGTAAATGTTGTGGTTCCAACATATAATGCAGTAGCCTTGAGAAGGATAACATATTTAACTTTTAGGGATTTAACTAAGGGCATTAGTCAAGTATGCAAAATACCAGTAAGATGGGACAGCGTCCCTAATTTTGTTCATGTTTTGAAGAACTGTTCATGTTCTCGATATATTTGTGAAGATTAAGAAGATTGGATTAGTAGTACTGTTTTGAATACTTGATACATCCCAGACCCTTATCTTCAGTGGGTACCAGATAAATTGAGTTTGAAACCCCAGCCTTAGATGCAAGTACAGTATATTATGGTTAATACGTATTCCTGTAATTGTTTTCTTGCATTATTAATTGCATACAAATATCCCTCCAGGAGGATATAATCAGGATAGGAAATTAGTCAACGCTAATAATGATCACAGTTGAAAAGACATTTTTAAACCTTCTCACTCCCCTTCTCATTTTCTTTCTATTGAAGTTTTTTTTCTGTGGCTGCATTAATTAGAACAAATATTTGTTTATTCTAAGGAAGTGTGTGTGTACTGTGTATGTGTTCGTGTGCGAGATTAAATATTAGCTTGAATATCATTAGCATCTATTAGAAAACTCTGCAAAAGCAAATCGTTGCCTAACAACTTGCTCGTTACCATTATGTGTGCAGAAGAGTTGGTTTCTTCTCACAAGTATGGTATTGTAGTCATTATTCCTATTTTTATAATAGGTAAATGGTTGCAAAGATAAAAGTAAGCAAACAAGTCCAAAAGGATTTATCGAGCCCTACTTTGTCCTCTTGTTTTTATCATGTTGACCCATGGTACATGCTGTGTTTGTTTCCTCTCTTGGAAGTAGCATGCATAGTTAAATAGGTAACAATTCTCTGTGTGCTCATGGTGCATTATTCATGAACATTTCAAGGACATTTTATCCATGCCTTCCTCATGTTTCTACCTATCATGATTGTCTCAGTTTAAAGCTTGAGCCCCAGCCCTCCAAGATTGCTACCATTAAACCCAGGGTGCCATCTGATGAAGTTATTAAAGTAGATATGTGGCACATAGTCTTTGAAATATCTCCTTGTAATAAACCTTTGTGGGGAGTAACATGGACAAATTTATCATACAAATATCTTTCTAGTTGGTTTTCTGATATCACGGCGTCATATTTGTGCGTAACATGGTGTTAATAATAGTAATAAGAACCCTTTGTCAATAAACTACACTAAAAAAAATGGGGTGTTGAACTGACATAAAAAAATTATGGAAAGAATTTGCACCTGATAATATTGCTTTCCTTCAGCATTTAGCAATTGTGTCCTTTTAACATAAAGCACCCATGTCTCGCCAACATTAGGCACTTTTGTTGCGCGAACATAACGCAGTCTTGTTGAGCCAACATAAGGCACTCATGTTCACCCCAAAATACATGTTGAACCGACATTAAAGAAATACATAATTTGCACCTGATTAAATTGCTTTCCTTCAGTATTAAGCAATTGTGTTCTTTTAACATAAAGCACACATGTTGAACCAACATAAGGCACAACTAGGACTGTCAAATTTATCGCGTTAACAGGCGGTAGTTAATTTTTTAAATTAATCACATTAAAATATTTAATGCATGCACGGAACGACCCCTAGTTAATTTTTTTTAATTAATCACATTAAAATATTTAATGCATGCACGGAACGACCCACTCATGCATTGCCGCAAACAGACTGCAATGGCGCCCTTCTACGCATATATAGAGTTAAGAGGCAGTGACAGGTGAGTAGAGTGGATGCAGGCATTCATTTGGACCGTGCTTTTATTTATCTAAAACTTTGACATGTCTTCCACAGCAATACTAACTATTGAGGCCCAACATTGGGAAGGCTAACAGGAATTGCTCTTTTTTTTAACACCCTACATTGTACACAACACAGAGACGATATAGTATTTGCAACCGCTACACACAGTCATGGTTACCCACTTCCCTTCATGCATTTGGGCAGAACAGTTTTGTCACTACATTATCTTTTACTGAAAGCTCAACAAATACACTACATGGCAATACTTAGTCGTAATATACGAACTCACATTTATCCTTTAACACTCTATCCGTGGATCCCTTTCACAGAAAAAATGTTAATAATGTTAATGCCATCTTGTGGCTTTATTGTTGTAATAAACAAATACAGTACTTATGTACAGTATGTTGAATGTATACATCCATATTGTCTTATCTTTCTATTCCAACAATAATTTACAGAAAAATATGGCATATTTTAGAGATGGTTTGAATTGCGATTAATTACGATGAATTGATTCCTAAGCTGTGATTAACTCGATTAAAAATTTTAATCATTTGACAGCCCTAATTTTAACGTAAATGGCCGTCAATGGCATCAATTTATATATGCCTCAATGGAGTACATTGGCGTCAGTAGTAGCGACATTCATGATAGTAAATGGCATGGACGTACATAGCTGTCAGTGGTATTGACTTACTTAGGCGCCACTTCAATGTCAATGGGCTGTAATGGTAAGTGGTCAAAAATCACAACCACCTATGTTTTCCTGTCATTGAAAATGAAGGGAAAATGTTTGCCATTAAAAATGAATGTAATTCCGGTCATTTTGATATTTAAACGGTACCGGTCGGTCAAACGGTTTGGAGTCTCCAGTGTGCCGAAAAAATTTGGATAATAAGATTATGAAAGAAAGAAATAAAAATAAAGTTGAGGAATTTTACTAGCTGGGCCTGTGCCTTGCGAAGCCCCATCTAATTTAAAAAAAAAAAAAAAAAAAAAATCACTTTTCACAAACAAAATAATAATTAAATGGTGATGGTACCAATGAGGTGTCCCTTACTTTTTCAGGGAGTTGGCAATCCTACTTTTAAATCTCGCGAGAAATCATGAGACTATTGCAATTAGTTGGAAAGACACATTAACATTATGTTGCATCAACAATATCTAATCAAGCTCCTCATTCACTGTTCATGTTTATGTAGAGACTGCATGATTCAATCATGCTCACCTTGGAAACATGATGGTTTCTTGCTGAAAATGCACACTTTCTTTTAGTAAACTTTACAACCTGCCTGGTTCATTTTTTTGAGTGAAAAGATCACCACCTTATATGGATATTCTTTTGTTTTTTTTTCAGGACAACATAACATTCATGTGCAAACTGTTGTTTTCTTCACTCTGACCAATTAACAATGAACCGATCAACATTTTGGGCCCATGAAGAGGAAAAAAATCCTAATTTTTTTTTTCACAAAGTGATTTTGATCTTCTATTGAAAACCAAACATGCTCAATGAACTGTTTTGAAGCTTGATAATATTTATTCAATTTAGCATAAACATGCTACGTAAAAAATTGAGAATCAATACATTTATGTTTTATAATTCAACAGAAACAGCAGGTATGGTCAGAGGCATTTTTGGCCTCTATGGATCAAAACACATTATATACAGTAGAACAGCTATGTAAAATTATACAAAACAGTGAAAATATAATACAAAATATACCATCTAACACATAAAGTGTTGTGAGAACGTCTTTTGGTGAGGTTTGTTTTTGCACCCGTCACCTTACCTTTATAATTCTGGGCCTCAAAATTATGTACCGTAATTTTCGGACTATAAACCACTAGTTTTTTTTTTCCCTTATTTTGAATTCTGCGGGTTATAGTCCAGTGCGACTTATTTGAGGATTTATTTGGGTTAATAGCCAAACATGTATTTGACAGCTGCATCATATGACATGACATGACATGACATTGTCATGGACATTAATGAATGCTTACGACAGATGCCGTTAAGTGTTGTCCAGCAAATTTTGTCACTAACTCCATTTATGTCCAGCTCGGATCTTTTATATCCATTCAAAAGTGAGAAATTTGCCAGATGACATCTGTCATAAGCATTCATTCAAGCTCTGTAACATTTTATATCACGCTGCTGTTGCCATAGTCGTGCACTCCCTGTTGTTGTGGTATTATGGTAAAAAGTACAGAACAAGCTCTTGACAGAGTCATGTCATAATTATGATGGTGTTTTAACAGTCTTATGACACAGCTGTTAAATAAAGTGTCACCGGTTAATATAATTTGCTGTAAATAACATCCCATTATAGAGTGAGGACAGTTGCGGCTTCGGTAACACTTTACAATAAGGGTCCCTTAATTATTATTAGTTAATGCATTTTTAGACAATTAATTAACAACTAATGTTTAAGTAACATGACAATAATTCATTTAATCCCTTATCTAACATTTCTTAATATATAATTTAACATGAGTTAATGCATGAGTTAATGCATTTTAAGACAATAACTAATGTTTAAGTAACATTACAATAATTAATACAATTGCTTATCTAGCATTTATTAATATATTAATTAACATGAGTTAATGCTTTAGTTAATGCATAACCAGACAGTAACTAATAGTTCGGTAAAATAAAATAAAAAATATATAGGCCTATATAGGGTTAGGGTTTGTTAACGTAAGCATTTATAATTTATTAGTTAATGGACACATGTTCTACACTTTACAGTAAGGGTCCAAAAAGCATTCAGTAATGGTTAATAAAGGTTAAGGGGGGGGGACTTAAGCATTTATAATTTCCTAGTTAAGGGATACGTGTGCTACACTTTACAATAAGGGTCCAAACACATTCAGTAATGGTTAATTAAGGTTAAGTAATACTTATGAGGTACGTTCACGTGAAATAATGCCATACTTAAGGTTAGGTTATAATATACAGTACTGTGCGAAAGTTTTAGGCTGCCTAAAACTTTTGCACAGTACTGTATATTTTTATTATACTATGTATATACAGGATATACTGTATGTATATATTTTCCCCAAGTGGAAGCTTCCATGATCCTAATAAATTTAATAATTTAAAAAATATGTATACAGTACTGTGCAAAAGTTTTAGGCAGGTGTCCTGACTTTTGCACAGTACTGTATATAATACATTACTTAACATTAATTCACATATACATTACTGCATTAATAAATAATTTTTAATGTGTATGTAACCCAATAAGCTCGAGCTTATTGGCGCAGTGGTTACCGAACTTGCCTGCCGACTAGAATCGTCGCGGCGCGCGGGTTCGCGTCCCAGCCTAGTCAGAGGTGGGAGCGGAACGTGGGGCGGCACAGAACAGACTCGGATTACAAATGGGGGCTCGTCCGGGATCGGCAGCGAAGGTTTCGGGGGGAGAGTGTAACGGGTACACAGTGTATCCGTTGTATAGCACGTGGAAACCTCCCCGCCGATTCCTTCATGTAAGGACGCTAACGGCTGCACCTGGTCAGAGGTGGGAGCGGAACGCGGGGCGGCACAGAACAGACTCGGGTTACATGTACTGGTACTAGTAAGTGATTATGTTATTTTAAAATGAGAAACACTGCTCTGTGAGTCCTTGGGTGCTGCTAACCTAACCTTAAGTATGGTATTATTTCACGTGAACGTACCTCATAAGTATTACTTAACCTTAATTAACCATTACTGAATGCTTTTTGGACCCTTATTGTAAAGTGTAGCACATGTGTCCCTTAACTAAGAAATTATAAATGCTTAAGTTCCCCCCCTTAACCTTTTTTAACCATTACTGAATGCTTTTTGGACCCTAATTGTAAAGTCAAAATTCATCAAGTTGTTGAAATTCAGTTCAGCAAAATTCAGTTTACAGTTCATCTCCTCCAAATAAACTCTCCAAAGTCGCTCGCACATACGCACACTACTCCTAAATGCAATAGCTGATACACGAGCCTTCCCTTCTTCTTTCTCTCAACACATGCACTCATCCTCACGTGTAACAATCGTCATTTCAGGTGTGACATCAAAATAGAATCTTGGGACATGTAGTTCTCCACAGTGCTTTCCGATTGGAAAAAAAGAAACGACAAAAAAAAAAAAAAAATGGACATAAACACATGGTCCATGCAGTGTTTTAATGCTTAATTATAAGGGCAATAAAACTCGAAGGGCAAAATCTCCCATTTTACTATTGAGTTAAAGGAAAGACAAGGGTGAGGCTCCACTTCCGGACTTTTGAAAGAGGGGTACTACAAGCACGCGGGCGAAGTAATCACCAAGTTACGAGGCTTGAAAGGTGTCGCGTGCATAATATGTGCCAGCGTGTCCATCAACCATATAGAGTTAAGTACAATACTAAATAAATGTACTAAAGTTTTTTTTATCATCAAGACCGGTACCTTTTGTATCGCTATAACTAGATGCATTTGGTTCATTGTTAATGGTACCCATAAACTGTTACATTGTTAAAATGTTTCTCACAGATATTGATATGCCTTCATTTGGATTTTTATTCATTTTGTCCAATTATCATTCCAAAGGGAAAGGGTTTCTCACCAGGCACTGAAGGAGTTTAAGATTAAAAGCCAAAGAAAAACATCTGTGGCTCAGCTCTGCTTCAAATCTGCATCTCATTCTTACGGCTGCCATCCAAATAGTGCCTTACAATGCAAGGGGGGAAAAAGTCAAACATCAAGGCTAGTGACTAGTGGGAGCGGTTGCCATGGAAACGCATACCTCGCATGGGTTTATGGGCTGCATCCTATCACATGCTATCAGGAATTACCATAAATCTTCTAGCAGTGAGGGCGGTGGTTAAGGTGCACCTCAGCGGTGAATGACAATGTGTTGGTCTTCAAATATCTGCAGACACAGAAATTGCCTTCAGATTTAGTTTGTGACAATAGAAAATGACAAAATGCCTCTAATGTGTTTTCCTTTCATGCAGGCTCACAGATACTGAAAAGCCAGAGAAGTGGGCTGTTTTGTTCTGCTGTATTTATGTCACTGAGGAGATGAATGGTTGTAAACCCAAACTTAGTGGCAAACAACACACAAAAATGTGCAACATTTGTGTCAGATAATCTTTGAACGGCTGTCATCATGCTTATTGCATTTAGCTGTCAGGCAGCTGTCTGCACGTCAAAAGTCTGCTGAGAGAATTATCTCCAAGCACAACAGTACATCTCGGCAATTTTCACAAATAGTGTCTTCTTCTGATCCGCCTTTCCTCTTCACCTCTGGCATGATGCAATGTAACTCAGGGCATTATCAGATGTGTTTGAGCATCGCCCGTCAACATGACCCCTGTGGGCAGTGCAGATTTCAAGTGACCTTTTCTGCATGACTCCCTGATATTAGCGCACTCATCCTGCCTTATTACCAAGGGAATATTTCACAGAGTAGTAGGCTTCATAAATGTCTTTTCTTTTGCCACCATCACTCTTTTCTCTTCCTTATCCTTTCCCCCATTCTGTCTTCCCTTGCTCCCCTCATTCTCCTTGCTCCCGAGCCCATAACCCAAGCTCCCTAGCGGCCCAGCCTCCATAATCGCATCAGTTCACGGCCCTCTTATTCTAGCAGAATTGCTTAATTGGTATGTGTTCTACATAACTGTTGGAGTATTAGACTCACAAATGAAGGTTAGAACCTCAGTGCTTGTAATCGACTGAAAGAAATTGATTTGTGCTCAGCTGCCCTTCTGGGACGAGACTTTATGGTTCTCTAAAGAAATGAAGCTTTTATAATTCTGTGTTCTCTCCCCACCCAGACAGACAGCCAAACCCCCACCCACCCGTTCTCTCTTTTTCTCATTTCCGCCGACTGTTTTGTTGACATTCATCAAAAGGCAAGACACTAGCAACTTGAAGGTTATATGTCTGCTCTTTCATGCTGCAATGCACCTATACGCTTAGTGTAAATTCAGGCCTACTCAAAAGCGAATATGTATTTTCCCCACCTTTGCACCAGTGGAAATCTAATACATGAAGCATCAGGAATAAGTCAATAGCAATCTGATTGCACAATTGCATGGAAGAGATAAGACAAATATCAATAAGTTGTTTTAAAAGTGATTTCCTTGCATTATGGGACTCTGGCATCAATATTAGTCTGTGCGTGATTAAGAAAAGCCTTGTCACAGTGGTGTGTTTGCAATTGAGAGTTAAAGGGGGACATTGGTAAGGAGAGTTTTTTTACGATCTGACAAGTCTTTGAGAGTAAGAAGGAATAAGTTAAGCAGGAAAGGAATGTATTCCATATTTGTGGAGTGATCAATCAGGGCCAGAGAAATTTAAATACATCATCCATCCATTATGTTCTTATTTTCTCTGGTCATGTTGACCTCCAAAAAACATACACCAAAAATAATTTGTGAGCCATAGTTAATCAATTTTATTTCATTTATGTTATTTATTATTGACTTTGATTTTTTGTAATTATGGGGCTGCACTTTCAAAGGCTGAAAATGGATGAATGGATGTGTAGATGCAGATGGGTGGAAACGATAGAAAAGCCACCTAGAGTACCAGAGCAGAGTTGCGGTTTCCTTTTGTTTTAGTTGTCTAATTTTGGAATATTTTCTTTTAACTTTCTAATGGGTAGTTGGTAAGAACAGAACAACATTAAACATTGTTGTTGATCAAATATTACATTTCATACAAATCCAATGTGAACTTTTATGTCCTACAACAGCTCAAAGCCTACCTCCAAATAGACCTGGTGATTTAACTGTGGATCTTCAGCATTAGTATTCAAGAGCTGAATTTTGCTTGGATCTGGGGTAGGATTATCCAGGCTCTTAACATCTTAGCTAAGCTGTTTAACACCTGTTTTTATTGACAGGAAACCCATCCTAAGGGCTTCATCTTATTTAGTGTTAAGATCCTCTTTTGCTCACTCCAGCATGCTTTTGCGGTCGACACAAATGACTGGTTTTCCCACCAAATACAGTAAACAGGTCAGCAAGCCTTAGTGTGTAAATTCATGATCTAGATTCTAGATAATACATGTACATTTTTTATTTAGAAACATGCATTACTTATAGGTCTGATTTGATTATACCATTGTATATATCTGCACAAAAAAATAAAAAATTATCTTCTCTACCCAGAGCACCACAAACTCGCAATGTTTAACTGTTTTTTTTTTTCGGACTATAAGTTGCAGTTTTTTTCACAGTTTGGCTGGGGGTGCGACTTATACTCAGGAGCGACTTATGTGAAAATTATTAACACTTTATGATATCATTTCACATGTTATTTTGGTGTTTTGGAGTGACCCTGATGGTTTGGTAAACTTTTAGCATGTTCTTTATGCTATAGTTATCTGAATAACTCTTAATAGCTATGGCCACGTTCGCGTTCTGCCTTTGGCAATGTATGTTCAATTGTATTATTGACTTTTTTATATTGAAATGCATGCTTTTAGTTTGTGGGGCTTTCACGCCCAAGTGGGGTCGCACTCGGACTTGTTTACGCGATGAAGAGCGCTCACACGGCAGAAGAAGATGGACAGCTACGCAGCGACTCTGAGCGAGTGGGCGAGAGAGAGAGAGAGAGAGAGAGAAGTACGGCTGCGAACCTACGTTCATTTTTTATGCTTGTAAAATATCTCCACAGAGGCAACGCCTCTGTTTATCATCTTTTCTGTTGTAGTTGTGTGTTTTCCACCTGCGATCGGACACTTAGAGCCAGTTGTGTGGTTGTTTGAACGATGTATTAACGTTAGCGAACGCATGCTAACCGTTTGTGTCATTGCTGTAATGGCAGCTAATTATCATTATCATTTATCATGATCAGTGATCAATTATCATTTATTTACGGTGATGCGAACCTGTTTGGTATCTAGGACGAAATTGATTCAGCAAATTATACAGACGTCCAGCATCGTCATTTGGGAGTTTAGCTCGCTGTCCAGCTAGGTTAGAGCCATAGCGTCCTGGTGAGGACAGTATATTCACATTTCGTTGTTCATGCATCATGTAACGTCATACTGTAAACTTATTCAGCATGTTGTTCTCAATTATATTTTTATATTAAATTGCCTTTCAAGATGACATATCTGTTCTATGTGTTGATTTTATCAAGTAAATTTCCCCCAAAAATGCGACTTATACTCTGGTGCGACTTATATATGTTTTTTTCATCTTTGTGGGACATTTTATGGCTGGTGCTACTTATACTCAGGTGCGACTTATAGTCCGAAAAATACGGTATATCTTGTTGTGAGATAACGCACAGAATTTATAGTGAAGCACCTTTATGGCCTTGATGTCAGCAGAATGGCGATAAATAGGACACCACATTTTGAGTTGGGCGTATTTAAATTATGTTCAGATGGTCATTTAATTGAACTACATGCTCCAGATGATGACAAGTCAGGACGTGAGGGATCAGTTATGCTGTCTAAAGTGGTGGTACATAAGTGACCACTCCGTGCCAAATACTCTCATAACTAAACACGGGCCTAAAAAGTATGTCTACCATTAATGAGAATAATACATACAGGGTATCCGCGGGGTCTTAAAAAGTCTTAAAGCCAATAATCTGAATTTAAGGCCTTAAAATGTTTAAAATTCTCTTAAAATCTCATAAAAGGTCTTAAATACTTTTGAAAGGTCTTCAAAATCTTTTCACGTTACATTTATTTAGAACATGCATACGTTTGAGTCTCGCTCTTAAATGCTTCGATTTTAGAGGATGCTACGACGTAACTACAAAGCCGAACTACCTGTGCTGCCCGGTCAGAATTTATTGAACACAAGCAGGTTTTGCTGTGTGCGCGTATTTGCATGTAAAGAGCTGAGTTAGTATAGTATTTGCAGAGAAAACTGAACACATCGATTTACAGTAGTTAAGTACATTGGTAAGTGAAAATTTAATGATTTGTGGCTTCAGAACATACAGTTCAGCGCACAATTGAAGCCGGTGGAGGGAATCTTGTATGAAGCACACTTGCACAAAAGTGGAAGAAAATTTTAAAATTTGGAACATTGGGTGTCATGGCATTGGAATACCATTGCAAATCTGAAAAGCACAAGGCGGTCATAAAATGCCAGCAGCAAACGCCGTTTGTGGTTCACATGTTGGTTCACAAAAGCGAAGATTCTTGTGGTTTTGGTTAGGTTAGTTGAAACATTTTGTATCCTGGTGTGAAAGAGCTGGGCATAAGTTCAAATACTTTGCAAGTAATTCCGGGCCTCCAATTTTCCTTCAAATCTTTTTTACATTTTTGCCGGTATCAATGTGAAATAGGTCTTAAATTTTATTCATTATGGGCTTCATAAAAACATGAATTTGGCTTGTTGAACCCTGCAGAGACCCTGACATAGCATACACATAAGAAAAATAATCTATTTAAAGGGGACAAGAATGCTCGAGCACATTACAGATTGCCAAGTGTGAGTTTGCTCTCCAAGGATGGTATTTCTCACAAAGCACACACGTCATGTCACCTGAAGCATTGTTGCAATTAGCGCTGAGCCCAACCTTTGATTTTGTTGACTTGAATTCCAAACTATGCAACATTAACATTTTAACCACATACTTTATTGTGGATTCCTATGTGCTTTGATCCCTCAGTATTGAGTATTCAGACTCTTACAATTTGCAAAAACAAAACAAAAAAAAACTTAAAAACTTAACTTAAAAAACATAATTCCAATATGATTACATTTACCTGAGACCAAAAACATTCACTTGGTATTTTAACAATGGGTATGAAATAAAATAGAAAAACAAGTGTCTACCTTGATTAGGACAAAAGACTGGTGAGCAGTAAAGCTTCTGACAAGCCCTTAACGCCTCATTGTCCCTGATCTCAAGTTTCATGATTTCTCTGGCTCTCATTAAAAGAAGAGTTGTCGCCCATCACCAGGCGATAACTCGTTATCTCCTCAACACTTTAAAATGCTGTAATTATTCCAACATTCCTCCTCGCCAGCTGCTAATTGCCACACATTGCACTTGATCATGAGATGGCCTTTTGTGGTTCAATTTGTGCATATATGTTCTCTGTTTGGTCCCGTTGAGCTTGAAAACTGAGATTGAATGAGCTTCCCCATCTTGTGTCTTTAACTGAACTGTTTTTTTCCCCTCCTATAGACATAATTAGAGCTGAAACGAATACTTGAGCAACTCGAGTAACTCGAGTTTAAAAAATGATCCGAGCAATTTTATTCACCTCGAGTAACCGTTTAATTTTGACAGCTCTAAGAATCACATTTTGCTCTATTTTTAATGTGGGACAACGCACTGATGTCACTTGTGTAGAGGAAGGAGCAAAAAAAAAAAAAAAAAACTTACTGCAGCCGACAGCCGCTACAAACGACGCCTACGTTGCTAAAAACTAGCCCGCATGATGCTACGGTGGTAGCAGGTAGCGTCTGATGCGTCTCATAGAGATCACATGTATGTTGAACTAGATGCGAAATGACAGAGTCAGCAGCGTTAGTAAACAGCCGCCATCTTAAAGCAGTAGACTTCTAAGCACTAATAAATAAGATTAACGTCACTGTCACTCGCTCACGTAACGTTAGCCCTGCGTAGGGCTAGGTTTCTATTAATTATGACCACTGCTGATGCGTGGCTAACGTGTCGTACATACAGGCTTTATTAAATCCGTGAAAACATAGCGTTGTAGAGTGATGAGGGTGTAAAATAAAAACTTACTAATGCTAACTGTCAATTTTAGCTTAGTAGTAATTGCTGGATAAAACACCAAGTAGCACTGGTCCCTAATGTGCTCCAATACAGCACGTATCATACATTTTTTTTAAACACTGCAAAAACTCAAAATCCTATCAGGACTTACAATTTAGACTAACTTAAAATTTAACTAGAATTTAAAAATAGCTTGACACAAATAGAAATATAATTGAAATATGTGGGAAAAACACCTAACTTTTAAGTGATGTGTGTTATCAAGCGTAATGGCATTTTTAGGTTAGAAATATATACCGGGTATATATATATATATATATATATATATATATATATATATATATATATATATATATATATATATATTCTTTATAAGATCGAAAAGTTTTTTGAGTGAAAGCAGTTAATTAGTCTTATTTTTTATTCTAGTTACAGCTGAGATGCAATTGTTGGCTGTTTTCTACAATGTACATCGAAAATAAAGATATTGACTGAAAATGGTTCAATTTTAGATGAAATGTCTTGTTTTCTCATGTATATTTATAATTGCTCTTCACATAAAAATGTATGTTTTATCCGATTGCTCGATTAATCGATAGAATTTTCAGTCGATTACTCGACTGATTACTACCAAAATATTCGATAGCGGCAGCCCTAGATATAATCATTATATCATTACACACTGTCGTCTTCAAGCAATAGTACACTCAGATCAAGCAATAGTACACTCAGATTAATTTTTAATCCAAATCACATTACATTTGTAATGTTGTTTGTTTGTTCTGTATAACTATAGTGTAATTTTTGCATTTGTACAAGCAAAAGCCTCGGTGCGGCATCTGCAGTGATGCAGGCTCTGCAACAATCTTTCATGGTAAAGAAAGAGCTGAGCCGAAAGGCAAAGCTCTCTATTTACCAGTCGATCTTCATTCCTACCCTCACCTATGGTCACGAACTTTGGGCTGTGACCGAAAGAACAAGATCCCAGGTACAAACGGCCAAAATGAGTTTCATCCTCAGGGTGTCCGGGCTCTCCCTTAGAGATTGGGTGAGAAACTCTGTCATCTGGGAAGGGCTCGGAGTAGAGCCGCTGCTCCACCGCATCAAGATTAACCAGATGAGGTGGCTCGGGCATCTGAATAGCACGTGCCATTCGGAGGAGGCTGCATGTCCTGGGTGTCAGTCTTTTGCTTATGACTATGTTTCCCGGCTTACCTGGGGGCGCCTCGAGATCCCACCAAACTAGCTGGAAGAAGTGGCTGGGCAGAGGGAAGTCAGGGCTTTCCTTCTGAAGCTGCTGCCTCTGCAAACCACCCTTGGATAAAAGCTAGAAAATGGCTGGATGGACTAATAATATCCTTTCATCTGTAGAAATGCACTTTTGAAGACTTATAAACTGCTACTATTTGTTTTTAAGGGGAACCTCAGACTTAAGGACTTGTATCCTCTAATACAGGGGTGGGCAAACCGGTCCTCAAGGGCCGCAGTGGGTCCTGGTCTTTGTTCCAACTGACCCAGCACAGATAGTTTAACCAATGTGGTTTCAGCAGAAATGAGAAGCACCTGACTGCAATCGACTGATTGCACTTGTAAAACAGCAGATTGGTGAAAAGGTGTCTTCTTAATGGGTTACAACAAAAACCCGCACCCACTGCGGCCCTTTGTGGAATAGTTTGCCCCCCCCTGCTCTAATAAGTCACAATTGTTCTCTTTTACTAAATTGTGTTATTAGAAACACATAAAATACATGCGCTCATCGGTTAAAAGTGGTGAGTACTTACTATTTGTGTTTTTATTGAGTCTTTTATTACCTTTTCATTGCCTCAAAATACTTTTTGCATGTGTTTCCTCTCATACGTTTAAGCATTGTGATTTTCTGTTCGTAACTTTAAAGCAGATTGGTGATCTGTTGACCACATTAGTCATGTAGCATATTTAAACCACCCTTATTTGGTATTACTACGTTTAAGTATTTTCTAAAGCACACGGTAGTACTTTGGGTGTCAAATTCGCCTCTTGTAGTACATTTTGCCAGTGTAGCATATTTTGGCACATTTTTTTTTTCCCTACTCTTGTCTCATCCTGTCTTTCCTGTTCATTTTGCTTTTGCTACTCGTTTTGTGAAATATCGACAGTGCTGTCATGCTCATTAATGTTCTTCTCAGGTTCAAATTGAAACGGCTGAACAGATGACATGTTTATGTCGCTAGAGTCATACTCTGGAAGCTCGGCAGCGTAACCATGTGACGTCAACGCCCTGCGACGTCAGCAACAATGGCGACTAGAGGTGGGACTCTTGGGGCACCTCACGATTCGATTACGATTTAGAGGTTACGATTCGATTACAAATCGATTATTGATGCACAACCCCCCACCCACCTCCCCCCAGCTATTAGCTGCTATTAATGTTTCGTACATTAGTTACTAAAATAGTACAAAAATCCTCTCAGGCTTAAATAAACTACTATTTCAGTATCAACAGTTCAAAACAGTAAATAAAATACTCAAGTCCCCATTCTGTATCCGCAGCTTTAAACTACATTCAATTATATTAATGTTGTGAATCGACTGTTAAAGTTGTTATTTCGCTTCTGTCTACTTTCGACATGTGAAAGTTTTAAAACTTTCATCATTTAAGATAGATTCAAGTCAAGATTTTGCTGATTTAGGAGTATTTTAGATAAAAAGTTATTAGGTTCGCTTAGAAGGTTTGCTACAACAGAGCCTTCCTGAGACGTCTACTGCTTCAAGATGGCAGCTGTTTACTAACACCAGCGAGTCTGTCATTTCGGATCTAGTTCTATGTACATGTGATATCTATTATCCATTATGTGGGCGTATTTTGTAGCAACGTGGGCGAAGTGTGTAGCAACTGAGCGTTGTTTGTAGCGGCTGTCGGCGTTTTTTTTTGTTTTTTTTATCTAGCGGCATCTACCGGCAGTATATTTAAATAATCGGAATATGGATGACCGAATCACGAATAATCTAAGAATAGGAAATTTCACACACCTTTACTGGCGACCTACTAGTTAAACTTATTTTACAAATTGTATAAAAACGAAAACATCAAGACGGGTTTCATTATCAAATTATTTTAACTCAAAATAAGTTTTATCTTTTAAGAACTACAAGTCTTTCTATCCGTAGATCCCTTTAAGTAAATATTCAGGAACATGTTTGAATTCTTAAATATTGATCGTGTTGAGCAAATAAATGTTTTTTTCCTGACAACTTCGGTTCGCTTTTACGGAACTTAAAATTGGAATATTGTCAATTGTTGGTAAATTTTTTTCATTAACTATTTTTATTCAAGTGCAAAATCTGATGATTACTTCTGTTATTAGTAATGAAATACAGACTACTTTATAGTCATTACATGAAAAAACGTTTGTGTTCAAGTGAGATATTGTTCACATAGAAGCTTAAATGTAATAGTCGTCATAGTCAACGGTTGCTCTCTTTCCCTGTATTGAACCAATAAGCAGTCTGTGGTTTTGGCTACTGGATAAATTGAGGTTGATTCTAGTTTTGCAATTTGAGGTTAAGTTGGCTAAATGAATATTTATTCGTACAATATGTTCTACCCTTGTGTGGATTCCAAAATAGCATAGCTTCCAAACTGGTATACCGCAGATATTCATTTCAATGCTTTTCTGTCTGCATCCTATATTTCATTCTCTGGGGATTAAAGCAAACACCACAGTAAATTTCTAAGACAAGGCCCCAGGAGTATTATGAGAGATATGTTTTTGTGTTTTCAGTTGTACTGGTTTATGTAACGGTCAAAGGAATGATTTTGCAGGCGTCTAGGGATTCAGGTGCGTATATTTATAATTTGCTGTTATAGATGTGAAGAATAAAATCTAGTGTCACTTCCTGGTAAATTATTACTTGGCCTTTTGTCAAGTCTTGAATAGTTAATGTGGAAAATCTTTTAAAACGCCAAAAAGCCAGCATAGTACCTTATCAAAGAAAAAAACTACAGTATGAACTGCTCTTTTAAGGCCGGTCAGCTATTATCAGTGACAGCCAGAGCCTTTATTGGTTTAAGACTGTTGAACTTTCTGTGTAATTTAATGCAAAATAAATGACTTCTTGCCATATGTGTTTGGTACATACTGTTGTATTTCTTAGTTAAAAAATTGAGAATTGTTATATTTAGCTTTTAAGATACTAGAACTCAATTGTTATTACAATTGTTTTATTAGTTAGGTTGTATAAATAATAAGGGTGTGCCATCTAAGGCACCCCACGATTCGGTTCGATTACGATTCATGGTGCTACGATTCGATTATTGAAAGATTATCACGGTATTAACTAGTGCTGCAACGATTAATCGATTAACTCGAGTATTCGATTAGAAAAAAAGGTTCGAATTAAATTTTGCTGCTTCGAATATTCGTTTAATTAAAGTGGCGTTGTAATGGTTTATTTTAAAGGTGTTTGCATTTAGTTTTATTGATTTGGGTGGATACACTGCCTTCTTGTCTGCCTCATTTCGCATAGCTGAATCCAGGTGCTCCCTGTTACGACCAACATAAGCTAAGTCTCTGTTTGAGTTATTTTATTTATTATTATTATTTTTTTAATGCATTCGTAATTTAGTTTACAGCTATATTTAGCCAATTTTTGTGGGAATACGTGTCTGGACCATTTGTTAAGAGCATTGTTAAAAAGTTAGCATTTTATACCATTTAAACTAGCAAACTTTTGCTATGTAAGTTAGCCAATTATTCTTTTGTTGTACACAGATCCTCATTTATTTTTTTTTTTAAACCGTTTGAGGCCTAGTTTAGGTAATTTAATTGTTCATGTTCCTTATCCGATTACTCAATTATTCGAACTAATGGTTCATCGATTAATCGACTACTAAAATAATCGATAGCTGCAGCCCTAGTATTAACGATGACCACAGGCATGTTTGTAGCGTCACAGCTGTATTTAATCCTGGTTTTACATGTTCTAGACATGGAGTAACTTTTGTCAATGCCCTTTCAATTGTCATGTTGATAAAAACCAGAATACTTCCAAACACTAGTTTTTAATCTTGAGGAGTGAATCTCTCGCTCAGTAACTTTAATTTCCGCCATCCTCACCTTGTGCGCTCCTTTAGGTGTCCGGGCGGCAGGTGCTTGTTTTACTTTCGTTCAGCGAGCGATTATGGAAAATAATCGTTTTGGAACATTAATGAATCGTAATTGAATCGTCACGTGTCGAATCTCG
Organism: Corythoichthys intestinalis; assembly: GCF_030265065.1. Classification (NCBI taxonomy): domain Eukaryota; kingdom Metazoa; phylum Chordata; class Actinopteri; order Syngnathiformes; family Syngnathidae; genus Corythoichthys; species Corythoichthys intestinalis. The sequence continues at coordinate 35,520,395 of NC_080397.1, forward strand.
ATGAATCTAATAATGTATTGGCACGCCGCTAATAAATAACCATGACTTTGCCTGTGGAATTTCTAACATTTTCTTTGGCATTTATTAATGTAAAGGTTAATGTAAAGGTAAAGTTAGAACAATGACCGTTTTCCTTGAGTGTAGTGTGGTGGACAATTATACATTTACAGTATTTAAAGAAAACAAGATTGGAAGCTAGCCTTAAGCTACAATTTTGACCGCATACTGCGGGCAGGTCAAAAAGCCCCAATGCCAGCATCCCCTAAATTTGAACTTGTATTGCCTTTTCCAGTTAAAAGATCAGAGGTTTTGTTTTTCAATCTTACCAGAGGCTTGTTATCTACTCATCAAAAAAAAAAAAAAAAAAAAAAACCTTGAGCCAAAAACTGGACCTAGAGCTCTTTATTAGTTTTTTTATCCCGTGGCTAAAGATAGCAATAATGTCATCTGATAAATAGAGGGAAAATAAACACAGTGCATGCATTCATCTTAAGTAATAAATTGAGTCTTTGATTTATTCCCATACTCATATTGCCTCTGATTTTACCAGTATTATTAACAAGACTAGCTGCAGTGTTCACGCTCAAACTTGATTGGGCATGGATATGAAAAAAAAGTGTGTCTGCCTGTGAAAAATTTTATAGATGAGAAAGATGCTGGCACACAATTTAAAAGGTCCCTTTACAAGCTCAATGAAAAACGTACAATTTGTTCTTCACTGGGTGAGTTGATGTCAGCATAAATGAGGGAAAGTGTCATCTGTTTTTTATTAGATTGTTAAAGATAAATCTAATTTTAATTTGAGCTAATGCGAGGAACACTATCAGCCATTGACCAAGAGTGTCTTATGACTGACTTGACGTACTTTGCTCAACAGTCTTGTGCTTTTGGTCGGCTGATTCAGTTCAGACAGCAAGCCAAATGCAGAAACAGGTGAACCAATTTAGCTTATAAACTGAAACAGTCAACATCGTTAAACATAATCATCAAGAGCAGCTATCAAAATCACGAGTGTCAAGCAAGTACAATATGTTACTTTTGTTTATTTTGTGTATTCGGTTATACTGTATTTATTGACTATTGTCCTTACTCTTCCTCAGTGACAAATTTTTGTATCATAGCCAAAAATATGAAATATTTATAAATTAGCACTTTGTAAAAATTCTGGCTTTAAACCACTCTGTATTTGCACTAAGTAAATGCATGCATGTATCAAGTACTGACCTCTAACGAGGTAATTTATGCCCTACAAAGTGTTGGTTTTCTGCCAGTTTCAGCACAAGGTTATTACAGAATGAGCTGAGCTGTGCTAGTTCAACGCCATCTAATGTAGCAAAGATGAAGCAGCATGAATTAGCTACCATAAGATTGATGGCAGTTGTCTCAGCTTCACAATAGCATGTGCCAAAATCCAAGATCAAATGTCACACCCATGATTTGGAAATGCATTCAGCATCTTCCCATTTCCTTCCAAAGGGCTCACCACCTGTGGGAAGGACCAAGGGAGGTAGGGACCTTGGTAGTCCAATCCCTAGCTACAGAAACTGGCTCTTAGGATGTGGAATGCCAACTTTCTGTTAAGGAAGAAGCCCAAGCTGGTGTTTGAGGTTGAGAGGTTCCAACTAGATAAAGTCTGGCTAACTTCCACAATCCACTTGGGCTCTGGTACCACTCTTCTCAAGAGGGGTTAGACACACTTCCACTCTGTCTATAGTTAGCCATGGTCAGAGGCGGCAGGCAGGTGTGAACATATTCATTGCCTCCTGGCTCATTGCCTGTACTTTGGGGTTCTCCCCGTCCTAGTGTAGCCTAAAGGCCGAGCTATGCTTCCGCATCAGACTTGCGCCGTCAACGAAAACCCGATTTACGACCCTGCGCCGTAGCCTCTCTGGGTCCTTCTTTTTTTATGACTTCGCGTCGCGTCAACGCGTGTGACGTGGTACCGCCATTCTCAGAAATTATTTTTCTACACGCAAAAATGGACCAATCCGACGAGAGCATCAACGAAGAGCACGAAGATCAAGTACGACAACTTCTACAATGTCTCGTCAAGACATTATGAAGATTGCCAAATGGCAAGCAATTTGTGGGAGGAGATTGCTGAAAATACGGGGCTGGAGGTCAGCCAGCGATTGAATTAAAAAAATGGAAGAACCACCGAGACAAGTACTGTATGTGTGTGTTCGGAATCGAATGGCCACTCGAAGTGGCGAGCCAGTCGGCCAAAAACTGCCAGCATTTTATCACTTTATGTCGTATTTTTGGTTGGTGTACTTCATCATTTATTGTGTACATATGTTTGCTGTGAGTCTGTGACTTATTTAAGTGTCAAACTTCAAGTATATGAAGAATAAAGCACAGGTTTAGTGTCTAAAGAATTGTTTTGATGTTTCATTTTCAACAACAGACAGTTCACACACGATACATCATCACTGACTGAGAGTGCCTCGGTGCTTTTATTATACAGGGTGACCCAAAAAAAAGTTTACACTGCCATAATACAACTTAAATGCCATGTTTATTCATCTTAGAATTAGAATTGAATCACAAATTATACATTATTGTAAAGAACATGTACAGTACACTCTATTTTTCAATGTGTCCTCCCTTAAGTGTCACAACAGCCTCCAGGCGCCTGCGGAACGCTTGACAGGTCTTCTTTATGTAGGATGCTGTCATCTTTTCCCAAGATCTAACAATGGACCTCTCCAAGGCTGCCACAGAAGTTTGTGGCTTCTTACAGGCACTGTCCTCCACAGTTGCCCATATGCTATAATCCAGGGGATTGAGATCTGGACTCTGGGGTGGCCACATATCGCCTTGTCAATCAACTTTTTGGTCCGCACAGATCGTCACTTCCAGACCCAGGTTTTCGTGAGGCTGTTCTAGTATCTTTCAGCTTCTTTTTAACTTTGTAGACTGCACATCTGGATATTCTCAGATTTGCTGCAATCTCAGTAGGTGTCAGACCGGCACGCAGCAATTCAGGTACAGCTAAATTTTTCTTCATTTTCAGCAGAAGCACAGGAATTGTAGAGACGAGAGATTGCCAGCTGCATTGAGTGACCTTAATGTATGTTATATACATATGTATATATATGTATATACCATGACAATCTATTTAGATATGTTTCAATGGCTTTTAAACAAGCAGTCAACTGAGTGTAAACTTTTTGTTGGGTCACCCTGTAACGTTATCATCAAGGCTTCCAACGCAGTTTGGGAAATTCCATAGATGCAAGAAATCTGCTATGGCTTCCCACTGACTGTTTGTTGGACACGGCAAACAAATTGGGCTGGAGGGCTTTTCAGACCTCAGACAAAAGGCTGGATGCAGTGCTCGATGCCACTTTGAAGCTAGCCGCAACAGCTAACTGGTTTCCACCCGAGGCTAGAACTCTCTATGCGGCATCAAAAGTTGGACAGACCGCCTCAAAACCAGCTTCTGCGTCGCCTACGCCTCAACATTTGTATGATCAACATTTATTCAGTGTTTATGATCTGAAGATCCACATTCAAGCGTTTCATCTTGCATTGTTTATTTTTTTCTCCGTTAAACTAGACAAGAGGAAGTCAACAAGCATGCCCCAAAACCGTACAAACATAACGCCACACCCCTGTAGTGGCTTGACGGTGAATTACAGAGCAACGCGTCACCTGAACGGAGAACCATCGAATGTCAAATGACGCCGTAGTCGCTGCGCCGTCACTGCAACGCAGGAGTATAACTCCGGCTTAAGGCTACATCTACACTAGGACGGATAATGCCTTAAGCGTATAATTAGTTGGATTATACGGCATGTCGACTACACTAGTATGCTTATTATCTGGATTAGTTGTTACATGGATAATGTTGGCAGGTAACATTACCCACCACTTAATATGGACTGCTGTCTCCCTACAACAATCACATACTAAGGAAGTGACGTTATGCCGCGCATCGTAAACAATGGAGGTGGACGATCACGACTTTCACTCTTTTCGTTTCCACACATTTTTCTTGAACCTTCAAACTAAGTCGCAATAACATGCCTCAATTTAGTGCACTTTTGTGGTCCTCCCATCATGGATGACCCGGAGATGAGCGTTTTTTACAGAGCTCGTCTTCCGCGTTGTCTCCGATCAGCCGACTGCGGGGCTGGCCCCTCCCAACTCAAAGCCGACGGACCATGAGTATATAAAATAAATAGAGGAAAATCAAACCCCGAAAAGTGACCTCCGTGCGTGATACCCCCAGGCAAAGAGGCGCACGATCACTTTTTTTCCATTACATTTCTGCCTGTCAAAACTGTCGCCTCTTCCAGGATTGCCACTGTTATGTACAAGCACTCCTGGTTGCTGTTTCCAGGAAATGTACGCAGTGCCACACCGTATGTTTCTATTTGTTATTTTCCAAGTGGCGAGAGCGCAACTGAGCATCGATTGTAACATTTCAATCACAACTCAGCAAACAAGCCGAGCGTGCTCTTCCTTCACTCTCGCTCCCGCATGATGCGTTCAATTGCTGTCACGAAAAAAACCAGTGATCACAAAACAGAGTTCCCGACCCTTGGTCTAGAAGGTGTAGTAATTTCGAAATTTCCCGCCAGCGATTAATGATTCAGAGGTAAACCGCACGGGCGATGACGTAACATATGAGGCTGCTCCTTTCTACGCGTGCGTAGTTTGCGCAAATGCAGGCGTACCTTGGGGGGGGGCCTTAAACGCACCTTATGCGTAGGTGCAGACAGGTATAAAAATAGTCGGCAAAATACCCTGGAGAAAATTATCTGTCCTATTGTAGACGTAGACATTAGAGATATATGGTGACACACTCGGTTGTCGGAGCGGAGTAGAGCCACTATTTCTCCGCATCGAGAGACCCCAGATAAGGTGGCTCGGGGTCAACCCAGGACACGCTGGAGTACTATGTCTGCTGGCTAGCCTGGGAGTGGCCTGATATCCTCCTGGAAGGCCTGGTCAATGTGGCTGGGGAGAGGGAAATCTAGACTTGGCTTTTCTTTTAAAATGAATGCCTGCACTTCAGAGAATTCGGCCTTATTTCCTGTTCACTGCAAATCTAAAAGGTGTACTAATTCATTAACATCTATTGATTACACTTACCTATCATCCCCCTTCTGCAGTGGTGAGCTGTTAATTCATCCGTCATGTTCAAACTGCAGACAGGATTAAAATAGCTAACAATTTACTAGTGCACGTGCACAGTCACCCCTGTGCTGTTTGTTAAATTCCAAGCTGTTGCTCGACACAGCTCTTTTAGGCTTGCTTCTCTGCTATTCCCTTTGTTTCCTGCTTCCTTGACTTCCACCTCCCTTTGCCGCGTGCGCCCTCATTTTGCCTGGATTAATTGTGTTCTCTTTTTTTGTGTGAGACACCTCACAAAAGAGCTGTGAAAAGAGAAAAGTTCATTTGAAAAATAATAACAATCCGTGGCATAAGCTATGGAGGACAAGTGTTGTTCGCTTAAATTACCTTAAATTGCGAGGTCATCATGACTGGAGCAATAGTTTTCTGTATTTTTATCCTCAAATGCAACCATTTTGTTCTGCGTGAATGAATTAAACCTTTATTGCTATCAAAATGGAGGTGACTGCCACCTGCAAACATTTGCAAGAAACTCAACTACTGAATTTATTTCATAATGACCCCCCTTTCATGTGCTAAGGAAAGGACACAACACCATTCGAAACATTAGATAGTGCAACTCAACACTATAGTTTGTGCACTGGATAAATTAAGAGCGGAGAAATGTTTCAGTTGCCAAAGTTTTATTTTCTCTTTTCGCACTTATGCTGCTACCAGAATACCATAAAATAATCGTGACGTGGACTAAATTAGTGGCCGATATGACCGCTACTTGATGCATGGCAAAGGCTGGAATATGTTCCTTTTTAATGTTTTCACATGCTTTAATTTTGGTTTGGAACTTGCCACTAAACCTCCAGTAACTGGCTTGAATATTTTGGTAGTGTCATTTGTTTGAAAACAGCCAGAAAGTAGTGTACTTTTTTGTCTCTTAAATTCATTTCAAAGGTGGAATGGGCAAGGATATAGTCTTTCAGTCTCTAACCATAGTCTGAACCCTTTTAATTATGAACCATTACAACCTCTTCCCGTGCAATATTCATGCAACAGCAGATCCCTTCTTCAGACGTCTTAGGTTGCTGTAAGTTGAGATAAACACTTGCTGAGGTGTTACAGCTAGACACCTACCTCTATTCATCAATGTCACAGCCCGAGTAGTCAATAATTCAAAGCTGGGCGGTAATGAGCTCCCCACAGGCCGTGTCCCAGAGGAGTGCCTCCCACCCCCTTATGTCTATGCTGTAATGTAGTTATATCTCGTGTCAGCTTTCAAATCAATTACATTTCTATGTGATGGCTGTGTAAGTTTTTGGTAGGCCAACCAAGTGTGAATTTGCCTAACAAAGGGAAGTTGGAAACACATTTTTTTTTTGCCAACTATAGCTCTTTTAACACAAATATCCAGGGGAAATTCCTGTGTAAAGTGACGTGGGATTTACTCGCGTCATTGCTTTCACGCATGTGGAGATATCCCCAGAATGATGCGGGTTGGACACTTTCACAGACTTGTCCCGTGTTGCCCACTGGCGCCCTCTGTGTGGGGAGGGCTACTGGCGCGATTTTATTACACGGACATTAAATCATTTTTGGTCGGCATCAGCTGTCACAATGTTGGTCAAATTGTGTTTTGTTCCTGAGGGAGCGTTCCCGACATTGTAACTGCGGCCAATACAAGCTCATCAAGACTGTATTTAAGCCCAGGCGATCCAAGAGAAGTATGGAAGGAAGAATCCCGCTGGCTTTGTTTTGTTGTCTTATCGGCTCTCAAGCCTACCACTTAGGTTAGTATTTTATTGATCCCTGTCAACCTACTGTCATGGACCCATTGTGTTTTTCCCTTTTCCGCGATCGCGTGTATTTTTGTATTTAATAAACCCTTGAACGCATCCCTCTGTGGTTTTGTGCTTTGAATTACTACCTTGTTTCCACAGTAGCAGACCCTAACATCGGCAACAAAATAAACCAAACATTTCCAAAGATGGACGATGGACTCTCTTACTCGGTTCTACTGTCACGGACGCATTGTGCAATTCCCCCTTTACAGCGATCGCGTGTATTTTTGTATTCAATAAACCATTGAACGCATCTCTTCGTTGTTTTCTGCTTTGAAGTACACACATTTCCAAAGATGGACGATGGACTTTCTTCCTTGGCTTTACGATTGCGCAGTTATTTAATTTCGTTATGTTTTCAGTTTAATTTAGATGTTTCCACCTTGCTATGTTGATAATTGCGATATTTGTTTACCACTTTTTGTCTTGCTGCGAAGAGGGAAGAAGTGACGATCGGCCCGCCATGATATTTACGTCATCAGCCATCGTACTGTGACCCGGGGATTTAATGCCTGCTCTAATGCACACCGATTCCCGGGAAAGTCCCGGACATTATACTAAGACGAAACCCATGAAATGTAATCTCCGTGTCAGTCGACCCGGGAAATTGTTTTCACATACAACTGCTGCACCGTTAAATCCCGCGATATTCCCTGTGTTTTGAAGTGTGTGAAAGGAGCTTAACTAACACATATGGCAGCGGTTTCATTTAAGAATTCAAATAAGTGCAGTGTCTAATATGGTATGGTTGAAAGTGATATTCATTAGAAAGATCATTTTTCAGAATAAAATTCTGAATCTTTTAAAAGAAACTGTCACCATCAATCTATCTATAGCTCATCGTTATTAATGAAGGATGAATTGTATAAGTTGAATTTGAATTGAAACTGTCAACCAATTCACAGGTCATCCTTTGAATGTGAGGGCATGTCTGGTGGTGGTGTGAAAGCCTTAGTGAATAATTTTAACACTTGCTATCTTTAAAACACTACCATACCTGTCAACCTGATGCCGTTGGCAATCTTACAAATAGTGACGTATGCCCATACAAATTGGTGACAAATTTATAACGTCGTATATAGTGTGCAATATGAAACAAAAATAAAATTCATTTTTTAAAATAATATGAATTTATTGGTAATATTGTAACATATAACCTGGTGCAATCAAAGAACAATCAATATCTTCAGCTACATCATGATTACTAGAATTTAACAGTGACTTTTGTTATAACTGTATGTAGCACTTTTGGCAATTTCTATCATGTCTTTTGATGGCTGCACTTCATGGCACTTCAGCTCGTAATTCAGTTTGACTTGAAGGTAGTTCGTTTGTGTGTCCAATTATAAATTGAAAAGGTCAGTTGATAAAATTACTGTACCGATGCAATCTTTGAGTCAGGGAACATTTCTTTTGCTAATTCTGAGAAGTGATCAGCAATAGTTGCGGGCAAATTGTGTTGGGCAACAAATTGGCAGAATAAAATCTCCGCTTTCTTCACTTTTCATTCTGCAGACTTCATCTTTATGACCAGTGTTGTTAATCTTACTTTTAAAAAGTAATTAATTACAATTACAAATTACTTCTACCAAAAAGTAATTGAGATAGTAACTCAGTTACCTGAAGGTAAGAGTAATTAGTTACTTGGCAAAGTAACTAGTATTACCTTTCATGTTTTTTTTTTTTTTTTTTTTTCATTTTTTCCCCCCCAAAAAAACACAAAAAAACCATAGTAAGTAACCTTTGCTATGTTTGGAAGTCATTTAATGTTGTGAATCAACCGTTAAAGTTTTTAAAATTGCTTCCGTTTTTGCATTAGTTCCCTTCTGTCTACTTTCGACATGTGAAAGTTTTTTAAAGTGTTTCATCATTTAAAGATAGTTTCAAGTCAAGATTTTGCCGATTTAGGAGTATTTTAGATAAAAAGTTACTTAGTTTAGCTTGGAAGTTTCACTACAACAAAGCCTTTCTGAGAAGTCTACTGCTTTAAAATGGTGGCTGTTTACCAACGCCACCGAGTCTGTCATTTCGCATGTAGTTCTATATTTATGTGATATCTAGGCGTAGATTGTAGGCTGTCGGCTAGTTTTCCTTTGTTTACATACTTCCTTTCAACAAATGAAACACAAGACTTTTAGATGTTAGATTTTGTACTTATGGTCTGTGTTGAGCAAGTACAAAGTTATCCTTCTTTTTTACATTAAACTGTTGAGATAATCAACATGAATGTTAACGTAACATTAAGAAAACATAAATAATGCACATGACAGACATTAATTTGGCCAAGTAATTTTAAAGAGTATTAATTAAAATGTATTTTGGAGGGCTGAAACCATAGTATAGACGCAAATGGGCATTTTAAAGACTCGAAACGATCCATAATACATTTTTTGGCATTGCAAACTGTTGTAAAATATAATGATAAGTCCTCTTCATTGACGAGACTGAAGATAAGAAAATTAAACTTTGAAAAAAATACCTTTATTTTGGGGTACTGCACTAATCCCACCACAACAAATAAAGTGTACAATGCAAAGCCCAACCCGATTTGTCCTGACTCTTGGCACAAAGCCTGCAAATTTATGAAAACCTCGTACTGAAAGCCACTTGCTGAGGTCACAGGACTATTGTTGTATGTCAACTCATGTATGATAAAATCAAATTTGCTGACTGGATATTGTGATAGATGGCTAGGTAAAATCAAACTGACTGTGGCTCCTTGTGAGTAGAGGCCATCAGCAGACAAATGATGGATGAAAGAATGGATGCATAGATGGATGGATTGAAATAGTGAAGTGATAGCAAAAGGGATGTTTAGTGAAATTGTGATGTATGAAGAGGACAATGTGGTTAAGTGCATTTGCAACTAAATAGTGTTGCATTGTGCCTTCCTCGATAAGTGTAACAAGCAGTCATGTTCTAGTTCATCACAAGTCAGCTATCTGAGTATGTCTGCCAATTTTGTCTTCTTCACCTCACGTTATAAACATCTTTTTTTTGGTTCTCGTATTTCTTGCCTTTAAATTTCTTTCCTTCTCTTCATTCCTTTTTACAAGGACCTTCGTCTCTCTCCCCTTCTCTGTCTCACACTGTCTTTTGTGTTAACAGCCTTTCATTTTCTTGCAGTTGCTGAGCCACTGGGTGCACATCTACAATCTTGCCTTTCATTTCATGCTTCTGGAAATGGATGTTTTACTGCCTTCATTAAAGCATGCAGTAGTCAGTGCCGTGTTTTTCCTCTGAAGTTTAGCTCCATGAACCTCGCCATTAGAGGACATTATAGTGCCGGATTTCAGGACACAGTGGAACACTGTATAATTTGATTAGTGTTATTAATCAAATGGAATTCCGCTTACCAGTTCCCTCCCACATTGGCCCCTCGCCCCCTCCTTTCACTTCTGCTTTCCTATTGCTCCCTTCCCTTTTTCTCCTTCATTCGAACATTTTTCTATCATTCATGATCAATGTTAGTTGTAACGTGTTACTGTTATAAAATAACTTCGCCAGTAATGGGTGGTGTAAGGCATTACTCTTTTAAAAATGTAGTAATATTGCAGTTTTACAAGACCGTTACTTGCATCATATTGCTAATACAGGGCTTAAGTACGGTAGCCGAGAGGTGTCAGGCGAAATGCAAAGTCCAAACACTTTGCAAAAGACAAAAAAGCACGAATGCAAGCTGGCACAACACGACTCCCACTTGCCAAAGCATGACTGCAAGTTGGCAAAAACACGAACCCCAATGGCCACAACACGAATGCAAATGGCTCTCAACACAAATGCAAAAGAAAACCACAGAAATGCAAACTGCCACAACATGGTCCCCAATTCCTAAAGCGCGAATGCAAATTTGCAAAAGCACGAACCCCAACTGCCACAATATGAATGCAAATTGCTTGCAACATGTAGAGATGGTCACAAAGCACATATAGCAATAGTAATATAATTTTTTTATTATTTATTTATTTATTTATTTATTTTACTTCTGGGTCGTCCTCTTCCAGTCGTGCTGTGGCTACTTGCATTCGTCTTGCGAGGCATTTGCAGTCATGTTGCGAGCCATTTTCATTCGTGTTGTGGCAATCGGAGTTTGTGCTTTTGCAAACTTGCAGTTGTTGTTTGCAATTGGGAGTCGTTTTGTGCCAGATTGCATTTGTACTTTTTTTCATTTGCAAAGCGTTCGCAATTAGGATTCTTGTTTTTTTTTTTTTTTTTTTGCAAAGTGTTTGGACTTTGAATCTCGCCTGACACCTCTCGGCCACTGTACTTAAAGACCTCTGTTGCCGTAGTGGAATTCCAACACTTGGAAAAATTATTTTTCTCTCAAAAACGACTCCTCTTCCATCTATTTTTTTAATTGCCACCGACCTGTCATACGCACATGTGCAATAGTGGTGATTTCAGTATGAGCGTCATCTGTGTGGTGGAACGTTTTCACATAGTGTAAACGCATTACTAATGACTAACATTTCTATTCGGTGTCAGTGTGTTGGTTGTGGATCCTACATGTTGAGTGCTGTAACGTCTGAGCTAAAGTCACATTCTGGAAGTCAGCGTCCAGCCAATGCACGGGGCATCGGCCAGGGAAATCCAGCTTGGCGTATCAAGGCCGCGGAATCTGATCTTCAGGGTACAAGCTCTAAACCTTATAACTGGCCAGTGACCATGTCGCTGTTTAAACATAGAGTCGGCCGGCACAATAACCATAACCCTTTAATTTTATTTTTTTGTATATGAAAGGTGATTTTTTTTTTATCAAAAATTTCACTCAAAACGGAATGAAGTAGGTGCATATTTGAGAGATGTAAGTACACAGAGAAGAGCAAGAAAACAAATTATCATCATTTTGAATATGCGTTTTACTCATGCTTCACTCAAGCCTCCTACAGTGTATCACAAAAGTGAGTACACACCTCGCATTTCTGCAGATATTTAAGTATATCTTTTCATGGGACAACACTGACAAAATGACACTTTGACACAATGAAAAGTAAGTCTGTGTGCAGCTTATATAATAGAGTTAATTTATTTTCCCCTCAAAATAACTCAAAATATAGCCATTGATATCTAACCCCCTGGCAACAAAAGTGAGGACACCCCTTAGAAACTACATCCCTAAATGTCCAAATTGAGTACTGCTTGTCACTTTCTCTCCAAAATGTCATGTGACTAATTAGTGTTACTAGGTCCATGTGTGCATAAGGAGCAGGTGTGTTCAAATTTGTAGTGCAGCTCTCACACTCTCTCATGCTGGTCAATGAAAGTTCCAACATGGCACGACATGGCAAAGAACTCTCTGAGGATCTTAAAAGACATATTTTTGCGCTACATGAAGATGGCCAAGGCTACAAGAAGATTTCCAACACCTTGAAACTGAGCTGCAGCACAGTGGCTAAGATCATCCAGCGTTTTAAAAGAGCAGGGTCCACTCAGAACATGCCTCGGGTTGGTCGTCCAAAGAGGCTGAGCGTACGTGCTGAGCGTCACATCCAAATGCTTTCTTTGAAAGATCGTCGCAGGAGTGCTGTCAGCATTGCTGCTGACGGGGGGGTCAGCCTGTTAGTGCTCAGACCATATGCCGCACTCTACATCAAATTGGTGTGCATGGCTGTCACCCCAGGAGGAAGCCTCTTCTGCAAACAGTTTGCCGAAGACAAGTCAACAAAGCACATGGATTACTGGAACCATGTCCTATGGTCTGATAAGATGAAGATTTATTTGTTTGGTTCCGATGGTCTCAAGCATGTGTGGCGGGGTTCAGGTGAGGAGTACAAAGATAAGTGTGTCATGCCTACAGTCAAGCATGGTGGTGGGAATGTCATGGTCTGGGGCTGCATGAGTGTTTGAGAGTTACATTCCATTAAGGGAAACATGAACTCCAACATGTACTGTGAAATTCTGCAGCAGAGCATGATCCCCTCCCTCCAGAAACTGGGTCGCAGGGCAGTGTTCCAGCATGACAACGACCCCAAACACACTTCCAAGATGGCCACTGCTTTACTGAAGAGGCTGAGGGTAAAGGAGATGGACTGGCCAAGCATGTTTCCAGACTTGAACCTAATAGAATATCTTTGGGAGATCCTCAAGTGGAAGGTGGAGGTGCGCAAAGTCTCAAATATCTGGCAGCTCCGCAATGTCCTCATGGAGGAGTCGAAGAGCATTCCAGTGGCAACCTGTGAAGCTTTGGTCAACTCCATGCCCGGGAGAGTAAACGCAGTTCTAGATAATAGTGGTGGCCACACAAAATATTGACAGTTGACATTTTGTATGTTAATATTGACAACTTTCACTAAGGGGTGTACTCACTTTTGTTGCCAGGGGTTTAGATATTAATGGCTATATTTTGAGTTATTTTGAGAGGAAAACAAATTGACTATTATATAAGCTGCACACAGACTACTTTTCATTGTGTCAAAGTGTCATTTTGTCAGTGTTGTCCCATGAAAACACATACTTAAATATCTGCAGAAATGCAAGGGGTGTACTCATTTTTGTGATGCACTTTATCTCCCACACTCTTATGTTGTCTTCTGTTTTCCCCATGGCACACTACGGTACCTCCTCGACCAATGAAATGAACGGAATTGTCATTGTTCTGTCAGCTCATTGGTCAGAAAGCAGGAGAGGCGGGGGAATGCGTTCCCCTACATATTCCTGAAAAGCACCATACCAGTATTTGTTCATTCCACAAATACAACACTGTTTTCGATTTCATGATAATACGGGACAATACGAGATGCGTACTTTTGTTCTTAAATCCCGGACTATTCCATTTTTCAAGGGACGGTTAGCAACCCTGGCTATGAGGCTGTTAGCTGCTGAGTTCCACTTGCCATTATATGGTATGTTGTAACAGCATTGGACCAAGATATGTAATATATTATACTGTATAATCTATCAGTTTTTTATTAACGTGCCCCAACACTGGCCTAATAAAGACACTGGACAATACTAATCATCTTTCTGTACTCCCTATGCATCTTGGGCAATTTTGGAATAAGTAAAAAAAAAATACGAATAAGATAACTACTTACTTTCTGCAGGCAATAATAAAGTCATGCAAGGCATTACTATTTCTAACCGTAGTAATATCCAATGTAGCATGTTGCTTTTTTTCAGGAACGACCTCCAACACTGTTCAACCTACACACATTGAGAGTGACAAAATACATTACCCCTTCCCTTTTAAAAAACAATGATTTACCACTTGTTTTCCCTTCCCCTTTTGCAGCCCCACTTGTGTCTAAGCCATGCACCTCCCTCCCTTAGCCAGGGACATAAATCAATTGAGATGAAAGTTCCATAATTGTGCTTGCTGGGAGGGATTTCAGCAAAATTGCGCTATGAATTTTTTAAAGGGTTTTTTTTTTTTTTTTTTTTTTTTTTTTTACTAGCGCCCCAACGGGACTTGGGCGGTGAAGGTAGGTGAGGCCACAAGGATTTATGGGCTTAGATTCTTCATTACTGAAGTAATTTTCCTGCAAATGATAGCGTGTGGGACTGATGCTCCATTTGAGCCCATCTAATCTTTAGCTCCGTCTGTGATTCCCAGTAATTGATTGTTCACATTATATTCAAGGGTCAGTACACACTTTAATTTCATTACACTGGATACTTTTGTTTGAGTTGTTATGACAGTAGAACACCATTTTGATAAAACATATAATTCATCAGCAATTGTTTTTATTTTGCATTTCAATACAAACTACTAGTATAGTTGCGTCTTAGGCTAGCATATGAAAATAATGATTCAATTCCCTTTTGCTGTTACTTTGTTATATTTTCTTTATTTAATGGTGTTGTGGTCTTTGTCATGCTGTCATTTTGTTTTACAAGCATTTTTTTTCCTCCATCCATGATCTTCCCACTATTGCCATCTTCACCTTCCATTCAGTACAAAATGGCTGATATTCTGTCTCCATCTCTTTAGGTGCCGCCAGCATCAGTGACCCTCCTCAAGGTTAGTGCGTCCACAATGCCAAGTTTCATTTTGAATCTTGCCTAGCCTCCACTCAATTTTACAGCTCAGTAGTTTGAGAAGCAATGTGGGTAAATCTGCTGCTAGAAGAAGAAAGATAGTGTTCCAGGAGGTGGGTGGGTGAAAGAAAAATTGTGGGCCCTGTCACCAGTTGAAGTAGATCTCTTTCCTGGCATACGAAGAACCCAAGACAATTAGTCACTTTGCACACTGTCAAACTTGGGACTCACTTAAAGACACTGAAAATATAGCAAAACCACACGCTTTGCTAAATGAATTTATATAAATAAATCCTAGCACTGCAAACTGGACTAAAAAGGCAGATTCAAACAGAATTAATCCCAAAACACAGGGCCCTTGCAAATAAAGAACCCTTCAAATCCGCAGAGCATTATACTACATTGGTGTTGCCTGAAAAATTTTAATGTGAATATTGACCAACTATATAGACCCTACCCACGTGACGTCACAACTCCGCTCTCCTGAATGGTACCGCCCAATTGTCCGTTAAAAACATAGTGTTAACCTGTTATGGCTACGTACATTCCTCCTATTTACGGCGTGTTTTTCTGCTCCTTAACATTAATAATCAAAATGGTGAAGGCGTGTGTCGCTGTTGGTTGCACTAACAGAGAAGATGGAAGGAGAAACTTGAAGTTTTACCGTATTCCGAGGGATCCAAAGAGGAGAGCGAAATGGACGGCTGCAATTCGACGTGAAAACTGGGCACCAAAAAATCACCACAGACTATGTAGTAGTCATTTTATATCCGGTAAGATGCATTTAAGATATACTTAGAGGGTTTTGGGCTGACAAATAACCACAATTAAGATCATTGTTAGGCTAATCGCTGACAACATACACGTATGTATGTAGTGAGAGTGCTATCGCTAAACCATATAAACATTAAAAGCCTTAACTCCATTGACAAACGACATGAAATACATTAGACTTGACAGTGGATGTTAGCAATAACAAAAGATTTTGAATTGAAAATTTCGTAACTCACCTTTCCAAGCACAAGATAGATTCCTGCCGAATTTTCGTGGACGAGGACCTGTTTCACCCAACCAGCAACGAAGTATTTATAAGCCTCCAAGCTCTTGAAGTTTTTCAAATTTTCATGAGAATAGGCTGATTTTGTGTGGACAAGATAATTGTAAATATCAGCGTAGCAGATGTCAGGCAGACAGGGCGAAGACAGTGGGTCGAAAAACATCAATTTGGGCATCAAATATGGATCGGGCGACTGTATAGAACAAAGCTTTTCCACATAACGCCTTTTATGCAACACATCCAGTGAGTTTACGGCATCAGAAAGCACCGGGTCTTCCATGAAATGCATTTTAAATTCCTCGATCAATTGAAACCAATGCTAATACAGAGACAAAATGACGGACAAGTGGGCGGAACCATACAGCGAGCACGTGGTTTTGTGACGTCGGTGGGTAGGGTCTATAGAAGCTCAGAGTTGACAGTTTTAGTGAAACATGCCTACTTGGGTTTTCTCGTTTTAACGTATTGCCAACCTTGTTTTAACATACAGTGATTCCTCGTTTTTCACGTTTAATTGGGACCAGATTTTTTTTTTTTTTTCTTATTCGTGTTCAGTGTATTTATTCAGATTTAGCATTGGAAATATATATGGGGTTTTTTCACTTTTTTTTCCCAAAGTATAATTTTAAAGATGAAAAAAACTTATGTATATGCCGGAAAACACTCAGGTGACTTGAAGTTCCGCTCTGAGACCCCCAATTCGGCCAAATTTCAAAATTGTCTGACATGCATGTGTGATACATCATTGGAAATCTTGAAATCTCTATTTTCTGGGGGAAGAAAACATTTCAACAGGAGGGCATTTCTAAAAAAATAAATAAATTAAAAAAACAGCAAAACCCTATCTGGAGGCCAGAGCACGCGAGAGCAGAAGAAGACGCCATGACTTTAATGAGATATTTTCGTATACTTGTTTCAATCCAAAAACTCCATGTAACATGTATCACTGAGTGTCAAGACACAGTTGTGAATGCCCACAGCTGGATTTTGGGGGGATTTTATGGGTAAAACATGGCAATATAACAAGGGTTGCGATGCAGAAATAGCAGACATCAAGGAGTGGTCGAGATTTTCTTTTTCATATATTTACCCCTTTAAATGATTTTTTTTCAAATGTTCTTTGTTGGATCAATTATTTATCATCTAACATCGGAGAAATATATGACGGTAACAAAAAATTACAATTAAGCGATAGTTATTAGGTAGATATCCTTGACCTTTTTACAGACGCCTTTTTTTTTTTTTTTTTTTTGTGACGTCATTTGTTCAAAAGTTTAAAATATGCGAGTGAATAATTTTTTTAAATCGTTTTTTTTTTTTTTTTAAACAAAATATTAGACATCAATGAATGATTCTAAGCTGAAAACGACAGAAATTTTGAATTTGAATAATATATATGATTAATTACCTTATTTTTATGGCTGGGTTAAAACAAAAGCGGTAGCGTGACGTCTGTAAACAGGGGTTTTCAGGGTAGAACGGACAAATTAAAAAGAGTTCGGGGGCTTCATGCACGCACCATGAATCTGCAATGGCAGCATATAGACATATTGTTCTATCAAACACAACAGTTGTTTTGGCTTAAAATACAGCAGTTTCTTTTAAAGAGGAGTGCAAGAGCAGAAACTGCTTTTTCAGTCTTGTCTGTGTTTTCCACCATATATATTTCATAGTTGGTTTTTAAACACTTCAAACGTAATAACTATGATAAGTTTTAAGCATGTTACTGTCCCACAATTTTTTTAAAACAAGAATAAAGCAGAAAAATGCTTGGCTTTATTAAATGCTTCATTAAGTGAGTCCACTCAAATCCGCTCAAGCTGCTCACTTACACACAATGAGTTGCCACAGCAACTGTTTAACAAGTTAAACAATGATTGACGCGTGTGGCGCTTTGAAGTCCACTTCACTGACAAGTTCAAACATTAAACGTCTGTCAATCATTGTTAACTATAATAAGCAACTCCAGTTCACTCACTGCCTGACCAACAGAAAGCAGGGAGAAGGAGCGAGGGAGCGAGAGTTAAACTACGCGATCGGCTCGGGACAGCTCATCTGTATTTTTCTTTTTTTTTTTAATTGAAAAAAAAATCCACGGTGAACTGATGGTGCGAAGTTTGAAGCGTAAAGTAGCGCGGGATCACTGTATTAACATCTTTTTTTAACGTACTGATAACTTTGTTTGAACGTAGTCCTAACTTATTTTCAATTGAAAAAAAATTGGCGATGGACTGAGGGCGGGAAGTTTGAAGCAAGAAGTAGCGAGGGATCACTGTATTAACATCTTGTTTTAACATATGAACATCTTGTTTTAACACACTGATAACTTTGTTTTAACATAGTGCTAACTTCGTTTTAATGTAATGCCAACCTTGTTTCAACGTATTGGCAAACTTGTTTCAACAACTAGTTAGTGGCAAAGGCTAAATGCTAAAAACATTACCTTTTCCCATAGTTAATCAGGTTTTGGACGTGTAGGACTTTGTTTTTGACAACGTGACGACGTGACGGAGAGGTTAACTATGGGAAAAGCTTATGTTTTTAGCATTAAGCCTTCGCCAATAACTAGTTGTTGAAACGAGTTTGCCAATACGTTGAAACGAGGTTGGCAAAACGAGGTTATCAATATAATAAAACGAGATGGTAATACTTTAAACGAGTTGTCAATAAGTTAAAATGAGCTGGCAATACATTAAAACGAGAAAGCCCTGGTAGAACTGTTTCAGTAGCACTGGCAGCTTTGCACTGTACTGGAACTTTTAAAAAAATCTTGGTTTCACATTTCCCCCCCATAGACAAAATATTTGTTTTGAGAGTCCCTCAATCAAGATTTAGTTGGTCCATGACTGCAAGTTTTTTACACATAGCTCCATGGCCATGTGATTATGAATAGTAAAAAACTTGCAATACGCTGTACAGTATATGTAAACAACTTTTATAGTCATCTTAAATGTGTTTGATGAGGTTGAGTTCAGGGCACGTTAGTAAGTTTTCTCCTATCCAAATATCCCGAAACGCAAGGAAGAAAAAAATAAGTCTTCTTTTCCAGGAAAAGGTGTGTACTGTTATGTTGGCAAACACATTGTACACTAAATACATTATCCTGAAAAACAAGCATGCCATTTTCCAGGGAAATTTTTGTTATATGTTATTCAGTTAATACTCATTTTTTATGCCAAATATTCATCAAGCACATGCTCAAGAACTAAAATGAAGCTTGACTGAAGTGGGTGGGGCGTAAAAGATCAGGCAGTAAAAGAGATAAAAGTTTGTCCTGGGCCCTCTAAAAAGACTCAGTGTGACCAATCGAGGTGAAGTGGATGAATGAGGCCATTCACCGGGCATAATGAAAGAGCTCCTGCTGGGCTCTAAATGAGGGTGGACCCATCTGCACCACATAGGCGTGCACAAACCAGTGACCTTGAAAATTACCCAGCAAGCACTTTGGGATAGTCACCCCAGCAACAGGCTGGGGTTTGCATGGTAACCAGGCCTTTCAGTCAGTGCCTGGCAGTTTCTTGAACAGAGTGCAGCTTTAGTGCATTGAAAGAACTCCACATGAAATCCAACTCGTAGGACATCCCAATGGGAAGACAAACAGTTATATCACCCATCCAACCATTCATACATCCATTCTTCCATCCATCATCTGCCGCTTTAGCCAGGGTTGGGTCACGGGGGCAGCAGCTTTAGCAGGGACCCAAACTTCCCTCTCCCCAACCACTTCAACCAGCTCCTCCGGCCAGATCCCAAGGCGTTCCCAGGCCAACCGAGAGACATGGTTTCTCCAGCCTGTACTGGGTCATTCCCGGGGCCTCCTGCTGACATGCCCGGAACACCTCTTCAGGGAGGCGTCCGGGAGGCACCCAAACCAGATGCCCGAGCCACTTCAACTGGCTCCTCTCACCGCGGAGGAGTAGTGGACACCGAGTCCCTCCTGGATGACCGAGCTTCACACCCCAGTTATATCACGTGAAGCTTTATTGGCCAGAGAAAGTTACCGATGTCAACAAATTCCAACTTCCTGTCCTCAATATAGGATTTGACCCAGTTTAGAGTACCGTATTTTTCGGACTATAGGTCGCAGTTTTTTCATAGTTTGGCTTGGGATGTGACTTATACTCAGGAGCGACTTATGTTTGAAATTATTAACACATTATAATATCATTTCACATGTTATTTTGTTGTGACACTGATGGTTTGGTAAACTTGTTAGCATGTTCTTTATGCTATAGTTATCTGAATAACTCTTAATAGCTATGACCACGTTCGCGTTCTGCCTTTGGCAATGTGTGTTCAATTGTATTTTTGACTTTTTTTATATTGAAATGCATGCTTATAGTTTGTGGCGCTTTAACGCCCACGTGGGGGTGCACTGGCACTTGTTTACGTGAAGAAGAGCGCTCACGCGCCAGAAGAAGACCAACAGCTACCTAGCTCTGAGTGAGTGGGCGAGTTAGCGAGAGAGAAACAAGGCTGCGAACCTACGTTCATTGTTTATGCTTGTAAAATATCTCCACAGAGGCAATGCCTGTGTGTGTCATCATCTTTTCTGTTTTTGTTGTGTGTTTTCCACCCGCGATCGGACACTTAGAGCCAGTTGTGTGTTTATTTGAACGATGCGCTAATGCTAGCGAACGCATGCTAACCGTTTGTGTCATGTCATTGCTGTAAAAGCAACTAATTATCATTTATTTACGTCGATACGAACCTGTATGGTATCGAGGACGAAATTGATTCGGACATCCAGCATCGTCATGTGGGAGTTTAGCCCGCTGAATAGCCAGGACCGAGCCGTAGCGTTCTGGTGAGGACAGTATATTCGCATTTCGTTGTTCATGCACTGTACACTGTACACTTATTCAGCATGTTGTTCTCTATTGTATTTTTATATTAAATTGCCTTTCAAGATGACATGTCTGTTCATTGTGTTGGATTTTATCAAGTAAATTTCCCCCAAAAATGCGACTTATACTCCGGTACGACTTATATATGTTTTTTTTTTCTCTTCGTTGGGCATTTTATGGCTGGTGCGACTTATACTCAGGTGCAACTTGTAGTCCGAAAAATACGGTAGTCACCAGAGATACCCACCCACTGTTCTAATCAGTGGTCATATGGTCTATGTCAAAGGCAGCACCTGAGGTCCAACAGACCTAAGAATTAGACTTTGCCCAGATCTGTGTTTGGACTAATATCATTTGTCACCTGGATCAAAGCTCTGTCAGTGCTCTGATAGGGCCTGAATCCTTATTAGAAGATACCAAAGGCATTATTAGCAGGGAGAAAGTAATTCAAGATGTTGTTTTTTTATCTTTTTGTCTTTTTGACTTTTATCTGTATTTGCCCAAGAAGGGCGAATTTGACACATTGCAGGTCAGTAGCTGTTCAATACTATGGCATCAAGATTGCTCTTCTTTAGAGGAGACTTAGGCTACGTTCATACTACAGGTCTTAATGCACGAATCCGATTTTTTCGTGTTTTTTCGACTCGAGTGAGGCATTAACTTGACGGTCTGAACGTGACAAGTCGCATAGAACGGGACCATTTCAAATCCGATCTGGGTCACTTTCGTATGTGGTCTAAATCCGATCTGGGCCACATTTTTCCAGACTGTCGCGGCCGTCTGTACTGTCCAGTCCCGCAAATCGGATTTCATGCAGCAATTACGTCATCAAATAGCGAGAGAGTCGTTACCGTAGCGATGCACCTGTGCGTTATTAGCGCCTAGCTTGCAGTGAACACGGCTTTCGGGGAAGGGCTGAGCTTCACAACAGTCATAAAAAATAAAAATGGGTTGAGGATAAGCCTGAGAATGCTTAGTTTTCTCTGTTACAAGTGAGCAATATTTCAACATTGCTTACACGGCCGAGAGAGAGTCGGGGCAAACTGCCCATATGTGTGTGACGTGCACGGACAGTGCGTGCGTGCTATCGATCCATATAAACTTTGAATATAAGCCTAAACGGGGATTATTTATGTCTGTTATTTGTGTCCTCCTTTTGAAAAGCAAAACATGTTATCCCTGGAATGACGGATGACGTGTTTTGTTTTGATGCTTCTGCGCATGCGGGTCTTCTTGCTTAGCGCGTGTCGGACTGCGAATTAGTGTGCATGCGTAATACTTGAACGGTCTCAATGGATAAAAGCAGTCTGAACGGGCACGCCAAAAAAACGGATATGACAAAAAATTGGATTCGTGCATTAAGACCTGTAGTATGAACGTAGCCTTATTGACAGGGTTTTATAAAGGCATTTCGAAATGTTTTGCCTGATGCAGTGTTGATTGATAAGCGCGCTGTGACAAGAAACTGCTCAAAACAGACTAAAAATGTAGCGAGGAACTCATCAAGTCGCTTGTCGATGGACTCTGACTGCAGATGGTCACTTTGATTGTTTGTCAGTAGCAGTTATGAAATGAGGCAACTCTTTTCACTAGAACTACCAAGGAGGGATCAATTGATCCAAATCACTTTTGTAACCAGAGAAGGATCATTTGACCCTAATTAGCATATCTTTTGTAAGCACTATGGTCCTCATTAGTCATTCCCAATCAGACTCGCAAAACCACAGGGTTGGAATGCTGTAATTAGCATCTTGAATGTTTGCAGGGCAGGGGTGCCTTGGCTGATGGGGGAAGGGTAAACTGGTGTTATTCTAGCTGGCAGGTTGTCGCTTTCAAGCCCAGAACGCAGGTTGTGGTGAAAAAGCTACCATAAAATAGACCAAATTGCTGACAGGATGTTACTTTTCTTTTTAAGTGTTTACGTGTTCCTTCAACTCTTCCAGTTTTATCCTCTGTGTAAACCAAATGGAACATACTAGTCAGCTTTTCTTTTTTTTTTTTTTCTTTTTTCTTTTTTTCAAACTTCATGCATGGAACCATACTTTGGTCAGACTTATAGTATGCTTTAAATATACTGTATGTGTGTGTAAACTGTATGGAGGCAGAAAGGTGCCATTGGCTGGTTGTCTGAGGCAATTAACACCTTTTGAGGTCATTTTCTCTCCCCCTTCCGAATAGGCTTGTTCAGTTGGACAAAACAGTTTCTGCTTGTCGGACAGTGGACTTCCCAGGACAACCTTTTTACATCTTCCAAAATCTGCAGTTTGCCTACACTGCTGGCCAAAAGTATTACCACCCCTGCAATTCTGTCAGATAATGCTTATTTTCTTCCAGAAAATGATTACAATTACAAATGCTTTGGTAGTAATAGCTTCATTTTTTTTTTTTGCTTGCAATGAAAAAACACAAAAGGGAATGAAATGTTTTTTTTTTTTTTTTTTTTAAATCATTATCATTTTACACAAAACTCCAAGAATGGACCAGACAAAAGTATTGGCACGCTCAGCCTAATACTTGATAGCGCAACCTTTAAACACATTAACTGTGAACAACCGCTTCCAGTATCCATCAATGTGTTTCTTACAATGCTCTTCTGGAATTTTTGATTTTTGGAGCCAACTGCTCCAGGTCTCCCCTAGCACCCCTGCAATTCTGTCAGATAATGCTCAATTTCTCCCAGAAAATGATTGCAATTACAAATGCTTTGGTAGTAATATCTTCATTGATTTTACTGGCAATGAAAAAACACAAAAGAGAATGGGGAAAAATATAAATCATGATCATTTTACACAAAACTCAGAAAATGGGCCAGACAAAAGTATTGGCACCCTTTGAAAAATTAAGTGATGCTTCTCTAATTTGTGTAATTAACAGCACCTGTTACTTACCTGTGGCACATGACAGGTGGTGGCCAGTGCAGCCAATTAAAATGGATTAAAGTTGACTCAACCTCTATCCTGTGTCCTTTTGTGTACCACATTGAGCATGGAGAAAAGAAAGAAGACCAAAGAATTGTCTGATGACTTAAGAAGCAAAATTGTGAGGAAGCATGGGCATTCTTAATGCTACAAGTCCATCTCCAAAGACCTGAATGTTCCTGTGTCTACCCTGCACAGTGTCATCAATAAGTGTAAAGCCCATGGCACTGTGGGGGGGGGGGGGGGGGGGGGGGGGGGGGGGAATGAGACCTTCAAAGAAAAGAACATGGTCCCCACAGTAAAACATGGTAGAGGTTCCCTGATGTTTTGGGGTTGCTTTGCTACCTCTGGCACTGGACTGCTTGACCATGTGCATGGCATTATGAACTCTGAAGACTACCAACAAATTTTGCAGCATAATGTAGGGCCCAGTGTGAGAAAGCTGGGTCTCCCTCAGAGGTTATGGGTCTTCCAGCAGGACAATGACCCAAAACACACTTCAAAAAGCACTATAAAACTGTTTGACAGAAAGCACTGGAGACTTCTAAAGTGGCCAGACCCAAATCACATGGAACACCTGTGGAGAGATCTGAAAATGGCAATTTGGAGAAGGCCCCCTTCAAATTTAAGAGACCTGGAACAGTTCGCCAAAGAAGAATGGTCTGAAATTCCAGCAGAGCATTGTAAGAAACTCATTGATGGATACCGGGAGCGGTTGTTCGCAGTTATTTTGTCTAAAGGTTGTGCTACCAAATATCAGGCTAAGGGGGCCAATACTTTTGCCCGGCCCCTTTTTGGAGTTTTGTGTAAAATGATAATGATTTAATTTTTTTTCATTCTGTTTTGTGTTTTTTTTTTCATTGCAAGCAAAATAAATGAAGATATTACTACCAAAGCATTTGTAATTGCAATCATTTTCTGGGAGAAAATGAGCATTATCTGACATTATTGCAGGGGTTTGGCCAGCACTGTAGGTGTTTTAGGTTGTTGCTGAACCAATGTTTCCTTCTGCGTGCTCTTCGCGCCCACATGAGAGTGAGCCAATTCTTTTGCAAGACCCACCAAGGAGTGGTCTATTGTTTGACAAAGCCAAGGATACCCTGTATTTGCAAATATTCAAGATGCTAATTGCAGCTATCCAGAGTGAAACCCCTCCCTTCACACCTAGGCAGCGACTACCGTGGGGTGTGTGGGGGGGGGGGACCTGCTTGTTTGTTTTTTTTGAGTGGTCTATTGTTTGACATAGCCCAGTAGTCAGTTTGTTATCGGGGTCACTTGACGCCTTTCTGGTACTTCTTTATAGCCCCAAAAAACCCGGTAGTGTCAGTTATTAAATACCTGACTGCAAAAGTGGAATATTGTGTTCTGGAAATCAAGAGTTCTAATGCCTTGATCTTTACCATTTAAGAATACAAAGATCCCTCGCCAAGTCACGTTTAGAAATTTGCGGTTTCACTTGTTCCGGGATTTTTGAGCTACTGTATATGACTCCCTTGACACCTGTGCATTGTGTCATCTTTATCATCATCATTGTCAATCAAGAAAGGAGCCGCTGGAGTCTAATGTGTTTTTTTATTTAAAAATGTTATGTGCTGCTCAGAAGATATACAGAGACAGTTTTAGGAGACTGTGAAATAGATATGCTTTCCGAGTTACCAGATGGAAGAAATTCCTCACCCTTGGGGCACTGGATATTAAGTTTACAAGGATCCTGAAGCATCCGGTCCATTGCATTGTATCTGTGTTTTTTGGCTTAATATATTCAGTCTCAATGAGCCAGAGACATGCAGGTCATTGAAGTTCTATTCCCATCGCCGGTTCCCCTCACGGAACTTTTGACAGCATGAAATGACAATCCGCCCCTGCATGCATCTCCCACGTCAAAGAGTAATGAGATTGTGCTGCTGGAAATATTACTACAAAGCATCAGGCCCACACTCGCTTCTGACTGCACCTTCAAACAGCACTGCCTGCCAGCTTGCCTGCCTGCTAGAAAAGAAGCGAACAAAAAACAATCAAAATCAGAGGCAGAGAAATGGCAAGGGAAGCTCCCCGTGCAGAGACAAAAGTACACACCAAGGCCTTTTATCCTTGGAGTGATTAGAAATCTGAAATCGTTTTAAAACCCTGCTTTGAGTGCGTTCCACAAACGAAAGCGTTGCTCACTGTTTCTCGTCACTAACTGCCAGTGATCTGGTCTCTAATTGCGGTGTCGTTGACAAAGCACGTGTGGCTGTGAGATTTTTGCTAAGTTTCCTTTCAGATTCCTGACTAAAGGCACTGATTGGGGAAAATACTGATTCTGAATCTTACAGTACTATATATCACCAACTAATTGCTTTGTGCATAAAACCGTACCTAATGCGTACACTAATGGACCTTACACGGCGTAAGTACGTGAAGAACTTATTGCTTTATTAAGTCATTATACTTTAAATTTGATCCACTTTACATATCTAAAATTTTTTACTGAGATACCCAGAGGAAAAACAAGTTTGACAATAGTGTGACTGTGAATCGTTCCTAATGGTATAAAAGTAAGACTGGTAAGAGCCTTCTGAATTATCCGTTTTGGATTCTTTACTGTTAATCAGTGTTGGGAATAAATATATAAATAACGCCGTTACATAAAGGAGTTATTTTTTTCAGTAATGGGGTAATCTAACTAATTACTTTTTCTGCCGTTACAACGCCGTTACCGTTACTGACGGTCAAAAGCGGTGCGTTACTTCAGATTCAGATTCAGAGTTTAATTGTCATTGTCAAGATATCAACGAAACTGTGATTGGAGTTCCAACAGTACGACGAGTTAGTTTCCATTAAAGTGCTTGGTGCAGTGCAAGATAAAGGTAAAGTGTCCCTAGTGCCCCCAAAATCCCACCATAAATAATACACAATATTGACAAATTTACATAACCATTTACGCCCCCTCCCCCACAGTGTCAAGTGCATACTAATGACCGCATAACCATAACAGCAACTTAAGTGTACTTGCGAATTCATACTGACTTTGAATAAATTGAAGAAACCACCAGCCGTAGCGAGTCTATTATGCTCTGTTTATTTGTCATCCAAGACTTTGGGTGCGTTCAGGTTCATGGCAATGAAAATAGTAAACACACATAGCCTACCTTTGCAAGAACAATGGAGTTGCCGTTTGATACGGTCATAATGTACAGGTCCTTCACCCATCCGCAGCAAAACTGTTCGTAGCTTTGTAGCGATTTGTAATGTCGGAATCGCTGATGAGTTTAGTAACATACACCAAACAATAAATACAGCAGAATGTCCATTTCGCGTAATTGTGGAAGCCCGTCGATATCTTTACTCCATTTGTCTTCGGCTTGCTCATAATGGTCAACATTGTTCACATCCGTAAGTTTGATCACATATCTGTTCTTCGCCTTAGTAACGAGTTTGTCTGTTTATCGAACTGGCAAGTTTAATGTGAGCCAGACCTGCTTCCAATACGGCTGCGTTGTTGTCAAATCTCACGTGATCCCCCATTCTGTGACATAAACACTCGACCAGCGCACGTACTTCAGAGCCGGTGTTCTGCCAAAATCTGCTACATCGGAGAAACGTCCTACACGAGTCGAATTTGACACCCAAAGTACTACCGTGCGCTCTGAACTTGTTTTGTTTAGATGCATACAGGAATAACGTATTAAAAAATGTCTGCAGAAAATACTTAAATGTAGTTATAGCAAATAAGGACGGTTTAAATACGCTACGTGACTAATGTGGTCAACTGCTTCAAAGCTAACACAAAAAAACACAACGGTTAAAAGTATGAGCGGGTAATACATGCAAAAAGTATCTTTGAGGCAGTGAAAAGGTTCTAAATAACTAAATAAAAACAAAAATAGTGAGTACTCGCCGCTTCTAACCGATGTGCGTATGCGTGTGGATGCATGCGCAAGCGCGCTGAGCATTGTGTAGGACGTTTCGTCGCGTAGTAAGGAATGGCCGAACACCTGTTGTTTATATGTGAATTGTCTCGCCCTATGTTTGTATATGTGTATTTGTTGTTAATAAAGTTTGTTTAAAAAAAAAAACAAACAAAAAAACTTTACTTTAAAGTGTAATTTATGTCCCGGGGCAAAGCTTTTGTCAGCATCTGTTGTAAGCATTTCAAATCTGTTTATTTTTGTTGCACTTCAAGAGTAGGATAAATCTGTTGCTGGTGAAGTGCAATAAATATTACATGGTTCTATAACACAACTACCTGTCCGTTCTTTTCTATTCAACTGACTCGAATACTGCTCTGAAAATTTCAAATTCTTTGACATACTGTACAACAACTTCTTTTTAAAGTAACAGAAATAGTTACTTTCCCTGGTAACTAGTTACTTTTACGAAAGAGTAATTCAGTCACTAACTCAGTTACTTTTCGGAAGAAGTAGTGAGTAACTATAACTAATTACTTTTTTAAAGTAATGTGCCCAACACTGTTGTTAATGCACCAAATTGTTGGAGATCTGAGGAGTAAGCAAGAAAGAGTAAAAGAAAGATAGGCAGCTTGAAGAATTTGCAGTAGCTGGAACAATAAAAGGGAGCAAAAGAAACACAGTGAAAGCATAGTTCATAAAAATCACTATTATAACAACATTAATTGATGCTGCTGAGCACCATATGTGGTGCCATATGGAAACGTTGCCCCAAAGGCCTGCTTATAATAGACAGCCCGCAGTGGTGCACACAACTTGGCACATTTACAAACAAGGGACGTCCCATTAATATGAGCCACACAGACCGAGCAAGAGACAGCAGAGAGGGAGTGCGAGGATGGCGGAACGATGAAGCGGTGAGGGGGGAAAGCAGTTAGCATGTTACACATTTTCTTTGGTCGGCATCTTTAATATGATCTCCGGCTCTCCTCATATTTAGTACCGAAATGACAGTCTTACAGTACCTGTTTGGAAAGCTGGGGGTATTAAAACCGATTGCATGTAACATCTTAAAATTATTTAATTACACTGTTAACTATGATATGCTGTCCATTTAGAGTTCGTCAACTTTCGCACCAACCACAGTGGTAGTTGGAATTGTTGTAGTATTTGCATTACTCATACTAACATGCATGTAATTTGTTCCAGGACCTGGTTTGTATGTCGAAATAGTCATATGTCGAGCGGGATTTTCCCATAAGAATACTTTATAATTCAATTAAATTAGTTGCACAGCCCAAAAGCCTACTCCAAATCCTTAACAAATACTGCAGGTACAATTACATATAGCAATTACTCATAGCAAAACAAATAAATTATAAATACAAATTGTAATAATAATGTAACGAATTTGGGTTTAATGTGGCTGTTGGGTTTTGCATGCTGCTCCTGAACGCGCCGTGTGACTGACGAAAGAGTGAGTGAGGTGCGGCAGAGTTTTTACTTCTCCTTTCCATGTTCGTTTATTGGCGTCGACTATTGCGAACAGTATTCATGTTGTGTTCCACAAGTTCTGAAAATAATGTTAAAAAACCTGATGAAGCTGGCTACTTTCTTGCCCGTATTGCAATAATAATAATGAGAATCATCCTCGAAATAGTAGATATATTCCAGCTAGATTGTGGAGCCAGTTGACGTGCGCACCACGCTCATATTTTTCTATCATTTCCTTCTTAATTTCAATGGTAAGCATCACCTATTTTTCTTTTTTTTTCACCACCTCCACTAACCTTCTTGAGACCCATGTTGATTTCTCTCACAAGAAAATCCGCCGTGCATCTGTCTTGCGAGAAAACAATGAAATTGCGACGCTGGCATAAATCGTCGCGTTTCGAGAAGTTCGTCATATATCGAGACAAATGACAAGTCAAATTTTAAGTCCGATGTCGAAAAGATCGCATGTTGAGGTACCACTGTACGCACAATCGCATAAGAAAATAAAATGCACAAGTAAAATTATTTCATGACATCCTAATTTGCTGGGTGTACTGTAGTAACCCTGTTTAATTTCATGTGTTATCTTATTTTGTTATCTTAATAGCATTGTAAAAACTTGTCACTGGGAATGCCTCCACAAGATGCTTACGTATAGGGCTTGGTTATCTGGCAAGAATTTTTATTTCTATTTTTTCATATTGTTCGATTACAATTTCACCACAACTTTTCACATGTTGATTTTTATATTGTGTTTTAATTGAGAATTTTAACAAATGTGTATTGAAAACTCAACTTTTATTAATATGTAAAGAAAATATTAAACAACATAAAAAGGTCAACTCTCATGACTGCACTCAGCACTACTTTGAGTAATCATGTTTCTTTTGAAAGATAAGCAGGAAAATGTCAACTCCAATAGCGTACCACACGAAAGCTATTTTTCAACCGCAAGGCTAAGTGACGTCATCATCGTAAACCGAAAGGGGGTCAACATAGGAGCGTGCCGCATACAAGCAATGCTAGTAATGCTTGTTTTCTGCCGGTAATATTTCAAAAAAGAATATGCCGATTAAACACTGCTGCCATGGAACTTGTAGAAACGACTCTAGACATTACGACTGTCCACATATGAAGGATGTTTTCTTCATACGTTTCACCGAAGCCAAAAACTCAGAGGAAAAAAATGTGAACAATGGATCAGCTTGTGCGGACGTCCGAAAGACCAGTTCAGTGCCAGAAAGGTGAAGCCATTCACCTTCATATGCAGTAAACATTTTGTCGGGGGCCATGGTCCTACAGATCAACAGTCCTGCTTCAAAGACGTAGGCCATTTTGATATTTTTTTTACTTATTTTTTAGCGTGGCGTTTTGCCGTGTTGCTTCTGTCTGACAATTGAATGACTTGAAAAAAAATGTA
This sequence comes from Corythoichthys intestinalis, assembly GCF_030265065.1. NCBI lineage: Eukaryota > Metazoa > Chordata > Actinopteri > Syngnathiformes > Syngnathidae > Corythoichthys > Corythoichthys intestinalis. The sequence continues at coordinate 35,550,915 of NC_080397.1, forward strand.
AAAAAGAAAATAATAATAATTTATCACAACAGTCATGTAGGCCTATTTTTATAAATAAAGATATTTAAATAAATTTGCCATGTTTGGCAGTGGTCTTTTTGTAGTAAGCCTGCTCATGCCTACAGGTAGCATCTAAATTTAACACCTTTACCTTTTCTGTTGTAAAGGAACAACCTTAGTAAGGGAGAAGTGTAAATAAATTGACTGAATTAAGATTTTTTTATCAATGAAAAAAATAAAAGTGTTCGTTGGATGTCACTAAGTAGCATTTGCGATCGCTACACAAAAATAGCAATATAAATGACCCCCAAGAACTGTCAGAGATGTAAGACAAACGGAGGATATAATATTTAAGAAAGACAGGGCATATGGTGGTAAAGGATAGCTTGTTGAAACAGGAGAATGTTATCGTCAGTGCCGTAAGGCAATGCACACAAAAAAAAGGTGTCGATTAAAAAGCTACCTCTGGATCAGGTCTGCTCTTTTTCCCGTCTTTTTTAGCCCTCGACACTCAAGCCATCTCTTTAACTGAACATTTGTATGTTCTTCCACATCTTTACCAGTGAATTTGGTACGATCAACATCATTTTCGGACAGAATTAATAGGTTTAGCTTAGGAAACATCTCATTCGTACACTATTTACATGTATCTAGCATGAGGGACAAGCACGGGTTTGATCCCCCTAGCAACAGTTGCTAACGTCATAAATATTAATGAGTAAAGGTGACGTGTTACATGCTGTACGCAATTGGCTTTAGTACAATGCCCATTTCCAGTTTGTTTGAGGACATACAGTCACGGCATCAAAATCAACCTCTAATTTTTCATATCACAATCATATCATCACCCAACCCTACCGAGGTATATTAGAGCTGCTCCAATAATTCGGTACCTGAAACGTGACTAAAAATGTGTCTGTTGTTTTGGTCCGAAACACTTTTTAAGCCAAAAATACAATGCTGAAACTAGAAGTTGTAATGAAGCCAGCAAAAAAAAGAGATTGTCAACGATCCTGTTGAATTTCATTGAATGTGAGGCAAAACAAGAATAACATACAGCTGTTTCCTTGCTGCCACAAAGGAAAGGCAGATGACGAGCAACCCCAAGTTAAGGGATACACACTCAGGGAGGAAGAGGGAAAAAGCTTTCCACTCTGTGATGTGCACTGATGTAGCTCCAGCTCCAGGTCAAATGCTGCCAGTGTTTTGTGTTCATCTTCATCTCGTCTCCCCAGCGCTCCTCTAAATTATTCACAGCCTGAAGATGTGCAATGTGGTTGCCTCTCTCCTCCTTCATTCTACAGAGCTCTCTGTCTTCCTCGCTCTGCTTCATATCATTTCCAGTCTTTGTCATGTGGAGGCTTGTTCCAGAGGCAACAAACTCCTCACACAGCGACTTTATCTCCCATTCATCTACCATCGACTATTCACCTTTCAGCACTGCCTTAATCTCTAACACTGCTCCTCTTATGGCCCCCGTGCATCTTCAAGTTTTCTGGTTGATGTAGAACGCAACTGTTTGTCTTGTTTTGTTTTTTTCCTTACAAAGTATGCATACAATACCTCTTAAAATTTTCATTTAACTTTCCCACCTTTTATGTTTGGGAGCATTAATTTAAAAAAAAACTTGTCTGTCTTTTTAAGGAGCATTTGGAGAAACTACCATAGCCTTGTGAACTTGTAGACTACTAGCTTAGAATTTTTTTATGGGCCTACTAAATATTTTAAGGGTCGCAATAAGCTTGCCCCTATCTCACCTGACTTTGGGCTAAATTAAGACTACAACTTGGACTTGTATCGAGTGAACCATAGACCGCCACATAATGTAACCAACAACTATTTCCACTCACATAATAAATAGATATGTGCTGTGCTACCTCTGTGTAAGTCAGGTGAATAAAACACTTCCATCTGTTTCTTTGTCTGATACCAATTTAAAAAGATTTATTTCTGTTAATCCAACTAACCTTCATTAATAATATACTGGCGATGTACAGTATGTCAATAAAAATCTAACCCTAATCTTAGGGTGTATTCACAACAGGAAAGTCCATAGAACGCTTTATTTGGTCCATACCAAAATACCGTATTTTTCGGACTATAAGTCGCATTTTACATTGTTTACGCAAAGAAGAGCGCTCATACGCCAGAAGAAGACGGACAGCTACGCCACGTCTCTGAGCGAGTGAGAGAGAGAGAGAGAGACGGCTGCGAACTTACGTTCATTGTTTATGCTTGTAAAATATCTCTTCAGAGGCAACGCCTGTGTGTATCATCTTTTCTCTTGTTGTTCTGTGTTTTCCACCCACGATCGGACACTTAGAGCCAGTTGTGTGGTTGTTTGAACGATGTGCTAATGCTAGCGAACGCATGCTAACCGTTTGTGTCATTGCTGTAATAGCACCTAATTATCATTTATCGAAGTTGATGCAAAGCTGTTTGGTATCGAGGATGAAATTGATTCAGCAAATTATACGGACGTCCAGCATCGTCATTTGGGAGTTTACCTCGCTGTATAGCCAGGACCGAGCCATAGCGGCCTGGTGAGGACATATTCGCATTTCGTTGTTCATGCACTGTACACTGTACACATATTCAGAATGTTGTTCTCTATTGTATTTTTAAATTAAATTGCCTTTCAAGATGACATATCTGTTCTATGTGTTGGATTTTATCAAGTAAATTTCCCCCAAAAATGCGACTTATAATCTGGTGCGACTTATATATGTTTTTTTTTCTCTTCGTTGGGCATTTTATGGCTTGTGCGACTTATACTCAGGTGCAACTTGTTGTCCAAAAAATATGGTACATTTAGTCTGGAAGTGAACCAGGATTTGACAACAAACCTAGGCATGTGCAAAAATTGTTCAATCATTGGACAAGACGGTCTGGGCGCGGTAACACGGTAAAATAAATAAATAGATAATCATGGAGCTCTGCAGAGAGCTCTGGAAAGTACTGCAAATGTGCTCATAATGATGTGTTTTATCCAATTACAATTTGTGGGAAATTTGGAGCATCAAAAGGGTATGTCAATTCAGCCATGGTCCGGACCACAGTGCGGTTGCTTTCACACCCATTGCGAACCGCTCCACGGTCTGCTTGGAAGCGAACTGAGACCACCTCTACAGCGAGGTCCCGGACCGGTTGTTTGGTCCGCACAAAAGTTTGCTGGTTTGTATTCACTCCAGCCCAAAAGGTGCGCACCACAGACTTTTTTAGTTTGGTCTGGACCAAACAGTGCAGGTGTGAATACGCCCTTAGCCAAGTTGTGAAAAGAACCAAATGTGATAATGTAGGTAAGTGTTCAAAATTGACCCAGCATGACACTCACTATTAGGAAATGTAAACACAATACTTTACTAGGTTATAGAAATGATTGAAATCATGAGTTCACCAATCCGAAAAGGTACCAAAATAAACCCTCAACATTTACAATAATTGTACAGGTAGTCTGTGGGTTACAAATGAGTATGTTGATTTTTGGGGAGCTGCTTGGCACTGCTGACCTACAGGAGACATCGCCATATCATATATTTTTATGACTGTGAGGCATTCTTTATGTCTATGTGTGCGTTTTTGTTTCATATGTATAGGTCCTTTTTGTTTTTTTCTTTTTGATTCAGGCAGTACTGCCCCCCCCCCCCCCCCCCATACATTATGGTCACTCAGATTATGAGTTTGATCCCATTGCTAAAGATGTATGCCAAATTTAACTTCTGTGACTGGAAAACAATGAAAAGAAAATTGAAGAAATATATATATATATATATACTTATGTGATAATCTATGTACATCAAGGATTTGTTCAGACAATATTTTGCTAAAATAATACCGTCCCTACCAGACACACACACAAAAATTAACGAATCACTCATGTGGTTGGGAGACAAATTACTGTAATTATACACTTAGCCAGTAGGTGGTTCCGTGGACACATGACGCTCCAAGAAATGAACCCTTTCTCAAACCAATTTGCTCAAGTGGTACAATGCCTCATGAGGCTTCATATCGCCATCACTAGTCAGAAGACTATAAACAAACAGCGTACTGTAGAATTTCTGTGACTGTGGAGTTGGACTGTATAGACAACAAACGGCGAAGACACTTTGGCACAAGATTAAGGAGTGACAAACAATTTAAGCACATGAGGAATGGGGCACTGGTGGGACCAATTGGTAATCACAATCAGAGAATAGTGAGGCAACAGGAAGGGTGAGTGGTGGAAACAGGAGTTTGAGGTTTCAAAATATAAAAGGATGAGACACGACAATAAACCTAGACAGGACAGAACCCTTCCCCTGGCATGACATTAATTACCCTTAAATACCCCCTAAATCTCAAAATAACTATCCAAAAACATGTATTATATGTCATTGTACTGTCCTCACCAAGACGTTGGAGCTTAATCCTAGCTAGACAGCGAGTTTAGCTGTAATCTTTCCCCTCTCTGAATTGGCTGCGCAACTTCTTTGTAGGAACAAATGTGCGCAACCTCGTGTGTACGCGTGGGCTCTTCTTCCTGAGCACAAATACGTTCTTCTTTGTGTGTGCATACGCTCTTACTCGCGTACGGAAGTTTTACCTGCTCTACGCTTCCTGCAACAAAATAAAAGCTAGTATAACAAAACAAAAGTCAACATTCTAATATGATTCACATTTTGCCAAAGGACAAAACACTCATGTTAATAAAATACTGTGAGGTATAATGAGGTATGGTTTACAAGGGAAAAAAAAAAAACACACAAAAATGACTCGACTAGAAACAAAATGACGGACAAGACTCCGGCGTTGTAAAGTCGAAATCACATAATTCGGGTTTAACTACCTGTATTGTATTAATATTCCATTATGAATGTCCTCTACAGTAAGTAGGTTTCTTTTAAGACAGACTATATTAACATTATACAACTATATTTTATGATTTCATTTGACTTGGTGTTCTGCATTACCGATTCCATGTTAGCCTAAATGAAATGTTGCTCAGCAGCAGGTTTTACCTTGGGCGAGAACTGAAGAGAACAGGAATATGAGTCCACTCGTTTTGCCACAAGTCATTCATTTGTAATTCTCTACCATCCCCACGATGATGTTTGATCATTGCAGAGTGCAAGCAGGAGGTACAAGGAAGGGGGGTTCTAAGTGAACCTTTCTGCTGGTTTCCTCAAACTAACTCCCCAAACCACCTACCCACCCATGCAATTGCTGTCACCCAGTATGAGGCCCCCTCTGGCCTGATGACAAGCCTAGCGTGAAACGCTTGGCTGCCCCCTTAAATTAGCAGTAGAGCCCCCCGGCGGCACATGCTTCTCATGACCAGCACACAGTGGGCTACTGCCAGATTCTTTTCATTATGACCGTGGACTGCCAATCGCCTGACTCCCCTTCCTTCTGCCTCCCAACACCTCCCTCTCCTCTTGCTTCTCTCCCATGTACTGGCCTTAGCTCAGCAAACAGCATCTGTAGTGCTCATCACTTTACTAACAAAAAGGGGATGGTAAAGGGGCTAATAAATGTATGTGGATTAGAAGTAGTGTTGTTTTGTACTCTTAGAGAAGAGAGTATTTGTAAATGTACAGATATAAGTATGTTTGACCTGTGTACACATCTATTTTTGTAATTGTGGTGGTACAGTAACCAGTGTTGTTAATCTTACTTTTAAAAAGTAATTAATTAATTACTTAATTAATTAATTACAGTTACAAATTACTTCTCCCAAAAAGTAACTGCCTTAGTAACTCAGTTACCTGAAAGTAAGAGTAATTAGTTACTTGGCAAAGTAACTGGTGATAATTTTCATGTTTTGTTTTTTTTTTCCCTCAAAAAAATAAAAATAAAAATAAAGATAAATAAAAAAATAAAAACATAGGTCCCACTATGTAAAGTTTAAAAGATTTTTGGGACATATCGGCCCTACCCCAATTCTTTACCCTAATTTACCCTTTACCCTGAATCATACGGTGGCCGAGAGGTGTCAGGCGAAATGCAAAGTTCAAACACTTTGCAAACAAAAAAAAGCACGAACCCAAATTGCAAACGCTTTGCAAAAGAAAAAAGCACGAATGCAAACTGCCACAACATGATCCCAAAATCCTGAAGCGCGATTACAAATTGGCAAAAGCACGAATCCCAACTGCCACAACACGAAAGCAAATAGCTCGTACCACAACAGCAAACAGCGTTTGGACTTTGCATTTCGCCTGACACCTCTCAGCCACCGTAGAATCAACTGTTAAAAGTTGTTAAAATTGCTCCCATTATTGCATTAGTTCCTTTCTGTCTACGTTTGACAGGTGTAAGTTTTAAAACTGTTTCATCATTTAAAGATAAACTCCCAAGTCAAGATTCTGCCGATTTAGGAGTATTTTAGATAAAAAATTACTTAGGTTCGCTAGGAAGGTTCTCTCCAACAGAGCCTTCCTAAGAAGTCTACTGCTTTTAGATGGCGGCTGTTTACCAAGACATCTAGTTCCTATAATTGTACATTTTGCCAATGCCGCCTTGTCTGTCATTTCACATCTAGTTCTGTGTATATGTATCTAGTTCTATGTATATCTACCATGTCTACCATATCATGTTGGCGTAGTTAGTAGGCTATCGGCTACAGTCAGGTATTATCGGAGCCACCTGGCATCGCATTTGCTCGGCGTCACAACGTTTTTGCCTCCTCCCCACTCCTGCTGTGCTGTCGTCTTGGTGAGTCTCCATCAGACTTTTGTCGCGTCATTCAACCAATATAGTAACGCATAGTAACGCGCGCTTTTCCATCCTCAGTAACGGTAATGGCGTTGCCAAGATGAGAAAAGTAATTAGATTACTCACTACTCAAAAAAAAAAAAAAACGCCGTTAGTAATGCCGTTTTATTGTAACGCTGTTATTAACAACACTGACGATAACCAAAGTGGGGGTTAAGTGTATCTCATTTTACTGCACATTTTTTGACAAAGAATTGTCACTTCCGTGTAGCAGCAGGAAAGACAAAATAAAATGTTTTAAAAAAAGCTTGAAAGTAGCTATAACACTTTGGCTCGGATTGTAGTGAATTAAGTTTGTTTTTGTAATCTAAAAAAGAAATGGTGGTCTTTCATTGGAGTGTACTAATTTGCCTATTTATAGATTTCATCCGGGGGCATGGTATTGAGAGGTTAGCACGTCCGCTTCACATTTCTGAGCCCATTGGTTCAATCCCAGGCTTTGGCTTTCATTTGTGGGATTTGCATGTTCTCCTATACCTGCGGGGGTTTTCTCCAGGTACTCCAGTTTCTACATCCCCAAAAGCATGCCAGGCTGATTTAACACTCTCAATTGTCCCCAGTCATGACAGTGTGCTTGAATGTTTGTTTTCTTTTCGTTCCGTTGTGCCCTACAATGGGCCGACAACAAATTAAAGGTGTACCCTGCCTACTACCAATAGTTAGCTGTCATTTGCTCCAGCACCCTTGTGAGGATAAGCAGCATGGAAGATGAATGAATAAAAATTTCGTTTAAAATCAGTGTGTATACTGTAAATATAGATTTACTATACAACAAATCTTTTGGGTTATACAGACGCTGCTTTATGTTGTTGGCATTCAAAATTTTTGAGTGTTATCGATTACAAGTCGTACACCAACCTACATATTGACTGTATTTTTTTGGCAGATTATGTGTTTGTTTTGTTATGGTTTTAAGCTATTTTACAACAATCCACATACTCACCGGCCACTTTATTAGGTACACCTGTCCAACTGCTCGTTAACACTTAATTTCTAATCAGCCAATCACATGGCGGCAACTCAGTGCATTTAGGCATGTAGACATGGTTTAAGACAATCTCCTGCAGTTCAAACCGAGCCTCAGTATGGGGAAGAAAGGTGATTTGAGTGACTTTGAACGTGCCATGGTTGTTGGTGCCAGAAGGGCTGGTCTGAGTATTTCAGAAACTGCTGATCTACTGGGATTTTCACGCACAACCATCTCTAGGGTTTACAGAGAATAGTCAGAAAAAGAAAAAATATCCAGTGAGCGGCAGTTCTGTGGGCGGAAATGCCTTGTTGATGCCAGAGGTCAGAAGAGAATGGCCAGACTGGTTCGAGCTGATAGAAAGGCAACAGTGACTCAAATAACCACGCGTTACAACCAAGGTAGGCAGAAGAGCATAGCACAGTACGTCGAACTTTGAGGCAGATGGGCTACAGCAGCAGAAGACCACGCCGGGTGCCACTCCTTTCAGCTAAGAACAGGAAACTGAGGCTACAATTTGCACAAGCTCATCGGAATTGGACAATAGAAGATTGGAAAAACGTTGCCTCATCTGATGCGTCTCGATTTCTGCTGTGACATTCGGATGGTAGGGTCAGAATTTGGCGTCAAAAACATGAAAGCATGGCGCTATCATGCCTTGTATCAACGGTTCAGGCTGGTGGTGGTGGTGTAATGGTGTGGGGAATATTTTCTTGGCACTCTTTGGGCCCCTTGATACCAATTGAGCATCGTTGGAACGCCACAGCCTACCTGAGTATTGCTGCTGACCATGTCCATCCCTTTATGACCACAATGTGCCCAACTTCTGATGGCTACTTTCAGCAGGATAATGCGCCATGTCATAAAGCTGGAATCATCTCAGACTGGTTTCTTGAACATTACAATGAGTCCACTGTACTCAAATGGCCTCCAAAGTCACCAGATCTCAATTCCGTTCCACCACATCTTTGGGATGTGGTGGAACGGGAGATTCGCATCATGGATGTGCAGCCGACAAATCTGCACCAACTGTGTGATGCCATCATGTCAATATGGACCAAACTCTATGAGGAATGCTTCCAGCATCTTGTTGAATCTATGCCACGAAGAATTGAGGCAGTTCTGAAGGCAAAAGGGGGTCCAACCCGGCACTAGCATGGTGTACCTAATAAAGTGGCCGGTGAGTGTATATTTGTCATGTAATGGAATTGCAAATTAGATCAAGGTACTTGTAAATGTTTCCATGTTTGAATGAGCTAAAGTTAAAGTGTACTACTTGGTGATAATTTGCTATTCGTAACGACTTTACATTTCTATATTTATTGGATTCACATAAATAGTCACAAAGAGAGAGACAGTAGAAGGAGCATAGAGTGAGAACGAGAGTGATGAGCGTAGTAGCAGTACAGAGCGATGCCCGGAGGCTCAATCTGTTTCTCGCTGGGCTACATCAGAGCTGTAGACAGCAGCTTGGGCCGCAGGGTAGCCTCTGCTCACTCCATCAAACTGTCAGGCATCCAGCGAAGCTGCACAGGGACACTCTCTCAGCTGCCCCTAGGGCCAGTTCAAGTCAACATCCCATTTCCTTGCCTCTTCGCCTAATTTCTCCTATGCCCAACTTAAATTTCAAATGCCCAATGTCTGGCTCCACCACTAAGCCTCGAGAAGCGTCTAAACAGTGGGAGGTGCTCAGGGTAAGACATGTGTCTATGTCAGAGTGTTCACCTCCGAAGGGGGCACAGCAAGACTTCTGCAATTACACATCAACAAAAAAAAAAAAAGAAAAAGCAAAAGGTATATATTATTTTCCCTGGAAGATCCAACATTTATGTATAATACTATATATTAGGGGTGTGACAAAATATCGAAATGGTGATATATCGTGATACTTTGTTTCCCAAAATGTTATCGATATGCTCTGGCCAAGAAATGAGATATCGTTTTAAAAATGTGTCAATGTTTAAAAAAATAAAAATAAAAAATAAACAACAACTGGCTACCAAAATATTCCATCATAACAGTGTCTCAGTTAACTATAGGGCTGCCATTGACGGTGCTCGAAACCCAATTCATTTAGACTGGGAACGTTCGTTCATTCGAAACCAGAGCATTCACAGTCATTCTGTCACTTACTGTTCATTTTAGGGCATTTACAGGTCATTCCGTGTTGAGTTTGAGTCACTACCTATTCATTTGGGTGATTCCCAGGTTACTTCCTGTTCTGTAACGCAAAATAAACAGGAAGTGACCCGTAAAATACCCCAAAATAAATAGGAAGTAACTGAAAATCAACACGTGAATGACCTTAAATGGCCCAAAAGTACATCATTGCCTGGCATTGGCTGCCACAGATGGCCTTAGACGTTCAATCTGTTTGAAGTGGGAGGGATGGCAGCGAATGAACAAGCTGCCACCCTTCCAGTTTAAATGGATTGGATGTCTACTAGTGATAAACTCATTCCAATTCACAGCAGAGGCTTGCTTTTCTTTTTATTAGCTGTTTGTAGAATATCCTAAAATGATTTCCTGACCAATGTATCAATAATCGTTGTATCGACATATCGTCAGATCATCGCTATCATGAGGTTTGTTTCGCAAATCGTATCGTATCGTGAGGTACCAAGAGGTTCCCACTCCTACTATTTAAATACACAATATAACAATCACAATTACCGTATGTTTCTGACTATACGTCGCACCTGAGTATAAGTCGCACCAGCCAAAAAATGTGCAATGAAAAGGAAAAAAATAATTAACAAATAACTTGATATGATTTGAAGTAAAAAAAAAAAAACGAAATGTTATGTTTTACTCGTAGGCACGAGCCAAAAAAAAAAAAAAAAAAACGAAATTCCAATCTTTCATTTGTGAGGACTCAGGAGAATAAAGGAATGCGGGGATGCGATGGGTGGTTGCGTTTTGTGTGATCACGTTTGTGACAATGAGGTGCATACATGCATAATGATAACAAATCGAAGCCTGTCTTTTGTAACGAATTCTCTGTTAAACAAGACTGTAAGATGGATATTCAATAAACATTTATATCTTTTATATTTGCGTGTCTGTTCTAACAGGCGGATAGTGGATTTGACATTCATTTTAATCTCCTTCAGTTGGCAGAAAAGAAATGCAAGTTTTCTCAATGTTTAAATAGTCTACATATTTTTTATGATCATTATAAATGCATTTACACAACGAAATAACGCTAGAAAAGTTTGTTAAATAATATTTCTCGTATGAGACCAAAGCTCTACATTTGTTTACATTCTGCTAAGCCAACACAGGTTTCCGTATAGCACCTTCAACAATCAATTTGAATTTTTTCCATATCCCACTCCTACCACAGTTGTTTGCTTTTCAATTCCCCTGTCTTTAGTTTGGTTTTCACTCCTATAGCTGCTCCATATCGAAAAGAAAATATCAAGATGCTCGCGGAGGACACCGCAGGGCGCTGGGAGGGGAAGATTGAAAAGAGAGCCACTGCGTTCACGTGCGCAGGCATGCACAGCGCCTTCTCTGTTTTATCCAAATTATTTATTTTATTTAACATCCATACATCGTTTTAGTATAAATATATGAATATATATTTATTTTTAAAAAGTTAGCGAGAGAGAAGTCGGCCCAACCCAACCGTAAATAATCACACATATGTCGCTCCAGAGTATACTGTAAGATGCACCCTCTGCCAAACTATGAAAAAAACGGTGATCTATAGTCCTAAAAATACGGTATATATGTACGTAATAGTCATCCAAAATACCAGTGAATTCAAGTTTCTGGTCGGATTCTTTGCTGTCTCGAGTGAAATAGTTCTTCAAGTTTCCTCATACATCTGCCATTATGGTCTGTACTTTCGTCAAACTCCTCTAAGGATTAGACCAGCAGTCTTGGCTGTGTTGTCATGCTACTACTGCAGTGAGTACTCAGGGATTTCATCTTGGAAATGAAGTCCTATAATTTAGTGGAGTAAGGGAAGAAATCTGAGAAATCGTCACATTTACTTCTGCCACTATCCTTGTCAGTCTTTCTAAACACGCTCCTGCCTTCTCACAGCATATACTGCATGAAGTAGAGCCGAGTGCTGGCAGGTCTCAGGGCTGTTTACGGGGACTCTGGGAAATGTTAAAAGTCTAGTTTGTTTGGCCTCAGGTCAATTCTATGTCTATCTCCAACCAACTTGATTTACATGGCCCCCACTGATACTTCCCTTGTGTCTATCAGGTCCTAACCAGACGCCCATGTGCACCTGGCTAATACAAAAATAATATATTCCAAAGATGTCCTCTCTTGTAGCTATTGCTCTGTTTTCAGAGCCAAAGTCCAAGGTCCTCTGACAATTTTTTTTGTTTTTTGTTTTTTGCTGAGACCCTGGCGATTCATTTTCTGCAGGTCGATTTTATTTCTACAAGAAAATGTCTTTTCCAATCCTCATTGCCTTACATCTCCACTCTTATCAATCTTTTCCAAATCCAGGAGTTCATTGGCTCAACTAAGGTAATCACACTGCTTCCTATGCAGTATGTCAATAATGTCAAGAGTCAATTGGCTGCAAAGATTTAATCCCGTTGGCAAATCACATTGTTTACTCAAGCTTTCACAACCAACTGAGTCAAGCAAAGACACGTTTTCGAATTCGCTTGATTTCAGTTAACACATTCTATCGAAATAGCAAGAAACAATTATGGACAATGCGTGTATCATTTGACTGCTGGGATTAAGGAAACACTGCACCTTTAACTATGATCGTGTTAAAATATAAATCTTTGTGTCATGAACATAATCTGCTAATAACTATTGTTTTACACTGTTAAGATTCATTTATTAAGCATTTAATGCTGTAATTTGCCTGTTTCATTTTTTGTCTTTAAGACCTGATATATTTCTGTGATGTTTTTAATTTGCATTGTCAGACACCAGTTTAGTAGGGTGTGGTGCATTTGCAGTACCATACACATTGCAAGCCAACAGAGAAGTCAGAAAATCAGCAACTTCTTCATAAGAGCATTAAAGTGCCTATGACAGCTAAAAGCATTTTTATTTCATATTTCATGTGGTATTTTATGCTCTTGAATGAAACGGACGACTTGGTTGTGTGTGGAAGCGATCGGTATATTTATTCAATTTTCTGAATCCCGCGCCATGAAAATGAGTGACTTCCGGCCAGAGTCTGGATTGAGGAAGAAGGTGAATGTGATGTCAGCGGACTAATCATCTTCACAATACAGTTATATATGATACACTTTATTATGCAAAAAGACTGCAGATTCAGCTGATTTTATGGATTTATTCGTTTATTTTTTGCATCTCACCAGCCCAATGTGCTGCAGGCTTTTGTTGCTGCACCAGGAGGCGTGTGACCCTTTTTGGGTTTCAAAATGATCGTGTTCAGCGCGAAGAATACAGTTACATATTTAATATTATGTCAAATACTGGGATCATGACACACATTTTAATAAGGAGGTGGCTTGCATTTTGTGGGTGACAATGCTCCCTGTCCACCGAAAAGGGGTTGAGTGGCCACCTCCCTCGGCCGACGACCGGCAGCTTGTCGCACACCATGGTCGCCGGCCGATGAGCGTCCGTGCTCGGGCAGCCACGCATTCTCGTCTGCGGTTCTCAATTGTGTAGAGCAGGGGTTTTCAACCCAGTCCTCAAGGCACACTGTGGGTCCTGGTTTTTGTTCCAGCCGATCCAGCAGAGACAGTTGAACCAATGAGGCTTCTGCTAAAACAAGCCACACCTGACTGCAATCAACTGATTGCACTTGTAAAACACCAGATTGGGGAAAAAGTGTTGTCATCTTGTTTGGTAAGAATGAAATCCTGCACCCACAGTGTGCCTTAGTGGAATAGGTTGGGAACCCCTGGTGTAGAGACTTCCTCCCTTCTCATCCCTCTTCGTGTGCCCGCCGAGAGAGCACTATCCTCGGCTTGGGCAGCCACATCTTCCGACGTCGGTCAGTTTGTCCACAGAGAATGTAGTTCAACAACGAGCTAAAACTTGCTCACTGCCGGAGGCTGGCCAGTCAGTGAAGGCTATCACCCCCGCCGCCATGTGTGACATGAGTTGGAGTAGTTTTGTTGGATTTTTCATTTTCGAAAGGCGAGGAAGAGACTTAGAAGAGCTGCTTGGTTTGGGTTAGCATGTAGCATAGCTCTCACACGCTTTCCTTGTCTCCCAGTCCCCGCAGGGAAATGACAAGAACCGACTAACTCTGGTGGCAAAAATACAGTTCGGGAGGTTTAAGAAGTCGGCAGTTTTGACCATTATGCAGTAATTTAGCCCTGTCATACTGAGTAAATGCATTTCTAATTTTTTTATATTCCATTTAGCACAATACTGTTATTTGTCATAACCATACAATTTATTTAATAATTGGGGAAAAATACTTAGATAAAAAGAATATCCTGACATTTTGCTGCTCTCTGTCGCATTTTCCTCCTTCTGAATCTTCCTCCTCCGTTGGGCTGAATTCTAAATCAGCTGAAATCATTACTCTGCCAAAGTCATCACCCAGTTGGCAGCGCCAGAGCACCATAAATTCAGGACTAGCTAAACAGCAGATTGAAAGACTCATTTCTCGTCATCTGCGCTTTGCCAAATTGTCGTATGTAGTCAAATCGTCTCGAAATATGAAATATGATACATAATAATGCTATTTCAGATTTTTTATGGGATCACAAGCACTTTTAATCTTTTTAATCACAGCATTTTTCTTTTATCCTGAGAAACGTAAGGAAAGTTGGTGCTTGTGAAGAGAGTCATATCGCGCTGTTTCCGATAATAGACTTACTATCCCACAATACTGTACATTGCCCTTGAAAACAAAAATCAGATGCCGGTATTTCTGAATAGCAACAAGTTATATGCTACAATAGGATCAATTGTGCTATTAGTACGTTTTTTTTTTTTTTTTTTTCGATATTTTGAGATGTCTGACATCTTGCTTTGAGTACTTTTACAAATGTATTTTGAGAACAATTTGCCATGTTTATTTCACAATAATTGGTTTGAATACTTTTAAAAAGTGTTCATTGAACATTCCATCAACAAATGTAAATTTGGAAAATTTTGACCTAGATGACACTTGTTGCCTTTTATTTCAGAATTCTACTTTGTGACTTCCAACTCAATTTGCAGTGCCAGGTCACTTTTTTTCTTGGGACTTAGTTGGAAATTTGGTCAGGAAACTCAATTTAGATAGGATATTCCTAAGGAACAGGAAAAGCCCAACATTTTCATTTACAGCTGTAGTTGAAGGTTACTGTAGTAAAATTTTCCGTACAGTACTACGAGTGTGTCCAAGTGTGTAGCAAACCTTGTCATATATACATTTTGTTGTTGTTGTTATTGTTGTTAATTCACCTTGCACTATGTGACTTTTAAAATGATTTCAAATTTAATTTGTTGCATGCGGCCAAAGACAAATGATATTTTAACTTTTTTTTTTTCTTCAAAAACATTGTAGCTCACCCAGTTTTACGTATGCCTAAAATTGTTTTTTTGTTTGTTTTTGGTATTTGAAAACTACAATAGCCACCTTGAATAGTTTACACAAGAGAACAGATCTATAGTAATTAAGTTTTTTGATTCCTCCATACTAAGTTCTGTAGAAATGTTTAGCAATTCATTTCCAACAATCTGTTTGAATGGTTAATCGATTGAGAAGAGGCCTGAGGCAATTGTTCTCCTTGCTGCTCTCTTCGGTTTGTTAACGGTCTTTTGATGAATGACAAAGCACCAGTATGTTTTAAGTTATTTTCGTTGCAAAATATTTCTGCAATTAGGGTACCAAACTACCGTAGAGTAACTATTCATTATAAGACTATTAAACATGATATGTTCATAATTAGATTTTGTTCCCAATTGCATAGCAGTGCCTCTGTTTCTTTGTGTACTAAAAACAATTGCACTCACTGAAGCATTGTAAACAGTCTCTTAGATTAATTCAAGTGAGCAGTCTTATCGCATGTTGTAAATTACTTGCTTGCACAGTTTTAAAGTTGATCTTATATTATTTGATGATGTCTTTTTTAAGCTGGTTAATGTTCACACAAAGATTAAAATTCATCCACAGGGTTCTCATTTCTTAGACTTTGAAAATGTTTCTCATGCATTTCATTACATTTTTACGTGCCCAAAGAAATTGTAGAGATATTTGTTCTCATATGTTTGTTCATTGTACTTGGTACATTCATTTTTATATCATTTTGTACCGGATAACACTTGCATTCCTCTCAGCGTTTTCTCTGAAGCAATGTCATAAACAGGTAACACAGCAGCCTAGTAAAATTCCACTTTCTTGTCATCCACTTCATGGGTTAACTTGGGGGGCCTGCTTATTCGCACAGGAAACAACAAATCGTGTATGAGTTGAGAGTTCGGGACAGATCTTCTCGGGGGCATCTGTGTGGGGCTCTCAGGGACATTTATCCTCGCTATCCAGTTTTGAATTATTTTTCCTTAATAAATGTATTTAGCTTATGTGATTATTGCTTTCTTTTTGTTCCTGAATTGTGTCTCGTCATCTCCTGTTAGAAAAGAGAAAATCAACTTTTTCCCTCTTCAAAATATAAGTCGACCGTTGTCATAATGCAAAAATTAAGTCGGTGGATCTTAAAATCTTCTATTTACATTTAGCTAGCTTTATCAAGGCTGAACAGGTGGTATAAGTAACCAGTAGCCATCTTGTGTTGGGGGGACTCCTCTGGCAAACCTAATTGTAGTGGTAAGTGGAAAGGTGAATTATTTTCTCCAATAAAATACTCTTAATTTGCTGAATTCTTGACAGATTTATAGACAGATTGGTTTATTAAAACCATATTACCGTGGCTATGATTCTAGCTGGATTTTGAGGAAATGTTACATATTCTTAAATTAGCAGTAAAATTACTGCATCTCTGACGTTTATGATGAACTGTTTATGAGTAGTTTGAAAATTGATTTTTTTTTTTTTAATGAGCAATCCATAGCTACATCAAAGAACACATTTCATTGAGTGTAATGTTTTTTGTGAATGGCTCCGATGTAAAATGGCCGATGATTGATGACACAGGTACCCATTGTGCCCCTTTAGTCTTAGAGAATAAGACCCACAGGCATCTCTAACTTGCATTGTACAGTTGACTAAATGTCTTACACTGTTCATTGCAGAGAAATATCTCTCACAGTTCACTGTTGGGATGGGCACTGTCAACGCAATAGCCAACAGTTGGCTCAAGCAAGGGTACAGCCCTCTCTATTCATCAGTCTATGATGCCATCTTTGACATCATACTGACCTGGTTCATATTTCTGAAACACATTCAATGGATTAATCATTAGGACTACACTATTTCAATTCTATATTTTCGCAGAATACATTAGTCAATTCAATTTAAGTTAAAACTGAAGTGTCTTTGTGGGAGTTACTTTTCTGATTGTTTTATAATTTGTTGCAATGCAAATTCACCATTTACTTTGTATATTTGGGAAAAGGAATATTCCAAGTTATAAACAATGAACCTTTTTCAAAACCGTAGTTTAAGTTAAAACAATAGAATTACCGTATTGGCCCGAATATAAGACAGTGTTTTTTTGCATTGAAATAAGACTGAAAAAGTGGGGGTCGTCTTATATTCGCGGACTAGACATTATACCCATTCACGACGCTAGATGGCGCCAGATATCTTTGAAGCGATGTTCTGTCATGACAGATCTCAGCTACTCTCAAGTTTAACCAGTTCGCATTATTTTATTGCAATTTTTTTCCTTATTCAGATTTGTTTCAAGACTACAGTTACAGTTAGACTTCACTTTGATGGTTAATGCAGTTATTGCAATTTTGTTGTTTTATCACAATAGATTTATTTACATTTCAAAAACCAAAAGCCATTCATTTACGAATGTGATTGCACTCTAGTTTACATATTGTTCAGATATTAAGATTTGAATGAGGCAAAATAACATGCTTTTTCTCTCAAATATATTGTACTGTAACTGTTTTCTGTATAAAAATTAATATGGTGTTCAAAAAGTCTTTTGTCAAACTTGAGTCTTGGGGGGGGGGGGGGGGTCATCTTATAATCAGGGCCGTCTTATATTCGAGGCAATACGGTAATAATTGCACAATTTTTAATGCTCATCTTGATTTGTGTACTACAGGCAGGGCTTGAACTTTGTCGCAGCCAGATTCCCTGTATTTGCTTTTTTTTCTTAGTTCTCCTTCCCTGGGCTAGTGCGCCTTCCTGATCTGCGTCTCCAGCTGTGATCTTGCCTCATTCAATTTTTGAAAACGTTAACTCAACATTAAAATACAACGCTAGCATAACAATTTGGTGATTTCTACTCCTCTGAACCTGAGGGCTAAATACCTTCGGAAATTAAGGGCACCTCAGAACGTGAGGCTCAGGTTCTGAAATATTTAATTAGCCTCAGAGACTAATTAAATATTTCAGAATGTGATGGTCTACATCACCACAAAAATCATAGTCTTTTTGTTACCTGATTCGGGTCAAAGACACGCCATAAAGAACTCAAAAGTTACTTCAATGTCCATATTAAGGTCATTTTCACATGCTCAAACCAGATTTACATTCATTAAATTGAAATACCTTTCTGTGGATTTTTTTCCCGATTTCCAACTCTGTGCTGACGTAGTCAGGCGCAAGTTTACAACGAGAGAACCAATGTGATTTTCAAAATGCGGCGTGTAAAGGATCAATTTGTATTTGACGTCCTATTTCAGATGACTATTGGCAATCAGTGCGTAAATAATGAGCTATATGTATTAATTTAGACGTCATGTTAGATTACGCAAATTATAAATTAGAATGTAACTTTAAATCTTAAAAAAAAAACTAATTTACAAGGCATGGCGGTGCGCCACAATCCTTTGTATGTAGGGAAAACCCTGTACTTACTTATACATTTTGACCCACCAGACTGGTGACAAAAGGTTGTTGCGTTTCCATTTACCCAGGACCCTCCTCCAGATCCCAACTCTGAAAAGGAATCAAACAAATAAAGACACAGTCCACTTAAGTATGTAGCGATAGAAATTTAATTGATAGTGAAGGTCATTTTTTACAGGGGACCTTTCTTATTCTTTGATTTACTCAAATTGCGTGGTTCTCATGAATCCCCTTATGCAGTACAGTAAGGCAGTACAGTGCAGTAAGGCCTACAGCTCAACCACACCTGTTTGCACAGGTACAATCATGCATATAAAAATCCCTTGCAGTGGGGTGGGGGTCATAAGAATCTCACAGTTTTGTAAATGCGCTTTCACTTTTTACCATTCATTTAGATTCAGGAAAAAAAGATTTTCTTTTCTAATGATGAGATTTTCTTTCCATGAACATTTCAGGGCTGAAGGTCGGAAAACCATAGTTACAGTAGAACGGAAAGACTACACCCTTTCAATTCCTGGCCAAATGAAGACAATTTTTCCTTTGACCATGGCAGAAAAGGCTTTTTTTTTTTAAAGCAGCCTTATTATTAAGTTCTTTGAGCCTTTTATAGACGTGAATTCAACTTGAAGACTGGTATTTGTCACAATGTGGATCGGTAAATACTGCACTTAGTAGGCTCTAAGGACACAGAAAGCCAAAGCTCAGTGTCCTTGAGATAGTATTGTCCAATTTAAACGCACAGTTAAAATGCTAAATGACAAGCAACTGTTGAATGTAAAGACATTGAATGGGCTCTTTAGAAATGAACTCAATGTGTAGAATGATTTTACATTTTCCTCTTTAGCAAGTGTACAACATTCAGTTTGTCACGGAAACACCACAATAGCTATGTGTGATTGTGTTGCTTTTGAAACTTGAAAACCTTTGAGAGACTACAACACTTTTTGTTCCGTCATTCACCCTGTGTTGTTTACCCTGAAAGCTGTCACTGAATGAGTGGTTGTACACAAAAATAAAATCTGCATTGATTATGAGCAGCAAGGGGAGTCTAATGAATAATTCCTTATATTTCCTGTGTCTGCCTCTTTTGTCTTACAGTGTGACAGCGAGAGTGACATTGACAACAAGGTAAGGCAGCTTTCCCTGTTTCTATGGAACTTACGAAAAGTAATTTGAAAGTGAAGAGCGAAAGGAATTCATAGTTTGGGGTGGGGGGGGTAAGAAAAGGCACCATTTGATAACTTACAAAACAGCAGAGTGACTTGGAAAATGCAGAGCTGTTTTTGGGATAGGTCTTCTTGTGTGTGAAAGAATGTGGAATTTGTTGTTTTTTAGGGTCCCACAGACCTAAATAACTTCTCAAGAATAGCTTCTATCTCTTAACCACCATGTCGTCTTTATCCTACTTGAAACATAAAAGTCTGATGTTATTGTAAAGACTGCAGTGTAAATACTGCACATATAGAAGAAACTTTTTTTTACAATGCGCAAACTTTCACCAAAGCTCAAATCACTGCTAATAAAGTCACATAATTCTTGGAGTAAATAATATTGTAATACAGCGACAGTATATCACAAAAACAACCTCATACAGTATTTGATCATCCAGCAATCCTTATACTGTATTTAGGTACCTGGCACACCTTCGTTGTGTTTGCAAATATTCAATCAAATATTAATTTTCATATAATCAACTCTTAACAAGGGATGTCCCTGATCATTCACATGATCAGAAATCAGGCTGATTGGGCCGTTTTTCAGATCAGTTTTTTTTATTTAAAAAAATTATATACTGTATATACTGTATATAGCGGAAAACACAGACAAGGCTGAAAAAGTAGTTTCTGCTCTTGCACCCCTCTTTAAAATAAACTGCTGTATTTTAAGCCAAACGAACTGTTGTGTTTGATAGAACAATATGTCTATATCCTGCCATAGCGGATTCATGGCGCATTAAGCCCCCAAACTATTTTTCATTAGTCCGTTTTACCCTGGAGACCTCCGTTTACAGACGTCGCGCAACCATAAAAAATAAAAACTACTTTAAAAAATTATTCACTCACATATTTTAAATTTAGAAACAAATTACGTCACAATGAAAAAAATGGTGTTTGTAAGTAAGTCACGAATACCTACATCATAACTCTCGGTGAATTGTTTTTTTTTTTTTTTTGTTACTGTCGCATTTTCCCCGATATATTAGATGATAAATAATCAATCCAAACAAAGAAAAATTGAAAAAAAATGTTTGAAAGGGTAAACATATGAAAACATCTCAACCACTCCTTGATGTCTGTGATTTCTGCATCGCGACTCTTTTTTATATTACCATGTTCCACTCATAAAATCCCCCAAAAATCCAGCTGTGGCCATTCACATCTGTGTCTTGACACTTGGTGATACATGCTACATGGAGTTTTTGGATCGAAACAAGGTAAGTACGCAATAATATCTCGTTAAAATCATGGTGTCTTTAATTATGCTCTCTCATGCTCTCACCTCCATTTAGGGTTTCGCTGTTTAAAATTTTATTTATTTTTTTTTAAATGCCCTCCTGTTCAAAATGTTTCTTCCCTGAGAAAATTGCGATTTTGAGCTTTCCAATGATGTATCACATGTGCATATCGGACAATTTAAACATTTTTGGGCCAAATTGGGAGTCTCAGAGCAGAACTTCAAGTCACCTGATTGTTTTCCGCCATATATATATATTTTTTTTTTTTTTACGGCTAAAAAGTAACAAGATAATCCAGAAATACAATGGAATTGCCAAAAGAAACAAAAATTTATACTGTATGTTTTATACACCGCAACACAAACAAGAGGAACTAAACAGTACAGTACTGTAACATGTTTGGAACTTTTGCTGAAATTATTTTGTTTGTTTGTTTGTTTGTTTGTTTGTTTGTTTTTCGGAATCGGATCGGGACTTGGTATCGGCAGATTCTCAAAATCAGATGACTCGGACTGTATTTGATAAATACAAACTGGGCAGTGCTCTGTTGGTGGTAACTACCTGCTTATAGGGTGCAATACCTTCAGGGAACCTCACACATTCTAATTCCTTTAAAATTTAGCAATTACTGCCTAGTAAATGAATGAGATAGCATGCCTAATCTCCTGTAAGCTTAGCTCCCAGTTCTGTTGAACAGGCGACAATGTTTCCTATAAATAATACATTGATAGCAGGGGCAATTTGCATTACGTGTAGCCTGGCATGTCAATATTCTTTTATCTCTTTATTGAAGCGAGAAAGGAGAAAGGCTTTAAGCTAGTTCACGCGAGTCACATCACAAGCCTGTCAGTCATCACGCACCGCCCTGGCATCACTGCAGGGGGTGAACAAGTAGGAGGCTCTGAATTGTGTTTAGTTTTTACACTTATACCAGTCTCATATACCATTGGAATTAAACACCTCTGGCCTGATTTACTAAAATCTCAATGGTGACCGCCGCTTCACCGAATCATGTGCTCGAACAGACTGCGTGCATTGTTGGTGAAAGTGTTGTATGTCATTATCTAAGATTGTGATCTTTTACGTTCTTTTTTAGGATCCCAAATAATGGGAGCTAAATTGCTTGTTCACTCTCTTGAACAGATTGCGCTGTTGGTAACGGTTGTAAAAGTGGTGAAGACTGATGTATTTAAAAGATGGCTTCGTAGTTATGTAGTGGCAAGGATTTTCACTATAGAAAATTTGGGACAGTACTGCAAGCATAAAATGAAGAAGTAATAATTCTGATAATCCTGTGAAGACAGCAACAAAATAAAACCATGTTTTCATGAATTTAGCTCATATCGAGTTTCCAATCTACATAATATGATTTCAAAACTCGGGGGGGGAAAGCACTCAGGTAGCAGGTAGCTAACTCAGGCCAGCACCAAAACCTAGAAACAAAGAAATTCTAAGTTGAAAGAAGTTTTGTCATCAGAGATATTGCATAGCTCCTTCTTCTACATTTTTGTTGTTGTTTGTTTATGGTATTTAAGAAGTATGTTTGCACAAGCGGGATCAATCAGACTGGTTCTGAGCACTTTTGCTTGAATAATTTCATAGCAAATAATTACCGTAATTTCCCGAATATAAGGCGCACCCGTGTATAACGCGCACCCCAAATGTACTTGTAAAATCTAGGTAAAATTATGGTACCCGTTTATAACGCGCACCCTAATTCTAGTACCAATAAATAGAAGAATACAAGAAAACAAAGCTCGTGTACAGATACAGTAATGTAATTTTACTGACTGGTGAAACACAGCACAAGCATAGCATATTGGTAGTTCAAAACATTACCATAAACTGACAATATTTACGGTAATAATATGATTTGACAACTTCTACAACTTACCAGAGTCTAGGAGAAAACAAAACAGATGTGACTTTTCTTTTAAAGGCTGCTGTATAACTAGCTCGTTTCATCATGATGAATAAATGTTTCTTCCATGGATTGATACGGTAAAATGAAAGTGAGAACGTAAGTCTGAAATCCGAGAGAGTTCATCGCTGTCGACACGACAGTAACAATAGGAACTATTGTTATTTGTGTTTGAGTTTCCCAAGGGACAGATATAGTTGACGGATACACACAGGTTTGTGTTGTTACGTTTGTTATGGTCCGAGTTGCGGAGCTGCAATAAACGTTGACTCAAATGAGTTCAAGAAACTAAGTTATGTGCTTCATGAAGAGCGAAAAAAGCTGAATTTAACACAGACGAAATCATTCGGCCGATCAGAGTGAAGTATTACCAAAACAAAATGGTGACGTCACGTACCGTAATGGTCGGCAACGGATCGCCGCATACGTTTCTTCAACACAACGTGGCCGTGTCAATTAAAAAAAAAATCGGTTTATATATATATGTATATATATACATATATATATATATATACATATTTCTGTCTCCATCCATGTACCCGTTTATAATGTGCACCTGGGGGGGAAAAAAGTGCGCGTTATATTCGGGAAATTACGGTATCAGTTTCTTTGTTATATGTACATTTTGTCAAAATGTATCGAATTTACCTATAAACAATATGTGATAGTGTAATGCAATTCTGAATAATTACAAATATATCCTGGTACATGAGAAACCTCTGTGAACCTACAAGTAACAGGCCCCTACTTGTGATGAATTGTCAATATGAAAATGATGTGAAACTAACAAGACCTACACCAGAGAGAACATAAATGCACTGGTACCTCTACTTAAGAATGTCACTACATACAGAATTTTTAGGTTAAGACACACCTCAATGGGAAAATATTGCCTCTTGTTAAGAAAGAAATTTCAGGATAAGAAAGGCAAAAATACAGTATGGCTGGTACTTGCAGCTCCCAGAGTTGACTGAACATAACATACTTATAGCTGCCCTGCAAGTGGCTATTGCATAGCATTCCTGGCATCTAATTAGCTAAGGGGGACCTCTACTGTATGTGTATGTGTGTATCCCAGTGTCCTCATCATTTGCCCCTCGTGTTCCGACAGCTTTACATGAGTGTATTAACTTTTATTCTTTATTCTTCTTTTTTTACATCATGCACAACTCCGATTTTATGTTTATTGTGCAATAATATAATTGTAACATATATTTGTTACACATTTTGATGCATTTTTATGCATTATAACAGATTTATGTCTGAATTTTGGGGGGCTTGGAACAGATTGGGCATATACATGTAAAATGTGAATTTTCAAGTTAAGAAACTACTTCCAGAACCAATTAATTTCGTAAGTAGTGGTACAACTGTATTTTATTCTGATTCAGTTCTGAGGTCATCAGCATCTTTAGCCAGCGGTGGGTAGAGTAGCCAAAAATTGTACTCACATAATAGTAGCGTTACTTCAAAATATATTACTTTTTTTTTTTTTTTTTTTTTTTTTACAATGGTATTTTTTTTCTAGGCACAAAGTTATCTATATGAACTGTTATCAGTATACTGTACAATAACATATTCTATAACCACATTAAGTCAAAGAAATACAACAACAAAACAACCTTGAATTCCGGCGAGAGACAAAAAAATCTACAGAATTTAAGCATTACTCATCTAAAGAGCATGTGTGCCCTCTAGTGGAGAAAACATTTTTCAATTATTAAACTAAAAGGATCATACTGTATCTCCGGTTTTACTGGTCAATGGGTGTGAAATAAAAACTGGCAAAGATTAAAATCTGCGCTTTCGAGTCATGTTGACGGCGGCGCTCCATGTCAAATACTTAATTTTTTACGGTGCTTCAAAGACACCACGTGATTGAACAGGCTGGCGTGATCATAGAAAGACAAGCTTGACTCTGATTGGTATAATGGAGTCATGTGATTATTATCGCAATGTCTCATTGGTGAAACAGGTTGAGCCGCTTTTGGCGTCTCTGGCAAAAAAAAAAAAGGAAAATC
This sequence comes from Corythoichthys intestinalis, assembly GCF_030265065.1. Taxonomy (NCBI): domain Eukaryota; kingdom Metazoa; phylum Chordata; class Actinopteri; order Syngnathiformes; family Syngnathidae; genus Corythoichthys; species Corythoichthys intestinalis. Next base: position 35,575,926 of record NC_080397.1, read on the forward strand.
TAATTTGTAAAATAAAGAGGAAAAATGTAACGACTAGTGTAGCCCGAAGTAGCAGAGTAAGGGTAGCATTTTTTCATTACCAAATCTACTCAAGTAAAGTAAAATGAATGTATTAGTAAAACTACTCTTAGAAGTACATTTTTTTCTCAAAAAGTTGCTGAAGTAAATGTAACGGAGTAAATATAACGCATTACTACCCACCTCTGTCTTTAGCACATTCTGGTGGAGCGGCTTCATGTTGTCTGTCTGGGGTTAGCTATAAATCATAAATTGTTAGTTTAGAAAGTGCCATAAGGTGAGGATACGGATTCCTTTCAGCCTCTAATAGCCAGAAAGCTATTATCAAAGTAGTTCATGTCATTCTCAATAAATTTCTTGTGAGAGTTACATGAACACATGGATCAATAAACCTACGACACGTTGGCTACAGTGCTGAAAATAAGTGTGGCTCTTTGGACTTTATTAAAGAAGATTAATAGGGTACTGCAGGTTTACTCTGAAAGAAAGTGAAACAACATCTGAGTAAAGGTTGAACCAGTAGTGGCCTTTTTCATTTCTTCAGAAATGGGAATTACAGTAGAATAAAAATGATGGGAAACATTAACCATTCACCAGAATTGCTCTGAAATATAGGACATGGGTGATAATACTGAGATTAGCCATCTCCTGATGTGCAACAAAAAAAGGCAATTGAAGGGTGAAACAATAGATTCTGCTCACCGCAAGACAAAGCCTCTCATCTGTAATTGTTAGTACTCAAACTAAACCAGCATTGATCATTTCCTGCAGCATTTTGCCAAGAAAGGTGTCAGCTTCTACCATAACATTCCAATGAAAACAAAGCCTCTTTTCATTATGAGCCACCTGACCACACTGTTTTTCACGCGTTAACTCAATTAGACTGTTGCTTCCAGGTGTGCCCCTGAGTGCAATCAGTGTATTTAAATTAGCCGGTTGCACATTGCCAAAGGAAAGCAAAGTTAGTTATGCATACCTCTCAACTCGTATGGTTTGCCAGTATTTTGAACGTGATTTTTAATCTTTTTAACAGCTATGGCGTACAGTAAAAAAATAAACATACATATTGTAGCGCCTACAAGGACAACGGCAACTTTGGTAGGGTTTTCAATGGTTTATTGCAACCAAGAGCACGAATACGACTACTGTAAGCCAGAGTCAATGCCAACGAAACGTCCACCCCACCCTCTCTCACTGTAGTCATTCCTTTGTAAGTTCCAAGGTCGAGACTTAAACAGTGGGGTGACCGATATTTTGCAGTTGCTCCCTGCCCCAGGTTGTTAACTAGCCTGACCCCTAAAATCCGCACCATTACGAATCTAAGCCTTATTAAATGACGGCATAGACTTCATAATGATATTGACAGGACACGGGGCGCAGGGCCGATTAATAGGGGGCCTCCATTGTTGGCGTGGCCGTCAAAGCTGACTGAGTGAATCACAGACAAAGAGCCTTTTTCCTTGAAAATTCTTGTGAATAAATGCTTAAATCCCTGAATTCTTTATAGATATGGACGTAAAACAGTCTTGATTCTTGGTTAAAAGAAAAAAAAAAACATGCAGTTAGCATTTATTTTACGTAAGTATGTCCAAATACAATGCTAGTCTGTCAGTCAATGTGGCGGCCCCCATATGTAAACAGAGCTTTTCCAGTGAAAATTCTTGTGAATAAATGCTTAAATCCCTCAATACTTTATAGATATGACACTGACATGACTTCATGGTGCTGTTGAGTCTTTTTTGTACTTATGTCAAATACTGTGTAAATGTTTACACTTGGTACTTAAGGGTATTTATTAGGGCTGTCAAAAATAACGCGTTAACGGGCGGTAATTAATTTTTTTAATTGATCACGTTAAAATATTTAACGCAATTAACGCATGCGCGGAATGACTCACTCAAGCATTGCCACGACTACAATGGCGCCGTTTGATGTATATTGAGAGCTAAGGGCCGAGACAAGCAAGTGGGGTGGACACAGGTGATACCGGCACCCGCCAAGGGGACCGCTGTTATTTTCAATATGACTGGCATTGTTAGATTGAGCAGTGAGGAAGAAAGTGGTCGAGCGAGAGAGGGAGCGAGAGAGTAGAGAAAGTGCGCAGTTAGCGCAGGCTCAAGTGCTGCGTCCCCCTCATGCTTTTGTTTTGTTAATAAAAGTACCCACAAAAAGCCATCCAACACCTCTCGGTGTTCACATGTACGCCACCGTCTTCCTCAGGAGGAAATCGGACGAGCAGAGCCAACTGATGACAACGAGCCAACATGAATTGCCGGTCCATAGCACTGCCAATTACCATGAAGGGCGAATTGGTAACGCAGGCATTTATTGGAGCTGCGCTATTTAATGGAATAAGCAGTGGCATCTCTTCCACAACTGTTGTAACTATTGTGGCAAGCGACATGGGGAAGAATAACTGGAGATGATATGTTTCTTAACACCATGTATTGTACTCAACGCAGAGAAGATATAGCATTTGCAGCAACCACTGTGTCTCATGGTTGCTCAAATTCCCATCATGCATTTTGGCAGTTAAGAACATTTAAGTAGCTACAGTATCATTTAGTGAAAGCACAACAAAAATAATATTCCTATCTCTCAAAAATAAAATAAAATGTTCACAAAAAGAAAAGCGCTCAATGCAAAGAGATCTGGCATTCCCAATCAAAATAGCTATGCAAAATAATACTCTATTCAAACATTAAGTTTAGCTCAACAAATACACTAGATGGCAATATTCACTCACAATATACAACTATCAAAGTTACTATAACTTGTACTCACATTTATCTTTTAAGAATTACAAGTCTTTCTATCCGTGGATCCCTTTCACAGAAAGAATGTTAATGTTAATGCTGTCTGGTGGATTTATTGTTATGATAAACAAATACAGTACTTATGTACAGTATGTTGAATGTATATATCCGTCTTGTCTTATTTTTCCATTCCAACAATAATTTACAGAAAAATATGGCACATTTTAGAGATGGTTTAAATTGCGATTAATTTTTAAGCTGTGATTAACTCGATTAAAAATTGTAATCGTTTGACAGCCCTAGTATTTATTATATGGGTTTTGCACTTTACCAACTTAGCTGTATGGATGCTCCAAACAAAGTTTCGTTGTGCGTTTTGTAACAATGACAATAAATATTCTGAAATGGACGTAAGACAGTCTCAATTCTTGGTTAAAAAAACAAACAAAAATAAAAAACGTGCAGTTAGCATTTATTATACGTAAATATGTCAAAGAATGATGCTAGTCTGTTAGGCAATGTGGTGGCAGCTTACAACAAAGCTTTTTCCGTTGAAAATTCTTGTGAAAAAAACTAAAAAATATAATTAAAATAATTACCTTGAATCATCGAACAAATCACTCCTGAGACAATCCTTCCTGTTTGAATGCGGTACAGCTTTCGTACTTTTTCAACATAAATCCGGCGTTGAATCGCTGCATGTGTCCCTGCGACCGACTCCGAATAACTGAAGCGGATTGTGGAGTGGCCCCGTACTTGAAGGCGTGGCGCAGTGAAGGTCGAATCTGACCCGTCACTATCATTATGAAATCTATGATCATGGTTAAAGACCCACTTTTTTAGACTCGCTTTTTCTCCAGACTAGGGTAGCCTGGTTTTATTTCTTAAGGGTTTTAACTAGGGTTGTTCCGATCATGTTTTTTTTCCCCCGGTCCGGTCCCGATCGTTTTAGTTTGAGTATCTGCCGATCCCGATATTTCCCGATCCGATTCAATTCCAAAATGAATAAAACTCGAACGAATATATACATTCAACATACAGTACATAAGTATTGTATTTGTTTATTATGACAATAAATCCTCAAGATGGCATTTACATTATTAACATTCTGTGAGAGGGATCCACGGATAGAAATGTTAGGATGTGCGTGAGCAGGAAGGGATCCCAATGCAGACAACTTCTGGCGAGCAGTATTTTATTAGCAATTGGGAGAAGAGCGTGGCGGGTGGAAGTTTGCCTGGCTCGGGGTAGTTGAGCTGATGAGGAAGCTCGGAAGGGAGGCAGGCGTGGAATCCGACGAGGGGCGCGCAGAAAACAGGACCTGGGACGAAAGCAAGGTAGTCGTGAGCCAGTGAGCAAAGATATCATGTAAGGAATGCGAGATACAACTGACGTGAGTAACAGACGAGTTGATCGGGCGATGTGGTGGTGCGTCCGCTGGGCTTTTAAAGCTGGCTGATGGTAATTGCTCACAGCTGTGGCCGCTCCACCCATCTGACATCAGACCTGTAATCAGGCAAAATCCCCTCACCTGAGGCAGGGCTCAGGAAGGAGGGGCGGAGGCCCTAACAAGAAAGACTTGTAATTCTTAAAGGATAAATGTGACTTTGTTTATTGTGACTAAATATTACCATTTAGTGTATTTGTTGAGCTTTCAGTAAATGATACTGTAGCCATTTAACTGTTCTGCCTAAATGCATGATGGGAAGTGCAACCATGACTGTGCGTAGGGGCACCAATTGATATATCTTCTCTGCGTTGGGAAATAACATAGGGTGTTAAGACAAAGATTAACTACTACCATTCTTCCCCACATTGCTTCCCACGGAGTTTCTAATTGCTGAGAGAGGGATTGTGAGGCTTTAGCCATTTAAAAAAGGGCTCCAAAGACTGCCAAAATTCACTCTACTCATTTTACGCTGCCTTTTAGCTGTATAAATAGGTAAACGGCGCCATTATAGATTGAACGCGACATTGCGTGAGTGGGTCGTGCAGCGCATGTGTTAATTGCGTTAAATATTTTGACGTGATTAATTTTTTAAAAATTAATTACCGCCGTTAACGCGATAAAATTGATAGCCCTACTTTAAGCCAAAACTAAAGACGCTGGATGAATGTTAGACATTTTGTCTGTAACGTTAAATACAATTAGAAAATGATTTAATTAAAATATATACATATATATATTAAAAAGGCATGTCAGATATTTTTTTGCCGATTCCGATACTTTGAAAATGACGTGATCGGACCCGATCGATTGGGAGCGGGACATCTCTAGTTTTAACGTTTTCGGATTTGATCTGTTTTATTGTTTTATTTGCTGTTTTGACTTTTATCGTGATGCATTGGGTCTTTTTTTGTTTTTTTTTCTTAATGTCATTGTATAGTACTTTCCTGCCTTTTATTTATCATGAACTATATTTGTCGTTGTTGTAAAGTACTTTGAGGACCTTTTGGTTTTTTGTCAAGAGCTATAGAAATACATTTGATTTGATTTGATTCAGACAGTGCATTTAGGGACAGCATGTAAAACATGACACTCCACACATCAACAATGTAACCTGAAAAATACATGCAACCAGATATATTTCATGCTTGTATTGGTTATTTTTTATGTTTATGTTAATATCTTTTTAATGAGAAATTAGAACTTTACGTTATCCTTTTTGAATTTGCGTTTAGTCAGCCTGTTTCAAAGAGCCAAAATTAGCAAAGAGGGCATGCCAAACATCATGATTTGATTTCGATGGGAAAAGTTTCATCCAACCATCTCCCAGAAATGGCAATAGAAAATAAATTCATTGTATTTATTGGTTTAGAGACGCAAACGCGTCATGTCCTTCAGCAGCATGCTTAGGTCTGAAGGGGTTAAGTTGTTGTTGATGAATAAAAAATACCCTAAGATAATTAAAATCATGTGCACCTCTAAGATACTGCAATAACAGTACAGCACTAATGTGTATGACAACAAATAACTAGCTTGAAAATTACTATGGAGGCGTGGCAAACGTTCCTTTACCCATACGCTGTGAAAAGTCGTCAACTGTAGTGAGCGTTACCTTTTGAATGACGAGTTAACTCATCCATGGCAGAAAATGAATTAAAAGGGATACTTACTGCTCTAAAAGCACTCTTCCTTCACCATTGCATTGCCCACCAAACCAGCAAATCTAAACTTGTGATAAAGCTGAGACACTCTAGGCATAGATTGTCATTTTCTCTTATTGAAGAACCAGAAATTGAAATGGAGTGAAATTCATCTCTTCTCAATTTGTTCATTCACTCTCCTGAAGTGTCATTGTGTCTCCATTAGTGTCCACTTGGCCATCCTCTTTGACTCGACATTTTTCTCCTCAATCTATCAAATAGTACAGCAGCTGGAGGTGCACGAGATTTAATGCAGTCATATCACACATCTCAAAGTGAGCCAGTTACCAAATCAAGCTTAAACACTTTCTCATGGAATTGATTTACTTTTCCTCAACAGCAACACACAAAGTTCTCTATCACGGTATGGACAAATTAAGTTTCACAAGGCCTTTTCATTTTATATTATTGGTATTATAATGTTATTTTGCTGGAAGATGCCGACTTTCCGAAAGCTTGTGACTTCCCCAGTATATGCCGATCTTTGCCCTTTGATCAGTTAAGGGAGTATGGTAAGATATATTGTAAAACAAACAGGGTATCTTCTAGGCCGCTGTCAGGCACTGCCTGTTTTTATATGGATGGGAAAAATGGACCGTCTTAATGTTTCGACACAAGTGATCATCCGTCCTCATCTCTTTAATAAAATTAGATTAAGTTCACCTGGGAAAGAGCTGAGAAAGCAGAATGCCTCACCACCTCCTTTAATCTAAAACCAATTTGCCAGTAATATTCCTTTCCCTGCAGCTTGGGATTTGCCGGCCCTGATTCAAAATGGAGGAGGAACGAGATGAGACCCGAGCTGCCTGGTTGCATTCAGCTCCCCACAGGCTCTGAGAAATTAGAACTGACACTGGCAACACGGGCCTTAATATGGAAATGTCAATTTTTTCCCCCCTCCTTTTGATTTGGACTGTGTGACTCCCTTACTCTTTGGTCTCTTTATCCTCTTATTCCATCTTTCATTCAAATTGGTTAACAAGAGAAAACTGACGGAGACAAAATAACTGCATAAATGCTTAAATATTTTTACCCCTGAAAAGATCATTTAGTCTTATTAAGATAATGTGATGAACCGGGGCCTCCATTAAGTCTAAAAACCAAGTTGTGGCCATTAAAGGCCAATGTCTTCTAATTTGTCAGAGTCTGTGCACTAGCCGTACATGAGTGAATGTTTGCAGTGAACAATGAGAAAATTTGTCTCAGCAGTGAAAATGTAAGCCCCCAATCATGCACAAACAGTGGTGTGATGTATTTGCTTGTCTGGGGCTCTAAAAGAAGCGTGTCAAAGGGCATGCTCAATAGTGAAACCTAGCCCCAGTGTAACTTGGGAAGGATAGGCATGATGACAGTGAAAGACTTGTAGCTTCTAGAGGGTCATGCAGCAGACATAGCCAACTGACATCAGCGGAGACAGCTTGTCACTAGCAATGCAGATCATAAGGCAATGCAGGGACAGTGAAGATGGCCATAGCACCATTGATGTGGCACTCAACAGCCTAGTTCTGGATCTTGCTAAAAGGTTGGCAATATTGTCGACAGTGTAATAACCACCGACAGGATATTTTGAACTATCCAATGGCAGTATGCAAACCTTTTCCTTTCATTCGCAATTGTTTGCATAGTCTTAATAAATAAGACATCTGCCCCTTTGTAATGATTATTATCTTGAAAAAATGGAATCAGAAGGTCAAATGGCATAACAGTACCATGCCATTAATATGTGTATATATATTTATATTCATATGGCAGAAAACACTCAGGTGACTTGAAGTTCCGCTCTGAGACCCCCAATTTGGCCAACTTTCAAAATTGTCCGATATGCATGTGTGGATACATCATTGGAAAGCTTAAAATCTCAATTTTCTGAGGGAAGAAAAATTTTGAACAGGAGTGCATTTTTAAATAAACAAAAACATTTTTAAACAGCGAAACCCTATCTGGAGGTGAGAGCACGCGAATGCATAATTAAACAGGCAACGACTTTAACGAGATATTATCGTGTACTTACAGTACCTTGTTTCCATCCAACAACTCCATGTAGCATGTATCACAGAGTGTCAAGACGCAGCTGTGAATGGCCGCAGCTGGATTTTGGAGGGATTTTATGGGTTAAACATGGTAATATAACAAGGGTTGCGATGCAAAAATCGCAGACATCAAGGAGTGGTCGAGATGTTCTTTTTCATATATTCAGCCTTTTAAACTTTTTTTTTTTTTCTTCGTTTGGATCGATTATTTATCATCCAACATATCGGAGAAAATGCAACAGTAACAAAAATAAGAGATGGTTATGAGGTAGATATCCGTGACTTTTTTTATAGACACCATTTTTTTCATTGTGACGTCATTTGTTTGAAAGTTTAAAATATGCGAGTGAATCATTTTTTGAAGTCGTTTTTTTTTTTTTTTAAACGAAATATTAGACATCAATTAATGATTCTAAGCTAAAAATGACAGACATCATGAATAATAAATATAATTTATTACCTTCATATTATGGCTGGGTTGAAACATCTGTAAATGGGGGTTTTCAGGGTTTTCGGGGGCTTAATGCACCATGAATCTGCTATGGCAGCATATAGCCATATTATTTTATCAAACAGAACAGTTGTTTTGGCTTTAAATACAGCAGTTTCTTTTAAAGAGGAGTGGGAGAGCAGAAACTGCTTTTTCAGTCTTGTCTGTGTTTTCCGCCACATTATATATATACAGTGCCCTCCATAATTATTGGCACCCCTGAAAAAGATGTGTTTTTTAGCGTCAAATATTTTTTTTTAATACAAATAATATGGGACCTTAATGGAAAAAAGAGAAAAATCCAACCTTCAATACAAGTGCATTCATTCAGTGGGGAAAAAATCCCACATAAAGAAAAAAATATTTGACATCAAATAATGTGTGTCACAATTATTAGCACCGCTTGTGTTAATACTTTGTACAACCGCCTTTTGCCAACAAAACAAGGTCTGGCGACTGAGATGGCCATGGGAGGAGCTTGATTTTGTGTCTGGTGAACCATTTCTGTGTAGATTTGGCCATATGTTCAGGGTCATTGTCTTGCTGAAAGACCCAGTGACGACCCATCTTCAGCTTTCGGGCAGAGGGCAACAGATTTTGATTTAAAATGTCCTGGTATTTCAAAGCGTTCATGATGCCATGCACCCTAACAAGGTTCCCAGGGCCTTTGGAAGTGAAACAGCCCCACAGCATCACTGACCCACCCCCATACTTCACAGTAGGTATGAGGTGCTTTTCAGCATGCGCATCTTTCGTGGCACGCCAGACCCACTTAGAGTGTTTGTTGCAAAAAGCTCAATCTTGGTCACACACAAAAATACACACGGTCCCAGGCTTCAACTGGGACTGTGTACTTTGGTCAGATGAGACCAAATACCATACACCAAAATGTAACAAATCGGTTTGTAATGTGGCCGACGTGTTTTGCGTGCTGTACCTTAACGCACCGCATTGCTGACGTGACAGAGAGAGGGAGCGATGCTATTGAGTTTTCTTTCACTTTTAATGTTTTGTAGAGAACGCCGTCAACTGTTGCAGACAGTAGGCGTGTTGTGTTGGACAAGTTCTGAAAAAAAGTTATAAAAACCTGACGGAGCTGCTAATTTCTTTGGCGATGTTACCACAACAATACTGTAATCGTCACCTTAACTAAAAAAAACTGGCGAACGGAGGTCAGAAGAGGACCATCGAGATGGCAGACTTTCTATAGCTGTATTGTTGAGCCAGTTCACAGATGCGCACCCCACGCTCATATTTTCTATCATTTGCATCTTCATTTTAATGGTAAGCGTCACCTTTTTACTTGTTTCACCACATGTAACAACCTTTTTGAAATCTGTGTTGATTTCTCATACAAGAAAATCTGCCATGCGACCGTCTACGGCGCTATCATCTCTTCGTATTTTGAGCATGTCGTCGGATGTAGAAGCAAATGGCGAGTCAAATTTTACTTTGAATGTCGAAAAGATCGTGTTTCGAAGCGATCGTATGTCCAGGTACCACTGTATAATAATAGTGATGTAACAAATCGTGTTGTAATGTTGCGGTTGTGTTTTGCATGCTGTTCCTGAACGCACCGTGTGACTGACGAGAGAGAGAGAAGGAGGTGCGGAACAGTGGGAAGTTTTTACTTTCTCTTTTCATGTTCTGTAGTTGTTGGCGTCGGCTACGGCGGATAGTAGCCGTGTTGTGTTGCACAATTTCTGAAATAAATGATTAAAATTTTTATTATTATAAAATATTGTCATTATTATAAAAATAATAATGACAGTCGTCCTCGAGATACTCCGTACTGCCGTCTTGCGGGAAAACATTGAAATTACGGCGCTGTTGTAAATCATCGTATTTCGAGCCAAATGACAAGTCCAAATTTTCGCTGGATGTCGAAAGGATTGTTAGTCAATGTGTTCGTGTGTCGAGGCACCACTGTCCACGCATACCTGATTCAGATTAATACCTACCCACATGTAAAGTTGTTTTTTTTTTCTGAGCTGCCTATGTTACAAAATGTACTTGGTGTTTTTCATTGTTAGGACAGTCCAAACCTGCGCTGTGACCACTGTGTTCTAAAGTGTTCTTGTTAACCCACCCCGTAGGGAGGTCTCAAAAACTCACTTGCATTGTTCTTGATGTTCTTCTTGTTCTTGGGGATGACTAGGCCTGTCGCAATAACAAATTTTAGTGTGCGATAATTATTCTCATAAATTGTTGCGATATGCGATATTATTGCGCCCCCCCCCAATTTTTTTAAACCAATTTACAATAACACAGTGAGAATGCAGTATATATTAATAGATCAAGTACACCCATTTAAACGCGATGAATATTTACTCTTAAATTCAAAAATACTTTTCAAGAAATCACAACTAAAAACAATAGACCATGCCTCTTAAGTAAAAAACAACAATATTGATACCGCACTGAAACACAGAATAAATAAAATATGTTTAAAAAAAAAAAAAAAAAAAAAAAAAAAAATGGCACTTCATAACTTAAGCATTTAGGCAAATGAAAACTTTTCCCTTCATAGCTTCTGCAATGGTGTTCCATACGGATGCAACGATACAGTTAAGTCACGGTTCGGTACGATTTATGATACGGGGGACACGATTTTCGATCCGATTCAATACATTTAATGCTCTGTAAAAAAATAACAATTATATTTTTTGTTTCGTTTTTTTTTGTTGTTGTTGTTGTTTTTTTTTTTGTTTTTGTTTTTTTTTTTTTTTTTTTTTTTTTTGCTAACAAGCAAAAATTAAATCGCCATTATATAAACATGCATTTTAGTGCATAATATTTATGTGCTTACTTCTTACTGAGCTGAAAAAAATTTGTATAAAAGTGCTGAGAACAATCTTTACGGTTTGTAAAGTGAGGCAGGGCACAATGTTGATTGCTACAGCTCTCTTAGCAGCTAGGTTTACTACATGAGCAAGACATTTGTGGTCCGAATCCATCTGTGTCACGTACTGGATTAACAATATTTGCAACATTATCTATAGTCACTGGTATGGATTGATTTGGCCTTCTTAACTTCCATTCAGTCATGAAAGTTTAGAATTCATCGATGTAGTATATGGACTACGTGTCCCATAATCACTCTGGGCTCACGTAGCCAACGGCATGGACCGTAGCACATCTAGTTTGCCATTTCATGATAGCTAGTGTGTGCGCGCATTAAAAAAGTTGGCAAGCGCCGCTGAAATCACGTCTGCTCATTACTACACAACACCAGCATATGACAATTGACTTTCATAAACAGGACGAGTTTGACGCACAGCGCTCTTAATGTCATTCAGCTGTTCGTTGTCAAAGCGAGGTTGTTCGTAGCAGCCAAGTCGGTAACAATGTTTTGGCGGTCTTCGTTGTAAATATCTGGCGTTGTGCCGAAAAATAGCCGCCTCCCGTGAAATGTCACTCCTGACGGGAGCGCCCACACGGCAACAACACCGGTGCGCCGTAGATGGTCTACAGTCACTCCGGAGCACTGACGCAGCCGGTATACATTGAACAATAGGATATAATGGGAACTATTGGCTCCGGCGCTAGTTTTTGCCGGACCTGGAACGAAGATGCATTATGCGCAGTTGGTAACGAGGAATCCGAACGTTTAAAGTGTGCACGCGAGGCGATAAATCGCAGCGGAAAAATTACCGCCTTCATTTTTATTTATTGCACGATAAATGGAATTATTACATATTGCGACAGGCTTAGGGATGACACTTACTAAAATGGCTTCTCTTCCATTATTTGTCACTGGACCAGAATTAAATTTGGTAGGTATATTCTCGGGATGTATACACATCGATCCTCTTAGCTGGATTTTTTTTACACCTGTTGTTTTGTCCCAGGGTTGATTAATTAGATTAATTATTTGCTGAATTAAAATTGCTACTCCTCTGTTAGTCATGGACAGACCATAGTGAAATTTGGTAGGTACATTCCAGCGATGTATACGCATCGATCCTCAAATCCAGATTTTGGATTTTCTTTTTCGTCTCAGGCACTGAAATTTGGTTGCTATATTCTTGGTATGCATATTTCTGATTTTTATTTTTGTCTCATGGGTGATTAATTGCATTCACTATTTTGAGGCTTATTGTTGCCTTTAGTTTCTGAGGGAGCCAGGCAGCCATAGTTACTTTTGAACTTTTTATTTTTTTAAATATTTTTTACGTAGTCTACTGGAATAACAACACTATGTACATTTTTCAACAAGAGTAATTCAAGTAACTTTGACCCAATATTGGGTGCAGATGTTCTATTCCAAGTAGAAAAATTCATAAATGGTTTTGTGTGCATGGATGTAAGATTTGAGGGTTTCTGACTGTGCATAAACATAACACTTAAGTGGGGTTTTATTCAATAAACATGGTTGGGCTGTAATTACTTTCACGTTTCTTCTGGCTGGAAATGTAAGACTGTGTGTTAAGAGCTGGCACTCCACGGCTTTTCCTGACTTACCTTGGCTTCACGGGGCTGCCTAATGTAGGAGGGCTTACTTTTTCTTCACAACAAATGGCATATGGCATGTGTGATTGTGGCTAAATATAGGAGTCGCTGTTTTTATTAGGGTTAAAATTTCCCTGAAGAAACATTACATCCCCTTTGGCATGAAATGGATCTCAGCTTTATTCCACTGTGGCCTTGAAATGAATATTCAGAGACATTAAATTGCCTTCTTGGACTAAGAGACCACTGAGCAAAGAGCTTTATAAGTCATATGTTTTTAAGACCGGTTGTAAGGTAAATTAAAACAATAAGTTTGCATTGATTTACCGTCCTTTAGAGCATTTTTGGAGTAGTTTAATGGGAACGCTATGGTCCGGTTGGTAGAAATCGAGCATGTAAACAAGGCTTATATTGGATTCCTTTTTCACCCGTAACAAATCCACACTCAAGGGTATGATGCTGTTTGAGTACGATACAACCATACAACGTTTTAAGGTAAGAGCCATTTGGCAGGAGCGAGTTAGGGCACTGCAACAACTATGCTTAATTTATATCTGTCCTAAGTGAAATGCTTGAGCCTCATTCAATTTTCTCACCATATTACCGTCTACAATTGGATTAAAGAGTAAAATTAAACAACAGTAAGTTAGCTGGGATAGGCTCCAGCACCTCCGCGACCCTCGTGAGGAATAAGCGGCATGGAAAATGAATGAATGAATGAATGAATAATCCCTTTTTTTTTTTTTTTTTTTTTTTGCCCTCTGCTTTGCATGCCTCTTTTGATATACAGTGCACTAGATGAAAAGGGTGTAACGGTACATGTATTTGTATTGAACCGTTTCGGTACGTGGTGCTCGGTTCGGAACGGTGGCGTACCGAATGAGTTTCTGACGTAATGTAAACCTTACTTTTCGAGGCTGTGAGTCAATCGGGTTACAGTTTCTTTGTGTAGATTATATTTACTCCGTCTTCTCTACTATAATGAGGACCAACACGGTAGGACAGTATAACCCAGAAACGTCAACGGCGCGACAACGTGGCTGCCGCGAGAACACAGTGAAATGCAGGCGTTAAAGTCAATCAGCCAATGCACACCAGTCGCAGTACGGCCGCGTGTTAGACACGTCCCAGAAGCGGCTCAACACGTCGCACACGAAAAGAACAGCAGAGTTTATTATTGGACCCGAGATACGTCCCTCCTGCGTCAATACTACTACCGGTAGCTAGGATCAGGCAGACCAGAAGTCACTCGTTTGAATATACGGTGGATCCGGGCGATTTTCAAACTAATATTCAATCGTAACCCACTTTTTGAGTCCATCAGATCTTTTGAGTGGTAGATTGGGGCACAGTTGACTTGTCTTTGTTGATTTATTGCTGTCTTCTCTGCTATAATAATAACCAACACGGCCCCGTGTTCAATACAAAACCCTCCTACCACAACAAAACAAGTAGGAACTAATATTCATATAGGAACTTAAGTTATACAACATAAAATATACAATATAAATGAATACTACATCACATTTGTAAAATATAAAGACATAATAAAATAAATAATAGCCCATTTAAATAAAATACATTGAAATGAGATAAAACACCTGTAATTAAATAATAAGAATTATACACAGATCCTGCTTACACAATCAAATTTATTAATTTCTGTGTGGCGCTTTAGTTTGAGAAAATCCACCAATAAAGCTTTTGAAAACCGTTCATAAGAAAAAAAAAAATGATTCATTGAGGCATTTCGTTTGTAAAATACATGTTCAAATATTTGTCATTGGAATTGCTTTTCTCTTTAGCACAGGACTTCTTTCTTTCAGAAAGAAAGCTGACCAACACGCGGGGTCTGAAAGGCTAATTGTTGTTGGATTATCTTTAAATACCCGCTACTTTTTGAGCTGAATTCTAGCTTTGTATAGGCTAATGTTCCTATTGTTGAAAGCACAAAGGTGTGTAATAAACAATTAGCACATTTATATTTTGCATTTTTGTTTTCTTACTGTACATAAAATGAACCGAAACGTGACCTCAAAACCGCGGTAAGTACCGAACCGAGATTTTTGTGTAACGTTACACCCCTACTAGATGGTGTATATTTACTTACATACTGTAAGTAATGAAATTATAGTTTTGTATCTTGATCATTAGATGATAAATGATTGTTTCAAGCAGAATTTACCTTCTTTTAAGACACCCTCAATGTGAATGTGGTAAATTGCTTTCCAAACTCTCAGATGAAGTTCACGTGTAGTCAGTTCTCAGTAGAGTATGTATATAATTTTGCATCACAGACGACTGCCAGACGCAAAATCATGCAAGTGCCTTGGAATCTACAGGGAATATTGTGCAGGTGAACTTCTATGAAATGTGGAATCTGAGAAACTGAGAGGGCACGCTCAGGGGCAGCTGCCTTCAATTAAGCCCAAATCCTCATTCACTGCACTCCCTTATGCGCTCAGCCATGCTGCTTTGATCTGTATCAGCCAGCGGAAAAGGTTCATGGCTTGAAAGATTAGGGGAAGCAATGTCTCCGTAAGGGTGATCAAGTTACCAGCGAGGGGCTTTAGGCACAGGGGGCAACAGGAAACGATGCCTGTCACTTAATTTTCATTTGCCATTTATTTTCCCCTTTAAGTTAACTATAATTGGAGGCTAAAACCTGGGGCCTCCTCAATAAAATCGCAGTGGAACCTGGCCGCTCAAGTTCCTACAGACATTAAGGATCAAGTACTCAACACGCAGGGGGTATCTGCACCAGCAAAACGGATATGCTTGTCAGCCTGGGCTTCTGCAGCTCATTTCTGAAGTCACAGTTAGAGAGCAGCAGCACTAACACAGGCAACATCGACAGCCATTAAATTCATTTGACTTCATTAGTGCAGACCTGCTAAGCTTGGAATGCTCACAGCGATGCCAAGAGGCGGGAAGTAGGGAAGCCGGCTTTTGAGTGACATCAGCCGCTGTGCTGTGAGAAGAGCAAACACATGGCACTGACAGGCCGAATATGGCCCCGGTTGTTACGCTGGGACGTATGCCAAACGAAGGGAACATGCGTCACTGGCTTTAGGGGAGCTCAGTCAACATGCAGTTGGTGCTTTAATACCATGCGCGCTATGGCACATCATAGGGAAGGCCCGAGGTCGTTGGGCAGACTGTAAATCATGTGGCAATGTGATGTGATACAGAGACTGTGCCATCACCTTTGTGTCTACTGCCAGGAACGTTTATGTGTTATTAAGTTACAAAGGCCTGATTTGTCTCTTTGCTGAAACTTAAAGAGCATATGACACCAGAAAAAAAGTCTTAAATGGCATTATTATGTGAATTAGAATCATATTTTGAGACGATTCGACTATATACAACAATTTAGCAAAGCGCAGATGACGAGAAATTAGTCTTTTAATCTGCCGGTTAGCCACGCCTACCATTATAGGGCTTTAGCGTCCCCAACAGGTGGATGACGTCAGCGGTAGACTATGCTCATCGGTTTTACTATTCAGCCCATTGAGGGGGAATTATTCAGAACGAGGAAAACGCGACGAAGAGAGCCACAAAATGTCAGTGTTTCAGTCTCTCTACTACAATATTTTTACAGGATATTCTTTTTATCCAAGTTTTTTCCCCCAATAGCTATATAAATGGCTTGAGAAGGACCAGTCAGCCCGTCGAGGGGGAACTATTCACAACGAGGAAAACGCGACGAAGAGAGCTGCAAAATGTCATTGTTTCTGTCTCTGCTTCAATATTTTTACAGGATATTCTTTTTATCCAAGTATTTTCCCCAATTGCTAAATAAATGGCATGGTCATGACAAATAACAGTCTTGTGCTAAATGGAATATGAAATCATAAAAATGCATTTACTGGCAAAATTACTCCATAATGGTCAAAACTGTCGACTTCACCTTTACTGTCGCACCTCCCGAACGATATTTTATGACACCTAAATCGGACATATGTATTTCCCTTCCCCGGCTTTGGAGAATGTAAACAGACCAGAAGGAGTGACAGCTAGCCGACATGCTAACCCGAACCGAGGGATGTTTCAAAGTCTTCGAAGTGGAAAATCACACATAACTAGCCTGGATTATTTGACATGACGACCCGGTTGTCGAGTTTCTTTGCGGATCGGCAAACCGCCCGGCGGAGAGCAATTTACAGTTCGTTCCCTGGAGGAGGGTGGCTGGAGTTGTTGTGTAGCTAACGCGCTAACAGCTAACTGCTAATGAGCATGAGGATAGCTTTTTACATGCCTATCAATGATCAAACGTAAGTAGTCCTTTATTTAAAGGAATTTTATAGTGTTTACTTTGTAATCACTGTATTCGTATTTGACATAATACAAAACAAGATGTTTACTCACTTCCTTGTAAGTCCAATGGTCCCACAGTAAATATCCACGGTGAATGGGAACCTTTTGAAACTCCAAAAAGGCGCATACGCCTCTCCCGCATACAGAATGATTTTTCTGCAGCCGTTTGGCTGGCGTGATGCAAAAAATAAAAGTATTAATCCGCAAAATCAGCTGAATCCTTCGTCCTCATACACAACAGTACACTGTATAGTGAAGAGAACGTCTTCTACCGTACACGTCACAGCGCCCTCCTTCTCAATGCAAGACCGAAGCCGGAAGTCACTCATTTTCATGGCGCGGGATTCAAAAAACTAAATAAATATAGCGATCGCTTCCACACACATCCAAGCGGTCCATATCATTCAGGGGCATAAAATACCGCGTGTATTATGAAATAAACATGCTTTTTCGTGTCACAGGCACTTTAAAGCAGTTATTGTGCTTGTGCAATATTTAATTATTGTTACTTTTCAATTAGCTTGTTAGCTTGTAATTTCATTGTTTAGCATCTGCTCTTGCTAGTTGTAGGATATAAATTTGATGAATTAAAATTAGAAAGGGAATCATCATTTGGTATTGAACATCAACTGGGGAGTGGGAAGTACCATCATTTTAACATTCTTTAATACAAAAAGTAAAAGTAAATGCAAGAGAATATGAAGATCTCTTAAAATGGAGGTGCAGTTTTCCAGAATGTCTGTTTGCTAGTACAAATAAATTTAATCAGGCAGCAGCAATCACATGCCAAAATTATCCAACCATAGTCAATACTAACAGATAAGGACCTGATTTGCTTTGCTGAAGCTGTATTTAAAGGGAAAAAAATGGATAGATCATGCAAATTAAAAAATACAGCAAAGAAAAACAGCCTTGGCAAAGCTCTCTTTTCGCATTCCCTTAAAAACTACAAAAGAATCATCCATCCCTTTTTTAAATTTTTTTAAATTATTATTTTACATTACTTAGACATGTGCCGATTACCGGTTTCAAGGTATGCTGTGGTATGAAAACATCAAGGTTTCAAAACAGCAAAAACTTTCCGTCATACCGTCCTTTAAGGTATGAGTTGTATTTTATGTCCCAAATATGCATGGAGAAATCCCTCGCTTGCAGTTGTAAGGCTCAATGCTCCCCCACCGGTTGTTGCTCTTTGTCAGTAGGTCAGCTGTGGTACAAGATGGCTGGAGGAGTTACAACTCCTGAACTTTTTCCCTCATCGAAGAAAACAAAATCGCTGGAATGGCAATACTTCAGCTACAGAAAAGAGACAGATGGCCATGGCTTAGAGGAGGAGGGCCAACCGACATGTAAAACATTTTTGCGGAGGGTAGCTGCCGAGGAGGCAATACCTTCAATATGATTTTGCGTTAATATAAAATATAAAAGGTTAGTAAACACTGTCATGAACGTTTCCCACCACCTATCAGAGTTAACTCCAGTATATTTAGTGTGTCTAGCGGTGGTAAAACGTGGTGGGTTTTTTTTCTCTCTGACAACTGTCTGTGTTGAGAAAGAGAATGTGTTTATAATGTCGACATGATACGAGTCATACACACGAGCTTTTTATGGAAGGTGGCTGCCGAGAAGGCAATACTTCCAATATGATTTTGCATTTATACAAAATTAAAGGTTAGTAAACACTGTCATGAACGTTTCCCACCAGCTATGAGAGTTAACTCCAGCGTGTTTAGTGTGTCTAGCGGTGGTAAAAAGCCGTGTTTTTTTTCACTCTGGCAACTGACTGTGTTGAGAAAGAGAGTGCGCTGATAATGTAAACATGATACGAGTCATACACACATGCTTTTTATGGAAAATAATTCAATTATTTTTGTTCTGATGGTAACAATGTTGAGCTGTGGCAGTGGATTTAGGCTCAGCTAAGGGACTGCATTTATTTTAAATTTATTCAGAAAATTTTGTTATTTTTTAACATTTAACTTAACATTATACTTATGTTCCAATTTGCAAATATGTTTTGAAAAATAGAAATCCTATTCAATGGAAAAAAAGTTTTTTTTTTTGTTTTTTTTTTTTAACCCAGATATCTTAAAGTAACAAATTTTAGAGCTATAATACCGTGATATGGTGATATTTTTTGCTTAAGGTGATCATACCATCAGAATATCATACAAGCACATGCCTAACATTACTATTGATTCACACAAACAAATAAGCAGATAATTCTCTGACTTGGCAGTGGTTCTAGCATGCAGCCTCCTTGTGCACACAATAAGTTTTCAAACTTTGGAGTTGACCTGAGTTTTGTAGCAAAAGGTGCACTTGGTACATAAAGAAGTACGCCAATAAATAAATAAATAAAATAGAGTATTAAGTCCGGGAAGGACTGAAAGCAGCCTGAGGGTGGTAAGTGTTGCGTCTGACAGCAGTGAACACTTTGATCAGAGGGTCCTGTCTGAAGACAGTTTCCACATCTGCACGGGGGGAACGAGCTGTAAACTGCCAAGAAGCCTTTTAATGACAGTTGGATTATAAAATGAAAGCAGGCTCCAGATGGCAGGCAGTGCAGCGGCTGTGGTTCTGGGGGAGGCTGTTTAAACTGTTTTTTTATTGCTAAAATACAGGGTGAAAAATTGCACAGGGCTTATTAGGCATCCCACTGTGATGTTTCTCTGCTCACCAAGCTGTTCACTATGGCCACCTTCCAAACATGCCTCTATAAATTTTTAGCCGCACCTTTTAAATCTTAAAGATTCATGCCTGCTAAGTTCACCCAGGCTTCATCAAGCTTTCACATTAGGTTTGTCCTTAGAAAGCTTTCTGCTGAATTTTCCCCCTTCTTTGCAGTTAATAAACCAGCTAGACGAAAGTGGTTAGACATCTTACACTAAACAGAATTCAGTCTTCAAATGACTTAATCGCAACGTAATTTTATTATCTTTGCTCTCCAACTAATAAGATGAGGCTGACTATTAATAAAAAACGCTGGTTGTTTTTCATCTGGTTGCTGCACAAGCAGTACAAGGAAAGGCCATGAGGGTACTGACACTTCATGACTTGCTCCAATAATGAGCAGAAAGGAGACTCAGCTGTATTTAGTTTAAACTCACTACCTGTTAAAGCCCGAGTTCATTATGGAAAACTGGAATTAATAGAAGAGACCCCACAGGAGCCTGCATTTGACAGAGCAGAGGTATTAACTCTGGGTTTTATATATCTTATATATAAGGGGTGTCAAGCTTACTGCTCGTGGGGGCCAGAACTGGCCCACCAAGTTGTCCAATCATGCCCATAGCTATGGTAGGCATGTTTTAGTCATGTATACATGGCCTCTTATTGTGAAATGTATGCTTTTATTTTGACACCGTTGAACGGGAAGTGTTGGTACTCATAATATTTGCACGTCATCGGGAAACAAAAAAATAGACTTGTTTCATTATATGTAATAAGAAATTGTGTGTACTCCTGCTTACCGTTTGTGTTTCATGCAAACATCCCAGCAATTTATGACGGTACCAGGTAAAACTTATGTTAGTAACATTTTCAAGTTTCTGTTTTGCATTTGTTATAAAGTCATTAATATACAAAGCTAAAATATGTACTGTATGTTTTCTAAAATTTTCTGTTTCTCTGCCTGCTGATGCTGAAAACTACTATTTACTATACTAGTATAGGAACATATCCTTTATTGTATCACAATGAGAAGGCTAAAACATTTTTGGAAAACTTACGTTTGTATTATTTAATTCATTAGAGGTTGCTAAGATTTCCGGGTGCATGTGGGCATTCGTCCAAATTTAAAATTTGAACCTGTTTTATAATTAGTTGTATTGAGTTCATTTTGCCTACACTTATAAATTCGTCAAAACTTTTCTTGTATCCCAGGCAATAGTAGGTGGTTTATTTACCTGACATGTTTCGGCGAAGACTTCCTCCTTCGTCAGAGGGTCACTGATGTTGGTGTGACGCGTCTTTATCAGCTGATGGATGAAGGCGTGACTCACCTGTCAGAGTGACGGGCGAGTCACGCCCTCTGCTGCCCTTTCACTCTTCCAAGATGCTGTTCCAGGTCGTGGAATATATGAAATTCCGTGCAAATCATGCAATAAATCATACATCGGGGAGACAGGGAGGAGCTTCATTGCAAGAAAAACAGAACACAAGAAGGAATGTGAAAAGGAGACAACAATGAGACAAACAAGGGAAATAAAATAACAATAACAACAAGAACATCACAAATCAGCCATTACCGATCACTGCAAAAGGGAAAACCACATCATGGACTGGGAAAAGGCCAGAGTCATTCGCACCGAAGAGAACAAACATCAGCGCTGGATCAGGGAGGCCATTGAGATCTGCAAGCGGGACCCGAGGACCATCAACAGGGATGAGGGGGCGTACATGCTCTCTACGACCTGGAACAGCATCTTGGAAGAGTGAATGGGCAGCAGAAGGCGTGACTCGCCTGACATTCTGACAGATGAGTCACGCCTTCATCCATCAGCTGACAAATGCGCGTTATACCAACATCAGTGACCCTCTGACGAAGGCGGAAGTGCTCGCTGAAACATGTCAGGTAAATAAACCACCTACTATTGCCTGGGGTAAAAGAAAAGTTTTGACTATCAAGTCAGCTTTATAGATTTACTGTGATAAATATATTGGATATGTAGGTGAAACATTGTTAAATTGCACCTTTTTCTGTCACAAAAATTGGATTTGCTCTTACAATTTCAAATAAGCTTTGCATAAGATAGTTTCCAAAAGTACCAGCATGAGATCAAATTGAGGTGAATGTGTCAACTCTGTGACAGCCCTGTATACAGTTAGACTCCTACTCTTAACTATACAAATTTACATAGATCATAGGTCCCCCAAATTATTTCACATCAGGCCACAGTGGGTAGTAGATTTCTTTCCAACTAAATATGACAACACCTTTACACCAACCTAGTGTCTTCTGAGATGATTGATGAAGGTGCTGCTTGTTTTAGCAGAAACCTCATGGGTCAAAGCGTTTGTGCTCGATCGGTAGGAACAAAAACCAGGACTTGCATCACACATTAAGGACTGGTTTGGACACCCCTGACTTACATCATGTTACATTATAAAATTGGAAGGAACTGTCCTCACATTCAAGTTAGGCAAGTGACTCCTGGGGCCTGGCCCCCTTTGGTCAACCTCTGGCTAGCTCGGGGAGCCTCTTCCTGTCCTCTTCAGCTGGTTTGGGTCACTATTTTGTCGTCTTTGAGCTGCTATCCCTCAAGTGTTGTAGCTGGGGGGATTAGGTAGTGGATGTAGTTAAGGACGGTGTTTTTTTAGCAGTTCAGCTGGTTGGTCCTCCGGTCCTATGCCTTGCTTAAGTGAAACCGGTGGACCGCCAGGCCAGTCCTTGGGTGTGGTTAGCATCCTGTTGACCAATTTATCTGCCCTTTAAATTGGGTGAGAAGGGCTACGTTCACACTGCAGGTCAATTCCTATTTCTTTTCCCATATGTGACACATATCTTATTTTTTCACGCAGTTTCAACAGTCCTATTTCTTTTTTTTTTCATATCTGACCTGGGCATAAGCACATGAATACATCATCAACAAGTGACATGACCAATATTCGACAAACAAACAACAGACGCGAACAAGCAATGGCTGACAAAAATCTTTTGGCTCCAGTCACGTAAAATCTTCAAAGTTGCAATAAAAGTGTGACAGCTGAAGGGACCATATGTACTTCCATAAATACTGTGATACATGACAACGTGCCACATGTGTCGCAATGTGAGGTGACGGACGCATTCCCTTCACACTGCAAATCATAAATGTTTTTGAAATTTCAACGGTTAAACAAAAAATGGAATTAATAAAAAATCTGAATAGAGTCAACCGGAAATACAACTAGCTAACGATAGCACAAACATATTCACAGTTAGTTAGTGTAGGCGTTCAGTGTATTTCTTATTGTTGTGCTTCTTCTCTCTCTCTCTCTCTCTCTCTCTCTCTCTCTCTCTCTCTCTCTCTCTCTCTCTCTCTCTCTCTCTCTCTCTCTCTCTCTCTCTCTCTCTCTTTCTATTGTTCCCCTATTACTAAGGGTGTAATGGTACATGTATTCGTATTGAACCGTTTCGGTACGTGGTGTTCGGTTCGGAACGGAGGCGTACCGAACGAGTTTCTGACGTAATGTAACCCTTACTTTTCGAGGCTGTGAGTCGATCGGGTTACGGTTTCTTTGTGTAGATTATATTTACTCCGTCTTCTCTACTATAATGAGGACCAACACGGAAGGACTGTATAATCCAGAAACGTCAACGGCGTGACAACGTGGCCGCCGCGAGAACGCAGTGAAACGCGGGCGTTAAAGTCAATCAGCCAATGCACACCAGTCGCAGTGCGACCGCGTGTTAGATACGTCCCAGAAGTGGCTCAAAACGATGCACGCGAAAAGAACGGTAGAGTTTACTATTTGACGCGAGACGCGACCCTCCTGCATCAATACTACTACCGGTAGCTTGGATCGGGCAGACCGGAAATCACTCGTGTATATATACGGTGGATCCGGTCGATTTTCAAACTAATATGCAATCGTAACCCACTTTTTGTGTCCATCAGATCTCTTGAGTGGTAGATCGGGGCACAGTTGACTTGTCTTTGTTGATTTACTGCTGTCTTCTCTGCTATAATAATAAACAACGCGGCCCCGTGTTCAATACAAAACTCTCCTACCACAACAAAACAAGTAGGAACTAATATTCACATAGGAACTAAAGTTATACAACATAAAATATACTGTACAATATAAATAGAATACTACATCACATTTGTAAAATATAAACACATAATAAAAATAAATAATAGCCCATTTAAATAAAATAAATTGAAATGAGCTAAAACACTTGTAATCAAATAATAATAATAATACACAGATCCTGCTTACACAATTAAATTTATTAATTTCTGTGTGGCGCTTTAACTTGAGAAAATCCACCCATAAAGCTTTTGAAAACTGTTCATGAGGGGAAAAAATGATTCTTTGAGGCATTTCATGTGTAAAATACATGTTAAAATCTTTGTCATTGGGATTGCTTTTCTCTTTAGCACAGGACTTCTTTTTTCTTCTTTCTTTCAGAAAGAAAGTTTACCAATACCCAGGGTCTGAAAGGCAAATTGTTGTTGGATTATCTTTAAATACCCGCTACTTTTTGAGCAGAATTCTAGCTTTGTACAGGCTAATGTTCCTATTGTTGAAAGCACAAAGGTGTGTGATAAACAACTAGCACATTTATATTTTGCATTTTGTTTTCTTACTGTACCGAAAATGAACCGAACCGTGACCTCAAAACCGAGGTTCGTACCGAACCCAGATTTTTGTGTACTGTTACACCCCTACCCATTACCCTTTTTTGTTCACTGCTTTCTCCTAATAAACTAGATATGTTGAATACTCACAATGGAAGTATGTCATACTCCCATGTGATACATTAAAACTGTACAGACCAATGGGACACTCAGATCTCCATTGTCCATGTAAAGCAGCTGACAGGACAGGTAAAAAAAAAAAAAAAATCTGAATAGAGCATCACACACTGTGGTGTGAACGTAGCCACGTAATCCTCCTTTACTGTACCAATTGTGTCAACTCAGCAACTCTGGACACCAGATGACTAATATTTATGTGTACTGATGTTCACTCACTAATATAGCCCTGTGTGATCAAGTGGCTTGATGCAGGGCCACTCAGAATGACACAGACTTTGCAGATTAGTTTATGATTTATGCTCTGGCTGTCTCTTTACTACTTCTAGACTCTAGAGTACATTCAGGATGTGAGCACTACATAGTAGGTTTGTGCGATTAATCGAAAATGAATCAAAATGGACATTTAGAAGTTCTAGCCGTGTTGGTTATTTTATGCCCACCTTATGATAATTCTATCTCCTCCGCCCTATTAAAAGCCACTACTGGTGCTGCAGCTACATTAAAAGCCGCCAGGTATCAAAACATCTAATGACATCTGGAAAACGAGCAAAAGAACATATAGCAACATGACTCTCCCAGGCAGTGACACTTCATTGGCTTAGTAATTATATTTTCTATGTTCCTGCTGTTGTTCTGCTTATTACTTGTTTTTTCTTGTTCTCGTTTTGCCCGTTGGCATTCCCACAGCATTCCCACAGAAGAAAATTCCAGTATAAAAAGACAAACCAATCCACTGTTCTGCATGGTCAAGCAGCTGAAATGGACAGGTTTAAAACTAATATAAATAATTCAAATATAAAAAGAAAATAACATGTTATAATAATTACCTTAATTGGAATGGATTTTTTGTTGTTGTTGTTGTTGTTTTTTAACAAGGGCAACTTTGATAGATTTAACTTTTTAGTAAGATTGGTCTCATGCTGATGTTATGCCTGTAGGGCTGCAGCTAGCGATCATTTTAATCGATTAATCTACCAACTAGTTAGGTCAAATAATCAAGTAGTTGGATTAGGAACATTTAATGCGTTGCAGAATAAATTTTAGAAGATGTAAAACAAAGGCTTGCTAAGATTGCACTTTTGAAAGAGCATTAAATTTGAATACAAAATAAAATGTGTGTTTATTCAAACATAAGAATTGTGCTTTAATTTGAATAAAAATCAAAATACTTGGGTTTAGTCTCAAATGGTATTTAGAAAAAAATCAATGAGGATCTAAGTACAACAAAAGAACAAATGGCTAACTTGCATAGCAAAACTCCACTAGCTTAAATCCTATAAAATGCTAACGTTTTTTTTTCCAATACTCTTAACAAATCGTACAAACACATATTACCACAAAATAACAGCGAAATACAGTGGTACCTCGACATACGATCGCTTCGACACACGATCTTTTCGACATCCGACGTAAAATTTGACTCGCCATTTGTTTCTACATCCGACGACATGCTCGAAATACGACGACATGACAGCACTGCAAACGAACGCACGGTGGATTTTCTTGTGTGAGAAATCAACACAGTTTTCAAAAAAAAGTTGATACAGTTGGAGAAACAAGGAAAAAAGTGATGCTTACCTTTGAAATGAAGATGCAAGTTATAGAAAAATATGAGCTTGGGGTGCGCGTCCCTGAACTGGCTCAACAATACAGCTCCATGGTCCTCTTCCGACCACCGTTCGCCACTATTTATAAGTTAAGGTGACAATTATTATTGTGGTAACATTGCCAAGGAAATCGCCAGCTTCGTCACGTTTTTATCATTTATTTAAGAACTTATCCAACACAAAACGCCCATTGTCTTAAGCAGTTGACTGCTCTCAAGAAAACGAAAGTATTATCTCTACCGCACCGACCTATCTCACTGAGACGTCAGCTTCACGGTGCGTTCAGGGACAGTAAAAAGTGTCCGCCATATTAGAATCAGATTCGTTACATTATTTACAGGAATAATTATTAATTATTCTTCTTATTATTATATTATTCTGAATTATTTATTTATAACTTATTTGTTTTTCTATGTTTAATTGCCATTTGTAACAGTGCCAGCAGTATTTATTAAGAATTTAGTGTATGTTTTTAGGCTTTGGAACGAATTAATGGAATTATAATGTATTCCTATGGGAAAATCCTGCTCAACATACGACCATTTCGACTTACAAACAAGGTCCTGGAACGAATTAAATTCGTATGTAGAGGTACCACTGTATACCTATAAACTAAATTACCAATGCATAAAAAAATATTAGCATATGTTGGTCTTAACATGGAGCAGCTGAATTCAGCCATGTTAATTGAGTTATGTCATATTCACTGTTGCCACTAGAGGGCAGTGTATCCACCCAAATCAATAAATCTAAATGCAAACACTTTTCAAAAATTTTAACGGCACTCTAATTATTAAACGAATACTCGAAGCAGCAAAATTTTATTCAAAAGCTTTTTTCCTAATCGAATTACTCGAGTTAATCGATTAATTGTTGTAGCACTATCCGGCTGGAACAAAAATTCAACATGTTTGGGATCATACTTGATGCAGTTGAAAAGCATTGAGTACATAGTGTCAGTGATATGGATCAGTGAAAGCAATCCTGACTACATCAAAATGCACATGTCACATGTCTGCAAATTGTACTCTTCTTCTCAGCTGAGAGGTGTTGTTAGGCCCTGCTCTCACTGCTAATTTAAAATCCATTTAAACTGATAGGGTGTTGACTTAAACACCGTTGTGATGCCCTAAGCCAAAGTGGACAGTGTTATTTTCTTCTTTCAGAAAACAGACAAGGCCAATTTAGATTCCATAACGACCACTTCCAAGCCGAGCTGCTGCAGCCCAATTCTACCTTCACGCCTCCCCGCAGCATCAAACGCAATTACTGTCGACGTCACATCAAATTACAAGTGTTGCTTTGTTTGTTGTGCTCATTATATGACGTGAAAACTGCCATCTTCCACCTAAAAAACATCCCCCACGTTTACTCTGCTCATCCTAAACCCGGATGCAGACGGCAGCCTAATGCACTCATTTGTAACTGCAATTGAGAAAATTTTGAGTTGTTAGAAAGCAGTATAATTTGATAGACAGTTGCAGCTTTGCTTGAGACTTTTACTATTCCACAACAAATTTCTCCCTTCAAGCACCCTCCCCATCTTCCTCTGCTGTAATTTGATTCCTTTCTTTCCTCCGTGTTGAATATTCGAAAAGAAAGGTGACGGAAGACATGCTTTTGGCAGATTGTGCCACTCAAAGCTACTGGCACTGTCATTTCTTTTCTTTTGCACAGCCCCCCACACATCCCTCCCATTTCTCTCTCTCTCTGCCTTCACATGTATCCCATAGGATAGAATGCGGAAAGTATCTCAGAGCATTCAGATGCGTTTGAAGTGCAGGACAGATGGGGGGGACTCTTGGGACTGTAAAAAATGAATCAAGACAAGTAATAGGAGAAATGTTTTGAATCCTCTCTCCCATAAGTTATTTATCAGGGGCCCTTAGTGGTGAAGGAAGACTTCAGAGTGCTGCCTTAATGTAGCGTCTGATGACTGGTAGGGGGCTGTTCCAGGAAGCACTGCTGTAAAACAGGAGGGGAACATTAGCAGGAAAGTCTCATAGGGCCCAAGCAAAGAAAAGGAACAACACACAGGGCGTCTCTTTCCCAGCATGCAACACAGGACACAAAAGAGAGGTGTACAACAAAATGTCCCGAAGCCCCCCCAGCCGCAAGCGATACAGCACAATGTACAGAGCAAGACATTGTATGCTACAAATCCCAGCGGAAAAGACATTTGTGTAGACTCAGCTCTTCAAATGTGTTTTATGATAACACAATGCAGAAACAAATTAGAGAGGATACAATGCTCATTTAGCTGTTCATTAGATGAAATATGAAAAGTGTTCATGTATATTTGCAAGGTAATTACTGTACCTCAGGCAAGGTCACTTGTCTCTTTGTGTTTGTCTGGAGATAAGATTATACAAAAAATCTACTAGGACATTTATTGTAGCCTGGTTTAACACACTACCCTTTGTTTTCCTGAAAAAGATTACTTACATTACTTAGATTACTGCTTTTCTCTATAATGTTAAATATAAATTTGCAGGTCTATCAATCATCATCATCGCCAT
Source organism: Corythoichthys intestinalis (assembly GCF_030265065.1). Lineage (NCBI taxonomy): Eukaryota > Metazoa > Chordata > Actinopteri > Syngnathiformes > Syngnathidae > Corythoichthys > Corythoichthys intestinalis. Next base: position 35,604,731 of record NC_080397.1, read on the forward strand.
TCGCCATAAACAGATCTGTTCCTGCAATGCACATTTTGTTCAGAATATATTTTAAAAATACATATTTTATATTTATTTATCCCAAAATAGTGCCCCTTTGCTTTATCAAATTGAAATCATTATTAGTTTTACAATGGATGTTTTGTGACATTAATAAACAATGCTGCACTGCATTGGCTTCGAGGTACCAGATAGCCGCCGTCATGAGATAATGGCTCAAGTCAACCAGGGACATGTCTGATCACAGGAGACTAATGGCCTCTGAACTGATCACTGAGGCTAATAAAGACTAGCTAATGACACGGCCGCTTCGTTTGTGTTAATTGCTCTCACTGGACCTCCGTCGTGGTCTGCCTGTCCTGAGCACCTGCTATATTTACAGACCCTGGTTTCATCCTCAAAAAAGGTGTGTCCTCTGGTGCCTTTGCATGTTTCGAGATAAAGTGAAACATTTTTCATCCTTGTTGTTTTCCTATTGTGATTCAGGCCTACAGTTACTGCACTGTATATAAAACAGGTCAATATGATGATAAAATGTGTGAAATTCAGAAAAATAAATAAACATGTTCAGTTATAATGCACAATATCTTTTTGAGTTTGAATGCTCCTGGTAAATATTAGCATGGCTTAATGTAACCTTGTAAAAAAAAAAATGTTTGCGCGTTTGTTCTTGTCATTGACAGTATGTGAATTTAAGCTATTTTCTTCATGTATGTGTAAAACTATATATTTTTCTATGGCTCAGTTTTGAAGATACATTTTGAAACAGTGGCCATTTTGAAGCACCGAGGCATGATGTGGCATTACAATGGCAGCAATTTGCATATCATTTCATGTTGGAGATATTAGATTAATGGTTTGTGACTGCTGTGATGAATACTAATTTAGCCTTAAATCATAGCACCGTGCAGACATCAACAGCTTGGCCAACAGGCAGCAGAGCAGCCAGACATTTTATAAGGTCAGCTCACTTCTAGTGTCTCCTGTTCATCATTTGTTCTGACCATCCTGGAGCTTGTTACAAATGCTTGTGTCTCTGAGAATGTTGGTTTCATTGTGAGTTATATAAATGGACCCACCCATAGACCGTTTGCCCTTACAGACAATAAAATCTGTGGCAGGTCAGAAGATCATACTCCCAGGCGAGCACATACTTAAGATATATAAATAGTTTGATGGGTTTGTCAGAAGAAAAAAATATTCTGGTCATACATGACTTGATCTACAGCAGTACTGTATAGATGTATATTGTATCAGTCTCCACTGTGCAGTAAACCTTGCTATATATGCGTGGATTTCACTACATTAGTTCTCATATTAATATTGTATGAGTTTATAAATGCTATGCAAAACAACTTAATTTATTGTATCGAGCATGTGCGTCCGTGTCTGTGTGTGTGCTATAATAATTCTCCTGAGACCCAATGGCTAGCCAGGAGTGTGGAGGGAGGAGGTGGGAGGGTGTCCTGAGGGAGCTGTTTGATTGATGTGTTTTGGGGGTAGAGGAAAATAGAGGAGGGAGGGTCGAGGATGAGGAGGGGACAAGAGCTTGATGGGACACCGCAGCGGGAGAGGAGGCAGGGCACTTAAGTGGGGGAGGAGGGGGAAGGGGCTTTAACAAGCCCTAGATTGTTAGTGACAGGCAGATACTTCAACACTTAAAGGAGAAGGTTTGATTTAATCACAGAGCTGTCATTTGTTATTTGTCTAGCTTGCTCCACCGGGGCCACGACTGATCAACTGCCTAGTCCCAAGAGAGCCCCTTTTCCTCTGTAATGTCTAAATTCCCTGCACAAATTACAAACCTGCACCACCTCCTATCATCAATCCTCCATTGCCCTCTCCGTTGCAGTTCTTCCGAGTGAAGATGGCCTCTTTTGCCAAGAGGAGGTGGAATGTCCGAAATGAGCAAAACATGTAGGCTTGTATACTATTTGCCTATGAAAGGGAAGAGGCATGCAATGATCTGGTGGCAGTAATACAAATTATAACTATAATTTGCTGGCCTTCACTATAATGATAAATTATCATTATTTTAATTTTTTCTAATCACCGTCATTGGCCAGTATGTTCTTCGAATACCGTACGTTGTTCAATGTTGAGGGGTAAAAGTGCTCTGACACTGCTTCAGTGTCAATTTCAAATTTGGGAACAATTTGAATTTTACAGAACCGGTAGTATTTGTCAGCAGTGCGATATGAGATTAGCCCAGTTTGTGAGTCAGCATGAAAGGCGTTTTGGAGAAATAGCAGCATTTTATGAAAGCAATCAATGGTCTACAACTGATTACTAAACTAGAGAAAAGGTAGAATCAAAGTTTATTTCCTGGTGAAAGAAAAACCCATTCATTTGGTATAGTCCCTGTATTTTCAAATTTATATATTCATAAAACCCAATAATATGTGTGTCTAAAAATCTGGTAATGTGGGTTGGCTGCCGTGGAAACAGATCGGATTGAAGTAGTTAAGTGGTTGCCTTGGCTATTGTGTGACATCTCACATGAAAGGGAAGGTAATGTAAAGGATGAAGGTTCTCTTGGTGCAAGAGCGTGTGTAGTTCACATCCATAATCCTATTGGCAGTGTTGGGAAAGTTCATTTTCTACATGAACTAGTTTAAATTGCAGTTCACACATTTTTAAATGAACTGATCAGTTCATAGTTCATTATTCAACATTTTGAAGGAAAGTTCATGGTTAAAAAATGAACTATTATAGTTCTTTTTTAATGCTGCAAGCTGTAATTGACAAAGTCGATATTAAAACCACAGATAACAATTATTTTATCCACTTAAAAAGCATACGACATGAGAAAAAAAAGTCTTAAATGGCATTATTATGTGAATTAGAATCATATTTTGAGACGATTCGACTATATACAACAATTTAGTAAAGCGCAGATGACGAGAAATTAGTCTTTTAATCTGCTGGTTAGCCACGCCTACCATTATAGGGCTTTAGCGTCCCCAACAGGTGGATGACGTCAGCGGTAGACTGGGCTCATCGGTTTTACTACTCAGCCCATTGAGGGGGAATTATTCAGAACAAGGAAAACGCAACGAAGAGAGCCGCAAAATGTCATTGTTTCAGTCTCTCTACTCCAATATTTTTACAGGATATTCTTTTTATCTAAGTATTTTTTTCCCCAATAGCTATATAAATGACTTGAGAAGGACCAGTCAGCCCATCGAGGGGGAACTATTCACAACGAGGAAACGCGACGAAGAGAGCTGCAAAATGTCATTGTTTCTGTCTCTTTACATCAATATTTTTACAGGATATTTTTTTTATCCAAGTATTTTCCCCAATTGCTAAATAAATGGCATGGTCATGACAAATAACAGTCTTGTGCTAAATGGAGTATGAAATAATAAAAATGCATTTATTCAGGACGATGTGGCAAAATTACTCCATAATGGTCAAAACTGTCGACTTCACCTTTACTGTCACACCTCCCAAACGATATTTTATGAGACCTAAATCGGACATATGTCATTTCCCTTCCCGGCTTCAGAGAATGTAAACAAACCAAAAGGCGTGACAGCTAGCCGACATGCTAACCCGAACCGAGTGATGTTTCAAAGTCTTCGAAGCGGAAAGTCACACATAACTAGCCTGGATTATTTGACAGTATGACTGGGTTGTCGATTGTCTGTGTGGATCGGCAAACCGCCCGGCGGAGAGCAATTTACAGTTCGTTCCCCGGAGGAGGGCGGCTGCAGTTGTTGTGGAGCTAACGTGCTGCTAATGTGCATGAGGAGAGCTTTTTACATGCCTATCAATGATCAAACATAAGTAGTCCTTTATTTAAAGAAAGTTTGTAGTGTTTACTTTGTAATAGCTGTATTAATATTTGACATAATACTAAACAAGATGTTTACTCACTTCCTCGTAAGTCCAATGCTCCCACTGTAGTCGGGCTTGTTTTGGCCAATATCCACGGTGAATGGGAACCTTTTAAAACTCCAAAAAGGTGCATACGCCTCTCCCTCATACAGAATGATTTTTCTGCAGCCGTTTGGCTGGCGTGATGCGAAAAATAAACGTATTAATCCGCAAAATCAGCTGACTCCTTCGTCGTCATACACAACAGTACGCTGTATAGTGAAGAAGACGCCTTCTACCGTACACGTCACAGCGCCCTCCTCCTCAATGCAAGACCGAAGCCGGAAGTCACTCAATTTCATGGCGCGGGATTAAAAAAAACTAAATAAATATAGCGATCGCTTCCACACACATCCAAGCAGTCCATATCATTCAGGAGCATAAAATACCGCGTGTATTATGAAATAAACATGCTTTTTTGTGTCACATGCACTTTAAGCACTGAAACTGTGTCAGATTCATCGTCATATTCAATTTCAAATTTGCGTTGGTACTGACCTGTTCGTATAATTCACTTAAATGTTGGTACTGGGCCAGTGTTTTGTCACATATTGTACCCCATCAGAAACTTTAAGGTTCTGCACATGTGCGTAACGTTACTACCGGCCGCAAATGGAGCGATTCCTAAGTAAAAAAAAACAAAATTTCTCTAAATAAATAATGTATTTGTGTTTGGTCATGGACGCACACAAAGGAAAGTTTTCTCTCACTGCGTCTTCCCAGTGCCGTTAAGCATTTATTTACACCATATTTTTATGATGCAAATTTTTAACATATTATCAAAAGATGCTAAATAAAGTCCAACTGAATATAAAAGAATGGTATTTCGCCACCATATAAGCTTCAGGAGCAAAAGCTGCCATATTTGCTAAAACGACACAGTCGTGACAGCCTCAGGCATCTGAGTTCCCAGGTTGGATAATTTTCCGCTATTAAGGTATGTTTGTTTGTTTGTTTGTTTGTTTGTTTGTTTGTTTGTTTGTTTGTTTGTTTGTTTGTTTGTTTTTCAATAGTGTTTTTAGCCTATATCCTATATAGCCTTTATCTGCAGTTTTGTCGGAAAGGCTCTAATTTTGAAGTCATGAATGAGGTATACGGACTACGTGTCCCATGATCACCCTGGGGTCACACAGCCAATGGGATGAGACTTGGGGGATAGGGGAAATTACTGTCCTGTTATATGATATCTAGTGAGATGTGTGCAAGAGTTACAGTGCATAAAAAAAGAGTTGACATCACATATACTGCAGTAGTCACGTATGTCCTTTGCTGCACACCAGTACTTGACAATGAACGAGGTTATGAACGCCGCTCACAACCGCTAGAATGAGCGAGTTGAGAGTAACTTTAATGAGACAAAAATATGATGTGTTCAGTTCACGTTCGCCCAAAATATGAACATGTTCATGCACAACACTGCCTATAGGTACATTAATAGGAGAAAATCCTATAGTAGGGAACCAAAACAGAACCAACTAACCCCACAATAAATAGATCCAATTAACAGAAAAAAGTGATGAGAAAAAAGGTTTTGAGTATACCTTGCCTCTTACTTACGCCTATATACTGTACAGTACCTCCAAATTTATAATAGAGACATGTATTTAAGAAGCTTCTGCCCAATGCTTTCTTTGGATATCAAGGGAGCATAAAGAAGTCATCGGAGAGACACATTATGAATTGATGAAAATACAGTGGGATGATTGTTAAAGGAGGACATGGGAAGCAGGTTCATAAGGGTCAACCGCCAGGTAAAAGCATTGCCTTTTAATTAGGTTCAAAGGATATGATTCTTTTATAAAGGCCAAGAGCCTTGGCACTGTTGGGGCTGATAGCAGGCACTGACGCTCATTAACCCACCTTCTCACGACATGACTCCAACTGAGAGGGCATATCATAAAAAGCTTAGCCCAGCTACAAATGGCACAAGGGTACTTTGCTTTCTGGCTCTGGTACTCATGACAACTCAATAGATTTTCCCCCAATCACTTAATACACAGTCTGACCAAGGCTGGTTTTCTCTGATTGGGGTTTCTGTTTTATAATTTCTGCTTGTGCAAATGTAGCTAAATATTTTTGCATACAACATTAGAGTGTTCATTCACTGGCCCAAAGATGACCCCCAAAAGTCCTTGTGTCGTTCAATGAAACCTAATCCTATAAGAGGTACAGACTTGCAGGCCAGTAGCCAAAGAGCAATTATGCAGGATTGTATTCCTTCTTAAAGTCTGGTCCTGATTAGGGGCCTTTAAACGGCCATCGATTATCCTGCAGACCAGAGCCCAATCAAAGCCATGTCCTGCAGAAGCACCCAATCAAAGCCCGATCCCCCATGGGTGAATGAGAAAGAAACATGGAGGCATTGGCGGCATGTGGCTATGGAGTGCACAGCAAGAGGTTGATTCGCTATAAGAAGGACAGCTAGGGAATATGACAATGGAAAGGATGTGACTAAATTCTGTGATACACACGCTCATGCTGGTAGGAATAAAATAAAATAATTTTATAGTAGGCATGAGCCACATTGAATTGTGGCATTAAGATAACTTTATCACATTTGGGTGAAGAACTTTTTTCCATTGTAAACAATACATATATTTTTTGAGACAAAATACAAAATGTTAGGTTAAATTAATCAAACTGATATAGCAAAATAAAAGCTATAAGTGATCAAATCCTGTGGCTCTAAAATCAAAACAGACATTTCTGATATGGTGTACCTTCAAACCGGTAGCAGCTCTTTGCATACACACCAAAGGGCCAGGTCTTGCCTGCAGACAACCACAAACTCAAGAAATGTTCACTCCCCTTTCCACACCTCCTAACATTGGCCATTCCAACTGTTTTTATGCACCCCTCTTCTCTAATCACAACCTCCATACATTAAGGGGCAGTTTACATGGCTACTCTGCGACACAAAGACGCAATGACTGAGTAGCGGACTCGCCTTGCGTGCATATGGTGTCGGCGAAGACGAAAAATTCTGAATCCTGCCTCCAAAGTGGAAGAATCCGATTGCGGGAGATTGAGGGGGGCTTCCTCGGCATGCATATCAAAGGCTCCCGCACCAATAACGTCAGCACTTGTACACGTCACATTGGGCATGCGCAGCGGTGCTACTAAACATTAAAAACAGCAAATATGGCGGAATGTCGGCTTTAATTTACTGTTTTAATAATATTTTTAAATTAAATATGTTGAATGTTTCCATTTTTGTGCCTTCTTGAACAAAAAAAAAATGCCATTGCTTCAAGTGGGCGGGCATATTATTTTTCCGGGCTGAGGGAGTGCATCATTCTCTGTCGCCCTGTAAATCTGCACTGCCCCTTAGGGCCTGGCATGAATACTACATCGTTTTCATGTGGAATTGTGACATTGTTCGAATGGAGATGCAAATGCAAATTTGAAATTTTTCGTATTCTGGGAGAGTCACCATGTAAACGGCCCCTATTATTACCAATAGTATTCAAGATTTGAGCACACTGAATACAATTTATGATGCCTTGGATCTGGCCTCCACACTTAGGAGAGGTTTTTATCCTCCTTTTGGCTTCCCTTTTTCTTTTGGGGTACTGCCAAAAGAACATTCTGATATGTAATCTCTGGCAGAAGCCATGGCGGAGAGACATGTGCTCAGCACACATTTGTTCTACTCTTGACCTAGGATTGACTGTAGAGATGTTCTCAGAGTTAGAGAGCAGATGTTTCTTCTTAAGGATCTTAAGATGAAACTCTTTGTGTTGCAAGTGCCCTTTTTCTTCTTCTTTTTTTTTTGACTGATCAGTTCAGACTTCCCTACTGGGCTTCATTCCAATGTGCACGAGACAGAAATGCCTGCTTTAGGATGTATAGATACAAACATGCATGATTCTGATTAATTCCCCTACCTGCCTTCATGCAAATTAGACTTACAGTGGAACTTCAGAATTCAAACACAATTTCTTTTACGTAAAATGTTTTAAACTTTGCCGTTTAAGAATATGTATTTGTTATTAGAGTGAGACATATCCACCATATTAATCTGGTGACTGTAATAGGCTAGTCTCAATGAGCAGCCAGTTAGGACAGATATTTTAAGTTTTCGACAGATTGATGTTTTATTTGAAGCAGAAACTGTGCCGATCCCCCCTCCCCAACCCACCTTGAGAAGATCGAGGGGGTGAAGAGGAGTGATCGCATCCCAGCAGAGTGATGGCATCACTTCTCAAAGCACACTTGTTCCAGACAAGTAAACTGAAATCATCATTGATGTTATTTATTTTCAAATGTTCTCCGCTTGACAGGCAACATCTTGTTCGGCACGCATCCCATGGGAGGCTGTGGTGCTCAGCGCATCTTGGCTCCATCACATGTAGACAGCCGCTCGGTGTTGACACCAAAGCAGTGTCACTCGTGAGAGGATTGCTCTGGAATTTGTCACATTCCTGCACTGCATAAAAAAACATAAATTCACTCAACTCCCTGTTTATTCTCACAGATCTGTTGCTAAGCTTGTCTCTTAGCTTGGTATTTGCCACCTTACTTGAAAAAAGGGTTTCTGTTCTTTCAAACAAGATTTGATTTTTTTGTTTGTTTGTTTGTTTGTTTGTTTGTTTGTTTGTTTGTTTGTTTGTTTGTTTGTTTGTTTTACTGTGGTTTAAAAAAGACCAATTACTTTCTACCACAAATACAAAACACAGGCTTGCTGTCTTTTTGTACCATGTTTGATTTTGAATTCACCCATACTCTTTTTTATTAACTAATGAACCATTTTAATTTCTGATGACTATAGGAAGTCTATTTGTCCCCTTTTACCGCGTGAACCTTGCCAGTATTCCATTATAATCTTATCACAGTCATGATTCCGGTGGCACAATTCCATCTACCATCTTACTCTGCCTGCTAGGATCACTTGTCATAAAATAGTCTAGCTGCGTGTCTGTGTATGCACTAGCACCTTTGCGCATCTTTGGGAGCCTGGCCCATAAATTCATCTGTACAGAGCCTCATTATCAGTAGCTGTCAGTGTGCAGAAGAGGCAGTGTAGATGAATAAGCGAGCAGGTAAACCATCCGTGAGCCAACACGTGAGCCCGGATCCCCAGGCACAGCCCTGCTAAAGAAGTCCATTTGTCAAATATGCCTCCACCGTGGCCCGCCAGGGAGCTCAGCACTGCCTGCAATCCCAGCAGGAATGACTCCCAACCACATTCACTCACCAGGCTTGCCGCCCAAGGTGCTCCCTCGCAGCCCAAGCCTGCACTCATTCGATTGGCTCATTAATAAAACAGCCCCGACCCCAGAACAGGGGACATGCTCCAATGCTCTGGACATCGTTCTCCTCTGCTAATGGGTCAGCCGGGAAAGGCCTTTGTCTGCACCCAACTTCCTCACATCCTTCAATGTGTCAGACAAGGCAATGCCAGGATGGATGGAATGTATTGACTATGTTAAGCCCACATCATGCTGTATGTGAGTCTGAGCTGGAGTTCAGTGTTCAACACAGTGCTCAATGTGTCTTTAGCCTGGCCAAGTGCCTAAGCTTTGCACCATCAATTCCTCTTAGCCTCCCTTTTCCTTACCCCCTCAATCTTGTATCTTCCCCAGATGATTATGGACTTTATGACGTGTCACTGCCAAAACCCTCAAATTCTACTCTTGCTTACAAATGCGAATACATCAATTGTGTTTTGTTTGGCCGTGCTGCGTGATTTTGGTTGTTTTTTTTTCCCCCCTCCCATCTCACATTTTCACATGTTGCACTTGGCAGGAATTTGCTAAGATTCACAGTAAAAATCCTTTGGGATAAACATGAGTTTTGAATCTGTTGTAAAACATAAATCTTGCCATTGAGGTGAAGAGTGAGAACCAAGGCTTATAGTTCCCTCTAGGGTTTTATGGACCCCCTCACTAAATATATTCTGAATCGAAAACACATATGGATTTGTAAACCATCCGTATGAAGGGATGTTTGTTCTTTTCGAGGAGCATATTAGATTTACTGTCTTCACAATCTGTCAACTGGATTCGACCCTCAGACCATAAAAGCAGGCAACACACTTGGGTGAAATACAGTTAATGTACATAAAGTTTGATGACTGGTATGCTTATATTACCCATCAAGTCAAGCGTAATGGAAGAAGGAGATCTGTTTTGACATCCTCCACTGAACCTCTGCATGCGGTAGTGGTCAATGTTTTCTGGAAATAAGTAGCAGAGCTCCTGCCTGGGACCAAAACCTGGGGCTGTTTAAAGAGCAATTTTGTTACCACGATTATCAAGGATATCTGCTTCCCATTCTGGTGGGACAGGGAGATGGAGTAAATTGGTGTCACAAGTGTCAGACACAACATAGGATGAGAGTTGGTTCTCCGCAGTCATTAGCTTAAGGAAACAGCCAAAAGATTTATGAAGCTCCCTTGGTGATTTAGACTAGTTCTAGTCACTTCCATATGTGACCCTGAGACTGAGTGGTTGACAGGGGCCTTCCAAGCCTATTAGCCTTGCAGGCATTAGCCAAGAGCCTTGCCTTGTTGGCAGCTCCGGGCCAGGAGAGCATAGCCTCTTGAGCTCAATTGGTAAAGATCACAGATAGAGAGGTTCAACGAGGGCAGCAAGTTGCTAGGTCACCACTGCAAGTGAGGCCCTACCCCTTGACAGTGGGTTTACTGTTTCCAGCAGCCCGTTGAAGGGCAAATGAGTGTTATCTATGAAAGTTTTTTAAAATCAGTTTTGTTACCATTAAAATATCCAAATTGATGCTTGTGACGATCTGACACCTCTGTTCTCTATCAAGGATGCAGTATTGCTTTTTTAATTTCTTCTTTTGCTAACCAGCTGTTGGCCCTTCCATTTTCTTATGTCACTGTGTATTCGTAATAGTAGTACTCATTTGTCAACATTTTCAAGGATATGATATTGTATATTCTTTTGTGTGTGTGTGTGTCATTCATTTACAGTTTAAATACAAATTTCTGTATTTTCCCTACTTTTCTGTTCCACTTTAATGTAATGGATTGCATCAAGCACTTAGTTTGGGAATTTCTGTGTTATTTAATTTAGACAATTTTCAATGTAGAAAGCCTAATAGAGATACCACAGTGCTGTATTTTGCCTTTGAGGAGGGAAAAACAAGTAATAAGATCAACTGAATTAGAATCAATTCACATTTAAACACGCAGGCGTACCATCTATTTAAGTATAGTGATCTTCACGTCACAATCTTTGTAGTCAGTCTACTAAAGTACATAAGTCACCGTATTTCCAGCACCAGGTGTACAGAAGTGCAATGGATGAGACATTATCAATGAAACTAATGTTTTAGACATTCACCTTCTGTCCCTGGAGATATATTGTTGTAATTAGTATGGATGATATGCAAATCTTTCCTGGCTCCGAAAATATAGGGTCTGGGCAGTCCACTCTGGGAAAAGGAAGGAGTGATGGTGATATCCCGTGAGAGTATGGGGTTAGAAGTCATGGCAGGCTTGTGGCCAGATGAATGTGACGAAAAGAAGCTTTTCTGGCATCATGGATGAGCTCCCTGAGCCAAAGTGCCTAATCCATATTACATGCACAAAGACTCTAAAGATAAGCAGACTTCACCATCAAAATTAATTCAAACGTGAAAATGTCAGTCTATACAAAAAGCTGACTTTTCGAAGAAAATGCTGAGAGAACATATTCTTTTCAGTTTCTTTGTAGGTTAAGATATTCCGGGTGAGAACAGTAACCCTCGATGTGGAAGCCATTAGTTTGGAGGGCAAGGGTCCTCAGGCTAAGAATATTGGATTTAAGGCACTGACACAAACTATTATGGGCTAAAATGGAAACCATCTGACTGGTATTAATGTCTTAACTCATTTTAGGTGCCTCGAGTGGCTGTGTGTAATAACTAGTCTGAGCATTAAAATGTGTTCTTCCTTGTTTCAGTTTCCCAAAGTCATCGACTACAGACAAAATATTAAAGTTTTTTATTCATCATCAGAAATTGCTATGTGAACCTGATTATGTTTCCGAAACCTTGAGGATTTAAAAAAGAAAAAAAATTTTTGCAATATATTTTGAGCCTTTTTACAAAATACTTCGTTTTCTGAAGCTACTCCCGTAATGAATGACTTACATTTCAGACAAACCAATTGGCGTTGAATTCACGAGAAAACGACTGACTTCCTGACAAACCAATCCCGTGATTAGTTTGGCGTTGCCAGAACATCCTTGCAATGTATCACCTTTAACCCACTGAAACGTTCCTTTAACGTGGTCATATATTGTACTAATATTTTTGTTGATAAATTTATCAAAGACAGTAAACACTTATGTTTTCTGCAGGTTTTTTTTTTTTTTGGGGGGGGGGGGGGGTGTCAAATGGTAGATACCGCTCCAGTCGCAAGTATAAGTTTGCTGGCAAAGCCTGCCGTCCCCGACTAGCTCCGAAACATTTCTGTCGTAAATAAAATGAATCAATCTCTTATGGTGAGGCTTTGCCACAGGAGTTACATACGGCGGAAAACACAGACAAGACTGAAAAAGCAGTTTCTGCTCTTGCACTCCTCTTTAAGATAAACTGCTGTTTTTTTAAGCCAAAAGAACCGTTGTGTTTGATAGAACAGTATGTCTATATGCTGCCATAGCAGATTCATGGCGCATTAAGCCCCCAAACTATTTTAAATTTGTCTCTTTTACCATGGAAACCCCCGTTTACAGATGTCGAGCAACTGCCTTTGTTTCAACCCAGCCATAAAAAGAAGGTAATTATATTTATTAATCAAAATGTCTGTCATTTTTATCTTAGAATCATTAATTGATGTCTGATATTTCGTTCCAAAAAAACAAACGACTTTAAAAAATTATTCACTCGCATATTTTAAACTTTTAAACAAATTAGGTCACAATGAAAAAAATGCCGTCTGTAAAAAGTCACGGATATCTACCTCATAACTATCGATTAATTGTATTTTTTTGTTACTGTCGCATTTTCCCCAATATGTTAGATGATTAATAATCGATCCAAACAAAGAAAAATTTAAATTAAAAAAAAAAAAAAAAAAAAAAAACGTTTAAAAGGGTAAATATATGAAAAAAAAACATCTCGACCACTCCTTGATGTCTGCGATTTCTGCATCACGAACCTTGTTATATTACCATGTTTCACCCATAAAATCCCCCCAAAATCCGGCTGTGGCCATTCACATATGTGTCTTGACACTCGATGATACATGCTACATGGAATTTTTTCATCGAAACAAGGTAAGTGCACGATAATATGATGTTAAAATCATGGCGTCTTTAATTCTGCTCTCGCGTGCTCTCGCCTCCTGTTAGGGTTTTGCTTTTTTTAAATTTTTTTTTAAATTTTTTAAATGCCCTCCTGTTCAAAATGTTTCTTCCCCCAGAAAATAGCGATTTTAAGCTTTCCAATGATGTATCACACATGCATATAGGACAATTTTGAAATTTGGTCTATTTGGGGGTCTATTTTCCGCCATATAGAGGTGGAAATACCCTATAGTAGTGTTGGTCGCGCAACCACACAGCAGGTCCTGCTGTGGTCGCGCGACATGCAAGGCAGTTTGGAGACACTACTGAAACTGACGCCTGATGACTTTAGCCCAGTGCACGACTTAGCATCGGGTCGAAATGTTCGGCCCTCAACAACCGGGGTGCTCAATTCTCGCTTGTTAAAAATGCTGGAGAAGGTGGTAATGCACCATTTAGTTGGTTTGAAAACTACCTTTGACCCAACCAAAGAAGACACTGAAGAGGAAGATCAACGAATCAGAAGAAAGTGACTGCAGGCAGACGTTCAACCTGTCTATGCTGAGGGTATTGGCGGAGGAAAGGTAGGACCTTGAATTTGGAGGTGGGAGCTCTGTGTTTGTGACATGGAAAAAAAATTTTTATGTAGGGCTGTCCCAAACGATTCTTTTTGTCCCGACGAGTCTGCACTTTTTTTAACCATCAGTCGACTAGTCCAATAATTTTTTAAGGAATTTAAAAAAAAAAAAAAAAAAAATTTCTAAACTTTCAATTATTGCAATTTTTGTTGACGAATATTTTAATTCACAAAAAAAATGGAACACTTAAATTCTTTATTAGAGTACAATTAAACACATAAATAACAATAATAACTCACAAATAAACAATACGGTCAAATGCTGATGGCATTAACTAGCGCAAAAGAATGGAATGTAAACTTATTCAGAACACTGTGACTTACTTTTCCAACAGGATTCAAAGCAATTATTACTTTCTCTTTTTGTGGTATGTCTATATTATTTTCAGCATTAAAGTGAGCACCAGCAGAGTAGATAAACAAATGTCACGTATCACTGGAGTGAAGTACGTGAAAAAAATTTAATGACGCACATTGATACGATGCTACGACGGAGTATTAGGATCAAATAAATAAATTTAAATAAGAAAAAAAAAAAAAAAAAAAAAAGAGTGTAAAGCCATAATATTGCTACAAGAAACAAAAGTCACAGTATTGCTTTATTGTTTACATTATTAGGTAGCTTCCTTTGCTGGGAGCTATGACGAAGAATTAGTATAAATTATTCTATTGATTATAATTTGATGTTGATGAAGCAAAATAATAAGAATTTCCTCATTTGTAAAATCGATTCTAAAACACAAGATGCTTTCAATATTGTTGATTTTAACGGAGGTGGCAACGTGCTACGTAAAGTACGTGGCTGCTTATTCAGCTACATAAGCCTGATATTAGCCTCTAATACTCTGCCGTACGACCCACATAAAGGCAACTTCAATTTAAAAAAATGTTGTCATACGGACTTACGATCCATCAGCTTGTTGTCTCCTGTCGACTTCCAAAATTATACCTGGGTGATGGCGCTTCAAGTGTTTAGGGCCAACGTGCTACTGTGGTATGCAAGCTTGGCATTGACGAAACTGCACATGACAGTGTACCCTCCTTTGTTTCGTTGAAATAAGTCCATGCTTTGGTCACTCTGGTGCACTTTTTTAGCTTTGTGCCACGTTCCCTGCTTCAATCTCGAGCGTCCGCCATTCTCAACTTTCCACCCATATTTTTTTTTCAACCCTTTATAAACCGTCGACGGGTTGGTGTGCACTTGCACGTCGAAGCATTCACGTCATCGATGACGTCGACTAGTCGGAACAGCGCTAGTTTTATGTAGAAAAACCACGGAAATATGCAAGCGCATATATGTTTTAACTTCTGGTTTTGTAAAGAGGGCCAAACTTTGAAATTACTGGACCATTTTACTTCGGATTTTCATTGATTTTAATTTTTATTAATCTTATAAAAGGTTCCCCTTCAGCGACAATACCATATTTGTAGGTTAAATACGGTGAAAAAGCTTAATATGTGGGCTTCAATAAACTGTATAAAAAATTATACTCTGTCTCTTCCCACATGCAGACTATATAGTTTATTCATTCTGCAGTAAAAGCACGCTGTAGTTTTTTTTGAAAGTTTTATATAAGAACATTTTTTTTGTTTTTAACATTTTATTTTATTGCCAAGAATGTGCACCAATCTTGTACGTCAGATATGTTACTACGACCCACAATTGATTTGGAGTGCGTCTCTAAATTTTTTGTAGAATTTGATTTCTTCCTAAATGCATTTTTAAAGTCCAAATGTATGAACATTTCTTTGTTATTTTGGTCTCTTAATAATAATGTATATAAAATTCTGGTTTTGAAGCATTTCCATGATGAACTTTTGTTCAACATTAATGGTAAATAGCTTATAAAATAGTGGGGTGAAAATAGTTATTTACCCAATTCGTCCATATGTTGACTTAATATAATTGGGTCGTTTTGGATGCTCAATGCTCATTTAATGGTCATGAAATCTTACACTTCTAGATGTAGTTTGTATATTCATTGTTACTTCAACACTTGGCTGGGAAGGATTCTTATGTCATCTGACTGCAGTTACAGTTACAGACACTTATGTTGTTTTCCTCCGGTTTTCCTAATTGACAGTGTGACTGCAGTGTATGGCTAGCGTCTCGCTCTGAATTACATAAAAAATCTAATTGCTGAAAATTGTATTTGGGGTTGATAATATTGCTAACCTAATTGAATTTCAACCAAATTATTTTCTGATGAATTGTATTTTGCAAAAAGGATATTTTTTCCTAACTCTTGCTAAATGGTGGCTTGTTTCCATTCCTGATGTCAGATAGTACAGTATTAGATTACCGAGCCTCTCTTTGTGTTTTCTATGCCACATTTCATAACATGAAACTGGCTTGGACCTCAAGAGCATAATTATTCACTCTTATATCTCCAGTCTTTGCAAATTTGAGGTTTAAGACCCTTATTCCTTAATTCACTTGAAATTTAAAAATGGACAAATGTCAAACCAGGTCCAGCAACAGCTGCAGTTTATCATAGAGAAAGAATTGCAGTATACATATAAATATAGAAGGGAACAATGTTCCTCTGCCAAACTCCTTACACAAAAACACAAATCACTAAAATTGCATGTCTTTGATATCTGTCCACCACCATCTTGACTGTATTTAAAAGGGATCCACGGATAGAATGACTTATAGTTCTTAATAGACAAACATTATTATGAGTGAACATAATTTGATATTGAAACCCCTCATGATGTTTTCGTTTTCATACAATTTGTAAAATTAGTTCAACTAGTAGGTCGCAATTGTTGTTGACGTCGCAGGGTGGTGACGTCACATGGTTATGCTGCCAGGCTTCCAGAGTATGACTCTAGCCACATAAATATGTCATCTGTTCAACCCTTTCAAACTGAATCCGAGAGGAACATTAATGTACATGACAGCACTGTCAATATTTCACAAAACTAGCAGCAAAAGCAAAGTGAACAGGAAAGACGGAGACAAGAGTAGGAAAAAAAAAATGTGCCAAAATGTCCGACGCCCGCAAAACGTCTACAAGAGGCGAATTAGACACCCAAAGTACTACCGTGAGCTTTCAGCTTGTTTTGTTTAGATGCATACAGACAGAACATACTAAAGACGCCTCAACAAAATACTTAAACATAGTAATATCAAATAAGGGTGGTTTAAATATGCTACGTGACTAATGTGGTCAACGGATCAACAATCTGCTCCAAAGCTATCACAAGAAAACACAATGAGTAAAAGTATGAGAGGGAAGCACATGCAAAATGTATTTTGAAGCAATGAAAAGGTAATTAAACACTCAATAAAAACACAAATAGTAAGTAGGGATGGGAATTGATAGGATTTTTACGATTCCGATTCCATTATCGATATTGCTTAACGATTCGATTCTTTATCGATTCTCTTATCGATTCTAATTTGGGGAAAAAGAAGAACAAACGTTTTGATTGGCATCGAGTTTGTTTAATCAGAAGTCACAACCTTACAAACTCACAACGAGATCAAAAGAGGCCCAAAGCCTCAATGTTAACTGTGGCAGTAAGTGGCAAATACACGAGAATGTGTAACATTTTACTGAAACATTTATCTAATAGAAATAAAAAATATTGGTATATATTGGCAGATAGGTTTTTGTTCTGCCTTTGGCAATATGTGTTAAAGCAGGGGTCCCCAAACGTTTTCCCGTGAGGGCCACATAACTTTTCCCTTCTCTGATGAGGGGCCGGGGTCAGTTTGTAACAGAAAAAGTGTGACGATTGCAGAAGTGCATAAATGTAAAAAAATATTGTTTTTCAGAAAGCCACAATCAAATAACCCTTTCTGGACTCTTTATAATAATAATAATTAATAATAAAAACACTATTAATTAAATAGATAATAACCAAATAACCCTCTCTGAATTCTTCAAGGAAAAGGCCAGAAAATAAATAATACGATTGAGAGAAAAAAAAATTCTAAATGGCCGGACCAAATGTGTAGGTGGGCCGTATTTGGGCCGCGGGCCGCAGTTTGGGGACCACTGGGTTAACGTGTATTATTTTACCATTACATTGAATTGCATGCCTTTTAGTTTTTGTGGCGCTTACACGCTCAAGTGGGGGCGCCCTTGTGCTTCCTCACTTGAACAAGAACTCGCTCACGTGAAGAAGAGCGCGCTTACACCCAAAGAAGAAATGCCGCATCCAAGTGAGTGGGAGAGACTTAGTGAGAGAGGGAAACACTTCTACGAGCCAACGTTCTTTGTTAATGTTAATATCTACAGAGGCAACGCCTGTATGTATAATCTTTTGTGTTGTTGTTGTTGTGTTTCCACTCGCGATCGGACACTTAAATCCAGTTGTGTAGTGGTTTGAACGATGTGCTAATGCTAGCGAACGAATGCTAACCATATTGTTATTAGCAGCTCATCATCGCTGATTTACGTTGATGCAAACCTGTTTGTTATTGGGGACGAAATTGATTTGTTTCATTTCTATTCTTAGTTTCACTCTTCAAGTGATGGTTGAATAAAGTCAGCAAATCTCCACCTTGTAATGACTGCAAGTCGCTTTGTTGTAATTTTTCCTCATGAAGTGAAGACACACTTTCGAGCAATTGAACCTACGTGCTGTCATTGTTATGTTTATGGCTGCAATGCTCGTGCTTACCCTTCGTAACCTTTCATTTTCACACTCTTTCCTGGTGAAGTGTAGTCAAACCTTGGAGCGAGTGGTTCTTGGCGCCATGCTAGTTTGATGCGTCTGGACAACAAGACACGTCACGACGCAATACGCGTCTTTTGGAATCGTTAAAGGGATTGTTAAGGCTTTTTCATTGTGATGTCGAGGCCTCGAAACACTCGGAACCAGTTCCGAATTGGAATCGGATTTCGATTCCCATCCCTAATAGTAAGTATTCGCCGCTTTTAACCAGTGAGCCCTTGTGTTGCATGTCTCACCACGTAGAAGGAATTGCAGTGACTTGGTAGTATTCGTCGAGTGACAGTGACAATCTACATCAGGGCCCGCGGGAAGTAGTTTGATCCGGCCCCCTGAACTTTTTTTTTTTTTTTTTTAATAATTTCAGTAGTGTTATTTATTTCCTGGCTTTTTTCCTGTGAAGAACCCAGAGAGGGTTATTTGGTTATTATCTATTTAATAGTGTTATTATATTATATTATCTATTTAATAGTGTTATTATATTATATTATATTATATTATATTATATTATATTATATTATATTATATTATATTATATTATATTATATTATATGATATTATATATTTTTTTTATTTTATTTACTTTTGTTCCGTGGAGAATCTAGAAAGGGTTATTTGATTGTGGCTTTCTGAAAAACAATAATTTTTTTCATTTAGGCACTCCAGCAATCGTCACACTTTTTCTGCTACAAACTGACCCGGCCCCTCATCAGAGAAGGGAAAAGTTATGTGGCCCTCACAGGAAAAAGTTTGGGGACCTCCAATCTACATCATCAACCCAAACTTTCATTGTGTGCTTAAAACATGGCACCCTCCGTAGGTCAAAACATGTACTGAGTATTACAGATTTTTAAATCAGTGGCAATATTTTATGTGTTTCTAGTAACATATTTTAGTAAAAGAGAACAATTGTTGCTTATTAGAGCCTACAAGTCTTTAAGTCTGACGTTCCCTTTAAAAACGATGATAGGGAGCAGCCATTTTGTTTTTCTTTTACTCTTGAATGGCCTCCGTGAAAAGCCACCACTGGTGCATGGAGGTAATTAAGCCATAGTTTTTAGAGCCATAATTGATTGAATCATAAACTCATAATAAAATACCAGCAGCTGTGTCTGACTCAATTGGAACCAGTGGCATCCTCTGCTGGTGAAAGGATATGTTAATAAGGCAATGGATGCAATCAGATTTAGTTGTTTTTGTCTTTTTTTTTTTTTTTCCTTAAAGCCCGGTCGGTTCTTTTTCCCCTCCCAACGTTTTCTCTCAAGGGGTCTTATTATACTCTTCCGTAACACTATTGAGAGTTACTCTGCAATGCAGTGGGGAACCAAGAGACCCTCCCCCAGCTACCATAAATCTATCAAAGCATCTGCCTCTCGCATTCTTCCAAATCCTTTGACGTGAGGCTAAAGAGCTAACCTTGTAACATTCATGAATGCGCCTGCATTTACATATCTGACTCTTGTGTGATGCGCTGCTGTGGGTTCTTGTGTCCACATTTAGACCCTCACTGCAATTTAGAAGTGCCTACTTGCATGCCATATGTACAGCTGAATCATATTTGATGGAAATCTTTTTTGAGTGTTGACAGTAAGCATTACACAAAACAAAAGGGGCATCTGCAAAGAACACTAGTGGACCGCATGATGTATTTGGTTTTAATCGTCACTCCAACTTACAGGACTTCACTCTGTATCCTCCCAAGCTGACCCCTTTCTCAGCAGTGTTGTCATACCATGGGGTAATGATGAGATATGGAGTTATAATGTCAGTTGTTAAACCTCAGGCTGTGCAACAAATGCACTTTAGAGACCCTGCATGTGTCTTTTAGTGGATTATGTCTGACCCTCTGCTCACTCTGCTGGCAATAGTGCCTTTTCTCATGGTAGGAAATATTAAGACCATTTTGCAACCTTTGCTGTTGAAGTGCATTTGGTTTCCCTTGTTTCTTTTGTTTTTAGGTTTCAATGTCATACAAAATAGAGTTATTACCTCATAGTTGTTTTAATGCAGATTTTTTTAGACTAATAAAATATTAAGAGGTCTAGTTATTTACAGGTACTGTATCTTTTGGCTTGTGCTAACATATTGCAGGCTCAGACATGAACTGTTTAACCATGTACACGGTTTATCTTTATTTTCATTAGAATTTTGCTGTATCCTAATGGGCTGTTTCACCACGGTCGTTATGAACTTAAACACGCTGACAGTGACAGCGATTTCTTCCAAAGAGCCTCAAATTACAGAGTTATTATTCGCAGAGAGCAAGAGAAGTCATAGAATGTTAATAAACCGGTGCCAGTCTGTACTGAATTATCAATGTGCATGAAAAATTCATTTCCAAATGTCTTTCACACTCTCTTAGTAGAAACACAGTTCACTTTTATCTTGTTAAAGGAATGGAAATTTTATTACAGGGAAAATATCACTTGTTTTTCTTTTTTTTTTTTTTTTTTGTTTCACATCTCAAGAGTGAGATGTGACATGGCTCAGATTATTGCTTTGAGTGTTCACTTATTATTCGCCATGCTTTGTTTGTCCTGCATGCCTCTGGAGCTTCGGTGCAAGTGACATGTCCATCAATGCCGAATTCAACCTAACATGAGCATAATCGGCATGTGAAAAGCACCCTGCTAAGTGCACATAAATTACTTGGTTAATTTAACGTTTCTAATTTTCTATTCTTTATTTTACTTTAATATCTTTTTGTGTAAATTATACTTTTATGGATACGAATCACCACTGTTGGGCACGTTAATTTAAAAAAGTAATTATAGTTACTCACTACTTCTTCCAAAAAGTAACTGAGTTAGTAACTGAATTACTCTATAGTAAAAGTAACTAGTTACCAGGGAAAGTAACTATTTCCGTTACTTTAAAAAGAAGTTGTTGTATGTCAAAGAATTTGAAAGTTTCTGAGGAGTATTCAAGTCAGCTCAATAGAGAAGAACAGGCAGGTAGTTGTGTTATAGAACCTTGTAATATTTATTGCACCTCACCAGCAACAGATTTATCCTACACTTGAAGTGCAAAAAAAAAAAAAAAAAAAAAAAAAAAACAGATTTGAATTGCTTACAACAGATGTCGACAAAAGCTTTACCCCATGACATAAATTACACTTTACATGCACGTTCTTTCCTTTAATTTTGACCAACTTGAAATAGTGTTTATATCTCCACCTCGTAAATGACAAATTTTCCTCTGAATGCTCTGCCATCATATCCCTCTGCATCTGTTTTGCGTGTGTGTGTTTGCCGCACGCGCTGTTCCGGTTTGTGTGTGAAAATACCGCCTCTGAAGTACGTGCGCTATTAGGCTCGAGCGTTTACGTCACAGAATTGGGGATCACGTGAGATTTGACAACAACGCAGCCATATTGGAAGCAGGTTTGGCTCGCGGGACACTAAACTTTAACTTGCCAGTTGGATAAACAGACAAACTTGTTACTAAGGCGAAGAACAGATATGTGATCAAACTTAAGGATGTGAACAATGTTGACCCTTACGAGCAAGCCGAAGACAAATGGAGTAAAGATGTCGACGGGCTTCCACAATTACGCGAAATGGACATTCTGCTGTATTTATTGTTTGGTGTATGTTACGAAACTCATCAGCAATTCCGAAATTACACATCGCTACAAAGCTACGAACAGTTTTGCTACGGATGGGTGCAGGTCCTGCACATTATGAACGTATCAAACGGCAACTCCATCGTTCTTGCAAAGGTAGGCTATGTGTATTTACTATTTTCATTGCCATGAACCTGAACGCACCCCAAGTCTTGGATGGCAAATAAACAGATCAGAGTAGACTCGCTACGGTTGGTAGTTTCTTCAATTTATTCAAAGTAAGTAACACACCGCTTTTGACCGTCAGTAACGGTAACAGCGTTGTAACGGCGGGAAAAAAAATTAGTTAGATTACCCTGTAACTGAAAAAAATAACGCCGTTATGGAACGGCGTTATTTATAACGGCGTTATTCCCAACACTGCGAATCACACACAATGCCACACAAGGCTGTGGCATCTGTATGTTTACTCAACAACAGCCAAAGTGTAGCTTTTGCTTCTGTCAATCTTCCATACAGCGTAGTAGGAGGGGAAATGAAAGCTGTAGGTCCATAAACAATTGTGTATCAAATGCACGATCTCGTTTGCACATTTTCCCTCGCCTTTGCTGCAAGGAAGATAAAGAATGTCAAGGTGACACATCCATGCTTTTGCTGGAAGAATAAAGACAGCAATGTCCTTGCTGATTCTATCAGTGGAAGCCATTCTTTAGCTTGTTCACTGAAAGTAAGGCATGGTGAGGGGAGGCCATGAGCAGGTGGGGGTGCCTTAGAATAAAAAGCCACAGAGAGCATAACATCCCTCCGACAAATACTGGTCAATTTATACACTGTTATCAGCTCCCAACTGCTTTTCCTCCCTGATCGATCAGTGGTGTCGGGCGATGCAAATGGTTGCAGCTAGCCCAGGGTAGGCTAGCATCAATGGAGAGTAATTATCTTCGGCAACAACCAATATTGGATTGTTGAGCCTCGGGATAAAGTAGCCAGGAGAGCCTTCAAACAGTCACTCACCTCTGCGAGCTTGAAGGCTGATGGATGGATCAGCTGGGACATGAGGCTAGAGGGGCTCCTGAGGCAAACTAGCATGTTAGCAGCTCTCATTCCCTCTGCCCCAGCAGCGCAGCCCTTTGAATCTCAGAGAAAATTCATTTTTAATGTGCCTGGTGGAGGGTGCTTTTTGTTCTACATAGCCTGGATCAATCAGGACGACTTTTCATGTCGAACAGGAACCTTCAGAAACATTTGAGAGGGCTTTGATGAACACCATTTCCACAAAGGTTCTGAGCAACCTGCCTGGATACCTTTATATGCAATGTGTTTATAAATATGTCTGCTGGATAAAAGAAAACTTTATTCACACTGTTAATGTTATTCTGATACTGCATACATCTGAACTCTAAAGTACTTTCACTTTTTCTCCGAAGTCTTTCGCAGTATCTGAAAACTTGATTGTTGTTTTTTTCTGTTTGTTGGTTTGTTTTTCCTTCAATAGCACTACTTGCATTCTGAAGTATGCCTGTGTGGCAAATGGATGACCTTTAAAATACACTATTGTCCATTTTAAACAATGGGAGTCATTAAAAAAGGTACTCATTCTCCATGATTGGACTATGCTACTTGAGCCCCTGCAATGAATAAATCATGGATTCTGGAAGGCCCTCTCGGGATTGAATTTACAACATACAGCAGCAGAAATAAAATGGAATAAAACATGACGGTGTTCAGTTCCGGTGGTGACGTCTATGTTGTGCCTCTTCACCCTCATTACTTAGAATATTAAGGTTTCTGTGTGGTGATAGATGGGGTAAAAACGACCAGTTTCTAGCACTTAAATGGCAAGTTAGATTGGGAAATACAATCATAAAATATGTATGCTATCAATATAATGAAAATCATTGGCCAACATTATCATTTGTCGGTCTACATCTTGAAAGTCATAGGGGCCTAAACCAAACTACTATTTCAGTATCAAGTTAACATATAGCAGTAAAAAAATATACAAAAATAACAGTAAATAAAAAAAAAAAACCAGTACCCATTCAGTAGCAGCAGCTTTAAACGACATTCAATTAATTTAATGTTGTGAATCAACCGTTAAAGTTGTTAAAATTGCTCCTGTTATTCCATAATTTCCTTTTTGTCTACTTTCGACATGTGAAAGTTTTAAAACTATTTCAAAGATAGATTCAAGTCAATATTTTACCGATTTAGGAGTATTTTAGATAAAAAGTTAATTAGGTTTGCTTGGAAGGTTCGCTACAACAGCCTTGCAGGGAAGTGTACTGCTTTAAGATGGCGGCCGTTTACTAACGCCCGCATCTAGCTTTTTGTAGATGTGCTGCTAACGCTACCGAATCTAAATGCATCTAGTCCTATATAAATGATATCTACTGTAACATTATGTGGATGTACTTTGTAGCAGCTTTTCGGCAGCAGTCAGGTATGTTGTTGTTGTTGTTTTATCTCGTGGCATGAGTTGAGCTAGAGCTGTGAGTTGAGCATTGGCATTAACCGAGGGGCTGGGTAATGAGAAGCATGATGTTTAGCTACTCTCGCTCCGTTCCTCATTGCCCCAAAGACCTCGCGGCGCGCTGAGTGTGTTGTACTTCCGCTTTACTTGGCATATTTCAATAATCGGAATTTGGATGTTTGTGAACCATTCTTGAATCTTCCACGGCCGAATCGCGAATAATCTAAGAATCAGAAATTTTGCACACCTCTATTAAATAGCACCGCTGCGCACGCCCAATGTGACGTGTACGAATGCTGACGTTATCGGCGTGGGTCCGACGCGGCAGTAGCCTTTGATATGCATGTGAAGCAAGCCCCCCTCAATCTCCCGCAATCGAATTCTTCCACTTTCGAGGCAGGATTCAGAATTTTTCGTCTTCGCCGACACCATATGCACGCAAGGCAATTCCGCTACTCAGTCATTGCGTCTTTGTGTCGCAGTCGCCATGTAAACTGCCCCTTAAATTGAAACCGTATCCTCTTTGATTAATATGAAGGAAAACTTAAATGGTCTATATCAGTGGTTCTGAATCGTGCTAAAGGTACCGAACTCCACAAGTTTCACATGTGGATTCACAGAACCCTTGGGAATTAGATAATAAAGCCTTTTTTTTTTTTTTTTTTTTTTTTTTTTTTTTATTCAAAACATATCATATCATCACATCATATCTAAGATAGCAAGCTAATAATTTATATACCCATAATAATAATACCCATTCAATATTCTCATTTTAACAGCATGTTTAATAAACAGTTCAAAATTTGAGGCTGTGCTGCCCATTGGTGAGTCAACCTTCCACTGAGCAAACCAGTTCCTCCTCCCACCAGATGGAGGACTAGCAGTTAAAAGAAATGGCTGTAAATTGGGAGCAAACCAGTCTAAAACCTGGTCTAAAAAGCCACTTTGCCTAGATTTTAATCAGCGTACAAAAATAGGGTTCTGCGTTTCTTTACCTTCACCAGAGCCCTTAGACTTACTCACCGAACCGCGGGGGGTTCGATCGAACCCAGGTTAAGAACCACTGGTCGATATATATGTGAGCGTGAATGGTTTTCTATTGAATGGCGACCAGTCCAGGGTGTCTGTCCTTTGCCCAAAGTTAGCTGGAATAGGATAAAGCTGTGAACTCATCAGGCTCATTAAATCGACATTTCATTTACAATTTGGTGAGCTATTAGCATCGTAACAAAAATACTCAATGAAAATAATAGTGATAACATGTTCCTTATCCTATCCTTCAATTTGGTTGAGATAGTTCTTTCTCCACTTGCTAGAGTACACGCTTCTATTTTCAGACAGTGCTGAGGAAGGAGGTATACTATGCCAGATGCTATTTCCACAAGGCTCATATTTGGATCAGGCCTCAAGATCAACTCAGTAAGCGCAGTCTTAGGTGAGATTAAGTGTTCTCTCCTGGCTGAGGACGGTAGCATTAGTGTCACCACTGAATGGACATGAAGCTGAAAGCTGGGACACAAAATACACTCAACCCACCTCCAAGAGGCTGTACTGTATACTGGATTGGCCTACACCATGGGATCTTGGGATGACCCTTAATCATTGTCAGCAGGAAGATAAGTACAAGTCTTGCATTCTTGTCACAAAGTGGCAGAGCAGGCCACAAATCTAAATGGTGTCGCATGCAGTATTTGTCAGCCAATTGCATATCACTTATTCAACTTCATTTAGGATTAGTTACAAGTGTCATAAGAACACAATAACAATAAATCTTGAATGTGAAGGAGGGTTATTTCGAACCTTACATAAGTGTTCATTTTCCATGTACTCATATTAATTGTCAAAATAAGAACTACAGCTCTTTTTAAATTCTATTAATAGACTGTCTCACATTAAAAAATGATAATCATAATAATAAATACTGCCGTATGTTTCCAAAGAAGTCATCCTTCTCCCGGCCAAGTCCGTCTCCTTTGCGTTTTCTGGCCAAATGTAACAAGTGATCCAATGGCGTACCGCACGCATGCTATTTTTGGACCGTGACGTCGCATCGTAAAGCGGAAAGTAAGCAGAAGTGGGACATTATAGACCCGCCCGTAGAAACAATGTTAATTCTGCTACTTTTCTCCGGTAATCTTTCAAAAACAAACATGCCGATCACACATTGCTTTTTTGGAACTTGTAGAAACGACTATAGACATTACGACATTTGAAGGATGTTTTCTTCATATGTTTCCCGAAACCAAAAACTCGGGAGGAAAAAATGTGAAGAATGAATCAACTTGCGCGGACTATTTACACAAGCTCGGTGAATCCATTCACATTTCATATGCAGTAAACATTTTGTTGGGTTGGCATGGTCTTTCAGAGGACAAAGAGGTAAGCCATTTTGATATTTTTAACTTATTTTTCAGCGTGACGTTGTGCCGTGCTGCTTCTGTCTAACAATGAATGATCTGAAAAGAATTAAAATGGTATCTGACTGCCACTGTTGCCTTTTCTGTTGTAAAAAAAAAAAAACTTTAGTAAGGGGGAAGAGTAAATAAATTTTAGAATTATTATTTGTTATCAATGAAAAAAATTAAAAAGTGTTCGTTGGCTGTCACTAAGTAGCATTTGCGATCGCTACACAAAATATAAATTACCCCCAAGAACGGTCAGAGACGTAGGACAACCAGAGGATATAATATATAGGAAAGACAGGGCTGGTGGTAAAGGATAGCTTTTTGAAACAGGAGAATGTCATTGTCAGTCGCGTTAGAAAAAGGTGTCGATAAAAAAGCTAAGGCTATGCTAAGGTCGGCCCGTTTTTTTTCGTCTTTTTCAGTCCTCGACACTCAAGCCATCTCTTTAACTGAACATTTTTATGTACTTCCACATGTTTGCAAGTGAATTTGGCAGCAGGGACATCATTTTCAGAGAGAATTGGTAGGTTTAGCTTTGTAAACATCTCCTTCGTACACGATTTCCATTCATTTCCTATTGGGAACAAACGGTGCGTGTCCTCCCTTAGCAACAGTAGCTAACGTCAGAATATTAATGAGCGGAAGTGACGTGTTTCTTGTGATACGCCATTGGAGGGCAAACAGCCAATTGGTTTACTTCTGCCAGCTCTCTGATTGGTTGGCTTCGTAGCATATTTGCAACGCGTGTGCCTAACTGAGTGCGCAGAGAAAACAAACTGGTGAGTACAGGAGTAGCCAGACTGAGCGAGAGCAGGAAGGGGTAATTGAGTGTGTAAAACTAACATGCAAACACAAGTATGGAGCATTTATTTTTTGCTCAATCTAATTTTTAGTGCTCAATATCTTTAATTGTTCGCTCAGTATATTTTTCTGTGCTTTAAATCTATCGTTGCTTGCTTAGAATAGGGGCACAAATATAACACCAAAGTCCCCTGCCTGGTTGTTGGGGATCACAAAAAGTTGAAGTTGTTACCTTCTTTTTCACTGAATTTGTATTGGAAAACCGTGAAGTTGTTACAGTTATCATTATTAACTCATTTGCTCCCAGAAAGATATAGATACATTCTATTTTTAAATGCTTCATTGTCCCAAAAACATATGTATACGTCTTTTGCGTTTTTTTTTTTTTTTGTGGTTTTTTTTTTTTACAAGAAGAATTCTATAGCTTGCGATCTATCTGAGAAACAAAAAACAAGGCGCCAAACATATTTTAAAGCAATAAAACTGGCCACTGGAGGGCAGTAGCGCATTTTATAAGACCCGCATCTCGATTCAACAGCAATGAACGGCCGGGCAGCACGGTCTGAGCGCTGGCAGCATGATGCCAGGCGGCGCTCCGACAGAACAAAACAACAAAGGATACCTGGAAAGCCAGGCGCTGGACGACCGAGCAAAAACGAGTGGGACCCCCAGTGCAGCGGTTTGCCGAGCATACCCCGCAGAGACACAAAAATAATCCATCTTTGTGAGACAGACAACAATGAGGGAAAAGTTTACACGGCTGACGTGGCGACAACGGCGTCATCTCGGCGACAAAGCGTCATCTCTCAGTAGTCATATGTAAATAAATTGTTACTTTGCTATCAAAAGCTCTATTTGTCTGGTTGTTCATGGTATTTTGAAAAAGGAAAACATTATTCAGATGTTTGGGATGTAACTAATGCAAAAAATAGCTTTGTTAAAATCACGTATGTTCGAAATGTATGCATTTACAAAAAGCTCATTTTCTCTGTTTTTTCATCAGAAATTGGAAAAGTGCTCAAACTAAGCTATTTTCGAATGCTGATTTCTAAAGGATGGAAAAAGATATGAACTTCCTTTTTTCCTGCTGAAAGAAGAAAGTCTAATCTTTCTTTTGGCGGGTTCCATGTTTATATAGCAATAGAACAGAATTTTCTGTGGGCCTTGCAAAATCAGTCAAAATCCAGAAAAACGGCCGGGAGCAAAGGGCCTTGCTCTTGAGAAAATGGCTGGGAGTGAAGGAGTTAAAGTATCCAGTGGGGCATCGCAATACAATTAGCCATAGTATGTTAAGTCGACGACCGCATATATCGGTTTGTTTGATATCGGTATTGGATTTCGAGTTGGACAATATCGGGATATCGGTTATCGATTAAAGTCATTATCGAAAAACTCACAATTTGTGTGTGTGAAACTGCATTTCAGCATGGGATTTAATTTTTTTTAACGTGGCATTAAAAAGCATTGAATGAGATTTGCTGATACCTGTAGAAACCCTGAAAAATTATAAAGAATCCAATGTGGTCAATTTAGAAATTGATCTCGGTTGTGATTTTTTTTTTTATTTTATTTTTTTTACTTTTTTTCTGTCACTGAACATTTTCTCTTTGTTCTGCAAAGTTTGCTGAGTAGCGTAAATATATATATATGTTTATATAAAACGGGAGTAATTTTAACAACTTTAACAGTTGATTCACAACATTAAATGACCTCCAAATATAGCAAAGGTTGTTGTTTTTTTTTTTTTCTTTTTTTTTTTTTTTTTTTAAATGGAGAAAAAAAACAACAACATGAAAGGTAACACCAGTTACTTTGCCAAGTAACTAATTTCTCTTACATTCAGGTAACTGAGTTACTAACTCAATTACTTTTTGGGAGAAGTAATTTGTAACTGTAATTAATTACTTTTTAAAAGTAAGATTAACAACACTAGTCATAAAGATGAAGTCTGCAGAATGAAAAGTGACGAAAGCGGAGATTTTATTCAGCCAATTTGTTGTCGAACACAATTTGCCCACAACTATCATTGACCACTTCTC
The DNA here is from genome assembly GCF_030265065.1 of Corythoichthys intestinalis. Lineage (NCBI taxonomy): Eukaryota > Metazoa > Chordata > Actinopteri > Syngnathiformes > Syngnathidae > Corythoichthys > Corythoichthys intestinalis. The sequence goes on from NC_080397.1 coordinate 35,634,458, forward strand.
AGAATTATCAAAAGAAATGTTCCCTGACTCAAAGATTGCATGGGTAAGCTTATTTTATCAATTGACCTTTTTAATTTATAATTGGACACACTAACGAACTACCTTCAAGTCAAACTGAATTGCGGGCTGAAGTGCAGCCATCCAGACATGATAGAAATTTCCAAAAGTGCTACATACAATTATAAAAAAAGTCACTGTTAAATTTTAGTAACCAGGATGTAGATCTTGATTGTTCTGTGATTGCACCAGGTTATATGTTACAATATTACAAATTAATTCTTATTATTTTAGAAATTGAGTTTTATTTTTGTTTCATATTACACGCTATATACAACGTTGCAAGATTAGTCACCAATTTGTAAGGGCATACGTCACTATTTGTAAGATTGCCAACGGCCTCGGGTTGACAGGTATGTTTTTGGGCAGTGGAACGAATTAATGGAATTATACTGTACAGTAGTACCTCGACATACCATCGCTTCGACACACGATCTTCGCGACATCCGACGTAAAATTTGACTCGCCATTTGTTTCTACATCCGACGACATGCTCGAAATACGACGACATGACAGCACCGCAGACGAACGCACAGTGGATTTTCTTGTGTGAGAAATCAACACAAAAGGTTTCAAAAAGGTTTTTCAGGTGGTGACATAAAGAAAAAGATGACGCTTGCCTTTTAAATGGAATTGCAAATTATAGAAAAATAGGAGCGTGGGGTGCGCATCCGTGAATGGGCTCAAGAATACATCTCCACCGTCCTCCTCCAATCACCGTTCGCCAGTCTTTACAAATTGAGTTGACAGTTATTATTGTGGTAACATCGCCCAAAAAAATCACCAGCTTCGCCATGTTTTTATCATTTATTTCACAACTTAAGTCTTAGTTATGCTCCCGCTTTGCGGTGACGGCGCAGCGACTACGGTGTCATTCGACATTCGATGGTTCTCCGGCCAGGTGACGTGTTGCTCTGTAATTCACCGCCAAGCCACTAGAGGGGTGTTGCGTTATGTTTGTACGGTTTTGGGGCATGCTTGTTGACTTCCTAGATTAACGGAGAAAAAATAAACAATGCAAGATGGAATGCTTGAATGTGGATCTTCAGCTCATCAACATTGAATAAATGTTGATCATACAAATGTTGAGGCGCAGGCGACGCAGAAGCCGGTTTCGGGGCGGTCTGTCCAACTATTAGTGCCGCATAGAAAGTTCTAGCCTCAGGTGAAAACCAGCTAGCTGTGGTGGCTAGCTTCAAACTGGTGTCCAGCACTGCGTCCAGGGTTTTGACCTCGGTCTGCAAAGCCCTCCAGCCCAATTTGTGTGCCGTGTTCTACAACCAGCCAGTGGCAAGCCATAGCAGATTTCTGGTGTCTATGGAACTTCCCAAACTGCGTTATAAGCCTTGATGTTAATGTTATCATAAAAGCACCGAGGCACTCTCAATCAGTGATTATGTGTCGTGTGTGAACTGTCAGTTGTTGAAAATTAAACATCAAAACAACTCTTTTGACACCAAACCTGTGCTTTTTTCTTGATATACTTGAAGTGTGACACATAAATAAGTCACAGACTCACAGCAAACATATGTACACAATAAATGATGAAGTGCACCAACCAAAAATACGACATAAAGTGATAAAAAGCTGACTGTTTTTGGCCGACTGGGTCACTGCTTCGTGTGGCCACTCGATTCCGAACACACACGCCTCGGTGGTTCTTCCATTTTTTTATTAAATCGCTGACCTTGCCATTTGGCAATCTTTATGATGTCTTGACGAGAGTTGCTCTTCGATGATACTGCCGTCGGCTTGTTCAATTTTTGCATGTAGAAAAATAATGTTTTACAAAGGCGGTGATTTCGCGCTGAACCGGAAACAACAGTCTGAGCGGACCAATCACAGTCCATTTCCCCCACATCATATGCGGTGACGTAACACTAAGGTTTGAAAAATCAATAGGTACACGTCAGGTTACGGCACAGGGTCGTAAATCGGGTCTTCCTTGACAGCGCAGATCTGACACGAAAGCATAACTCGGCCTTTGTTCAACACAAAACGCCTACTGCCTGCCGCAATGGCGTACCGCACGCATGCTATTTTTCGACCGTGACGTCGCATCGTAAAGCGGAAGTAAAGCCGAAGTGGGACATTATAGACCCGCCCTCGCAGAGAAACAACATAATTTGTGCTACTTTTCGCCGGTAATCTTTTAAAAACGAACATGCCCATGACACATTGCTTTTTTGGAACTTGTAGAAACGACTCTAGACATTACGACACATGAAGGATGTTTTCTTCATACGTTTCCGGAAATCAGAAACTCGGGAGGAAGAAACGTGAAGACTGACAATGAATGACCTGAAAAGAATTACAATGGTATCTGACTGCCACTGTTCTGTTATATAGATGTATGTATATATATATATATATGTATATATATATAAACAACTTTAGTAAGAGGGAAGTGTAAATAAATTATAGAATTAAGATTTGTTATCAATGAAAAAATTTAAGTGTTCGTTGGCTACTCAAAGCTAGCTAAATTACCCCCAAGAACGGTCAGAGAAGTAGGACAACCAGAGGATATATAAAAAAGACAGGGCTGATGGTAAAGGATAGCTTGTTGAAACAGGATAATGGCATTGTCAGTCGCGTCAATAAAAAAGCTAAGGCTATGCTTAGGTCGGCTCATTTTTTTCGTCTTTTTCAGCCTTCGACACTCAAGCCATCTCTTTAACTGAACATTTTTATGTTCTTCCGCATCTTTGCCAGTGAATTTGGCAACTGCATATCATTTTCGAAGAGAATTGGTAGATTTAGCTCTGTAAACATCTGCTTCGTACACGATTTCCATTCATTTCCTATTGGGGACGAACAGTGGCTTGTCCCTACTTAGCAACAGTAGCTAATGTCATGAATATTAATGAGCGGAAGTGACTTGTTGCTTGCGGTACGCCATTGACGGTTTTCTCAAGAAAACAGTGAAAGTGAAACTCTCAAGCTCACCGCTCTGTCTCTGGCATGTCAGCCCCGCGGTGCGTTCAGGTACACCAAAAAACATCCGCCACATTAGAACCCGATTTGTTACAGGAATTATTGTTATCATTATTATTATGATTATATTATTCTGATTTTTATTTATAATTGATCCGTTTTACTATGTGTAATTGCCATTTGTAATGGTATCAGCAGTATTTTTTAAGGATTTAGTGTAGGTTTTTGGGCTGGAATTATAATGTATTCCTATTGGAAAATCCTGGTCGACATATAACCATTTCGACTTGCAAACAAGGTCCTGGAACGAATTCATTCCGTATGTAGAGGGACCACTGTATTTTCATGAGAAAATCCTGCTCGACATACGACCTCGACTCAAAAAAAAAAAAAAAAAAAAAAAAAAAAAAAAAGGTCCTGGAACGAATTCGTATGTAGAGGTACCACAGTACTGTAGTGCGGCAAAATTCTTTAGACGTGTACTGTACGAAAGAATAAGAATAATCGTTCGTAATCAAATCAAACGATCAGGCATTGATTGCTTTTGTCTTTTCCTGTCCTCATTTTCACACACACAAACACACTCTCTCCCTCTCTCTCCCTCTCTCTTTCTAACTCGCCCGCTCCCTCCTTCTTGTTCCCTCTCGAGTGCGCGCGCGCGCGCACGCACACACAGTGCTGACGCGGAGCCAGGTCTCGTCAGTCAGTCTTGGGTTGAGCTCAAGTCGGAGGGAGGGAGCGTTGTGCATTTTTTCGGGACTTCTGCTGTGATCCATGGAGCCTGGACCTTGTGGATACCGGTCCAGTGGCTCCCACGATGAACATGACGGCATTTATTATGATATTGGATGTACACTGTGTCATACTGTCTGATTGAAGCCGAATCGGGAGTCTATTTGCGGACGATCTGTCATCGGCGTGTTTGGCTTCCGACTGGATAGTCCCACACGGGAGATCTCGAGGCAAGACCAGAATCTACGGTGTTTCTCAAACCAGTGTTAGCTATTGCTTGCAAGAACTTTTGTGAAGTGAAAAATAAGGGGATCGTCATTTTTCTAAACGATTTCTTTGACGTCTTTCTGTGTCCGAAAGATTTGCAGCCACTTCATTCAGTTGATAGCTTCTGAATCGTCCTTCCTTCGATCAGTCTTTTTATTTTTTCCCCCCAAATTGGATTAATCGCTCGGTGTTTGATTGAATCTCTTCATGACTGCGTCCTATTCGATGCCGTCTGGGTGGTTTGGATACCCTCCTTCACGACCACTCTCAACGCACTGGACCGGGTAAGGTTTCATGCTCGTCGGTTTTTAGATTTTAAAACAGACCGTCTGACGTCTAAGATGCCAAATAGAGCCTGTCCATATATTTTTTTTTCTTCTAAATGAATCTTTATGATTTATACAGAGTGCTGATTGTTCCCTTTTCCATGCGGTCCCTGGCGCCGTTGGTGGCGGGTGCAGATTTTTGTAAACATCGCTTTCGAGTCGAAAAAAAAAATTGCGGATAGTAATCGCAAAAACTCACTTTTAGGAGTTTTTCGTTTTGTTTTTAGAAGGGATTATAATTCAATCACGAGACAATGGATTTGTTCTTTATTCCTCTTGGTGTGAAAATAAGTTATAATTGAATATTTGCGTAAAAATGGGGTGTATTTTCATTGACCGTCATTGTGACATATGGAGCAGACTATAATGTTGCATTTATAGTCTAAAATGCAGATCATCGCAAGATTATGGAATAAGATTTACTTATTTGTTACTACTCAGAATATTTGCCTTCAAGGTCAGGTAGGATCAGGTGCAACATTTAATATTAATATAATATATTAATTATAAATATAATGTAATAATGAATATTATATTATATATACCAAGTATACTAAATATTAAAAAAGTGTGTTAATTTTTTTTCCAAGTAGGAAAGTAACGCTGCCATTCTAATCCTACAGGGCTCTATTTCATGTCCTAATTGCAGTTTTAGGCTTTGTCCTACTTTCTTCACTCAGGGTATTATTGTGATATTTCCATTGAGACTCATAACTGTTGTTTTTAATCCATCACTGCCCTCTGTTCTTTTTTTTTCTGCTGTGACAAATTTGTACTTATAAATAGCAGATGGGGAACAAATAGGGTCAGATAGATCAACCTGAAATACACATCAAAACATTTTATGTCAGAGTTATCGTAACTGTTAGTTTTTCGGAAAGTTTTGTTTTGCTAAATGTGGTAAAACTTCTGGATAATGTGCAGTCTTAATATAGAATCACAATCCTGTAATAGTTTTGTTTTTGCTGTACTGATAAAATAGCTGGCTTTGAACTCCCAAAACTAAGCAAAATGTTTCACCATACAAATATGGATATGAATTGATTTTTTTTTTCTTGGCTGCTAAACCAAAAGAAATCACATTTTGGAGGTGTGTGTTTTGCTGTAGCATTTTTATTGTAGTCTCAAATTCCATTTTAGGCATGTACAAAGTTACTCTTCTAGTGTTGCACATGCTAGCTTCGTTGTAGATGCCCTTTTTCCATCACCACAACCTGTGTAAAACTACCACTGAACTGATTAGGCCAGTAAGAAAGTCACCTCATCATGTTCTCAGTCTATTACCCATTTTAGGTCTACATGTCTTAGGCACGTAGAGTAAATTACTTATATATACCAATCACTCGTTAACCTGATACTCCTGACGCTTAGTTATTAAAATATGTATATTTCTCTGCCTCCCAGCACCTATCTGTAATCTTTTGCAGATGGGACTCTGGAATTAGTTTGCAAAAACCTCTCTTATTCCCGTCTTCAAAAACCCGTTTATCTCGAGCGGAAAGCTGATAAGAAACAGGCCTGCTTGGCAAATGTGATAAGAGGGTGAAAAAAATCCTCCAGCTATTTGTAAGCGTGGAGTTGGGGCAGATCACAGCTGGGGAAGACATGACAAACCCAGCATCATGAGACTAATACCTTGTGCCACCTAAAGTCTGGTTACCAGATAGCAGAGGAAATTTAAAATAAAGACGAGAGGTAAAAAAAAAAAAAAGAGGTTTTTAAAAAAAAAAAAAAAAAAAAAAAGACTGCGTGTGGGAGCCATTAGGATCATAAAATACCCTAAAAGAAAATGTATTTCATTAAAAAAAAATCTTGATGCATTTTGTGTTAAAGCCCCGCTGAGGTTGTGACAACCCAAATATATTGTAAATCCCAACTGGACCTGTTTAAAATATGGAGCTTATCCAAATTGGCTTACACGCCAAGACTTAAGCTGCCTTGTGAGGGCTTCAAGAATTATGGAAGAGGGGGTTGTGCTTGTGGACTCAAAAACAACACTCCTAACATTCTGCACTCCTTTTCAGGCCAACATTCGACTACTGGAACATCATTCACATCTTTTTCTTATACTTAGTTCCTTCAGATTTAGTTTTTAGTGCACATGCGTCACAAAATTAGCCTATTCGCAGTGCACATCACATTCAAATTTAATATGTTGGTTGAAGCAATTTGAATGAACCATTCATTCTGTGTTATAATGTATATGCTTTTTATACACAATCATCTGACAGGGAAGCCAGTTCGTTTTGTCGTTCAGGAAGACTTTTATGAGCCACGAGGGATGTGGATTCTTCAGAGGACATGTCATTACTATATAACAGATGACACCAAGCAAGTGATGTGATACTTCAAGGACACTCCCTGAGCTCCACCACTTTGTGGTCCACAGCGGGAGATGGAGAATTTATGCTCGTCCCTGTGGCACTTGGATCTACATCTTAGCCCTGACAAGGGACTTGCCATAAAACACTCCCGCTACACCCAAAGCAGAGGAGGAAGCATTTGGCAGGCTTTCTTTTAATGCAAACTGCAGAGATGTCTCTGTTTTTAACATTTAAGGTTATAAATAACGCAGAGAGATGCTCAAGGCAAGCAGCTGTAAAGGGAAATGGAGGTGTTGGCAAAACAAAATACTTTTTTTCTCTCACTTTTTATATTGCATGACAGTTCCTTCGAACCTAACTGTGTTATTAACTGCACCGGACAGCAGGGGATTTACACGGTGGCAAAATGGAAGTGACCGGGAGTATTTTTCTCCCAAACTGCTTGACAATAGGCCATACCATGACAACAAGCCATAGCTCTTTGTCTGTCGTCAGTGGCCGTGCGTTGCTTTTTCCTAAACGTGTGCGCATCTGCTCCCTTGGAAACCTGAGGCTCTTGTTTTTTCTTAATTTTCTCTCAGCACAAAATGTCAACCATCCGAGGTCTTTCAAATACCTTCAGGTGCAACTGATGTTATACGAAGGTCAGGCGCTCACTCAGTCAGTGGGTAATGTGTGTTTCATGCTTTTGGCTGAGTCTGATGAGCTCTGCAATGGCTGCTTTGAGGCACGGAGGAAGTGGAGCAAGTCGCACTGCCTGGCAACTTAACAATCATTTTTCCTGTGTTGTTGTTATTCTTGTTTTTACTATATCCCTTTAACTTAGAAATCCCTCTTCACTTCAAACAGCTGACCATGAACAGCCGTACAAAGCTCTTCATAAAATAATAGATGATGAATAGAGATCCTTTGATTCTCAGCTGTAGGGCTGCCCTTTGCTCATTGGACCCAATCTCAAGGACATGCAGAGACACTCGAGCAAATTTGGCCTCTTTTGAAGCTGCTCGCTGAGGTCAACCTTTAAACCTGGCAGCTATCCAGCTCGTCGCCTTTGTCTAATGTTGTCTTACCTTCGGATTTCCAAACAGGCTACCCCAGGAGCAGTCTATGTCTTTTGTTACCTTTATGAGGCGTAATTAAATGTGCACGGCATGGCACAGTGTTTGAGCAGGAACCCCAGACGTGCCATTAGCCAGATGTGGCTGCTCAGACCTTAATGATAGAGGAACAGAGGCGGAGAAGACAAGCCCAGGAGTCCTTCATCACGCCATCCTGAGGTGTCGTGTGGGCCTAATTGCCCCATCGTTTTATGCACCATACGAGCCCCTGTGACACCTAGCTTCATGCATTCATTATATAATCTCCCAGAGCTACTTCAGGCAGTGTTGTTCACGTATAACCGGAGGTGGGTGGTTCACAGCAGTGAGGCTTTTAGCCATCAAGTATGATTCATGAGGGGAGTTCTTAACATCTTTGTTTTCAGCATTGCATGCAAGAAGTGGGGTGATGTACTGTGTAATGGAGTGCATTAACAGTTTACAGTGTCTCACTGGAGAGGCTTCATAGCCGCTATGTTGTACTGTTAGAGGGATAAAAGGCACTCTTATTTGGAGCTGCTGCAAATCATTAAGCAGTGTTACATATCATGGTTTGTTTTCAATTTAGCTTGAATTGCTTTACGATAGAATCGTATATACCAGTAGTGGAAAACTGATGTACTACCATCCAGATAGCTGAGAAGCCACTTTTCCAGAAACCAACTTCCCGTGTCTTTCACTGCCTGGAGGCTTTCAAAGTCCTAAAGGATCGCATTGACAAAAACTGACTGATCGTCTCACATTCATCATTTCTTTCCAGCCTTGCTGGGACCTCATGATTGAGAGGTCTCATATTTCCTTCTAAGTGTGGCATATTAAAGCCCTCCATCCCACCCTTCCTCCTTCATCGTCTTATAATCCAGCTCTCATGTTATTTTCCCCCTTAGTAAGCAGATTTGAGTCTGGGGCTTTAATTAGATGCATCTTTTTCAGGATGCGGATGTGTGTGATGGTCCGTGTGCTGCCTGGGGAGCATTAGGTGGAAATGGGCCTACATACCAAACATACGGCACTCTCGCTGGAAAGGAGTCCCCTTCGTTAGTGAGGAACTCAAGAGCTGCTGCTCACATTTGGGTAATTAACACCACCACAGATTGTCGAACAGCTGTGCAATTTAGCACTGTGGCAACAGCGGCGAGTCAAGAGAGACTCTGCAAGTGGTGCACGACTATGAAGTTGATTCATAGAGAACCTCGCGCAGGCCTTATTCAACTTCTCTCCAGTGGCCGAACATAGCCTCATTTACTTTGCAGAATTAGATGACAAAATAATGCTATTTCATTGATTATATATAAGGCAAACAAATGCATGCGACGTATGTAATAAAGCAGGATATCTTACAGGATTTTTTTGTATAATAGTATTTAATGTATAATTGTGGTTGTGTTTAACATCCAAGCACAAGTACTAGTATGTATGTCAGTCTATTCACATTCTTCACATCTCTCTGTCTATGCAGCGTTTGACTTCCTAAATTGAATGTGACAAGTAAATAAAGCATCCGGTCCTTTTTGTTTCTTTTTATTATGGCTCATGTACAGTCCCTGACAAAAGTCTTGTCGCTTATCCATTTTGTAGAAACAATTGCTAATAAACTGACTTTTAATTATTCAATTGGGTTCAGAAATGGCTCATATTAAAGCTAAGACCCTACCAAATGTTCAATGTACAAAAATATATTTGTTTCACTGAAAAAAGATGCACATTTAATGAAGACGTAAAGGTCAAATTTTGGCAAGACAAAAGTTTTGTCGCCTACAGAAAGTAGTGTGAAAATTGAACAAAAAATGTACTTCAAATAAAAAAAAAATTTACATAACATAAGCAAATTAAGTAGTGGTGCTGTGAGATCCAAATGTAATATTTTGTATGACTTCCATGGGCTTTGGAAAGGATGCATACAATTTATTGACAAAGTCATCAGGAAAATCAAAGGAAACAGTCGTGCATGCCTCCCAGAGTACAGCAACATTCTTGGGTTTCGTCTTCCATGCTTCCTCTTTCTTCCTACCCCAGACATGTTCAATGATGTTAATGTCTGGTGACCTGCCTGGCCTGTCCTGGAGGATCTTGATCTTCTTTGCCTTGAGGAGGTTTGAGGTAGAGATTGAAGTATGCGATGGAGCACCATTCTGCTGCCGAATTTGTCCCTTTTTATGGTTAGGAATGTAAGAGGCGGCTAAGATTTGTTGATATTTCAGACTATTTATGGTGCCTTCCACCCTGCAGATCTCTTGCACACCCCTTACTGGATGTAACCCCAGACCATGATTTTGGTAATGATCTAACCACCAAACTTCACTGTTTTCTGAGTGAATCTCGGATCCATGCGGGCTCCAGTAGGTCTCCTGCAATATTTGTGGCGACTGTGGTGTAATTCAATGGAAGATTCATCTGAAAAATCCACCTTTTGCCATTTTTCCAGCGTCCATTCTTTTGACAGGCTGTGGGCCTTGGCCAATGCCACAGTTCTTTAATTGTCTGCATCCTGAGAGATAAATATTATGAAAGTCATGGAAGTGATACAAAATATTACATTTAGATCTCACAGCACCATTACTTAATTTGCTTATGTTATGTAACATATTTTTGTATTTGAATTACATTTTTGTTCATTTTTGACACTACTTTCTGGAGGCGACAAAACTTTTGTCTTGCCAAAATTTGACCTTTATGTCTTCATTCAATGATAAATCATTTTTCAGTGAAACAAATATATTTTTGTACATTCAACATCATTTGGGAGGGTCTTAGCTTTCATATGAGCCATTTCTGAACCCAATTGAATAATTAAAAGTCAGTTTATTAGCAATTGTTTCTACAAAATGGATAAGCGACAAGACTTTTGTCAGGGACTGTATACCATATTCTATTCTCTATTCTATTCTAACACTGCTCATCCGCAAGATCATATTTTAACTCAATCTTTTAGTCAGTGGTGTGTGCTTGTGCATGTGTGTTTGCCACATTATGTGGAAAATTAAGTTTATTGGCCAGGGTTGCCCCTTAGGTTTAATAGGATAGAGCCTTGTTTGCCTCTATGACTTATCAAGCGCCAGTGCCAGTGACATGCCCAGAGGTGTCTGCAGGCCATGTCTTGCTCCATCAATTGAGAGAGCCCAGGGAACTTGTTAAATTTCTGCTAACCTAGGATGTGCTGACTTTGACGAGACATATTTTTGTCTCAAATCACATTCGGGAGCTTGGCTGGCATCATCAACCGCAATTCGTTGAGTGTACAGGGAAATGGAAGATGATGCGATGATAATGTGAAAAATGTCTAGCTGCAGTATTGCTGTCTCAAATGGATATGTATGTAGCTCTGCAATGTATTCCAGAGAAATGGAACAAGCCTACATAGGGTTGTCGTCTTTAGTGTGATGAGAGGTAAAATAAGGAGAGATGGCAAAGGCCTTCCTCCATGGGTGGGGGCTGGAAGCTTCTTGGAGCTCAGGAAATATAATTGGGCTGCTCTCACACTTGACTATGGCACAAGTCAGACACATTCCCTTCCCACAAGGCCTTGTTGCATAAAAACAAAATTCAGAAAATACAGCGGTTTTAGTCTCTCTTTCCTTGAGTAGTATTGACCCTAAATAAGACTTGTCCCATGTGCTTACAAGGGCATTTTCAAGGAATGAGTTTTCAAAACTCCAAAAACATTGCACATGGACACTTGGACATTGCACTGTGCTGTCATTTTAATCTGTTTGAACGGGACATGTGCGTTAATTGCGTCAAATATTTTAACGTGATTAATTTTAAAAAGTAATTACCGCCCGTTAACGCGATAATTTTGACAGCCCTTATAAAAATTAATTTGGTGTTCAAAAAGTCTTTTTTTCAAACTTGAGTCTTGAAAAAGAGGGGGTCATCTTATAATCAGGGCCGTCTTATATTCGGGCCAATACGGTACATTACATTTGCTATATGTATTGTTATCAAGACAAGCCACATGTTGAGTTGTAGTAGCAGTAAATGGACAAATAGTTGTCCATTTGTACACCATTTACTTGTTTTTGTATGTATTCCTGCCACTTACAATTATTGATAGTGATGTATGGTTTAGTCATTGTAAGTATATCTGTAGAGATTAATCTGTGGTATGAGATTACCTGCATTGTACCAAAAGTCTTTGTCCCCTGACACTGTTATCCCACAGGGCCCCTGTCATCACAGTTGACAACATAAGCAGAGATCTGAATACTCTGAGACATTTTAGGACAAGAGAAAAGCGCACGCCGTTTCCAGTTACATGCATGTGGATTGCTTGCGGTGGGATGCCACGCAGGTTCACCATGTCAGCAGAGCAGTCCATGCTGCGATGCACCCAAGCATGTGCATAAAACATTTATAGCTGAAACCGTAAAGGGAGATGGTAAAATCCTCTTGCAGTTTTAGTTTCCTCATTAACTATTGTTGAAAAACAAAAACATTTTGAAGAAGGTATCAGGGCTCCAAACTAAAGATTTTTACTAGGAGCACAGTTGCCCCTAATTTAAAATTTTAGGGGCGCAAGCAGAATATTCAGGGGCACACACTGTAAATCGACATGCAAAGTTTTCCTCTAATTTTCACAGTTTAACTGATTAATACTTTCATAATAAATGCATAAAACTACAAACATATGAATCTATGTATATTTTAGTGATGCACGATAATGCATTTTTCAACTGATACCGATAACCAATAATCACCTCCTCCTACCAGCCGATAACCGATAATGTGAAGCCGATAACTCTATTGAAAAGATATTCATATATACAAATTTAAATTATAAAAAAGAGGAAATGTTACTGTGCAAAAATACAATTTATCGCTACTTTTTCCACATCAAATGTGAGCAAGTAGTAAATTCCAACGTCGAATCATTGTATATTAATTAATATTCATAATGCTTACAAATTAATTACTTAATTGCACAAAAAATACCTTTAGGAGGGGTTGGGGTGCCGGCCCAGAATTCCACAAAACTGTCGGTTGCACACATCTGAAGGCTAAATAAAGTATAGAATTATCGGATTGCATTATCGGTTAAGTTTTTTAAAATATCTATTATCGGTGTGATGTCATAATTGCCATTATCGGCCGATAATTATCGGTAACTGATATTATCCTGCATCTTTAGTATATTTTATTCGCTCTCAGTTTTGGCATCAACCAGTATACTACTCATAAATTAAGTAAACGTGGGAATTTTGTTCTGTCAACTGGCACTACAACCAATCAGCAACTGATTTATTGATCGACAAATCACCTGCGAGGACACTGGTCAACGCGGAAATTGACATCCACACGCCACACTCTGTTGAAATGGATGAGCGTATCATTTTAGCAGTGCGCGACCAGCACATACTTTATGATACTTCTCGGCATGATTTCTGGAATATAAATTAAAAAGTATGGGAAGTTGTTGGCACTCGGAAATGACTGGAAATTTTAAAATGCCCTCCAAATTCATAGCTAATCAGATACGAGCGATGACGCACAGGCAGAGGGCGGTGCGTGTCGCTTGCTACTGCAGTCGCATCACGCCCCGTGTGTTAGCCTTCAGCTCAACGGCAATAGCGAATCGCTCATTGCCTTCTGTGTGTCGAGCCCCTGACCAGCTCCACACATCGCCCTCCTCCACCGTCTTTTTTTCTGTTGTATTTTCCCATGTCAAACCAGCTCATTACATTACCGCCAACTAGTGGATTTAACCATGAAGGAGTTTGTCAGCAACAACAGCAAAACAACCCTGCAATGTTACTTGTAGCGCATGTGTGAGTGGATGGAAAAAATACACATACTGGCTCTAATTTCAGTCGTAAAAATGCAACCAAACGGTCGCAGTCATGGTAAATACTAATACTTTTAAAACTCGTCCCATTTAGGGTTTCTGAGAATAATACAGCATCGATTTCGTGAGTTTTTGCGAGATTTCACGCAAGCGTAACTAAACAATGGTGCTGTCAAAATGATGAAATTCAGCAAAGAATCTTCACTTTGCAGGTCTTTTGCAAGAAATGTGTATTTTGTAGTAAGAATAAAACAGATAAATCAAGTGATATCACTTCCCGATACTCTATAGCCCCTTTCACACATACCTAAACAAAGTTAAAATCCCCGGATTTAAACGGGTAGCCCTTATGTGTGAAAGCAGTTTGCGTCTTCATATAATGTCCGAACTTTCCCGTGAAGTGGTATGTGTGAAAGCAGGCTTTAAGTTCCCAGGTCAGAGCATGATGGCTGATGATGTAAATATCATGGCGGGCCGATCGTGATTTCCTCTTTCTTCGCAATAAGACTAAAAGCGGTAAACAAACATGGCAGTTATCAACATGGCAAACTGGAAAAAGCAAAATTAAACTGAAAACATAATGAAATTAAATTGTACTGAATCGTAGAGCCGAGAAGGAGAGTCCATCGTCCATCTTTAGAAATGTGTGGTTTATTTTGTTGCCGATGCGAAACAAAAATGATGTAATGTCTGGGTTATAAAATTGCGCCGGCCGCCTTCCCCGCACAAAGCGCTGCAGGTCAGCGACAACTCTGTAAAAGTGTCCAACCCGCGTTATTCCCAGGATATCTCTCCATGTGTGAAAGCAATGACATGGGATTTACCCGCATCACTTTAAACGGAAATTTACCAGCATATAAATCTGAAAGGTGCTTATGTTGTTTATGTGGCTCCTCCACTTGTAGGATGTCATATGATTGTTTGGGTGTGACTTTTAGCAATGACTAGATCAACTAATTGACTTCCTGTTTTGCCCGCCCCCGCCCACAATTTTGGTTTGTTGTCAAGTTGGTCTCAATAGGAGGAACTGTCAATATTTTCATTTCCACTTATTTTTACTAGATTACTGATAAATGCAATGCTTTAGCAACTTATTTGCGCATTGTAGCCAACTTTAAGGCTCAAGTATGGAAAAGAAGTTTGTCAGCCACAGAAAAAAAAAAATCAAGAATAATAGTTTTTTTTTTTTTTCATTTAAATCTGCAAAGATGCAAGTAGGAAAAAAAAATAAAATTTACTTGCGTTGTGTCAAATTTTAGGGGTGAAATGCCCCTATTTAGGAGCACTCTGGAGGCCTGGGTATAATTTCATGTAATCCACTTCATCTTCCTAACAGCCTTTTAATTTCTTTGAATAAATATTTTCTCTTTGATGTACAAAGATGTACAAAGAAAAAAATCATTTTCCTGTAGAAAATGGACCTACTTTGTCCATTTTGGTTGGAACGGTCAATCTTTTCGTGTGAACTTACAGTATGTTTACGTAGACTTACTTCATCCTTCCACATGCTTCTTTATCACTAGCAGACATGAAATGCAAACACATTTCTCTCTGTTCTGAATGAGTCACATGCTCTACAGAGGGCCTGGAGCATAAACCAACTACTGATCCAAGGATTCTCTTAAATGTGAGAAAAGACTACTTGAGCACACAAGATGCTGCCTAGACTTGGAATGTTTGCACAACTCTTATTCAAATATTGACGGCAACTACCTGAGATATGCTGACTATTTTTCAATGAGCAGACATTAAAATTATAGTGAAGGTTGACATACTGTAAAATAGAGCTGTCCCGACTAGTCGACATTGTCGACGTCATCGATGACGTAAATCCGTCGACGAGCACAACATCCATTAATGAAGGGTTAAAAAAATTATATGCGTGGAAAGTTAAGAATGTCGGACGCTTGGTATGCAAGCGGGGAAATCGACACAAAGCCAAAAAAGCGCGCCAGAGAGTCCAAAACATATTTTTAAAGAAACAAAGGAGTGTACACTGTTGTGTCCTGTCTCTTTAATGCCAAGCTTGGCTGCACGTCGGCCGTGAATGATAACAACAGGAGATTGTAAGTCCATCTAACTAACTAATGATATGTTTTATTGAAGTTGCTAAGCCTGTCGCAATATACAATGATTCCATTTATTGCATGGTAAATAAAAATGTGGGCGGTCATTTTGACGGCTGCGTTTTATCGCTGTGCGCGCGTGCATACATTTGTGCGTGCGTGCTGATAGCATATGAGACTCCAGTTCTTTTCTGTCATCAACACGCTGTAGAATTAAAGTTCAGACATACAAAATAAGAAAACACATCTATATTAAACACTATATAACGTTAGCATTGCTACATTGAGGTGAATGGGAAAAAAGACGACCTACTTTAGCCGGCTATAAAACAGGCAGCCTTCTCCAAAACTTGCAGTTAAAAGGTGACACTTCAAACATGAAAAATCGCTGGTTAACAGCATTTGCAAAAGGACGAAAAATCTATTACTGAGACCACATTCAATGAAAAAAAAGTGCTTTTTTTTTGTGGAATGTAAAGCAGGGTTAGGGTTAGCGGTTTAGCGAGTGTACTTCCGGTGAACATTTCAAAATAAAAGCATGTCATGTTCGTCATATAAATAACGATTTCTGGAGGTAATCCCACATACTTCAGATTCTACACTAAGAATACCTTTAAAATGACACCCTTTATGAAAAGTCTGATTGGCAATGAATAATTATTATAATGCTATTATATATCGTACTACAGTAAACTATAATATTAATGCTAGGTATTTTTTGAAGAATTGTTTTGAATCATGTTGGAAAGGTGAAGTCAGTGTTCTGAATCTGTTTACATTCCATACTTTTGCATAAGTTAATTCTATCAGCATTTGAACTCATTGTTTGTGATTTATTATTGTTATTTATCTGTTTATTTGTACTTTAATAAAGAATTTAAGTGTTCCAAAATGTTTTTTGTGAATTGATAAGCGTCAACAAAAATTTCATTGCTAAATTAGTAAAAAAAAAAAAAAAAAAAAATTTTAATTAAAAGATTAGTCGACTAATCGTAAAAATAGTCGGCTGATTAATCGGGAGAAAATTAGTCGTTTGGGACAGCCCTACTGTAAAATTATTATTGATTTTTTTTTTTTTCTATTTTTAGTTAATTAAAACACATTTACCTTTTCTGAATGAAACACACTGAAGCTAGCTAGAGCAGGTGTAATGCTTGAAATAGACCTTTCCCACTGAAACTAGTGGGTCAACGCACGTTTTTTCCAAGCCTATGCAACCCACTAGCAATTGGCATTTGGCACCTTTCCCATTGACAAAAAAAAAGCTGTGTCTTTTTTTTTTTTTTCACCCGTCTAACCCCCCACCCCTCCTCAGCCGTGTGTAAGGTTACGTGACGTCACCACGCTAAGATCAACGTCGACAAGTACGACCGAATTCATTCAGTTCAAGGAAGTAAACAATGCAGAGCATTATGGAAGCCTCCTTTCCGTTTGTGTTCTCCGTTTTCATGCTTTTTACTGCCCTCAAAATGGTCGAAATGCGGCAAAGGATCAACACTCTGCTTGTGCTGAGGCAACGTAGGCGACGTGAATTCTTCTCCTTCTACTAGCTTTGTTGTTAGTATCGACATGACTACGGTTGTGGGGCGTGTTAAATGGAAGGCGACTGGCATGTTGTTATGACGCATCACGTAAAAGCCTACGTCACCACGTAGATTAGGGTGTTGACTGTTGACCCGGGGTTTTGCTTTCACACTGCATGACGATCAGAGCCAAGGTGATTTTAACGCGGATTGATTGACACGGGTCGAGGCGGGTCGCTGCACCTTTCCCACTGCCACCAAAAGCCGATTGTTAGTGGGTTGACACGGGTTTTTTGGCCAGTGGGAAAGGGGTAATTGTTATTTCTAAAGTTGTTTTAACAACGTAGAATTTTTTGTGTGTGAAACTTTTCAATTACCAGTTTATCTGTGTTCCGTTGACCCCATTATATTTAGGGGGAAAAAAGGCCTTTCCATGCATTATGTATACACACTCTGGTAACGTCACTGCAACCCACGAACCTGAAATGAAAACAGCTATTCTCGATACTGTATGCTGTTAGACGTTCTTTTTCCTCATTTTGTGTTCTTGTACACTGATACTCCAAAGAATAACAAAGCTTTTAACAAGTGCTAAGATATTCCATTCATGCCAACATGAACAAGCCCTAGAAAAGTGTATTATTGCTCCAGGGAACATTCCTTGGTGGTTGTTTTATTCTTTTCACTTGCATAATTTAATGAGTTGTATGTAAGACAAAGTTGCATTCACTCACTTCATTATATTTTAATCTAAATATAATGAGCAGTTGATGCTCCACGCACTTTTGTCAAGGCCAACAACAACATTTCTTTGTTCTCACTGCCGTGATTACTCATAAATCTGAAAATGTGTCCTTATGATGCCCTTAGCGTTTAGAAACGTTTCCACAAGCGCCACATGGTGGTACACCACAGGGTCTACACAATATTGACCAAATAAATGACATCACTTTAGCTATATCTCTCGTGCAAATTCTGGAAAAAGTCGAGCAATAATTGTTCATGTCCGATAGAAAGTTTGAATGTCTCTTCATAGTCAATCTTGCCAAATTCGTATTCTGTATGCAGGGCCGGCCCAGCCTATACACAGATTATGCAGCTGCTTAGGGCCCTTGACCACTAGGGGGCCCCCATTCTGGCAATTGTTTAATTTATATTATATTTTGTTTACTACAGTTTGCTTTATTTGATTTTTGATACTTGATTACAAGCTTTAAAAAATAAAAGTTCTTCCTTAACTTCTTTCTTTCCTCTTTTAGAAAAAGGTTTGGCGCTATCTACTGTTAGTACTGACAATCATTTGGGGTGAGAAGTTTGAAGTATGCAGTGCAACAAAATCTGAGTAATATACAAAATATGGACGTATGGGTTAGATTGCATGTATGGGTTTCAAAGTACACTGTGACGAAATGGTGGGCCAAAAATATGGGCCCCTTTGCATTATTTTGCTTAGGGCCCCAAAATGGCCTGGGCCGGCCCTGTCTGTATGTCAATTTCAATCTCATGTGTGGGAAAATTAAGATGGTATTCCGCAATTGAGCTCTTGTGGCTTATGGTGTACTTTAATTTGGATTAATTTTGGGTTTGGTTAACCTTAAAAGGCTAACAAACACCACTCAGATAAGAGAAACAAAATTTGACTCACGGCAACTATCCTTGACAACTATGTTCTGCGAGTTTCATCACTGGATTCTAAATGGAAAGGAATTCTATTCACTCGCTTCAAGTGGAAATAAGTACGCCTAACAACCTGCGTTCCACCCTTAGAAAGGCAACTGAGCATTGAAGGTATTTCGAGAGGTGACTGGCTTTGCAATGGAAGTCCTGTTCAACCCTGCAGGGAGCAGCTTGGATTACACTCGCCAGAAACTTGAGGCCTGATGTCCGCATCAAAAGTAAATTTCACTTAACGTTCCACATCCCTTTCAAACATGACTCGACGCTTTGGAGGTCTGAGACTCCTTTATATAGTGCATACCCTGTTTGTTTGTGCTAGTTGGGAGTATAATTTGCCTTTGGAGGGGGAGAGGTGGTGTTAAATGAAGAGGACATTTGGCTTTGGATGCCAATCTTATCCTGCCCCATTTCCAGTTTTCCACTCCCCCCACTTGCACTCCTTGCCCTCCCCTCATTCCTCCACAGGACAAGTGGCTGTATTGATCCTTCTGCCTGGCGGACATTAATGCTTGCAGCTGACATATGAGCAGGAGAATTTCTAAATCCCCATAGATTCATTCCAGCTGCTCTTGTGGTTAAAGAGAGATGATGGTTCTAAAGCAGCATCAACAGCTTCACACTCCCCACTGCAGTGGTAAACTGTAACCTCACTCGTGAGCCAAGTAGAAAGATCAGATGGTTTGTGCACACGTAGTGCTGGAATAATGAGTGTCTGAGACACAAGTGTAAAACTCAAGGCACCAAAGCCATATCCGGCCCGCCTTGTCATTTTGTGTGGTTCGCGAAAATAAATGATGTGCACAATTTTTTTTTTTTTTTTTAAAGAAATGAAATTCTTAAAATGAACTTTGTGTATCCTCCATCTTTCATATTAAAAGTAAAAAGGCAATAATTTGTTTTTTTCTTATTTTCTTTTAAATTATAAAACAAATGTAAATTAAGAAATATCCACAATAATTTCCTTTTAACTAAAAAAAAAAAACAAAAATTTACAGTTGTTTCTTCCTTTATTAAAATTTGTGAATGAAAAAGAAAATATACAGTGGTACCTCTACATACGAAGTTAATTCGTTCCAGGACCTTGTTTGTAAGTCGAAATGGTCATATGTCGAGTAGGATTTTCCCATTAGAATACATTATAATTCCATTAATTCGTTCCACAACCCAAAAACCTATACTAAATTCTTGATAAATACTACTGTTACTGTTGCAAATAGCAATTAAAAAGAGCAAAACAAATAAATTATGAATAAAAATCTGAATAACAATAATATAATAATAGCAATAATAATAATACGGTAATACCTGTAATAATGTAACGAATCATGTTCTAATGTGGCGGACTTTTTTACTGTACCTGAACGCACCGCGGGGCTGACAAGACTGAGCAAGAGAGCGCTCTTTTACTTTCTGTTTCAATCCTGGCGTCAACAGCAGCGGACACTTGACGAGTTGATGGAATAAATGATTAGAAACCTGACGAAGCTGGCGATTTATTTGGCGATGTTACCACAGTAAGAATTGTCACCTTGACTTAAAAAGACTGGCAAACGGAGGAGGACATTCTACGGCCCTATTGTCGACCAAGTATATGGATGCAAACACCATGCTTATATTTTGCTGTCATTCACATCTTCATTTGAATGATAAGCGTCACCTTTCCTTTTTTTCTCCACCCGCATAAACATTTTTGGATCCAGTGTTGATTTCTCTCACATGAAAATCAGCCGTGCCTCGGTCTTGTGGGGAAAAAAAAAATTGCAGCACAGTAAAAAATCTTGGTATTTCGAGCATGTAGTCGGATGTAGAAACAAATGGTGAGTCGAATTTTACGTCGGATGTCGAAAAGATCATGTGTCGAAGCGATTGTATGTCGAGGTACCACTGTATAAGAGATTATTTGCTAATACAGTGATCCCTAGCTACTTCATGCTTCAAACTTCGCACCCTCAGTCCATCGCAGATTTTTTTTTCAATTAAAAAAAAAAATACTGTATATACAGATGCACTGCCCTGAACCGATCGCATTGTCTCACGCTCGCTCCCTCCCTCCCTTTCCTTGCTCTTTGTTCGTCAGGCACGTCACTGGAGTTGCTTATTAAAGTTAACAATGTTGACAGATGTTTGTGTTTGATCTTGCCAGAGTCACGGACCTTAAAAGCGCCGCGTGCGTCAATCATCGTTTAACTTGTTAAACAGTTGCTGTGGCAATTCATTGTGTGTAAGTGAGAGTGTGTGAAGTACTTGAGAGGATTTGAGTAGACTCACTACATTAAATAAAGCCAAGCATCTTTCTAATACTTTATTCTTGTTTAAAAATTGGTGGGACAGTAATATGTTTATAACTTATCATAATTATTACATTTGAAGTGCTTAAAAACCATGTATTAAAATATATATATACGAGTGTTGGAGAATATGTGGGGAGTGAAGGCAACAGTGCTGCCAGTAGTGATCGGGACACTCGGGGCAGTAACCTCCAAGCTTGGTGCATGGCTCCAACAAATACCAGGAACAATGTCCAATGTCTCCGTTCAGAAGAGCGCAATCCTAGGGAAAGCTAAGATCCTGCGCAGAACCCTCAAGCTTCCAGGCCTCTGGTAGACCAGAGCTTGAAACTCCTTTCAGGACCATACCACCCAGGGTTTTATATATATATATATATATATATATATATATATATGTGTGTGTGTGTGTGTGTGTGTGTGTGTGTGTGTGTGTGTGTGTGTGTGTGTGTGTGTATATATATATGACTTGAATTTCCGCTCTGAGACCCCCAATTTGGGCAACTTTCAAAATTGTCCAATATGCATGTGTGAAGCATCTTTGGAAAGCTTAAAATCTCAATTTTCTGGGGGAAGAAAAATTTTTAACAGGAGGGCATTAAAAAAAAAATATATATATATATATATATATATATATATATATATATATATATATATATATATATATATATATATATATATATATATATTTAAACAGCGAAACCCTATTTGGAGGTGAGAGCATGAAAGCGCAGAATTAAAGACGCCATGACTTTAACGAGATATTAGCACGTATTTACCTTGTTTCGGTCCAAAAACTCCATGTCGCATATATCACTGAGTGTCAAGACACAGCTGTGAATGGCCACAGCTGGACTTTTTGGGGATTTTATGGGTGAAACATGGTAATATAACAAGGGTCGCGATGCAGAAATCGCAGACATCAAGGAGTGGGCGAGATTTTCTTTTTCATATATTTACCCTTTTAAACGTTATTTTTTTCAAATTTTCTTTGTTTGGATCGATTATTTATCATCTAACATATTGGAGAAAATGCGACAGTAACAAAAAAACAACAACAACAACAATTAAGCGATAATTATGAGGTAGATATCCGCGACTTCTTTGCAGATACCATTTTTTTTCATTGTGACCTAATTTGTTTAAAAGTTTAAAATATGCGAGTGAATAATTTTTTAACGTTTTTTTAAACGACATATGATACATCAATTAATGATTCTAAGCTAAAAATAACATTTGAATAATAAATATAATTAATTACCTTCATTTTATGGCTGGGTGGAAACAAAAGCGGTTGCGCGACGTCTGTAAACGGGGGTTTCTAGGGTAAAACAGACAAATTAAAAATAGTTTGGGGCCTTAAAGTGCCAAGAATCTGCTATTGTAGCATATAGACATATTGTTCTATCAAACACAACAGTTCTTTTGGCTTAAAATACAGCAGTTTCTTTAAAAAGGGGTGCAAGAGCAGAAACTGCTTTTTCAGTCTTGTCTTTGTTTTCCGCCATATACATTTTTTTTATGTATACTTTGGGGAAAACGTGAAAAAACTTATATAACCGCGAAAAACGGGGGACCACTGTTAGAGCATTCCGACATTTTTAGGTCAACAATGTCTCTAAAAAATGAATCATGAATCAACTATCAAAATTGTAGATGTTTATAATCAATTAGTCATTTAATCAAGGCAGTTTGCAGAAATAATGGCCTTCCGAGAGAAACCATAACTACGATGTGGCCCGTGACAAAGATGCTTTTGACATAGGCCTGGGCGATATGACAAACATTGTTATCACGATCAAAAAAAAACAATTTGATCAGTTGATATGGATTATTACCACGATAATTATCACGTTTTTGTCTTTCAAATTTGAAGTCTGATTTTAGCCCCTGAGTGAACGTTAACAAAACCAGATGCTGCTTTAACCAATCTTTAATGTCAGAACAAAGATGCATGGTAAAAAAAAAACTACTACACAGCATTGAAAAAATAGGAGGAACAATGCACATAAGGTAATCGTAATGCACTAAATTGCACAAAATCATAGGCAGACATGCATTCCCCAAAAATTAACATGTTAAAGCCTGTTGTGCATGGAGTTTTAAGGTGTCTGACATTCTCAATCAATCAAATTTATTTGCTCTGTGACAGGTCATGATGTTCCCTCCTGTACGAAATACTCTCAGAGCTAGCGTTCACTTCACAACAGCACCCCCTTTTCTCCGGTGTTCGGGGAGTTTAATTACAGTTTAAATCTATCGACTTTTATCGAATGCTTTCATTATTTATTTATTTTTTGTTTATTTTATATTTGACATTAATTATATGACGATAATCATTGTGATTGTTTTATCACCCAGGGTTACTTTGACACCCCTTGGCTAGGACAATTAAATGAAGGCTGTGCAGCCTTGTATCATTTTTATCGTGTTTGTTTAAATGGGCGAACCATAATGCTCAAATTATATGGTACACAAAGGATCCGCTTCCTCCTATTTGCCTATTATTAAAGGTATCTAGAAGAGGAAACACTTTTTACATGACACATTTCCGTGTAACATTAGCTCTCTTTTTTGTGCTTTGCTGTACTCTAGGCAATTTCACTGTGTGTGGGTTGAGGTAAGGGAAAGGGTCACCGCTTTTTATCCCTGCATTATTTAACATCCCGCTGAGTTTGTTTTCTTTGCCCTCATGGCAAATTCATCCAAGTTAAAAGCGCAGTGTGAACTCAAAAAAAGAGGAAGAAAAGAAATATGTAACTTACATCGCCTGAGGTGGTCTATGATTCACCTAGACATTGTTCACATGGAGTGGGAGAGAAAGAGTTTAGAGTTTCTATTGAGCACTGCTTAAAGACACCTTTCTCTTAACAAGCTGCAGTGAGGGCTGGTAGCCTACCAAGCTTGCCTGCAGCACTCCGCAGGGTGATTATGTCACAGTGGGCGAGTCGGAATGATGTGTATCTCTCTGTTATAAGGCATCTCTACTTTGGCTACGGCTCCAAGTACAAATATGATCTCCACAATCGTCTCCAGAGCAACAACACGCTCCACTGTAAGTCTACTGAAGAAACTTGGTCTTAAAATCATTTGCCCCGTCTTGTTATTCTGTCGCTCAGACGATAACAATCCAAAAAGGCTTGTTTGCTGTCAGTCAAGCACACTGACAGCAGTGAGAAAAGGCTTTCCAGCAAGTTGATGACGTGGATATTGGGACAGTGTGATCTATACTACTTCAGTGATTTTAGTTGTGCTGCTGTTTACCAGCCTATCAGGACCAGTGATGCACAATGTACTATCTGAGCTACTGAGATGCTTGGATTAGCCAGCTATTTCTGCTTCATTTTTTTCTAACTAGCGTCGCAGAATAATGCCAGGCGCGCCTTGATTCTGCAGGGAGATTATTTGTGGTTCTTATCAATGCTTGCAAATACGTACAAAATAAAAACACATTCCACAGACATCTGTGGTATGCCAAGCAGTGTGAGAACCCCAAAAATATCTAAGGTGTGGCTTAAGATAACCTTTAATTGTGGCAAAGTATGTTTTTGCCATTTCCGGGAGGCACTACCAATTGATTGCCTAATAGTTGCGGCCAAAGTCAACATCTGTGGGTGGTACTAAGAATTCCAAACATAATTGTTTGGATTATAAATTTCTCAACTTCATAAATGGCAAATAATACCGACCTAACTTTTCTGTCCTATTAATAATAGTGGAGTTATGACGTAGGCTGCATTCACACTGCCAGTCAATTCGATTTCTTTTCCCAGATGCGGCACATATCTGATATTTTTTTTCCTGCAGTGTGAACAGGCCAATGATTTAATGATTTTTCATTATCGACCTGGGGCTCATTCATATGTAGATATAATAGCATTTATATTCGATGCATTTGTCTGCACGCATTCGAACTATACATCTTCAGCTGGTGAAAAACGTCACCACTTTTTAACAAGCAACACAGGCGAAAGAGCATTGGTGGACAGTTGCAGAAAATATGTTTTCCTCCTTGATTGCTCACATGAAGCTATCTGTTTAAACTGCAGGAACATAAAATCTTAAAACGCAGCCACAAAAGCATGACAGCAGAGACCTGGCGAGAGACTTTCATAAACACACTACAACACGCGATGATGTGTTTGGTGCGCATGCATTTCACATCACCGAGGTGTTCCGTTCACCTACAAGTCACATTTGTTTTTTGTTATATGAAAGGCTACATAGAAATAATCGGAATTAACAAAAAATTCGTATTATGCCTCACGATGGTGTGAACGTAGATTTATTCAGTCTCCTGCTGAGCACACCTTTCCCCTAAAAACCTAAGTCGAACAGGAGCATATGCTTTTAAGCCTCAGCACTTAGATCAGGTGTTGGATTAATTGACTTAAATGGATCAGGAAGGTAGAGATGATTTGTCTGTCGGCTTTTATTGCAGCAATTTAGTCTGTGCCTCATTGCATTATGCCACTTAATGAGAGGCCTTCACAGCTGTTTTGGCTTTGCTGGTATTAACATGATCAGGTTCACTTAACAGGACAGTGGGAGCATGCTAGCCTTAAAATCATACAAATGTTCAATAATAATCGAGAGCAGGGTTCAGGTCGTGTGGGTCGATAATTAATTCATTCAATCAAGAGTGTGAGGAATTTTCTACCAAAAAAAGGCTTCCTTGCTTAAAAAAAAAATATTATATACAGTATTTAACTAATTACACTTGTTTTACTGCGGTACACCGTAAAATAAAAAACAAATATATTTTATATATTACTTGAAATATTTCTTTTAGTTGTATAATGACATATGTTCTAATGAGTACAATTCTCCAAATAATGATTATCGTACAGTGAGGAAAATAAGTATTTGAACACCCTGCGACAAGTTCTCACACTTGGAAATCATGGAGGGGTCTGAAATTTTCGTATGTCCATGTCCACTGTGAGAGGGATAATCTAAAAAGAAAAATCCAGAAATCACAAGTATGATTTTTTTAACAAATTATTTGTGTGATACAGCTGCAAATAAGTATTTGAACACCTGAGAAAATGAATGGTAATGTTTGGTAAAGTAGCTGTTGTTTGCAATTACAGAGGTAAAACCTTTCTTGTAGTTTTTCACCAGGTTTGCACATACTGCAGGAGGGATCTTGGCCCACTCCTCTACACAGATCTTCTCTAGATCAGTCAGGTCTCTGGGCTGTCGCTGAGAAACACGGTGTTTGCACTCCCTCCAAAGGTTTTCTATTGGGTTTAGGTCTGGAGACTGGTTAGGCCATGCTAGAACCTTGATATGCTTCTTGCGGAGCCATTCCTTGGTTTTCCTGGCTGTGTGCTTCAGGTCATTGTCATGTTGGAAGACCAAGCCACGACCCATCTTCAATGCTCGGACTGAGGGAAGGAGGTTTTTCCCCAAAATCTAACAATACAGTGCGCTCGTCCTGTCCCATGTACAGAAAAACACCCCCAAAGCATAATGCTCCCACCCCCATGCTTCACAGTAGGGATGGTGTTCTTGGGATAGTCCTCATCATTCTTCTTCCTCCAAGCAAGGTTAAGGGGAATTAAGACCAAAATGTTCTATTTTGCTCTCATCTGACCACAGAACTTGCTCCAATGACACCTCTGCATCATCCAAATGGTCATAGGCAAACTTAAGACGGGTCTTGATATGTGCTGGTTTAAGCAGGGGAACCTTCCGTGCCATGCATGATTTCAAACTATGATGTCTTAGTGTATTACCAACAGTAACCTTGGAAAGGGTGCTCCCAGCTCTTTTCAGGTCATTGATCAACTCCTGTCGTGTTGTTCTGGGCTGATTCACCTTTTTTAGGATTATTGAGACCCCACGAGGTGATATCTTTGAGACTGACCGTCATGTTTAGCTTCTTTCATTTTGTAATGATTGCTCCAACAGTGGACCTTTTTTCACCAAGCTGCTTGGTAATTGCTCTGTAGCCACTTTCGGTCTTGTGGAAGTCTACAGTTTTGTCTCTGGTGTCTTTGGACAGCTCTTTGGTCTTGGCCATGTTACAAGTTTGAGTCTTACTGATTTAATTGGGTGGACAGGTGTCTTTATGCAGCTATCGACCTCAAGCAAGTGCATCTGATTCAGGATAATACATGGAGTTGAGGTGGACTTTTAATAGGCGGGCTAACAGGTCTTTCAGAGTCACAATTCCAGCTGATAGACAGGTGTTCAAATACTATTTGCAGCTCTATCACACAAATAAATTGTTAAAAAATGATACATTCTGATTTCTGGATTTTTCTTTTTTAAATTATCTGTCTCACAGTGAACACGCACCTTTCATGGAAGTTTCAGATTACGCCATAATTTCTAAGTGGGAGAACTTGCAAAATAGCAGGGTGTTCAAATACTTATTTTCTTCACTATATATTCCCTTTTTTACACCACACGTTTACATGCATGCGTACTCAAGAGTGTTTCTTGGTCACGATCTTCTGTGGAATAGACTTTGTCCTATTTCCTTCATTTCTTCTTATTCCGTTATTCAGTCTCTGTCCAGCACAGCAAGATGAAACAGGCCTCTCTTTTCCCTCGATATACCGCTAATTTGTATACAAAACTAACAGGCGGCCTTGATAAGCACTAGCAACTGCCTCACGGTTCGGGAAGAGAGGAAGGAAAGCAAATGCCGTGTTTTACACGAAACCTAAGCCCTCACCCAAAGCTCCTCTCGCACCATTCATTCCCCTCTGTCTGTTGCTAGGGCGAGAGCGAACACGATTTGTCTGTTCTGCGGTACTGTGCACACAATGTAATATGTGGCTATAAAAATGCCACCCTGAGCTAAGTATAAAGAGGTTTGTGTGTGCAGAGGGAAACCAATCCATTCTCCATGATCACTATGGAATTCATTATCATCTTAATGATGCTCCACTTTAAGCGAGTCTCTACGTTGGCAGACGGTTGCGTGGGAGATTTCTTGTCTTTTTGCTCTGTATGTTACACATTCTACCCGACTCGCTGGGGGTTTGGCGTCTTGCTGGCCCACACCTGCTCTGACACGCAAGCAACCATGATGGAATTGTCAGCACCAGGTTGAAATTGCTGCTTACTGTTCCTTCCTTTAGAATGCAAATAATTGCTGCAGTGTATAATAAACAACCGCTTGGGAGGTCATTCAGTTTTCTGGAACAGTGGAGAGGACAAATGCAAGGGAGATAATTAATTTGGTGTCTTCCGTTGCTGCCCGGGAGCTGTAGGCTTATTTTGCATGGCTAATGGGGCGTTTATTGCCAAAGAAGCATTAGTGGATGTCTAGGGTTAAAGGGTGACAGTAGTTGAGGGCTCTGAGTGGGTGCTGATAAAAGTGTTTATTGAAGCACTGAGCTACACCCACAAGAACACTGAAAATGAAGCCCCCGCAGGTTTAAGGCACTAGGCCTTATATGTCTTTTTTAGGTTATCAATTGATTAGAACGCTCACTAACAGGCATCAGATATATGTATGTCTAAGGGGCCGTTTACATGGTGACTCTCCGAGAATACGAAAAATTTCAAATTTGCATTTGCGTCTCCATTTGAACAATGTCGCAATTTCGCATGAAAACGATGTAGTATTCATGCCAGGCCCTAGGGGGCATTGCAGATTTACAGGGCAACAGAGAATGATGCACTTTGAACCCACCAAGCTCCCTCAGCCCGGAAAAACATATGCCCGCCCACTCGAAGCAATGTCATTTTTCTTTTGTTCAAAAAGGCACAAAAATTGAAACGTTCAACATATTTAATTTAGAAATATTATATAAAACAGTAAATTAAAGCCGACATTCCGCCATATTTGCTGTTTTTAATGTTTAGTAGCACCGCTGTGCACGCCCAATGTGACGTGTATGAGTGCTGACGTTAACGGCGCGGTCTTGCGCCGCAGGAGCCTTTGATATGCATGCCGACGAAGCCCCCCTCAACCCCTCGCAATCGGATTCTTCCATTTTGGAGGCAGGATTCAGAATTTTTCGTCTTCGCCGACACCATTTGCACACGAGGCGAGTCCGCTACTCAGTCATCGCGTCTTTATGTCGCCATGTAAACTGCCCCAAAATGTGTTAGGGATGATTTATTATTGTTTAAGCTAAAGTAATATACCCCCCTCCAGCTATCATGGTAACACAGTAGGTGTAGATTAGAAATTATGAAGTAAGTGCACCACATTTAACATATATTAGTCGTCTTAGGAAACTACAATCGCATGTACACTGCGGAATTCAACGTCTTCTGAAAAAATTTAAAGTACAAATCATTTTCAAGGATTGCAATGAAGTGCAAGCAATACCTGTGACTTTTGGTCTACAAGGCACACCCACCAATTTTTCCAAGAAAATTTAATTTCTGAACATACAATCCGCACTGGACTAAAAACCACAGAGATATTAAAACCAAATGACATGAAACTCATTAGCCTTTAAAAATCCATACATAAGCCACACTGGACTATAAGACGCAGGGTTGAAAGCGGGGGGAAAAGTAACGGTTTATAGACTGAAAATTATGGTAAATACTATTGCAAAGTGGTTCAAGTAACATCGAAGTACTTTTAACCAGGAAACACGCTACGAGCTTTTCGATCACTGTTTGAGTGGTTGCCTCTTAGTAAAACAATTTACATGGTTTGATGTTCTTCATTGTAGAGACGTAAATCTGTCAGCCAGGGGCGTGGGTGGGTGTAATGAATGAGGAAATAGGGGCCTATGATTAACTTGACAAGCATTAGGGATTGTTACAGTTGCTTTTGAATCCTGTGCTGTCATGTTTTTTGTATATTAGGCTTGTTGTGCTGTTACAGCCCTCAGCTGGGTTTTAGCTACTAATTTATCTTAATTAATTGGTCTCTATTATGATAAGCCAACAAGGTTATAATAATATAGCTAGATATAGCGATTATAAAAACAACAAGCCTTTCAATTGGAAAGAGTCCAGTGTGTACATGCAGGTTGCTCATAATCACTTCCCAATTCTTGTTTTTGTCATTGACCTTTGAGATTGACTGGGCTAAATTGTGGCTTCATTTTTAAATTCTTATCGGGCTACCCATTTTAACTGATTCACAAATAAATATGTGGGATGTAATAGCCCTTTTTTCCAAATCGGTCCAAGGAATCTAGCAAAACTGTGTCGGGAGTCATGAAGGAAGGTTCTACTCTACCTTAAGACGTCGGGAAAGAGAGTGAACAGGATGATAACTTTCAAGTTTGACGCTGAAGGCGAGTGTTCGAATGATAAAAATTGGTCTGCAACAGCACTTTTTCTTTTTTATTACTACATAAGTTATTGAAGTATTGTATTGTTATTGAAATACATCTACACTGAAAACTTCATTATATAAATTTCCAACTAATGGAAGTAGGTTGATATACCTCTATTGAATTACCGTAAGCACCTTCAATACCACCTCAACAATATTGTCCCACCTAAACACTTTTTTTTTTGAAGGTCCTGCAATACCCAACTGTGATTTTTCAGTCTGAGCACAAAACTGCACTTTGTTAAGAAAGTGCTTCGATAAACAATTTACATGAGTGACAAAAAACAAATAAGAGACAAAGAATAATTCCCATCATATGCCGAGTGGTGACTGGCTATACAATAGAATACCTTTTTATCTCTGAGTGCTAAGCTAAATAAAGGCAAAACTGCCTCCTAAAAAATACAACAGTCTGGAACCGGAAATGTAGTTTGACCTAACCTAACCAAACTGTGGCAACTCTTTGCTGGTGATTACTTAGCTTCCGAATCAATAGAAAAGGGAACTAGTTAATTAATGTGGATTACAGCACACATTGATCATCCACACTTTGAATGCACCTAGCATCCCTAACTTCTCTCCCTGTGGCTCAGGAGAACACTGTTTCAAAGAAATTGCCGTTGCTGGACAAGCGCTTTTTTCCATGCAGTTCACGGCAACCAGGCAGCGGATACCTCTCTCTGCTCGGCATAATCATATTACTAGCACTAAGTGAAGGAAAATAAACTTAAGGATTCCTCCAAGAATGAACGATGTAAATCTGAAATCTTACACGATGGTAAAGAGGGATAGATTGTAGGGTAGATGATTTTATATCGTATTATTTTCAAGGGTTCGATAATCGGAATCATTAAGCAGGCGAAGAAGTATTTTATTCATTCATCTATCTTCAAAGCCGCTTATCCTCACGAGGGTCATAGGGGTACTGGAGCTTATCCCGGCTAAATATGGACAGTAGGCGGTGTGCACCCTGAATAGGTTTCCAGCCAATTGCATCAAAGTATTTTATTTTATTTCCAGTCGCATTTTAGGGGTCTGACAGAAAACTCTAGAATAAAATATTTTCAAGTTGCGAGGATTTTAAAGGCCTCCAAATCCCTGTCGGTTCCTTTGCATTGGCGTAGAGCAGTCCTCATCATACTAGAGATTAAGGAGCATGACTCCCTCAATCGGTTTTTGCTTTAACACGGTACTAAAACCACAGTGCACTAATAAGAAATTGTCATTTTAAGGGATGTTTCTAATGATTAAAGGTGACAGAAAATGCTGAATTGAAAGAGATGGCGTTAAGAAAGTTGACTGTGATAAAATACCATGCAGGGAAACAAATGACACGTGTGTATGTGTATATTATATATTTATTTGGTTTATTTTGTAAATGTTTATTGGCTAACATGCCTCAATAAGGTAAGTTTGAGCATATGTAAAGGTTCACTTTGGGCCCTGGCGAATTACAATCACGTGTGTCACATGAGTCGAAACTAAATTGTAAATATAAAAACTATGTAAGCATAGCACACAACAAAAAACCCTTGAACAGGTTTCTTTGTTTTCACACAACAGCTGTTGCAATAACTGCCAGCCTGTGTGTAAAAATTATGTCTTTACTAGAGAGGGAGGGCAAGAGCTTTGCATGCTTGGTTTTATTTAGTCTGCCTTTGTCTAAACTCTGGCTGCAGGATGTCTTCTTTTTGGAGATATTTTTCTCATCTCCAAGGTATGCAGTGCATACAAGGTAAATGAAAAACCTCAGTATCGTGCAATATAAAGCGAGGAGGGGGCTCGGTGGGTGGAAAAAATTAGTCTCTCAGCAGTCTTTAGGCAAAGGGGTTAATTGAATCTGGGTAATTGCTGACCTTCTTGTCTTGGAGAAATCACAGGCTTAACTGATCAATGCCTTTCATAAATTCATGCCTTGAAGGTCATTCAAGTGATTATCCCGCCCTCCCTCCATGTCTTCATCGCCTCACTCAGTCGGCCCTCTGTGCAATAATTCCGCATTGAAGTGGTTTAATACTTCCAAAAAGCAATTAGGCATGTGTCAGATTGTCTAAATTGATTAGCTTGCAACACTGTTCATTACAAGTGATCGAGACTTTTTTCCACTTACTTCCTGTCAGCAGTAAACTCGCTGCTCGTAAAATTTAGCCCTTGCATCTCTGCAGTGATCAACGCATCTATATCGTCAATAAATAAAGAGGTATTCTTGAAAGTTGAAGGATTTTTACAAACAAGCAGCGGTGTAATTTGGCAATCCCTAAATCTGGGAATTATAGTTCCGCATGTGGCGCTTTGACGAGTTAGCACTCTGATGCTGGGCTTTCTGGCCCATTTTCCTTGCTGTGCTGCACCCCCCTTTCCTTTCACGCCTGCTGAGGAAACAGGAGGCTTTCACAGCTGCTGAGAGCTGGGCCCCGGCTGGGCCCTATGACCTCCTTCTTGCTTTTTCTCCTCCCCTCCCTCAGCTTCATCCCCTTTTCCCCCTCTCTCCAGCAGTCTCTTTCCTCAGGGAGCTCTTGTGTGGCTCAGAGGAAGCTGAATCATAAAGCACGGCTAATGAATAGAATGGGGAAGGAAAGCTGAAGCCTGCTGACGGCCCTCTAGAGAGGGGGCCAGACCCATGAAGCCCCAGGCTTAAATAGCAGACGTCCCACAAAAGGTCAGGCTTCCCGCAGCCCACTCCAAGGACTTTTGGCTCCCGGGCAATTTGGCTTGGATATTCCCCATAAGTATTTTTAAATAGTTAAATTACCAAGTTTCCTAACAAAGTAACTGGGCTATGATTAGATACTGTATATGTATCCTTCTCCGAGTACCTAAATCAGCCACTGTGTTTTTAATGGCAAATAAAGAATGTGAGAAGAATTTGTTGCACACTAACTATTTACACCACAACCACAAAACACTCCAGTTATCTGGTGAAAAAGTCAACTTGACACACAAATCCCAAAAATATTTCCAAAAACAGCAGCTGTCCAAATGAAAACTGCGTTTTGACTAGGGCTGTCAAAATTATTGCGTTAACGGGCGGTAATTAATTTTTTAAATTAATCACGTTAAAATATTTGACGCAATTAACGTACATGCCCCACTCAAACAGATTAAAATGACAGCAGTGTCATGTCTACTTGTTACTTGTGTTTTTTTTTTTCTTTTTTGTCGCCCTCTGCTGGCGCTTGGGTGCGACTGATTTTATGTGTTTCAGCACAATGAGCATTGTGTAATTATTGACATCAACAATGGCGAGCTACTAGTTTATTTTTTGATAGAAAATTTTATTAAAACGAAAACATTAAGAAGGGTTTTAATATAAAATTTCTATAACTTGTACTAACATTTATCTTTTAAGAATTACAAGTCTTTCTATCCATGGATCGCTTTAACAGAATGTTAATGTTAATGCCATCTTGCTGATTTATTGTTATAATAAACAAATACAGTACTTATGTACAGTATGTTGAATGTATGTATCCGTCTTGTGTCTTATCTTTCCATTCCAACTAAAATTTACAGAAAAATATGGCATATTTTATAGATGGTTTGAATTGCGATTAATTACAATTCATTTTTAAGCTGTGATTAACTCGATTAAAAATTTTAATCGTTTGACAGCCCTAGTTTTGACATGCCTGTTAAAAAACGGTTTTGTAAGCCGACCTTGTAATTGTGTATTACCCTACTGACTCATGCTGTCTTGGCAGTTTCAAACCATAGTAAGAACGCCAAAGTGGTGGTTGCTGCTGATGTTAAGAATCCATTTAGGATTAAAATCACGTAACTGCAAGCTCACGCACAGTAAGTTTAACTTGTCACAGATATTTGTCATGTCTGCAGTGCTCTCAAGATAGCCACTACAGCCATAACACTTGTTGTAACTGTTCTCGTCAATTCTGCTACACCATTCCCTCCCCTGTGTTTTTCCCAGGCTCATGCCACACTTAGCCTGTCTCTGAGCCAGATCCTTTGTCCATTTGACAAGCTTCATTCCAATCTGAGCCCACATATTTTCTGCCAGGGTCCTGCGGGGCGATGATTCAGGTTGTGCTGGTTTAGTGCTGATGCTCAGTACTGAGGCGTTTAATGTCATCCAAAGCTAACAAAGAGCCTGTGTTGTAACCTGGCACCCCAGTTCTGGGAGGATGAAAGTGGGCAATCCATAACAATGTTTTTTTTTTAACCTTGTAGTCTTTGACTGTAGTGAGAAACAGGATTGCTTCTCCAATTTTGGAGCTCATCCTCAAAACATGACAATTCAAATTGTTTTTGTCACCATCTTACTGTGCTAGCCTACTGTTGTTTTTCTTTTATTGAAGTATAAATTATTTAAATTTGGCTTAGTGATATGACTCAGTATGGCAGGAATTTAATTCTAAACTGAGTTGTTGCCCTCTGTTAACGTTTCCTGTCAGATGGAGCTAAACGAAGTGTTGCTTTCACACAGCTTTATTTTGGTTGTTGTTGTGGTTAGCACTGAGACAAAACACACACAGAGACGAGCATTGTGGAGAAATGCAACACAAGTGGCCGTGTAGGAGAAATTGGGAGTTGTTGGAGAATAGAGACGAGGACACCCTCAAAACATTTGTGGAAAACTAACAGGGATGCCAAGGACAGCCATCTGTGTTTACAAAATTATTTGCTTCCTCTCTCTGTGTCTCTCCCTCTAGTACTCTGATTCACTGTTCATTTGTTACATATGTTCCCTTTGTGCTACGTAAAATACAAGCGCTGCAGTTGAGGACACTTGCACCCGTTGAGTGGAACATATGCTCTTGCCGCTTTTCGCTTTTCTGCAGCCCAGATGAGAGGAGATAAAAGTGTGTATTTGAAACAAAGCCAAAAAAAATGCACAACTCAAGTCAGGATATGTTTCCATAAGTATTTAGTTAATAGGTATGGAAATTTTATTTGGATTTGTTTGAACTGACTTTGGTGCATTCTGTTAATCTGATGCATTGGAACTTCTAATTTATCAACGTAGTGTAATGGTAACATTAAAACAGGGAGGAAAACAGTCTTCATGCTTTCACTATAATATAAAGTTGTACTAAAAGATTGTCTGATACTGATAACGTGTAGTCTAGGATGTTGTGATTGATACTAAATTGTATTATCACTTGCATTTGGTTTAATTACACAATGTAAGGAATAATGAATCACTTACACTTTTCACAGAGGTATTTTGAGCACCTTCAATGATGATGTAGCATAGCCACCTTTCTGACTAAGGTATTATTTCTTTTTCAAGTGGCTCAACAGTGCCACCTAATGTTGCCTCACTAAAGGCAAGTCAGGGACCATCAGGTACACAGGGAACGTTCTTTGGTGTTTTTTTTCTGAGCACTTAAACTGCATTTCTGAATAAACCTTAAGATTAAGGTTTTGATGAATAACCCAATTATCTAAGAGTGCTGACTCTAGTTTACCACTGATTCATCTGAATGAACTAATCTGCTAAAGCTCTGCCTCTTCTTTTTCCAGGTGTCTGATGTAGGATTAGAAAAGATCTTTTCTTCTACCACACCCAAAGGTAAGAACCCAGTACTTTGTCCGTGCTCTCTCCAGGGTTTATGTCTCTGGCTAAATCATGTAAATTCCTCTCACTAATGAAAGCCCACAACTAACATTCAGATTTAAATATGAGCAGACAGCTAAGCAAATGCATATGCGTACCTTTTTTTCTGCCAGGGAGTGGTGTTTCCTAGCTGACATTGCCAGAGGCTTAGCCCTCTTACATATTGGTTCATTAGAGGGGATTTAGAGCCTCTCTGCCACATGCTCCCTCAAATAGGAACTTCCCCTCAGGCAATACAAGCTCTCCGACAGCAGGCCTGAGCGGTAATGGGTGCCAAAGGAAAGAGAGAAAGAGCTTTGTCAGACACTTGGTCGGTGTTTATTTGCCAAAATGTGCTTTGTTGTTGCACTGCAATAAACAGACAATTCAATCATACAGTACATATCAAGTTTGAGTGAGGTGTTAAATTGTGAAATTGGGGATGAAGGGAGGTCAGGAGAGTAGCGATATGATCAGCCTTCCGAGGGGAAATCGTAGCATGACCACGTCTCCCAGTGGGGCCAGAACCTGTGAGCTGTTTCATTAACAGAGTGGGAGATGCGAGTGTAGAGCATTGCAATCAAACCCCTATTTTAGGAAGGTTAACTATAATGTCAATGTAGATGACTCATGGCATAAGCTTTCAGAATGAAAACTGAGAAGAGGAGAGGGTTTAAGGAACAACTGTTCTGCAGCTATCTCAATTTGTTTGACACCTACTGTAAATACTGTTGTTTGCTGTTGTATTCTGTTCAGTACAGTACAGTATTCTGCATCCCCACACATAATATGGCTGCATTTGAATATATATGGCGGAAAACACTCAGGTGACTTGAAGTTCCACTCTGAGACCCCCAATTTGGCCAAATTTCAAAATTGTCCGATATGCACGAGCGATAGATCATTGGAAAGCTTAAAATCTCAATTTTCTGGGGGAAGAAAATTTTTGAACACGAGGGGATTTAAAAATTTTTTTTTTTTTTTTAATTAAACAGCAAAACCCTATCTGGAGGTGAGAGCACACAAGAGCAGGATTACAGACGCCATGACTTTAACGAGAACGAGAGATCCAAAAACTGCATGTATCACGTATCACTGAGTGTCAAGACACAGCTGTGAATGGCCACAGCTGAATTTTGGGGGGGATTTTATGGGTGAAACATGGTAATATAACAAGGGTCGCGATGCTGAAATCGCAGACATCAAGGAGTGGTCGAGATATTCTTTTTCATATATTTACCCTTTTAAACTTTTTTTTTTTTTAGAATTTTTCTTTGTTTTGATTGTTTATTTATCATCTAACATATCAGGGAAAATGCGTCAGTAACAAAAATAAATAAATAAAATTAACCCATAGTTATGAGGTAGGTATCCGTGTTTTTTTTTACAGACACCATTTTTTTCATTGTGACGTAATTTGTTTAAAAGTTTAAAATATGCGAGTAAAATTTTTTTAAAGTCTTTTTTTTGTTGTTGTTGTTTTCAAACGAAATATTGTTATACTAAAAATGACAGACATTTTGAATAATAAATATAATTAATTACCTTTCTTTTATGGCTGGATTGAAACAAAAGCGGCTGCGCGACGTCTGTAAACAGGGTTTACAGGGTAAAACGGACACATTAAAAATAGTTCGGGGGCTTCCTGCGCCATGAATCTGCTGTGGCAGCATATAGACATATTGTTCTATCAAACACAACAGTAGTTTTGGCTTAAAATACTGCAGTTTCTTTTAAAGAGGAGTGCAAGAGCAGAAACTGCTTTTTCAGTCTTGTCTGTGTTTTCCGCCATATGGTCTGCATGCACACATACAAACATTGTGTCATCTTGAAACCTAAGAAATTCTTGTAAATTGTGTGCAAAAGATTGGATTAAGACACTGGCGTTATGACAATACAGTCCAAACATAGTCGCTTGTGACTGTCAGATTAACAGCATGTGGTTTGGCTATTGTTAAAATAGGATGAAAGATATGAATTAGTGATCAGAGAGGATGAATTGAGGACAATTGCTCTCATCATGACTTATTTTTATACCTTTTAAATATCTGCTCCTGATGTTTTTGTTTTGAACTGTGGACGGCCATGTTTCTTTTCGGACATTGAGCACTTTATAATTTTTTTTATTTTTTTTTTGTAATCTTTTTTTTTTGTAATCCGCATATGATAGTCACAGCCGCCCACAGGCTGTTTTCCTGTGGTTTAGAATGCAACCTGCTTATGTGTCCCATTATTTGTCTTTCACAAAGTCCTGTGGTACCAATGAAACGCTCACTTTCTTCTGATCACCAGGTACATCAGGCTTAGTCAGATGCACACAAACATGGCACAGTACATGCATATTTAATGATGTTGTGTTTTTCCGCACAGTTTGTATACCCTGCATGGCGCCGTTTTCAATATTGTACTTCTTTCTGAAATTGCAAAGCGTGCAAACACTTGAGGTTTGAACCACAAGTCCACAATCTGCTCTGACAGTTCACAGGAAATGGAACAGATGAAGACCAAAATTGTAATGTGTGGCCGCAAAACACTATTTATGCTCACAGATTTAAGGGAAAACCCAAACATCATTTTTCCTGTCTCTCATACTATATATGCTTTTTGTCATTTATACTAAAGATTAGGGCTGTCAAACGATTAAAATTTTTAATCAAGTTAATCACAGCTTAAAAATTAATTAATCGTAATTAATCACAATTTAAACCATTTTTACAATATGCCATATTTTTCTGTAAATTATTGTTGGAATGGAAAGATAAGACACAAGATGGATATATACATTCAACATACGTTACATAAATACTGTATTTGTTTATTATAACAATAAATCAACAAGATGGCATTAACATTATTAACAATCTGTTAAAGTGATCCATGGATAGAAAGACTTGTAGTTCTTAAAAGATAAATGTTAGTACAAGTTATAGAAATTTTGTATTAAAACCCCTCTTAATGTTTTCGTTTTAATAAAATTTGTAAAATTTTCAATCAAAAAATAAACTAGTAGCCCACACTTGTTGATGTCATTAATTACACAATGCTCATGGGTGCTTAAGCCCATAAAATCAGTCGCACCCAAGCGCCAGCAGAGGGCGACAAAACTCCAAAAAACACAAGTAACAAGTTGGCATTGCACTGTGCTGTCATTTTAATCTGTTTGAGCGGGGCATGTGCGTTAATTAAGCCAAATATTTTAACTTGATTAATTTAAAAAATTAATTACAGCCCGTTAACGCGATAATTTTGACAGCCCTACTAAAGATATAAACATATATGGTGGAAGGGTGGTTAGCATATCCGCCTCACAGTTCCGAGATTGTTGGTTCAATCCCGGCTCGGCCTCCCTGTGTTGCGTTTGCATGTTCTCCTTGTGCCTGGGTGGGTTCTCTCCGGGGACTCCAGCTTCCCTCCCACTTACCAATAAATGCATGTTAGGCTGATTGAACACTCCAAATTGTCCGTAGGTGTGAATGCGTGTGTGGATGGTTGTCTGTCTCTATGTGCCCTGCGACTGGTTGGCAACCAGTTCAGGGTGTACCCAGCCTCCTGCCCATTGTTAGCTGGGATAGGCACCGGCACCCCCGCGACCCTGGTGAGGAATCAGGATTAGCGGCTTTGAAGATGAATAAATGAATGTAAACAAATAGAAAACAACGTATGCATCTATGCTAGAGCTAAGTGTTATTTAACTATTGATAGTTTTAGTTTCCTTCTTTTCTCAAACTGATTGACTTCTAAATAACAAACTCTGAAAAATGGTATTCTTAAGTAAAAGTGCATTTTCTATCCCTAATGCATTGAATATCAGAGTTGACCTCACACCTTCTTGAAGGCAAATGAGAAGCTAGATGTAGCGCACAGTACAGTGCTCCCCTGCAGCATACACACGCACTTCACTTTTAGACATGATATTTCACAAGGCTGTGTTTTTGGAAATGGTGGGAAGTTATCACCTACCTTCCAGTGGTCTAAAATATAAGAGGAATGCTTGAATTTTATATGTCGTGACCGTGTTGAATGTTGTATGTACTTTGGCGTTAGAACATGAAATCAGAGCAGCTCAACTGCAGGCTTAAGAGTTAGCCACACCATATTTATTGCAAGCAATACGGCTAAATGTGTGTTTTGTTCTAAAACTTGAAGCAGTTATTAATGAACAAAAAATGTATGGGATAGTGGCTGCAATGTTATTGCTAACATGCACATGGTACATAGGTGAAAGCACATGGTCACAACAATGGTAAAACCCAGGGCATCTTGGGATAGCAGGAAAGAAAGATTGGTAGAAAACCTATCTCTGAAGTGGATTTGTGCCCTTGTAATCCTGATTAATTTTGACCCGTTGTGCTCATTTTAAACAGAGCATTACAGTAAGCGTGAACACAGCAAGCTTCGGGGTGAAACCAGGAGCTTAGCGGCTTTGGGAGGCTTAACTGCAGATGGCATTTTAAGCCGGACTTAATAAATTGTTTCCATTAAACTTACCGGCCCACACATACTGGATTAGAAGAATGGAACAAAGGAGAGCGAGGCAAGGGAGATGCGCACAAATGCCATCATGCACATCTGACTCTCTGCTGACATCTTCCAGTGGCCACATAATAGCTGAAAGATGGGTAACTGCTGTGATGGAGAACTCATCGATCTCATGGTTGTCAGTGATGCCAGATGCCCATTTGCTTAATTGACGTCGAAACAAACAAACGAAGAAAAAAAAACATTCATAAATCTAACATGGTAGTGGATTTAGGAATTCTATGTGTGTGGATGGATGCCACTTTCTAATCTTCAGCCTAACGCCACCATACTTCCTCTCCCCATCATCGCACGGGTAGGATCTTATTACCTGCTGCAAAATCCATGGTCCCTGTTTCGAATCACTAATCAACCTCCGTGTCTGCAGGTGTGTGGCCTTTGTTCAGGCGTTGCTCTTTGCTGCATGTCAACAAAAGTGTTATGCTATTCCCCTCTTATCATCCCTTACCTCGTCCGGTTCCTGCAGCCAGAGCTTTCAGGAAAATGAAATGCTATTTTCACCATTTGAAAAGTGAATGCCAGAGAAGGGAGATGGGATTGTAGAAAGGGAGCAGCAAGGTCATGTGCAGGGGGATTGACGGCAACTCAGGCATATTGAAGTAGATGAGAGAGCATGTTTGTATTCGTAGGGGCAGCTCTCCACTGGCCAGGTCAGTGTAATGTGTCACTACCCTCAGTGACTATGGTTCACCTTTTGCAGCCTCTCATCTATTAAAGACTGAATAGAGGCTGAACTTCGGACTACCTGATATTTGTTTTTTTACTCTTGCATCAAGTTGGAATGGAGTGCAGGTAGATGGAAATACTGGCTGAAAGGCAAAATTACTGCACAGCCTCTATGTTGGGAAAAACAAAACTAATAAAGCAGACAGACTTTGCTGCATATGGAAAACTGACAATTATCAGAAACAAACAGGGTGAAAGCACTGGCTCAGCTTCTCTCAAGGGTAGTTGAGATGGTTGTCTGTCCTTTCCACTATTGCCTTTGCGGCAATTTCTTTTGTCGTACCCACCAACATGCATGAACGAATGTCTACACTTAAGAATTGGCATCGCCTAGTAGGCCTGAACGATATTGGACAAAACTATTGTTGCGATTTTTTGGGAGGGTTTGTAATATATTGCGATATTATATTGCGATATTAAAAAATATATATAAACATATAGAATTTTCACTAGATGACTTGAATAGGTATTTGGAAAGACTTTGTATGATTCACCACAGTGTACAGTGATCCCTCTTTTTTCGCGGTTAGTGGGGACCAGAACCTGCCGCGATAAGTGAAAAACCGCAAAGTAGCGCACCAAAAAAAAAAAAAATTTTTTTGGGGGTGTGTTCAATGTATTTATTCAGATTTAGCATCGGAAAGAGATACATATAAGACATGTATTTCACTTTGTTCCCCAAAGTATGATTTTTAAAAAATGTATATTATTATATATTTTAATAAATGTTTTTTAAGAACTTCGAATGTAATAATTATGATCAGTTTTAAATATTACTGTCCTAACGAATCATATGAGGCGCATGTGAAGTCGGCTTCTATGGCAAGATCAAAGACAACCATCTGTCCACATTGTTAACTTTAATAAGCGAGTGCCACAGTGACTAAGGAACAAAGCTGGGAGAGGGAGGGAGGGAGGGAGGGAGGCTGTGCGAGCGCATGAAGTTTATGGGAAAAATAAAAAATTAAAAACTATCGCACGTCCTTGCAATGGGACTATTGTGCATGCGCACATTGCGATGGCGATGTTTAAACAATATATCGTTCAAGCTTATCACGTATGCATAGCTGGATATAGCTATTTTTGCTGATACTAACAGTGAAACTGTGGATAAGGATGTCAACCCACCAATTCACACAAGTATTTAATATTAATGTTGGTTTCCTACAGTCTGACATTAATACTGCCTGCGCTCTCACCATGCACTGTCCGCACTACCCTTATCTTTCCTCCTTCATCCTGTCCTATCAGTTAGCTGGTTTAACCTTTGCTCACACTATGCCCTCTTGTTAAATGAAACCATTAATGAGTAGTAACATGGTTACGTAGCATATACAGTATATGTTCTATTCCTATTCCCCATCTTTTTATCTGCCCCTAAGGGATTTATCAAAAGAGGTCATCGGCAGT
Organism: Corythoichthys intestinalis; assembly: GCF_030265065.1. NCBI lineage: Eukaryota > Metazoa > Chordata > Actinopteri > Syngnathiformes > Syngnathidae > Corythoichthys > Corythoichthys intestinalis. Next base: position 35,677,028 of record NC_080397.1, read on the forward strand.
TCGGCTCCAAATACAGCAATAGAATTCTGGTGTTTTTGCCGTTTTTCATCCTTTCTCTAGCTTGTATCCTAATACCGTTGCGCTGCGGGCTTTGTGTATTTCCCTTCCATCATGAAGTTGTGGAGTGGAAAGAGAGGATCACGAACTGTCCACTAAGTAAAACCTAGTTGGATGCAAGTGCTTAAAGCTGATCCATGGACTGATATCGTTTCCGTGGATGCTGCCATCACATTCTTTATGGACTAAGCCACAGGACAGTCCACCCACAACATCTTAGACATATACGAGTGTCCTTCAATAACTTTGTATCTCAGGAATTGACTGCAAAAATATTTTATTTGACAATAACAACATTATCTAACTCACCCAATAAGTTGTTATAGTCAATGGTTATTCTGGAATAATTGTTTGGTAATTATTGATTGATTGATGTTTATTGCTTGTGGTATTTTTTCCCCTTTTTTCAAGCCTGTCCTGTTTTTCAGCTTACATATGCTGTTACGAGTACCCCTGGTGGTCAGGGGCCGCGGCGTAACATAAGACGGCAGGTGTGCAATGAGGAGGCAGTGACAAGTCAAAATTGCAAATAAAAAGTTTATTTAACAGAAAAGAAACAATGGACACAGAGCACACAAACATTTACCCAACCCCCTGCACTATGCAGCAAACACCAAATAAACAGTTCAAAAACCCCAACTAAACCTAGGACCCAAAACAACCCCCAAACTAAAACACTACAGTGACAGGCACCTATTGTGCCCCAAAATACATGGGTGGTGTTGCCGCTCTATCTAATGGACTAATACAGAGAGTTGGTACCTACGTGAGGTGGGAGACACGATGTAGACCTGCAGGTGTCTAACTAAAGTCCCTACCTCTGTGCTCTGCGCCAACCTAAAGAAAAAGACAAAAGAGATCATTAATAAACAAGTGGCAGAAAGCAAACTTCACAAACGGAATCAAAGTCAAAACATAACAGGCTTCAACAAACCAATACAACCAAAGTGAGAGCTGCCACCGCCTCTCTTGAACCAAGCAAACACTTCAACTTATATAGTGGCAGGACGAACAGGTGATTGGATGATGAACTAATGAGGAAGTGGTTCCAGCTGTGGAGGCCTTCTGTGATCACACAGGTGGAAACTACTGCAAAGGAAAAACACAGGTGAAAACCAACATAAACCAATATAAAGTGAAAGGGAAAACATACATACCTGAACAAAAGGAAAAATTACTCCCCATCCGTAACACTCCCCCCCTAAAATATCAACTTCCAGTTGATAAACAGGCCTATCCGGAATAGCCCATCCATCCAATGCATGCGAAATTTCAGAAGGGTAGCACAGCAACAGAGAAGTAACCAAAACCGGCACGTACCAAAAACAAAGATGCCATCATAAATAAAAACCCTGCTACTGACCACACCGAGACAGGGCATCCGCGAACCCCTTGTCGACACCTCTCCCACGCAAAGTGCCGAGCCACTGTATCAACACAGTCGTCAGACAATGATGAACCTGTTCCAGGTAACAAGACCAGTACCTGGTCACCCGGCCCAAACGAACGACAGACGGCGGTCTTATACCGTTTTTTCATGTCGCTCCGCACTCCCGACAAACACTCCTTGGCCAAACTACATACGCTGCGTAGCAGCTCACGAAACCGGCTCACATAACTGAGGATTCGATGTGTGAGACAATGTTGTTAACACCTGCTCAAAAACACCAGAAAGGAAACTGGTACCCTGATCAGTCTGTACCAATTTCAGCAGCCCAAAAGTAGAAAAGAACTTGATCAGAGCCTTGACTACAGACTGCGATGTTATTTTTCCCCGAGTGGTATGGCTTCAGGATATCTTGTCGCTACACACATCATAGTGAGTAAATATTGATTACCCCTCTTCGTCATGGGTAGCGGGCCGACGCAATCGACAAGGATATGTTCGAATGCTTCGCCCAGCACAGGGATAGGCTGTAGGAGGGGCTGGTTTAAGCACCTGACTCGGATTCCCCACCACTTGGCTCGTATGGCAATACTGCACAACATCTTTTTTCAAACCTGGCCAGAAAAAATGTCCCAATACGCGATCGTACGTTTTTGTCACCCCCAAATGACCCGCCCATGCATTTTCATGAGCCAACGACAAGACTGCATGGCGGTAACGTACAGGGACAGTCACTTGAACAATGCAAAAATCTGTGTCCAACCGAGACTTCCACTTTCTTAAAAGCAACCCGTCCTCCATAAAATACTTCGCATCCTTATTCATTAGGTCATGCGGGTGCTGAACAGCCTCAAAACATTTGGTTAGACTGGCGTCAGATTTTTGCGCAGCAATAAGGTCATCGCGAGTCATTTTTAAAGAAACTACATCAAACGCTGATCCTTCTAACACAGACTCATTAGTCGTACTCCTCTCGGGGTTAACCAATCCGGCCGCCAAACAGGTGTTCGAGAAATCGACCTCAGTACCCAGCTTTTTCGCTTGTGCACGAGTGACGACGAAGACCGGAAACACATCAGGGTACGCCTGCCCCAATTCGTCTGGTTGCGACTCAGGTTGCTGCACGACTTCCAACACCAATGTGACCTTACCACCAGCGATGTCGTTCCCCAACAGAAAAGTGACGCCTGGCATCAGCAATGATGGGCGAACCCCAACCGAAAACGTGCCTGCCAAGAGATCACAAGACAAGTTTACACAGTGTAAAGGTACAGAGAGGTACTCCATTCCAATTCCTTGGACCAATACACTCGAGCCACATGAAGACTCTTCATTAAAAGGCAATACATCACTCAAGATAAAAGATTGTGCTGCTCCGGTGTCACGAAGGATGCGAACCGAGCACTTTTCGCCCGAGCCTATAGAAACACAACCGTCGAGCATAAAAGGTTCGTAAGAGGAACCCCCACCTTCATGTACTCGAACCGGTTCAGAGCGCACAGCGCATAACCCAATCGGGGAAGATTCAGCCTTACAATTATTTCTTCGCTCTGGACAGTTGGCTATCAAATGATCATTTTTATGACAAAGAAAACAGCGACATTCCGCCGAAGTAGGTGGCGACGCCCGTCCTGACTGAGACCGGCTTTTAAAACTCAATTTACTTTTGTCCCGTTTCTCAAAGTCATTTTTCTCAACGTGCTGTCGGTGAGTAATCACATACTCATCTATCGAAACAGCCACCTCGGACACATTAGTGACCTTCTGCTCATTTAAATAAGTAGCCAAGCGATCCGATAGACTATTTTAAAATCCTCCATCAAAATTAAATCACAAAGAGACTTAAAATCCGTGACTTCACTCGCCTTTAACCAACGATTGAACAGAGTCTGCTTCTCACTAGCAAACTCGACAAAGGTTTTTTCCGGGGCCTTCCTGTGAACACGGAAACGCTGTCTATACACTTCAGGAACGAGGCTATACGAACGCAGGACAGTCTCTTTTAATGTAGCATAAACCATGCTATCCCTCAGAGGCATTTTGTTCATCACATCGCGAGCTTTCCCAATCAACTTGCTCTGTAGCAAGGGCGCCCACGCCTCTGGTGGCCATTTAAAAGCCGTGGCTATTCTTTCGAAGGTATCAAAATACTCGTCCACCTCCGACTCACGGAATTCGGGGACGAGACCAATCTGCCGACTAGCGTCAAATGGCTTATGTGATGAGTTATCACCCTGAGTTGCGACCAAATGAGTTCCGGACGTTACATCAAGCCTTTTCATTTCCAGTTCCAATTCCTTCAATCGGACAGCATTTCTAGCCTCGAGTTCTAATTTATACATGGCCTGCTGATGTTTGTACTCGAGCTCACGGTCCCTCTCTTTCTCAAGCTTCAAACGAGCTAAGCGAACCCTTCACCGAGGGGACGAACCGGCTCCATCTAAAGAGGACCTACGGCTAGTGGGAGGAGTCTCACTCCTCACACCCCGAAAAACGGGAGGAATCACCTCCTGAGAATCCGAATGACCCTCAAACCCCTCAATAGACACGCCCTCCTTGACCAGCAAATCAACGACCGACGCCTTCAGCTGAGCCCAAGATTTGGACATGGGAAGCTCAACTCCAAAATGCGCACCGATCGCACAAAAATCTGCTTTTCTGAATTGGTCCAATTGCCCCACTGTGAGACCCGCCAAGAAATCCTCAACACTAAAGCCTGTGGCCATTATCTACCAGGGCGCGCAGGGAATTACCAAAAAGTTAAATAAACAAAACTCGCAATCCGACCGCCACTGTACACCAACACACCTGCCGCCTCCGCGGAACCACAAAGCTCCCGGACGAGCCCCCAAATGTTACGAGTACCCCTGGTGGTCAGGGGCCGCGGCGTAACATAAGACGGCAGGTGTGCAATGAGGAGGCAGTGACAAGTCAAAATTGCAAATAAAAAGTTTATTTAACAGAAAAGAAACAATGGACACAGAGCACACAAACATTTACCCAACCCCCTGCACTATGCAGCAAACACCAAATAAACAGTTCAAAAACCCCAACTAAACCTAGGACCCAAAACAACCCCCAAACTAAAACACTACAGTGACAGGCACCTATTGTGCCCCAAAATACATGGGTGGTGTTGCCGCTCTATCTAATGGACTAATACAGAGAGTTGGTACCTACGTGAGGTGGGAGACACGATGTAGACCTGCAGGTGTCTAACTAAAGTCCCTACCTCTGTGCTCTGCGCCAACCTAAAGAAAAAGACAAAAGAGATCATTAATAAACAAGTGGCAGAAAGCAAACTTCACAAACGGAATCAAAGTCAAAACATAACAGGCTTCAACAAACCAATACAACCATAGTGAGAGCTGCCACCGCCTCTCTTGAACCAAGCAAACAATTCAACTTATATAGTGGCAGGACGAACAGGTGATTGGATGATGAACTAATGAGGAAGTGGTTCCAGCTGTGGAGGCCTTCTGTGATCACACAGGTGGAAACTACTGCAAAGGAAAAACACAGGTGAAAACCAACATAAACCAATATAAAGTGAAAGGGAAAACATACATACCTGAACAAAAGGAAAAATTACTCCCCATCCGTAACATATGCAGAGTTAATTTTTTGAAGGGGAAAAATTTACCAATGCAGCTGGACACAAAATGAGTTTAATAGGACAGACAGAACAAAACTGATGAATCGAGATACAGAAACATGATTGTATATATATGCTACCTGCGTAATGATTAGGGATGTCCCGATCTAATCACGTGATCGGAAATCGGGCCGATCACGCCATTTTTTCAGAAGAACGGAATCGGGTGAAAAGGATCAGGTTTTTAATTAAAAATTCATATTAATGTTTTTCATGCTCGTACAGCGCCACAGCTTCTCCACCTCCCTCCTGCTAAGCAGTGCAGCCAAATTGGCCAACTTGTTTGGTACTTAAAGTTGACGATGATTGACAGGTTTGTAGCTTTGATCTTGATCTTTGACCCAAAAGGCACACATCTGTCAGTCATCATTAAACTTGCATAAGTGTGCTTAGGCAACTCATTGCGTAAGTGAGATGCTGTTCTCAGCAGCATGAGTGTCAAAGTGTGAGTGGATTTGAATGGACTCACCCAATGAATCATTGAGTAAAGACAAGCATTTTTCTGTTATTCTTGTTAAAAAATTCACATTATGAAGGTGGCACATTGGGACAGTGACATGTGTGTTTTTTTGTTTTTTTTTTAACGAACAAAAAGCTTTTTTGGGGTATCCGATCGGGACTCTGTATCAGCAGAGCATAAATATGCGATCAGGACATCCCTAGTAATGATTGTTATTGATAGTGGTATGCATGGTATGTAGCCATCCATTTCGAGGAAATGAAAAATGAATAAAGGGATTGTTTGGCATTGACACACATAGACTACCGTATTTAAATTATTAATTGAGCCATTACAGTCAAAAATGCCTTATTATTCAAAGCTAGAAACCTCTATGTATTTGCAGACAATAATCTGCAGACAGGCTATTCAAGGACAGACCTGACTTTTTTCCTCCATCCGCAACCATTATATTGATTTCGGAAGTCATTGTTTGATAAGTAATGCTTCCCCTGTGTGCAATGTGTTGGCCCTATTTCAAATCGTCTGCACCATGCACAGATTCTAGCGTACATGAATTATTAACCCCTGCTAAGTGGTCAGGGTCATAATGGGTTGAGCCTCAACTTCAGTCAGGCCAGTCTATTTCAGTGGTTGTTAGGTATTACATGTCAGGATACTTGACACCTGTCAGTTATTCCTATCAGTCCCTGTCATCCATTTCAACAAGCGTGTGGACTGTGATCAGCAATTGTGTCAGCGACAGGGAGTGACAAAACGAGGGGCGATTAGACCTCTTTGCGTGGCTGTGTGTTTATCGACTGAAAATGGATCCACATTTAGCTCTGGAGAAAGAGCAATTACACAATCCCGATTAGGCCATGAAATTTGTCATTTTCCACAATGGGCATTGTGTTGCTTCCTCTGTTTAGCATGACTTAGCTGTATTTACAATACAGATATAGAAAGGGAGACATGTTATGCACCTTGTATGTAATGCTACATACTGTTTATTTTGGTTTAGAAGGCAGTCAGTAAGGAAATAGATTGATTCTTCGGAAGAGGCAATTATTTTTAAAGACATTGTTTTTCTGTGTTTTTGTAGATGTATTGTTCAGGTTCTGTGCTTTCTATTTTTTACATTCTGCATCTTGTCAGAGTCGTCGGAAAGTCTGTTCGTGACTTTGTGCTCAGCAATTATTATTTTGGTGTTAATTATTGTAATTCATAAAGACGAAAGGTAAAATGCATCAATTATCAATTGTAGTCCATCATTTTTGGTGCAATAGGACAGCATGAACTATGAAAGATATTGAAAATATAGCAAGATGTTAGTAGTTAAACAGCACTGTTATCGCCTCTAGTTGTGGCTTAGATAAAAATTAGAGGTGCACGATAATTATCGGTCCGATAATTATCGGTCCAATAATAGGAATTATGATGTCACCCCAATAAATCCAATAACAATATATGTTTTCGGTCCTTTTAATAATATTTTTGGTGTCGGGTTGGGATGTGTGCGTTTGTTTCCACTCCTGTTTTGCCAGTATGCAAAGTTTTGTTACTATTCTAGAGGCCGTATTTTTCCTTCACTGAGTTACGTATAAACCTTTCTATGGCAGTTAGCAAATGTTTGCATTTTACAGTGTTATGTTTACAAGTTATTGAGAGGCCTTTTGGTTACTGATAGGCTTGCTGTTCTATAATTGCCATGCTAAGAAAGTTGTTTCATGGACCAAGACCACAAAAGTCTCTTCTCCCGTTGCACCAAATGTTTTATCTGCTGACAAAGCAGAAAAAACAGCCTGTTGGGTTTATGTTTTAGATCAGTGCTCATTGTTCAGGGGAACACATGGTCAACGATATTGACTGATTGATATACATTGAAAAATTATATATATTATCGGGTATCATATCGGTATCGGCCTTGAGGAGCAGGAAGTTATCGATATCGGTTTCAAAAAATGGATATCGTGCATCCCTAATAAAAATTACTATTTGACATCCCCCCCGTCAGTCCAGTGTGTAAACACCCTCCACCTTTGTTAAAGCAACACTAGGGAACTTTTCAACCTTTATAAAATATTTTCATAACATTTGTGATGAAATGTCGACTGACAACTAGGGGACAACTGAGGGGGTCTGTATCGCTTTTACCTGTTAATTAACTTTAAAGATGCTGGCAGGAACCCTGCAACACAATGTGCTGACTGCTTTATGTCATACGTCACTTCCCCGTGGTTATAAAGACTGAAGTCAATACGAACGTTTTCTCGCGAATTCTGCAAAGATGGCAGAGCAACAAAAGAGACAAAAAAATTTGTCTGAGGGGACAAAAAAAAAACAGAAAAATTGAGGCTACAAGGATAAAAACATACTTAAGAATAAACATTGGCCCAGCTTTCACTCGCTGGCATGACCCCCTACCCCACCCGATCTTATGAGCAAGTCAGTCGGTACAAAATCAAACATTTTGTTATATTCAACATCATCATATGATATTGTTGAGCCACAACTGGATTCATTACCTCATCACTATTCATCCTTCACCGAGCCACTGGAAACAGATATGTCGTTCAATCGAACTGCGGGCGACCAGGAGATCCCGATTTTACGATACTGTGTGCTGGTCCTCATGAGACATGCAGTATTCTTTAAGGCAAAACACCTCCGCTTTTGTCCAACTGCGCCGCTCAAATCGACCAAAATTGAAAGTTCCCTTGTGTTGCTTTAAAAGAGTCATATTATGCATTCTTCTCACACAATTGAAAACAGTTTTCAGGTGTATAATGAAAATAAGCTCTTTATCTTTTGTTAGGGCAACACCAGCTAATTCACACATAAACTCAACACACAAACACACACACACCCACACACTTAAAGTGAGGGCCCATTGAGTTTCTATTGTGTTATTACTTGTAGAGACTGCATTTCATCACCAGGCTACTGAAATACACGTCATTATATTTCATGTCATGACATCGCCAATCAGCACTATTGACCTGGGACTTAACCAGCAATTCATCCAAAGGTGTTGGTGCTGTGAGTCGCCTCACCAATATAACTGAGGAAAGAAAGCACTTCTGTTAACAGGGAAGCCCCATCTACTTATATTGACTAATGATGTACACAAAGATAAAATAGAGAATTGTGAAAAGATAGCTGCAGTGAACAACAACTCTCTACACATCATCTGTCTAATCTTAATCCTCCTTCTCCTCCTGCGCCTCAGTTGAGGCGAATCCCAGGGTAAGCATAAGCATTTGCATTGTTTACTTGGAACAATACATGACCAGTGGCTTATCACTGCTATTAGGCCTGAAATGCCTGTGATTTTCCTCTCTTATACAACTCCACTCTGCCCAAGGCTTGTTTTTTTCTTGCACCGCACATATAAGTCTTGTTGTCTGCTCTGCTCATTTTAAGATCATTTGTGTTAAGTGGTACAGAGCCAATGTTATTTGCAGATGAGGCTATAACACCCATTTGGAAAGACAGATGGTAGGCGGTTGTGGCCAGACACAATGCTTGGATGATGTTCAATTATTGGCAAGGGGACAGGTGTTAGCCAAGACATTTTTGTGATATTAAAATGTTGTGAAGCTATTCTCAAAGATAAAGATTGCAAAAATTTTGTCTTGAACCAGAAAGGATAGACATTCTTCAGATTTTATGATACACTCATACATTAGAAGTCGGCGTCAAATAGAATTCTGGAGATAGGAAGACAGTGGAATGCAGCAAACTAGACCTGAAATCAAACACACGTACCAGGCTGTCCGGAACATATTTTCCAAGTATCTCCAGATGGGTGGTTGTTGTCTCCTATTTGTTTTGTATTCCCTAGCTCCATACCTTTCCAGTTGTAACATATTAACATTCATGTTTCTGTCAGTGGCCTATCAGAGCCACTCAGTCTGGAGGCAATACCGCAGGATTGGACTGTATGCTTGGTGGTGGGGCACCTTAGGAAAGGTTTACTACATAGCCTGGCTAAAAGCATGAACTCAACTCATGTGGAGAGAACTGTCAGCAGACATGCTCCACAGAGCTTATGTTCAGTCCTGTATTTCACTGGGAAAATGTGTAATTAATCATCCTTGTGTTTGTTAAGTATGTTAGGTGGTAATTCACTCAGACACAGGGGCCTCCATTTTGGCCATTTCAGGGAAGGGTTTAAAAAAAAAAAAAAACATGCACCATGTGGTCTCCTACAATAATCAAACAGTCATCTGTTTTACTGTTGTTTTTGGCTACTGGTAAATTCCCTGCTCTGCTCCTTGGTGTAGGGGCCCCTTATGGCCTCTGACTAACTGTAATACCCCATTCAACAGAGCATCGGATCCAACCTCCCTTGGTGTTGGATTTGTGCTGCTAGAGTGTGATTACAGGGCTGTTTACTTTGGGAAGCAGAGAGGAATCAAGGAAATCAGAAGCAAAGGGTTATATCAAAAGTCTTTCTCTCTCGCGCTCTTGCAATCTTTTATTCCTCTCCCTTTCCTTTCACATGATCTTTAAGATTAGTAAAAACCGCAAGTCTTGTACATGATCTTCCCAAAAGACTGAAAGCAAAGGGAAAACAGTCTGCAAAGGGAGAGTCAAAAAAAAAAAAAATATATATATATATATATATTTACTTGCTGTGATTGTCATCTGTGCCATGAAGTTTAATATATTTTTTTTTTCAAAAATAAAAAAGGCAAGTTACCTGATTTTCCTAAAGAATTGGTAGTACGGTATATGATCGCTTCAACACACATTCTTTTCGACACCCGACGTAAAATTTGACTCGTCATTTGTTTCTACATCCGACGACATGCTCGAAATACGACGATTCACAATATGACAGCGCTGCAGTTTCTTCCTTTGTGAGAAAAATCAACATGGGTTCCAAGAATGTTAGCGCATGTGGTGAAAAAAAGCTCATGCTTACCATTGAAATGAAGATTAAAATGATAGAAAAATATGACCGTGGTGTGCGCATCCACGAACAGGCTCGACAATACGGCCATAGAATGTCTACGATCTCGACGGTTCTCCTCCGACCTCCGTTCACCAGTTTTTATAAGTTAAGGTGGCAATTAATTATTATTGTAACATCGCCAAAGAAATCGCCAGCTTTGTCAGGTTTTTAATCATTTATTTCAGAACTTGTGCAACACGACACGCCTACTGTCCACCACAGCTGAAGCCAACAACAGAACATGAAAAGTGAAAGTAAAAATGCAGTGCACTAATGCGAATGCACCTCTCTCGCTCTGTCACGTCAGCCACGCGGTGCGGTCAGGTACATCACGCAAAACACATCACAACCCGATTCGTTTCATTATTACAAGTATTATTATCCTATTTCTATTATTATATTATTATTTCATTTTTATTTATAATTTATTTGTTTTGCTCTTTATAGTTGCTATTTGCAGTAGTACCAGCAGTATTTCTTAAGGACTTTGTATAGATTTTCGGGCTGTGGAAAGAATTCATGGAATTATAATGTATTGATATGGTAAAATCCTGCTTGACATACGACCATTGCGACTTACAAACAAGTTCCTGGCCTGGAACGAATTAACTTCGTATGTAGAGGTACCATTGTATTAAGGTTATGAACTTTTTTGTGAATTAAAGAAATTAAATGAGAATGCTTTATGAAAAAAAAAGTACCGTATTTTTTGGACTATAAGTCGCAGTTTTTTTTTCATAGTTTTGCTGGAGGTGCGACCTACAGTGCCCTCCATGATTATTGGCACCCCTGGTTAAGATGTGTTGAAGCCTGGGACCGTGTGCTTTGGTCAGATGAGACCAAAATTGAGCTTTTTGGCAACACTCTAAGTGGGTCTGGCGTGCCACGAAAGATGCGTATGCTGAAAAGCACCTCATACCCACTGTGAAGTATGGGGGTGGGTCAATGATGCTGTGGGGCTGTTTCGCTTCCAAAGGCCCTGGGAACCTTGTTAGGGTGCATGGCATCATGAATGCTTTGAAATACCAGGACATTTTAAATCAAAATCTGTTGCCCTCTGTTCGAAAGTTGAAGATGGGTCGTCACTGGGTCTTTCAGCAAGACAATGACCCTAAACATATGGCCAAATCTACACAGAAATGGTTTACCAGACACAAAATCAAGCTTGTGAAACATTATAGGAGAAGATTACGTGCTGTTGTGTTGGCAAAAGTGGGTTGTACAAAGTATTAACACCAGGGGTGCTAATAATTGTGACACACATTATTTGATGTCAAATAATTATTTCTTTATGTGAGATTTTTTCCCCACTGAATAAATGCACTTGTATTGAAGGTTGGATTTTTCTTTTTTTTCCCCCATTAAGGTCCCATATTATTTGAATTTAAAAAAAAAAAATTATTAGAAGCTAAAAAACACATCTTAACCAGGGGTGCCAATAATTATGGAGGGCACTGTATACTCTGGAGCGACTTATATGTGAAATTATTAACACATTATTATATCATTTTACATGTTATTTTGGTGTTTTGAAGTGACACTGATGGTTTGGTAAACGTGTTAGCATGTTCTTTATGCTATAGTTATCTGAATAACTCTTAATAGCTATGTTACGTTAACATACAGGCCACATACGCATTTTGTTGTTCAATCATCATGTAACATTATCATACTGTACACTTACTCAGCGTGTTGTTCTCTATTGTATTTTTATTTTAAATTGCCTTTCAAGATGACATATCTGAATTTATCAAGTAAATTTCCCCCCAAAATGCGACTTATACTCCGGTGCGACTTATATATGTTTCTTTCCTCTTCGTTGGGCATTTTATAGACCCTACCCACCGACGTCACAAAATCACGTGCTCGCTGTATTGTTCCGCCCCATTGTCCGTCATTTTGTGTCTGTATTATCAATGGTCTCAATTGATCGAGCAATTTATAATGCATTTCATGGAAGACCCGGTGCTTTCGGATGCCGTAAACTCACTGGATGCATTCCATAAAGGGCGTTATGTGGAAAAGCTTCAGTTTATCCATTCGCCAGATCCATATTTGATGCCTAAATCAATGTTTTTCGACCCGCTGTCTTCACCGTCTTTGCCTGACATCTGCTAGCTACCCTGATATTTACAACTATCTTGTCCACACAAAATCAGCCTATTCTCACGAAAGTTTGAAAAACTTTAAGAGCTTGGAGGCTTATAAATACTTCGTTGCTGGTTGGGTGAAACAGGTCCTCGTCCACGAAAATTCGGCAGGAATCTATCTTGTGCTTGGAAAGGTGAGTTACGAAATTTTCAATTCAAAATCTTTTGTTCTTGCTAACATCCACTGTCAAGTCTAATGTATTTCATGTCATTTGTCAATGGAGCTAGGGCTTTTAATGTTTATATGGTTTAGCGATAGCACTCTCACTACATACATACGTGTATGTTGTCGGCGATTAGCCTAGCAATGATCTTAATTGTGGTTGTCAGCCCAAAACCCTCTAAATATATATTAAATGCATCTTACCAGATATAAAATGACTACTACATAATCTGTGGTAATCGTTTGGAGCCCAGTTTTCTCGTCGAATTGCAGCAGCCCATCTCGCTCTCCTCACCAGGTCTTTCGGAATCCGGTAGAACTTCAAGTCTCTCCGTCTATCTTCTCTGTTATTGCAGCCGACCGCCACACACGCCTTCACCATTTTGATTATTAATGTTAACGAGCAGAAAAACACGCCGTAAATAGGAGGAATGTACGTAGCCGTAACAGGTAAACACGATGTGTTGACGGACAATTGGGCGGCACCAGTCAGGAGGGCGGAGTTGTGACGTCACGTGGGTAGGGTCTATAGCTGGTGCGACTTATACTCAGGTGCGATTTTTAGTCCGAAAAATACGGTGCATCAACTCATACAAACTGCATTTTATTGTTGAAAGAAGTAAGTAAAACTGCCAATAACTAAAATAATAGTGATAGCTATAGTTTGTCATCTTTTTCAATTAGTGTGTAATGTGTGTTATAAAACCAAAATTAATAAAACACTGTGCTAAAATGAAGCATTAAAAAGCTAACTCGATAAACTAATGTAAACAAATTGAAATATAAAAACAAAAGTCAAAGTACAATCAACAATTCAATGAAAAACGCTGCTTTTATAACTAATATCATGTTATACAGGTATTGACCCCTTAGCAAGCACCAAAGTGCCATAGGTTCCTTAACAGCTGTACCGCTTAATTTGATGACGGGTTGGACTATTGCTGACCTAATCCTGGTAGCAGGTGCCACTAGACCCTCATAAGAAGAATGTTGTTTTTCAAAGAGAATAAGCCATCTGGGTCTCAATACTTTATGGTGCTTAAAACACAATCTCAAGTGTGATACCTTCACAATTATCCAAAAGCTGGCAGCAAAACAGAGGATGGAGGCTTTGACAAGAGTTTACAAGGTTTGATGTGGTGTCGCATCTCTGCTTCGACACAGATTTTTGAAGTGAGTCACAGACTCCAGGGTTTAATTTGGATGCCTCTAACTCTTTCAGTGTTGTTTTGTCTTATGCTGTCTGATATATGTCAAGCGTATTTGTTTTGTCTTCTTTTTTTTTTGGGGTGGGGGGGTTGTTTGTGTGTGTGGCTTTTCTCTTTTTTGTGTGTGTGTTAAAAAAGCCAACTTGACACTTGTCAGTGACTGTGTTTGTGTTTGTGTGATTTTTTTCTTCTGGTGTCATGTTTCATCTTGCACAGAAATGTGTTCTTCCATTTCATTTTGCACCCTGCTCTCTATCGCCATTTTCACACTTATGCTCCGAACATTTCTTCATACTAAACTGCCAGCAAAAAAAAAAAATCAATCTCTCACTTACCTTCACACTTGGAACATCTCAGTGAAATATGGTGCCCTTGAAGTTGTTCAGACTGATGTGACTCGGTCTTTGGAGTAGATTAGAATTCAGGTGTTATCATTGTTTGTTTACCTGATACAACCCTCTTGCCCTCTTCCCCTGGTTGAAGGATTTACTAATCTGACTCTTTCTCTGTCTGCAGTCTTTCTGTTATTTGTTCCTTTGCCCATCAAAAATAATGAATGGGATTAAACATTTTGGCATTCCTGAAGTATCAAGCCTTTTTCACGCTTTCTCTCTGGTGTCGGTTATGAATATGCTTAAATCTGACTGAAAAAGAACTGAATTCATGTCAGTCTGTCTTCTCTACCTCTAGTAATCCTAGCCAACACTGTGGGTGTTCTCAAGCCTGTCACTTCTGAATTTGAGAGGATGGTGGGGTAAAATCTGGACTGATTATCAGCCATGGCATTGCAGAGCTTGTACAGACGGACAAGTATTCATAGCCAATCAGAATTATGGACGATTAGGAGTTTTAAAGGGCAGGTGAGGAGTTTTGGTGTAATTTTACGAATATAAACTTTGGACGAGTTCGTCGAAACAACCATGTCATTTCTAACGCGTAACTGCGAGGATGATTTACGTTTTTTAACATTTTTTTAGCACTCCGTCAATACTGATTCCCAAACCCAGAAGTGTGACGTAAATTTCCAAACGCAACAGAAGACTATCCACAGCGAGTATAGCAGCAGCAACGATATCAATGATATTTCCACCAACAGTAACCGTTCAAGATCGCTCTTTTGTGACGCTAACGATGGCAAAGGCTCCCAGGAAAGATTATCTACAATTAATCCCTACATGTTTGAACCTGAGGCAAGAAGACGATTTACTCGGCACAGCAGACGTTGGTGATGACGCCGGTTGGCAGCTCGACACTTCACGAGAGGAAGAGTGGTGGGCCTATGCCTAGCATCGTGATTTCTCTCTGAACCTTTCTTTCCCCAGTCAATCTGTGATATAATTATCAGTAATTGCAAAAATAGACAAGTAGTTATATAAATCTAGTAATAAATGTATCAAATTGATATGAATAGACAACCTGTCAGCTTTCTTATGACAGGCAAGCAACAACAACAAAAAAACAGGTCACGATCATGTAACAAACGTATCAAATTGACATGAATTGACGGCCTGTCAGCCGTCTTATGACAGGCAGTTGGTTTTGCTATGCTAAAGCAACAGAATTACATCAAATTTTACAATTAGAGAAGCCAGTAAGGGTCTACTTACGTATTAGAAAAACCAAGGTTGTATCCTCCTAGCTGTCGTAGCTGAAATGTTGAAAACAAAGACGTGATCGAGGCGCTGGGGAGAAGTTCTTCCGCTTGACTCTCACAAAAGATGTCCGAATCCTTGCAGAAGAAGGTTTTTTGGGCCACTCATAGAGTCTCGAGCCTTGGTGTGAGTAATTTGTCGCTACACATCGAGATGGCATGATAAATTTTGCGAATAAAACCCAGAAAATGTTTCCAATATATGGTGAGGCTAGCATGCTGCTATACTTTCGTTTTGGAGTGCTGGCGAGGTCTTTGGGAACTGACATCATCAGGTAGCGGCCGGCAGCAAGGCGCTTCCCTCGTTGCTAAGATGTTGCTATGGCAGTAACTCAAAAATTAGGCGGTCGATTCAAAATATTTTTGGATAATGTTGGGTAATGACTTTTGAGACAGCGAATGATGCATTCAATACAATTTAACCGAGTAAAACGCTCATAAATTGAAGTCTTCACCTGCCCTTTAAATTAATCTATTTTTACAATGTGGAAGGTAACCAGACAAGATGGGGAAAATGATCAAACTGCACCAAAAAAAAAAAAAAAAGAATGTGCTACCCACTCGTACGCTGTTCCATCCCCAAAAAACAGTTCGAAGCATTTATAAATGTTTTGGAGAAAATAGTTACAGTCATATGACTGTAGGAATGTTACCTCATGCACCTAACAATAAGGCACCACTTTCTGGTTCATAGCCATTCGACAACGACGATAGTAGTTTAGTCAACAGTTGATTTAAACCAGTGTGGCTAAACTGGTTAATTGTGGTCCCGTGGGAGAACTTTAGATATCCCAAATTTCCGCCTGTAAAATTTGATACACCCAGTATTGCTGTGTTTAAAGAGATTTCTCTCAGCTGCCACACAAAGAATTGTAAAAAGTAGAAATAGGTTCACTGTGATTTCTAAATGCATGTTCAGCAAGTGTTGCAAAGTCTTATTGTTTGCCCAAATTGTTCTTGTCATTTGAAAAAGTTTGTCACTACCCAACCTAATCCCATCGTATTTATTTTAAAAGTTGAAGTTGCTGTAGTGATGGCACGGGTTGGGTTGTTTTTAATGAAGCCATCTGTTCAGCCTTATGTATTCAAATCCCTCTAGCATTTAGTTAGATACATAACAAGAAATGGTACACGCGTATTAAATGACTGCTGAAATTAGCCTGCAAGTTTAATCAGAAGATGCATGGTCTGTACAAGTGTGGTACTGATCAACAAGAAAAGGAAAAACTGTGGCAGCTGATTTGATCCTTCTTTGTTCTTGGTAGGTGTTTTTACATTACTTTTTAGATACCGTCAACTTTAAATAAATAAATTCTAAAGTGTTAGTAACCTCAACATACCTGGCTTTCAAAGGTTATCAATTGGCACTGTCACACTGGAGTGATTAGACACGAGCCGCCCAGACACAGCATGTGATAGTCAACACTGACATGTCAGTAGAGGTGGCAATCTCGGTGCACCTCACGATTCGATTACAATTCAGAGGCTACAATTCAAGTATAAATCGATTATTGATGCACAACTCCCACCCCAACTATTAGCTGCTTTTAATGTTTTGTACATTTGTTTTAAAAAATAGTACAAAAATCCTCCCAGGCTTAAATAAATTACTATTTCAGTATCAAGTTAACAGTTCAAAACAGTAAATAAAATACTCAAGTCCCCATTCTGTATCAGCAGCTTTAAACTACATTCAATTAATTTAATGTTGTGAATCAACCGTTAATTTAATGTTGTGAATCAACCGTTATTCCATAATTTCCCTTCTGTCTACTTTCAAATGTGAAAGTGAAAGTTTTAAAACGGTTTCATCATTTAAAGATAGAATCAAGTATAGATGTTGCTGATTTAGGAATATTTTTTGGAAAAAGGATTAATTAGGTTTGCTCGGAAGGTTCGGTACAACAGAGCCTTCCTGAGAAGTCTACTGCTTTAAGATGGTGGCTGTTTACTAACGCCGGCGAGTCTGTCATTTCACATCTAGTTCTAAATACATGTGATATCCACTATAGCATTATGTTGGCGTAGTTTGTCGGAATATGGATGTTTGTGAATCGTTCTCGAATCTTTAGCGGCCGAATCGCGAATAATCTAAGAATCGGAAATTTCAGACACCTTTAAATGTCAGTAATGGTGTTTTATCCTCCCCAATCTTCCTCTTGGCTCTAATTAGAAATGGCTGCTTATGTCAAAACAATGAAAGAGGTATTGTGAATGGATAGTAGATGTCGGCTTCCAATTTTTACTTTGCTTTCAAACTAGTAAGTGAAAATGGAGACGTAGGAGGAGGAAAGGCAAAACATGCAGGTTCTTTCAGCCCACTGTCATGCCACTTAGGATTTGCTGATGGATTTTCACCCAGCCATTTCCCTTCCATTGATAAGTAATCAGTACGGCACTGAAAGATAACATTATATCCACTTAGATGCATGTGGGTTGCATACATGTTCATACACGAAGCAAGGCTGAAAGGCAACAGTTCTGTTTACATAGCAAAGCTCTCCATTTTTCTATCTAGCCTGGACTTGTAAGAAAAAGCTGTTTTTTGTACCCCTAACATATTCTGTCATCCTCTCCCTGTCTTTGCTAACCTTTTTCATTGCATTCTTCATGGATTGTGAGCCAGCTGGTGGGCTAATAGTGGATGTTTTCCTGCGGAGGACCAAAGAGATCCAGCTAAGGCGTTATGAAAGCTTAAGTAAAGCTGACACGCGGCTGAAGAACTACAGCCCACACGGAGCTCCTTAATAGCCTGTGGAGAGATTCTGAAAAGGTCTTAAAGGAATGGGAGACACAAGGATTCTGCCACTGTCCTCCCACGGCCTTCTTATGATATAGGAAGCAGTAGTTAAGTCCTTTATTAGAAGCGGCAGGCGCTGTCTCCAGTCACCTTCATAATTGTAGCGCCATGTCCGTTGCTGTAATCAATTGAGACAGCTGTCGCAGCAGCGTTCAGGTCTATTGGGCAGGCGTGCCATGCTATATAATGAAATGATAAGCTAGTGTTCACAGCATTTACAAATAACTTCTGAAAACTCCTTCCTTTCAAACAAAATAAATCCCCAAGGTTCAGTGGGCCTCAATCTCACACTGGCCACTGGCTGGCTATCCAGAGTGACCTTTGGTTAAGAAAGGTCACTGGGGTCAGTGACAGTCAATAGGGTCAAATTCCAAGCTGGCATGGTGGGCTGTGTTGAAGAATCATTAGAGTTGGCTTTCTGTTGGAAGTTTGAGGATATCCCCCTATTATTTAGAAGAGCTCAGTGCCACTGACCTTAAACGACCTGTCTATAGGAAGCGAGACTGATGGCCATGTCCCTGGGAACACATGAGCTTTGCTAGAAACTGCCCTTCAGGGGTAACGGGGGAGAAGGCGATTAAGGGATGAGCGGGCAAGTGAAGGGAGTGTGAAGGTTTATAGCTTCCCTGCAACACTTCATAGCAAGGGTTAATGAAGGTTTAACTTTGCTTTTAAACCCACTGGACTGTGTATGATATAAAAAGATTTGGACAGTTAACATCAACACCCTTCTTTTTGTCTCTCGCTCTTTATACTTCTGTCTCTCCCTTTACTAAATGCCTTCCCTGCCTTTCTCCCATATATGCACCATGTGAGGTGGATGGCATCTGTGTTGTGCACCATATGGCCGCTGTTAGAATTCTGATCTGATATGAGCCTGGAAAATAGATTCAGCCCGGCTTTAGCTGCCAGCTCTCTAAAATGAACATTAGATTCTCAATTTATGCCTAGGCTTTGACTGTAAACGTGTTATCGCCTAACACCCATCCCCTTTCGAACACCATTCCTTTTGTCAGTTGCTGTGCGAAGGCAGGGGAATAATTGAAACGTGCCAGCTGTCCCTTCTCTTTAGCCGTCTTGGCCAGATTCTCACTTGTCCACTGCCCTATTAACGTGTGTGGATAATATGCGAAAAACATTGCCTTGGCACAGTTCATCATCAGCTTGGGAATGCTTTAGGAAGATTAAATGGTGTGAAGGAAAGCAGCCTATTACACATTTTTCTAATGATATTAATATTAGCAGCATGGCCAATCATCTTTGCTTGGCCCTTCTGTTCTTCTAATGCTCAATACCGTATTGGCCCGAATATAAGACGACCCCGATTATAAGACGACCCCCTCTTTTTCAAGACTCAAGTTTGAAAAAAGACTTTTTGAACACCAAATTAATTTTTATACAGAAACGACCACGGAAAGCTTTTCTCTGACTGTGAGCATTTTTTAGGCGATCTTTTTGAGCTCTACATCTCCGTACATTACACTCTGTGACACCATATTTCACAGCCGCTTTGCAGTTGTTTGAAGACACCGCCTCATTTATCACCATCAACTTGAAGTTTGCGTCATAACTTCTCCTCAGCTGCCGGTGTTCTGCCAAAATGTCCTACATCGGCGAAACGTCCTACATTAGTCGAATTTGACACCTAAATTACTACCGTGTGCTCTAAACTTGTTTTGTTTAGATGCATACAGGAATAACGTACTAAAGAAATGCCTGCAGAAAATACTTAAATGTAGTTATGTCAAATAAGGACGGTTTAAATACGCTACGTGACTAATGTGGTCAACTGCTTCAAAGCTAACACAAAAAAACACAATGGTTAAAAGTATGAGAGGGTAATACATGCAAAAAGTATCTTTGAGGCTGTGAAAAGGTTCTAAATAACTAAATAAAAACAAAAATAGTGAGTACTCGCCGCTTCCAACCGATGTGCGCATGCGTGTGAATGCATATGCAAGCGCCCTGAGCATTGTGTAGGACGTTTCGCCGCGTAGTAAGGAATGGCCAAACACCGGTTAACCTGGCCAATCTTCGACCCACTTTTCTCCAAATTGTCGCGAAGTTTCTCCATTTTCGGTTATCTCTTCTATTACCGGTATTTTCTTCTCTTTTCCTTCTTACCACTTTCTTCTTCGTGTCAGGGGTTCGCTTTGGCCGCCCGAGTCGCGTTCAGCATTCGATTCATTGATGACTGGCGCCATCAAGCGTCGTGAATGGGTATATGTCTAGGCCGCAGTTTTTTTTTTTTTTTTTTTTTTTTTTTTTTTTAGGCCGCAGTTATAAAACGACCTCCTCTTTTTCAATCTTATTTCAGTGCAAAAAACATCGTCTTATATTCGGGCCAATACGGTAATTCGGTTGAAATCAACCACGTCTTTCATGTGACTGAATGCCTCAAAGCAGAAATATTCAGAGCTTTCCCTACTTCGTACAGTAGCTGGGCCCTGTGCATATTGCCTGTCTAGAGAGGCGAATAAACCAAATCACGGAGTCCTCATCCTTCAAGCAGCCGCTAAATATTCTGCCAACTACAAGTACAGCCAGCAGGGTAGGTAGGGTTCAAGGCAGCATGAGTTCCCGCATCCAATTCACCAACGTCTTTTAGCAGATATCCCACTTAATTTAAATATCTTTCTGGCCATATCCTCATCTCATCATGAATGGAGTCAACCACTGTGTTTGCCTACTAAATTAGAACACCCAATGGCCTTAAGCCTCTGCTAACACTCAGTGTTCACACCCGCCCTTTTAAAAGGAGTAATTTCCATATGGCCATATCGAACCGTGTGTGTGTGTAATGCATGCAGGTTATGTTTCCACAGCTTTTGTGTAAAATAGCATCATGTCAACAGCGAACAAGTAATTTATGAAACACAAATACGGTATTCACATGCTCAGTTTTATTATTATTCTCCAGGGGCCGTAGGGTCTGTGTTGCAGGTAGCCAGATTTGTGTAGGAAATAAAATCGCAAACTGCTTCAAAAGGAGTGGTTCTCAAAGGAAACCATACTGGTTTATACAGTAGGTGAATGACAAAATATACTGGGGTTCTGGCCTTCAAGGCTTCTACCTTTTGTTTTGGACATCGAACGCGTTAACAAACCTTCAGATTGATTCATTCTTGATGATGCATGCCAACCAGAGGTGGGCAGTAACACGTTACATGTAGTCCGTTACATTTACTTAACTCTATTCACTCCCAGCCATTTTCACCGGTGCAACCCCCTTCGCTCCAGGCCGCTTTACTGGATTTTGACTGATTTTGCAAGGCCCACAGAAAATTCTGTTCTATTGCTATATAAAGATGGAACCCACCAAAAGAAAGATTAGATTCTCTTCTTTCAGCAGAAAAACAAAGTTAGTTCATACCTTTTTCCATTCATTAGAAATCAGCATTAGAAAATAGCTTAGTCTGAGCAATTTTCCAATTTCTGATGGAAAAACCAGAGAAATTGAGCTTTTGTGAAAGCATACATTTCAAACATAGCTTTGACTTTAACACAGCTATTTTTTGCTTTAGTTACATCCCAAACATTTGAATAATGTTTTCCTTTTACAAAATAACATAAGCAACAAGACAAACAGAGCTTTTGATAGCAAAGTAACAATTTATTTACACATAACTAACTGATAGATGACACTGATGTGGCCGCGACAGTCGGGGAAAACTTTCCCTCATTGCCGCCTGTCTCTGTTCTGCGAGCAGCATGGACTCAACGGCATCGTCCACTGCACTGGTGGTCCCGGTCGTTCTGCTCGGTCTTCCAACGCCTGGCATCCCGGGCGTCCTCCCGGTTGTTCTGCTCGGTCGTCCGCCGCCTGGCATCCTGGACATCGATTCGGTCATCTTCCGCAGGCGCCCCGGCCGTTCGTACCGTTGAAGCCGGTTACGGGTCTTACCAGATGCGCTACTGCCCTCCAGTGGCCAGTTTTATTGCTTTAAAATGGATTTTCAGCGTTGTGCTTTGGAGCTAAGTTGAAACGGAACCCAGAGATGTCTCTTTTGAAAAGTAACTTTCTGAGAAAAATGTACTTCAAAGAGTAGTTTTACTAAGCCATACTTTTTAGTTTTACTTGAGTAGATTTGTGAAGAAAAAAACCCTACTCTTACTCCGCTACTTTGGCTACATAAGACTTGTTAAATTTTTCCCCTTTATTTTTCATATTAGATTTATTTATTCACTTATTCATTTACTTTTATGCTAGCGATGCCAATTTCACCAATGAGACATTGCAACAATAATCACATGACTCCATTATACCAATCAGATGCAAGCTTGCCGTGCTATGATCACGCCATCCTGTTCAATCACGTGGCGTCTTTAAAGCACCGTAAAAAATTGAAGTATTTGACATAGAGCGCTGTCCTCAACATGACTCAAAAGCGCGAATT
Organism: Corythoichthys intestinalis; assembly: GCF_030265065.1. Classification (NCBI taxonomy): domain Eukaryota; kingdom Metazoa; phylum Chordata; class Actinopteri; order Syngnathiformes; family Syngnathidae; genus Corythoichthys; species Corythoichthys intestinalis. The sequence continues at coordinate 35,699,898 of NC_080397.1, forward strand.
TTAACCTCTCTCCCGGTCTTTATTTGACACTGATTGACCACGGAAAACCGAAGATATGATCCTTTTAATTTCATAATAGTAAATATGAATGAACTATTCACCATTCAAACTAGGAACTATTTACCCCACTAGAGTGCACTTATGCTCCTTGGACAAATAATGCTGCAATTCTGTCATTTTTTTTCTCTTGCCTGAAATCAATATATATATATATATATATATATATATTTTGTATTTCTTTGGCTTAGTGTGGTTATGTAATGGGTTATTATACAGTATCATTGTAACAATAGTTCATATAGAATAACTTTGAGCCGATAAAAAAAATAAAATAAAAAAATTGGTAAGCAGTTACTCATAATGTTGCTCATTACTTGAGTATTTTTTTCACCAAATACTTTTTACTTGTACTTGAGTACATTTTTTGGAAGACTGTTTTTACTTGAGTAATATTATTTTGAAGTAACTCATACTTGAGTACAATTTTTGGCTACTCTACCCACCTCTGATCCCAGTTAGCCTTTTATAATCCAACTCAGGGCCAATTATTTATTTATTGTTTCATTTTAAAAATATGCTTTGGCTTAGACAACAATAGACTTGCTTTTAGAAGTTTATCTCTACCACGAATGTAAAGACGTCAGAAGTGAAGGGTGTGAAAGGAAGGAACAGCTGGTAGCGACACTGGGTTCACGTCTCCCGCTGGACATATTACTCATTTCAAGAGAAGCCCACGAGCCTATTGACCGTCTGCTCCTTTAGTTGGTCTCCCTAATCGTCTTACCCTAGCAACCCCCTACGCTATACCCCTTGTAAAAAAATTTTTTTTTTTAAATAGGCACGTGCACAAACGGCAAAAGCCCATTTCCCATGGCAAAAGGTACGAAAAGATCAATATTAGGATGAGATGTCATCTGGTGAGCAGGCTTGCAACATCCCCCAAGGGACTGTTCTCCTGCCCCCAGAGCACTAACCTAGCTCTCAGGAGGGGTTTAGGTGACTGTGACAGGCGGGGCAATCTCCAACCAGTTTTACCCTCTACTACCAGCTGCTTAGCTTTGCAGAACAAGGCTTCAAACAGCATGCAAACACACTCATTTGAAATTTGTATCACATGAGTGCCAGCAATATGCTTGCTGTTTTCTAAGTAGGTGAGCATCAGGGAAAGTTCCATGACCTTAGAAACAGAAGAACTGAAAAATGCTAAATTTGGTACTTGGTAAAATGATATTGAGCACAACTCGACAGTTTGTTTAGCAGTGAGAAAAATAGGGCTGCAGCTATTGAATATTTTAGTAATCGAGTATTCTACCGAAGAGTAATTACAATACGCATACATGAGAAAACAAGACATTTCACTTAATACTGAACCATTTTTAGACAATCAATGTCTTTTAGATGTACATTGTTGAAAAAAGCCAACAATTACATCTCTGATGTGACTAGAAAAAACTGCTTTTACACAAAAAACTTAAGATCTTATTTAAAAAAAAAAAAAAAAAAAACTTATTTCTTACCTAAAAATGTCATTATGCTTGATAACACACATTACTTAAAAGTTATGTGTTTTTCCCACGCGTTTTAATTGAATTTCCATTTGTGTCAAGCTATTTTTAAGTTCTAGTTAAGTTTTAAGTTAGTCTAAATCGTGAATCCTGATAGGATTCTGAGTTTTTGCCGTGTTTAAAATAAATGTGTGATACCTGCTCTATTGGAGCACATTAGACACCAGTGGTACTTGGTGTTTTATCCAACAATGACTACTGAGCTAAAATTGACAGTGAGCTTTATTAGGTTTTTTTTTACACCCTCATCACTCTCCAGGGCTGTTTTTACAGATTAAATTAAGCCTGTATGAAAGTGATGCATCGACAGTAGTCATAATTAATAGAAACTTACAGTAACATTAATCTTATTTATTAGCGCTTTGTTAACTTAATTTTACCTGGTCTCGGGTATCGGTTGTCCGCTCTCGGTGTAAACGGTGCCTTCGGTGGAGCTGCGGACATGCTGTAGTGTTATGCAACCAATGTCTTACAGTGAATATGTACATGAAAGTGTTCGCCTTGCTGTCCAGCTTGAAATGCTCCCACACTTTTGACATTTTCTGCTTTTTCTTGGTGCCTTTCTTTTTAAGAATTGAGTTACTCAAATTATCCGAGTACCGTATTTTTCGGACTATACGTCACACCTGAATATAAGTCGCACCAGCCATAAAATGCCCAACGAAGAGGAAAAAAACATATAAAAGTCATACCGGAGTATAAATCGCCTTTTGGGGGGAAATATACTTGATCAAATCCAACACATTGGAAATTGGAAATTGTTTATTGTCATCATCATCGGTATCATTGACAGTTACAAGATAGCAATGTGATAAGATTAACCCGAAGAATCCCAAAGAAAAGACAAGGGCTGATGGGAGAAGCCTGGGCTTATTAAATCCCGTCCCCATTAAGCCAAAGGACGCACATCATTGCATGACAGAGTAGGCATTCACACTGTGGTACAAGTACAGTATTTCTTTTTTTACAAATCCTGTCCAAAGTGCTTAGTGACCAGTTAAGCAGTTCCATTATACAAAATTTGCTACTGATTTAATCAAGACTTGACAGCATTCGCGTTTTTCAGCAGATGGAATGTTCGGTCTGATTTTTAGGGCATGTTATGACTACCTTATCTTTAGTCACTGAAATTCCTCCACTTTTTGTTATGGGAACACTATGTGGTGTCTGTGTGTCTGGCAGAACACCTCTCGTGCAGTTGTTTTCTCCATACTGGAGGTCAGTCTCTGTAGCGATTTAGAATAATGTCCTTATATGTTCTTTTGAAGGCTGCTAGGGACCCCATGTTGGTCAGTGCGGGGTCAAGAGCATTCCAGAGGCAGACCCCTATGTTAGGAATCGAAAATTATTTTAAGGTGGTTCTCACATGGCTGAAGTTAAACACATTCTTCCCTCTCAAATCATAATTCGATTCCCTCGCTTGGAAGCGAATTTGTAGTTTGTGCGGAAGACAATTTGAATGGGCCTTGTACATCATCTGGACAGTTTTAAAGTGTATCAAATCCTAAAATTTTAAAAACTTAGATTTGATGTAAAGCTCATTTGTGTGTGCTCTATATGGTGCTTTGTGGATGATCCTAATCGCTTTCTTTTGAAGGATCATCAGAGGATTAAGGTGGGCTTTGTATGTGTTTCCCCAAATTTTGGCACAATCGGTGAGATATGGCAAGATCAATGCACTGTATAGTGTTTGGAGAGCCTTCTCATCTAGCACATTTTGGGCTCTAAAGAGAATAGAAATGCTTCTAGCTAGCTTATTTTTCAGGTGGCTTACATGTGTGCACACATAGAAAGGCAATTTAAAATAAAAAAAATACAACAGTGAACAACATGCTGAATAGGTGTACAGTATGATAATGTTACATGATGCATGAACAACAAAATGCGAACGTGGCCGGTATGTTAACGTAATATAGCTATTAAGAGTTATTCAGATAAGTATAGCATAAAGAACATGCTAACAAGTTTACCAAACCATTAGTGTCACTCCCAAACACAAAAATAATATGTAAAATGATATGTGTTAATATAAGAGTTATTCAGATAAGTATAGCATAAAGAACATGTTAACAAGTTTACCAAACCATTAGTGTCACTCCCAAACACAAAAATAATATGTAAAATGATATGTGTTAATATGAGTTATTCAGATAAGTATAGCATAAAGAACATGTTAACAAGTTTACCAAACCATTAGTGTCACTCCCAAACACAAAAATAATATGTAAAATGATATGTGCGAAATTATTAACACATTATTATAAGTCGCTCCTGAGTATAAGTCGCACCCCCAGCCAAACTATGGAGAAAAAAACTGTTACTTATAGTCCGAAAAATACGGTAATCATTTCAGGTCCAGAGAAAAATATGAGTTACTGTGTGCCAAGATAATGTCAGAGAATTATTCCAGTTATCCATATTCTAAAATGCTTTGCGATAGTAATGTAGTTTGCCATTAAGTTTAACATCACTCTATGTTGTACTATGTTATTCTACAAGCTAAATGAATAAGAACCTAAAAGTCTCCGTTTGTATAAGTAAGGACAACACAGTGTTGTCTAGGTTCTTTTGCAAAACATTTAAATGAACCCCGTGCCTTTTGTCTTTTCACATTTAATCATATTTGTGTGGTTGGCTTTCTCCACTGGCATATTTTGTAACCCAATTTTTGTGTGCCTGTCCGTCTGTGGGTGTCTTCACTGGCAGAGTGATTTTAATGAGAGTATGTTGGTCAGAGTTGATATCTTCTTGCCTCTATTAGACACCATTAGAATCATCATTAGGCTATTCCACTGCTCACTGTGGCTTCAAAATATCAGTATTGGATGTGCCTTTCGTATTTTCTGGCGAGACTTGCTTTCAATTGCTCGCCTTGCATTGTGTCTGGCAACACACATTGCCATGGCAACATCCCCCAAGAAGACGTTTGACTTAGTATATTTTTTTCGCCGTTATTAAGAATTTTTATTCGAGCATAATTTTATTCCCAACCCCATTTCATTGTTTGGATCAATGTAAACCCGGACCAAAGAATCTCTGTTGAGATGATTGCAATTTATTACTGTTAAGAAGGTAGCAAGGGAATGAGGGGTAGGGAAAAAAAATGTGAACCATCGCACTTCCCTAGTAATGCTCGATTGATATTGAATGATTAAACAGGTGTATAATAAGAACAGGATATTAGTTTGAGACTACATGTCTTTGCTGATTTTTTTTTTAATTGAGGCCCATTCTGACAGAAGAAACCCTGCATTTATGTGGTTTGGCAAAGACAGTCATAGTTGGTTTCGCGTGATGTCTCACTGTTTTTTTCGGTGAATGTCATATTACGTTGCTTAAAACAAATTCTGTTTTGTCTTCAAATGTTAAAGTCACACTCTTGCCTTTTTTGTTACCAAGGCTGTCAAATGTATTTTATTATTGTTCAATCATAGCTTAAATGAAAGTGTACAGACATGGCTTTTTGTGATTTTTCCCATGCTTGCTGTAGGTAATTAAGAGTTAAATTGCAACAATTAAACAAGTCAATTTGTAGGAGTGCTGATTGTAAAGGCTCAGTGCAGCTCACTGACTGTTAGAAGGAGTGCCTCGATGCCATTTTCCAAAATCATCTGAAAGGGACAGCAACGGTGAGACAAAGATTACAGTCCGCAATGTTGCTTGACAACACAATTGAAACATAATTATTTAATGCCAAAGTGTGTGCTCAGCAAAGCCCTGAAAAAGGGCTGACATCTAAAATTAATTAGGTCTGATTTATTCATACTGACTGGCTCACAGGCAGACATTGGATCATCTGATTATAGTCAAGCATGAAAATGACCTGAATAAACACTTAACAGAACCTAAGAGGAGAGAAGCATGAGGAACCTGTGGAAAGAGACATTCTGCCATCAACAGTGATGTGATCCTCAGTATTAACATAAAAGAGTAACCAACCAAACAAGCTTGTGCACCTCTGAGGGTTTTTTTTTTTTTCAAACAACATCAAACATGAATTAAACACTTGTCCATAGTCATAGTTCATATACAATTGTTGGTTTGGTTCTCAAAAGTACCAGATTTGTTGCTTGGTACTCAAGAGTTGTTTCTTGGTGCTCGTTATTTTCGGGTCTGGGTCTGGGCACAGTGTGGCCCATAGGCAACATCTTTATTGTCCACAGTCTCTCAATCTTTATCAGAACTACAATGAAGTCCACATAAATTGTAAATATGCACTACTTTTAATTCACTGTATAAGGTTTTTTTTGCGGCTTTATTGTGCAAATGAGAGTAAGTATTTATAGATAATGTATTTAGTGACATTTTCCAATCATTCTAGGAACTACCGTATTGGCCCGAATATAAGACGGTGTTTTTTGCCTTGAAATAAGACTGAAAAAGTGGGGGTCGTCTTATATTCGCGGCCTAGACATTATACCCATTCACGACGCTAGATGGCGCCAGATATCATGGAAGCGATGTGCTGTCATGACAGATCTCAGCTACTCTCAAGTTTAACCAGTTTGCATTATTTTATTGCAATGTTTTTCCTTATTCAGATTTGTTTCAAGACTACAGTTACCGTTAGACTTCACTTTGATGGTTAATGCAGTTATTGCAATTTTGTTGTTTTATCACAATACATTGGTTTATTTACATTTCAAAAACCAGAAGCCATTCATTCACGAATGTGATTGCACTTTAGTATACATATTTAAATGTTCAGATATTATAATTTGAATGAGGCAAAATAACATGATTTTTCTCTCAAATATGTTGTTATAATCATTTATTTCAGATGTACTGTAATTATCTTCTGTATGAAAAATAATTTGGTGTTCAAAAAGTGTTTTTTTCAAACTTGAGTCTTGAAAAAGAGGGGGTCGTCTCATAATCAGGGCCGTCTTATATTCGGGCCAATACGGTATTAAATAAAAAATAGTGTCAACACTAACTGCATACGTACTTGTGTACTATGTGCACCGTTGGCCATAGTTACAAATAAAAGTGTGGAATGGTTGAATCGACATGTGTCCTGCAAATAAGTCGGGGCTTTGTCCATCATGTCTCATCCGTCTCATGCTCAGAGTTAGTGAGGATAGGCACAAATTCATATGCTCCTTTTTTGTCCAGCATGACAGTTAAGCCTGATTGTTCGTAATCAATGTTTACTTGACTACTCAAATCACTTCAAAACATTTTCTGCCCCAATGCCTTTACCGATTTATCATACTGTATATGCATATAATTGTTTGGTAAAGGCCTTTCTCACTTGGGCTCTGTGTCCCTCCCCTCAGGTGTGCCAGCGAATGAGAGTCTTGAGTCCAAGAGTTGTAGCTCAACCAAAGTGTCCGGTCTCCGGCGCATCCGGGAGCAGAACAATATTGAGGTTCCATTTGCACCACCACTGCCCAGCCCTACCCCGGCCTCAGCACCCACTGGCTCCCCAGCCCCAGCTGCAGCTGCGGCTCCCCCAGAACCTCCTCGATCTCGCCTCCTGACGCCTTCTCCTCTTAGCGTCAAGAGGGAGCCACAACTTCCACCCCCTGTCCCTTCCCCTTCCCAGCTGAGGGCACTACCTCAGTTCTACCCTCCACACCCACACTCACAGCAGGAGCCCTGTGTCCATCCACCCCCACAGCATCCCTCCCGGCCAATCATAAGCCATCAAGCGCACCACCCTCTGCAGTACAGCCTCCCCAGCATCAGGTAGGTGGATATTTGCCACAAAATGGTTACAAAGCTGTGTCAAAGACAGGAGGCGTTTATACTCCATTTGATGACAGCTAGAAAAATGTGTTTTTTATCACACAATAACTGCAAATCATATATTACTTTAATTTTTCAAGCTCTGGATAACACAGCCCTTTAGTTACCAAAAAGCTATTTGGATTTAGTCCATTATACTTTGCGTGCATTGCAGCCACAATTTCTCACCTTGTCCTTACAAATGGGATCAGCAATAAGTATAAAATGAAAAATAGCACTTTCCAGACTCATAAATGGTAGTCCATTGATGAGATACTGTAAAATATTGACTTTTTTCACACGGAAATGGATTTTCTGCCACCCTTGCGAGATTTACTGTTTTTCATTTAACCATTTCCTCTTTATAATGTCTGCACAGATTCTTCCCTCACTCCTGCAAAAGGCTTTATTGCCTTACCACTCTTGTCAAATCACTATTATGATTTGATTGAAAATGTTATTGATTTTCATAGAATTGTGTTATGCTTCTAACTTTAATGTAATGCTAAGGTCATTTAATCAGTCTTAGATTTTAATCTTTTATCCTGTCACCTTTATCTTCAGCCACCAGAGCAGTCCACTACTTCCTAAACATCATCTCTCCCCAACGCAACACCACCCACTCAGTGGGCTGCCATCCTCGGCTCCCACATTGCCTCTGTCTATAGCCAACCTCTCTACCTCGCACTATTCCTCCCTACGGAGCCCGGCACATCGCCATTCGGCCATGTTTGCAACCCCAGCCACACTGCCTCCACCACCAACCTTACCTACCAACAGTTTAGTGGTGCCTGGGCACCCAGCGGGTACCCCCTACCCAGGTAACACTGCAGACACCTCACCACAGATAGAAACAATGTTTATTAATTATAATTATTTAAATATATACAGTGAAGAGCAGAAGTATTTGTACCCATCGTGATTTTGCAAGTTCACCCACTTAGGGAGAGGTCTGAAATTTCAATCACAGATGCATTTTCACTCATATCGACATAACCTAAAAATAAATCCAGAAATCACATTGTATGATTTAAAAAAAAAAAAATCTATATGTAATTTACTGGGCTTCATAAGTATTTGTACCTCTGAGAATCAGCAATAATTATGACACTCAAAGAGTTGTCAGTCTACCTTAAGAAAAGTCCATCTATACCCCATGAGTAACAACCCACCCACCACCCGTTTGAGCTCATTATTGTCACATGTGCACCCCACAGTCAGTCATAATCCAACTGCTACCATGGGCAAGACCAGAGAGCTTTCAAAAGACACCAGGGAAAAAATTGTTGAGCTCCACAAAGCTGGAAAAGGCTATGGGACTATTGGAAAGTAGATTGGTGAGAATAAATCAATAGTTGCAGCAATTATTCGAAAATAGAAAAGGTTAAACATGACTGATAATCTACCTCGGACTGGGGCTCCATGAAAAAGCCCTCCTCGTGGGGCATCACTCATGATGAGAAAAGTGAGCGCTCAGCCTAGAACTACATGACATGAGCTGGTCAATGACCTGAAGAGAGCTGGATGCACAGTTTTAAAGGCTACTCTCAGTAGAACACTATGGTGCAATGGTTTAAAATCATGCATTGCTCAGAAGGTTCCCATGTTGAAGCCAGTACATATGAAGGACCGTCTGACCTTTGCCAGGGACCATCTGAATGATGTAGAGGGGTCATTGGAGAAAGTAAAGTGGTCAGATGAGACCATACTTTTTGGTGCAAGCTTTACTCGTCGTGTGTGGAGGAAAAAGAGAGATGAGTAAAATTCCAAGAACACCATCCCCACTGTGAAGTATGGGGGTGGAATTCATGCTTTGGGGCTGCTTTTCAGCAAAGAGGACAGGACGACTGTACTGTATAAAGCAGAGTATGAATGGTGAAATGTGTCATCAGATTTTGAGCCACAACCTCCTTCCCTCAGTCAGAGACTTGAAGATGAGTCGTGGCTGGATCTTCCAACATTGCCATGATCCAAGCACACAGCCAAGCTGACCAAGGAGTGACTACGTAAAAAGGATATCAAAGGTTATGGAGTGGCCTGACCTCAATCCAATAGAAAATCTTTAGATGGAGCTGAAACTTCATGTTTCGCAACGACAGCCCCGAAACCTGAAAGATTATAGAAGATTTGTGTGGAGGAATGGGCCACAATCCCTGTTTTTATATGTGAAAACCAGGTGAAGAACTACAAAAGCTTCTGACCTCTGTAATTGCAAACAAAGGCTTCTGCACTAAATATTAGCACTGATTTTCTCAGGGGTACAAATACTTATGAACCACAGTAAATTGAAAAATCATCCTATGTGAGTTCCGGATTTTTTTTTTTTTTTTTTTTTTTTTAGATTATGTCTCAATGAGTTAGATTACTCTGATTGAAATTTCAGACCTGTATCTATTTTCTAAGTGGGTGAACTTGCAAAATCAAAAAGGGTGCAAATACTTCTGCTCTTCGTGTCTATAAAATGGAACCAGACTACATTAACTATTGACAGGAGTGTTCATTTTTTTTTAGACGAGTTACAATAATTAAATCCGATTCAGTTTGCTATAAAAACTTTTCATTACAATTTAACGTTATATAAAAAAATAGATAAAAATCTGGCAATGCATGTCTGCATTATGATAAATGTCCTTAATGTAGTTTTTTCTTCAATCCTTGAATGATAGACAAGTGCAAAAAGGGAAAGTAATGTACTTTACCATATAAAATCTGGCAATGCATGTCTGCATTATGATAAGTGTCCTTAATGTAGTTTTTTCTTCAATCTTTGAATGATAGACAAGTGCAAAAATGGAAAGTAATGTACTTTACCACAAAAGCAAAGACTTAAAAAAAAAAAAAAAATTACGAGGAATTATTTTGGATTGTTGTTTGAAATGGCTCAAGCTGTTTAACTTTATGCCCAAATTTCGTAACGTCCAATTAGTTGTAAGCGTATACCACTTGTTTTTTTTTTTTTTTAATTTTGTGTTCCTGCATGAACTGTTTAATAACTTCATGCTCAAATTTCGTAACGTCCAATTAGTTGTAAGTTTTTAACTACCAATTGTTAGTTTTGTTTAGTTTTGTAGATTACCTTTTTTTTTTGTCTGGCTGAACACGTTGAGCCCAAAATCTTCAGACATTAGAATAATTCCTTTAAAGTAGTGGACTAGATTTTGTTAGCATTTAATGTGATTCCCTCCCTCCTTCACCGATGTGTACAGTATTTCTTACGTGAAGACAACTACGACCTTTCTGTGTCAGGCTTGAGAATTAACAAACGTGCCATAAACAATTGTGCAAAAGTTGAACTCTAACATTGTTATAAACTCTTTCAGTGTCATTGACAATGATAGACATCCAAATCATGTGGATCTTTTTATCTTTCTGCCACAAATTTGAATTTGTTTATTTCAACAATTTCGATATTTGTTCATTTGTAGCCAACCCCCCTAGTTTAAATGGATTGTGTGTCTAGCACGGTCAATGGCAGCCAATGAGTTAAATTGCATAAATCTTAAATCAACAACTGTTTGTCTATTTGTTGGAGCTAAGCTACAAAGTAAGTATCATAAACATTTTTCTCCACAATTTTGATTAATAAAAACACAAATTAAGCTCCACTACGGAATATAAACACCCCATCAACAAATACAGTGATCCCTCGCTACTTCGTGCTTCAAACTTCGCGCCCTTAGTTCATCGCATTTTTTTTTTTCTTCCCAATTAAAAAGTCAATAAATAAATGCAGATGACCTGTCCCGATCCGATCATGTAGTCTCCCTCTCCCTCCTGGTCCTTTTCTTGGTCTGGCAGTGCACTGGAGTTGCGTATTAAGGTTATCGAAGATTGACAGACGTTAAGGTCTGATCTTTCCATAGATGCTTTGGAAGCCAAAACTTCAAAGCGCCGCATGTGTCAGTCATCTTTTAGCTTGTTAAACAGTTGCTGTGGCAACTCATTGTATGTAGCTTGAGCGGATTTGAGTGGACTCACTCAATGAAGCATTTAATAAAGACAAGCATTTTCTACTTTTTTTTTGTTTAAAAACTATTCGGTGGGACAGTAACACGTTTAAAACATCATAAATATTTCATTTGAAGTGCTTAAAAAACATTTATTAAAATATACTTTTTTTTTTTCTAATTATATGTACTTTGAAGACAAAAGTGAAAAAACATGTCTTATATGTATCTCGTTCCTATGCTAAATCTGAATAAACACATTGAACACACACACACATTTTTTTTTTTTTGGGGGGGTGGGGCACTACTTCGCAGTTTTTCATTTATCGCGGCAGGTTGTGGTCCCCATTAACCGCAAAAAAACGAGGGGTCACTGTAGTACTGCAATTTGAAAACTTATAATCAATCAGGTGTTGAACCTGTTCGCAGAGTTGCCTTGGACTTATTCAAGGAATATTTTGAAACTCCTTTCTGCTCCATTTTACTGTGCCCATGCGCACAAAGTTAAGTTCATCAAGGCATTGCTGGATATTTGCGTGTCGTGGATGAACCTGAGAACCACTACTTCAAACCAATTGAACACCCTCATGATGAACTACAACAAAGGTTGTAAGCCTTCTCATTCAACATGACCATTGACCCTACAAATTGCTCTTATAGATGAATTGACACATAGTCCCACAGACATACTACAGTATCTTCTAAAAAGTCTTCTCAGAAGACTGAAATCTGTAGATGTTGTGATAAAAAGAAAAGATGGTTGCCTTGAAAATGCTTCAGTGCACCAGCAATCTGATGTGACAACAAAGTTGAACCTTGCCAATAACTGGTGGTTTGTTATTATTTCCTTAGATCCTCATTAAATCTTACCCAAAAAGCAAATTTGTGCTGCAAAAAGGACAGCCGTCTATATTGACGATGCTTGTCCCCAAAATATGCCTCACCACGCATTCTGTCCAACGGCAAGTGTGAGTGTGTGTTTTCTGCCGGGATGACTCTTGGTTCTTTCCTGTCTTTAGATACCAGTCTGTTGATATCATTCAACCAACCAATCATGTATTGCCAGCCTCATTCGGGGATTCTGATTGGCACATTGTCACAGGCAACTCTGTTACCACCACCAATGAGTCCCCACGTAGAAAATCCTCACAGCATGAGCTGGAGAAACAGAGAATGCCAGGTGACTATTTTCTTTTCCTTCTACCCTTGTTGTGAAGACTGACTGGGCGCCCGTGCCTTTTTTTTTTTTTTTCTTGTGTTTCCACCTTTCCCCCTCTACCCGCCCCCTTTTTTTCTTTCCTTTTTTTGGTTTTTCTCGCTCTCCTTTCTTACAGAGCATGATCTACTGCGGCAGGAGCTGAACAACCGATTCCTGGTTCAGAGTTCGGAGCGGGGCCGGGGGCCACCCGCCTCGCCGCTGGCCCCCGTGTCGCTCCTGAGGGCCGAGTTTCACCAACACCAGCACATGCACCAGCACCAACACACCCACCAGCACACCTTCACGCCATTCCCTGCCAGTCTGCCCCCGGCCGCCATCCTCACCCCGCCCACCGCACCTCCCATGGTGCGTAACCAAGTCAGAAATGTGAGGATAAGTAAATTAAATAATAATAATAAATTTAAAAAACGAAATCAAACCAAATTTTAAATTCTAGTTACTTCTTTTGCCACCCCTCCCGATTCCCTCCTCAATCAACTCCCACTGTTTATCCACCTTATAACTCACCAAATATGTCACATTGCTGTAGAAAACCCCTCCGTTCAAGAAAGTAATATTTCTACCAATTTAGATCTGTTGGCTAGATGCACAATTACCAGTAATCCAGTAATAATAGACCAAATCCACTGTCACGTCTCCCTCATATTTGATTCATACATTCAACCAAGCACAATATAATTGCAAAAGAATATAGGCATAATAATTGATAATATTATTCATTGTCATTATATGATTTATAATGTATCACATTTCAAACAGACTATATTATGTCTGCCTAACAGGTCTAATTTTATTCAAAAATTCAGTCATATACTGTATATTGTCCGGACTAATCACCTTAAGGATAGCTTCTGCATTGCATTGACATAATTCTCTTAAAATTATGTTAGTTTCCCCACATATGTCCAAAAACACATCATCAAACAGATGCTCCACTATGTGTAAATGTGCTACCTGAGCACACAAGCGAGTGGCACAACCTTGCAAAATGTAGGATGCCATTATTGCAAATGGACAACAGATTAGATATTATTTTGATCCTGCGTCACTGCTGCTAATAGACTGCCATTAAGTTTGCGCGGCAGTGTGGGGGAGGGCGATCTGTATTTCCCAGACTAGTACGAAAGAGAAAAAAAAGAATACGACTATTCATCATTTCTTACATGCAGCAATTTAGGCGAGAATCACAATTTTCCTCTTATAGAACAAGTGTAATAGATGTCATCCATCATCTCCTGACCTATGATTAAGAGCTTGGTGGTCCCATTAGTAGCCCACTTTAACATTCCCCCTTGAACATCCAAGCTGCAGCACAATTTTAGATACTTTCTTAATTTTCTTTAGTAAAAGAACTGGCATTTGGTATGTTGTTTATCTGCGACATGGCAGGAATTCCATACAGTACACAGAGATTTGCTTACAGACCATTATTGCACTGACTTCTTTCCTTTTTTCCCCCCCGATTATAACTGTGTTTCTCCTTAATGTGTTTTCCTCACCCCACCATGTTCTTGACAGCGATGTTTTTCTCTCTGAATGCATGCTGAGAGAAACGGGATTAATGATGTAGTTGTTTTTGCTGTTTTGTCAGGTGTTTTATCACAATTTCTCTCTCCTGTCTTCTCCACTCCTCCACTTGCTCTTGTATAATTTCAGCTGTTACACTCCTTTGCTAATGGCAGTAATTAATGTAATTACACAGTATAGATATTTGTTTTTTGTCCAATTCCCTCAAGCAGGTGTCTTACCAAATACAAGCATTTATCCTCTCTCTCCATTGCCCCTTCTCACATATGTGAGCAAGGAATAACGGTGAAAGATTACGATTTAATCAACCAACTCTGTAAAGAATAAGTCCGTCAAGCATCGTAAATTCCAGGGGTGCGTATTTTTCCCTTTCCCCTTTACAAGGCCATAAAACGACAATACTTAGCTTTTTCAGTGTCAGAATTGAGCATGCCGCGCCTTCAGACATGCAGAGGAACAGTTTAATGAGCTCCAAAGCTGACTTTAGGTTTCCTCTCAGTAGGCTGCCTGTCTTTTATTTGAGGCCATTATAACCCATGAACAAACGCTACCCTTGCTGATATTTTTTGTGCGGATTAAATACCCCTGCTGCACCAGAGGACCCCTAAGTCCTAAGATGTGCCAACCTGAAGTCTATCACAGCTCAACCACCCGCGTCGCTGCACGGAGGGCAACATACATAAATATTCAAACACGCTAAGTTTTATGTAAACTAAAATACGTCAGTGCTCGCTGAAAGAGTTTTGTAAAAACACTCCCAAAAAGTACCTGCAAATGGTTTGTGTATTTGTGTAGGGGAATAGGTTACCGTCACATGTAATTAATGTCTCAAAATTATGAGCCTATATTGGCTCGACTACAGACGTACAATGGCACTATTCATGTGAATAAAATCAATTCTTCGTATCAGTTACATGATGATGTCTTGAATCCGCGTCTAACCATTGCTAATGTCATTTGCTTCGCTCACATAAAAGTCCTTAAGGACAGACTGGTCTCACAAAAGATTGCTTGTATTCTTTTCTTTTTATATTTGATGCACAAAGAGTTGATTTTTCTCTCACTTAAATCACTTTCAAAGTCTTGGTTTTCTGACAAACATCTCTCTTCATGCACCCTTTCCATCTATAAAACTGGGGCCCTTTTTTTAAAAAGCCATGGTAAAAACTATTTGTTTCACAATGAATAGAACCGACTGGTTTTATATGTAATGTTGTAAATCCCATGATGAACACGCCCAACCACCGCCACGCTCACACCGAAGCCTTGTATGCTCAGTTGGAAAATTTGTGATCATCTCTTGTTAATACTTTTACTGCCTTATCTGACCATGCAATCTAAATAAACCCATGACTGGTTAAAGCCAGCTGCTTCACTCCAAGGCTTATTTGTCAGGAGTAAATCCTGCTTATTGCTGTTTTGCAGATGGCGATCACACGTCTTGTTTTCCTCCCCTTAATATCACAAGATGTTATGATGAAAGTCTTGGATTGAGTGCTGGATTGAATTTGTGGAGTTGATCACTTCTAATCATATTTTCTTTTCTTTTATCTCTTCCAGTTTGACAAATACACCCCTAAACTGGACAATCCGTTCATCAGACATCATTCAAATGTAAGTCATTGTAATCCCTCATTTGAATTTGTAAAATTAAATGTTTGACTTATTTGAATGTCATCCTAGTGTCATTTAGTATTTGGTGTGAATATGCTTCAGCCTATTATATTTGATCAAGGTTTTCTCCCTCCCTTTTCTCCCCAGTTCTTCCCCTCCTATCCCTCTACCATGCCAGGCATGCCCCCACTGCTCCCTCACTCAGGACCCTTCAGCTCACTGCAGGGAGCCTTCCAACCCAAGGTCAGCCCCATAAACCCAATTCTAACGCATGTGCTGGAAAAAAAACACAATAACGTTCACCTGTTTCGCATATACAGGATATGATGCAATATCAAGCCACAAATGTGAGCCGTTTCACCGAAACCACACGCATCTAAAAATGTAAAATGTCAGAATGTAGGTGTCAAATGACAATTGACACATTCTGGAAGCAATGATTTGAGTTTAAACATTTTTTTCTCAAACGATTTATACATTTTCTCTTACGTCAGAAAATGTCACTCCAAGGTTTGCTTGCTGAAGTTGTGTTTGAACTCCATCCCTAGCGTTGTGAAAACAGCCCAAAATAAAAAATAACATTACCTGTTTTTGAGAAGCAATATTGTAGCTGTATATAATACCGCAAGCGGCTGGATGGTGGCGAAAATTTTCTACAAATAGCCAAACTAAGGGTCCGAAATCTGCTTATTTGTAATAGGGTGGTTATTAAGGGCTTTGGAATGGCACATATTTCATGGATTCTTTGTTTTTTCTCATATTTTCTGATCTTCCTCAAATATCGAATTACTATTCAATTGTCTGGTTGGTGGAATTGCATGAAGTCAAAAGAGTGGTATATTTGAATATCCAAATTACTGCATTTTTTTTTTTAAATGCTCCTGTACTATTCAGCCCGCGACCCTCGTGAGAATGAGCGGTAGGGCTGGGCGATTAGGCCTTAAGTATGTATGACGGTAAATTGATCAGATTTACCTCGATAACGATAAATGACTATAAATTTGCCCAAGCGGACTGCTATATAATTTGAAAACCTGAACCAATGCATGAAATACAAATGGCGTACCGCAAGCAGCACGTCACTTCCGCTCATTAATATTCATGACATTAGCTACTGTTGCTAAGTAGGGACAAGCCACCGTTTGTCCCTAATAGGAAATGAATGGAAATCATGTACGAAGTATATGTTTACAGAGCTAAACCTACCAATTCTCTCCGAAAATGATGTGCCTGGTGCCAAATTCACTGGCAAAGATGTGGAAGAACATAAAAATGTTCAGTTAAAGAGATGGCTTGAGTGTCAAAGGCTGAAAAAGACAAAAAAAATGAGCCGACCTAAGCATAGCTTTAGCTTTTTTATCGACGCGACTGACAATGACATTCTCCTGTTTCAACAAGATATCCTTTACCATCAGCCCCCTCTTTCTTATATATCTTCTGGTTGTCCTACGTCTCTTACCGTTCGTGGGGGTAATTTAGTTAGCTTTGTGTAGCGATCGCAAATGCTACTCAGTGACAGCCAACGATCACTTTTAATTTTTTTCATTGATAACACATCTTAATTCTATAATTTATTTACACTTCCCCCTTACTAAAGTTGTTTTTTTTTATATATATAACAGAAACGGTAACAGTGGCAGTCAGATACCATTGTAATTCTTTTCAGGTCATTTATTGTCAGACAGAAGCAATACGGCACAACATTACGCTAAAAAAATAAGTTAAAAATATAAAAATGGCTTACTTTTTTGTCCTCTGAAAGACCATGCCAACCCAACATAATGTTTACTGCATATGAAATGCGAATGGATTCACCGAGCTGGTGTTAAAAGTCCGCGCAAGTTGATTTAGTCTTCACATTTTTTCCTCCCGAGTTTTTGGTTTCCGGAAACGTATGAAGAAAACATCCTTCATGTGTTGTACTGTCTAGAGTCGTTTCTACAAGTTCCAAAAAAGCAATGCGTGATCGGCATGTTCGTTTTCCAAAGATTACCGGAGAAAAGTAGTACAAATTACGTTGTGTCTATGCGAGGGCGGGTCTATTATGTCCCACTTCGGCTTTACTTCCGCTTTACGATGCGACGTCACGGTCTAAAAATAGCCTGCGTGCGGTACGCCATTAATAGTTTCTCGTTGATTTGACAATTGTACATGCAGTCTAATCATTAAGTATATAAAAATTTCTTTTAAACACTAAGAATTCAAGTATGAACATTTATAACAGCTTGTATGACTTGAACAATGTACAGCATTATAAAAATCAATACAACAACTGTGCAAACGTCATTGTAACACAAATGACTTACAGCTTGAACAGTACACTTCAAACAGACAACTTATTGTTAATGGCTGCTGTGACATAATTACTCAACACAAGTGTTTACTTCACAGCATTTTATAATAATTGCACCCACACATGCACTCCCCATACAGACACAACCACAGTAAAGCTATATTGCTCTTATGGCAATGAAACATTTAAGATTTTATGATGGCAGTAATGACACAGAATAAAGCAAGCACATACAGAAAAATACCTGTGGCCATTAAACGGTCATATTATAGGCTTCACTGTTGGATTATACTTTATCCTGAATGCTTTACCATCATAAAAGCTATCAGAGAAATCACACACACAGAGATACAAAATAATGCGACATACTGATTGCTAGATTCAGTCCGTGCCCGATCCACTCATTAATTTCAGCTGTTTCGACAAGGTTAAAGCCGCTATGCTACTCCATCATGTTCATTTGTAGCATTAGCCGCTAGCATTAGCCTGTTGCCTGGCTACCAGTAGAAAGCACTGAAAGCACCCTCTCCTGAAATCGTGAGTACCAGGGAGGACAGCGAGTGAAAGCCCGTCTGGAGGCCGAAAAAAAGTCTACTTAATGTCAGGTGAAAGTTTGGTGAAGCTCCCTTTAGCCCGACTCCATCACGTCTGCTTGTAGCGTTGGCAGCTAGTGTTAGCCTACCGGGCTTCTGTTTGATTTCCTGATAACCATGTGACTTCATACGCAAGCACACTGACTGATTTCTTAAAGGGGAATGATAATAGCCAAACAACACAGAGTCAAAGCGAGGTGAAAAGGCTATATTTTCTTGTTTTATTCAATTACCGAATTTACCGACACCGTCGAAATTACGTCGGTCATCGTGAAGAATTTTGCTAACGCTAAATTTTCGGTATACCGCCTGGCTCTAATGAGCGGCTTGGAAAATTATTGAACGAATGAATGTACTATTCAGGTTTATATCTTTTAACTATTGAGTATGCAGTCCAAATGATAGAAAACCAAACAATTCAATTCCTAAATTATATAATGAGAAACAGTCACTGATTTTTTTTTTTATGTGCTCTTAACACACAGTGTAAAACAAGAATAAATAAGCAATAAAGTGAAAAGAATGTTAAGTTACATGAGGCTTTTACAATTTAAGCATTTATTCACAAAAATTTCAACGTATAAAGCTCTTTGTGGTTATTAGGCGGCGCCACAGTGGCTTAAAGACTAGCAGCACATTTGACATATTTTAGTAAAATTAGTGCTAATTGGCCGTTTTTTTTTGGGGGGGGGGTTTTTTTTTTTGCTTTTCAACCAAGAATCAAAACTGTTTTACGTCCATATCTACAAACAATTCAGGGATTTAAGCATTTATTCACAAGAACTTTCAACCTATAACACTCTTTGTGTTACCACTCGGTCAGCTTTGGCGGGCATAGGCCCCCTATTAATCGGCCCCGCAGCCCGTGTCCTGTCAATATCATTATGAAGTCTATGTCTTTAAGTACCTCAAAATACCCCCTAAACCTCAAAATAACTGTCCAAAAATGTATTATACATCATATTAATAAGATAAAGTAAAAAATAAGATATTCTGAGGTACGTTGTGTTAAATGCCGTTATAGTCAATGACTATCCGGGCTTTTACTTTTTTTTTTTTAACTATTCAGGTTTTACTCGCGAGTAAGTCGCCTTGCTGAGAGAAAAGGGCGCTGTGGAAAGAGTAGGGATGCGAGAGAAGGGGGATATCATGGCCGCTCAGGTGGCCATTGTCTCCTCTCTTAACGCGAGACTGCCGTCCGAAGTAAAAAACAAAACGAATTGGGACTTGCAAGAGGAGTCTGCACTGGGGGAGAAGCAGCAGTAGTATGAAAATAAAGAAGTGGGACCTGACGCCGTTAGGAACTGCAGGATGGCGGCGACGCTGCTGGGGGAGGAAAGGATCCTGACATGGAAAGAACTAGGTACTGTTTACGCGACTAAAAAATAAATTTAAAAAAGACTGGAGACAGAATGGTGGATGGGATTCCGGCGTCTTAAAGTCGAAATCATGTAAGTTGGGTACGTCTTAATCCGGGGACTAACTGTATTTTGTGTGACAGTGCTGCTCACGTCATTGTCATTGAACATTTTAACAAAAATTCTCCCCCATATACACAACTGTTATATCAGAGAATTTTTTTTAAAGGACGCTAGATTTGTTGTTGATGTACCGGTTATTAGTTATAGTCAGTGCAAAGCAGAGTTGCCGAAAGATGCAACAGCCAGAGCAGAATATTGACCTAAGCCATGACTGGCAACAGCTGAGAGCATGAGATAACATCTGTCTGTCTAGGCGAGACAAGCCTCCAAATGTTGCTAGGGTGATGGGGAGTGAATGGAAGGGATAAGATGTGGGAGGAGGGTGTGGTTGTGTCTGGCAGATGCCCAAAGGCTCTGACCTGGTGTAAGCACCAATCAAAGCTGGCCTAAATCCACTGGCCATATTCCCGGTGGGTTCTGTCATGGAGAGGCCCTTTTGTTAAAGGCCCCTCCAGATGGTTCACGGAACACTCTTTAGGTGGAAATCCTCTGAGAAGTATTCCGAGAGAGGACCTTGGGGGTGGAGACTTGTGTGTGTCTGTTGGTGAAAGCAGATGACTTGGGTCAACCTGCAGAAATTTCCCATCCCTGATTTATGGGTGGATTAACACGGCTCATCCAGGCACTCTGATGACATGAGGAGGAGATCAGAGAGATGAGAGATGTGTTAGCCTCGTGTCTGTGAGCAGCTACAGCCTCATTGCATTTGTTGGTACCATCAGCAGCTTTTACACAGCAGGGAGCTAAGGATTACGGCACTAAAAGTGACACTGAGAAGGGTTGAAGGAAAAAGGAAAGTCTCCCATTGTTTTGGAAAAAGTCCTATGGTCCAGTGGTGTGACGTCATCGAAGTAGTAACAGTTTTTACATTGTAAAAGACTTAACTTGTGTTGCTTAAAATGTCTGAAAACTACAACATAATTGATAAATGAAGTGAATCGGTGATTGCAGGTTGCTCTATATCAAGCCAGCAGGATAACGCAAGCTCGCATACTGATTCTTGGCCATGCTAAGCAAAAATACCAACAAAAATATTTTCTGAGATTGGTAGAGATGTTGCACGTGAATTTTGGTGATGATTGGTCATGGTCTCCAGACTTTAAGCGACCTTAACGCCAACACTGTCACCTAGAGATCTTATAAAACAGCACTGATTATGATTCTGAGGTGATTTTGTATTCTAATCTCCCAGACTACGAAGTCGCGGCCAAGGCCATCAGCATTAAAATGTTAGTTGAAAGCCTTACCATGCTGTCTTGAAGCTCCAGTTTGCGCTTCTTACTCATCTTTTTCGGACTTACTGTCTTCGCATGCCCAATATTTCAGTCGGCTTGAGTCTTTTGGCATAGACTTCATAGGGGACATGGGGCTCGAGGCCGATACGTAGGAGGCCTATTTTCAAAAACATCAAATTCAAATATTTTCAAAACCAAAGCCGCTAGCGACCTAGGCACATATGAGTCTCCTTGAGCAGCTACATCAAAAAATTCAGTCGTTCCGCAATAAAATCCCGATTAATTTTTTTTATAAGTATAACAAAACTTAAAATGGCTATAAAATTCTCAAATTTTACACTAGATGCACAAAAATCACCAAATGCAGAGATAATCACTTATATTTTCTGGATCAATAGCAATATTTAACATATTAAATTTTGTCTAAAATAGCGAAGTCTTCAACAGCTAATAAATCCCTCAATTTTCACAACAGAATCTTATGGTAGTACTCGAGGAACGAATGCAGAATCATCTTAATTTTACTCAACAAAAGCAAAATTAGCATTTATCTAATTTAGGACTGTCAAAATTATCACGTTAATGGGCGGTAATTCTTTTTTTTTTTAACTAATCACGTTAAAATATTTGACGCAATTAATGCACATGCCCCGCCCAAACAGATTAAAATGACAGCACAGTGCAATGTCCGCTTGTTACTTGTGTTTTTTATTGACATCAACAATGGCGGGCTACTAGTTTATTTTTTGATTGAAAATTTTACAAATTTTATTAAAACGAAAACATTAAGAGGGGTTTTAATATAAAATTTCTATAACTTGTACTAACATTTATCTTTTAAGAAGTACAAGTCTTTCTATCCATGGATCGCTTTAACAGAATGTTAATAATGTTAATGCTATCTTGTTGATTTATTGTTATAATAAACAAATACAGTACTTATGTACCGTATGTTGAAGGTATATATCCATTTTGTGTCTTATCTTTCCATTCCAACAATAATTTACAGAAAAATAAGGCATATTTTATAGAGGGTTTGAATTGCGATTAATTACGATTAATTAATTTTTAAGCTGTAATTAACTCGATTAAAAATTTTAATCGTTTGACAGTCCTAGTCTATATACAATTAAAGACGGCCCTGATTATAAGACGACCCCCTCTTTTTCAAGACTCAAGTTTGAAAAAAGACTTTTTGAACACCAATTAATTTTTATACAGAAAATAATCACAGTACATCTGAAACAAATGATTATAACAATATATTTGAGAGAAAAAGCATGTTATTTTGCCTCATTCAAATCTTAATATCTGAACATTTAAATATGTAAACCAAAGTGTAATCACATTCTTATATGAATGGCTTTTGGTTTTTGAAATGTAAATAAACCTATTGTGATAAAACAACAAAATTGCCAAACTGCATTAACCATCAAAGTGAGGTCTAACTGTAACTGTAGTCTTGAAACAAATCTGAATAAGGAAAAACATTGCAATAAAATAATGCAAACTGGTTAAACTTTAGAGCAGCTGAGATCTGTCATGACAGAACATCACTTCAATGACATCTGGCGCTATCTAGCGTCGTGAATGGGTATAACGTCTAGACTGCGAATATAAGGCAACCCCCACTTTTTCAGTCTTATTTCAATGCAAAAAACACTGTCTTATATCAGGGCCAATACGCTAAGTTTAATTCAGATTTTACTGTTGTCTCAGCAAGACTTGCAGGCTATCTGGCCCTCGTCGTTTTTAGATTGACATGTTACATAAAACAGAACATGTAAAATGTGGGGGGGAAATTGTATGGACGCAGAAATGTCTAAATTTCAAATTTTTTGCCAAAAAAAGGACCGTTGGCCGAAAATTACCTGATTATTAGAATGTAAAGTAGTAGTGTATGGATTCAACATGGCGGCCATCACAAAACAAAGACCTTTTAAGTTGCAAATTCTTGTAAATAAATTCGTACATCCCGGAAATTGTAAAGGTATAATAATACATTTATTTTATTTATTTTTTTTTTTAATATAAAGATAAAACAGTCTAAATTCTTGCTTAAAAGCAAAAAACATTTATCATTCATTTTATCTAAATATTTCAAACTATTGTGTACTCCAACCTGTCGGCCGTCACAAAACAAAGAGCTTTTTAAATTGAAAGTTTTTTGTAAATAAATTCTTCCATCCCAGAATTTGTATAGATATGAATGTAAAACAGTATAGATTATTAGTTAAAAGCAAAAAAACGGGCAGTTATCATTTATTTTACGTAAATATTTCAAGCTAAAGATACGCTAATTTTTTTCCTGTTCATTTTTTTTCGCGACGTTTCAAAGTGCATGTATGGTGCTATTTTATATAATAATTTCCTTGAATCCTCGACCAAATCACTCTTGAGACACTCCTGCCTGCTTGTATGCACTAAAACTGAGTACTTTTCCAACTAAATTCAGCGTTTGAACGCAGCGTGTGTTTGAGTTTATAGCAGAGAAAGCTGCAGGACGCTCTGCCTGGCCCGGCCCCCTACGGGAAGGCGTGACGCTATGTCTGTAAGAGCTGTTTAGTCAACTGATGGTGTAGTCTATGCTTTTGGATTTTGTAAGTCTGACAAATCCCTTCATCTTTAAAGTCGGAATCACTAAAATTTACCCATCTTAAACCCAATCAGCAGTCTCTTTAAGGACAAAACAGTACTCTACGTACAGTCCAAATGATGGTGTGCCTTACTGTCACAGTTTTCCTTCCCCTTCAGCAGGGTTAATTTTTTTACGTAGTTGTGACAGCTAATCTCTTATCGCTACCATTCTTTTCAGGCGTCCAATCCCATTGATGTAGCAGCACGTCCTGGAGCAGTACCTCACACACTCCTTCAAAAAGATCCAAGGGTAAGTGTCAAGTCATCCAACCCTGCTCCTCTTTAGCAACTTGCAAGGAATCATATTTTGAAACTTGAGTTGAAATGGATAATGGATAAGAGCACAGAGACAAATATGACAATCATGACAGTAATTCATGGGAAAAGTTATATTTGGCTAGTACTGTAATTTTCGCACTATAAGGCACACCTGACTATAAATCTCCAGCCACCAAATTTGGCACGAAAACTGCATTTGTTTATAAATAAGCCGATGCTGTCGTGTGTTATGGGATACTTATACCAAAAGATATGAACCGTGCCCCTGTGGGTTTTCTCCGGGGACTCCGGTTTCCTCCCACATTCCAAAAATATGCGTGGCAGGCTGATTGAACACTCTAAATTATCCATAGGTATGAGTGTGTGAGTGAATGGTTGTATTTCTCATTGTGCCCTGCGATTGACTGACAACCAATTTAGGGTGTACGCCGCCTACTGCCCATAGTTAGCTGGGATAGGCTTTTAACCGGTAACACTGTATTTGACAGCAGCATCGTATCAACCACCAAATTTAACCACCATGAAGCTTACAAGCAATTGGCTACAAAGCTGTATTGCTTTAAGAAGCTTCATTTGGCCATCCCTGCTCCCCTTGGATGAGAAAGTCAACCTTTGCTGCCACCTGCTGTCAACACTGTTGTTGTCCAACATGCCTCCTCGCATGCATTACATCAAATACATTACATCATACATACATTAAATAACATTCAAAATCCATGCTCTGTAGTAATTATTTCTTCAGTTACTGTTCCGGTTGTTTCATTAATTGCTAGTTATGGTATTTGGTAACACTTTATTTGACAGTGGCTTCATAAGACTGTCATTAGACAATCATAATTATGACATTACACTGTGATGAGCGTTAATGAATGCTTATAACAGATATCGTTTAATGTTATCCGGCAAATTATCTCACTTATGAATGAATGTAAAAGATCCAAGATGGAGTTAGTGACATAATTTGCCGGATGACACTTAATGACATCTGTCATAAACATTCAGTAATGCCCATGATAGTGTCATGTCATAATTATGACAGTCTTATGACAGCCTTATGACGCAATTGTCAAATGAAGTGTTACCTATTAAGCCAAAAAAAAATCAACAAATAAACCGCACTGGACTATAAGCAGCAGGATTCAAAATATAGGGGAAAAGTAGCAGTTTATAGTCTGAAAATTACCCTATATAGGGAATGGGACGTACTACGTCACTGTTTGGACGCGCCTCCATGCTGGCAATATGATTTACTTCCGGTTCGGCAGAGTCAATGCGGATTGTAACGTGTGGTAGTGCTAAGCTAACTCTTTTGGTGTTTTAGAAAGAAAATATGGGTGCTTATTGTTGCGTTACCGGGTGCAACAGCATCTCCTACGACAAAAAAAGGGGTTAGGAAAAATGGACTCACTTTTCACCGTTTTCCTGCATTGAGGACCAAATATCAGATCACGAAGGTACGACGGATGGCTGGATTGCAGCGGTTCGTCGGAAAAGCATTTCTTATTATCATATTTCTGCTGGAATGAGAGTGTGTTCCTGTCATCTCTACTCTTGTAAGTTGAACGATTTATCCACTTTTGGTTTCAATACGTTTTTCTTTTTTTACACCGTTGTGTAAATCTGCCTCGGTAGCAATGCTCGCCTACTACGACTCACCTACCTGTTGTGTTCCTAGGTAAACCTGCTGACAACACATCCCGATTTGTCACCATCTCTCTTCTTGGATCATTTGACAAAGAAAATTTGTTCAATGGAGTGGTTCCATTTGTCCTGTGTCGGACTCAAACAAGCCCCTGCTGCAGACGCCATCTGGGTCTGCCCTTCTCGTCGATGAACTGCGGGCTTTTAACTTGTGAAAATGCAAGAACTGTAATGCACATATTTATTCTGCCTGGCTATTTAACTATGGCCAGTGACGTATTATTATTATTATTATTATTTTTAAACCACTTTGACAAAGACACGTTTCATTGTAATGTTGAATTTATATATTCTATTATTATTTTTAAATTATAATATTCTTATTTGCACTTATGGAGACTTTAGACTGTCAATTCAAATAGTGTTGGAAAAGTTGCAATACCTAAAATAGAAATGCAAGAACTGTAAAGTACATATTTTTACACCTTTATTTACCTAAGGCCACTGGATGTTTTTTAACTGCTTTGAAAAAATACAGGTTTTGTTGTGATCTTGTATTTATATAGTATATAGCTTTTTATAATGTATTATGTATTATAATATTTGCTGCCCCCTGCCAGAGTGTGGGCCATTTTGTACTAAAAGGATTTTAAACTGTCAGTTCAAATACTGTGTTGGAGACTAGTATTTGCAATACTTAAAATGGAAATGCAAGAACTTTAAAGCACATATTTATCCTGTCTGGCAATTTACCCAAGGCCAGTAAATAGTGTTTTAAACTGCTTTGACAAAGACACGTTTATTGTGATCTTGTATTTGTGTATTACTTATAATTATATAATATTTGCTGCCACCGTCAGAGGGTGGGCCTTGTTTGCACTAATTTAAAGATTTTAAACTGTCAATTCAAATATCGTATTGGAGAAATTGCATTACTTGAAATAAATCTATTGCAACTTATCAGTCCCAGTTCTTGTCTACAACACTGTCCAAAAATTGTCAATGCATATTCCAAATAGAATAACAAAATTAAGTCACCTGACTTTGTAATTATTACACCTGTTTATTATGAAGACCTGAAGTAAACAACAAGCAGTTACAGTTTGTCAAGAAGTTGTTCAAGTCATGTTTTGGTATTCATATTTTATTGACTTTTCACAACAACACTTTGTAAGAGCAGAGCAAACTGAAGTTTCAGCGTGCACTCTTCGCCTTTCCAACCTCTCATAACGCTCCGATGTGGTGCGCTTGACCTCAGAATAACCCAAGAAGAGATATGGTGACCAATCGGGATGTGTTGTCAGCATTTCATATGCAGGTTTTCCTAGTAACACAACAGGTAGGTGAGGAGGAGTAGGTTAGCATTGCTACCGAGGCAGATTTACACAACAGTAAAAAAAACACACACAAAAAAAACCGTATTGAAACCAAAACGGATAAATCGTTCAACTTACAAGAGTAGAGATGAGGGGAATACTCTCATTCCAGCAGAAATATGATCATAAGAAATGCTTTTCCGACGAACCGCTGCAATCCAGCCATCAGTCGTGCCTTCGTGATCTGATATTTGGTCCTCCATGCAGGAAAACGGTGAAAAGTGAGTCCAGTTTTCCTCGCCCTTTTTTTAGTCGTAGGAGAAGCTGTTGCACCCGGTAACACAACAATACACACCCATAATTTCTTTCTAAAACACCGAAAGAGTTAGCTTAGCACGACCACACGTTACAATTCGCATTGAGTCTGCCGACCCGGAAGTGAATCATATTGCCAGCATGGAGGCGCGTCGAAACAATGACGTAGTACGTCCCATTCCCTATTAGGACTGGAATACAATGAGTTAACATTCTGAATGTTTTTGGTCATTTTAACAAGATTAAAATGTATAATTTAAAATGAAGGAAATAGAATAGGAAGCTTGAAGCAGGCATGCCCCTGAAGTGTCTCTGCATTTAAATCTTGCATAGAATTGACACATATCCATTCAAAACTAACTGAACTGCCACTGAATGTTCAAAACAGCACTTTTTTGCCCACTTTGTAATACCTAGGAAGATAGATGACAAGTATTATCTGTTTCTCCATACAGATAACTGACCCATTCAGGACAAATGTTCGAGTAAGTTACAGCTTTATTTCTCTTCTTTATAATGGTTTGTCTCTGGCCAGGCCACAAAGTCAAACATTCCACTGTAGTTACAGACCGAGAAAAAACAAGTGGCTGCATTGAGGTCTCTTTGGATTAAAGTCAGGGTTAGCTTATGTTACTCATTGCCTTGTTGAAAACCAAGATAAATTCCCACTTTGTAGTTTGGCCAGAAATTCTCAATACCAGCATCCATTTATAGCTTTCCTTATAAAAGCCAGATGGCTAACATCAATTTCTGTCTAAATTTGTAGAAACCTGGCAAGTGGTGTGCAGTGCATGTCCAGATCGCATGGCAGATCTACCACCACCAGCAGAAAATGAAGGTGCGTGAGATGGAAAATGTTTTTGCTGTCACAAAAACTAGATGTCGCAATCGCAAACAGGATCACACTACACGCAGTAGACCCGCTGTTATAGGTTTGGAGACTTTTCACCATTCAGTTGAATGAGAAAGAGTCTTACAACTTTTGACTTTGGGTGGAGGGCCAACCAATTAAATCTTTATTTGTAAAATAATGCGTAATAAAGTAAAGAAACATCTGTTCTAAAATGCAATTACAAGAATAATAAATGCTTTCAGGGTGCTTTTACGCTCTGAATGGAAATTAACTGTAACCATTAAAATGTTGAATTAGAGAAATACTGTAAATGAAGGATGTGTGGCTCATTTTTCAAAATAGCCACTTAAAGAACTGAACTAGTGTGACACCATTGAGACCTTGAGCTGCTGGTGAAGTGTAAAAAATCTTTACTGTCACAAAATACTTTGGAGACATTTTGTTATCAGTTTGCTTACCGACCTGAACCAACTCCTTGTCAAGCACTGTTGCCTAGCAACCAAATTTTTCTTCCTCTTGTTTGTGCCTTACTCAAATATAGCAAATGCAGCTGGACCCCCACAAGCTAGACATGAATGGAAAACTGGACCTCTTCAGCAGACCCCCGGTCCCGGGTGTCTTTCCAGGGTTCCCGTATCCTCATGACCTGGCACGACCCCTCTTCTCCTCCTCCGGTCAGTGAGCTCTCTCAATCAGCACTCGGAATATGTGAAGGAATATTATCAAGTCACTTGATTTGAATCATTATTGCATTACATGACATACATGTACACTGCTGGCCAAAAATATTGGCACCCCATGCAATTCTGTCTGATAATGCTCAATTTCTCCCAGAAAATGATTGCAGTTACAAATGCTGTGGTAGTAATATCTTCATTTATTTTGCTTGCAATGAAAAAATACAAAAAAGAATGGAAAAAATATATAAATCATTATCATTTTACACAAAACTCCAAAAATGGGCCAGGCAAAAATATTGGCACCTTTTGAGAAATCATGTGATGCTTCTCTAATTTGTGTAATTAACAGCACCTGTTACTTACCTGTGGCACATAACAGGTGGAAGCAATAACTAAATCACACTTGCAGCCAGTTAAAATGGATTAAAGTTGACTCAACCTCTGTCTTGTGCCCTTGTGTGTACCACATTGAGCATGGAGAAGAGAAAAAAGAACAAGGAACTGTCTGAGGACTTGAGATGGGTAATCTCAAGGCTACAAGTCCATCTCCAAAGACCTGAATGTTCCTGTGTCTACCGTACGCAGTGTCATCAAAAAGTGCAAAGCCCATGGCACTATGGCTAACCTCGCTAGATGTGGACAGAAAATAAAAATTTACGAGAGATTTCAACAACAGATTGCGCAGATGGTGGATAAAGAACCTCGACTAACATCCAAACAGGTTCAAGCTGTCCTGCAGTCCGAGAGTACAACAGTCTCAACTCGTACTATCCGTCGGCGTCTGAATGAAAAGGGACTCTATGGTAGGATACCCAGGAAGACCCCACTTCTGACCCAGAGACATAAAAAGTTACCTGAGAAAGCCAAAAACGTTTTGGAAGAATTTTCTCTGGTCAGATGAGACAAAAGTGGAGCTTTTTGGGAAAAGGCATCAACATTGAGTTTACAGGGAAAAAACAAGGCCTTCAAAGAAAAGAACACGGTCCCCACAGTCAAACATGTCGGAGGTTCCCTGATGTTTTGGGGTTGCTTTGCCGCCTCTGGCACTGGACTGCTTGACTGTGTGCATGGCATTATGAATTCTGAAGACTACAAACAAATTTTGCAGCATAATGTAGGGCCAAGTGTGAGAAAGCTGGGTCTCCCTCAGATGTCATGGGTCTTCCAGCAGTACAATGACCCAAAACACACTTCAAAGAAGAAAATGGTTTGAGAGAAAACACTGGAGACTTCTAAAGTGGCCAGCAAAGAGTCCAGACCTGAATCCCATGGAACACCTGTGGAGAGATCTGAAAATGGCAGTTTGGAGAAGGCACCCTTCAAATCTCATAGACCTGGAGCAGTTGGCCAAAGAAGAATGGTCTAAAATTCCAGCAGAGCATTGTAAGAATCTTATTGATGGATACCGGGAGCGGTTGTTCGCAGTTATTTTGTTTAAAGGTTGTGCTACCAAGTATTAGGCTGAGGGTGCCAACGCTTTTTGTCTGGCCCATTTTTGTCGTTTTCTGTAAAATGATAATGATTTAATTTTATTTACATTCTCTTTTGTGTTTTTTCATTGCAAGCAAAATAAATAAAGATGTTACTCCCAAAGCATTTGTAATTGTGATCATTTTCTGGTAGAAATTGAGCATTATCTGACAGAATTTCAGGAGTGCCAATATTTGTGGCCAGCATTGCATGCATTGCTTTATAGTTTTTTGATAGCTGTACAGACAGAGCATTTAAACATGGTGCATATGGTTCATTATAGAGCTCACGACTCTCCGATTGGAAACTAACAATCTTAATGTCCTTTCTGCTCTGATAGGCTCAGGCCACCCAGCTCCCTCTCCGTATGGCCCCACTCCTCACCCTAGTGGTTTTCTGCCTCCTACCCATTTGGCTGGTAAGTGTAAGTAATTTCACATTAAATTTGCCATGATTTTTTTCTTCTTTTCAGTCACACTCACATTTCATCTCAACTCATGTATAAAATAAATAGAACTCCATGATGTAATGCAAACCCCTTACATATCCTATTTAAAGGATCATACTGGTTGCTGTGGTCCAGTTACTGGCTTCAAGATCATGTTAACTTTGAGCACATTGTATTATGAAATCACTGCCTACTAAAATACAACAGTGTGGATTTATGAAAAATGCATGGCTTATGCAGCCTAATATACATTTACCATCCCTCATTTTAGTATACTCTATTGCATTGTTATTAAAAAGCATGTCAGTGTGTTATAGTGTTTTAATTCGGCTTGCAAAGTTGTGTTCAAATGACTCGACGATGATGATGAAGATGATAAATATTTGTCGGATTATCCTTCATTTTGAATCCTGCAGTTTATAATTCATTGCGGCTTATTTATTCATTTATTGGAGGTCATAGGTAACATTTTATTCAACAGCAGCGTCATAAGCCTGTCATGAGACCATCATAATTATGACATGACACTGTCATGGGCATTAATGAATGCTTATGACAGATGTCATTAAGTGTCGTCCGGCAAATTTTGTCAAATCCATTTATGTCCAGCTCGGAACTTATACATCCATTCAAAAGTGAGATCATTTGCCGGATGACACTAAATGACATCTGTCATAAGCATTCATTAATGCTCACGACGGTGTCATGTCATAATTATGGCGGTCTTATGACAGTGTTATGACGCCACTGTCATATAAAGTGTTACCGGTAAATATCTTTTGGTGTAAATATCCCATAATATAGTGAGGACAGCTGCGGCTTATCTATGAACAAATGCTGTTTTGTGTCAAGTTTGGTGGGTGGCGGCTTATAGTCAAGTGCGCCTTATAATCCGAAAACTACGGTAATTAACTTCTTGCACGCAAAGTGAAATCTGATTCGATGGACTAACCATTTGAGTCGCTCATTTTGGATGTTTACTGCAATTGCACATTTACACCTAGAAGAGAAAGACTAGGGCCTTTATTTTCTTGTCCGGTGCAATTATAGACTGAGAAGTTGATTTAGATCAGTGACAGAGGATGTTTTGCGCAGTTGGAGATGTGAGCACCACTGATTCAATTTGCCATCAATAAAACAGGTCCTCTCATTCCCTTTAAAAAATGCAATGCGGACACATTGATAGTCCCTGATATGATGGAAGTTTGGGCCCTTCCACCTCTGGCTGTACCACGACCAGGGTAATGACATATTTATGAATGAAATACACTAGTGCTTGAACTAACGAATAATTTCATAATCAATTAATTGGACAATTGATTAAACGATTAATCGTTTTTCAATTACCTTCGCAACTTACCTTGAACTTGTTTTAGGCATGTTGTATGTAACAATGAAGACAAAATGGATGACTGTTTCCTTCAAAAATAATTTACTACAACTTCCTGACTTAACATTAATGTAAAACATTATCGATTATCAAATTTGTTGGCCAGTAATTTATTAATTGCTTTTAATCAATTTAATCGATTCGTTGTTGTAGCCTTATTAAGAAGCTAGTTTAGACAGTTAGTAGGGCTGTCAAACGATTAAAAAATTTAATCGAGTTAATCACAGCTTGAAAATTAATTAATCGTAATTAATCGCAATTCAAACCATCTCTAAAATATGCCATATTTTTCTGTAAATTATTGTTGGAATGGAAAGAAGACAAGACGGATAAATACATTCAACATACTGTACATAAGTACTGTATTTGTTTATTATAACAATAAATCTACAAGATGGCATTAACATTATTACCATTCTTTCTGTGAAAAGGATCAACATTTAAGTGTTGACTTCACAACGTACGAGACCGCTGATAGTTTCTATATTGTGACTAAATATTGCTACATAGTATATTTGTTGAGCTAAACGAAACATTTGAATAGAGTTTGACCAAAGTCTGAGTATTATTTTGCATCCCTATTTTGTTTGGGAATGCCAATTTTCTTTGCATTGAGCGCTTTTCTTTTTGTGAAGATTATTTTTTTGTTGTGCTTTCAGTAAATGATACCATAGCGACTTAACTGTTCTGCCCAAATGCATGATGGGAAGTTGGGCAACCATGATTGTCAGTGGTGGCTGCAAATGGTATATCTTCTCTGCGTTGTGTTCAATACAGGGTGTTAAGAAAAAGATCATCTCCTGTCAGTCTTCCCCACTTCGCTCAACACAATAGTTATAATTGTTGTGGAAAAGATGCTAAAGCTTATGACAATAAGTAGCGCAGCCCTAATGAGTGCCTGTGTCCACTCCACTCGCTTGTCTCTGCCTCTTAGCTCTCAATATACATAAAACGGCGCCATTGTAGTCGGTTTGCGGCAATACATGAGTGGTTCGTTCCGCGCATGCGTTAAATGCATTAAATATTTTAACGTGATTAATTTAAAAAATTAATTACCGCCCGTTAACGCGATAAATTTGACAGCCCTAACAGTAAGTTGTCTGAAAATTGGCAAAAATGTGAATAGTTTTCCACATTTAAAGCAGATTTTTGTTCATGTCCTACTTTGATTTAACAAAAATATAATGAAGAAATTTGATATTTACAAATGAGAAATTATATGAATTTTATAATTTCAAGAATTTAGACAAGTTTAAGGTGAAGGTCCTGAACAATTAATAGTTTTTGATTAATTTGCTAATCGATTAGTTGTCGATTAATTGTTGCACTTCTAAAATACACCGCACATCTGCGTAAGGGGCAAAACACACGGGAGGCGATGAGCGATGGCAAAAGTCATCGCCGATGAGCTAAAAGCCAACACACGTGGCACGATGCGACTGCCATCGTTTCTCATTCCCCCTGGTGTATCATCAAGCAAGGACACACCGTCACTACTCCAGTACGCTCATCTTTACATTTCTCCACTATAGCAATCCATTTCATCTTTGTGAATGCTATATTTTGGAACCCTGGTTCAGATAGCTAGCAGACCAAGGCACCTTGAAGTGGTGGATCTTTTGTCTGTGGTGCGAATAAAGTCAATAAAATTGTTAGCCAAACAGATGGAAGACATGGGCCATTGTTAAAAACATAAGAACGAAGGTTTGTGTTGCAATTCCAATAATGTTTTGACATTTTGGGTTTTTTGTGAGGAAATTATTGATATTATGTTAAAGATGTGTGAGCCAAGTGAGCTTCCATCAAATGTGCTGTGCAAATGGCCATCTATGTTTTTCTGCTTTGGTCCAGGCAAGTGAACACACCCTGTAACACCTGTTCCCTCGGCCTTTTTACTCATATTTTCATTCCCAAGAACTCTTTTGCATAATGTAAGTAGGTCCTAATCCCAAGAGTGACTACCCACTCCAGTTTGGAGGGGTGGCCACTGCAGTATCCGGAGGCATAGAACTAGGGTGGCAGCGCTAAACAAAACACAGCTCGCTTGTAAGAGAAAAGCAGAGTGGAACGGTGGTGGTGGTGGTGGTGCTCGCTCGCCAGAACCCCCCACCACATCCCCCTTTTTGCTAATCCCTGTTTGGCATTTTGCAGATCCTTTCAGTCGCTCCAGTTCCTTTGGCGGCCTCGGCAACCTTTCAAGCAGTGCCTTCGGAGGATTAGGCAACCCCTCGCTTGGTAAGCACTGGCCCCCTCTGCTTATCCAATGCGCCCCGCTTCAATCTGGCCCCTGCAGCCAGTAACATAGCAGAGTAGGAAATGATTATACCACAGTATATCAGTAGGGGAGCAAAAAACTAAAGACACTTAACTTTAGTTTCCGTGTCAAAGCAGCCCTCACCAGTGGAGGCCAGACCTCCTCATTGCTGGCATTTCATCCACATACTGTGTCCCCAACAGCCGGGATTTAATCTGGA
Organism: Corythoichthys intestinalis; assembly: GCF_030265065.1. Lineage (NCBI taxonomy): Eukaryota > Metazoa > Chordata > Actinopteri > Syngnathiformes > Syngnathidae > Corythoichthys > Corythoichthys intestinalis. The sequence goes on from NC_080397.1 coordinate 35,734,605, forward strand.
GATGGCACTGCCACAGGTCCTCTGTTGGTGGCAATTCAAATATTCATTATTTGACAAGCCCCTACTGCAGCATCGTGGAGGATTGAACATCCCTTCATCATTCAATTTTTTCAACTGCCAAATCAGTGACCCAATTGAGAAAATGGATGTGATTTTAATACACCTGCGTGAGGTTTCACAGCCCTTAGCTCGCGGGTTGCAAATGAATTGTTGGTGCCGATAAAGTAAGCCTTTCAATCCAAAGGTAAATGAGTTGGGGATTTTTTTTAATCCTGGGGGAACCTGAAATTCTTTCGAACAGCCTCAGTGAATGAGTCTCCAGAGAAAACACACAGAGGTAGCTTTTAATGCTGAGTTATTCTTATTTTGTTGCTCTTGTAAATTGTGCGAAATTAACTCACAGTCGACCCAATGTCTTTCCCCACCTTTCTTACAGGGTCTAACAGTATGTTTGGCCCCAAGGAAGGCCCTGGAGGACTGCCTCCATTTAGCAGCCCACAACATGATACCTGGAACAGGCTACGACGAACGCCACCGTCTTTCCCCACCCCGCCGCAGTGGCCTAAAACTGCAGATCCTGAGAGGAGCAGCTCCGCCAACAGCCACGAGCGGGAACGAGAGCGGGAACGTGAACGGGAAAGAGATAAAAGAGACTCATCCATCGGAAAAGATGAGAAAGATAAAGACCGGTGAGCTTTCATTTCTGTAGTTAATGACACAGATACCAGTTGGATAGATTTTGTGTGTCAATATTATTTATATTTGTGTACACTGGAAAGATAATTTCGTATGTGATAGTTGTACATATGAGACCAAGATAATTAATTTCAAAACTTTTCCTAACATGTATTTGACTCATTTGCTCCCAAAAACGTATAAATACATTCTATTTTTAATTGCTTCAGTGTCCCAAAACATATTTATACATCTTTTGAGTTTTTTTTTTTTTTTTTTGACAAGCGGCATCTATAGGTTCCTATGTATCAAAGATACACTGCACAAAGCTCAAAAATCATTTTAAAGCAATAAAACTGGCCACTGGAGGTCAGTACCGCATTTGCTAAGATCTCATCTCAGGCCAAGAAAGGAAGTGAACAAAATAGTCAGGAAACGGAAGTTGGACGGATCTTGTGAAGACGCGTGAGAATTTGAGAAAAATGTGTAGAACAATCGGGGAAAAAAGGCAAACGACACTGGAGGAGTGTTTTGAAAAGAAAACAAAACCATCGTCAAAGAAGGATTCAAAAGAGACAGACGGTGACGTCCACAACAGCGTCAGGTTCCACACGCGTTCTGCTGAGCTCACGTTGCATTACTCCTTAGCCCCAGGCTGAAACCAACGATGAACATGATGAAAAAAGTGAGACCGATCTTGATCAGGACTCATCAGAGCCTCCTCATTCAACCGGAGCAACCGAGAGCCTTCCCCGTTGTTATGTGCGCAAATAGTTCAACAGTTCAATAGTTTAGTTATGTGTAAATAAATTGTTACTTTGTGATCAAAAGCTCTATTTGTCTTGTTGTGTGTTATTTTGTAGAACGAAAATAGAACGAATTATTCAGGTGTTTGGGATGTCACAAAAGCAAAAAATAGCTGTGTTAAAGTCAAATTTATGTTTGAAATGTATGCTTTCACAAAAAGCTCAATTTCTCAGTTTTTTCATCAGAAATTGGAAAATTGCTCAAACTAAGCTATTTTCTAACGCTGATTTCCAAAGAATGGAAAAAGATATAACTTTTTTTCTCTGCTGAAAGAAGAGAGTCTAATCTTTCTTTTGGTGAGTTCCATGTTTATATATCAATAGAACAGAATTTTCTGTGGGCCTTGCAAAATCAGTCAAAATCCAGTAAAACGGCCGGGAGCGAAGGGCCTTGCTCTGGTGAAAATGGCTGGGAGTGAGTGACTTAAATGCTTCATTTAGTGAGTCCACTCAAATCTGCTCAAACTGCTCACTTACACACAATGAGTTGCCACAGCAACTGTTTAACAAGTTAAACAATAACTGACGCATGCGGCACTTTGAAGTTCGTGTTTCTGGCAAGTTCAAACCCAAACATCTGTCAATCATTGTTAACTTTAATAAGCAATTCCAGTGTACTGCCAAATGATCAAAGAGCAGAGAGGGAGGGAGAGTGACACTACGCAATCGGCTCGGGACATATCGTCTGTATTTTTTTTTTTTTTTTAATTGAAAAAAATCCTCAGTGGACAGAGGGCACGAAGTTTGAAGCGCGTAGTAGTGAGGGATCACTGCACCTGTTACCAGTGGTGTTCATATCTGCGTTGTGTATTTTAAAATGACGACGGGAGTCAAGATTGCTGTGTGATGAGCCTCAAATTGCTCTGATAAAGTATACAAAAACACAATCCTCCCGTCAAAATTGGTAACATGTAATGTGCCCCTCCCCATTGACATCCACAGAGAAAAAAGGCGCGACATACCTGATAAAGTACACAAAAACACAATTCTCCCGTCAAAATTGGTAACAAGTAATGTGCCCCTGTTCATATTAAATAAAAAGAAAAACAATACAATTTTATATATGAATACAGGCTTGGAAAAAGGTCTCTTTAGGCACACGGTACTTACCTCCCCATCGACATCAAAAGAGAAAAAGGGGAGAACTAATAAAGTGCATCCACCTTAAAGGGGAAGGTGTCGCGTTAATAATTGACATAGGGGGAACAAACAACATACAAAGAAAAGGTTCCAACTTTTAAAAAAGAGGACAGACTGAAACAAAATGAGAGAAAATAAGAAACCAAGTTTTGTGAAATCATAAAATATACATACAGTATTTGCCTAACTGAGCTACCCGTTACATACCACTTAAACCTGAGCCTATCACGGGCAACCTTCTACTGGTTGCATGCCAACAGCATGTCACATTTAGCCAAAACAACTTGTTAACTCTCAAGCTGGCTAAAGCGAAGAAATCTTGCAGATCGTACTTTGAAAGATCTTATGTGTGGGAGGCAGGAAGCATGACAGCCTAAACTAAACCTGTGTACAGCAGCTTCAGCGTACGTTGAACCTGTGTTTTTCTCATCACAGAGATTCGGTGGATCGCAATCGCCACTCCAACCGGTCATCTCCAGCCTCCGCACCAGTCAGCTACCAGATCAGCAACTTAATTCGCTCCAACAGCCAGAACAGTGATCCGGGACGGCATCACAGTGGCAGCCTAGATCGTGTGCGCGAGGCGGAAAAAGAGCTATTAGAACGGCATAGAGACTCCTCCGCCCTTGTTGACGTCAAGATAAAAGAAAGCCGCTCGCCTAGCAAGGAGATACTAGAGAGACGATCTTCCGAGGACTCTGTTGTACCATCCCAGCGTTCTCCCTCTCCATACTCCAAGGCAGTGATCAATGAGCAAAGCATGAAGATGGCGGGCGGGCCCCCACCGACACTCAAAGATAGTGAGAGGAAAGAGCCTCCAACTGGGGAACAATTTCACAAGGTCAAAAATGACATGAAGATCAAGGAAGAGAGAAAGGAGGAGCAGGAAGTTATGGTGGTGAGTTCTGAGCCAGCTTCCCAGCCTCCAGTGCAAGTGCAGTCTGCTCTCATTGCCCAGCCTGGTAATCCACACCACCACCACCCTCCTTTGTCTCAGCATCCTCATCTTCCCTCCCCTCGTGGCAGTGACATTCCAGCACCGAGTTTGCATGGTGTTCCCATGGCACACTCACTACCCCTTTCCATGAGTGCCATGCCCCAAATGGGCAGCTTAAATGTTCTCGATCGTGCTCGCATGGCTCCCTTCATGGGAGTCAGCCCGCTGGCAGGAAGAGAGCGCCTACCCCACCCGGCGTTCCCTTGGGACCCGCTCCGAGAAGCCTACCGCAGCTTGGACCTGCAGAGGCGCATGGACTTCCAGCTCAGGGCCGATCAAGGACATCGTTTCCCCAGTGTGTACGAACAGGAGCGGGCCTACCGCGAGCGTGAGGCTCACGACTACTCTCACCACGAGCACCTTTTGGAAGTTCGCAGGGAGCACGAGAGGATGAGGCAGCAGGCGGAGGAGCGAGAACGCCTCCACTTGCGGGAGGAGCTGGACCGAGCACGGCTTCATCAGCTGCACCAATCCCCGATGGAAGGTCACCTACCGCACATGCCTCCGTTTATGCCCCACCTCGGTGGAATGCCCTACCCCAGACTCAGCCCCTCCACTGGGCACAACGGCCTTCTGAACAGAACGCCTCCTACTGCTGCACTAAGTGCCCCCCCGCCACTTGTGCCAGCCAGCAGTGCCAGGCCAGCCTCCCCCAGGAGGACTACACCCCTCACAAACACCCAGGACCCTCGAGACTATTCCCCGTCTCGCAAACCCAAAGAGGTAGAGGCACGGTAGCTTGGTGAAAAAGCGCGCTCGCAAGCTCCACACCCCCAATCCAAAATTGTCCGTTGAACAAAATGCACTCCTCTTCCAAAGAGAAGAGCAGAATTCCCCAAGGGAAAGGGTATGATTGTACAGTATCTGGTTAAGCACATGCCATGAATATTTTTGTGGACTGAAGGTAATGTCGAGAGAACACAAATGTGTGTATGTTTATATCCACCTTGAATATTTGATAATTATTAATATATTAATCAAATATCTTTTCAGCTTTAAGTGAAAAAGGCTGTTCAGAAATGGTTTGTATATTTGCTATCCTTGTTTCATGTATAGATATCATTTCTATAAATTTGATGTAATTTGTGCGTTAGTCACACCTTTTACAATATTTATCCCCATCGATTGTGTGTCATATCCATTATGACTGTAAAGACTGGATTTGGATTAATTTAACCTCATGGTACCAGGATATCCTCAAAGTGGCAATGTATATACATTACCAATTTGTTTTGCTTCTTAGATATGCAGACAAATATATAAAATGAGGTCTTTGTTCAGTGTCTGTACAGAAAACCGATGTAAATAATCTGTGAATATCTTTGTTTCCAAATGACTATGTGCAAATTTTCAAGGCTTTTTAACCATTTCTAAAACACACAGACAAAATAATAAGTCAAATTTGCGGAAAAGGAACTCTACTGAATATCAAGGCAACAGACAAGCCATGCCAATGGATGCAAAGTGACAGTAGGTGCTGGAAGGGAGCCTTGAAGGATCATCTGCAATCTATGCAAAGCAGCAATGGCACCCTCACTAAATTCTCCAGGAGGAAGCAAACCGTAAAACATTTGGGTAAACCCATGTTGATATTTATCGATGAAATAAGAATGGAATTATCAAAAGACTTCCATGTCATAAACTGGACCAGACCCGGACTGAAAAGTGGGACACTTTAAAGTGGGCAGCAAAAAGACTTCTCTCTGTCAAACTTGTGTTCATGTGCAGTTGTTTTTCTTAGACTCTTGTATACAAAAGAAGTAGAATTTTAGGCGTGCAAAATAAAAAATGAACTTTCATGGTTTAAAATGTACGGAATAAAGTTCGGACCTAATGTCATATTTTTGGCCTGCCCTTGTCATTGTAAGCTACAACAATGTAATGTTCATGTTTTGCCACTAACGGGTCACCTTTTTAGTTTATGGGGTATTTATTCATCTGCAGTCAGTTGAAGTACTTTGAAATCGTAATGGTAGCGTATTTTTGAAGGGAACCATTGACAGAAAGACTTGTAGTTTTAAAGATAAATGTTAGTACGAGTTATAATAATTTGAAATTCAAACCCCTTTTAATGTTTTCATTTTGATAAAATTTGAAAAATTTGTTTAACTAGTAGGTCGCCATTGTTGTTGACGACGGAATGCACTGTGGGCGGTGATGTCACAACGCAGCGCTGCCGTACTTCCACAGTGTCACTCGTTAGCTACATAAACATGTCATAGGTTCTCCCCTTCCAATTTGAACCTGTGTGGAAAAGTGATGAGCAGGACAACACTGTTGATATTTCACAAAACAAGCTGCATAAGGAATTAAATGAATGTCTCCAGCGGGATTGGAAGCCACGTTTCCTATGCAACAGACGAGCGCGTAGACCACAGGATTATACTTCCAATGACAGTCATGATTTGCCTTATAAAAGAATCGCAACCCACATGCGTTGTCCGTCTGTGTGGTAAAACCTGAAAGGCAAACACAACTGAAAAGAAAGTGTGGCTAGCTTGACCACGGAATTAGAAAACGTGGCTCGCTTCAGACCGCAAGCAGACAACAGTAACATAGGGATTGCGTAAAAAGGTTTATTAAACACGCGATCGCGAAAAGGGAGACACAAAAAGAATCAGTGGACAGTAAGTTGGGATCAATAAAAAAATACAAATAAAAATTTTTTTTTTAAAACGAGGGAAAACTACGGTGTGAGGCAGACAACCGGAAAAAAAAACTAGGTAATGATGCAACTTGCAGCGAAGAGGTATGCAAACTGTCAAATGTCAGCAAGTCAATATCTCGGCAAGCCGCCTAAGATCGGTTTAACTGCTGATGAGCCGGAATTGGATGCAGATACGGCGTTAGGAACTCATCCTACATCTCTGAAACAAAACAATCTGACCAGCAGCAGAATGTGACAAAATCATGCCAGTCGTCATACCACGGTAGCTTCGCTTGCTACCTAGCACAGCTATTCTCCTAGTCCAGGTCAACCTTGTCATTACCCCCAGCATGCATTGCGTGCGTAAAAGATGGCGCCTTCCATAGGTCAAAACATGTACTAAATATTATTGATTTTTAAATCAATGGCAATGACATATGTGTTTCTAATAACGTATTTTAGTAAAAGACAACAATTGTGGTTTATTAGAGCATAAAAGTCTGAGGTTCCCTTTAAAGTCAGGCTCCACTATCTGGTCATTTGACCATAATATGTCATATGTGTGATGTGGAGCTTTTCAGAGCGATCGATCAGATTGGGCCGTGACTATCTGGAGGGAGGGGGACAAATAGGTCATTGATTTTGTATAAAAGCAGGTTTTGAGTGTTTGTGTTTCAGGTAACCAGTATTGACTGGCAGCCTAGCAGCATATTGACCCGCAGTCTGGGCTCATTAAGAGGAACAATGCCTCTGAGGCAATCTATTGGTGGAAGAGAGGCTCCCCTCCTAATGCACAACCCCTCATCTGCCTTTCTAATGAGGCCCAAAGATTCTGTGGAGTGGCTGCGACGGGAGCCCCGAGAGGCACCTGTCTTTTTATTGACAAGACCTTAGCTACACTTGCCCCCTGTCCAGAGATGGCCAATTCATCCTGATAATGCCCTGACTACTCATCTCACTGCTGTGTGCCATGAGACCTACTGATCCTATCCCATGGTATCAGCACATAATGACAGCGTGGGATCAAACTGGGGCCAGGTCATTAGGGGGTGTTATCGAAAATCTATGGCACCTCTGTGTTCCACACACCTCAGCTGAGATTTTTTTAAAGGCTTCTTGCCAGGATTGGGCTAGTGTATTGGGGAGACCTAAATTACTATTGCTTTCAATTTAGGCTCCCAGGAATCGAGCCATGTATCGCTTAGATGGGTAGCATCTGTCAGCAGACAGCTTCACTTTACCACTATGTGCTTCTGGTCCTAATCATCTAGTCAGCAACAGGCACTTAACCTCTATACTTGTTACTGCTTACTGATTTTTCCTGTAACCATTATTTACCAAGCGAGCTTTGGTGGAGAAAAAAGACACACCTAGGGCTGCCTCAATCACCGTCCTGTGCTATATCCATTTTACAGTGGAACAGCCCCTCTGGAGATGAAAAGCTCCATCAATTTCACTCATTGTCTGGCAAGGTCAATTTATTTCAGCACACAGTCCATCATCAGATAGGAATCAATTCACACGTTGGCTAGGATGTCCAAACCCAGAGGGGATGCAGCGTTGGGCAGATGTTGGCTCTTTCCATGGCCATTTTTGTTCTTTTTTTCAGCTGTAGATCTTCTACACCGTCTTCTACCGCTTCCCTTTTTAAATGTTTCATTGTTTCAATGTTTCATTCACTGTCATTCAGTTTTTATTTTTTTAACAATACCAATAATACATTTGTGGAATACTTGATGGGGCCCACACTCACCAGACTTTGACAAGCGGTTCCTGGATAAATTGTCTTTAAATTGTGTAGGTTGTACGGGGGGCAAGTTAGTGTTGCGTGAGGATAAGCGAAGGTGGGTTTTTTTTTGTTTGTTTGGTTTTTTTTGTAGGGCTGCAGCTATGGAATATTTTAGTAATGGATTATTCCACTGAAAATTCTATCGATTAATCGAGTAATCGGATTAATTTAAAAAAAAAATTTTTTTTAGGTCAAATGCAATTACAAATATACATGAGAAAACAATTTACCTAATATTGAACCATTTTTAGACAATGTCTTTTAGATGTACATTGTTGAAAACAGCCAACAGTTGCATCTCAGATATGACTCAAAAAACGTAGTATAGATTATATATCTTATTTCTTACCTAAATATGTCATTACGCTTGATAACACTCATTACTTAAAAGTTAGGTGTTCATTTTTGTCAAGCTATTTTGATTTTGAGTTTTTGTAGTGTTCAAAATAAATGTATGATACCTGCTGTATTGAAGCACATTAGCCACCAGTGCTACTTAGTATTTTATCCATCAATGACTAACGAGCTAAAATTGACAGTTAGCTTTTTTATGTTTTTATTTTAGACGCTCTTCATTCTACAGCGCTGTGTTTTTACTGATTAAACAAAGCCTGTATGAAAGCCAATTTAACCACGCATAGACAGTAGTCATACTTAATAGAAACCTAGCCCTCTGCAGGGCTAATGTTACGTTAGCAAGGTACAGTAACGGTAATCTAATTTATTTGCGCTACGTTAACTTAATTTTACTTTGTCCCGAGTATCGCGCCTCCGCTCTCGGGTAATCGGGGTGCCTTCGGTGGAGCGTGGGCTAGGCTGGGGTGTCACGTGGTGGCGCCTGGCCTGGGTTTCAGGGGTGGTAATTGGTCACGGGGTCCAGCCGGGGCCCAGCAGTGGTAATGTTATGCAAGCGCTGTCTTACAATGAATACATGAAATAGTGTTCGCCTTGGTCTCCAGCTTGAAATGCTCCCACTTTTTTTACATTTTCTGCCTTTTCTTGGTGCCTTTCTCTTCGCTTTCGTCGGCTTCTTCGTCATTACCTCTATATTCATGTATATTTGAAATCAAATGTATCCGCCGCCTCTCTCTTTTTCCTGTACGCACGTGATGTCAGCGCATTGTGCCTCATTAAAAGTAGTCCGGGCAAAACGTCATGCTAAGAGCTGTCAAAATTAAATGATTCCTCGAGGCAGAGAAAATTCCTCGATCAATTTTTAAAATCGAGTTGCTGGTATTATTCGAATAATCGTTTCAGCTCTAATTTTTCTAAACACAATATTCCTCCTACAATCTCAATTAGCAGGATGTGTGGTGACAGTGGTTAAGCATTATTTTATTGTCCCACTGATCATCTGCATTTTTGGCAGAGACCTCAATGCTTTTGGTTTGGGATTGAATTTTCATGGTCGCAAATACCTTCAAAAAGCTTTTGGCACAAAGCTCAAATTCAACTGACAGCGGAACAGGCCTAAGGAGCTTTTGTGGAGCACAATGGCAGCTAATAATACAATGCCAAGCTAATAAGATGGGCAGTAAATGAATGGTTCAGACCAAGCTCTTTTTCACTCCTGCTCACACACTCTCAGTAGATGAAAGCCTCCTGTACCGCAACGTAGTGGATCTCAGACAGCCTCCAATGCATTAGTTCCAATAGATGGTTGTTATGAACCACAGATTGCTAATAAAATCGCATTAGGATCATACCAGCCTCTTCTGGGCTTGGTGAAAAGGGAAACTGGTGGCACAGCTCTTGCATTAAAGCCCATGTCGTTGCAGGGGTTCAAAATTCCTGATAAAACCCATGCTAAAGGACTTAACAATATCTCAACTGGGAACCAAGAGAGTGGGCACCAAGTCAAGAGCCTTAGAAGCAGTTTCCTGTCACAACACTCTCATTGATCAGGCCACCTAAAAAGGCCAACAGTGTACAGCGACATTCCCACCTTTTTTTAGACCTCATTGTCAACATCAAGGCAGCTGAAAGAAACCAGACCAGTCAGCAGTTTAAGAGTGGACTTGGAAGGAGCCAAATGGTGTGAATTTCTAACCCGGCTAAGTGGTGACAAAGTATTGCGACTGTCTAATGTCTTTGCACCTTTGGAACCGTGACAAATATGCTGGTGGTCTCACATCACTGCAATGGCTGATTGAGGATAAGGGAAATCTCAGTGGCTTACTAAAAAACGGAGGGTTTAGGGGTGAGGAAAACTAGGAGGTCCTTTTTTCTTTATGCTGTAATTAACTCATGAGGATTTTCCTACTTTTGGTGTAACCTTACTCTCTCCCACACTTATAATATCCTGTAAAATATACTGAATAATATGTAATTGACAATCATCTCTCCTGGTGGCATGATTTGGGAATGAAGACATACAGGTATATATAATGTTCATGTTGAAGGGTGCCCTTATATGCTTGTTCAGGCTGCTGAATAATGGCAACATGTGCAAACCAAACTGACTTTTATTTCAGTATGGTTCTTGCAGAACTCGATCAGTGTCATAACGTTCACTGGTTATATGCCATAAGTAGTCTTTACAGTATTAAAAATTGTTCCAAGCTTCAGAGTGAAAATGATTCTCACAATGTTTGCTGATGTGGCTACGTGACATACAGTGGGGCGAATAAGTATTTAGTCAACCACCAATTGTGCAAGTTCTCCTACATGAAAAGATTAGACACGCCTGTAATTGTCAACATGGGTAAACCTTAACCATGAGAGACGGAATGTGGGAAGAAAAAAAAAACTGAAAATCACATTGTTTGATTTTTAAAGAATATTTTTCCAAATTAGTGGAAAATAATGATTTGGTCACCTACAAACAAGCAAGATTTCTGACTGTCAAAGAGGTCTAACTTCTTCTAACGAGGTCTAACGAGGCTCCACTCGTTACCTGTATTAATGGCACCTGTTTTAACTCATTATCGGTATAAAAGATACCTGTCCACAATCTCAGTCTGTCACACTCCAAACTCCACTATGGCCAAGACCAAAGAGCTGTCGAAGGACACCAGAGACAAAATTGTAGACCTGACCCAGGCTGCGAAGACTGAATCTGCAATAGGTAAAACGCTTGGTGTAAAAAAATCAACTGTGAGAACAATTATTAGAAAATGGAAGACATACAAGACCACTGATAATTTCCCTCGATCTGGGGCTCCATGCAAGATTTCAACCCGTGGCATCAAAATGATAACAAGAACGGTGAGCAAAAATCCCAGAACCACACGGAGGACCTAGTGAATGACCTACAGAGAGCTAGGAGCACAGTAACAAAGGCTACTGTCAGTAACACAATGCGCCGCCAGGGTCTTAAATCCTGCACTGCCAGACGTGTCCCCCTGCTGAAGAAAGTACACGTCCAGGCCTGTCTGCGGTTCGCTAGAGAGCATTTGGATGAGCCAGAAGAGGACTGGGAGAAATTGTTATGGTCAGATGAAACCAAAATAGAACTTTTTAGTAGAAACACAGGTTCTCGTGTTTGGAGGAGAAAGAATACTGAATTGCATCCGAAGAACACCATACCTACTGTGAAGCATAGGGGTGGAAACATCATGCTTTGGGGCTGTTTTTCTGCAAAGGGACCAGGACGACTGATCTGTGTAAAGGAAAGAATGAATGGGGCAATGTATCGAGAGATTTTGAGTGAAAATCTCCTTCCATCAGCAAGGGCATTGAAGATGAGACGTGGCTGGGTGGAGGGAGTTGAAAGTCCGTGTTGCCCGACGACAGCCCCAAAACATCACTGCTCTAGAGGAGATCTGCATGGAGGAATGGGCCAAAATACCAGCAACAGTGTGTGAAAAGCTTGTGAAGAGTTACAGAAAATGTTTGGCCTCCATTATTGCCAACAGAGGGTACATAACAAAGTATTGAGATGAACTTTTGGTATTGACCAAATACTTATTTTCCACCATTATTTGCAAATAAATTCTTGAAAAATCAAACAATGTGATTCTCTGTTTTTTTCCACATTCTGTCTCTCATGGTTGAGGTTTACCCATGTTGACAATGACAGGCCTCTCTAATATTTTCAAGTGGAAGAACTTGTACAATTAGTGGTTGACTAAATACTTATTTGCCCCACTGTATAATCAAGGCGACATGTTTGCATCAATGTCTGAAGGTCAAGGATTCCCTTTCAAATGCGCTGGTATTAAATTGCACATATATTTTAATTACACAATAAAAAATAACACTGTATTTCATATTATGCCATATTAACACTGATTTAGAGCTCAAATCCAAAATGTGTTGTCAGGCTCATATTTGAACAAGACCACCAGTGCCGGTTTTAGGGGTGGGGCCACTGGGTAACTTGCCCCACCTCTAATTTGAATGGCCCCTGAAGTGCCCTGCTCCCATTTTAGCACGAAGCATTGTATCACTAAATCCTTCTTGTTTGAAGTGAGAATGATAGAGCGTGTTGTTTCTAAGTAGGCCTGAACACTATATATCGTTTGAACATCGTCAACACGTTGTGCTGATGCGCAACATTCGCATCGCAAGGACGTGCAATAATTTTTTTTTTTTTTTTTATAACACGCAAACTTGTTTTTCTGGTTCATGCTCATAAAGTGCCACATATATAAGCTACTTATATAAAAGTATAGATAAGCACAAATTTTGATGCCGTGCAAGGCAATTTTTCACACAAATTGATGGGATGCTGCTTTTGTTTTTTACACAACGTTTTGTGTGAGTTACACTCGTGGAACCATTCAGAACAGTTTAGCAAAGATGAATGGCAATTTATTCCGATTAAGAAAAACATTATCTCTTTTCTCAGTAAACAATTACACGAGTCCAAGAACTCACACACCAAACGTGCTTAGATGACAGACAATAATATATGCAGATATTTTCGTGTTGGCGATATTAATAAATGATTAATTAAGGTGCCTATGGCGGGACAAAAAAAAGTCTTATAAAGCATTATTATGTGAATTAGGATCATATTTTGAGACAATTGGACCATGTACAACAATTTGGCAAAGCGCAGATGATGAGAAATTAGTCTTTTAATTTGCCGTTTAGTAACGCCTGTCATTATAGCGCTCTAGCGTCCCTAGCTGAAGGATAGCTCATCATAGCACTGAAACCGCATTAGTTAAAGTAACTAATGACTTGTTACTTGCCGCTGACGTTGGATTAGTCTCGATCCTGGTTCTGTTGGACCTGAGCGCAGCCTTTGACACAATCGACCATAATATCTTATTCCAGAGATTAGAATGTGACATAGGCATTAGAGGAGCAGCCCTCTGCTGGTTTAAATCATATTTATCTAATAGGTACCAGTTTGTCAATGTAAACCAACAATCATCATCGTACTCTAAAGTTAGTTATGGTGTGCCGCAAGGATCTGTCCTCGGGCCCATCTTGTTTACGCTGTATATGCTTCCTCTAGGTAATATCATCAGAAAACATAGCATTAACTTTCATTGTTACGCTGACGACACACAACTGTATTTATCAATTAAACCTGAGCAGGTCAGGCAAGTAGAAAAACTAAGCGCCTGCGTCCGAGATATAAATACCTGGATGAGCACTAACTATCTTCTGCTTAACCCTGAAAAGACAGAAGTCCTTATAATAGGCCCGAAAAGTGTTAGAGACTCTTTAGCTGCCCAGATAGTCACTCTGGACAATGTAAGTGTAGCCTCCAGCACCACAGTTAAAAACCTAGGAGTTTTATTTGACCCTGACTTATCGTTTAAAGCACACATTAAACAAACCTGTAGAACGGCTTTCTTTCACCTGCGCAACATCGCCAAAATTAGAAATATTTGATCTAAAAGCGATGCAGAAAAATTAATTCACGCGTTCGTTACATCGAGATTGGATTACTGTAACTCCCTACTTGCAGCTTGTCCTAAAAGCTCTCTAAAAGGTCTTCAGCTAGTCCAAAACGCAGCAGCAAGACTTTTAACAGGAACCAATAGAAGAGAGCAAATCACCCCTGTGCTCCAGGCACTTCACTGGCTTCCAGTCGAGTTTAGAATTAAATTTAAAATACTTCTTCTTACATTTAAGACCATTAATGGGTTGGGGCCACCTTATCTCACCGATGCTCTGGTTCCATACCGCCCCAACAGAACACTCCGATCTCAGAATGCAGGTCTACTGGTAGTTCCCAGGGTTCATAAAAGTACTGTCGGAGCTAGAGCCTTTAGCCACCAAGCCCCTGTTTTATGGAATCAGCTTCCAGCTAGTATTAAAGAAGCCGAGACAGTCTGCACATTTAAGATTAGATTAAAAACGTTCCTATTCGACAAAGCTTATGGTTAGGCTAGTTGAAGTCAGAGTAGACTCACAGTTTAGTCTAAGCTGCACTAGAAGCTATAATGCTGGGGGAGGTACAGCCGCTGAGTTCTATCTCCTTTTCTTACTCTACCTACCACTTGTCTTACTTTATTTCTATTTTCCAATGTTAATATCTAGTTGTGTAGTTTCTTCATCACTAGTCACCCGGTGTCCCCTTTCCCCCCTCCCCTCTGGGGAGGGGCTATTTTTCAGCTGCAGCCTCCTGACTGTCCGGACCCCTGGCTGGATAGACGTCCTCGCTGCTACCCCCGTCACATCTGACTAGAGGGACTTCTTCTTGCACCTTCACTCCACTGTATTTTTACGGACTATAATTTCGTTTGCTAATTCCCATTAGCCGTTCTGGGGTTCCTGTCTATCCGTCCTGGGAGTGGATCTCTCCTGACTGTGGTACTCCCCAAGGTTTCTCATTTTTCTCCCAATTGACTCTGGAGTTTTTGGAGTTTTTCCTTGCCGGCATGGAGGGTCTTAAGGATAGGGGATACCCAGGACTTGAACTGCATCTATTCATCTTTGTTGCTTCATTTCTAATTGTGTATCATATTGCCTCTGTAAAGCCCTTTGAGACTTCTGTTGTGATTGAGGGCTATACAAATAAAATTGAATTGAATTGAATTGAATTGATGACGTCGGCAAGGTCACAATTTCAGCTGATCTAGAATTCAGCCCATTGAGAGGGAAGATTCAGAACGAGGAAAAAAACGACACAGAGCAGCAAACTGTCATCATTGTTTCAGTCTCTCTAACTTAATATTTTTACAGGATATTTCTTTTATTTAAGTATTTTTCTCCAATTGTTAAATAAATGGTATGGTCATGACAAATAAGTCTTGCTAAATGGAATATGAAATATTAAAAATGCATTTATCCAGTACAACATGGCAAAATTACTCCATAATGGTCAAAACTTCTTGCACCTCCCAAAGGATATTTTATGCTAAATCAAGTTATTCCGTCTTTTTTCTTTTCCCTCCCCCTGCTTCGGAGAGCATAAACAAACCAGGAGGAGTGACAGCTAGCCGACATGCTAACCCGAACCAAGCGGTGTTTCCAGGTCTTAGTCTCGCCTTTCGAAGCCAAAAATCACACAAAACGACCCCGGATCATATCGCATGGCGGCGGGGTTGTCGATTGTCTTCGCCGATCGGCAACCCCCCGGCGCCAAGCAAGTGACAGCTCGTCGTTCCCCTGCTACGGGCAGAAGAGCTTGTTTGCTCCCAAAGCTGTTGTGGCTGTGAATAAGCCCTGTTTTACATTCAGTTGGACTCTCAATGTTATCCACAGGTGCTAAATAAACAAGTAACACCATAATCATATATTTTCAGCACGAATATGGCGTAAATTAATGCTTAACTACACGGCGAAGACATAAACAGTTAGAGAGCGGCGTGCAGTGGTTGTGTGCAGCTAACATGGCAGGATGTGTCTGAGAACTTTTCTGCATGTCCGTCCAGATCAAACTTAAATAAATGTTCCTTTATTTAAAGAAAGTTTGTAGTGTTTACTCTGTAATCTCTGTAATCACTGTATTCGCGGCCATTTTTAACACAAATTTGCCATTTCTGATGGGGTGAAAAATTTGACAGAACACCAGGCACACGAAGAGGGCAATAAGCCAAGAATAGCACTCTCCCGGCGGGCAAGCGAAAAGGACTGAGAGGGGATTTGCGACAAGCCGCCGGTCGTCAGCCAAGTGGCATTCTCGGTGGACAAGGAGCATTGTCAGCCGCAAAATGCAAGCCACCTCCGTATTAAAACGTGTGCCATGATCCCAGTATTTGACATAATACAAAACACGATGTTTACTCACTTCCTTGTAAGTCCCACAGTTATCGGACTTGTTTTGGCCAATCTCGTGGTGGGGGATTTTCAAACCCAAAAAGGCTCACATGCCTCTCCCTGGTGCAGCAACCAAACCCTGCAGCAAATTTGGCTGGCGTGATGTGACAAATAAACAAATTAAACCGCAACCTCAGCTGAATCCGCAGTCTATCTGCATGCTATAAAGCAATGCTGTATTGTGAGATGCCCGACCCGGGTGACGTCACATTCGCATTCCTGCTCAGAACAGGAAGTTATTCATTTTCATGGCACGGGATTAAAAAAATTGAATAAATAAAACCACTCACACGCACATCGAAGTGGTCCATTTTATTCAGGAGCATAAAATACCGCGTGAAATATGAAATAAACATGCTTTTTTCTTTCATAGGCACTTTAAAGTTAAGGCTGTACTATCAATTTTCATTTGTTTATATAAGCATCAGATTGAAAGTTGAAATTCCAAGCAATTTTAGGTAATTTTATTTAATTACAGTACATTTAAAAAAATATATTAACAGCTGACATTTCTGGTTTTTTTTAATTTATTTATTTAAATTGAAAATTGAACAAATGATATGCAGATGAATGTTGTGCAAGCCATTTCGCAAGCTATTTCAACACATGCACCGTGTGACATGAGAAGTCATTCGGTGTATATCCTCTTATTCTGATTATTATTCCATTTATTTTATTTCCTTACTTTACACATATAGGAGTTTTTTTCTCAATGTATATTAATTATTGTAATGTGGGTATAACTCATTATAGCAGTCGAGTGTCTGTTTTAGATACATTCTTATCATCACATTTGTAAACATACACACGAAAATACCAAAGGTGGCTATAATAAGATGGTAAAGGTCAAGAGGATCCTGACTGGCTGCTCAGCATTCCATTCCAGGCTTGGACTAGCTCCCAAGATCCTTTGGAAATGTGTCTGACAGCGAACATGCTTTGAAAGGCTTATCTCCTATCGGAGCTACGTTCCATGCACTGAGATAACAATCCCCATCTTATCTTGTTGTGTTCGTTAATGTCACAGCTTTAGGGGCTTGTTCTTTCACTTGCAATGGCAGCTTGCGAAGCGGTTTGTTTGCAGATTAGTCAAAACCAGCCTCGGGAGATCTTGAATTTATTCAAAATTCCTGGCTTGATATTTTGTTTGGTTTGCATACTGTATTGCATGCTTCAAACGAAGTATTACCATACTCCGGTTGGTATGTATCATTGTGCACGGTGAAGTCTCCACTAGTTCTTAAAATCAGACCAGCCTGTTGTATGAGCCAAAACAATAACATGCATAACAACAACCTGAGGCAAACTGTGTTCTGGTGGAGCACTGTTAATTTGTTGCTGTTTAACACAGAATGTTAATCAGTGTTTCATTCCGGAAACGTTTTTTTCCAACTAATCAAATCAAGGAAACATCCTGGCAGGAACGTGCAGTTAGCGTGTCAGCATTTGTGATCGTCCCTTCGCGACACATGAAACCAGGCAGAGTTCCATAGACTTGAGCCATCTGGCTATCTAGCACAACCCTTGGCTACACAGTGGCTCTCTCAGCGATTGATTAGGGTTGTTGAAGGCCAGCTATTTAACACATCAGAACAACAAGCACTGCTATCAAGCTGGCTCTTCTCAGGGCTCGTTTCTGAGTTGCCCAAGAATGTCTCTTATCTCCTCCCTTCTGCCTGTTGGTTTAGGCAGTAAGGCATATGTGCCATTTCCCATACATACACCATTTTGCTGTTTCTTTCAAATGTGGCTGAGGGCTGTTTGTACAGAGGTGGGTAGAGTAGCCAAAACTAGAGATGTCCCGATCGATCGGCATCTCGATGATCATTTTCAAAGTATCGGAATCGGCAAAAAAATATCGGCCATGCCTTTTTTTAATTTTTTTTTTTTTTTTTCAATCAAATCGTTTTCTAATTG
Source organism: Corythoichthys intestinalis (assembly GCF_030265065.1). Classification (NCBI taxonomy): domain Eukaryota; kingdom Metazoa; phylum Chordata; class Actinopteri; order Syngnathiformes; family Syngnathidae; genus Corythoichthys; species Corythoichthys intestinalis. The sequence continues at coordinate 35,752,742 of NC_080397.1, forward strand.
TATTTAACATTACAGACATAATATGTTACACTCATCCAGAGTCTTTAGTTTAGGCTTAAGGTAGGGTTATCAAATTTATCCCAATAATGGCACTAATTAATTTTTTAAAAAATGTTTCACGTTAAAATATTTAATGCAATTAATGCATGCGCTGCACGACCCACTCACGCATTGTCGCGCTCAATCTGTAATGGCGTCGTTTTACCAATATAGAGAGATAAAAGGCAGTGTAAATTGAGTAGAGTAAATTTTGGCAGCCTTTACAGCCTTCTTTTAATTGGCTAAAGCCTTACAATCCCTCTCCCTACGATTAGACATATCATGGGAAGCAATGTGGGGAAGCAAGGTAGCAATTGATCTTTTTCTTAACACCTTAAGTTATTTCCCAACGCAGAGAAGATATATCAATTGGTAGCACTACGCACAATCATGGTTCCACTTCCCATCATGCATTTGGGTTGAATGGCTGCAGTATCATTTACTGAAAGCTCAACAAATACACTAGATGGCAATATTTAGTCACAATATACAAAGTCACATATCTTTCTATCCGTGGATCCCTCTCACAGAAAGAATGTTAATAATGTAAATGCCATCTTGAGGATTTATTGTCATAATAAACAAATACAGTACTTATGTACTGTATGTTAAATGTATATATTCGTCCGAGTTTTATTCATTTTTTTCTTAAAGCATTGCCAAAATGTATATGATCAGGAAAAATTATCAGGAATGATTGGAATTGAATCGGGAGCAAAAAAAAAAGCAATCGGATCGGGAAATATCGGGATCGGCAGATACTCAAACTAAAACGATCGGATCGGGAGCAAAAAAACATGATCGGAACAACTCTAGCCAAAACTTTTACTCAAGTAAGAGTAGCGTTACTTCAAAATAATATTACACAAGTAAAAGTAGTCATCCAAAAAAATGTACTCAAGTACAAGTAAAAAAGTATTTGGTGAAAAGATTTTTTTTTTTTTTAACAATGGATTTTTTTTTCAGCACAAAGTTATCTTTATGAACAGTTGTTATAATGATACTGTACAGTAGCCATTACATAACCACATTTAGCCCAAAAAAAAGAAAAAAAAAAGTTCAGATGAGAAAAAAAAATGAAAGGAATATTTATATTAATTTATTTTGAAAAGGATATTCAAGTAATGAGTTACATTCTGAGTAACATTTGCGTTTTTTATTTTTATTTTTTTAACAATGGATTTTTTTTTTCAGCACAAAGTTATCTTTATGAACAGTTGTTATAATGATACTGTACAATAGCCATTACATAACCACCTTTAGCCCAACAACAAAAAAAAGAAGAAAAAAAAAAAAAAGAGTTCCGATGAGAGGGAAAAAAATGACAGGAATGAAGCATTATTCGTCCAAAGAGCATGAGAGCCCTCTGGTGAAGAAAATAGTTCCTAGTTTGAATATTCATAAGTTCCTTAATACCGTATTGGCCTAAATATAAGACGGCCCTGATTATAAGACCACCCCCTCTTTTAAGTTTGAAAAAAGACTTTTTGAACACCAAATTAATTTTTATACAGAAAATAATTACAGTACATCCGAAACAAATGATTATAACAATATATTTGTGAGGAAAAGCATGTTATTTTGCCTCATACAAATCTTAATATCTGAACTTTTAAATATGTAAACTAAAGTGCAATGACATTCCTAAATGAATGGCTTTTGGTTTTAATGTAACCAGAAATAAACCAATCTATTGTGATAAAACAACAAAATTGCAATAACGGCATTAACCATCAAAGTGAAGTCTAGCTGTAACTTTAGTCTTGAAAGAAATCTGAATAAGTAAAAACATTGCAATAAAAAAATGCAAACTGGTTGAACTTGAGAGAGGCTGAGATCTGTCATGACAGAACATCGCTTCAATGATATCTGGCGCCATCTAGCGTCGTGAATGGGGAGAGTAGTTGAGATCTGTCATGACAGAACATCGCTTCAATGATATCTGGCGTCATCTAGCGTCGTGAATGAGTATAATGTCTAGACAGGGAATATAAGACGACCCCCTCTTTTTTAGTCCTATTTCAATGCAAAAAACACCGTCTGTTATTCAGGCCAATACGGGAATTACTATTATGAAATAAAAGGATCATAACTCCGGTTTTCCGTAGTCAATCGGTGCCAAGTAAAAACTGGGAGAGAGGTTAAAATTTGCGCTTTCGAGTTATGTTGAGAGCAGTGCTCTATGTCAAATACTTCATTTTTTACAGTGCTTTAAAGATGCCACATGACTGAACAGGCTGTCATGATCATAGAATGAAAAGCTTGGATTTGATTGGTATAATGGAGTCATGTGATCATAGTTGCGACGTCTCATTGGTGAAATTGGTATTGCTACTCTTGGCATCGCTGGCAAAAAAAAAAAAAAAATCTATTATGTAAAATAAAGAGGAAAAATGTAACAACTTGTGTAGCCCAAAGTAGTGGAGTAAGAGTAGCGTTTTTTTTTTTTTCACAAATCCACTCAAGTAAAAGTAAAAAGTATGGCTAAGTAAAACTACACTTAGGAGTATATTTTTATCAAAAAGTTACTCAAGTAAAGGTAACGGAGTACATGTAATGCGTTACTAGTACCCACATCAATGTTTATATGATACTATATTCAACTAAAAACGACAAAACTCTTTATAACCACAATAGCGTCTTGGAGTCGGAAAATGTTAAGTGATAAATGACAATTTTATTGTTTCTGTGAGTAAGCCCTGAAAATGTTGGTTTTTCAAAACTGAGGAATACTGCATTTGAGCTGTTCTATGAAAAACAGATGCTTCTTACACAGTGTAAAAAAAAAAAAAAAAAAGATATGACGCCCCCTGGAGGTAATTTATGTAGCTTAATCTTTTTGTTTTTTTTTTCATTTTGACTTTAAGCTTTGCATCCTAAAGTGTGTTTCAGCAGTTTTGCAAGCAGACACATCATAAGCATTGTGAAAACAGCACGCACACACACGCACACATATGCATTTATAAAGTCACTCCACAGTCAGTCCTTTTTTAGAAGTTTTCACAATATTTACAGATATTGTATCGGCTGCTAACTGCATTATCCCTTGGTGGTAGCGCCAAATTTCCACAATCAAAATGATTGTGAGTGTGAGAAGTCCATCTTGTTTAGTAAAGGGTGGTTACTAAAAATGTTTGAAAGGCAAAAATCCCACATTACTTGTTTTGCCATTTTCCCATATTTTAAGGAGAAGCCCTGTAATTACTTTGGCAATTACATTTGGATGACAGTTGCAAATCTCATATTTCAATTTTCAACCCGAGTTTTTAATCGCGGCACGAATTTATAAAAAAATAAAAATTAAAAAAAACAATGTCAGAACAAGAAAGAAACGTGCTAATCATGTCCAATACTTGCTTATTGTATGTCAAAGCTGGAAAGTCACAATTGTTTTTCTCAAGGTATAATAGTGTTTCTTGGTACAATGAACCCCTTTTCAGTCCAACTGCTCAAACCATGTTAAGAGAGACCATTTTGATATTATTAACATAATAAAATGTTTGGGAAAAACACAAAGAAAAATATTAAAATTTTTCCAAACGTGTGCAAATCTTTCACTTCGATATGATGGAATAGATGTATTAAACATTATCCTTCCTTATTGAAGATCCGAATTCATTTTAACGGCATAAAAAAAGCAATTCTTCAACAACACCATCCCCTGTGTACCGACCAAATGTTTTACAGATGAAAATAAAACCTCTGTGCTCAGTATCATTAAATCCTTCACTCTCACCTGATTACATTCCTATTCATGCCTCTATTATTCTCCCATTATTGTTACTTCTGGTGAAACAGGCCAGATAATATGCATTCAATCAGTAGCTGCATAACCTGCACAATCCCCATCTCTGATTCTTTGTTGCCTTCAAATGCTTTTAAATGAAAAAGTATGAGTGCGGGGTAATTATAATTCTGGGGGTATTAGGAAATCAAATATCACAATAAATGTAATTTTATTTGCTTGTAATCTCGCTCAGCCAGGCTAATAGGCATTTTCAAAGGGCAAGCTCAGGGGGGTTTCAACAGCCCTTGTATAAATTGAATGGCTGCTCTGCTCTCTTGCACTGCGTGTTCTTTTGTCTTTGACATGCAGGCAAAGAGCTTGACAGTCTGGAAGACATGGGAGATTTGTCAGCCTCTGATCTCCGTACCTCTTTGACAAATGAACGCCTTTGGCAGGAATGCTCTTGGAACCTCTTTTCTGCCCTGCAATGGAATTCTGATAAGACTGCTGATTTCTTGGTAATGAAGTCACGGCTGAGGACCAAGCTGTAAACAAAAAGAGGGTAAACCTACACACATGCAGAAAAAAAATAGTGTAAACACCAGTTGAATTATTATTTTTAGCATCGATGAAGTAATAAAAATCTATTTTCTACACCATTCATCCTCAGGGTCAGGGGTTAGCTGGAGCCTATCTCAGCTGAATTGGGCGAGAGGGGGGTACACCTTGAACTGGACACCAGGAGATTGCAGGGCACATATAAGAGGTATGCTTAGAAAAAAATGAAGCCACCTGAATATAAAAATGAGCCGTACTTTTTAAAGATTTGTCAAATGATCAAGGATTTGATGTTGTAGTTTTTATTTTTAATGTTGTAAATCAGCCCAAAATGTTCTTAATGTGAACTAAAAGAAATTTCTGATCATAACCACAGTCTTTGGGGGGAGGAAAACTGTTTAAACAGAGATGAGATGTTGTGTCCAGTAACATGATTACTATTTAGGCTCCAGGAAGCGTAATCGTCACCTGGTGAAGACAAATGGGCATCCCATTAAACAAACAAACAAACAAACAAACAAAAAAAGACTGTATCATAAATAGGGCTTTTCGTTGACTTTATTCCTAATCACACAGGATTACTATTACCTGGAGACCTCTGGTGATCTGACCTTACCTCTCTCAAAGTAGGTGACGGCAATTCCCCTCAAACATCAGACGTCACCCACCGATAAACATGATGAAGCAGAGAAAGAAAAAGACATACCCTCCAATAAATAATATCAACATATGTAAAGTAATTGTCACACTATAAACTGCTACTTTTTCCACTCATTTTGAATCGTGCGGTTTATAGTCCAGTGCGGTTTATTTGTTGATTTATTTGTGATAGTGGGCAACACTTTATTTGACAGCGGCATCATAAGACCGTCATAATTATGACATGACACTGTAAAGGGTATTAATGAATGCTTACAACATATATCATTAAGTGTTATCTGGAAAATTTTGTCACTGAATCCATTTATGTCCAGCTCGCAGAGTTGGGTAGAGTAGCCAAAAATTTTACTCGAGTAAGAGTAGTGTTACTTCAAAATAATGTTACTCACATAAAAGTAAAAGTAAAATGTACTCAAGTACAAGTAAAAAAGTACTCAGTGAAAAGAATACTCAATTAGTAAGTAACATTGTGAGTAACTGCTTACATTTTTTTTCAATGGTATTTTTTTTCTGAGCACAAAGTTATCTATATTGACTATTGTTATAATGGTACTGTACAATAACCCATTACATAACCAGATTGAGCCAAAGAAATACAAAAAAAAAAAAAAAATCATTGAATTCTGACGAGAGAAAAAAAAATTACATAAATTAAGCATTTTTCCTCCAAAGAGCCTGACTGCCCTCTGGTGATGAAAATGGTTCCATGGTTGAATAGTTAAGAGTTTCTTCATAATTACTATTTTGACATTAAAAGTATCATATCTCCGGTTTTCCGTGCGCAATCGGTACGAAATAAAAAATAGGAGAGGTTAAAATCCATCTTTTTGAGTCATGTTGAGGGCAGCGCTCTATATCAAATACTTCATTTTTTACGGTGCTTTTATATATATATATATATATATATATATATATATATATATATATATATATACAGGGGTGCATATAAGTGGTCCGCATGCGCGCATGCGTACTGGACGTAGACAAACGCGTGGGCCCTCAACGGATTCCATACGCTTTTGCGTACCGATGGCTGACCACTGTATTTGCGGCGGACACGAGAAAATCACTTCTCAAAATGTCAAAGAGGCAGGCCCCACTGAGTACCGGTAATTATTTCCGTGTTCCCCCACCCCCGTCAAAAGACAGACAGACGAGAGAGACGTCACCGGAGCTACCGAAAAAAAGGACATTTGCTGAAAAGTGGCTGCAGGAGGTAGGTACCATGGCTAGAAGCAAATGATGCTTGCACGGAAATGTGGTACAAAATTTGCCGTGAGAATTCCAATGTCGCTAATAAAAGCAGCGCATTTTATGTAGTAGGGTCAAAGAATTTCAGCCATCCAAACTTTGAAAAGCACGAAAAAAACAGAGCATGTGGCACTTAAGCAAACTATCGATGTCAGACAGCACCCCACTCGCCCTGCACAGCGCTATGCACTGACAAACGTGTTTTTGCTCGCATTTCACAGAGCTAAACATGTACGTTCAATGAGCTCTTATGAGGAGGAGGGCATCCCACTTTTACAAAGGCTTGGAGTTAATGTGGGAGCCGCATAATGCCCTTTATTTTGAATTGGTGCTTTTATGTTTATTACTTTACATTTCACTTCGAAGTAATGGCAATTTTGTTGTGCCAGTTGATGTTAATCGAGCATTAATTGTTAATATAATTAATTAAAGGTAATTGGCTCTAAGTAAAGCTTGTCATAATTTTATCGCATCAGGCGGGTCGGCTCTCAAGCTCAATGAGGACCAAGTCACATCTCCAGGTCCTCCTCTGAGAACCAGGGCAAAAAAATTATGTGCACCCCTGTATATATATATATAATATAAATATATATATATTTTTTTTATGTTTAGACACCATATGATTGAAAAGGCTGGCATAAAGATAGAACGACAAGCTTGCGTCTGATTAGTATAATGGATTCATGTGATTATTGTTGTTACATTTCATTGGTGAAATCCGTAGTGCTACTCTTAGCATCTCTAGCAAAAAAATAAATAAATCTAATATGTAGAATAAAGAGGAAAAATGTAACGACTTTTGTGTAGTCCAAAGTAGCGGAGTAAGAGTAGCGTTTTTTCTTCACAAATGCACTCAAGTAAAAGTAAAAAGTATAGCTTAGTAAAACTACCTTTAGAAGTCAGCTCGGACCTTTTACATGCATTCAAAAGGGAGATCATTTGCCAGATAACACTAAATGACATCTGTCATAAGCATTCATTAATGCTCATGACAGTGTCATGTCATAATTATGATACGCTTATGACGCCACTGTCAAATAAAGTGTTACCGGTTAATATCTTTTGGTGTAGATATCCCATAATACAGTGAGGACCGCTGCGGCTTATAGTCCGGTGCGGCTTATCTATGAAAAATGTGTTTTCGTGTCAAATTTGGTGGGTGGCGGCTTATAGTCAGGTGCGCCTTCTAGTCCGAAAATTACGGTATGTCATAACCAGTGTTGAGAGTAACGCCGTTATAAATAACGCCGTTACGTAATGGCGTTATTTTTTTCAGTAACGGGGTAGTCTAACTAATTACTTTTTCCGCCGTTACAACGCCGTTACCGTTACTGACGGTCAAAAGCGGTGCGTTACTTACTCTGAATAAATTGAAGAAACTACCAGCCGTGTCGAGTCGATTGTCTGCTCTGTTGATTTGTCATCCAAGACTTGGGGTGCGTTCAGGTTCGAGAATAGCGTACGTACTTTTGACTCCAAGCTTTTTGTCTCTGCTCATTCAATTAGACAATGCTTTCCAAAGTTTGGTAACGTTTCTGTGTTTGCTACACCTGATGCTAGCTTCGTTCCCATCTCCCACTGTTAGCCAGCAATAATTCTGCTTCCATCTTGAGGACGGCAGACGCTTTGAAGGCGTCGTGAATGGTCGGGAAACGAGCCTACCTGAATGCGGCCCCTCGAGAGATGCGATGGAAGTGATTGTGAGTGGCTGAGGGTTAGAGTCATGTGTCGTGGTAAGCCAATCAGAGCCGGTGATTTCACAAGCAAACCGGAACAGCGCGTGCGGCAAACACACACACACGCAAAACCGATGCACAGGGTCGGGATGGCAGAGCATTCAGAAGAAAAATTGTCCTTGAAGAGGTGGAGATATAGACACTATTTCAAGTTTGTCGAAATTAAAGGAAAGAACCTGCATGTAATGTGTAATTTATGTCCCGGGGCAAAGCTTTTGTCGACATCTGTGGTAAGCAATTCAAATCTGCTGAAGCACCTAACAAGTTAACTACCTGTCTGTTCTTCTCTATTCCACTGACTCGAATACTGCTCAGAAAATTTCAAATTCTTTGACATACAACAAGTTCTTTTTAAAGTAACGGAAATAGTTACTTTCCTCGGTAACTAGTTACTTTTACTATAGAGTAATTCAGTTACTAACTCAGTTACTTTTTGGAAGAAGTAGTGAGTAATGTAACTAATTACTTTTTTAAAGTAACGTGCCCAACACTGGTCATAACATCTGTTAATCGTTCTACGAACGACAGTATGCCTGCTGCTACTCCTATGTATAAAGCACAAAAACATAAAAAGTAAAACAGGCACTGGACATGGGATACTTGCCATTTTGCAGATCATTTTTTGTATGCAATAATCTGATTTTGGTCCATATCATAATTGTCTCCAGAAAAACTGTCAAGACTTCAAATTAGAATTTGCACAGTACCCTCCCTTATCCATGACAGTTGTAGGAAACTGCACAAATGAACGCGGAAAGAAAAGAAACACAGGGGAGTCACACAATTACTATTACAAACATGTAGATTTGCACGGGACTAACATAATATTATCAGAGGATGTCTGTGTTTGGCAAATTATGGTAGGAATTTGAATTCTTACTTAATAAATCACAGACACAGCTCATTTGCCCGCGATTAAGATCTCAGCAATCCTCCATTATTATTACATTCTGATTCTGAAGTCCCCAGGTCTCCAGGTAATACTAATCCCATGCGAACAGGGCTTTTGTCTACATTTGTTTCATGTCATTTCATGTCTTCCTGTGTCCCAAGGTCATATCTTGTCTGCTCCTTTGTTTTTTTGTCTCCACCTGTTCTCATCATCCGTGCTCCTTCTGTAAACCAATGAGCTCCCTGCACGCACCTGTGTCCATGCTTTAGTGATGGTCACACTGCATAATGTTACAGTGACTTGAAAATAAAATTACATTTTTTTTTTTTATTGTCATGCAATTGCTTTTTATTGTTAGTCGAGGATGGTGTTTGTTGGACTGCTAATGTTATTTTCAAGTAGTACTGTTCATTAGTTAGTATTAAATTATTATTTAATATTATTTAGCTTTAAAATCAAATTTCTTGGGAGTGAGTGAGGGGCAGGCAGGGTTCAGTCCTAGTGTCAACATTCAAGTATATCTGTAAAATATCCCCAAAGAGTAAAAGATAAATCATCCCTGAGTAGTTTGTATGTGTATCGAATCTGGCATTATACATTCCAGTCAGAGAAGTCTCAGAACCACATTGCACACAAATGCAACATTTCAAGCATCAAGAGTAATAGGAAGAACAAGCACTACCCCTTGTGGACCACTTGGCCCAATGCAGCGTGGGTAAATGGCACCACCAGATGCTTCTGGGCCCCTCCTGATAAGTTAACCTTGTGATAACAAGCTAATGCCTGATTAATGTTGCGGTAATTAGACACAGCTTTTCACACTCAGTTAAGAGGACACCCTTCAGCAATTAGCCTGAACTAGAAAAAGATCATTCCGGAAAGCTCAGCGGAATGATGTTCCCGGCTTGCCTCCGTTTCCACTTGGTGACATTAAGGTTTATTTTCTCATTATTCCATCTAATTGCCTATTTGATGTTCTTTTCAGCTGCCATTCGCAATCTTTGATCCAATTAGGAAATGCTGATTGACAGTTTGGGTGTGGGATTCCAGACGTGGCATTCAATTTGCAGCCGTGACCTTATCAGAGGATGTATAATGGTTTTACTGCTCGGTGCTGAATACCAAGTGGAAATATAATAATTTCCCTTAAGAATACATTCTGCATGAATGGCACATCTTCATGTATATAGGGGAGAGTGTAAAAATGTGAGAAAGCTCAATACGTGTGCATGCCTATCTGACATAATGAGCAAGACCCTCTTAACACACAGTCGATAAAGCAACTTTACTTACTTCTACAGACAGGTGTCACAAAGCACTTTGCATGTGTGTGTTCATACTCACTCACACATCAATAGGCTGCCACCACAATGCAAGGCTAGATCCACTGGGTTGAAGTGTTTGGCCCAAGAACACAACAACGTGCTCAGTGCAGGGAATCGAAGCCTCAACCTCTGGTTTAGGGGCAACTACTCTACCACTGAGCCACACCTCCTATCTATCTATCTATCTATCTATCTATCTATCTATCTATCTGTCTATCTGTCTATCTGTCTGTCTGTCTGTCTGTCTGTCTGTCTGTCTGTCTGTCTGTCTGTCTGTCTGTCTGTCTGTCTGTCTGTCTGTCTGTCTGTCTGTCTGTCTGTCTGTCTCTCTGTCCGTCCGTCCGTCCGTCCATCCATCCATCCATCCATCCACTCCACAGAACAGGGATTTCGACGTAATTAGTCCTGCAGTAAAGAACTGCTTACTTCTGATAACAAATTGTTTTGTTTTTTTTTTTAAAACAAATATCATCTTACCTTGAACTTCATTATAAAATACATCCTTCCAACATTTCTTATAAACAGCAACAGCTTTAACCAGTTATGTATTTTACATTGTTTAGATTTGGTTGCTGCACATGAAAGAACACAGCTTTTACATCTAACACCTTTAGTCATGGTGTGAGAAATACAGTAAGTCAATAATTCTAAACATTATTGATGATAGGGTTATTTAAGTAGTATAAGTCAATACAGATTTATTTTGCATTGATCATTTAGCCTATCAGTTAATTAGGTTCCTATTCATGAGAAATGTATCGCTGACCCCCGTTCTCCCAATCTGTTTGGTCTTATTAAGGTCCCGTCCCCAGCATTAAGTGTACATGCAGGTTATGCTGTTATATCGTCCCTACCAATGTTGAGACCAAACCTACACCCTTGATACATAAATAGATACATACATTGATACATAGATACATAGACACATACATACATACACACACACATACATACATACATACATACATACATACATACAATGGGGCAAATAAGTATTTAGTCAACCACTAATTGTGCAAGATCTCCCACTTGAAAATATTAGAGAGGCCTGTAATTGTCAACATGGGTAAACCTCAACCATGAGAGGCAGAATGTGGAGAGAAAAAAAACAGAAAATCACATTGTTTGACTTTTAAAGAATTTATTTGCAAATCATGGTGGAAAACAAGTATTTGGTCAGTACCAATACCAAACATTTTCTGTACCTCTTCACAAGCTTTTCACACACTGTTGCTGGTATTTTGGCCCATTCCTCCATGCAGATCTCCTCTAGAGCAGTAATGTTTTGGGGCTGTCGTTGGGCAACACAGCCTTTACACTCCCTCCACAGATTTTCTATGGGGTTGAGATCTTGAGACTGGCTAGGCCACTCCAGGACCTTGAAATGCTTCTAACGAAGCCACTCCTTTGTTGCCCTGGCTGTGTGTTTGGGATCATTGTCATGCTGAAAGACCCAGCCACAGCTCATCTTCAATGCCCTTGCTGATGGAAGGAGATTTTACTTCAAAATATCTCGATACATGGCCCCATTCATTCTTTCCTTTACACAGATCAGTCGTCCTGGTCCCTTTGCAGAAAAACAGCCCCAAAGCATGATGTTTCCACCCCCATGCTTCACAGTGGGTATGGTGTTCTTTGGATGCAATTCAGTATTCTTTCTCCTCCAAACACGAGAACCTGTGTTTCTACTAAAAAGTACTATTTTGGTTTCATCTGACCTTAACACATTCTCCCAGTCCCCTTCTGGATCATCTAAATGCTCTCTAGCAAACCACAGACGGGCCTGGACATGTACTGGCTTCAGCAGGGGGACACTTCTGGCAGTGCAGGATTTGAGTCCCTGGCGGTGCATTGTGTTACTGGTAGTAGCCTTTGTTACTGTGGTCCCAGCTCTCTGTAGGTCATTCACTAGGTCCCCCATTGTGGTTCTGGGATTTTTGCTCACCGTTCTTGTTATCATTTTGACGCCACCGGGGTGAGATCTTGCATGGAGCCCCAGATCGAGGGAGATTATCAGTGGTCTTGTATGTGTTCCATTTTCTAATAATTGCTCCCACAGTTGATTTTTTTACACCAAGCGTTTTACCTATTGCAGATTCAGTCTTCCCAGCCTGGGTCAGGTCTACAATTTTGTCTCTGGTGTCCTTCGACAGCTCTTTGGTCTTGGCCATAGTTGAGTTTGGAGTGTGACTGACTGAGATTGTGGACAGGTGTCATTTAAACCGATAATGAGTTAAAACAGGTGCCATTAATACAGGTAACGAGTGGAGCCTCGTTAGACCTCGTTAGAAGAAGTTAGACCTCTTTGACAGCCAGAAACCTTGCTTGTTTGTAGGTGACCAAATACTTATTCTCCACTCTAATTTGGAAATAAATTCTTTAAAAATCGAATAATGTGGTTTTCTGTTTTTTTTCCCCACATTCTGTATCTCATGGTTGAGGTTTACCCACATTGACAATTACAGGCCTCTCTAATCTTTTCAAGTAGGAGAACTTGCACAATTAGTGGTTGACTAAATACTTATTTGCCCCACTGTACATACATAGCATAGGCGGTTTTTGACTTTTGGGGCTGGGGGGGCACAATATGTTGATGACCCCAAACGCGGTGTCAGCAATAAAATTAACTAACAAAAATATATAAAATAATAAGTTGACAATGAGCCCTGCGATTGGCAGGCAACCAGTTCAGGGTGTACCCTGCCTAGGGCCCGTAGTTAGCCGGGATAGGCTCCAGCACCTCCGCGACCCTCATGAGGAAAAGCGGCATGGAAAATGAATGAATGAATGAAAGTTGACAATGAGCGTTTTTTGTTTGCCATCATTCTTGAGGGGAATTCTAAACCAGGCTGCTTAGGCAATACTTTTCGCCAAGATGGTCATCCAATTGAATTTGGTACGCCCAACGGTGTCGTGCTAATGTAGTTACCCCAGTCAAAAATAGTATCCCCTGGGCAGAGTCATGTGGAGGTAGATTTGTGTCTTTATTATTGAATTAAAAAAAAGTTGCTTCAATTAGAAAATAAAGTTGCTTCAATCTAAATATATATTTTCAACCAAAACAAAGTCGCTTCAAACAAAAAAAATGTGTTTGAATGCAAAAATAAATTTGAAACTCAAAAAAATGCATGTGAAAGCTATTTTTCTTTGATTCTTATATATATATATATATATATATATATATATATATATATATATATATATATATATATATATATATATATATACATGGCGGAAAACACTCTCTGCGACCCCCAATTTAGCCAACTTTCAAAATTGTCCGATATGCATGTGTGATACATCATTGGAAAGCTTAAAATCTCAATTTTCTGGGGGAAGAAAAATTTTGAGCAGGAGCGCATTTTTTAAAAAATAAATAAATACAAATTTAAAGCAGTAATGTGAAGTAAGGTTGGCCAACAATGTTTTTGAATAATATGAATGGCTAAACAGTTATAAGCAGGGGTGCACATATTTTTTTTGCCCAGGTTCTCAGAGGAGGACCTAGAGATGTGACTTGGTCCTCATTGAGCTTGAGAGCCGACCCGCCTGATGCGATAAAATTATGACAAGCTTTACTTAGAGCCAGTTAACTTTAATTAATACATTAACCATTAATGCTTGATTAACATCAACTGACACAACAAAATTGCCATTACTTTAAAGTGAAATGTAAAGAAATAAACATAAAAGCACCAATCCAAAATAAAGGGCATTATGCGGCTCCCACATTAAGTCCAAGCCTTTGTAAAAGTGGGATGTCCTCCTCATAAGACCTCATTGAACGTGCATGTTTAGCTTTGTAAAATGCGAACAAAAACACGTTTGTCAGTGCATGGCGCTGTTTTCATTACCTTTATTCCGCCACTTGTCCATAGGGAGAGTGGGGTCCTGTCTTACATCGATAGTTTGCTTAATTGCCACTTGCTGTTTTTTTCGTGCTTTTCAAAGTTTGGATGGCTGAAATTCTTTGACCCTACATAAAATGCGCTGCTCTTATCAGCGACATTGGGATTCTCAGGGCACATTTTGTACCGCATTTCCGTGCGAGCATCATTTACTTCTAGCCATGGTACCTCCTGCAGCCACTTTTCAGCTAAAGTCCTTTTTTTCCCGGTAGCTCCGGTGACGTCTCTGTCGTCTGTCTGTCTTTTGACGGGGTTGGGAGAACACGAAATAATTACTCAGTAGGGCCTGCCTCTTCGACATTTTGAGAAGTTATTTTCTCGTGTCCGCCGCAAATACAGTGGTCAGCCATCGGTGTATGGAAGCCGTTGAGGGCCAGCGCGTTTGTTTACGTCCAGTACGCATGCGCGCATGCGGACCACTTATGTGCACCCCTGGTTATAAGCATATTTTCATTATTTTTTTTAACGCAACCCTTCCAGATTCTTTGTTTAACCCATAGCAACGCCCTTGAGAACTAAAATGCTTTTCTTCGGCAATCTTCGGAAATTACGTCACACCGGGAAGTGCAAGGGAAGTCCGCAATAGAACAGTATTGTTTGTTGCATTGCTTCTTGGTAAGATGCCACAGCGGTGTGTGGCGATGTTTTGTTCTCACTCAAACAAAAAGTTGTATGAGTGGCCAAAGGATAGCAGGGCACGTAAATGGACATCTGTCGTTCGCACGAAGCGAATGAATTTCACGCCATCATCGAGTAGTGTTCTCTGCTGCAAACACTTCGAAGATGCCTGCTTCCTTAACCGGTCTGCTTATGATCAAGGATTTGCCAGAAAGTAAGTGTGATTTTTGGATAGATGACTGATGACTTTGTCAAAGCATAGGTGCCTACTCTTGTGGAATGAACAGTATAAGCTGGCGACGTTAGCCGAAAGTTAACTCGTGGCAATCCTCGATCATAGTTATTGTTGTTGCGTCCGCTAGGTTAAGCGTGTTTAAATTGTGCGTCATCTACGATCTTGTCCGACAGGTTAATCCACTGTCAATCGGGAAACGGGTGTGGATGTGCATATAAATGGGTCGGCGTCGCGGTAATTCACGGTCACGTTGCAGTAAGAGACACACACCGCTGGTGAGTTTGTGCACATTTATTTGTATTTGTATTATGTATTTCCACCTTCATGCTTCAAGCATTGCATTGCTTTTGTACGGTTCGGCGTTTCTTTCACGGTGATCGCTTGATAGCCTTCTAGTTTGTTTCGCGAGAGCCGCTGACAGGTGACAATTTAGCGTGTTGGCATTGAGTCAATTTCGCAGCTACTCAGCGAGCGCGCAGGTCACGCAGTGAATCATGGGAAATGTAGTCTCGGGACAACACTGAAGTGGTACTTTGTAATCTGTTCCCTTGTGTGAAAAAACTAAATTTTCTCACGCCATTAGACGCCACTTCCTGCCGAGAGCTGTGCCGAGCTGTGTTCTTACTTTTCCATAAGAACTGCTCCATGTGTTAATAAAGAGACAAAGTTGTCAGCACGTCATGTGTTCGATACATTTGTAAACAAAAAGCTCATAACAAGACACTATGCACGATCCGTTTAAGAGACGCTAGAATAGGAGGCGAGGAGGAGATCAGCGAGAAGCAAAACTTCGCGGTTGAATGTGGCGGCAGTCCACTATTATTTTGTTTTCTTATTGTTGCCACAATAAAGTGGAGAAAGCCATCGACGACTCATCTCCTTCTTTCCCCCCAACGTTTTTATATTATTATTTTATATGCACGAGAGCTGCTGGATCTGCCAAAATGAACATGAAGTCTGATTAGTATTTTTTTTAACAATGTCATCAGATAGACAAAAACATAAAATTATATGCAAATGCCTGCATCTTCAAATCATGAAAATAATAACAGCCTATAGACCCTACCCACCGACGTCACAAAATCACGTGAACGCTGTATTGTTCCGCCCCCTTGTCCGTCATTTTGTGTCTGTATTATCAATGGTCTCAATTGATCGAGCAATTTATAATGCATTTCATGGAGGACCCGGTGCTTTCGGATGCCGTAAACTCACTTGATGCGTTGCATAAAAGGCGTTATGTGGAAAAGCTTCAGTTTATCCATTCGCCAGATCCATATTTGATGCCTAAATCGATGTTTTTCGACCCGCTGTCTTCGCCGTATTTGCCTGACATCTGCTAGCTACCCTGATATTTACAACTATCTTGTCCACACAAAATCAGCCTATTCTCACGAAAGTTTGAAAAACTTTAAGAGCTTGGAGGCTTATAAATACTTCGTTGCTGGTTGGGTGAAATAGGTCCTCGTCCACGAAAATTCGGCAGGAATCTATCTTGTGCTTGGAAAGGTGAGTTACGAAATTTTCAATTCAAAATCTTTTGTTCTTGCTAACATCCACTGTCAAGTCTAATGTATTTCATGTCATTTGTCAATGGAGCTAGGGCTTTTAATGTTTATATGGTTTAGCGATAGCACTCTCACTACATACATACGTGTATGTTGTCGGCGATTAGCCTAGCAATGATCTTAATTGTGGTTGTCAGCCCAAAACCCTCTAAATATATATTAAATGCATCTTACCAGATATAAAATGACTACTACATAATCTGTGGTAATCGTTTGGAGCCCAGTTTTCTCGTCGAATTATAATATATTATATATATTATATTATATATATATGTGTGTGTATATATATATATATATATATATATATATATATATATATATATATATATATACTTTTTTTTTTTTTTTTTAATTCCAAAAAGAAAAATCAATCAAAAAATGAAAAATTACTTTAAAAAATATTTTTTTCTCGAATATATATATTTTTTAAATTATATGCAAAGCAAATGACTGTCTAAGGTCCTCGAAAAATAATTCCGACCCGTTTTAAAAATGTGTTTTTTTTTTTTTTTTTTTTTGGTAATTTCATTCATTTTTGTTGCAGTTTTATTGCTTTACAACTATATACTATATATATATATATATATATATACTATACTATATACTACTTTACTATATATATGTATATATATATATATACACACACACACACACACATATATATATATAAATGAAAGTCATGTACATGCAATGACACTTTTTGGCCACCAGGGGGGCCCTTCTATGTATTACATACATACATACATACATAAGCAAAAAAAGAAAAAGTCAACGTTCACATCAAGATTAAAGATTTTAAAAATGCAGCAGTGACAAAGGTCTTTTAATATAAAACTAACTACGCTCCGCTTTGTAATTATTTGTGTCGATTACGTCATGGTTGGACTACAAATCCCAAGCACTTTCTCTGCTGAAAACGAAATCGAATGTCAACACAGAGTTTGGCAGGAAGTGGTGCTTCTTCCTTGTTGGAACATGACAACTTAAAGTCCTCGAAGGAACTTTAAGCTACAATAAACCCTCATCTTTTCACGGTACAGTAGCAGCTTTAGAATATATATCGCTTTAAAGTGGCATATATTTGTATCCGAATTAGTTCGACGTCATAAATAGCTGCTAACGTTAGCAAATGACGTAGTTCTGTCGTTTCAGCGGAGTCGTTGGTGTGAAAGTTTTGTGGTCATTTGAGCATTGCTACAAACGTACAAACATTTTTGTTGATGTTTGCACTAACCGTGTGTTTCACCAGTATGTCGCGGAACAATCATATTTTTAGGTTCGCTAGTGATGTCAGGGATAGGGTAACGTTACTTGACGTTTTCAATTATTCCATTGTATATGGAAAATTCCGTTGAGACCAGCGAATTATAGTGCTGCATTAATATGTGATGTGATTTTGTCTGCAACAAAGTACCCTTTAGGTCCAAACATTGTGAGATGGACAGTCACAGAAAGGGTACACCATGGGGAAAGTTGGTCAAAGTGGATTCCGATGAAACTGGATTATTACTTTTCAAAAGGGAATGCACCATAGGCCGGAAAAAAGGTAAGAATAGCCGCTTTGTGCAAAGGAATGAACAGGTTTTCTGTTAATATAATTTCATTAATTGTATTTGGCATTTGAATGTGTCAACTGTTACCGAAGGACAACTGCTTTTTATGAAGCAGACATCACTGTCACCGTTTTCGTTTAAACCCCCCTCCCCCATCTTTTTAAAGCACAAACCCTTTAGTTCTTTTGTGACAATAACAAAAGGCCTCCAGTGAGAACATGTGTGCAGAATCTTAAGTAGGTATTTTTATTGTATGGGCCTGTATTTCATTGCCTTGTTGTTAGATAAATTGTGGGAGTCTGCACTTTTTTGCAATGCAAAATGTCTAGCCTTGATTGGAGGGGCTTGACATTATTGTGTATATTGCGTCTCAAGTTTGGGGAAAGTATTGTTGAGTGTTGTACTAATTTCTAGAGGATGAGTTCGGACAACCTATAGACCCTACCCACCGACGTCACAAAATCACGTGCTCGCTGTATGGTTCCGCCCACTTGTCCGTCATTTTGTGTCTGTATTATCAATGGTCTCAATTGATCGAGCAATTTATAATGCATTTCATGGAAGACCCGGTGCTTTCGGATGCCGTAAACACACTTGATGCGTTGCATAAAAGGCGTTATGTGGAAAAGCTTCAGTTTATCCATTCGCCAGATCCATATTTGATGCCTAAATCGATGTTTTTCGACCCGCTGTCTCCGCCGTATTTGCCTGACATCTGCTAGCTACCCTGAACTGTACAACTATCTTGTCCACACAAAATCCGCCTATTCTCACGAAAGTTTGAAAAACTTTAAGAGCTTGGAGGCTTATTAATACTTCGTTGCTGGTTGGGTGAAACAGGTCCTCGTCCACGAAAATTTGGCAGGAATCTATCTTGTGCTTGGAAAGGTGAGTTACGAAATTTTCAATTCAAAATCTTTTGTTATTGCTAACTTCCACTGTCAAGTCTAATGTATTTCATGTCGTTTGTCAATGGAGTTAGGGCTTTTAATGTTTATATGGTTTAGCGATAGCACTCGCACTACATACATACGTGTATGTTGTCGGCGATTAGCCTAGCAATGATCTTAATTGTGGTTGTCAGCCCAAAACCTTCTAAATATATATTAAATGCATCTTTCCAGATATAAAATGACTACTACATAATCTGTGGTAATCGTTTGGAGCCCAGTTTTCTCGTCGAATTGCAGCAGCCCATCTCGCTCTCTTCTCTCCGGGTCTCTCGGAATCCGGTAGAACTTCAAGTCTCTCCGTCTTCTCCATCTATCTTCTCTGTTATTGCAACCGACCGCCACACACGCCTTCACCATTTTGATTATTAATGTTAACGAGCAGAAAAACACGTCGTAAATAGGAGGAATGTACGTAGCCGTAACAGGGAAACATGATGTGTTGACGGACAATTGGGCGGCACCAGTCAGGAGGAAGGAGTTGTGACGTCACGTGGGTAGGGTCTATACAGCTTTTAATATTGACAATAATAAGTGTGTCTGAGTCTCTTTTTCGAGGCCATTTACAGGTAATATCCATTGTATGCCTTCATATTTTGTGTGTCTATGTTGTAATTTTAACAGGATGTGATTTGGTATTTCCTGCCAATAAAAAGATCTCAGCGAATCACTGCAAGATTGTACAAGATGAAAACTCAGGGCAGGTGTGGCTTGAAGACACGAGGTATGATTCAACCAACATTTTCCACTTTGCGAAATAAGTGGAATCAGTGGCAAAACAAATTAGATCCTTGACCTCAGCAAGGAATATGATCAGGGCCCCTAAAGCCAAATAATAAAGATTATCATAAAATATTTTTCTATGAATATTTAGTCATGTTTTAATCACTTAATGTGTTAGTCTTCCTCTATTTTTCGACAAATACGCAAAAAGCTTTCTAATTTTAGTCGACAAGTACTCAAAATTGTTTTCTCCAAGTTTTCAAAGGTTTTAGTCAATAAAGTTTCCAACAATTTCGAAGGAACAAGCTGATGCTAATGCAAACGCTATGGTAACACTATGAGTTACATTTAGTGCGTGATGATCACTAAGGCAACATTGCATATTCTCTCTTGCCAACATAAGAAAAAAAATCTTACCTTGTGTTGCAAAACAAGCAAGCCTGGTACGCAGCCTGGCTTGAAAAACATAATTGTTTATACGTCTTTGCTAGTTAAGGAGTTAACCACCAGTCACAGGTGACTGTGAGGTTGGGTGCACAGGACATGCCACATGAGTGACACGACGCAAACACTGCTACAATGTAGGCTGACTACCTACACATAGTACACATGCAATAAGAAAATGTCATGCATTGTGAACATGTGACAGAAACAGACATTTTTGTGTTATTCTCATCTCGTCAGATAAAAACTGGGAATCGTCTCGTGATGTTACAGTTGTCCGAAATACATTTTTATGTAGTCACGTGACGTCATCGTCATGAAAAAAATGTTTGTCAATGAAATATTTTCGGTATCGTCATCATTGACGAAACCGCAATGATGGTCACCGTCTTGAAATATTGGCCCCGGTATTTTTTTTTTTTGTTCGTAAAAATAACAAATTCATCATATGGTTATTTTTTTGTGTTTCCTGTAGGATCTGGTGGGGGAACAAATGACTTGGGCAATTATTTTAAGAAGTCGCAATATGCTCCTAAACCACAGGTTTAGGTATACGGGATAACAATTTGCACTCGGCAGCATTTTGACAGTCTATTACCACTAGAGGAGTTCCAAAAAATCGATTATTACATGCATCGCGATTCGACACGTGACGATTCGATTACGATTCATAAAGGTTAAAAACCGATTATTTTCACTCCTAACAACGCTCGTAGCGAAACGAAATTCAAGACACGTCTGCGGCCCAGACACCGTTAACGGACGCACACACAACGTTATGATGGATGCTCCCAGTTACTGGAAGATAGATTTACTCCTTTTTAAAAGACTGGAAAATAAATTTGTGTATATGGCAGGCAGGACCAGAAGCCGGTCGCGCTTTTGTGCGCATTTTTAGAGCGAGAGGGGAAGAGAGATAGTTCTTTGCTTGTTGCTCCTTGCCTTTCAGATGACCAGCTGTAGTTTTAAGGCATTTCAATTAAAAAAAATATCCTGAGTGTGTTGCTAAGACCCGTGTGCATCTATAAGAGGTGAGTACAAGAACCCTCTTGTACTGTTTAGCCTTTATTGTTGTTGTTTTTGAGATGTTAATAGTTAGCGCCGAGCGCTAAGCTAATGAGCTACTTCGCTAACGTGTATTTCATATGCAGAACTTGTAAAACCATGATAAAGTACAGTGGTAACACTACAAACATGCGAAATAGAAAGAGAAGAAAGTGCGCGCGCTGTAATGAGTGTGAGTGTAGCAGTGTCAAGACCAGTTGAGATTTCCACCTGTTACTCCAAGAGGTAACACTGTGAAAACAAAGTATATTGGTTAAAAGAAGTCTTATTTCTAAAGACACTTTGTTTGTGTCCAGAAAATGTCGAATTCATTCCACCAGTGTAAATTTCATTGCATTGTTGAGAGAAATGAGTACTCCCTTTAAAATAGTTAAGCATTTTGCACTTTCTTGTAAAACGAAATAAATAAAAAAGCAGCTTAAGGGCAGCTTTTTGTTGTATGGGCATTATTCCATCTTTCCTGTTGAATCATAAGGATATTTTAAATAAATAATGGACATAAATTTGCTTGGCTGCTTTAGTAATCAGTGCTGCACGATGCATCGATAATCGTGATAACCGCGATAACCGCGATCATAGACGATATCGCGATAATCGATTAAAAATCGAATTGTGGCGTCCTGAATCGTAATCGAATCGAATCGTGGGGTGCCTAAGATGGCACACCCCTAATTACCACGGGGGTTACATTTGTTATAGGTCCATTTTGATTGCCATTTTCAGAGGGGAATTTTACACATGCATGCTAACATGTATATCTATGCTCCTTAGTCGTCAATCATTATTTAATGGCTGTTTGAAACTGTCCAGTTTGGAGCAATATCTCACTGATGTACAAACATTGAGACATGTTTTCACGGTCAAATTTTAGTACTCGCAAAAAATGCATGTTATCAAATTAAAAGTAAAGTATATTTTTTTGAAACTTGGTACCAGCAAATTTGGTGAGTGAACGTTTGGCACATGGTGGGTACAGAAAAAAAAATTAAACTGCATATTAGAGGATTTATGGAAATACCTCTGACAGTGGCAATCAAAACTGAGCATTATTATGGTACCAATAAGGAAATCAAGAGAAAAGTTGAAATCCATTATGTTCTATTTTACCAACCATTTGATAATCTCAGAAGAAATACATTTATATTTATCACTGACAAATGATTGTTGGTTTTCTTTCAGCACCAATGGTACGGTGATCAACATGTCCAAACTGGTCAAAAAGCAAACTCACATGCTTCAAAATGGTGATGTCCTTTACTTTGTGTACGGGAAAAATCAGCCTGAAAAAAGTAAGTTCATTGTTGTTTCCAGGGTCTGACATTATTGGTGGCCCAATGGCCACTATCTTGGTTCACACACTGTTCTGATTAGTGTTAAACTTTTTGGCAAGTTCAAATTTCAAAGTCACCAGCAAATTCCCGCAGACAAATATGGTCCAAAGTTTAGTTTCGGTTAGACTTATCGGAGAAACAACCAGCGCAAAACAGCTAGTCATTAGCTCAAGCTAGTGTGGTTGCGATTAATGCCAGTGAAAGTGAAACGAGACTAACAGGACCTTTATTCATATATGCCATAAGAGAAAGCTTCCCATCTCCATGACACTTTTAGGACTTGAAGTGCACAACTACATGAACATCTGTCAGAATATATCACAAGCTCATTGACGATAAGCTAATGTCAGACCCGTTTATTTTAACATTTCACTGCACAATTCTGTTTTTACTCCCTTGTATTTAAAAAAAGCAAAAACTGACAAATTGTGTTTGCAGATATCGCTTATGTTTTCCACGTAATCCAAACCGAGCAAACCTCTTTGCAAGATCATCGCAGTAAGTATTCAAAACCCCCGGTCTAAACCACTGTATCTTATTACATTCCTTACAATACTTAGCTGTGAGTAACCATCTGTAGCTAAACATTCTATTCCTCAGCCCACAGTCCTGATGCTCTTGCATCTTCCGAGATGACGCTATCTGTGGAGCCTGTCATGCTGACAAAAGCGCCACGGGATCTTAATCAAGAAGAACCTCAGCCATCCACCTCTACTTCCCACCTCTGTTTTCAGCTCCCTCTAACAGCAGGAACCCTGTCGGATGGAACATGTCTTAACTCTGGTGGGTTATTATACAAAAACACAGCTAAAGCTAGGTCACAGTATATTTAAGCACATATTTACCGTAACCCCATATGTTTGCTTGGGTTTTATTATGTGTATGTTTAGCCAAGTCTTTGATGATGTCAGTTAGGGGTGTTTCACCTGTTTTTGTTGTTGTTGTTTTTTTTTTCAACACTACGTGTCATTTTAAATGTACATGGTGCTAGGCGATATGAAAAAATGGTCTGTCATGATTTTGACCATTTTATAGCATGATAACGGTAAGCCGCGATATAGTATATTTTTAATTATATTGAAAATTATACAATGATTATGACAGCTTATTTTAGACTATATTATTATTACAAGAAAGAAAGAGGTTGTGTGAGACTTCCGTGTGGTACATTATTTTGTGGAACACAGCTATTTAATATTTTTAATGCATTGCTCATCGCTGTTAAGTAGTAGTTGTGCTCACCATGTATGCTTTAAATTTTCATTAACTATTTATTCGTGCACCATACAGTGGGGCAAATAAGTAAGTAGTCAACCTCTAATTGCGCAAGTTCTCCCACTTGAAAATATTGGAGAGGCCTGTAATTGTCAACATGGGTAAACATCAACCATGAGAGACAGAATGTGGAAAAAAAACAGAAAATCACATTGTTTGATTTTTAAAGAATTTACAGTGGTACACTCACAATGGGAAAACGCATTGGCAGTGTATCAAATACTTGTTCTCCCCACTGTATTTGCAAATCATGGTGGAAAATAAGTATTTGGTCAATACCAAAAGTTCATCTCAATACTTTGTTATGTACCCTTTGTTGGCAACAACGGAGGCTTTTTCTGTACCTCTTCACAAGCTTTTCACACACTGTTGCTGGTATTTTGGCCCATTCCTCCATGCAGATCTCCTCTAGAGCAGTGATGTTTTGGAGCTGTCATTGGGCGACTTTCAACTTCCTCCACAGATTTTCTATGGGGTTGAGATCTGGAGACTGGCTAGGCCACTTCAGGACCTTGAAATGCTTCTTACGAAGCCACTTCTTTGTTGCCCTGGCTGTGTGTTTGGGATCATTGTCATGCTGAAAGACCCAGCCACATCTCATCTTCAATGCCCTTGCTGATGGAAGGAGATTTTACCTCAAAATCTCTCGATACATGGCCCTATTCATTCTTTCCTTTACACAGATCAGTCGTCCTGGTCCCTTTGCAGGCACACAGCCCCAAAGCATGATGTTTCCACCCCCATGCTTCCAGTGGGTATGGTGTTCTTTGGATGCAAATCAGTATTCTTTCTCCTCCAAACACGTGGCAATCGAAATCTCACTCAAATTTTTTTGTGGAATCATCTGAATAGACCTATTTCTGATCTGATTTTATGTATATTTCACATTACCGTGATGTCATCCAGTGGGACTTCAGTTGAGGGGAAAAACGCCAATGTAGTGTAAAGTCCACCTAAACATAAGATACAAAATTAATTAATGCAACTCTGCAAGAGTAAGGTAAGTCTTTAAGTTAGGGAATATGGCTTTGAAATGTGTGATCATCAAATGGTTTTAAATGACAATACTTCAGTATGGGCTTTTTTAAATGACTAAAAGTAGCTCGGCT
The DNA here is from genome assembly GCF_030265065.1 of Corythoichthys intestinalis. Lineage (NCBI taxonomy): Eukaryota > Metazoa > Chordata > Actinopteri > Syngnathiformes > Syngnathidae > Corythoichthys > Corythoichthys intestinalis. The sequence goes on from NC_080397.1 coordinate 35,777,709, forward strand.
GTGTCTTTTGTCACCTTAACAGGTTGCAAATCTGAAGATGCGGCCCATGAACCTGAGGAAACTCTTCCTTCTGAGCCAGAATGCAAGAAGAGAAAAACCGGTGTGTTAATTGCTGTCCTTTTGTTCTCACATACATGCAGCTTGCTGTCAGTTTTGGTTTTTATTTAAATAAACCACCACCCATAGACCTCATACAAATTAAATGCTTTCAAGCATCCGCAAGCAGTGTCAGTGTTTTTTCCAATGAGGGGGAAAAAATCCATCTTGTTTCTGCATGCTAGAAAAAAAACGTGAATACATTTCTACTCATGACCAGTCCAAATAACCTGATTTGATTCTTTGTTTGTTTGTTTTTTAAGCTACACCTAGTAGCACATGTGTCATCAACCAGTTCTTTGTCATTCCAGAGATGGCATGCTCATCCGACACAGAGGTAGTTCCACTAAACTCTGCATCAACAGGTATTTTGGCTCAGACACCAGTAGTAGCGACCAAGAGAGATAAGATGGAGGAATCTCTGACATGTAGCATTTGCCAGGATCTCCTATATGACTGTGTTAGGTAAAACTCTAATTAAATTGAGGTTGTTGTATCTTTGTGTGTGCTTAAAACTTCATCATTAATGGTTTCTGCTACTGTTAGCTTGCAACCCTGCTTGCACACATTCTGTGCTGCATGCTACTCTGGCTGGATGGTGATATCTTCTATATGTCCAACGTGCCGCACCTCTGTGGAAAGGATTCATAAAAACCACATCCTCAACAACCTGGTGGAAGCCTACCTCACCGAGCACCCAGGTTAGATTAGCATAAAAAACAATCAATATACAGTGTTGGTCAAAAGTATTGGCACCCCTGTAATTGTCAGATAATGTTCAATTTCTCCCAGAAAATGATTGCAGTTACAAATTCTTTGGTAAAAATATCTTCATTTATTTTGCTTGCAATGAAAAAATACAAAAGCGAACAGAGAAAATAAATCATTATCATTTTACTCAAAACTCCGAAATGGGCCGGACAAAAGTATTGGCACCCTTTAAAGAATCGTGATGCTTCTCTAATTTGTGTATTTAACAGCACCTGTTACTTATCTGTGGCACATAACTGGTGGTGGCAATAACTCAATCACACTTGCAGCCAGTTAAAATGGATTAAAGTATACTCAACCTCTGCCCTGTGTCCTTGTGTGTACCACATTGAGCATGGAGAAAAGAAAGAAGACCAAAAAACTGTCTGAGGACTTTTTTGACTTTTGTTTTGAAAATTGTGAGGAAGCATGGGGAATCTCAAGGCTACAAGTCCATCTCCAAAGACCTGAATGTTCCTGTGTCTACCGTGCGCAGTGTCATCAATAAGTGTAAAGCCCATGGCACTGTGGCAATCCTCCCTAGATGTGGATGGAAAAGAAAAATTGACGAGAGATTTCAACGAAAGATTGTGCGGATGGCGGATTTAGAACCTCAACTATCATCCAAACAAGTTCAAGCTGTCTTGCAATCCTAGGCTACATACAACGGTGTCAACCCGTACAACCCGACTCTATGGTATGACACCAAAGAAGACCCCACTTCTGACCCAGAGTAAAAAAAAAGCCAGGCTGGAGTTTACCAAAACTTAACTGAGAAAGCCAAAAATGTTTTGGAAGAATGTTCTCTGGTCAGATGAGAAAAAAAGTAGAGCTTTTTGGGAAAAGGCATCAACATAGAGTTTACAGGGGAAAAAACGAGGCCTTCAAAGAAAAGAACACAGTCCCCACAGTCAAACATGGCGGAGGTTCCCTGATTTTTTTGGGGTTGCTTTGCTAGCTCTGGCACTTGACTGGTTGACTGTGTGCATGGCATTATGAAGTCTGAAGATTACCAACAAATTTTGCAGCATAATGTAGGACCCAGTGTGAGAAAGCTGGGTCTCCCTCAGTGGTCATGGGTCTTCCAGCAGGACAATGACCCAAAACACACTTCAAAAAGCACTAGAAAATGATTTGAGAGAAAGCACTGGAGACTTCTAAAGTGCCCAGCAATGAGTCTAGACCTGAATTCCATAGAACACCTGTGGAGTGATTAGAAAATGGCAGTTTGGAGAAGGCACCTTTCAAATCTAATTCAATTCAATTCAGTTTTATTTGTATAGCCCTGGATCACAACAACATTGTCTCAAAGGGCTTTGCAGAGGCAATATGATACACAATCAGAAACGGCAAATGAAGCAACAAAGATGAATAAATAAATTCAAGTTCTGGGTATACCCCATCCTTAGACCCTCCATGTCGGCAAGGAAAAACTCCATAGTCTTCGGGAGAAAATGAGAAACCTTGGGGGGTACCACAGTCAGGAGAGATCCACTCCGAGGACGGATAGACAGGAAGCCTCAGGACCACTAATGGGAATTAGCAGGCGAAGTTACAGTCCGTAAAGATGCAGTGGAGTAAAGGAACAAGAAGAGGTCCATCTAGCCAGATGAGACGGGGGTAGCAACGAGGACGTCCATCCAGCTTGGGGTCCGGACAGTCAGGAGGCTGCAGCTGAAAAATAGCCCCTCCCCAGAGGGGAAGGGGGTAAGGGGACACCAGGTGACTAGTGATGAAGAGACTAGACAACTAGATATTAACATTGGAAAATAGAAATAAATTAAGACAAGTGGTAGGTAGAGTGAGAAAAAGGAGATAGAACTCAGTGGCTGTACTTCCCCCAGCTTTATAGCTTCTAGTGCAGCTTAGATTAAACTTTGAGTCTACTCCGACTTCAACTAGCCTGACCATAAGCTTTGTTGAATAGGAACGTTTTTAGTCTAATCTTAAATGTGCAGACTGTCTCTGCTTCTTTAATATTAGCTGGAAGCTGATTCCATAAAATAGGGGCTTGGTGGCTAAATCTCAGAGACCTGGAGCAGTTGGCCAAAGAAGAATGGTCTAATGTTCTAGCATTGTAAGAAACTCATTGATGGATACCGGAAGCGGTTGTTCGCAGTTATTTTTGTCTAAAGGTTGAGCTACCAAGTATTAGTAGCATGTAAAATGATAGTGATTTTTTTTCTCCGTTCTCTTTTGTATTTTTTCATTGCAAGCAAAATAAATGAAGCTATTACCACCAAAGCATTTGTAATTGCAATCATTTTCTGGGAGAAATTGAGCATTATCTGACAGAATTGCAGGGGTGCCAATATAATTTGACATGTTATGTCATTCGAAATCCAAAATTTTGACCTTAACGAATGATCCCTGTCAGCCCTCCCAAGTTAAATTGGATTGGATGTCTAGCGTGGATGATGGCTCATGGCAGCCAAAGAGTATTTTTTGTTTTTTTTTAATAAAGTATTTTAATTGAAAATCAAAATGCAAGTTAAAAGTGAATGGAAGTAACAAATTTTGAATTTTCTAGTGCAAAGAAACAGTGTGTTCCTCTGTCTTGCAGAAAAGTCTCGCAGTGAGGAAGACATGAAGAGCATGGACAGCCGCAACAAAATCAAACAGGACATTTTGCAACCGGTATCTGAGCATTTTTCTGACGAGTACAGCTCAGATAACCTCTCTGACAATGACAGTGACTCGTCTGTCTTTAGGTATGTTTTGGCGGCGCAAAGAATCTTCACAAGCTGTATATTTGAAAAGTAAAACACCATATTCTAATGAAACTAACACAATAGCACCCGAAGAAAAATGACGTTTTGGAAAGACAAAAGTCATTAATATTGTTTTTAATTAAGATAAACATTAACAAATACAAATAGCAAAGAACCGAAATACCTTACTTTTTTCCCAGTGTGCCTGTCATGTGCAGTCTATTTCCAGGCAATCAGACGCCGATTGCTACGGCATCAAGCTACTGGGTTCCCTTTATGCCACCTCCGCCTACCGCATACCATCATTCTATACTTACTTCAAACGTACTATCTTCAGATGAAGGCTCTGCCACTGATGGAGAGCCCTCAATGTCCGATGAGTCAGGTATTAGCTGAGAAAGGGAGAACTTGCTTGACAGTTTCATATTAAAACAACAAATATAGACCTTGTCAGTTTTTCTTATATGGTCAAATCTCAACTGTTTGTGTGCAGCTCCTTTTGGATACCGCTGTCAAGCTCAAGGCGCGCATCTTATTTGTAACTGCTGCCTCCTAGCAATGCCGGATAGACTGGCTGAGTTGAATAGCCAGCAGCAATGTAAGTACTTGTAGTATCTTAAAGAAATTTAGTCTACAAGTGACCATTTAGAGAAATACATAGAAATTAATTTTAGTTTAATTGACTTGGATAATTAAACACACCATTGACGGTGTAAATGTATGAGTAAGGATAATTAAACACGCCATTGACGGTGTAAATGTATGATGAACTTACTCACTTTGTGTTTGGCTGTTATCCAGTACAGGGGGAAATCTGCCCCGTGCCGTAAAGTGATTTTATATCATGCCACTACAATTAATCACCCTGATCTTTGGACTGGCTGTTGATCTCATTGTAAACCTTGAGATTTTGATCCTTCTAAATGTGCCTACCACATCATTATTTGAGTAGTGTCTATTATCATGAATATATAGTAATTACAGGCGGTGTGTGTTTCTGGGTGTGGGTTTATGCGTGACTACATATTTTAAGTGGTATTACTATTATGCAAGGTGATTGTTATTAAATGCAGTAATACCTAAATGCAAAATAGACATGCTATACGAGAAACCCACATAAATGTTTATCATGACCATATATTACACATTATAAGGCGCACCTAAAAGCTTTCAATTTTCTCAAAATCTGACTGTGCGCCTTGTTAGCCCATGCGCTTCATGTATGGATCAATATTGGTTACTCATAACATGAAATTTCCTTTAGCGCAGCTCCATCTAGTGAATGCAAAACGCAACCCCAACCACTTCTACTACAACTACTAATACTACTACTGTGCCTTATAATGCAGTGTATATAGTCTATATATGAAAACAGCTACAAAATAGGCCATTTATTGAAGGTGCGCCTTATACTCCGATGCGCCGTATAGCGCAGAAAATACAGTACCTTATAATTACCTTTTAATGCTATATGGTGGAATGTCCTAGTGAAGTCCCTCAACTAACATCAATACAGTTCCATCACAACAAAGTGCTACAAGGTAGCAACAAATCTTTTATTGCTTTGGCCTCAGCATTAAAGCAGCCATTTTTTTTGTTTTGAATAATAACCCCCCCACCCCCCAAAAAAAGTTACTGAATTTGTGATAATGCCGAGCAGCAAATACACAGATTCATTGCACTTTGTGTAAAAATATCAATGAGTAAATAAGAACATAAGCAGTTTTTCTTTTAGAAAGTAATGAATTATTTTTTTGTGTGTCATGTAATTTTAGTATTGCAGTTACCTGCCTTTGTTTTTTTGTGCGTTTGAATTCATTGATCTGCATGGCCCACGTGATGCATTGTTTGTTGGCAGGTGAGCAGTGTCAGCGTCCTTTCTGTCACATCTACCGTGGTTGCAAGAGGATTGGCTGTCAAGGCTGCCTGGCTCAATTCAGTGGTAGGCATCCGTTTTTTATATATCAGTCTTCTATAAAGCTGTGCTCCATTTCTGTTTGAAATTTTAAGCTTTTTCCTGAAAACATCAAATCAAATCTAAAAAGGCATACTCTTGTAAAATATCACAACATATTAAAACAATAAGGAGATTTCATTAAGATATGCTATGAATGACACTGTACCATAATGTACCAGGTAAATGGAAAATTAACTGTCGGGACACCCTCAATCATTTACACCTGTATGAACAATTGAGAAGTATTTCACTTTTTTTGCAGAGCTTAATCTGACTGAGAAATGTCTGGATGGTGTGCTGAACAACAATTACTATGAATCAGAGATTCTAAAGGTAACATTTACTTGTGGTAACATTTTTATAAATCAAGGTTTGCAGTGGAATATACAACATGCACAACATGCGATAATGTCAGTGCTACTAACCAGCTATGAACCACGACATAATCTTTGAAAAAATAGATATTGTATATAGGGCTGTCAAACGATTAAAATTTTTAATCAAGTTAATCGCAGCTTAAAAATTAATTCATCGTAATTAATCACAATTCAAACCATCTATAATATATGCCATATTTCTTTGTAAATTATTGTTGGAATGGAAACATAAGACACAAGACGGATGTATACATTCAACATACTGTACATAAGTACTGTATTTGTTTATCATAACAATAAATCAACAAGATGGCATTAACATTATTAACATTCTGTTGAAGCGATCCATGGATAGAAAAACTTGTAGTTCTTAAAAGATAAATTTTAGTCCAAGTTATAGAAATTTTATCTTAAAACCCCTCTTAATATTTTCGTTTTCATAAATTTGTGAAATTTTCAAACAAAAAATAAACTAGTAGCTCGCCATTGTTGATGTCAATAATTACACAATGCTCATGGATGGTGCTGAAACCCATAAAATCAGTCGCACCCTAGCGCCAGCAGAGGGCGACAAAACACAAAAAAAACACGTAACAAATGGACATGACACTGTCATTTGAATCTACTTGAGCGGGGCATGTGCGTTAATTGCGTAAAATATTTTAACATGATTAATTTAAAAATTAGTTACCGCCCGTAAACGCGATAATTTTGACAGCCCTAATTGTATAATTTAATCATGCAGATCGTTTTGTTTTGGGACATGTTTGTGTTTGATATCGAGTGACTGTGATAGACAAACCAAAATTGCTCTACAATTAAGCTGTTTTTCACCTACCCTTCAAAAAATTCCTTTTCTGATTTCTGTGACCTTTGACCTCATTACCCTAAAATATAACTACCTCTTCCGTTTCATATTACAAACATTTGCTACAAGTTTTATATTAATCACTTCATTCATGCTTTAGTTATCCTGCACACAAATATATAGATGAACAGACAGACACACGAAATCGAATATAGAACCTCTGTCTTCCGTGGTCTTCTGCTGCAGGCGAAGCTAAATAACTCATTAGCTGCCCTTGACGGCAATAGTCGTCCAATCCAAGGATTGGACATCTATTGCCGTCAATGGCACTAAAACATGTCTAATAAATACTGTCAATGGGCAATAAAGAGTTAATAATTGAGATACTCACCTTCATTCTAACCATTTACATAGAGTATATTAAGCACTTTTTGGAGAGAAATATCATATATACAGTGGGGCAAATAAGTAGTCAACCACTAATTGTGCAAGTTCTCCCACTTGAAAATATTAGAGAGGCCTGTAATTGTCAACATGGGTAAACCTCAACCATGAGAGACAGAATGTGGAAAAAAAAACAGAAAATCACATTGTTTGATTTTTAAAGAATGTATTTGCAAATCATGGTGGAAAATAAGTATTTGCTCTATACCAAAAGTTCATCTCAATACTTTGTTATGTACCCTTTGTTGGCAATAATGGAGACCAAACGTTTTCTGTAACTCTTCACAAACTTTCACACACTGCTGCTGGTATTTTGGCCCATTCCTCCATGCAGATCTCCTCTAGAGCAGTGATTGCTGTCGTTGGGAAACACGGATTTTCAACTCCCTCCTCACCCCGTGGCGTCAAAATGATAAGAACGGGGAGCAAAAATCCCAGAACCACACGGGGGGACCTAGTGAATGACCTACAGAGAGCTGGGACCACAGTAACAAAGGCTACTATCAGTAACACAATGCGCCGCCAGGGACTCAAATCCTGCACTGCCAGACGTGACCCCTGCTGAAGAAAGTACACGTCCAGGCCCGTCTGCGGTTCGCTAGAGAGCATTTGGATGATACAGAAAACGATTGGGAGAATGTGTTATGGTCAGATGAAACTAAAATAGAACTTTTTGGTAGAAACACAGGTTCTCGTGTTTAGAGGAAAAAGAATACTAAATTGCACCATACCCACTGTGAAGCATGGGGGTGGAAACATCATGCTTTGGGGCTGTTTTTCTGCAAAGGGGCCAGGACGACTGATCTGTGTAGAGGAAAGAATGAATGGGGCCATGTATCGAGAGATTTTGAGTGAAAATCTCCTTCCATCAGCAAGGGCATTGAAGATGAGATGTGGCTGGGTCTTTCAGCATGACAATGATCCCAAACACACAGCCAGGGCAACAAAGAAGTGGCTTCGTAAGAAGCATTTCAAGGTCCTGAAGTGGCCTAGCCAGTCTCCGGATCTCAACCCCATAGAAAATCTGTGGAGGGAGTTGAAACTTGAAGTTGGAGTGTTGCCCAACGACAGCCTCAAAACATCACTGCTCTAGAGGATATCTTCATGGAGGAATGGGCCAAAATACCAGCAACAGTGTGTGAAAAGCTTGTGAAGAGTTACAGAAAATGTTTGGCCTCCGTTACTGCCAACAAAGGGTACATAACAAAGTATTGAGATGAACTTTTGGTATAGAGCAAATACTTATTTTCCACCATGATTTGCAAACAAATTCTTTAAAAATAAAACAATCTGATTTTCTGTTTTTTTTTTTTTCACATTCTGTCTCTCTTGGTTGAGGTTTACCCATGTTGACAATTACAGGCCTCTCTAATATTTTCAAGTGGGAGAACACAATTAGTGGTCGACTAAATACTTATTTGCCCCATTGTAGGTAGTGTTTTAGATTTATGGTGTAGCTTGCTTTCGTCTTGTCATTTTTATTTTTAACCAGTATCACATTTAGAGAAATTTGATTTGAATGCTCCTGTAGTTAGCACTTTCAGGACTTCTGAGTAAAATAAAACTGCTTGAAATAAAAGCTACCGCTGCACCTTCTAATGAGTGTTTTCATTCTTCTCCCAGAACTACTTGTCTTCCAGAGGCAAGACATGGAGGGACCTACTCAAGGAGGCTTTCCAAGACTTGCAAGAGGGAAAATATTCCCTTTCAGGTGGGCCTTTGAATCAGCATTTCCGATGTCACCTTGCAAGAAAAGTAATCTGCATCTCACCATCTCCTTAGATTGCCATAGTAATGTCTCTGCAAATACAATTATCTGTGTGAGCTGCGGCCTTATGGTGTTCAAGGAGCTGGCGTACAAGTACAGACAGAATATTCCTCCATCTGAATTACCAGGTGAGATAGGCCAAACATCTTGCTTTCTTTCTTCTCCAAAACATTTTATTTATTTTTATGTTTTTTACACATTACATTGAGAGGAAACATTAATGAAATGAGTTGTATCCCTCCTTTTGATACCTGATACCATGGTGTTACAAGAGGTATTTGTTTTTTGCTACATATCTGTAACATTACTTGGAAACATCACAAAATATAAACTTCATAGAGTGGTTGGTTAGGGGTTAGAATACAACACAGCATTTTCAGCAGTGTTGTTTTTGGCAGCCCTTTTCATTTTCGTCTTAGTTGTAGTCTTTTGGACGAAAACACATGTTAGTCTTAGTCATATTTTAATCATTTCAAAATGTGTTCATCTTTTTCCAGTTTTAGTCGACGGAAACTCAAATTTTGTCTCGCTTTAGTCTACAATTCTCAAAATATTTTTGTCTGTAAACTTAAAAAGTTTTAGTCCATGAATAAATCAATAAATAAAAAGGTTTGATATTGACAGACTAGCACATAATTGTAGTCTACAAGGACATCACCATCTTCATGATGATAATACACACTCAGTATGAAAACTGCATATTATTTGCAACAACACGAAATGGTAAATGGTGTTATACTTATATAGCGCTTTTCCACCTTTCAAGGCGCTCTACGTAAAACGTTTTCCTAGAGTTTAAGAAGACACTCATCACGCTAAATGGTAACGCAAACGCTATGCTAACGTGAACGCTTTGCTAACGCTACAACTTAGTTTAGTGTGTGATGATCACTTATCACAGACCTTTAAAGACTAAAGCAACATGGCAGATCTAGCCAAGATAAGAAAGCAAAACTTAACAAGCAACACCTGACACGTTTCACAAAAGGAGCCTGGAAGTGGCAAACGCTTACTCACCAGTAGTGGTGCAACGGATCATGACTGGTCCGAGATCCGTTCGGATCGACGTCATCGGTTCGGCGCACATGTGACCCGCGGATTGATTTCTGAGAAAAAAAATTTGTTCCCGCCCGCACACACTTGTGTAGAGCGGAGAAAGAGGGGAGCAGAGTGCACATTGCAGACATGGCAAGCGGAGGAAAGGAGCTTGAACGCCCCGCTACACTTAAATCCCCTGTATGGGCGCATTTTGGTTTCCCTGTCAAGCACGATGACAAAGGAAAAAGGTCAGTGGACAAAACCGTGACAGTGTGTACGCATTGTGGCACAAGAAAGCCATATGACAGTACGTTCACGCATTTGAATCGACATCACCCTGACCGAAGATTTTTTAAAAAGCTGGCAAAGAACCACTCATCATCGAGGCATTTAAGCAGCCTCTTCCTGCACAATCCGACCGGGCTAAAGACATCACTAAAGCTATAGGTGTGTTTATAGCTGCAGACATGAGACCATATTCAGTTGTGCAAAACAAGGGCTTTAAATACATGTCGAAAGTGCTTGAGCCACGCTACGACATCCCATCGCGCACACACTTTAGTGAAAAGATTGTGCCAAATCTCTACGAGGGAGAGAAGGAAAACGTTGTGAATGAACCATCCCGGGCGTCAATTGTTGCGCTCACGACGGACGGGTGGACGTCCAGGGGAACGGAGAGTTATGTGACGATAACCGCTCACTTTATCACACCAAAGTGGGAGATGAAAAGTCCAGTGCTGCAGACACGCCCCCTCCACGAGAGTCACACAGGCACTCATCTTGCGCAGGTACTGACACAAGCAGTGGAAGAATGGAAGATACAGAGGCCCAGTACTAATATCCCAGTAACAACTGATAATGCAAAAAAAACAAATAAATGCAGTGAAGGGCTCCCCTTGTTTCAGGGAAGATGTCCTTTTATGTTCATTTTTGAGGTCTATTTTATTAATGGTCATTGGAACCAATATTAAAAAGGAGAAGATGTGCATTTCTTTGTTGCTGTTGCACTTGTTGCACAAGTTGTTATAATTTTGTTAAAAAGAAGATATCATGCTTTGTGCACTACTTTTATATGTTCTAATTGATCAATTTCAGTTTTCAATAAACAAACAAAAATTATATCTACTTGTCTTGTTTTTTTGCTTTTCGCTGATCTGAAAAATGATCCGATCCGTGACTCTTGATCCGAGGAACGATCTGATCCGTGAGTTTTGTGATCCGTTGCACCCCTACTCACTAGTGTGTGGGGCAGGGGACACAGCATGTCACATGAGTGAAGCAACCAAACACTGCTAAGACGCGTGCTAACCACTAGAGCTGTGCGAAATATCTGATTCTTAGATTATTCGCGATTTGGCCGTGGAAGATTCGAGAACGGTTCACAAACATCCAAATTCCGATTATTGAAATATGTCAAGTGGAACTAAAATCATCAATAATCAATTTATAACAATCATAATCGATTTATAATCGAATCGTAGCCTCTGCATCGTAATCGAATCATTAGGTGCCCAAAGATTCCCACCTCTACTAACCACACATTCGATAAGAAAATGTAACACATTGTGAACTTATGACGGAAACAAGGCGAACTTTTATCTCGTTCTCCTCTCGTCAGACAACAACTGGCATTCATCTCATGTTTTAGTCTCCTAAGACACATTTTTAGTTGTTCGTTGATGAAATATTTTCGTTGTGGTCATCGTTGACGAAAACAACACTGATTCTTAGTTTGCAATGTTTTCAGTTTGTGCTGTACATTAGTGTTTTTGAATTATGTGTCATATTTTAGTGTTTCTGTTTTCAGTCTAGGCTACTGAACATATGAGTTTCCTCTGTTATAGTAGACAACTTCTAAACTTGTATACCTTCCCACCCTCCCAGCTGCTGAATTAGCTCGTCCCGACTGCTACTGGGGACGAAACTGTCGTACACAAATAAAGGCCCATCATGCAAAGTAAGTCTAAAACTTTGTTCTTTCTGAAATATGTACAATACATACAACTTTCTTATTTTTCTGTTGCATCATCTTAATCATTGTGAATGCACTTTTAAATTCAATGTACAAAAGTACTACAGGTAGTCCCCGGTTTATGAAAGAAGTTCTGTTCCTACGCTGGCGACGTAACATGAATTTCCGCGTACGTCGGAGTTAACCCAAAAAAAAAAAAAAAAAATACAAACGATTCCAAAAGTTCAAAATTATTGTGTTCTGTTTCATGGTGGAGGATACACTGCCCTCTGGTGGCAGCGTTGAGTAACCCTCATTCAATAATGGTTATACAGGAGCACTAAGACGTCTTACGTGGATAAAAGATAGCTGCGCTCTGGTTTGGCCCACATAAGGCTGTAAATTGCTTCAGCTTATATATATTTGTTTATGCCAGTGGTCTCCAAACTATTCCACATTGGGCCGCAGTGGGTGCAGGATTTCACTCCCAACAAAACAAGACCACACCTTTTCACCAATCTGGTGTTTTGTAAGTGTAATCAGTTGATTGCAGTCAGGTGCTGCTTGTTTTAGTAGAAATCTCATTGGTTAAAAAATCTGTGCTTGATCGGTATGAACAAAAACCAGGACCCACAGCAGCCCTCGATTGTAATTAAGTTTAGAGCTACAGTTTGTGGAGTTAAATGTGAGCGATTTGCTATGAGAATTTTAAATACGTAAGCATTCGTAGCATATAAGCTAGTGGACTTTTGTGAGGAAAATTGGCTAATTCAATCTACTAAATTTACATACTCATCAGATTAGATGGACGGTTGAACACCGATTGTTTTGTCAAGTGTTTTATTTTTAAAATGCGTGTCGTCTTGAACATAAGTGTACATATGTTTTATAGCTTTACAAAGTGTCAAAAGCGAAGGAAAAGTCTGCAGAAAACCACAATCGCCTTGTTTGTTGTCTATAAACTGAACAGCTTCATGTTAAGTGAGGACAGAGCACGTCATATTAATAAAGTGAGGTAAAAGAATAGAGGTGTGCAAAATTTCCGATTCTTAGATTATTCGCGATTCGGCCGTGGAAGATTCGAGAACGATTCACAAACATCCAAATTCCGATTATTGAAATATGCCAAGTAAAGCGGAAGTACAACACACTCAGCGCGCCGCGCGGTCTTCGGGGCGCAACGAGGAAGAACGCAGCGAGAGTACCTAAACATCATGCTTCTCATTACCCGGCCCCTCGGGTAATGCCAATGCTCAACTCACGGCTCTAGCTCCTCATGCCACGAGATAAAAAAACACAACAACATACCTGACTGCTGCCGAAAAGCTGCTACAAAGTACATCATCCACATAATGTAATGGTAGATATCATTTATATAGGACTAGATGGACCATTGATTCGGTAGCGTGAGCAGCACATCTACAAAAAGCTAGATGCCTAACGGCCGCCATCTTAAAGCAGTACACTTCCCTGCAAGGCTGTTGTAGCGAACCTTCCAAGCAAACCTAATTAACTTTTTATCTAAAATACTCCTAAATCGGTAAAATATTGACTTGAATCTATCTTTAAAATAGTTTTAAAACTTTCACATGTCGAAAGTAGATAAAAGGGAAATTATGGAATAACGGGAGCAATTTTAACAACTTTAACAGTTGATTCACAACATTAAAATAATTGAATGTAGTTTAAAGCTGCTGTTACAGAATGGGGACCGGAGTTTTTTATTTACTGTTATTTTTGTATATTTGTTTACTGCTATATGTTAACTTGATACTGAAATAGTAGTTTGGTTTAGCCTGAGAGGATTTTTGAACAATTTTGGAACTAATGTACAAAACATTTAATAAAAAAAAAAAAGGGGGGGGGGGTGCATCAATAATCGTTTTATAATCGAATCGGAGCCTCTGAATCGTAATCGTAATCGAATCGTTAGGTGCCCAAAGATTCCCAGCTCTATAAAAGAATAAGATCCTGTAAGGCACAATAATGTTATGTTATGTTATGCAACTAAAAAAAAAGAAAACAACTGGAGACAAAATGGCAGACGAGACTGGAGTCGTACTGTCCAGATCCCGCAGGTCGAGTATGTCCTAACCCGGGGACTACCTGACTGGTAACAGGCCATACCTGCATTCTTCATTTTAACTGATGTTTTATGAAGATGGCAACCCGCAAATGCTTTCAATGACAAGTGCAATAAGATTTTAGAGCCCATAATAATCCCATCAACAGGTATACAAATATGTGTATGGGAAGTGCTTCTGGGGATTAGCTAAACATGAATTCTTCTGCTGTTTGAGAGCATATTATGAAGCCACTCTGCGAATGTGTTTATTGCATCACGTTCATAACATCAAATCACTGCTTTTGTCTACTTTGCTTGCTTTCTGTCCTGTTTACCACTAGAGGGGGTGCTTGTATTAATGAGGGTCTTTAACTTCTGGAGTGGACAAGACTGGACAAGTTTCTCCCTGTGGCCATTGATTGATGTATTTATTCATTTTTGTTTGCTTCTCGATATCAGGAAATTCAACCACATATGTGAGCAGACCCGCTTCAAAAACTGAGCGAACAAGTTCCTGCTCAGCACGCAGCACAATGGAGGAAGAAACATCTCATATAGTAGCCTTCTGTCTGGTGATGCTGTCACAAATTATGTATGCAAAGAAAAAAAAAACAGTCATTAGAAGTTTTACCTAACTGGGATTTTAATTTTTGGTAGTTTATACATTTGTTGATTCTTCTAGTTATCAAGCTAACAACTGTGGTTACATTATGGACAGGTGTAGGTTATATCCTTTAGTTTATGGGTTGGGATGTAATGTAGACCTTCTGCAGATTTTCATTTTTGCCCCCGATATTTACTTTCCTATAGGGGAGTGAGATTACCTGGAAGTAGCTACACAGGATGTTTGAATTCTAAAAATGCTTAGGAAAAGTGCTAAGATGTAACCTTTACGAAAGGAAAGGATGCACAATCCTATATGGCAGAAGTGGTGAAAAGCATCAGACCACCAACAAAGAGAGATTATAAAATTATACGTGATCAAAAACCTTAATTTTAAAATATGCAGAATATGAGTAAAAAAAAAAAAACTTGCATGAACAGCTGCAATGTGAAAGACTAAGATTATTGTCCATACAGGGAAAAAAAAACTCTAAAGGATAATTTTAAACGTGTGCAAGGGATAAAACGTCAAAGGAGAGAGAAAACTAAAGCGCATAAACGAGTACCCTTTCCCGTATTTCAACTCAGGCTAAGAACAGGTGGCATAGGAAAATTAAGAAACTGCAGAATCTGAAAAGAACCTTAGTGTAACATGAAGTGCCTGGTTTTGACAGAAGAGCTTCCAATGACTGCACTCATCCAATAAATGTTGTGAAATACAGATGTTATGCCTATTTTATAGCTGAATCTATGTATATTACAGTAATATCAAGTTGAAGAAAAGGCATACTCTATAGATTTTGGGTAGGGATGGATAGATTTTACATTCTATACATTTTAGGCAACACGCGAACCACCATGAACACTGTCCGATACCCTATCCCCACACTCGTAAATTTAGATTTATTTGGAAAAGAGTTCATGTGAGAGAGAATAAAGGTTTGACTAACACTTTTGATTATTGTTCAGTAAAAAGTATTAGCGGTGTGTCGCGCAGAGGTTGGTGTTAGGTTGTAGTTAATTCTTTATGCTTTGAACAAATCAACAAATTCAGGGGAAACCATGGCTACTGTACGTAAATGGCAATATCTTCTGTTTAGTAGACATTTAATTCTTCAATTTTGCTAATTATACTATCATGCCTATGCTAATTACTTTGCTAATTAGTTAATTTCATTTGTGGTTTATTTTTTATATATATATGTAATAGTCGGGGTCAGTCAATAGGGATGTTTGAAATGTTATCTTGTTCCTCAGGTTTATGATACTGCTGTATGTCTCATTTGTTTAGTAAGCAGAACATCTATGCATGTATGAGAAATTAGGAAATTTATTATCTGCACTCTTCACATAGGAAGTGTTATGAATGATAAAGCTGTGCATTATGGGAAATATAAATGCATGGTTATAATAGAATTTTACTGAAAACGGTTGACTAGTCAACAATTTCTCATGTTGAGATGGGTTTGAGAGGTTTGAAATGTTAAGTCAGTAACTGTTTACGCCCTCAGCACACACACGTGTTAGTGTGTATAAAACTCCTGGTGAATATGAAGACAAGTGAGAAGAAAAAAGTCTTAGCTGGCATCCAGTGAATCGTGTATGGACACTTATTCATCTGATTTCAGTTGTTTGTATTAGTTGGTTAGAATTTTAGGTTTTGTGTGTTCATAATGTCCAGGTTTGAGTAAATTTGCACAAATTTAATTGACACATTTATTTTGAACTCTGAAGTTAAAATTCTGATGGTCTTTTAAACATAAAGGTGCCATTAAAATGCAAAATTAAGTTTTTTGAGGTTTTTTTTCTTTTGTTCAGGTGTGCCCCAAAATGCATTTTTCCATTTTTTATATAGTTTTAGTTTTGGTGACAATATTAACACTCCTGATCTAGCATGCAAATTTATTTTGAACACACATTTTCTTTCCACTGCAATAAAGTTTAAATTGGTCAAGGTGTTAAGAGGGAAGTTTTGTTTATTTTTACCCCCTTTAGTCATGTTGTATAGTCCTTTAAGCATTCCATAGCAGCTCAGACCCTCTGCACAAGTCCAGTCGATCCCCCGACAGAAAGGCTGTTTTAATTATTCCCTACAGAGATCTGGGCACTCTTAAGCCAACAACAGTACCAAGCCGATCCAATCAGGAATTGGTATTAAAGAGGATTTGAAGTAGTACTTTGCATTTGCCCCGACACGGGAGGTTTATTGTATACTAATGCAAATATTTACACACTGTGTTGAAAGTTTTTGACTAAGACACATTTTTCACCGTAACCCCAGCTTGCAGGAATGACTCGAGACTGAGATTATCCCATTGAACAAACAATATAAAGACTTCAGTGATATCAATAATCAAACAGTTGCTCCATCTCTGCCATCAACACCTAGTTAAAGACTTATGCTAAACAATTGTGCCCTGTGTTGTATATTTCCCTATGTTGTACTGTATGGGCACCTGAGTTTTTTTTTTTTTTTTCTTGCAAACCTGGGTTGTATTTGTCATTTTATCAGCATTAAAAAAAAAGAAACCATCTTGAGCCTGATTTGCTTTTGTCATATTGTAATTATTTCGGAGTCACTAATCTTCAGAAGATCTTACATATGTAATATGGTGAAACATAGCCTTTTCTCATTGTTGAAATTGTGAAGTTTTGAATAAGTCTAGTTACCGGTCCATACTATTTTCTGAATATGCTTATCCAAAAGATAAAGGACATTTTACGCCCCACACTTCAGATTAAAAAACTAATACTAAATTTAACCCTGAATTTGATGTTTTCAAAAAGGGCTTGAGCAAATTCTTTCATTAAATAGCCTTGATTGAATGTATCGCCCAACCTCATGCAACCCTGCTGTTCTGTGTATAATCAAAATACTTAAGTATTTATTCTCTTGAGTTGTCACAGCCTCTACTCCTGAGGATATGCTTGAATTTATACAGATTTGCAACCTACTTGTGTGACTATGCCAAGTAAGATGAGCTAACCAAGTCTTTGGTCCTCTACTCCTTTATCTGTAGCAGAAAAATGGTTTATTTTTCAAGACTTTTCAAGCCTAAATGTCCAGTTCTGGAATGACCTATAAGCGAATGATTAACTATATGTCACAAGTTCTTCAATGCACAATAAAGTGACCCCTTATTTTTCGCGGTTAATAATGGGGACCAGAACCCACTGCGATGTGAAAAACCGCGAAGTAGTCCTCCCCAATTTTTTAAATCTTTTATTTTCAATGTATTTGTTCAGATTTTGCATTGGAAAGATAATATACGTATATATATGACGTTTTTTCACTTTCCCCAATTAAAAAAAAAAAGTGCATATATATATATATTAAGTTTTTAGGCTCTTCAAATGTAACAATTATGTTTTTAACATGTTGCTGTCCCACCGAATTATTTTTTAAAGAATAAAGTAGAAAAATGCTTGGCTTTATTAAAAGCTTCATTGAGTGAGTCCACTCAAATCCTCTCAAGATGCCCACTTACACTTTGAGTTGCCACAGCAACTGTTTAACAAGTTAAACGATGATTGATGCATGCGGCGCTATGAAGTTCGCTTCTCTGGCAAGTTCAAACATTAAATGTCAATCAACGTTAACTTTAAGCAACTCCAGTGCACTCACTGCCTGACCAACAGAGAGCAGGGAGAGGGAGCCTGAGTGGGACTACGCTAATAGCTCGGGACTACATCTGTAATTTTGTCAACAGAAAAAAATCCGCGACGGACTGAGGGCGCGAAGTAGCGAGGATCACTGTATAACCAAATTGGAGGTCAAAGCATGAAATTACTCCACATGAGAACGACAGCCTTTATTAAAACTTTACATAAAATCATGTCAACTCATTTTATAAATAATACCGTCATTGCTATTTTCTTCACACTAGATTTCTGTTGTATATATTTTACAGTATTTGAGTTCCCTTTTATAATCCAGTAAAAGTACACTGTATGTGCGCAAGCATTAAATGTATTAGGAAATGTATGAGGGACAACAGGTACATAGTACAAAATGAACACAGAATGAGTTACTGAAAGCTATTGAAGTGCAATGGTTGAATAATCATTCCATGAAAAGGCTTCAGAATGGTCAACAAATCTGGTTTTAAAAAGTGCTCCTGGTTTTCATGTACACTTACAAACACTTTGTTCTTTGTCACAAGCTTTTTTTTTTTTTTTTAAACTTCAGCTGTTAGGACC
Source organism: Corythoichthys intestinalis (assembly GCF_030265065.1). Taxonomy (NCBI): domain Eukaryota; kingdom Metazoa; phylum Chordata; class Actinopteri; order Syngnathiformes; family Syngnathidae; genus Corythoichthys; species Corythoichthys intestinalis. The sequence continues at coordinate 35,796,477 of NC_080397.1, forward strand.
TCAGCATACAAATACAGTATTAAGCAGCATCCAGAAAGAATAATATATTCCAGAATGTAGCAATTTGTAAAATTTGATTTCTTCAGTCAAAGTTTGTAACAAAAGAAAAGGCTCTACCAATAGTTCAGGAATGCTTCACTGGCCCACCTATCTTTTTAGAACCTTCCTGGTCACACATGGTTGGTCACACTGCACAACACAGTTGGCTGGCTGTGAGGCAACTGGCAGTCATCGATGGCGTTTGACTCAGTCATACTGGTGGCAGTATTGGAAGGGAATGGACAAACCCCACCTAATACCTGACTGCCCTGAGACTTCCACTCCAGTCGGACCCTGTGATTCTGTGGGCTGAGGGTGGACGTGACAGCGGCCGGTCTTTTGATATCTAAAGTTCCCAGAACGGGGTCATTCTTGATGGAGGTGACGGTGGTTTGGCCCAGGTGCTCAGCTGAGACAAGAGGCTGCCGATCCTCTTCCTCAGAGATCGCAAACACGGGAACATTCATGTGATCACCATCACTTGAGAAATCCCGCCTCTTTGTCACCTGGTTACTTTCATAATCACACTGGGAAGAAGAAATGAAATTGGGCTCTGCTTGGGAGCTCTGGGCACGATTGAGCCCGGTGGTCTTGGTCGGGTCTGCCGTCCCAGAGAGCAGACCAAAGCAAGGCCCTGCGAAGCGGAAGCGTCTCAGGTTGCTGGTTGAGTTTAGGCGCCGCTGCCTCTGAGCCGGCTGAGTGAGTGGATAAGAAGCATTGCTGATCGACGAGTCTGAGGTGGTGCTCGTCTCAAGCTTGGCGGCCAGTTGAACATCTGAGAAGACCTTCCTGTTGTCAGACTGCAAACTAGCCGGTGCCTGGAATGACATTACATTATTTTCACAAAGAATATTTTACTTTCCTCTTCAACAGTCAAAACGTAAATATCTGACAAGTCAAACCCTGTGAACAGTACCAAAATAATTTTACAAAATGTTGTGATAAGGCTGACTAAACTGACATATTCTAAATGCTATTTCAGTTCTGTATGTAAAAAGAAAGCCATGGTTTTGATACCAACGCTGTCTACTAGTTTGGTGAAGGGACTTGTGGAGTTCCAGCTGCACCACTTTTTATGGAGCTGCGGCAGCGGAGGCAGAAATTCCTGGAAGGTGCGTACACTCCACGCTCTTGGTCTGGAGCAGCCGCCACTTCCATCGGTTGTGGGATCAGACTGAGGTGGAGCAGAGTCAGGTGGAGGCCAGTCAGCAACGGGACTGGGACCAGTGTCACTGTGCCTCAGGAACCTCTCCCTTTGCTGAGAAAGCAAATGGCACGTAAGAAAGCTATACAGGGAGCCACACACCAATGTGTTGCATTGAAAACACTGAAAACGGGAATGGAAAAGTAATACATATATATATATATATATATATATATATATATATACATATACACACAAAACAAAGAAAAACACTGAATCATTAGACAGTAGTATCAGTAGATCATTAGATCTATTGCAGTAGATTTAAAAATTGCTGCTATTTTATTGAAAAGGCTATTTAAATACAGTACAAACATTCCCAAAAAAGTTGAGACACGGAAAAAAAAAAACTGGTTGCGCTGATGTGAAAGTGACAAATTTCAGTATTTTATTCAGAATAGAACAGATGAGAGGTAAAAAGTTGAAAGAGAGAATAACATTTTAAGGGAAATATATGGTGTCAACAAATTTAAAAAAAAAAAAGTTTGGGTAAGACTTTTATTCACCACCTGAGGCATTCTACAAATGTCTGGGGACAAAGGAGACACGTTTAACAGATTGAAAAATAAGAACGTCCATGTTTTTTTTTTTTTTTCTCTAGTTTATTTTTTAAAATATTTTATTAACTTTAAAATTATTTTTGTTATTCTTTATTTTAAAAATCTCTTCAGTTATTAATTTTTTTTTTTTTTTCTATTTTTAATTTTTTAAATTTATTTAGTTTGTATATAATTTTGATTTTTTTATTTTACCATTTTAAGATCAAGAATATTTAAAAAAAAATATTATTCTCTTTTTAATGCGTTTTATTTTTATTTTTTATTCATAATTATGATTATTTTAATTATTAAAAAATTTCAAATTTTTTAGTTTTATTATTTTTTTATATTTTTTAATTAAAAATGTATTATTAAACATTTTTTTAAACATTTATTTTTTATTATTTTTATTTTAAAATATTTTAATGATTTTATATGTATTTTTCTAAAAATAACATTTTTTTAAAAAAAAAATGCTTAAATAATTTTTTATTCACTATTTACATTTTTATTTCATTTTAAAAAAAAATTTCTTAATTCATTTTTTTCCTCTATTATTTTCTTCATTTATTTTTTTTTTTTTTATGGTGCCAAAGAGTGGCATGTGAATGTCAATTTCTGGGTTGGCCAGAGTCCTCGCAGATGATTTGTCGATTAATAAATCCATTTTTGATTGGGTTTAATGGCAGGCGACAGACAGACTTAGAATCCCTTCCTATTATATTGCGTCGCTGGTCAGCGTGTGTATGTGAAATTTCAAGTGCACAAATGTCTTGTGTCGCTTTGCCGCAAGAGTGTTGCCGATTTTCGCCTCTTCGCACTAGTGCACAGAAAATGTATTAAATGCCAGCGACGTGGCCTCCTGTGTGTCTTGCCCCTAACTGTTCACCTGTCTTGGGCCTTCTTTGTTGCAACTTCCTCTTTATGATGCCCCACATGTTCTCTATTGACTAATCTGAGTAGAGATTTGTGTACATTGCCCTCTAATTGTGGTCGCTATTACTGAGGTGTTTACACACCTCAGTAGCAGCCCAGCGTCATTCGATGTAAACAGTAACACTAGTTACTGGCTGTGTGCTGCGGGCGCCACACCTCGGCAATGGCGGACTGGGTACTTCCGGTCGTTTTGCTCGGATTTGTCAATAGGTGAAAGCTCTGGACTGCAGGCTGGCCATTCAGCTCCTTTCCCCACGGAGCCATGATGCTGTAATTAATGGCAATTAATGTTCTGGTATTATGTTGAAAAATACAATTCACCTCCAAAAGAGACAACATCTGGACGTGAGCATATGTTGTTCCAAAACCTGACTATATCTTTCTGTATTGACGGTGCATTCCTAGATATTCAAGCTGCCTATATCACACAGACTCATGCAACACCAGACCATCACAGTTTCAGGCTTCTGACTGAGTGCTGCTTCATGCTTGTACAGCACCACAGCCTCTCACCCGTCCTCCAGCTAAGCAGTGTGGCCAAACAGTTTTTCTTGGTCGCTAGTGCAGCTGGCATTTGATATTAATGTTACGGATGATTGACAGGTTTATAGCTTTGATCTGGCCATAGAAGACTCTGTAGTTTTACGATCAAAGGCACGAATGTGTTAATCATCGTTAAGCTGGTTATACTCTAGCGGTAGCCAAGTCTTAAGTGTGATGTGGCAACTCATTCATTGTGTAAGTGACAGGCTGTTCTTTGCAGAGTGGAGTCACTCAATGAAGTATTTAATAAAAGACATGAATTTTTCTAAGTTTTTCTTGTTTAAAAATAATTCACATTATTGAGGCAGCATGAAAGGGCTTTCTCCGGGTTCCTGCGACATCCCAAAAATGTGTATGGTATGCTAATTGAACATTCCAAATTGTCTGTAGGTAACTGAACACTGTAATTGTGTGCCCTGTGACTGGCTGGCAACCAGTTCAGGGTGTACACCGCCTTCTGCCTGGAGTTAACTGTGATAAGTACCAGCACCCTCGCGACCTTCGTGAGGATAAGCGGTTCAGAAGATGAATAAATAAACGAATTACAGTACATGAATGTTATGGAGAGTGATTAAAGTATGTCGTTAAAGGTGATGCAATGAAAAATGTGGGTGCCCTACATGTTGTGCTAATGCATCTTTAGAAAAGGCGCACCAATGCAAAAGCAAGTGTAAATATCGCAATGTTTTTTCCAATATAATAAAGGCCTATCCCAAAAAGCGCTATGTAAGTTATCTGGTGAAAATTATTCTAGTTTTAATATCGCAATGTATCGCAAATCCCCCAAAAATCGCATGGATAGTTTTTTTTCGATATTGTTCAAGCCTATTCTAGAATATGTATGCTGCTTTTCGTGATTTAAATGGTTTTTCAAAAAACTGATAAATATTATTGTTCCATGTGTCGTATCCTTACTTGCACACTGTATGAATCATACATTCATTCATTTTCCGTGTCATTTATCCTCACAAGGGTCACAGGGGTGCTGGAGCCAATCCCAGATAACTATGGGCAGTAGGCAGGGTACACCCTGAATCGGTTGCCAGCAAATCACAGGGAACAAGGAGACGAACAACCATTGCGCACACACTCATACCTAGGGACAATTTAGAGCGCTCGATCAGCCTACCATGCATGGTTTTGCGGGCAAACCGGAGTAACCCGGAGAAAACCCACGCAGGAACGGGAGAACATGCAAATTCAACACAAGAAGGCCAGAACCCCGAGATTGAACCTGTTATCTCAGAACTGTGTGGCGAACGTGCTAAACAATTAAGTCAGAGTGTTACAAACTTTACTGGTTCATCTCCTGCTTGACAGTCTCAAGCAAAGATGTTTTTACCACCACATAAAGTATAATCTGTGTATTGCCTTGATGACAAAAGCAAACACTGAACAAAGATTGCAGCGACCCTCAGGGTTACATGGGCCCCCTTCTTGGCCTCCGTTTCAGAAAAATCCTAGAACCGCTACTGTCCTCTCCCCATTTTTCTTTCTGACACTGCCACTCTGAGAAGCTCCTTTCATATTCAATCATGTGACAATGGAACTAATTAGTGGTAATTGGTCTTTCAGCTGTTTGTTATATGTACAATTGACTTTTCTAGCCTCTCTTTTTTTAGGTATGTTGACAACATGAAATTTAAAACAAACATATTTTCCCCTTAAGCCTTGTATTGTGTTACAAATCTGCCCACATTTTTGCTAGTGGATGAAATTTGATGTGTGATTTAACTTGGCCTGAAAAGAAGTAGGTAAGAAATAAATTTGACCCGTTTTCAAGTTTGGATATTTAAACGTGAGATTGCCATTTGCATACCCAAACTTGAAAATGGGTAAATTTTGACCCAGACAAATTACAAGGGTTAAAATTAGGGCTGTCAAACGATTAAAATTTTTAATCGAGTTAATTACAGCTTAAAAATTAATTAATCGTAATTAATCGCAATTAATCGCAATTCAAACCATCTTTAAAATATGCCATATTTTTCTGTAAATTATTGTTGGAATGGAAAGATAAGACAAGATGGATATATACATTCAACATACGGTACATAAGGACTGTATTTGTTTATTATAACAATAAATCAACAAGATGGCATTAACATTATTAACATTCTGTTAAAGTGATCCATGGATAGAAAGACTTGCAGTTCTTAAAAGATGAATATTAGTACAAGTTATAGAAATGTTATATTAAAACGCCTCTTAATGTTTTCGTTTTAATAAAATTTGTAAAATTTTCAATCAAAAAATAAACTAGTAGCCCTATTCTGTCCTCAATGTGTGTGAGTACACAAATTGACAGATAGCGAACATAAGTTCCAAAAAGAAATCAGACGGTGTGGCAAAGTTGCATGGGCTTTACTGAAGTCATCTCTTTTTGACAGGAGCACGTTTGTTGTATTTTTGTAAAACTGAAAATAACAAGGCAATGTGTCAATAACTTGCATAAATCACAAAATAACATAAAATGTACACACACGTGTCCATTTGAGCAGTAGCACTAGCCAATTAGCTCACAAGCATCTAACAATGTAACTGCATTTCACCATATATGTGAACAAATTCAAATACACATCATCAATAACTATCTAATGCTCATGAATATAAACAAAGGAGGAATATAACTCACAAGCGATGCATGTATTAGACACAAACAGTGTGATGGGGCTATGAGAACTGCCACTGAATACTGGATGCGGACGTTAGCTGGTCTGAATAGCACTGTCTATTAGTGTGAGTTCGCGTTGACATATAATCACGTCAGAAAAGCGCGCCGAATCCCAAATAATCAGCGACATTACGCCACATAACATATTCAAGTCACACCCAAGCGCCAGCAGAGGGCGGAAAAACACAATTAACAAGTTGGCCTTTCACTGTACTGACATTTAAATCTGTCTGAGCGGGCCTAGTGCGTTAATTGCGTCAAATATTTTAACGTGATTAATTTAAAAAATTAATTAACGCCCGTTAACGCGATAATTTTGACAGCCCTAGTTAAAATGATAAATTTTCTCATTTCAAATTTTTGATCTGTCGTCTGTTCTATTTTGAATAAAATACTGATTTTTTTTATAGTGTCCCAACATTTTCTTAACTTTTTGGGAGCATTTCAGCATATTTAAAAAGTTAAATTGTGAGAAATGTAGTGAACTGAGGTTTACCCCATTCTCCCCAATTTTCATTTCCATTTTATTTACAGTGCTGGACAAAAGCACCCCTGCAATTCTGTCAGATAAATCTCAATTTTTCCCAGAAAATGATTGCAATTACAAATGATTTGGTTTGCTTGCAATGAAAAAACACAAAAGATGCTAATAATACTAAATGCTAATGCTAACGAGAACGCAAATGCTATGCTGACAGTCTGAGCCACCTTCCAAACATCATCGCGTTTGCAACGGCGTCACCACCCCCTCCCCTCCTCCACCCTCCCGCTCTGCACTTTCCAGGACAAGCAGGCAGGCGGTTGTGTGACAAAATCAGACAACTTGCGCTTCATTCAACCAAATTGTGGTAATGCACTAACGCGCCCCTTCAAATCCTCAGTAACGGTATGGGCATTGCAAAGACGGGAAAAAGTAATGAATTAGGTTGCTCACTACTGAAAAAATAACGTCGTTAGAAACGCCATAATACCCTAACGCCGTTATTAACAACACTGGCTGTTCTATTGTCCCTACCAATGTTGAGACCAAACTTTTACCCTTGCTGGTGAGTAAAACAATCCATAATTGAGTTTGTTAAGAAGGGCTGTTTCTTAATGTTGGAGTTTGAACTGGCATGTAGGCTCCAAGTGAAGCTGTTGAGGGGTGATAAAGTAATTATGATTGAGATAACCTGAATATAAATAGTGCAAATATTGTTGGTGGCATTCTGCCCCAGCACTCAACTGCAGATACAATGGTCAATGGGCTGCACTGTGCGAGAGACTTGTTATTGAAGCAAGCACGCATCTTTGCTACTGAGCTTGGACATGAAGATCAGAAAGCAGTCAGTGACTGAATTGATTTTATTTGAAAGCGTACAGAGATTGACAATTCAAGCTTCACTGAACTGACCCACTTCCTCCTAGCACCTTTACTTCTCTCCATGGATTGTTTAGTGCATGAAATGAACGGATTATATAAAAGGAAGTGTACTCGTTTGCTTGGAGTGTTTGGTCCAGCTCAGTATGTGTGGCTCACACACTCATTCATTATTTATTGAGATGATTAAAACTGTCAAATGAACAGAAGGGGTTTCGGAATTTCCACGTTTTGTAATAGAAGTGGGAACCTCTTGGTACCTCTCGATACGATACACGATCTGACGATACAAAAATTATCGATACATTTGTAGAATATCCTAGAATGATTTTCTAACCAACAGCTTATAAACAGAAAAACAAGCTTCTGCTGTGAATTGGAATGAGTATATCACTAGTAGACGTCCAATCCATTTGAAATGGGAGGGTGGCAGCGAATGAACGAATTGCCATCCCTCCCACTTCAAACGGATTGAACGTCTATGGCCGTCAGTCGCAGGCAATGAGGTCATTTTGGGCCATTTGGGTCATTTACCTGTTGATGTTCAGTTACTTACTGTTGATTTTGAGGTATTTTATGGGTCACTTCCTGTTGATTTTGAGTTACAGAACAGGAAGTGACCTGGGAATCACCCAAATGAATAGGCAGAGACTAAAACTCAACGGGAAATGACCTATAGATGCCCTAAAATGAACCACAAGTTACCTGTAAATGCCCTGAAAACCCAGTCTAAATGGATTGAGCCTTGTGCACCATCAATGCAGCCTAGAGTTAACTGAGACACTATTATGGTGGAAGATTTTGGTAGCAACTTGTTGGTTCCTTTTTAGTTTTATTTTTTTTAAGACATTGACACCTTTTTAAAATAATATCTCGATTCTTGGCAGGAAAATATCGATAACCTTTTGGGATACAAAGTATCACGATATATCACCATTTCAATATTTTGTCACACCCCTGTTTTGTAATCAAAATTCACGTTTTGTAATCAAAATTAGAAGCAGTAGCAGAAACTCACCTGTTTCCATCATTTAAACTTTACTGCAGCCATGAAAGCTTCAACATTAAATTACGGGACATTGGATCATAGGGTCAGGGAATGGAGAAGGCATGTAGAACCCTATGCGACTTTGCACTGAAATTGTGCGGAGTAAAATCCTTACCTTATTCAACTAATTTAATTCATCAAAGCTAAAATTCATAACATTTTAAAAGATAACATTGCAACTTCTGCCCATTTTCATTTCCTACCTTTTTAAACTTTTTACACCATGTATAATTATAACATCTTATTGAATGCTTTGTAATGGTATATGGTGGCATCTTCACTGAAAAACAAGACTGATGTTAAGCTACGTAATAACTTGCCAGTGTGAATACCTCGTATACTATTCAATAGAGAGGTGGCATATCCACACCCAGGTTGTGATAAAATTACAAACCGGTTTACCATGAAAAGATTGTGAAGCTTGCTTCAATTTAAAATGTCTGTTCAATTATTTGAGCTTCATTTTCGGCTGTTAATTATGATTGACAGGCTGGACGTGTGCATGCAACATTATCCTTCCTGATCGGTCAGCTGCTATTATTCCGGGGAGGGCGAAGGTTTTAGGGTTTGCGCCCATCATCAAGAGAACAAGACCAGAATAATCCTTCCCACAGAGTCACTAACAACTAGCTTTGTCTAGACAAGAATTAGCTGGGGGTTTAAATAAAGTGTTACTCTGGTCACCAAAGCACCTCGAACACAATGAGTACTTTTAGGTTTGATACACATGTTGACAAATCAGCCTCAGAGCGAGTGGTGTGAGAAATTCCCGAATATGGGATTGAGAGGGGTAAAACATGGAGGATCTCAGTTGAATTCAGAGTTATGCATGGATTATATGGTTAAAATGCCACATGCTTCTATGAAAAGCCAGGGTTTCTTGGGTTGATGAAAAGGTCAAACAAGTTCATCTGGTTGCAACCAGTGCAACATTATTATATGATATGAAGGGGCGTCTGCATGGAGGACACACACAGACAGACCACACACTGTGTGCCAAAGCATGCATGCAATACACGCGCACACAAACACACGCACACACAATTGGTGCTGGGAATCTGGCTCTGTTGATAATACTCCATTAGCCCAGGCTGCAGAAAAGCTTGCCAGTCCTTCAAAAAAGCTGCCAGAACTGTTTATGCCAACATTTATTCCAAGAGAACACAAAAGCAAGTTGGGAGGATAATGTTTGGGTAAACTACATTTCCTCGACATTTAATGATAGTGTTTTCTCATTTAGAATTGCAAAGGGTTTTAACAGTTTCAGGCACAAACAAGCCATATGCTTGTCTACATAAAAGTAATGAATAGGTCATTACAGAACAATGAAGACTGTGCCCCTGAAATTATTTGCCATTAACTTTACCCTAAATAATAGGCAGTTCAATCATAGCTTAATGGACTACACCAGAAATGTCCAAAGTCCGGCCCGGGGGCCAAATGCGGCCCGTGGTCAAATTTCACCCGGCCCTCAGCCTCTGTCATAAAATGAATAACGTCTGGCCCGCACACAGACTTAATAAATTGGTCAGCAGTACTGCTACCAGCATATGAAGCAGCATACACACTGAATGCTGCTCCTCATTTACCCACTAAAAGGCAGCAGCACTCTAAGCAACATTACCCCGTGTGACCCATTACCTCCATTTTCTAAAATGGCGACAATCAACCAAAAAAAAAAAGTTGACTGCGACGGCCGACGCTTCAAGGATAGGTGGAAATTGGACTATTTCTTCACTAAAATACGCAACAACTGTGTCTGCCTCATTTGCAAAGAGACAGTCGAGGTTTTTAAAGAGTTCAATGTGAGGCGATATTACCAAACAAGACACGCTGACATGTACGACAAGATTGCAGGGAAGACACGCAGCAAGAAATTGAACTTGAAGCTAGTTTAATTTCAGAGCAGCTGTATTTCACAAGAGCCCGAGAGTCGAAAGAGAACGCCACAAAGGCTAGTTGTGAGATTGTTGAAATTATTCATTTAAAAAATAATAATAACGCAAATGTGACACACAGAATGTCTTGCTTAAATTTGCTTAAATATATTGGTCTACGTGAAGGACTTCAGCCAAGGTCGGCCCCCCACATTTTTACCACACCAAATCTGGCCCCCTTTGCAAAAAGTTTGGACACCCCTGGACTACACAGTTGGTTGTTATGCCAAAGTCAGTTCAACTCACCTGCGACCAACAACATGATAGGCAAGGGGTGTCAAAGTAATCTTTGTCGAGAGCCGTTATAGCTATGTTTCTTTCAGAGGGTCATGATGTCTGCCAACACATATAACTTTATAAATACATACAGTGAGGAGCAGAAGTATTTGCACACCCTGTGATTTTGCAAGTTCACCCACTTAGAAAATGGTTAGAGATCTGAAATTTTAATCAAAGATGCATTTCAATTGATTGAGACATAATCTATTTAAAAAAAAAAAAAAAAATTAAAATCCGGAACTCACATTGTATGATTTTTTCAATAATTTATTTGTAATTTACTGGGCTTCATAAATATTTGTACCCCTGAAAAAAAATCTTTGCTAATATTTAGTGCAGAAGCCTTTGTTTGCAATTACAGAGGTCAGACGCTTTCTGTAGTTTTTCACCAGGTTTTCACATATCGAAACAGGGTTTTGGTCCATTCCTCCACACATATCTTCTCGATATCTGTCAGGTTTCGGGGGTGTAGTAGAGAAACACAGTTTCAGCTCCATCCAATAATTTTCTATTGGATTGAGGTCTGGAGACTGGCACGGCCAATCCAGAACCTTGATATGCTTTTTACGCAACCGCACCTTGGTCAGCTTAGCTGTGTGCTTCGGATCATTGTCATGTTGGAAGATCCAGCCACGACTCATCTTCAAGTCTCTGACTGAGGGAAGGGCGTTGTGGCTCAAAATCTGACGATACATTTCACCATTCGTCCTCTGCTTTACACAGTACAGTCATCCTGTCCCCTTTGCCCAAAAGCATGAGGTTTCGACCCCCATACTTCACAGTGGGGATGGTGTTCTTGGGATTGTACTCATTCTTCTTTTTCCTCCACACACGCCGAGTAAAGTTTGCACCAAAAAGTTCTACTTTGGTCTCATCTGACCACATGACTTTCTCCTATGACCCCACTACATCATTCAGATGGTCCCTGGCAAACTTAAGAGGGGCCTTCACATGTACAGCCTTCAACCTTCTGAGCAATGCATGATTTTAAACCATTGCACTGTAGTGTTCTACTGACAGTAGCCTTTGAAAATGTGCATCCAGCTCTCTTCAAATTATTGACCAGCTCCTGCCATGTAGTTCTAGGCTCAGCCCTCTCTTTTCTCATTATAAGTGATGCCCTACGAGGAGAAATTTTACATGGAGCCCCAGTCCGAGGTAGATTATTAGTTATGTTTAGCCTTTTCCAGGTTCTAAAAATGGCTGCAACTATTGATTTATTCTCACCTAGCTGCTTTCCAATTGTCCCATAGCCTTTTCCAGCTTTGTGGGGCTCAACATTTTTTCTGGTGTCTTTTGAAATCTCTCTGGTTTTAAGGTAGAAGTTGGATTATGACTGTAGGGTGCACAGGTGACAATAATAGGCTTAAACAGGTGGTGGGTGGGTGGTTACTCATAGGGTAAAGGTGGACTTTGACAACTCTTTGTGTGTCATATATCTGATTCTCGGGGATACAAATACTTATGAACATATAGATTTTTTTTTTTTTAATCATACAATGTGATTTCTGGATTTTTTTTTTTTAAGATTGTGTGTCTGAGTGGAAATGCATCTATGATTGAAATTTCAGACCTCTACCTATTTTCTAAGTGGGTGAACCTGCAAAATCACAGTAGGTGCAAATACTTTCGCTCCTCACTGTACATATTCAGAACAAATTAAACAATACCCAGGGCTCCAGGTATTTTTTTAACCCTTGTGTTCTGCCCAAATTTTTGCTAGTGGACCAGTGATTTCACTCAGTCGGAAAATACTAAACCTTTGCAGTTTATCATGTTCGGGTCAAGATTGACCAATTTTCAAGTTTGGATATGCAAAATGTACTATGATTTTTGCATACCCAAACTTGAAAACCAGTCAGTTTTGACCTGAACAGAATACAAGGGTTAACCTTAAATTTTAGTGTCACTACTAGAACATTTGAGGTCACGCAATGTAAATGAAGTACACATTAAGTAAATATTCGCATTTGCACTTTAGTACTGATAAGTATAGTTCTTGAATTCATGCATCACTGCCAGCAACTTGGTGTAAGTCTAGAGCAGAAGTTGTAAGGCAAAAAAATATATATGGCGGAAATCACTCAGGTAACTTGAAGTTCCGCTCTGAGACCCAATTTGGCCAACTTTCAAAATCGTCCGATATGCATGTGTGATACTTTATTGGAAAGCTTAAAATCTGTATTTTCTGGGGGAAGAACCTTTTTGAACAGGAGGGCTTTTTTTTTTTTTTTTGGTATGTTTTTTAAACAGCAAAACCCTATCTGGAGGTGAGAGCACGCGAGAGCAGAATTACAGACGCCATGACTTTAAAGAGATATTATCGCGTACTTACCATGTTTCAATCCAAAAACTCCACATAGCATTTATCACTGAGTGTCAAGACACAGCTGTGGATGGCCACAGCTGGATTTTTGGGGGATTTTATGCGTGAAACATGGTAATATTACAAGAGTCTCGATGCAGAAATCGCAGACATCGACAAAGAGTGGTCGAGATGTTCTTTTTCATATATTTACCCTTTTAAACTTTTTTTTGATATTTTTCTTTGTTTGGATCGATTATTTATCATCTAACATATAGGAGAAAATGCGAAAGTAACAAAAAAAAAAAAATACCATTAAGCGATAGTTATGAGAGATATGTGACTTTTTTTACAGACGCCATTGTTTTCATTGTAACATAATTTGTTTAAAAGTTAAAAATATGTGAGTGAATAATTTTTTAAAGTCGTTTTTTTTTTTTTTTTTCAAAACAAAATATGAAACATCAATTAATGATACTAAGCTAAAAACAACAGACATTTTGAATAATAAATATAATTAATTACCTTAGTTTTATGGCTGGGTTGAAACAAAAGCGGTTGCGCGACGTCTGTAAACAGGGGTTTTCAGGGTAAAACTGACAAATTAAAAATAGTTTGGGGGCTTAATGCGCCATGAATCTGTTATGGCAGCTTATAGACATATTGTTCTATCAAACACAACTGTTGTTTTGGCTTAAATATATAGCACTTTCTTTGAAAGAGGAGTGCAAGAGCAGAAACTGCTTTTTCAGTCTTGTCTGTGTTTTCTGCCATATACATATCTTAAAAAGATTGAGGAACTAATGATTTTTTAATTTTTTTTTAAAATCAGGAAACCTACTGGTCGAGCATAAATGGGTGGATGGAAAATTGATTTGCACTGTCTCAATTATAGGGTCAGTTTTGAGACATGATGGTGATACTGTGGGTGGGTTTTTAATTGTATTTATTTATTTATTTATTTTAATCGTCCTGATACTCGATTTTGAACATTGAAGCACGCAAGTCATTCTCTGCAACAACTATTCCATTTATTTTAAAAGGGGGATTTGCAACAAAATGATGCTTGAAATATCTGAAAGTTAAAAAAATGACGACAATACAGAATTTTTGTATTTTAGAGAGAAACATTAATTCAGTCCACAGGATTTGCTTTTGCGGGCCACAAAAAATGATGTGGCAGGCCAGACCTGGCCCGCGGGCCTTGAGTTTGACACCTGTGGGATAGGCAGTATCCTAGGTATAACCCAGGCAAGTATATGTCCATGAAAGCTTACCGTGTGCTGGGATAATGATGGCCTATTTGGGCTCGGGGCTGATGATATGATGAAGACCTCATCTGGACCAAAATCCAGCTCTGCCAAACCACTGGAGGAAAGGTCCATTTCTGTATTCTGTGTAGCACTGACTGAGAAAAACAATTTTTTCTTTTTTTTTTCTTTTTCAAAGAAATAATAGAGAATATAGAAATAATTATGTACATATTACAAACAGTATAACAACTGACTCATAGGAAAGGGGTTGGCGATTGGGGGAGGGAAAAAAAAAAAAAAAAAGGATTTCATTAATATGGCCTCATGGTTTGAAGAGACTGCTTAAACTGCAGGCCAACTTGAATTTGTTAACCGTTTTATGAGCTCTGCATTTTTGTCCTCGCACCATGACTGGAGCCCCCTGGTTGCTTTGTGGGTTAACCATCTAATCTCTCAGCCTGAGTCCCTTCTTATTGAAAAAAACTAAAGGAAACCATTCGAATTTTCCTGTCAAAAACCAAGGGTCAACAAGTTTTTATAATACAGTCATGGACGAAATTATTGGCACCCCTGGAATTTTTCCAGAAAATACAACATTTCTTACAGAAATTAATGCCATCACAAATGTATTTAATATGAATGTGTTTATTTCTTGCATGTTCATTGGAAAAACACAAAACAGCTGAGGAAAAAAAGTCCAAATTGACACAATTTTAGACAAAACTCAAATAGGCTGGCACCCTCACCTGAATATTTGGTAGCACATCATTTGGAAGAAATAACAGAAAGCAATCGCTTCCTATAACCATCAACAAGTTTCGTGCACATATCGGATTGAATTTTGGACCACTCTTCTTTTGCGAACTGTTTCAGGTCTCTCAGATTTGAAGGATGCCTTCTTGCAACAGCAACTTTGAGATCCCTCCATCGGTATTGAATGGGATTTATATCCGGACACATCGATGGCCACCTCATAAATCTCCAGCGCTTTGTCTCCAACCAATTATTGGTGCTATTTGAGGTATGTTTTGGGTCATTGTCCTGTTGTATCAGCCATGACCTCTGACGCAGACCCATTTTTCTGACACTACATCTTACATTGCAGCCCAAACATTTTGATAGTCTCCAGATTTCATGACTCCTTGCACACTTTAAAAGGCACCCAGTGCCAGAGGTAGCAAAACTACCCCAAAACATCAGTGGACCTCCACCATGTTTGACTATAGGCACAGTGCTCTTTTCTTTGGAGGCCTCATTCTTTTTTTTTTTGGTACTGGGTGCCTTGAAGGTGCGCAAGGAGTCATGAAATGAATAAGGTCATGGGTGCTCCAACAGGACATTTACCTAAAACATACCTCAAATAGCACCAAGAAATGGTTTGAGACCAGTTCCCAGTGCCACAAAAAAAGAATCAGGCCAACAATGAAAAAAAAAAAACGTGTCTATAGTCAAACATGCTGGATGTCCAATGATATGTCGGGTTTGTTCTGCTGCCTCTGGCACTGGGTGCCTTGTGAGAAATGCTGAATTTTCTAGAAAAATTCAATGGGTGCAAATAATTTCGTCCATGACTTTGTGTGCATATATATTAAGGCTGTCAAACGATTAAAATTTTTAATCGAGTTAATTACAGCTTAAAAATTAATTAATCGTAATTAATCCCAGTTAATCGCAATTCAAACCATCTATAAAATATGCCATATTTTTCTGTAAATTATATATATATTCTGTAAAATAAATTTTTGGAATGGAAAGATAAGACACAAGATGGATATATACAGTCAACATACGGTACATAAGGACTGTAGTGGGCATTTCACTCGACTGTCATTTAAATCTGTCTATGCTGTCCTCACTCCGAAGCGTCTACTTTTTCCAAAGCAGACAGCTAGTGAACGACGCCTTAATAATCAGAATTCTTCCTTTTTCATCTGATTTATTAATAAAATGGCCTCAAACCATTGTCCTCTTTAGACCGTCGTAAAATTACAAAAAAAAGTACACAAGCATTGTAGCAACAACGTTAGCTTAGCACGCTATACAGGTTCACTAAACATAAACAAAAAGCGTTTCATACAAAAAATATAATATTTCACTTACTAACATAATATGTACATTCTTTACAACAACCATATTTACGGACAAATCTTATCCAAGGATCATATAAGCACAACATTACAACATAGGCGTCAGCCCGAGACGTCGTGCAGCCATATTGAACTGGCAAGAAAACAATAAACCATGTCGCAAAGCGACCACAAGAGTTCGCTGTTGGACAGCACAAAAAGCCTTGCTGTAAAACTTACCAAAAGGCAGAATACTATCTGAGCGGGACATGTGCGTTAATTGCGTCAAATATTTTAACGTAATTTAAAAACTTAATTACCGTGCGTTAACGCAATAATTTTGACAGCCCTAATATATACATATCATATTAGATATATATAAATACCTATGCAATACGCTCCTCATGACTCAATTGTTGGCTCTTCATACTAGAATATAAAGAAAGTCCATGAGAAGGATCTACTGTGATAAACACCAATTAAAATCCTTCACCGTCTTCTATCTAATCCATGCTTAGAAGCAACTTCTTTTACTTAAAACATGTTAACTCATTGGCTGCCATCGACTGCGATGGATATTACTTCTTATTTAAACTGGGAGGACTGACAGTGGATAAATATGTTTCAGTGCTACTGACGCATAGAGATGTTCCATCCAATTTAACAGGCAGAGCTCATGAACAACCAATCCAGTTCAAATGAAATGGATGTCTACAGCAGTCAAATGCAGTCAGTATGTTAAGTAGAGCAAGGGGTAAAGGCAGGTATGAATTAGAGAAATGTCTTTACAACTGGGAAATCACATAAAACCAGATCAAGGGTTGACAGAGAAGATGAATAGAGTGAATTTTCAAGTGTCAAATAAGACTGACTAGAAAAGGTAATCACATATTTCCTGACAAAAACTTCATCAGAAGTGCATCTATGAAATAACTACTTTTTATATCATATGTTTTGCTATGAAGTCGCGCTTGTAATTGATGCTTGTTCTTCTCACCTGTGCGGGGTGGGCTGTACTTGTTGTTTTCCTGATCACTAACCGGCTCCTGGTTAGTCTGACTCTCAGTCATGAGTTGCAGCTCACTTGCCTCGGCCTTAGTGTTCAGAACTGCCTCTGGCACCTTCAGCACAACATGACAAGTCAAGCAGTTTAAATCAAAAACCTGAAGACATCTCTGCTTTAATTTATGCGGTGAGTCGCTCAAGAGTTGTTTGTACCTCAGTGCTGGTCGATGCACAGGAGCTTTCTCTTTTTCGACACAGTTTTGGTCTGTAGATAAAGGCATTGTCATTTGTGAAGTGTTGTCTTGAGTTTCCTTATTTTTCTTGTGTGTGTATGTGTGTATAAATATTAAAAAGGTATCAAAGAGGAATACAGCAGTGAGATTCAGTACACAACAAAATGTTTCAACAGATACATTTCTTTAGCATATTTACAGATGATGCCAACTGACTACTGTATCTTATTGTCAGAGGTGGGTAGGGTAGCCAAAATCTTTACTCAAGAGTAGCATTACTTCAAAATAATATTATTCATTCATTCATTCATTCATTCATTTTCCATGCCGCTTATTCTCCAGTAAAAATAAAAGTAGTCATCCCAAAATGTACTTAAGTACAAGAAAAAAAAGTATTTGGTGAAAAGAATACTCAGGTAAATAGTAACATTGTGAATAACTGCTTACAATTTAGTTTGATTTTTGTTTTAAACGAATGTTTTTTTTTTTTCCGAGCACAAAGTTATCTATACGTACTGTTGTTATAGTGATACTGTACAATAACCCATTACATAATCACATTAAGCCAAAGAATAGTTCCTAGTTTGACTAGTGAATAGTTCCTTTCTAATGACCATTATGAAATGAAAAGGATCATATCTCTGGTTTTCAGTGGTCAATCAGTGCCAAATAAAAACTGGGAAAGAGGTTAAAATCCACACCTACGAGTCATGTTGAGAGCAGCCTTTGATGTCAAATACTTCATTTTTTACAGTGCTCTAAAGACACCACAAGATTGAACAGGCTGGCATTAAGATAGAAAGGCAAGCTTGCGTCTGATTGGTATAATCGAGTCATGTGATTATTGTTGCGACGTCTTACTGGGGAAGTTCGTAGAGCTACTCTTGGCATCGCTGGCAAAAAATACAATTATCTAATATGTCAAATAAAGAGGAAAAATGTAACTACTCTTGGGTAGCCCAAAGTAGTGGAGTAAGAGCAGGGGTCGCGTTAACTGAATATTTTCCGTCGTTGACCGATTTTTTAAAACGGTGACGGAAAAAACTGAAGTCCATCTGTCATTTTGACAGGTTGCAATTCACACCCCAGACCACAGGGTGGCGAGTGAGCATATTAATTAGCTATTGTCTCTCTTGATGCATGACGTCGTTGGCCTTACTCTGAAAAATGTCAAGGCAACTGAGTGTCCGAAGTTTCTTCAAAAAGCCCCAAAACGACGATGGTGTTGATAAAAGGTGAAAAAAGAGGGACTATAAGCGGGCACGCAATTCAAATCCATGCGCACCAGGAGGAAAGTGTCAGACTGCGTTCAGGCCACAGCAGGTAAACTGTTAATTTCATTGTTCCATATGTAACCTCATCTGCTTGATGTGTGATAATGGCACGGTGTGGATTCTCTGTTAAACTTGTTCGGACAGAATATTAATTTAAAATGAATGAAAACTAAATACTAATGAATATGTTGAAGCGGTATGCAATGCTAAGAGTCTTGTTAGCTCGAATTGCTGTGTTCAGCCACTGTAGCTCTGCTGCTCTCTGTGAACTCTCTATTCAAGCCGGAACGCGCGCGGCTCTTAAGTGTCTCTGTCACGTGACTGTGTCGTAGCCAGTAACGCGCTCAGCCAAATGGACACACAAGTACGGAAGGTGAATTATGCCAAACAAAGGGTCACCACAATGTCATTATCATCATTTTAAAAATTTAAGTGACGGGTAAAAATAGATTATGACCGGATTTTTATGACCCTGTCAGTCAAAATGACAGACAACGAAAAAGTCTAGCGCAACCTCTGAGTAAGAGTAGCATTTTTTTCTTCACAAATCGACTCAAGTAAAACGTATAGGTTGGTAAAACTACTCTTAGAAATATGTTTTTCTCAAAAAGTTACTCAAGTAAATATAACGGAGTACATGTAACGCATTTCTACCCACCTCTGATTACTGTGGTATTTTCAAGAACAGTGTCAACATAGCTGCTCATCTAACCACCCGTTTTCAGTTATGGTTCTGTCCCTTTCTTAACTCCAAATGAGCCAATGAAGCATGCTGAAATATTTGAACATGTACCCACTTATTAAAAATTGCTCTTACAGCTGAATGAGCCCATTACCAACTACCGGCCAACTGAGGGGAACGCCTGCTGCGACTCTCTCCCACCTTTGGCTCTTTTCTTACCAGAGGGGACCTTGGGAGTTAATTTCAGAGTTGCTTTCCAACATTCAAGACCTTGTTTTTTTTCCCATCACTGTAGTTACACGTTCTACCGATTTGTTGGAAGTGTTTAAAAATAATAAGCATCACCTCAAGAGAAAAGGCTGCCACTGAGGCTGCTCATGGGCTAAAGGTTTCATGATCATGTGTTTTGGAGCTTTCAACTAACTTGGCTTGTTGCTGCTGTTAATTGCACATTCATTTTATTGAACATGTGCTTTCTATTTCCATGCCATAAATAGTTGACAGATTTAACACCAAGGGCCTGATTTACCAAAGGTTTGTGCAAAAAACGGGAACAAGTTTGATTACACAGACAGATGTGGAAGCAGATTAGAGGAAAACAGACATTTTGCTCAAACAGATAGTATTACAAACCATTAAACTCTAATAGCTTGTGTTTGTTGTCCTTTGCGATGAACAATCTAGTAAATTATACCCCTTGACTGTATAACAATGCTACTAGCATCATACTCAATGCACAGAATGAGCTTTCTCCTTGTGCCTTTTTCATCCAATTTCCCCACCTATTCACATTATGCAGCCTCAGTTATGTGTGCAACAACTGAGGCCAGGTGCTGCACCTTCAACGCCCCGCTGATTACAGTGAAAATGATTTACATCAAAGGAGCTGCACAGTTGTTGCAAAACGAACTAATCATCAAAGGTCACCACATCAGAAATTGGCGCTTTCAGCTGAATCAACATAGCAAATTGGTGCATGTGTTAATGTGGTCAAATGAGGATTTGCTGTTAGACAGGAGAATTTTTGAGTCAAGGAAAAGATACAAATTGTTCAAAAAGATTAGTCTCCAGGGAAATATAGTATTGGCCCGCCACCACCGTATACATATTGTACAGTATATTGTGGCAGTATTGTATCATAAGGGTTTTCTTGTAGCTAGTATGACACAATGTGAATCGTTCGCACCACTAACATTTTTAAATAAGAACAGGTACAGTTTTGCAATTTAGGCCACTTTTTGTGCAAATCTTTCTAAAACAAAGGGCATGCACAAGTACTTCACATTCATTTATGAAGGGTGGTGCAGAGGGCTGCTTGAGAGTGCCATTTGAGCGCCTTGAAAGGTGGAAAAGCACTATATAAGTATAACACCATAACCATTCAAGAAAATGAGCTGCTTCTCTTTCAGAGTTAACAACTACTGTAGTGTAATCAGTACAGACAAATGTTCTGATATCAAGTTTTTACATAAGCTTACTTTTACAAATTAAAAAAGCAGAGAAATTGAGATTTTTTGCATAAGTGGTAAACTTACTAAGGTAACACTTTATAACAACTATCCGTTATTACTAGTTAATACATCATTACTACACTGTTAGTAAATGATATATTGTCAACTTGTTAAGTGTGTGTTAACAGTTTGCTATGATGTATGGACGTTAAACGCCCCACATAAATGCAGTTTATCCTGTGTTTAGCATAAAAACGTTCCCAAACTCATGTACGATACTGTTGTATTTTGTTGTTCTGCCATGGGACGGCTCAGTATGTGTGTTTTATGCATTAAACAATATGTTCAATATTTTATCTGTGGTGTGTCTTTGATAACGTACAGCACACACAAAGGCCTACAGGAGGTCAAAACATTTGATATTTTAAATATCACGTCCACTTTCTGTACCTTGAACTTGTCCTGCAAAGTTTTGTAGATTGTTTGCACAGAGTGAGTAAATATATTAAGTATCAGTTATAGGGTTATTTATGTTATTGGGACACTATTCTAAAGTAGCACTTATTCATCATTTACTAATAATTAAGAAATTACTAGTTGCAACTTTAGAATAACATCCCAATTATCATGTCATAGATTATCAACTTATAAGTCATTAGTTAGTCAGTTACTAATAGCTTGTTTATGATATATTACTAATTTATAATGTGTAGGCATAAATCATTGATATACTGCTTACGAGTCATTTATTACTCATTAAACCATCAGTTTATGATATATTATCTATAAGGCATCATTCTAAATTATTAACAAACTTAAACCCTAACAAATCAACATTAAATCATTCATGAACAGTTCACTAATTGTCTGTGAACTAGGTATAACGGATAGTTAATTAAGTGTTACCCTTACAAATCTCACAAAAAAATTGACCCTTGTTGTAGTTCAACAAAAATAAAAAAATAAAAATAAAAAATACATTTTTGGGCCATGTTCGGAACCCTGATGTATGGATGCTAGGACTTAAGCCTTCTTGTTTTATGCAATTTAGGATTTCCTAAAATTAAGTATTTTAGAATGGTTATTTTTAAAAATCTGCATTTATTCATAGGATTTTACGTTTTATTCAACATTTTATAGAGAAGCACCTGTGCTTACCTTATATTTAAAGGTACCTGTGAAACATTTTCTATGTAAAATCACTGAAATTCCAAAGTAGATAAAAAGCATTGAGAAGATAATGGTGGACTTTTACAAGTCTATCATCAACTGGTGCAATTTCAAGATACCTGATAGTGCCAAATGTATCCGTTTCAAACCATTACAATGCAAGTTATGGCCATAATGAACACGAATACATTTGGAGGGAAAAACAGGGATGTCATAAAGTACACATATGAGGAAAGAACATCATGTGGAAATATAAACAGTGTTTATCAGAAAGTCATAATCTCAAAACTTATTGAAATTTATGGACAGACCAAAAATAGGCAAGTGCAAGTAAGGTGACCTTCTAACTTGGTTCAGTCACACCATTTCTGTCGGGGAAAAAAATGTCCAAAATTCCTAAAAACAATTACAGGAAGTTTGCCGATGATCATTTAAACAAATACTGATAGAATTAGGATAAATATCTGACTTTCATAAACACTCACTAATTTTAGCCTTTACCAACAGATAACATTTTGGAAACCTTAATTGACCAAAAGTAGAAACATTTTGACTAATTTCATAGCAAATGTTGAGAAAAAAGTACATGTGTATTAATGAAACCACTGCTTTCGATAGTAAACATTTACAGTTTTACATAACGTTACCAGGATGCAAGCAGTAGGTGCGATTAGTTAGGAGTGTTCTATTTAAAATACAGAGAGCAATGTTCGGTATTTTTCGAAATCTGCGGGTGTACAGATGTTACCTGAATATGACACAGAGGACGCTGGTAAGTATTAAGGTGAAGAAGGCAGCTCCACTGACAGCAGCCAGCAGAGAGTCAACCTTGGTAGATATGGAGACCAAGTTTCTCCGTTCTCCTCCTGGCTTGGTCAGATTGTTGTAGTGGAAAAGGAGGGCAAAGCCACGCCCCCAGTGAGTGGTTGTGATGAGCTCCATGATGACCTCCACCATCTCCTGACTAGAGCCAAAAACCAACTGGCTGCTAGGAGGTCTATTTGACCCACAAAACCTTGAGGAAAAGGTGATGAGATCTGAGATATAGAGGACGTCATGGGGGCAGGCATCCAGCCCCGACTGCTGCGTTCCAGAGCTCGCAGCAGTAGTGTCAGTGGATTGCAGCAAGGCAACTGTGGTCGCCGTTGTCATGCTTGGGATTGAACTAGGGTTGAAGTCTACCTGCAGATGGGAAGAGGAGGCCGTGTTGATTGACTTATCTGAATTTAACACGGCTTCAGGAAGGAAAACAGAAGCGGTAGGTGGTGAAGTAAGGCCAGCGGAACCATCTGTAGATCTTTTGGCAGAGTTTGAGACTTTTGCTTTCTGAATTTTTGTTGATGGTTCATGGAACACCACCTGCTCCTCCTCACTGTCTTGAGATGAATGCTGGTTTCCTGGGTAATCTCTCTGGTTAGTATTGAATGATGAAGATTTATCCAATTTCAACATGCTAGGGGCATAAGTCACCACATCTTCACCATCATCCTCCTCATAATTAGAAATGTCTGACTGCTGTGCAGACGAGTCATGGCTTTCAAACACATCAAAGTCAAATATCTCAAGAATCAGCTGATAATCAACAGGTACAAAGAATTGCCAAACACAGTGGGTCCCAGAAGAGTAGTTATAAGGGAAGCCAGGGGAGAGTATCAGCCCTTGTGCATCCACAACATCCACCTTGGCACCACAGTCAAAGTACACCTGGAAAACAAATGATAAGAGTCAAAAATCCTAATGTTGACTAGCTCCATAGTGCATAAAAGTAATTTTCCCCAAAAATTGTGGTAAAAGGGGTGCATGTTGTAGCAAAATTTGAAGCAAACGAGGCTAACGCAGCCAGTTAAAACTTGAGACTAAAACATTACAAAGCTCCTTTTACGTTAGCCCTTATCTCACAAGTCACATTTATGATAGGATGATTCTATATTCACATACACTGTATATGGCAGAAAACACCCAGGTGACTTGAAGTTCCGCTCTGAGACCCCCAATTTGGCCAACTTTCAAAACTGTCCGATATGCATGTGTGATACATAATTGGAAAGCTCAAAATCTCAATTTTCTGGGGGAAGAAAAATGTTGAAAAGGAGGGCTTTTTTTTTTTTTTTTTTTTTTTTTTTTTTTTTTTAATGTTTTTTAAACAGCAAAACCCTATCTGGAGGTGAGAGCACGCGAGAGCAGAATTACAGACGCCATGACTTTAACGAGATATTATCGTGTACTTACCTTGTTTCGATCCAAAAACTCCATGTAGCATGTATCACTGAGTGTCAAGACACAGCTGTTAATGGCCACAGCTGGATTTTTTGGGAGATTTTATGGGTGAAACATGGTAATATAACAGGGGCTGCGATGCAGAAATCGCAGACATTAAGGAGTGGTCGAAATTTTCTTTTTCATATATTTACCCTTTGTGAGAGAATTTTATTCATGCTTAAAACATAACCATTATACATTATATTTTGTATGCTTTTGTTATGCTTGCATGAAAACAGTGTAGCATTAATCTGTTGAGTGTACCTCCCCATAGCCTTCGCAATATGCCCAAATATGGACTGTTATGTTCCTGTGTTCAAATATGCCCTGAATGAATACAAGGGAGGACTGTGGTTTCTTATCTTCGTTTTAGCCATAGCCTGTGTTCAAGGTCTCAGCTCAAAGATGTTTTTGTATGGAAAAATACCCAGGTTTGTGAGATGATGAGTTTCGTTTCTTAGTAAGTTTCTTTTCACGGTGGGCTTCGGCACCGCCCTTTCAACAGTATAAATGTCCAGCCTCTATTGTAGTTCTTTGTACTTTCTGGGTGATCACAGCTCCTGGCTGGGTCGCATCGGTTTGTACCCGAGAGCTCTTGTTCATAAAGTCTTTGAAGAAAAGCAATCCATGGTTGGGGTCGTATTCATTTCTCTAATCGAGCTATCGAGGCAACACTTGTCTTGGAGTTCAAACTTGAGCTTCCCTGACACCCTTTTAAATGTTGTTTTTTTTTGTTTGTTTGTTTTTTTTCTTTGTTTGGATCGATTATTTATCATCTAACATACCAGAGAAAATGCGATAGTAACAAAAAAATACAATTAAGCGATACTTATGAGGTAGACATCCGTGACATTTTTACAGACGCCATTTTTTTCATGATGACATAATTTTTTAAAAGTTTAAAATATGTGAGTGAATAATTTTTTAAGTCTTTTTTTTAACAAAATATGAGACATCAATTAATGATTCTATGCTAAAAACGACAGACATTTTGAATAAATATAATTAATTACCTTGTTTTATGGCTGGGTTGAAACAAAAGCGGTTGCGCGACGTCTGTAAAAAGGAGTTTTCAGGGTAAAACGGACAAATTAAAAATAGTTCGGGGGCTTAATGCAGTATGAATCTGCAATGGCAGCATATAGACATATTGTTTTATCAAACACAACAGTTCTTTTGGCTAAAAATACAGCAGTTTATTTTAAAGAGGAGTGCAAGAGCAGAAACTGCTTTTTCAGCCTTGTCTGTGTTTTTCGCCATATGTATGTAAATTATTATTAATTTGGACCAAACTTTTTTTCTGCATATACATTCAGAAAATGTGATGGTCGAAGACATTTTTTTTAATTTATGTCATGATGATTTTGAAAATTAGAGTTAGACATTTTGTTTCAAGTAAAAGTACAAGTCCGTTTTTTCATTAATTTAGGGGAGAATCATGTGCATCCCAGTGGAAAGAATCTTGTTTAATATAGTGACAAGACACAGTTTCCTTTCTCCAATGTGTAGTAGTGCAGAAAATGTTCGATAAAAGCCAATACTTTCCAAAAGCAGGCAAAATAGCCGTTGTCAGACATTTTTAAAAGCTGTTACTTTTTTAGCCAATCAAATGCGTGTATCTCAGATTGTCTCGCCTTCTCGGCACACATTGGCTTACCACTGTACCACTTGCCGCCATGAAAGAAGCAAGTTTTAATGGACCCAGGAAGTGACGCTGGCTTGAAAAATAAGTCTTAGAACATGGGTCGGCAACCCAAAATGTTGAAAGAGCCATTTTGGACCAAAAAACTAAACAACTGTTTTTTTTTCTTTAGGGTTTTTAATGTTTTCGGATTTTATCTGTTTTATGTTTTATTTGCTGTCTGACTTTTATCGTGATGTGTTGTTTCGTGAGCGCCTTGAAAGGTGGAAAAGCGCTATATAAGTATAACACCATTTACCATTTCTTTTTTTTTTTTTTTTCTTTCTTTCTTCCTAATGTCATTGTATAATACTTTCCTGCCTTTTATGTACTATTAGCCATGTTTGTCTTTGTTGTAAAGCACTTTGGGGACCTTTCGGGTTTTGTAAAGGGCTATATAAATAAATTTGATTGATTGATTGAAATATGCCTGGAGCCGCAAAAACTTAAGAGCCTTAAATATAACTAATAATGAAGGCAACACGTGCTGTATGTACAGTATCTGTATTAGCTATATTAGCCTATTATCAAACTGACTAAATTGGCTAAAAATACACAATGAGCCTTCATGATTTAATATTTTCCCTGCAGTGCATCCAACGCACCACTTGACTACTCTGTTGAATGATGCGACCTCAAGTTTAACTTCATTGCAATATTAATTCATTTTCATTGCTTTTATGAAATTATAGAAATGCAAGAAATCCGATTTTTGATGTTTTTATTTTGAGGTTTCGAAAAACAACAAAATGGAACGTCTAATGTATTACTGTCACATGTACTTCAGTGATATTATCTCATGTACTTTAGTGATTTTAATAATTATGATAATAAATACAGTCGTGCGGGACGTTAGTAGCGTGCTCAAAAGAACGCGCAGAGAAAAAAAAACTGACGGGCGCAGGAGTCGAGAAATTGAGCGAAAGCAGGAGATGTGCTCAAAATCCATTATTGCTCACTCAGAATAGAGACAGCACAGGTGCGCAGAAATTTAGCGAAAGCAGGAGGGTTTTTTTTCTGTGCTCAAAATCCCGTATGGCTTGCTCAGAATAGAGGCAACAATATAACGCCATAACATCCCACCCTGCTGTTAGAAACGTGTGTCGCAGGCTACGACGCAAATATTCGTTGGCAGAAATGTTGAAATTCAACTTTTTTTTTCCCCAGTTTTTTTTCTTCTTCCATGTCACCTTTGGGGCTCCATACAATCCATATCAAAACCAAAAATATTGTAGCGTCACCGGGGCTGTCATCGGCATGGTAATTTATGCGCCAACGCGGGGTTCCTATTGGCGTACTGGTGCGCCAGCGCGACACTCCGATTGGTGGACTGCATAGCCGCCAGTGTATATAGTTGTTGTTTGTTTTGCATTGGTGTGGTGGCAGAAAGAGGAATAAAAAAGGAGGTAAAAAGCGTTAAAGAGCATACGACACGAGAAAAAAAGTCTTAAATGGCATTATTATGTGAATTAGAATCATATTTTGAGACGATTCGACTATATACAGCAACTTAGCAAAGCACAGATGACGAGAAATTAGCCTTTTAATCTGCCAGTTAGCCACGCCTACCATTATAGGGCTTTAGCGTCCCCAACAGGTGGATGACGTCAGCGGTAGACTGGGCTCATCGATTTTACTATTCAGCCCATTGAGGGGGAATTATTCAGAACGAGGAAAACGCGACGAAGAAAGCCGCCAAATGTCATTGTTTCAGTCTCTCTACTCCAATATTTTTACAGGATATTCTTTTTATCCAAGTATTTTTCCCCAATAGCAATATAAATGGCTTGAGAAGGACCAGTCAGCCCGTCCAGGGAGAACTATTCACAACGAGGAAAACGCGACGAAGAGAGCAGCAAAATGTCATTGTTTCTGTCTCTTTACTTCAATATTTTTACAGGATATTCTTTTTATCCAAGTATTTTTCCCCAATAGCTATATAAATGGCTTGAGAAGGACCAGTCAGCCCGTTGAGGGAGAACTATTCACAATGAGGAAAACGCGACGAAGAGAGCGGCAAAATGTCATTGTTTCTGTCTCTTTACTTCAATATTTTTACAGGATATTCTTTTTATCCAAGTATTTTCCCCAATTGCTAAATAAATGGCATGGTCATGACAAATAACAGTCTTGTGCTGAATGGAATATGAAATAATAAAAATGCATTTATTCAGGACGACATGGCAAAATTACTCCATAATGGTCAAAACTGTCGACTTCACCTTTACTGTCTCACCTCCCGAACTATATTTTATGACACCTAAATCGGACATATGTCATTTCCCTTCCCCGGCTTCGGAGAATGTAAACAAACCAGAAGGCGTGACAGCTAGCCGACATGCTAACCCGAACCGAGTGATGTTTCAAAGTCTTCAAAGCGGAAAATCACACACAACTATCCTGGATTATTTGTCATGACGACCCGGTTGTCTATTGTCGTCGCGGATCGGCAAACCGCCCGGCGAAGAGCAATTTACAGTTTGTTCCCCGGAGGAGGGTGGCCGGAGTTGTTGTGCAGCTAACGGGCTGCTGCTAATGACCATTAGGACAGCTTTTTACATGCCTATCAATGATCAAACGTAAGTAGTCCTTCATTTAAGTTTGTAGTGTTTACTTTGTAATCGCTGTATTCGTATTTGACATAATACAAAACAAGATGTTTACTCACTTCCTCGTAAGTCCAATGGTCCCACAGTAAATATCCACGGTGAATGGGAACCTTTTGAAACTCCAAAAAGGCGCATACGCTTCTCCCTCATACAGAATGATTTTTCTGCAGCCGTTTGGCTGGCGTGATGCGAAAAATAAACGTATTAATCCGCAAAATCAGCTGAATCATTCGTCCCCATACACAACAGTACGCTGTATAGTGAAGAGGACGTCTTCTACCGTACACGTCACAGCGCCCTCCTCCTCAATGCAAGACCGAAGCCGGAAGTCACTCATTTTCCTGCCGCGGGATTCAAAAAACTAAATAAATATAGCGATCGCTTCCACACACATCCAAGCGGTCCATATCATTCAGGAGCATAAAATACTGCGTGTATTATGAAATAAACATGCTTTTTCGTGTCACAGGCACTTTAAGGCTCCTGTGTCATTTTTGCTGCCAAGCTTTCACTTAGCAAGCATTACATTATATTTGCCTCTACCATCTTCGTCCATTTTCAAACATATTTGACAATGCTCCAGGGAGCCACTAGGGGGGAGCTATAGAGCCGCATGCGGCTCTCAAAACACGGGTTGCCGACCCTCGTCTTAGACAGAGGAAGACAGCAACAGATTGAACAGGAAAATAAACTACAAAGAGTGTGTCCCGAAAATGTATGTGCTGTGCAGTGGCACGTCACTGACGTCACATTCATCACACAGTTGCACTTGCAAGAGGTGTTAATTTGGGGGGTTTAAACAATATTTTATCCATTATCAGACATTTAAGAAATGTGCAATTTGAACACTTAAATATTATGTGAAGCTGTATTTCACATGAAGTGTGGTCATATATTATATCGAAGATGCTGTCTATTTTTAATGAAGATAAATGAAAATAAGAAAACCTATTAAATTAACAGATTAATTCTAATTTTTGGGACGGGTTTGAGATTTGATTGTTATGTACACAAATAGAAGTCTTTTAAACATCACCTACCTAATCTTTATTGTTTTTTTTCTTAAACATTTTGGGTATATTCTCCCCTAAAGATGAGTGATGTTTTCCCAACATTAGAAACAGTGTTATTAAGTTATCAAACTTAACGATATGTACAACCAAGCGATGAATAATCAAATAATGCCCTTAATTGAAGTCAAATGGTTTCCTAATATAAAGCAGCTTGGAAATGAACTATTCAACTCTGCTGTTATGCCTTTATAGTACTAAACCCTGTTTTTCCCATGTAGGTTGCTTGTGACCTGAGGGAGGGTATTTTCCCGAACATGCAGTCTGTAATTCTTTACAGGTGGTTGGGGATGGAAGTGGACCTGGGGCCTAAACAGAGGCAGATGTGTGGCTAGGCCCAGGAAAAAAAAAAAACATCAGACCTTTGTAGGAGAACATTTGTTTATGAGTTCTTGTGTTAACCTCACTTTTGGTCCGTGGGAATGACCCAGATAAGCAAACCCCAACATCATACAGGTAACAAAGAACTGGGCTAAAAGAATAGAATACCTTCTTGAGAACATAATTTGTGCTGGGTGGTGGCACTCCCCATCTCTATTAAAAAAAAATAAAATAAAAAAAAATTAAATGTATTTTTAAAAACTCCGCTACTATGTAAAAACTATTCATTTGCAGGGAGAAAAAATGTTTCATAAACACACTAGATGTTCATATGGAAAAACAATCAATAGTATCAGCTTTCTCCACTAATTGAAGGTTTTCTCACTGAATAACTTTTGTAATTGACATTTGGAGGCAATTGCATTAGTGCATGACATGCTGCACTTCCACTGCCCACTCACTAGAACTACAGCGTGTAGCCGGGTAATAGAGCTCAAGCTGAGTTGAACCCACAAATAAAAGGGACATTTGGCTGTTAGGTGAACAGTCAACCACTTATTATACTGTTATCTGCTCACCTTTAAAATGATCAAAAACATCTCAACATTTTTCATTATTTAATGCCTTTAGGTTTAATTTCAGGAATAATAATGGACGGCTTTTATACTCAAGTACTGGTAATTTGATGAAATTGTACTCAAGTAAAAGGACTGGTTTAAACATCTAATCAAGAAAAAGTAAAAATAGTTTTTTTTTTAAATTACTCAATGTAAAATTGACTTTTTGTGTGTTTGTGTGGGGGGGAAACAAAACTTTAAAAGTTCCTAAAGAAGTGTACAACATGTGGAATAAAAACATCAACAGATGTGATGATAGCAACGTCTATATGAGCACAATAGTAATTGTACATTTTTTTATTTGTTTTGGCAAAAATTGAGTGCTGCTCTTAGTGTGATGTAAATTATGATAGTGACGATATTTAGCAATGTTATAGCCCTGGGTAGCAGTCATAGCATTTTTTTTCACCCATGATAGACACTCATAGCTGGTTGCAATGACTATTTGAAGGCATTATTGTTATTATTATTGTATCGTACCATTACTTTGTGACTGTGACATTATGTTTGTGACAGTAGGGATATTCTGGTGTTGCCTTGTGCGCGCTCTCTCTCGTTCTTTTTTTTAATTTTTTTTTATTTATTAATAACTAACAAATTATACAAAAAACAATTACTTGGTTACAGTAACGAGAATAAATCCAATTTGTTACTTTTCACTCCTGCACACTTTTTGAAATTCATACTCTGAGCAACCAAATCATCCTGCACTTTTAAATCTTAGGTTACACTTTGTATGATTTAAGATGTCCATCGTTATTGCATCAGTGACATTCTATGCATTCATGCCAAAAAAGCCAGTTGCATTGAACTGTAAGCCGATTTGGGGCTCAGGGTCTTTGCAGTTAGGTTGCACAATGAGGTGGACCGATTCACAATACACTACAAAGAGTGTAGTGGTTCAATTTTGAACCAGCACTACACAATCTGATATTGTTTATTCTATGGCCCTATGTATTCAGATTTCTTTATCTTGCTGATCAAATAATATATTAATAAACATGGCTAAAAATAACAAGTGTTTAAAGTGAAGAGAATGTATTGTCTCTCCCACTGTGACAGGGGAGCTCGGAGGTCCCCTGCACTGCGATGTGCATGGTAGACTACACATGAAGGGGCCCCAGAATGCCACACTGTCCAATGGGAATGGGCCATTCTTATAATGCCAAACATCTTAGTTCTGTTACATCACAGGCCGCTCTACTGGCAGGCCGCTAATTATTCAAAGATGCCTTTTCTCATTTCACAACAATTAGCAGGCAGTGCCATTTTGGTGAGCAATATTTTTTTAATGAAGTGAAGTGTACATAAGTAACGACAGGTCATTGCACCCCAGTTGTGGAAGTGAAGTAGATTCACAAGCCAGCCTTACTTTCGCCATGCACAAGAAACTGTAAATGGCAAGTCAGTCTGGTCATCTGTGGTCTCTTTAGAATTTCCACTCCAGTTGAAAATCAACCAACAAATCGCAGCACACGAGGCGGCACTTTGTGATGTGTCATGTAGGGAAACGGTGAATCTTTTTTATGCTTCTGGGAGTTTTGTAAGGTGTTGTGCAGTCTTGTCTTTTTTTCCAGTATATCCGACAAAGAAGCTGTTGTAGGGGACTCGATAGCACTATTTTCAGCGTCACGCTATTTCTAGGACAACATTCAAAATCAAGTAATGTACTCAGATTTTTCATACAAAAACAACATTTATCATCACTGCATGCCATGATTGTTTGATAACTACAGATTGACTGTAACCAACAATGTAAGTCGCATTCCGTTAACGTCACATCATGATACCGTAATTGGTTCTTTCAGGTGCAGTCTGTGCTTGTTCGCGCCATCTTTAGCATTGACTTTGAAATCAAGTCCGAACCACAGAACAGCAGACTGCCTTGCCTTGTATCTTGCACATGGTGAAAGTAAAGCTGGCTTGCCAGGCTATAACTGATGGGCTTTCCTGGAAAAAAAAAAAAAAACCCTCATGATACGAGCGCCTCACCTCACAGGTTTTTCCACTATACAGGCATTGTCACGAGAGAAAATGAGTTTCATAATGCGAGCAAATTTTTACCAGACGAGCGAAATCCAGAAAAGCCCCTCTCTTGCTTGGCGTGTCCGAGTACCTTGGCATCCCGCCAGGTGGCATGCGAGCTCTCTATTTCGCTTTGCCTACCCAGGTTTCTCGGCGTCCTGGTAGGTGGCATATGACCATTTTGCATCAACAGAATGCCCTATCTGCCCAGCTGTCTTAACGCTCATCGTTTCCTGGATTGAAGTTCATCAGAATAATTTGTCCTTACAAGTGAACATTAACCATGAAACCCAGTTTACTTACACCAAATATTTTGTTTAGTTTATGTTATACTATTGTTATCCCTCTAAAATTACAGTGTATGTATCACAACCTATTCTCGCTCTCCTAATCCTCGGCTGGCTCGCTCTTTGTTATGTCGCTATAAGACTCAGGCCCTTATGCTAAGTGCTTGTATATAAATGATCTTGTTTTTATACTTCAAAAAAATTTCAGATTATTTAGCCTTTAAAAAATATCCTTTGAATTCTCATTTAGGGGTATCATGGGAAGTGTTGCACGCATTAACTGGAATTCAATTATTTCTTATGGAGAAAATACATTCTTGATAGGAGCACATTCACGTAGCGAGCTTAGTCGTGAAACGGATTGTGGTCATATCATGAGGGTTTACTGTAAATCGGTTGCATGCATTTACTGTTCGGCTCAGTCACACCAGGGTTGCAGGTGTGCTTGAGCGTATCCCAGCTGACAAGGATCGGTGACAAGGCTAATTAAGGGACCATGTATTTACAGTTAAGATTAAAACGTGCCCCCCCCCCAATGGTTACTTGCATTCAATGTAAAGCGTTATTCTGAGAACCCTCCAAAAAAGCTATATACAGTACGTACGCCCACTATCTTAATAGGATTAAGCCACTCTTCCGCAATCTGACAGTCTGTTTGGCTGCAGAAGGTTTTTTTTTTTTTGAACCACCCAGGTTGACCACACCACTGTGAAAACTTTGCAACATGAGCTGGCTTCTGCTGAACCACACACACTCATCTGGCTCATAAACAGGCTGGCGGGCCTCTCAAAAGGGGGCAGGAATCCTCACCAGGCCTGTTTACTGGAGGAGAAAAGTGACACTGCTTCACAGGCTAGCGCTTCAGCAGCGGTAGTCCGCTCACAACTTCAATTACACGTAATTCATTGAGTGAGTGTTCAGAATTGCACCGCTGTGATTTCTACACTAACCTAAAATTGTGTGCCTTTTTGATACACCCCTGAAAAAAAAATAAACGGTAGTATGCACAAAACTTATAAATAAGGAAATAATGAGTTTGACAAAAAAAATCTTCTGCAACTGCCAGTGTACTTTGAAAATGCATAATGTATATTGAGGGAATTGAACTTACAACTACTCAAAAAGCCGTTTTCAACTCTGCTTTACTGTCAGATTCATACTTTATATATCCAGATCTGTGTACAGTATAATTTCACTCTTTAAATCTGTATTCTTGCAAGAGTTTGTTCGGGGGTTAAAAAAAAAAAAAAAAAAAAAAAAAATAGATAGATAATGTTTTATAGTGTATTGTACTTATTGTAACTTGAATCTAAGAAATATCAGGTGGTTGTGATTATTTACAGAATTGAGGATGCAAAAGCTGCATGTTAATATTTTATGCATCTCCTGGCAATGTGTTGGTATGAGGATGGCATTCATTTCCCATAGGTAGCTGTGGTCAGCATCAATACACATCCCTGTTTTTTTTAAACACACACCCCGCCTGTGATGTGCCTCCCCTGGTGGGCTCCTGTCAGTGTATGCACATCAAGCTTGGAGTAAACAAACAACCGGATTAAGCCCTGGCATTTCCAAGATGGGCCTTGTTGTCCACTTGGGAGCCGATTCAGCACAATTTCATCTTCGTGGGTATAATGGGAATTGTGAAAGGCTCCTTTCAGTCGACTCATGGTTGGTCAACATTTTATTTACGGTGCCATTTTTCCCATATGGGGTGTTTTTCACTGCCTTTAAGTGGAGTGCTGGAAATGATTACTGCCCTGGTCTTTGCACATATATGTGAGTGAGTGGGTGAGAGAACAGGCAGATGCAGCCTCTCCCCTCCATGTTTGGGTTGTAAACCTATTAGCACATTTTCTCTAAAAGGGGCTTCTACTGCTGTGTGGGGCCTGTTAAAACGAGCCGGTAGAACCCTGCAGACAGTATTTATCATGCGCACCATGGTTAAAAGGAGTTTTGAGAAATTGTTTTCAGATCTTTGAATATTACCTACTGTATTTATGACAATTATGAAACTTTGCTTCAATATCTTCTGACTGCCTTTTAAATATGTTGAAATATGTGAAGTCAGTTTTGCTTTTATACCTATTGTGTCCATATTTCAACCCAAATTAATAGTTAAAGTATAAATTGCACACATTTTTTCTCCTCTCTCTTGTTGTATCTTTACTTCTAATTACCTCATAAATATATTTTCTGGTACCCACTAACCTTTATAAAGGCAATAAGCATATATGTACTCAAAGTACGTTAGCGGAAAATCTAGAAAAAAAAAAAAATCTGAATTTGATGACACACATTATCACCACCTACAGGACAGGTGGAGACCTTTATTTACAGTTGCGTATGTTTACAAATGTCCCTGAAGATTTCCACACATTATTCCTTTCCTGCTCTCACTATTATACACTACTGTACAGTATTACTGTATTGCATTTTCCGCTAATCTAGGCGGAAGGAATCAAACACTTCGAGCTCGTAATTGTGAAGTGGGGCTTAAATAATGTCACATTTTGAGGGTACATTTCAGTAGTTGATTAAAACATATTTCATGCTCCAATGAATATTTGTATGTGGGCTTTGGTGAAAGCAAGCTAGGGAATGTGCGTTCATGGTAATGAAGGAACATGTCACCCAGTCCAACGCTTTGGCTCATTGATGTGTCTTTGATAGTTTTTGAACAATGGAGCTCTGTGGCAAAGAAGAATCCATCAGACTCTGGATACACTTGTTAGTAGCATCCAATCAAGCTTGGCTTTGGTCTTGTCATTTGATTTGTTGAGAAGAGGAACGCTATATAACATTGAACTTGTATTCACGAAACAGATTTATAAGATGCACTCACAATGACCTTGCTGGGGGAAAAAAAGAATGTGCTACTAAATTCCGACTATTGTCTACATGACACAAACTATCAACTCAGTGTCCTATAGTCCTTCCAGGACCGCTTCATCATGTGATGAGAAAATAATGTTACAAACCATCTTATTTTTAAGGGTGATTGTAGCTTATTGTCCCATTCATGCTCAACTTGAGATACGGCTTTCAATTCATTTAAGGGTGAATAATTACAAAGTTCATTGGGTTCCTAGATTTCAGTTCAACCATTAGGTGTATCCCTCTGCATAAAGTATTCAGAAAAAAATATGACAAAGAACATAACAAAATTTACTTTGTGTACATACAGTATGCCTGTAATAAGATTTCTATGTTTTTTTGTTTTGTTTTATTTATTTTTTTTCCTGATGGGGATAAAATAAATCCTGAGCTTGTTTATGCTGTTCCAAAAATCAACTTAATACAAAAGGGGAGCAGAGGACAAAGCCATCATTTAGCATGCCCCCTCAGGCAGATAATTGCAAAGATAGTGAGCACCCTATGCATACAGGAACTAAAACTGCTGCTGAGCTGCCATTCTTTATAAGTGGAAAGGACGACTCTTGACAGACAGAAGCCCACTCAGGAATCATGCCAAGGCTTATCCTTTGGCATGTTGACACCAGTAAACATTGAACCATTTAATCTCCAACAACACCTAATTTTAATCAGAATCAAATTGTACACCGTTACACAAATATACTGTCAAGTTCTTTTTTTACCCATGGCTCGCCAGCTCTTACAATTTAACGTTAAATTGTCTTGTTTTCAAATTATGCAGCTAAAATCAACCAAACTTCCATTTTAAAGCTGAGAGAGAAAAAAATCTCATTTCAATGACAACAAGCACATTCAGTAACTTTTGAGAGACCATTCCAGTTTACTTTCCAAAAACATGGAATCAGCACAAAATACAAAAGTATAATTGGCATGATCCTCCTAAAAAGAAAAAGGGAATTGTGTAATCGTTTTTTAAATTACTCAAATTATTGTGATATAACCAATAAACTAAGCAATTGAGTTGCTTAGAACCAGGTTAAAGGATCGATCAAATTGCATTTCTATTCCAAGACAAGCTAACACTTTTAACTTCAATGACTAGCATGAGTGACACACATGACGTGAAGTTACCGCCTGATTATTTACTTACTTTTTCATCAGAGATTAATGTTGTTTTCAATTTTAATTATTGCAAGTTAAAGGCAAATGTTTGGAATTTATCTGCTCAATAATAACCTGCTCCCATTAAGATGTAAAGAACTTTTCATTTAATCAATATGGGGTTTTATTTCTCCTGTTCAAACATGAAAGAGCTGAATAAAACAGCAACCACATGCCCATTTATGAAAGTTTTTTTTATTTTTTATTTTTTAAAAATAAATTTGGAGAAGGTGATCAAGACTTGGCATGGTGCAATGAAATTTGAATTCCAATGATGCAAGACAATGACAGAAATTTGTAAAGATACAAAAATGATACAAACCCACTGTTTAAATGCTTAATTTATGAGGTAACTCAATTCAGTCACGTCAGAATGTTTTTATTATTATAATTTATTTATTTATTTTTTCTTTACACTTATTTCGCGTTGTCCTACGTCTCCTCTTAATTCAACTCGAACTTAATGACCTCCATGCACACTGATCCTCTGCAGTGTTCAGTAGCCCATTAGAAGACAAGATCTAAAAGTCATTGATTGTGGAGGAAAGTTACACTGCAATTACAGCTGCAAATGTTTGCTTGACAATGTGCTCTTAATCATGTATTTGATGCAATGTAGATAAATTTGTAACATGCCTCCAAGGCTAGTTATGCCAGGGCGCAAACAAATGTTTAACATGAGAATTTACTTGAGGAACGAAGTCAATGCCTCCTCGGTCCAACTGAGCACGATAATCAACTGGGGCAAAGAGATACAACTTGACAACAAGTTTGGCAGCATACTCACTTTCTGTGCAACGCATCCCATCAGGAAGAGTAGATATGCTGTCATGAAAACATGCGCCCCAAGCGACGAAATACAAGTCATTTTCCCCCAATTACTTCTACTTATTACGACGCACTGTGAACCGTGTCCCGCTTCTCTTCCCTCTTATTCACCTGAAGTGTCGGGAGCGCGCTTCCATCGTTCATGACGCCAACTCCACTCCAGGACCAGACCCTCCGCCCCCCTAAAATGTGGCCCGCATTGAACAAATCCTTGATTACAATGCAATTTGAACCACGCGGAATCTGTTTATCGCATTGCTCTTCGTTACAATGTGTGTTATTTTAGATTAAATGTTTTTCAAACAAGCTATGATATCATGCAACGTTTCAGCACCTGAAACTAATTGACACATATTGGCTCATCTGGCATTTGTAATTCATTTTCATCTTATGACACACAATAGATCCGTACAGAGATTGATGCCTAGGAAAATACTCATAAACGGGAATTCACTGCACAATAATGGTTTAAAATCACTTTAAGCCTGTACGATGAGCCTTGTTTATAAATTAAATACAAAAGCAAACTGCACATCACTATAGTCATTAAGATAGTATCTAATACTATTTATTATCCAAAAATGTTTTTATATATAAAAAAAACTATGTTGTATTGATATTATTATAGTTGAACAGCGCGAACTTGTTTTAAATCCCGCTAGATGGTGCCATTGTAGGCTATTTCTATATAACACAAAAGTCAGAAATTACTGACCTGTGTATAGAGGATGGTGCGTGCGGAAAATTATGTTGTGGTTATCCTCACAAAATAACTTGCATGGCTCTGTGTTGTTTTTGACATGTATATTAAATATATACGGCTAGATGACTAAAAGAGCAGTCAACTACGTAAGTAACTGGCGGCCATCTTGCGTCGGTGACCACTCTGACCGAAGCGGTAGGTCAGGTGTGCAAGTTTTTTCACTAAAATACTCTTAATTCTATGACGTTTATGATAGATCAGGCCGATTAGAAATCATTTGAAAATTGAGCAATTTATCGCTATTTCAATGTACGCGCTCCATTAGTTGCAATGTTAAGCAGAAATTTCTGACGCAAAATGGCCGAAAAATGATGACGCGCGTTACCCTTGACTCAAAATGCACATTAGACATCTTGTGTTTTATAAATAATATCAGGGGGAAAAAACATTGTAAAAACTACACCTCAATTTGATGTAAAATATCAATCAAAATGTTTTAAATTGTAGTATATACATTTTTAATCATTTGTCCTTTTTAATTAATGATTTTTTTTTATATGATACGTCACCATAATTTGTTCGGTACAAGTGTTTGCATTCAGTGTTTCTATTCGGTTGTGTTATCAAGACGGAACGCAAACAGCCACGTAGTGAAAGGTGAAGCTGGTTTGGTGAGCCTTCATTATGATTTTAATGCAATTATTGAATGTGTCATTGTTATATCAGCCCGTGGACGTTTCAGTCATACTAGACGGACCTCCTTGATTATGAAATGAATGTGATTAATAAAAATGTAATACAAACACGGGCTCTTACTATTCTAGCGACTGAGTTAGCAACTTTGATGTTAGCTTGACAGGTCCCCACCGTAAACATAAAGCTAGCGTTTTGTTTCGCAACACCAACTAAATTACTTACGACTGCTAATTGCTCACCGCTTCTTAGCGCATATCAATTTCCGTACATTGCGCGTAGTACGCATGTATGTGAGTGTGTTGTTGTTTCGGTCGTAAACTTCAGTTCCACTGGGTGGATCAAATTGGCGTCTGCTCATAGTGTAGCTCGGAAAGGTTCGATTCCATTAACAACTGTAAGGTATTCCAATTTTAAGCAAATCATTTTCACTGAATTTGATAGATATTATATTTTACCGAAAGTTTTTTTTTTTTTTTTTTTACCCAAAAAGCTGAAAATGTGTCACAAATAATATAAATTTAAATTAACACACAATCAACTTAGCTAATATATAGTCTAATTGCTCATTCATTTTTTTTCTCAAATGGAACTAATTTTGTATTGTGTTTAGGGGTGTGAAAACATATCAAAATGGTGATGTATCGTGATACTTTGTATCCCAAAAGGTTATCAATATGCTCCTGCCAAGAATCGAAATATCATTTTAAAAAGGTGTCAGTGTTTAAAAAAAAAAACAACAACAGAAAACAAGTTGCTACCAAAATCTTCCACCATAATAGTGTCTCAATTAACTCTAAAGCTGCATTCACACCGCTGACGGTGCTCGACGCCCAATCCATTTAGACTGGGAATGTCTGTTCATTCGAAACCAGAGCATTCGCAGTAATGGCGTACCTCAAGCAACACGTCACTTCCGCTCATTAATATTCATGACATTAGCTACTGTTGCTAAGTAGGGAGGAGCTACCGTTTGTCCCTAATAGGAAATGAATGGAAATGGTGTACGAAGGAGATGTTTACAGAGCTAAACCTACCAATTCTTTCTGAAAAAGATGTGCCTGGTGCCAAATTGACTGGCAAAGATGTGGAAGAACATAAAAATGTACAGTTAAAGAGATGGCTTTAGTGTCGAAGGCTGAAAAAGACAAAAAAAATGAGCCGACCTAAGCATAGCTTTAACGTTTTTTATCGACGCGACTGACAATGACATTCTCCTGTTTCAACAAGCTATCCTTTACCATCAGCCCTGTCTTTCTTATATACAGTATCCTCTGGTTGTCCTACGTCTCTTACCGTTCTTGGGGGTAATTTAGTTAGCTTTGTGTAGCGATCGCAAATGCTACTCAGTGACAGCCAATGAACACTTTTAATTTTTTCATTGATACCACATCTTAATCCTATAATTTATTTACACTTCCCCCTTACTAATGTTGTTTTTTTTATA
The DNA here is from genome assembly GCF_030265065.1 of Corythoichthys intestinalis. Lineage (NCBI taxonomy): Eukaryota > Metazoa > Chordata > Actinopteri > Syngnathiformes > Syngnathidae > Corythoichthys > Corythoichthys intestinalis. Next base: position 35,837,053 of record NC_080397.1, read on the forward strand.
TATAAATATATATAATAGAAACGGTAACAGTGGCAGTCAGATACCGTTGTAATTCTTTTCAGGTCATTCATTGTCAGACAGAAGCAGTACGGCACAACGTTACGCTAAAAAATAAGTTAAAAATATAAAAATGGCTTACCTCCTTGTCCTCTGAAAGACCATGCCCACCCAACATAATGTTTACTGCATATGAAAAGTGAATGGATTCGCAGAGCTGGTGTTAAAGTCCACGCAAGTTGATTCGGTCATCACATTTTTTTCCTCCCGAGTTTTTGGTTTCCGGAAACATATGAAGAAAACATCCTTCATGTGTCGTAATGTCTAGAGTCGTTTCTACAAGTTCCAAAAAAGCAATGCGTGATCGGCATGTTCGTTTTTGAAAGATTACCGGAGAAAAGTAGCACTAATTACGTTGTGTCTATGCGAGGGCGGGTGTATTATGTCCCACTTCGGCTTTACTTCCGCTTTACGATGCGACATCACGGTCTAAAAATAGCCTGCGTGCGGTACGCCATTCTGTCCGATTTTCAGGGCATTCACAGGTCACTTGCTGTTCACTTTAGGGCATTTACAGGTCATTTCCTGTTTAGTTTGAGTCACTGCCTATTCATTTGGGTGATTTCCGGTCACTTACTGTTCTGTAACTCAAAATAAACAGGAAGTGACCCATGAAATACCACAGAATCCACAGGAAGTAACTGAAAATCAACAGGTAAATGACTTTAAATGGCCCAAAATGACCTCATTGCCTGGCATTGGATATCACTGACGGCCATTGACGTTCAAAGTGGGAGGGAATGTTCATTCGCTGCCACCCTCCCAGTTCAAATGGATTGGACGTCTACTAGTGATAAACTCATTCCAATTCACAGCAGAAACTTGTTTTTCTGTTTATTAGTTGTTTGTAAAAAATCCTAGAATAATTTCCTGACCAATTTATCGATAATCCTTGTATCGCCATATCGTCAGATCATCCTTATCGTGAGCTTAGTATCGCAAACCGTATCGTATCGTGAGGTAACAAGAGGTTCTTACTCCTAATTGTAGTACGACTGCCCCTCACAAAGAGTTATTTCTAATGTGGAGCTTTTCCAAAAATGTTTACATTTGCCTTACTCACAGCGGCTTGTCATGTCATTATTCTGTCACTTCCAGAATATTGGAAACCTCTGTGTTTCTTCCCAGTGAAGATCCAGAAGGATTGCTGATCAACCATGGCTATTAAAAATTAAAACACCGTTCAAATGGAGATCAATGCTGATCAAGATCACAGCACTTTGACATCTCAAGAGGCTGAAAGTGAGCAATATTTGAAGCAGCAAGGGCTTGATGGCAATCCAATTACAACCAAGGAGATTCTCAATGGTGAGCTCTTATTCTTGGTCTCTCTTGTCTTTGTTGTTATTGCACCACGTGCTCACTACCGCATCAACAATTCTGCTATTGTTTGGAAAAGGAAATTGAATTGCCAACTCATATGTTTTTCTACTACCAACCAGTCTGGAATGGCGAGATAGTGTAAAGCGCTTTGAGCGCCTTGAAAGGTGGAAAAGCGCTATATAAGTATAACACCATTTACCATTTTATTTTTACTTCCTGTCTATCAAAAGTCAGTTTGATAATTTGGTGGGCAATTAATTGTATGGCACATAGAAGACAATTCACACAACCTGAGTGACAGAGAGGTAATTCAGCCCCTGCTTATTGCACAACACACAACAATGTGTAGTATACTCTTACACTATCAGTGACAAGACCTTATTGAGTATTTACTCACTGTGCTTATGCACATAGACAAGCTTTCTATTGGTTTAGAGTCCAATGACATGTTTTCATCATCATGTAATCCTAGTATCCAAATACATATGCTTATATTTTAGTACCATGGTGCTACTAGATGTGAATCAAAAGTGCAGCGTAGCCTTAAGACTTTACTAGCTTGTGCTGCTGAGTGTTATTATAGTTGCTCAGCCAGTTTGCCAACAGAATCACTTTGCCTTGAAGTCCACAACACAAACAATAGCTAACTGTCACATTCCTTGGGACTCATCCATTTCAGGTCCCATCAACTTGAATGTGATGCCAAATGGAGATGGGATATCAGAGGGCAATGCTGCTGCTGAAAGCACCCATCTTAACGGGTCCCTGCCCCCAACAGCCCTTTCACAAAGCAACAGTTCACCAGTCAACTGTCAAACTCAAGAGACATCTGCAGGTGTGACTGCTTGTCCACCCATGATGCTTGAACCTGAGCTCAGTGCTGCTGAGGACACAAGTCACACGGGTGATGCGTTGCAGTCACTCAGACTCAGTATGCCTTTGCAGGAGACAGATTTGTGTAAGCAAAAATTTGTAGCGTGAATGCCCCTACTACGCCGCATGTTGTTGTTGTTTTTTGCTCTGCGTTGTCCAATATTTAAAAACTAAACTCACACTCTCTGTAGCTAAAGTCTGAGAAATTTGTGCGATTTCTATAGGTTTGATTTACAATGGATGATAGCATTTGTTTTATTTTAAAAAAATTTTATTTATTTTTTACGTTTAACCATGCAGATTTCAACCTTTTAAACCCATTAATGTTAGACGCAACGGTTGAGTTTGAGGGCTCACTGTTGGCCTCTTCAAATATTGAGTTTCACGATATCATTGCACTGATTGACAAGTATATTATTTGACAGCTGTTAGTGTTTACTTTTGGATGAATGCTTTTGCTCTTTAGCCAACCAGAAGCCTTCGTTAGAGATGGAAAATGAGGAGAAAATCCGTCTCGAGGCTCGTAGGCGCCTGGAAGAGCAGCTGAAACAGTACAGAGTGCAAAGACATAAAGAGAGGGTGAGTAAATATGTAGTCGCTGTACTTTCATCACAATTGACATAATTTTGTGTCCCGGGGAGTGGGGGGGGCATAGTCAGTCTATACTCCTTAGAAAACATTTTTTTATTTTTGTCCGAAGTGACACGACCACAACTTTTTTTTTGTTTTAGTCTCATCGCAACACACCAAAAAACAGGCCATTCAGTACTCTTGATCCAGAGTTAATGCTGCACCCTGAGGCTCTTCCCAGGGCCAACGCAGTTGCCATGACCACGGAGTATTCCTTCCTGAGGACCAGTGTACCCCGTGGTCCTAAATTGGGGAGTTTAGGAATCCCCCTCAACAAGGAGAAAAAATCAAGATCCTCCCGCACAAGCAAGATTCACTCCTTGGCTGACTACAAATCTCCGGAGAATGACGGTGGTGGCGAAGGGGGTGGTGGGATAAAGACTGCAGACAACACTATGGGCTCCATCCATGCCACCATCAGCACAGTATCCACTGTGTCCGAGGTCAATGTCACGTCACATTCGCGCAGTCAAGCTGATGTTTTACCCCTGGCTGGGGACAATGTCTCTGAGATTGATGGCAGTGAATCAGGAGCAAGACTTGGGAATGATGGCAACGACAGTGACAGCTCATCCTACAGCAGTGTGTCTACCAGGGGAACCTACTCCATGCTGTCTGCTGCCATGGATAAGCAACAGGGTACCTACATGGTTGAGGGACGGGAGATTGCTCCTGAGGCCATGGGTCAATTTCCCTCCCTTCATGAGGTTTTGCAAGCAGCCAGTGATGAGCAGCAACTTCTGGAGTTGGAGCAAGAAGGCTCTGTAGAACCACGCAGCCGCAGGGACAGCTTCTCCAGCAGGTATTTTTCATTTCCGGTGGATATTAAAGGGAACCTCGGACTTAAAGACTTGTAGGCGCTAATAAGCAACAATTGTTCTCTTTTACTTAAATATGTTATTAGAAACACATAAAATATATCCATTGATTTAAAAATCTTTGATATTTAGTACATGTTTTGACCTGCGGAGGTCGCCATGTTTTTTGCATGCATAGGACGTTCAGGGTGATGCCGTAGTTTGTCACTGTCACTAGACAAACACAACCGGTGTTCTGCAATTCCTTCTACCTGGCGAGACGTCCAACACATGCGCACATCGGTTATGAGCGGCGAGTAATTACTATTTGTGTTTTTATGGAGTCTTTTAATACCTTCTCATCGCCTCAAAATACTTTTTGCATGTGTTTCCCTCATACTTTTAAGCATTGTGTTTTCTTGTGGTAGCTTTAAAGCAGATTGTCAATCAGTTGACCACATTAGTCACTTGCGTGTTATAAACACAGCGTGTTTATAAACCACCTTTATGTGATATTACTATTTTACTACGTTTCAGTATTTTCTTCAGGCATCTTTAGCATGTTCTGTCTGTTTGCATCTAAAAAAAAAACAAGCACAGTAGCACTTTGGGTGTCAAATTCGCCTCTTGTAGATGTTTTGCCGATGTAGCACATTTTGGCAGAACACGGCTTCTGTCCTAGTCTCGTCTCATCCCGTTTTTCCTGTTCCTTTTTACTTTTTCTGCTTCTGTGAAATATGGACAGTGCTGTCATGTTCATTCATGTTGGTCTCGGATTTAAATTGAAAGGTCTTAGCAGATGACATGTGTCTGGAAGCCTGGCAGCGTAACCCGGTGACGTCACCGCCCTGCGACGTCAACAATAATAGAGACCTACTATTTAAACTAATTTTACAAATTGTATAAAAAGAAAACATCAAGAGGGGTTGTAATATCAAATTATTTCAACTCATAATAACGTTTATCTTTTAAGAACTACAAATCTTTCTATCCGTGGTTCCCTTTAAGTAATTTTCTTTATTATCGTTAAAAAACTTGGTCTGTCACATAATTATTGTAACACATATTTTGTTTTCATTCTTCAGTGTCTCTTTGGAGAGCTCTGTAATGGGCCATGATGAAATGCTTCAGGTCCTGAAGGAAAAAATGAGACTAGAAGGCCAATTGGAATCTTTGTCATCTGAGGCCAATCAGGTTAGTATCAGATAGACAGGACAGCATTGTGGGAAAATAATGACAGATAAGAACTTTTATCAAATATTCTGCTTTAACAAAGGTAAAAATTACCAATGTTTATTATTGTTAATGTAGTTTGCTGTGTTCTTGAAATGTACTGCCTTGTAATGTGCCTAATAATGCTGTAATGTTTTTATTTCAACAATTTTACAAATGAGTTCTAATACATGCCTTCATTTACTTTTATTGATATTTCCCCACCACAAACTGTTACAAAGTAAAATGTGAATGAATTGAATAAGGGAAATGGTTTCAATTTAATGATGTTTTTAAAGTTTTTATTTTTTTACTTGAAATGTATATACTACCGTTCAAAAGTTTGGGGGTCTAAGCGACCCTAAACTTTTGAACCGTAGTGTATCATATGGGATTTTTCATTATAAACAGTCCGGACCCCAAACTTTTGAACAGTAGTGTATATAGACTACACTATACCGACGAAGGTGTCCAGTCACATTTTACATAGAGGTGAAGTAGAACCATTTCGCCCTGAATCTTAATTTTTAATTTTGAGAAAATATTTTTGAACAAT